>NC_088894.1:6616666-7940000 GCF_037157495.1 Lathamus discolor | reverse complement strand
GAGGAAACAGGAATAAGGAAAAATGACTGCATCATTGGGAAGGTGGGAATATGAGCTTGGGAAACTCTGTTATTTATATAGTATCCTGAAACTTTCAGAGAAGTATGAAGTATTTATATCTGAGCTACAGAAAACCTCAGAAATGCTTAAGGTTCATCTGTCACTGTTCCTAACAGAGCTGATGAAAAAATGTTTTACAGTACTGTTACTGGGGAAATTAAGTGGTAGTGTATGCAACGTTAATATATTTCTCATATGCCTCTTTTACCAGCCCCACCCCCAAGCCCCTGAAGCCCCATGACTAACACTTATTTAACATATGCACTGCCACAGAACCTAAAGAAACTCTATGGTACAGATCTTAGCCATCTGCTCTAGCTATGCTGAAGGATGCACCAAGAAACTGTCCTCTCCTGTGCCTGGCTCTTTTAAAAGCCACACATGATGGCTGGAACTTTTGTTGGAATCGTTGCACTTTCTAGTGTAAGGTTATGCCAGTTTGTCATCCTGCCAGCCCTGTTTTCTGTCTCAGTCAACCAGGATAAACACTTAGACCTCCTTTTTCTTTCCCTATTACCACACCCCTTGCCTGTAACTGGTATAGATTACATCAGAAATTCCTTGCTGAGCCAGCTCTGCTAATAATTTTTGTTCTAAATCACAGAAAAACCTGTGAAACATAATCATGTCCGTACTTCAGTCCTCTGCAAATACCCGGAAGATGAAATTAAATCTTGCAAAGAGTAATCCATCTCTTACCCAATCACGCCAGGACTAACTGAACAGCCAGAGTAATGGTTTACTGTGTTTGTGTGAACTCACGTTACATGTTGAGGCCACAGGCTGGGAATCTGCGATCTGCCAGTCCAGATGGGATTAGAAATCACTGTCACGTATGAAACGTCTGGCTCTCAATGAAATTATCTTTGAGGGGTAAGTTTATAAAGACACTTTCAACACACGCAGGAAAGATGTAGAAAAGGGACTGCATGTAATTGTACAGTTGAGATCAAATTCAATTATAGCTGAGCAAGCTACACTTGCAGCATTTTCAGTGAGCTCTTTCCCTCAGTGAGCAACACCCTGGTTACTCGGCCTTTTCATCCCAAGTTTATTGACTGCTGCAGACTGATTACTACTTGGACCATATTTTTCAAATGCGGAAGGTGGCACCCAACCCTGCAGATGCCAAGGCATGCCCTGCAGACACGTTTCTGATATTACCATGACCACTCACACCGACAGGCTGCCTGTGCCTGCAAGCAGCACCATAGTGCCCCACTGCAGCACACTCTCCCCACATGTGCATGCAGATTGTGACAACCACATGCTTACATAGAGCAAACCAATAGCGGAATTTCTTCTCCCCTTATCATGGACCTCAGGCCTTTGCTTTAGAAGAACTTCCCACTTATGTTTTATGGTGCATTTTTACCTAATTGGCCAAGAGAGAAGTAATTAAATGTAACAGAAAACAGGGCTTCTGAATGAAGATATAATTTTTGAAGCCACAATTTCTATACTTTTTATTGCCTTTACCTATGCTTTATATGGCAAAGTCACAGAACAGATGCAGCTGCTAAACTGGGTGGTTTAGTAAATGAAATCAACTTCTGCAAAGAAAAGCAGTAGGAAGTTACAGGACATGACTGAATTAACTTCAGAAGCCAAGTGAAGTTTTGAGTCATTGCTGACTCAGGTAAAATTCCAATTTAATAGAACACCTCTAAAATGTAACCTCGTCTAGATAAGTCAACAATAATCAACCAGCCAAATATACTCAGAAGAGAAAGGGGAAATTCTGAGTAAGAGTAGAAAAATGAATCATTATTGTGATAATGGTTTTGTTATTATTTTTGCAGATGAATCTGAAAGCTCTCAGGACTCAATTAAGTTACCACTGCCAATAAAGACAAAAAGCAAAATCAGAGCAGATACTTTCTGCCTAGACATCATGGTGATGGGCACATTAGAAATGAGGTAGATTAGATAGATGAACTAGACAGACACATCTAACTGTCTTCCAGTGCACTCATTTGTTTGACAGACTGGAAAACGCCAACATTCTTGGGATTAAATGAAAATTGCATTTTCAATGTGAAGTATACACAGAACTTTGCTATGTCAGTTTTCCTTTGTTAAAATAAACCAGGACCCAACCTCGTCCTCCCAGACTGACCCAAAGCACAGTAAGATGAATGAAACAGTAACCAAGATGAAGCCAACTGAAAGCCTTTGTGTTGCTACTCTTCTACCCATGATATTAGTGGAATGATAACAACCTGCACATACTTTGATACATTATTTTTTCCTGTGATAAACAACACCAGAAATGCTAAATAGCCCATCTTGCATTGCTGGTTTGATATAATTTTTCTTTTTTTCATTACTTTACCTTTATGAGCTGCTCAAACAATTTTTGTTCTGTGGTGCCTTTTCCCCCCACTTTATTCTTCAAGAC
Source organism: Lathamus discolor (assembly GCF_037157495.1). NCBI lineage: Eukaryota > Metazoa > Chordata > Aves > Psittaciformes > Psittacidae > Lathamus > Lathamus discolor. The sequence goes on along the minus strand of NC_088894.1, from coordinate 7,937,539 downwards.
AGTAAAAGTAAACAAATATCTTGGAGATAAAAAAATAAAGAACAACAATAACTGGAGTGATTCTCCCCAGAGGTTTCTGGTCCAGGCTGCAGATGTATCGGTGTGGCTTTTGCTTTGGCACACATAAAAACACATGCATACACAATGACACATAGTTAGTACTTGCGTTCACATTCGACAGCTTTCTATTTTTCCCTAGCGTCAGGATTTGCACTAGAGCTGCACTTGTACTCTGCACAAGTACAGAGTTAGATTTGGCAGTACACAATTTGGCAATCCCAGAGCCAGATCCTGCTCTTGCCTACTCCAGATTTGACAGAAGTGCCGCTGCAGCCCAAGGAGCTGTGCGACAGCCCAGTGGTGTTGGGGAGAACAGAATCCAGCTCCTTGTGACAGTTTTCCCCACACAATATCACAATCAGCCAAACACATTTGTAATCTACTGCAGTTGGTGTTTCTATAATTGATAGAGATATAAAAGCCCTTTTTGCTAAAGTTGTACTTTTGTATTTTTTTTTCCTTGGGGGAGTTGTGAGAAAGCAGCTACAAAAAGCAAGCTTTAAATCTCAGATAATGTAGCTCCCTTTAGAATCCCAAGCTTAAAGCAAGTAGTTACGAGTTTTAGCAATGCAAAAAACCGGAGCTAAAAACAAACATTTATTTTACTTGACATAGCAAAACAGTGGATTAAAAAGTTAAATCAATGCGCCGTCTGAATGGTTCCTGCTGTAGCTGCAATTTCAAATGAAATAAGAATGTTATAAAAACTCGCGCATATTAGGCACATTTGGAAATGTCTCCTTGTAACTGTTCTTTAAGTGTTCTGTCTATGAGCACTAACAGGTCACTGCACAGGAAATGCAAAAATATGTTACGTTTTAATCAGGGAATATAAAACACTGTCTAGAATGTTACGTTGCCCTTGGGAATGTGTAGTAAGTAGGGGAACTTTTACAAAGTCCAGGTCACTCTCCCCATTACATCACTGTAAAAAAAAAGTACAAATTATTAGGTTAAATTATATAGACGTCGTATTAGAACTTTCCCAGTTGTAGGATGATGGCTAAGAGATGCTTATTTCCTTGGAGGAACTCATAATCACTCCCTTGTTCCCCTGCACACACTTTGTATATTGAAAATGGTGCATTTTAACTGAATCAAAATGTTTCCAAACAATTATAATGGAAGAGGACAAATACAAAAATCAGACTGTTTGTATACTCACTCTACCAACAAATTTCAGCACTTCACCCTAACACACAGACACACATTGAGAACCTGCCTGGCTATACCTCATAGGTGATAAAAAAATGAAAAAAAGGGATTTTAGCAGAGATGTTTGGGAATGATTAAGGTAAAATATCCTTAATCCAAACAAGTGGAAACCCAGATGTCGATGGCATCATTAACATCCCTTTCCCCCCACGCAAATATTTCTCCACATGATTTACCTCTGTTTAACCAAAATCACAAGTTTATAAAATCTCTGTTAAGTTCACAGAAACAGCAAAAGAGTAATGCAAGGATGACTGTTTTCTAGATTAACATTCTCAGGATTTTAGTTATTTAATGTACAAATTTTGGAGGTGACACAAAACTCTATAATATCCTGAATGCAACCTGCTCTTGCTGATCCTCAGTCAAGTTTTGTCACTGACTTCAGATAGAAAGATTCAATGTCTATGAAAGACCTCCCACAGGGGCAGTAAAATTAAAAGAAAGTGAAATAAAATGAAATAAATAAAATTAAATTAAACTTAAAAAATTAAAAAATAAAATCCCCTGCCCCAAGTGAAACTGTACGTCAGTCACAAGGGCCCAGTGCCTGCTGAAATAAATGGCAGTTACACAGCGACACAGGGCTCAGCCCTTCGCAATTTGCATGTTGCAGCATGAGATCTTAGGCTAACAGGCCCTTTTTATCTAAACAGATATCTGTGGTTGAAACTCCTGGCATTATTCTTTGTATTTTCTCCTGAGCTGCTTGCTTTTGTACGACAGCTACCTAACAGCCAGTAACTTCCACGCTTTGTTCCAGCCTACCTGAGGCAGTGGGCACCCCGCAGCCCTGCGCCAGCCCAGCCACTGACCAGGCAGCTCCAGCAGCACAACACAACAATATGCAACCGCCCCATATATATTCCTATTACTATAGATTGTGTATGGTTTCTACAAACCTCTCAGTGTGCTGTCTGAACTCTTCAATACGTCTGTTCAGTTCTCGCCAGTGAAGGTGTGGGCCTCACCTTCGCTGCCCACATCTCCTGCAGACTCCTAGCAGGGGATCACGATTTTCCTTGCTTCGACGGTTCCTCCCTGAATTGCCTGCACAGTTCCTCAGGTATGAGGCATCGCCGCCACCATTTAACACACGGGAGGCACAGCTCTGGCAAATTTTAGGTGAGTTTTTGTCCTTTCTTCACACAAAAGGGCTGCAGGACTCAGCAGCCACCTCAGCGCACCCTCAGCCAGCGGCTCCTTGCACTCCAGTCCCACCACACACCCGCAGATGCAGACAGCACCTTTCTTCCCAGCTGAGGCAGATTAACTTCCTGCACACATCCATCCCTGGCCTGCGGTGAAGCCAGGGCCGGGCCAGGCTTTCCAAAAGCAAGCAGAGGACAGCCTGGAACCGCACATGTGGAACCGTGCTTATTTCCATAAAGGTCTTAATCCAGACAGAAACTGCTGGATGAATTCACTGCAAGAGCTAATACTGAATATCGTGCTCTACTCTCACCAGACGAAAAAATCAATTATACATTTTTACCACCATTTTCTACAGATATTTGTTAAGTTTATGCTCTTTGCTCCTCTCTTTACTCCTGCTTGTCCATGCTCTGCTTCTTAAGTTTCCCTGCTTCCCATCTCAGGGCCTGGGCCCCAGCTGAACACACAACACAGACCATTTCCTCATTCTCCTTCGACTGCTCAGACCCATCGGTGTCCCTGCAGCAGGGAAAGCAATTGTCCTACTTATCCCCAGCTAAAACGTATTTTAAGGGAATGTAATTGAAAAAGATGAACTGAGAACGGAGCATGCGTGGTGGGGATGGCACGTTGGGGAATGCTGTGTCACCTTCTAAAAATTCTTCAGCAACGCAACTTTTAGAGTTTATAACTCGGACAAATAGGGGTGGATTTTCTCAGGGAAAGCAGAAGACATCTCTGAGAAATGTTCACGTCACTGCCAGAAAGCACAGTGGTCCCACAGCTTTGAAAGAAACTCTGATGTATGTCTTCTAATTTTCTGCCAAATAACATCCTACCCTAAATTACAGGAAGAACGTTTTAAGAAGGAAAACACAGATTTTGATAGTGGAAATGGAGCAGTTTAGAACTGGAAACAGGAGAATCAGTAGAAATCAAACGTCTCAACAGAAAACCCCAAACAATCTGGACTGTAGAACTGTTGCACCCATAACACAGATGTTATTGTTGACATGTCCGGGCTATGCAGTGCTCTAGCATCCACACAACACTGCTCTCAAGGCCTCTGCTGGCTTTTTGCTCTTTTCGAGATCTTTCCTGTTATTTTTCACCCTTTTTGTTATTACATAGCTGAGCTTTTACCACATTAAAAGGCTGCCAGGCAGGTGAAGGCACTGAGCCCTGTGCAGCTATGTTGGCTACTTGTTCTACCCCATCCACAGCATGTTGCCTCTCCAGTTCAAACAACAGATTCGCCTAGAGGGATCATCAGACAAAACCAACAAAATAAATCTATAATTCTGAACACAGATAAGGTTGATGGCTTGCTCTGCGTTATCTGAGCTGTTTTTTTTGCATGCACAAATAAAACAATAACCGGCTGAGGCTATACAACCCAGGTCTGAGTCCCTGATTCAGGCAGTCAGAGGGGCCCTTGACTGTACATTTCAGCACAGACTTAAAAATTGATAGAAACTCCTTTTTAATAATCAACTATTCAGCTGCTCATTACTGATATGTGCTTTAATGATGTCCCCTCAAATTTTGGGCTAGTTTTAAAAATCCAGTTTCCTCAAATTCAGTACAAAATCCAGGGCTGTGAAATGGGGCCCCACAATTTCGTTCAAGGGCTTTTTCAGTTGTAAGGTATGTTTGAAATATGAAATTTAAGGAGTTTGCTGTGTCAGATGATGTTTTGTTAGCTTTTGACAAGGGAAAATATTTAATACCCTCATTTTTTCCCTGCTCTGAATATTAGTTTAATTGTCACAAATAATTAAACACTTATGAGTAAAAGACATCTTCAGACATTTTGACAATACATATTAAGAGACACTTTAAGGGAAATCTGCACTGATCGGCTTTTATTTGTTATGCTAAACGATGATGCATCCTGATTGCATTTGTTCCTTACTTGTGTGTGCAACAGGAGACGTACTGTGAATGATCTGTAAGGAATAAAATGACAGTATTTGACAGGCTAGGAAATGTCTGGGCAAGGATACAGGATAAGGAACCCTAAAAGGGCATTGCTTATGAAGGGGCAATGGGATAGAGACACTCCCTTCAATCTAAGGCAATGAAAGGCGCCAACAACTAAATTACAGTTAATAACAGTAAGAAATAAACATAAATTACACATACAAGGATCAAGCTCAAGGACTTTGGACCACTAAAAATATATATTATTATATCAATTATCAAAGAGACAAATTCCCATCCTGGGAATTTGCATACGAACTCTAATAACCTACTGTTCAGAAATAGAGGCGAGCTTTAATTTCCACATGAAAAGGAGCCACGGGAGAGCATCCCAAGTCCCCAGCTCCAGAGGAGAAAGCCCTACCTGGTGATTCAGCACCAAATGATCTGGCCTCTGTTCGAGAGGGTAGCAGGTGGTCTCCCAGGTATGGCAGATTAGCCCTGTATTACCTAAGATTTATTCTGAGCTCCTGTCAATATAATGGCTGAAACGACCATTCCTGAAAGGTAATACAGTGTGAAAATAAACATAAACAATCCTTAATGAATCCATAGGCTATTACATGCAGCATATTTCTTCTAGCGGCAGTACATACATCTCCACTTTAGAAAAACAACACTGCCCTTGATTGAGACTTTACAATTCCAGTTTACACAAGAGAGAGGCCTGAGGAAGGTCCATGGGAACTGCTTGGTGCTAAAAGCTTTTAAAAATTCAGGTTTTTCTTTAGATGCCCATGTGAGGATTTAGACCCTTTAGGACTTGACTTACAGAAGTTAGAGCTTCAAACTCTATTAGCAGAGATTTCCAAGCACCACTGAAGGTGAAGAAAAAAATTGTATGTCCTGTTTAGCTACAGTTAAATCAGTATCTTCATATTTCTCAGGGCAACACATTATATATTCTCAGAAGTACAAAAGCAAGATCCCAGGTCTGAGAAGGAAATGTAGAACAATATGTGGGGGGAAAAGCATCTGACCAAAAATGCATCTAAAGATAATTTAAGGAAGGTAAAAGCCTTAAAATTATTCTGCCTAAAACTCCTGCCTAGTAAAGCTCACTTGAATTGTTAACAGAGTTAACACAGCTTTCTTTCTCTGACTGTGAGTCCTCCCATTTTCGGGTGCTCCTGGACACAAGCAAAGTGCTGCCTCCTTTGCTATAGGGAGCTGTACAGAAAGGATGAAAATGCCTTTCCAGCCCCATTCAGGGCCGATTCCCTGGTGCCCCAGCTGGGCTACTCCCTCTTGTCACCCCAGCAGCAGGCATGTGGATGCCTTGAGCCTCCAGCCCAGCTTTCTCTCCTGGAAGTGCACCTATGATAGTAAAAATGTGATCTAGCACCTTGAGGAGGGAATGAGGAGCAAGTACTGTTTTACCTTGAGGAAAACAGTTAAAATCTCCTGGATTCAATTTGCTTTTCTGTAAAATGGGGAAAAAATATTCTGCTTCACTGGGGTTATTCTGAGGAGTGCATAGCATTAGTAGGAAATCCTTGGAAGAAAGGTGTTAAGTTTGAGAAATATTACTCCACTTCCTAACAAAGCACGTACATACAAGCAGGGACCACACAGCTAATCAAAAGCACTAGAAAGCTTTTAATATTTTTTGCATTTAATGCTACAGATGATCAATACAACTACTTAGCTTCTTTCTCCTTTCACATGTTAATGTTTCACATGCTGCTTGTACTGTGCTTATGTATGTTATGACATGGCTGAAAAACACATTAAAAATTCTTTTTGGTACACCAATATACCAGGTAGCATGGGGCTGCTTTTTTGATACAAACTGAGCACCATGAAAAGATCCAGCTCTTGTGTGTGAAGTTCACTCATGTTGCAGGAAGTAAATGAGTTCTTCGTATATGTACAAAGAAAATTGCAGGCCTTATGAATTGTGCTGGTGATTCCCAGTGTAATTCAGATGAAATTATTTGTATATGGAAAATTCAGAGTAAAATCTTTCTACCAAAAAAAGATTATTTCCATCCAAGTGAACGATGAGTGATAGAAACAGACTTGCTGTCTGCACATACCAAACTGCACCGATGTGCAGGTTTTCATTCCAATCTCCTCTACACAGAGTTTCAATAGAAAAAAATCTTTGTTATCAAGGTATTCCAGATAATTTATTTTTTTTCATTAAAAACAAGAACTGTGTGCTGCTTCTTTTCAATAGAAATTCTGCGCTGATTCCACATAACAGACCAAATATCACTTCAGCAAAGCTGCTCTGGGAATATGTAACAGCATTTTTTAAGTTATGAAAGCAATATTGAATGAGATTTACTACAATTTAAGATAAGTGGGTCTTAATTTTATATGAACATAGAGACTTAAAAAGCAACCAGAAAGAGTTCCGATTACATTGTGCTGGAATATTAGGCCTTATGCAAAATTGCTCCTTTTCCCTTATACATGCATAAAACCAAGCACAACAGGCTTTCCAATTAAATGAGTCTTTTGAGAGAGATGCAGGAAGAGCCAGAAAGCGCCTTAAAACCTTATTGCTTTTTATCTTGTCAGGTAGGGATGTGTATGTATTAAAAACAACCTGTTCTTTCCAGTACACAGTCCTTCCTGTAAGATTTTTCTTCCTGTTTGACCTACTAATATTAAAGGTTTCCCAAAACAGGAAGGGAAGGATTGATGTGAATTAGTTTTTCCCATATACTCGGTAGTTTTGCTTTTCTGTAGGCATCTTGAGCTAAGGATGCTTCCACAGTCTCTTTAGCATCGTGAGTAACTTTAATGAGCCTCAGTATCATTAGACGATTGCAGTTTACAGAACACAGGGAGAAAAGATACAGAAAGGACTAAGATACAGCTATAATAGATACAAGCCATGGAGATAAAAGAAAGAAGTCAGCATCCCATTTGCATTAATACAATAAAAATACAGCATTAATGTTGCTAGTTGCAAATTTTTTTTCAATAAAGTTGAGCCTGATTACATCTGAAAAAAGGTTGGCTGTGCATTCGTTGTAGGTCCTGCAAGTGTTTAGACTTTAAAGAACAGTTACTGGCTATTAACTTTCTTGATCTAATTGACACTAAAAGCAACCTCCACAAAATTCCAATTGAAAGCCACTCCTCAAGAACCGATGGTCTGATCTCTCACAACTGCTTTGTTTATAGCAAAACAAATCCAGAGCTACTATTCAAGCAACTCCACTCTATTGTTATATTATGGATTTTGTTTACTGGTATTATGTGTGTGTACAGATATAATTATATACGCAGACACACACACCAGTTCATCATTACAATCAGTCAAAAGCAATATTGCCAACCTTGCTTATTCAAAAATCACAAAGCACCACCTCAGAAATTATGAGAGCTGAAAATAGTGAGACGATACAAACAGTCACTTTGAGAGGCATGGCATTTTTCTTCTGGCATAAGAACTTTTAGGCTGAATGTTTCCAAGCTCCTTAGTTCTCCACAGTATGGTGTTTAAAATAAATTTTCCTTTTAAAATGTATATTGGGTGCTTATACAATCACCAGACACCAAGACCTGGAGGTTTAAAGAAAATAAACACTAGCAAAGGACTTTCAGTGGACACAACTCCTAACATCACAGGAATTTTAACATTTAGGCAAATATTAGTGGAATAATCAAAAACTGCTCTGAAAAACAGGGCTTTCCAGCTTCTGTCAATAAGAATGGTCATCCCTCTCCCAAGCAGACACTTGTCTCCTTTTTGCAGGTATGTGTGCATACATATGCATATGCATGTGTTCATACCTGAAGAGGATCTGTTTCAAATACATTTAGTACTGTTTGTTCTATTTAACTGTGGAATTTTACCAATACTTGGGACTATCGGGTGCTGCATGTTATAAACTCTCTATTTTTCACAACTGAATCCTGTCATTTTGAAGCTATTGTTGTGACTTTCTTGTTCCTAGGGTAAAAGGGGAAAACATTTCTTTTAGGGAAACAAAGATTCTCTTCATTTTTCTAAATGAAACACTTAATGCAACACTTAGATCATAAGACCAGTTTTTCCACTTCTTTTTGCCTGAAAAAAACCTCACAAGGTAACAGATGAAAAGCCAGCAACAGTTAAGAGGGATGTGTAAATCTAATGGGAAACAGTGTGCTTCTATGATGCGTTTCTCCTTGAAACCTTAAAAAATACACGGTTCGCTGTCAAGAATTTCTCAGTTGCAAGAGCCGTTATTATAACATGGTAAAAATTACTCAGTGCCAAGATTCAACAGCCTCAAGTGAGAGGTCACCTTAATAAGAAAGAACTGGTTTTAGTCCCTAAAACTACATGGAACTTTAGGATTCCGATTTGCAAAACCATCTTCATGCATTTACTTGAGAGCTGCTGTTCTTGTGCACAACATTAACACTGCCAGTTAAAAAAGGGTTCCTTAAAAGACCGCATCATCTGCTGGTACCAAGAAAGTGTTCAATAATTAACATAGAGAATGGAAACATGTTTGAGAAGTGAGGCTAGCCCAGCAAGGAAAATATCTCAGTCATACAGGCTTCAGAAAAGAATAGCATACAACCACTAGTAACACAAGTTACAAGCAGAATTCTCCCTAGATTTAAAACTTAATGACAGAATCTGGTCCCTCTTCAGAGGCAAAACATTAGTGAAGAAACATGTATATTTAATTTTGCAGCTAAACAGCCCAGTCCTACATAGACAGTCTTTACACAGGCCAGTTACCCACTGAAGCAAACTGCTGAGTAAGAGCCGCAGAACAGGACCCACTCTCATGTAAATTATTGTAATTAAATAGGTAATGAAAAATCACTGCTCTTGCACAGATGAAATATAAAACTTCAGCTGAGAATGTAATGTGTTTGCAGTTGACTCCTATATCAGGTTCGGAGACAGATGAAAATGTCTCTGCTTTCATGAGCATGCTTTACAGGTAAAACTTCACAAATATTTTCATTTTGAAGAGAAGAGGGAAAAACAAAGGATTATTTTAGCAGTAAAATCAATAGGATCCCCTTTTTTTAAGGGATAATGCGGTACACATATGTCTCAACCCGAGAGGCATTAAATGGAATATGAATAATTTTACCGTGCATTTGCTAATAATACGTCATCCAGTAGAAGAGCCAGGCCTTATTCTCCCCTCGACTAGCTGACATGATATTTTTTTTACATTTGAGCTCTTAAGATCTGCACAATAGCTTAACACAATAAGTGTTTAGCCTCTGGTTCCAACTGTAATTGATAGAGTACAGTTCCATTCCCTCTGCTGCTGCTAAGTTGGGAATTGCAGCCACAGCAACTGACAGCTTTTTTTTTCCCGCAAGTCTGGAGTTGCTCTCTGGGAGCGATGTCCTCATCGGGATGGGAAGTTAAATCACAGGAGAAAAGCTCACCCTGGCTCTGTGCTACAGAGGAACTCCGGGGACCTCTTCTAGGGGAAACAGTTGCTTGAGGTGGGTGCTACTAATGAGAGGGAAAATCAGGAGAAGCAAGCTCCGGGAGGAAATACCAAAATCCTGTCGTTCTGAAGAAAATGAGCTTTTCAATTAGAGAGCACAGAAGAGGGAGAGCATTTATGCAAAAGAATTTCTGACAATGAACATGTTTTTAAAAGTGCTATAAAATTGTGTCATTTACTGATGGAAATATCTTTTATTTCACAGTCACAGGGGCTGAACTCTTGGCGAGTCCCACTCTTTATATAGTGATAATACACTGTGTTTTGATATGTGAGAGTAAAACTGAAATAAGGAAACAGTAACTAAAATGAATGTGATTTCAAATTGCCCTTTTCAGGCCAGAGTTTTGACATGGGAAAAAATTACATAGTAACTTTGGGCTCAGCAGCTGATTCCAGAACTTATACGCAGATGGCGACTAATTTTGGTGCCTCTTTGGTTGTAAAAGTATATTTTGGAATATATTTAATTAACCAGGATTTACAGACTCCTCTTGTTTGTGAACACCTTGGCTTTTCTGTCATCTGTCAGCACTGTGATGTGCACAGTAACTGAAAGGTTCTGAGGCATGAGCTATTTAGGTGGTTTTGATGTGCACTTGCTTTTCTAGAGGATGGTTAAACAAAACAGCACTGCCATTTCTACAGTTTCACTCAGTACTGCTTGCTTGGAACCTGCTTCTATTACCCCTGTAATTAAAGGATACAAATAATACTTGAAAAGCCACAGCGCTCTTGGTTATTTATACATATATATATGTCATTTCATCACAGAAATATAGATATCAGACCTAGCTGGTCATTCACTGTGCTCTCTGCAGACACAAAATTTCACTTTCTAAAGATGTTTCTGTTTTAAATAACCTTTTTACTACTAAGGTACAAACTGCAGCTGTAAAGAACTGGCTGCTAACTGTCCTCTGCTTGCTGCTCTACAAGGACTCTTCCTTCCAACAACAAAACTGTGTTATTCTACAGCTCCAATAAACAAAATACATGTGACTGATATCTGACTGATAGCTGTACTTTTCCTGAGCTTTGATCCTCAGATAGCCTACTGGAGCTGAGAGAGAAAGAAAAGAAATACAAAATTGCAGCCAGAAAAGGTGTTAAGTTCAGATTCCTCTTTCCAGGGTTTAAAAAAGCAAACTAGCAATTCATGATCACAAAATAAAATATGCACATTTAAACAAGCTGCAGGGGAAAGGAGAGTTTAATCCAGTGAAATTGTGTTTGAAAGCTATTTCATACCCCTAGGAATAAAATCTGAATAGCAATTCTGCTTTGCTCCCACCCTTTTTCCATCCTTCTGTTAATATATTACCATTTGTTATGGAATCGTTACAACACTTCTACCCCAGAGGTGGCTGCATTTCATTGAAGGATGAAGTACTTTCTGGGCCTAAGTCTCTTCTTACTCGCAGGAGCAGACAGTACTCACTGCAACTGCACTGATGCTGCTAGTAAAGAAACTGCTTTTGATTTGCACCTGAGCAAGAGGAGAATTAGGCCCAGAGGTTGTAAAGCCCTTTGGCTGAAAGCTATAGCACAAATGGGTTGTTTATTGTAAACAGAAGTATGATACTAAAGCAGGCACTGATATAAAGAGCTGGAACTATCTGCTTCAAGAATTACCGAAATGGAAATGACGATCTCAAAAAGGAATGACGATTCAGAAAAGATTCGGCCCCGGAAAGATCAAAATGCATGTGACATAGTTTCGATGTTGATGTGAAATAAAGTGTCTTTAAAAGTGTAATTTGAGATCAAAAATCCTCATCATCGAACATAAATAGTGCCCCATTTATCCAATTACACTACCTTGTTTCATTACAATGGTCTGTAATATATTTCTTAGGAATACAAGGCTTAAAATTAATAATAGAAAAGGACAAAATTGCCATGTATATTTCTCTAGACAGATTTTCATCTAGCAGCAGGACTTCACTTCTGATTCACTCGCTGGTTCTGTCTAACCTTTACATTATTCATTAATCAAACTAGAAACCTGCTTTCAAAGTCAGTGCATGGTAGTAATTATTTACAGTTGTGCATAGTATTTAATTTTAGGCAATGACAAAAGCAGGCATGTCCAGAATCATAAGGCTTATCATTTTTCTTCTGTTAGAGGTGAACTATCTAAAGAAGCTAAAAGTTGCAAACTTCTCTTCAATATCTCTGCTGCCATCAAGACAGAATGAACTGCAACTGATACGTTTGAACTTGTTCAACTAAAAATAAATAAAAGTGAAAATTAAGTAATATATAATGTATTAACTCCTTTAAATAAAAGGAATAAGGAGCTTTGCTATCAGCTCTGATGAGCAACTCATTTCTTATTGCACAGCCTGTCTACTGTCACTTCGAGGTATCTTTCACTATAGAAAATAGAACCTCAGTACTATCCCTGAAAATGAAAGTCAGTTTTAAGAACTAGATACAACAGGCACGTCTACTATTTGAGACCACCACCGCACACAACACCACCCCACCCCCCCACCCCCAACACACGAAAGCAACTTCAAAGCAGGAGAACTATAGCAAATGTATAAACGTACTTCAGATCAGCTATGCTGGTTGAAACTGGACTGCATTTGCAGTATTTTGCTCACCTGAAACAACACTGATCTGAGGACAAATATAATCAAAGAAATGCACCACTGAAGAGCAATGCACGTTTTATACTGAGAATAAGGGAAGGGGGATGTAATTGTGGCCATTCAAATTTCTCCCTCGTCATTAAGATTCTCAAAAATACTGTAGCGTTCTGGATAAAAACATATCTTACTGTATTCTCAGCAGGGGAATCCCAGGAAACAACAGCATGGGCTTTGCTCGCAAAAATTTACTTATTCTGTAGTCTACGCCTCTAAAAAGAACAGGGTCCCCCTTGTACAAAAAGATACTACATGCATTGCACGTGAAAATTCTACTCTGAAAACAAAATAAAATGAAGCCTCATCCTCTTGACAGAGAGAAAAAAAAAGAGCAATTCTAGCACTGTCACTGTGATGATCAGCATCCATGAAAAAAATTGCTATTTATCCTGCAAGTTGAGAATGTTAATGCCTTATTCAGATATAACCTCTTTGTGAATAAAACAATAATAGCAACCCATCAGAGAGTTCTTCTGAATACATATATATGTGTGTGTATATATACATATATGCATTTCTAGCTCAACTATTATTTATAGTTCAAGGGGATCTTTGCCGCCAGGAATCATAGGAGCAACCTGCATAGGTACGTTCACTGGTCACGTCCCAAAAGGCTCTGCCTGCACACCACTGTCCTACACCTATGTGAACATGGCAAAATAGGCAAGTTTATAAAAGTTACGCGTGTCCCAGATTCTCTGAAATATCATTTACCCCTGAGCAAATCCCGAGCACTACTTTTCAAAGTTTATTCAAGTATGCCACTAAAGTTGCCCATACATTTTGTCCCACACATAATATTCCACACCTAGAAAATATTCAGAAGGGGGAGGAAAAATTAGCAAACTGTTTTTAAACTGAAACCATAAAATATGAGTTTTCTCTAAAGAACTAATCTGATGAAGGACACAAATGAAAAAAAAAAGGGGGGGAAAAACCCGCCTACATTAAAAGCCAAACAAGATAATAATTGTGCATGTCTGGCTAAGAGAATCTAGAGGGCAAGCCTTACGTCATTGGCACTTGGGTTACCATGGTGAGTGATTTATTGATATATATCAAGAATGAATAGATCAAAGGCAGCAAGATGACAGGTGATCAATCAAATGTCAAATCAAAGCTGGCAATCAACTGGAAAGCTGATTTTTCAGTGGGTGGGTCTGGCAGAAGAAAAATGAACTTCCATATTGCGCTTCCCAGAAACAAAACCCCACCACACTATTAAAAAAAAAAAAAAAAAAGGCAATTAAGCAGCCTGAAAGAAAACTCTTTGAAAAGATTTACTATACAGGCCCACTCATCTTCTTCTTGGCCCCCAAAAGAAGAAGAACTCCCTATAAACGACAGAACAAAACACTTCCAAAGTTACAAACTATTTTGTTCTTAAAAAAGAAAAAAATAAAAACTAAATTGTAAAACCACTTGGCATGTGCAAATATATCAACTCGGCTACAAAACAAAAGAAGGATTTGATTTGAAAACGCGGATTGTCTTCTAACAGTCAGAACGTTTCATTTTATTTCCTGTTGCAATTTTCACCACTGATGATCAAAGGCTGAACTTCCCCACCGGGTTCATCAGCAGAGACAGTCCCTGTACTATTTCAGGCAGACACAACGTTCACACACACACACACACACACACACACACACACACCCGGCCACCGCTGCCACCAGAAACACGGCGAAATAAAAGATTAACCGCACCGACCCACTTGGCGATACACACGTTTTAAAACCAAAAACCACCGGGAGGGGGGAATTAAAAACGGGGGAAAAAACCAAACGACGGTAGGGACTGGAGCGGGAAGCAGATGGGAGGCTCGGGAAGGGAGAGGGGCCGGGGGGAAGGGGCGCCGAGTGGAAGAAAGTTGGGGGGAAAAGTTTGGCCGGGGCAGGAGGGGCTCGGGGCGGGAGGCACCGGAGGTACCGGAGGCACCAGCGGCACTGGGGGCAGCGGAACGAGCGCGGCGGGAGCGGCGGGCGGCGGAGGGGCCAGCCCGTATCAGAGCAAAGCTCTTGGCAATCGGGACCGAAACTGGCTCCGCGGAGTTAGGAAGGGAAAGGGAGGGGGAGGGGGGATAAATAAATAAAGATCCAGCCCGGAAAAGCAAGGGTGACCCTAAATAATAATAAAGATGGGGGGTAGGATCGGAAGGAGCGGAGAGACAGAGGCTGTGCAGTGGATGGCTTCTCCTTACCTGCAGCCCGTTTGGGTGCTTGCTGTTTCCTCCTTGGCATCGCTCTACTTTCTCCAATCTCACTTCTGTCCCCAGATCCGAGAGCCCTGAGACGCTCCTGAGCCGTGTTCCTCTGCCTCAGCCGCTTCCCTCGGCACCCCCTCAAGCCTCCCCTGCCCCCCTCCTTCCCACTTCACTGATAGGAACCTGTTTGGTTTTTATTTTATTTTAGAGATCTAGGTTTCTTTCTTTCTCTCTCGCTTTTTTTTTTTTTTTTTGTTGGCTTTTTTCTTTTCTTTTCTTTTTTTCTTTTTTTTTTTTTTTTTTTTAACTGTTGCAACACTTGCTTTGCTTTGATTCAAACATCCGAGCTCAGGAGCAAATGAAAGGCGCCCACAGTGCCAGAGGATGGCAATAAATAAATAACAAAATAGATATGTATATATTAAAAAAGGCAGCTCTGGAAAGACTGTGGGGCTGGCTGCTTCCTCCCTTTCCTCTCCTCTCCTCCTCCTCGCAGAGCTGTATGGCGGAGCGGTGCCCGGGTGTGTGTGTGTGTGTGTGTGCGTGTGCGCGGAGCGCTGCAGGTTCCGTGCTGTCAGATGCCAGGCGGTGAGTGATATGGGAGAGGACAGGGAGGCTTTGGATGGGAGGAAATCTGCTGTTCACACGCACACACACACTGCACAGGCACACACACGCACACACACACACACACACCCGCACACACACACACATACACAGGCAGGGCGAGGCGATGCCAGCAAACATCGATCCACCGAGCAAACTGAACATTAACAAACTCCTCCTCCGCGACCCGGTGACAGGACGCGATCCGCTCCGCGCACCGCCACACGCCGCGCCGTTAAAGAGACAGGGCCCGCGGAGTTCGGCTCCCGAGGGAGGCGCTGCCGCGAGCGTCGACGGCTGGGAGCCGGGGGGAGCCGCGACGGGGCGGCCCCGAGCGGGGGGATTTAGGGTGGGGGGGGGTCAGCGCCCCTCGCCCTGCGTCACTGCAGATTTAACAAGCGGATAACGGGGATCTACGGCGGGGCGGGAGGGTGGAGGGACCGCGGAGGGTGCTCCCCCCGTGCGGCGGCACCACCGGCTGGCGAGCGCGGCTTCGGGGGCGAGTGCCCGCGAGGAGCTGGAGCCGGGGAGCGGAGCGCTTTCCCTGCGGATCTTCCTCCTCCTCCTCACCCGAACGGGCGCCCCGAGGTTAGGAGCGGAGTGGCTGGACGTACACGGGAAGTTGGGTGAAGTTCAGGTGAAGCGCAGGGCTGCAGTAGGAAGCGCCTGCACGCCAATGGCCCGGCAGAGCATGGTCAGCCCGTCCAGGACAAGCCCCCAGAGCTCCCCGACTTTCCCCCGGCACCTGGATCAGGGGGAATCGGGAACTTCCATCGAGTGCTGCTGCACCCTCCTGGTAACCCAGAGCGAGGTCCCGTCCCACCACACCGGCTGTCTCATCCTTCCAGAGAGGCCAACAAGCGGCCAGCCCAAGGAGGGAGACGGGACATGGGAACTCTGAACAGCGTTGTTCCACAAGAGACAGGGAGATAATTTCCCTGCCGCATTTATTCATTTCCGTTTATTCCCCACAACTGCTGTTAACACCTTGAGGGTTTAAAAGCGATTTGGGGCTGAAAAGATGGATTAATTTCTATATATTCAACTACAGTTTGTGTAAGACCTCTTAAAAGTGGATGTTGCAATGCTCCATAGCCCAATCCCAGAGTTCGCCATGAAACTGAGTTCTTAGATACTTTTTCTGTTTTGGCATTTGTATCTTTCTAGTGAAACTATTGGGTTTAATAGAAATCATTTGCAACCCTCTAAAATCAGTCTGTTCAACCAGGCTCTGTTACAAAGCACCAGTGAGAGCCACTGTGTTGTAGCCGGTGGCACTGGAGATTCACAGTCCCCCTGCTCAGGCAGGGAATGAGTTTCCACGGGAAGACCCCTAAGTGACCTTTGTATTTAGCAGTCTAATAGGAGATTGTGTTTATGAACGTGTCCACCTAACTGATTTTACTTAAATTATTTGATAGCTTTGCCTATACGAACTCTAGCAATTTTTGTAAGCAATTTGAAAGTATTTATTGGTGCAAGCAAATGCTTAGTTTGAAAGATAAAATAGGATAACAGTACTATAAAATGCGCATTTTTCCACTGCTGCCTGGCATAACTCACTCAGAAGTGAACAGCCCTGCTTGAATCAGTTGGAATTACACAGCCCTCTTCTACCTGTATGCAGCACGTGTAAAATGCAGTTGGTGCATACCAGGGGATTTCTGCTGTGTCCCCAGCTCAGGCAGGTTTAAATGTGGGGCCGAGAGAGGCCACGATATCCATAGCAGTAGAACAGTTACCCTAGCACTCTGTGAGAAGGGTGACACACTGAGTGGCCCTGGCCCTGGATCAGGTAGTTCAGGTTCAGGGTGGCAAACCAGGATTTTCTTTTCACATTTCATCTAGCCCTGATTTGTGATTTTGATCCCTTCAGCTTCTGTATCCTGGTTCCCAAATCAAGCAAATGGAGACACTTCTAATTGGTTTTATATTCCCTCTCCTCCCTGGCAGTGCAGAAAGATACTGCACCTCTGATTATGATAGTTTATTTTGAAGGATTGGGTACTAAATGCTGCTTTAACACATGCTTCTTTTACTAACAATTCTCCCAAAGCATTGTACAGTATTGTAATGTGCTGGGAAACTAGCAGGCATCAAAGGGGAGAAGGGGGAGGCAAGTGTCAGGGCCCCCTCAGATTTTAACCTTTCCATCTGGTATCTGCTACTTCTGTGCAAGTTGAAAAGATACAAGCTCTAGATGTAAGTGAAGCAGCAATTCAATGTAGTCTGGGATCAGCAAGTAGTGGCTATTGTTCTCCAGAGTCATGGCTTAAATCCAAATGCTACACACTGGGTATGGTATTTGTATCAGTGGCGTTTTCAGTCTCAACATGCAAGATGAGAAAGTCACTGTTTTAAATGGTTACTCCTTTGGGAAGGGGAAATTGAGAAGATGGACTTGTGAGTAGAGCACTAGTGAGATGGCACCCTATCCTCGGTGATAAATGGGAGCATTAACAAGGCTTGGTTGAGAGGAACCCTACAGATTTATGGCTTCCTGTCTCCACCAGCAGATGCCATTATGGCTGACAGAACAGAATGCCTTTCAAGAGGGAACTGGGGTGGGATTATGAAGAAGGGGAAAAAAAAAGCAAGCAGAATCTGGTGTCCATTTTTATCCACTGGTCAGAATTTGCTGATAGGTTTGAACAGAGCTGAAACTATACAGCATTTGTGTGCTCCCTGCTTCTGTTATTTATAACTAAGTTGGTGAAGGTCATTTAGCATCTCTTCTAGCACAGGAAGAACCCATAATATTTACCGAAAGCATTTTTGCACAGTTGAAAATTAGAGATCATAAAATGAACAGATAGTATTGGAAGCTTCCTTGGCTTATCCAATGGAATAATCTTGATGGGTGCTTAATGTTTACTTTGGAAATGTAGCAAATGATTCTGAAGCTATATTGAATTTTATCTATTTTTATTACATTGCAGAATAATATTTCTCTTTCCTGACAAAATGTTATGACCAGTAATAGCAATGGCAGTTATGCATGTTCAAAAAAGAGTAATCAAATCTCATGCTTCAGGGCATGAGCTGAATTCCCCACTGGGATCCAGAAGGAATTTTCTCCCCCCCCACTCTCAAATCTAGCAATATACAATCAACCAGGTCTGCTCTTAGAGGTTTTTAAATTTCTTGGTTAGGTGCAGATTACATGGAACAAGAGTGTGATGGGGGATAGTGAAAATCCTCTATCGTATAGCTTTGGAGTGGTTTGGGTCTGATTTTTCAAAGTAATGTGTGTGATTTGGTATACATTAAAGTTCACAGATATTTTTGTGCACAATAAAGGGCTGAATATGCTTTGTGTACTTGACTTTGATAACAGTAGCCACAGCAAACTCAGCTGTGTTACTTGAAGTGTCTCTTATCTTACTTTTGTTGTCTGTCTGTCTTTCTGTGGCTGCTATGCTGATAATTAAATGGGGTTGGGTTTTATTTTCTTTCTTTTTTTTTTTTTTTCCTTCTTCCCTTCCACTCCCTGAAATTATAAACATGTAGGTACATAATTCATAAGGTGAGTTGATGACCCCCCCTTCACACTTTGCCTACCACTTTAGAGAAGGAAAAAGTAGAAGTCCTGACAAGTGCTACAAACAAACAAGCAAAAAAGTTAGGAATTATTTGGGTTTGATAAATGAAAATGTTTCAATATGTAGCAATGTTGGCAGCCAATGGTATTGTCAGCTTCAGTGTTTACTTACTTCTTATTAAGAATTACTGGGAAAAAATGAATAAAAATAATTGGGATTACAGTGGTTGTAAAAGAATCTTGACAGACAGAGTGAGGATTCCTTACAAAAAAGAGAGCAGCTGGTGAGTGGTCTGGTCAGTCCTCTCTCTGCCCAGTGGTACGATTAACTCTACTTGTTTCCCTTTTGAGGCACATTTGACCAATGTGATGCACATTCAATAGTTCTTCTGGGCAATCTATTCTAGCAGCCTTACCATTAGATATTTTTCCTGCTATTGAACACTTCATGGAAACCTGTTTCTTTTTATGGTGCTCTCAAATGAAATGGAGAGCAGTCTCTTTCCTCCCCCTTAGCAGCAATTTTTAATCTATTTGAAGACTTATGACATCTACTCACCAAACACCCTCAATTTCTTCAGTCATTCCTTGTAGGTCATGTTTTCTGGACCTGGCACCATTTTCATTGTTCCGTGGCTGGACAACATATGTTTCGAAGTGCAGTGCCAAAACCCGTATGCTGTATTGCGTTTGAAATCTTCCCAGCACCAAGTGGGATTACGTCACATGTACAACATATGACACTTGTTTATATGTCCCAGTTTGACATATGCCCTTTTTGCAGGAGCACAACACTATTGACTCACGTACGGCTTCTGATTCACTGTAATGCCAGACGCTTTCTTGTAGAACTGCTTTGTAATCACTTGTCCCCATCCTATATTTGAACAGCTGATTATGCATCAGTGACAACTTTGCACTGATTCATCTTGAATTGCATCCTATTTTTTCAGACTGTTTCTGCATTTTGTCAGGATCATTGTGTGTTACAATGCTGCCTTCAAAGGCTGTTGCTGTTCCCTCTAGCTTGGAACCATCTGCAGATACCTTACAAAATGTTTTCTCTTCCACCTTCAAAGACATTAATAAAAGTATTGGATATTGCAAAGCCCAGAACCCACTCCAGACATTATTCCAGCCTGACAATGGGCCATGAAGGTATAATTTTGGAGTCGGGTTTTCTGACCTTTTCCAGCCAACTGCAGTAATGTCATCTGGAGGATACCCCATAGCTTGCTCATGTGAGACTGGTATGTGAGACAGTGGTAGAAGTTAACAGAAGTCAACACATGTGACTTCTCTGTTCACAAGGTCTGTCACACTGCCATGGAATGCGATTAGGTAGGTTTGACATAATTTATCCTTAATAATTCCATGTTGTCTGTTACTCATCTCCGAAAGTCTTATTCTAGGTTCTTATGGATCATTTTGTTTTGGTATTTTTATATAAACAGAAGCCAAGATGATGCAGTGGTCCCTTCCCACTCTTCCGTCTTAAGGAAGTGTTTGCACTAGTCTGAGTCTTCTGGAAACCATTGGTCCTCCAAAAGTCTTCAGGGATGATCCCTGTAGTTCTGAAATTCTTCTAAGATGAGTTTAATGGCCTGACCTTATCTGTGTGTTTTCTGAGTGCTCTTGAAACTCTTCTTCCTACTGTAGCCAGAGCTCCCACCATCCTAATGCTGGTCTTGATTATTTTTGCAATTTGATCACAGCTGATTCCTGTAGTGAAGATGAAAGTAAAAAAGGCTTTCTTAGGGTGATCTGTCAAAAGCTTTCTCTCTTTGCTGAGTGACAGATGTAATCTTTCCTAGGTCTTTTCCTGTGTAAAGAGGGCACTTACCAAACACTTTCTTCTTATTATGTTCCTCACTAGTTGTATCTCATTTTGTGACTTTATACTTTTCCCCTGTGTGTTCATGGGCATTAAAAGGAACTCTTTTTTGCACATTTTTCACATTCAGACAAATATTAATTTGTCTGTAGAATATATATTTTGATTAATTTTTCATTATTTTTTTTTCCGCAAAATATTCCTTGTCATGCAATGCAAAGTCTTTTTCCCTACAAAGGGGTAGAACAGCAGCACTGGGGCAAAATCTGTTTTCTCACTTTTAGGCATTTCTGTGCACACAGTTCAGTTACTCCAGTGTGGTGGGGTGGTAGGGAAGGTTAAATTTCACCTCCTGAGATGAAATCCTAATATTGCTAATCATTTATACTTTGAGTAACAGCAGGCAGCATTTCCAGAGCCCCTTGCCTTCTAATCTTCAGCTAAAGGATTCCCTCTTTGGCTGCAAAAAAAAGGCATTTGTGTTTGAACTCCCATCTAACTACAAAAAATAATCTTTTGTGGCCAAGTAATGAGAATTTAAAACAGTGCAATGGTTTGCACAGCTCTGGCTGCAGCTACCTTCTCCAGCCACATCTGTGGTTCATCTTCCATCACAATGTCATCAGCTAAAATATCCCATAAGATCTCATTCAGGACTATACATAAGGCTCGCCATGCATTTTTTAACTATGACATCCTATTTCCAGAATTTATAATTAAGTCTTGCATACCAACTGCAGACTGAAGCAGCCTGGAAGCTCTCATTTTAGGAACTGAATTTTCCTTCTTGAAATCCCAACAAATCTGCTTAAAAAAACAACAATAAAACCACCACTTTCTCTGACCCAAGCACAGCAATGCTGTAATACCATTCCCTGACCAAACCAGCAAAAGCTAATTGAATTAGTTTGATCTAAAAGTTATTCATGCCGCAATCCACAAACCTCCTATTTTCTTCAGTGGATTTTGAGTTAAGTCCCTAATCATCAGGCACATCGGATGAGTGGATTTATTTTCTTTTTTAAATAATAACAACATCTTTAGAATCTTTTGAATTAGTAACAATTAGCTGGAACCAGGCAGGAAATGGACTGTAGTCTTCAAAGAGTCCTTGGAAAAAAGACAGAATTGAAAATAAAAGGAAAAGAAGAATTGAAACTGGCCATTTTTAGGGTGAAAAGGCAACATTGAGAAATCAGTGTTCTTCCAAAACTTTTTTTCCTAAATTACTATATTTCATTGAAAAAAATGTAATGGATTTTTTTTTTTTAAAAAACATGCAATGAATGTTAAAACTAAAAATTGGACATGCTGCATAACTGCCGAATGCCTTACTGAAAAGTAGAAGTTTGAGGATGGTACCAGAGTGGCTTTTTTCTGTGACTGTGCACTACTGTAACTAGAAAGGAGGGGACTGAAAACCATGAGGACTGCATTTGGTTCTTTCTTTTAGAGAGCCATGCTGCTAAAGAATCCCGTGCCCATAGGAAATTCACACTTTGAAAGTTCTGGTCTGTTAGTTGCCAGTAGCTAAGAGGTTGTGAGGTTGCATCTTCTGGAGGAGGCACAAAAAGAAAGCAGAAGCAGGTTTCTTCTGGAAAGTAGAACATCTTTCCTCTTTTGAAAACACTGAGGGAATGGGAGAGGCCAAACCACTTACAAAGACAGGTAAGTAAATACTGGGAGCATTTTGATGCTGTATTTCCCCCTTCTGTTTAAAGATTGAGTGGCCATCCAAGTAAAGAGAGCAGATAAACTGGGAAAAATATTAGAGTTGACAAAACCATATAAACACCTACAGGAAAGTCTGGGAAGAAGCTACATGTCCTGAGCAGAAGGCAAGGCAAAGATGTCTGGGTCTAAAATCGCATTTTCAAATGGCCACAGCCATACCTCATCTATCTGGACAATTTCATTATAAAGCACCCAGTCACTGTGGTATTGGGTTGTAAGCTATCCATGCTTCAAATAAATGATTGCTTGTGCAGTGTAAGCCTATTCTTACTTTTACTGGTATGATTATTTTTTATTATTTATAGTTAGAAAATAAAATTATGCTGGCAAATGGAATAATTGATGTAAAACGATACAGGGGCTAAAATGATACTGGTACTTTCTAAAGCCCCTAGTGTTCTGTCTCTGCTAATGGTTGGGTAAAAGGTGAGGCACTAAATACTGTAAGAATCTGTAATACTGTACATTGCCACTTGTACCATGTCACCCACTGAGCCCCATGAGGACAAACACAGTTTACACATACCAAGCACATTTGTTTAATAAACAGTGCAGAGGAAGTATAACTGAACTGGTAAAGCTACTAAATAGAACTTTAACTGAAATATAATTTTAATAAGTGAACTTCTGTTTTTTCGATATAAGGGACGAAGCTTTTGTACTTTGTCCCCTGTATACTTATATAGCAAAAAGCAATAATGAAAACTGAAAGAAAAAAAGAAGAAAATACAGAAATATTTTTTTCTTTCAACAGAATAACTCTCAAAAGTTTGTGAGTGTTTAAGTGCAAACACTTGTGCCCAGGAGACTGACCTTGCCTTCCCTGTAGACTCACCTGATCTTCAGGTGTTCCCAATCAGATGCTGCAAATCACCCTCATGAGCAGCAGCTACTTAGGTGAGGTGCTCCACCACCTTTACTTGCAGCAGTCACATTCAGCAGCCTGGCTGTAGTTGGTGTTGTCTACTTCTGAGTGCAGTGTTTGTTTGGCCTTTCTCTATGGGTGCCTTTTTCTAGGTAAATGGTTATCAGTTGTGTTTTTTCTTGTATTTGTGGTGTAGTCTGTTTGAATATGTGCTGTGAAGGTGTTTCTCTGAAGGAAACCATCTCTTTTTTTTCTCTGGAGAGTGTAACCTACAAACACAGGTACTTAATAACTTATTCACACCTAAGTTAAATGTCCATCCCTAGTGTTTTATCTAAAACTAATGTGTAAGCATCTTTGAGTTATATAAGATGGAGTTTTAGTAGTCAATCACTCATGATTGAGAAGCTGAAGATAAAAGTGAAGAGTATTCTGTGTAAATGACTGCCAGGTACAAAAGAAGTATATCCAAAACACTGAAGTTTTGTAGAAGTCTAAAATGGTAAGAATAACAACTGTGAGCCTACGTAGGCAATATCCTTTCTGTTTAGACATTTAGGAACAAAGAGGAGGGGTTTCAGAAACAAAGACTTACAGCTCAGCAGTAGTAGTTGATTTTGTATTAAAAGCATCAGGAAGAAGTGATAATAAACCTAGAAAACTACTATTTTTGGAGTCTGGAGGCTGGCAGCGGAGAGTAATAATGCTGTATTTATGCTTACTCGGGAAAAATGCTTTTTGGTGCTTTCTTTGATTTAAAAAAATGCCAGGTTTTTAATGGCTGTTACTGATCAGGCTCATTCTTTTTTTCCCTTTGTTCCTCAATGATCAGGCGCTTCTAAAGCGTTTGTGTCACTTGTGGCCAGGTTCTAGTTCTTTGCCTCATTGTGTGCTGCCTCACACCTGTGTCAGAGGTGACTGAATGAGTTCTTGCAAACTGTTTTACTCAGAGTTGTAGATCTCAAATTCAGGTTCTGATCCACCCCATCCTTAGCTTATGGGAAATGGTGAGACTGTGTTAGGTTGATACCTCATCCCCCTGGAACTGAGCCTTGTTATCTGCTACCAGCTAGAAAACGTGTTTGATTATGTTACTTGTTGCTGCCTTGTGAAGGCGCTTGTTGTTCAAATGGAGAAACACTTTCATGTTCATGATACGTCTCCATTTCTTAAAAAGAAGTGTGAGGCTGTTCAGTTTGGCTTCAAGAGTCTTCCATAAAAAGCAGGATACTTAATGGAGGAATGGAGTCCTAGTTTTGTGGAACAGTATTACAAAAGGAGACATCATGCCATTTTCATGGAAATTGAATGGCGCTTCTCTGGTCCTTTCTCTACTTCTGCTTTTAATAGAAATTGAATAGTAAATACAGGTGAAGAGAAAAAAAGCCCACCTGTCAAAATATAGCTCTGTTTGGTTACCTCTGTCCATGGGACAATTTTAGTAACCTGCCAATCAATGGGCTGCTAAATAGCCTCTCCAAAGCACAATCTGCTATTTCAGACGACATCAGTGTGTCAATCATTTATTGAATCAAAGCCAAATTTGAAGCAAAGCAAGCCCAGTTTGTCAATCACTTCTCAGTATTCTCTCCACTAACCACCTGACAGCTTTTAACTTTTCACTTTTATATTCCATGCAGCTAGTTAAGATTCTTTCATTTTTAATTGGGCTGCTTTTATGATTGGTAGCTAAGCAACTAATATGTTGTTTTATATGGTAATAATGGGCCCAAACTTGAGAGCTTTCTTGACCATTCCTATTTGTTGTTGGGAAATTATTTTCCTTCAAGTTGCTAAATAGCAGATGTAGCAGAAACAGTTATTTAATTATGGGTTGTCCTGTTGTTTCTATCTATAAACAGTTTTGGCACTGTTTAAAAATAAATACTGCATGCGCTGGCAAATATATACTGAATGATTTTAACTCCTGATAGAGTCCCTTGGAATTTCACTGCTCATTTACAGGGAAAACTGGGTAAAAAAAAAAAATAAATAATGAAAGGATTGCCAAAAAGCAGTTTGGAAAAATATTAGCAAAAGACAGAGTGAGAAATCTCTGTCCACGGTCCCACCAGGCTTTAATCCAACCTGATCAGTTTTCAGTCTTAATTTAGATACAATTAAATTTCCGAGGCCAAGTACAATCTCTCAAAACAAGCCAGAAGCCCTTCCTGAACAAGCTCAGCTGACTTTTCAGTCCAAAACAGTGTTTTGAGTTAAGATTTTCCATACCTGAGATGCGAAACTTCTGGGTCAGTGCTGGGTTCCCCAAAGGTGACCACAAATCGTTGTGTGATTTCAGTCCCATCTCCCCATCATGTACAAGATGAGCACTGTTTTCACATTTGTAAAATGATCTCACAGCTAGTAGTAAATGTTCTTGTCTTTCTGTTGCTAAAGATTGTCATCTGTAAAGCCAATGTGTCGTTTTCAGACAGAAAGAATTAACTTTCTGTCCTTTCCATGGAAGGAAGTTTGGAAAAAGAACTATTTTTGTGTTATATAAAATTCTATTTTGGGCTCAAAAGAGTTTTCTTAATTTAATTCTTTTGCATATCTATTTGATGGGCTCCTAGCTGTCTTTTGACAGACTGCTGTCATCTGGTTTGATCCAAAACTGTGAAACTCCAGATGTGCCCAAGAACTTGGGAGAACATGGATATAGTTTTGCAAAAAGCTGCAGTAGGCTTCAAGGCAATCTGATACTAAATGTACTTCCCAGTCCTATTTGAATTTTACATTGTTTTTTGTATTTCTTTTTACCAACGACTCAGTAAAAGCAAGTGACAGCACATGAGGATTGACAGTGCCAAGGCAAATGGTGGCTTTGTGTCTATGGTGTATCAGAAATGCAGTCCAGATGCTAAACATTGGTTCTCTAGAGTACAGGGAAAGATGCTGGTACTGTGACTAAGTGCACCTCTCTTAGGAGGAAGATCCTAGAAGACTGAGATTGGAAAATTAATAAACTAAAAGAAAAGCTATAAAGCAGACCATTCTTCGAAATTTGATGAAAATAGCAGCTACTCCTAGCTTGCAAATGAATTCTTAAGGAAGTGCCAAAAAATATAGTTTTGTTCTTTTTTTTTTTTTTTTTTTTTTTACTCTTGATGGTATTTCTGATGCCTGCCATTGAAATCAATTGAGTTAAGTAGTAATGGATTACTATGAGATCAAGGATGGGCACCTACTGTTCTTGACATTCTGACAAATGAGGTATAAGTTTGCCTGACTGCATAAGTAATTAAGAGAGATTTTTATGGACAGATTTGTACTATTTATATAACCAGATATTAAGGAAAGTTTTAAAAAGGTGTTTTGATCCCAAGCTGCCGCCATAGTTTGGCACAGATTGTTAATCTTGGCTCAAAGGGTGTTCAGGCCTGGCTGAACATGATGCTTAGCTCTTGTAGTTCAGGCATCTGAGCAGAGGGGAAACCCACACAGCACCCACCTACACAGCACCTGGTCTGTGAATTGGCTTAAGACTCTCAATGGAAGAATTAAGATACAGAAGATCATAAATATTATACCAATAAAAGAAGGGCAGGGTCAAGAAAGCCAGAGATACTTGCAGGGGATTTCTTTTCTTCCCCCCCCCCCCAAACAGCTCAATTTTGATCATTCACATAAAACAATACTAAGAAATTACCTTCTGTGTGCAAAAATGTTAGTCTGTCTCTATACCTGTTACTGTTCCTGTCTTAAAACTTTTCTTAAGGACCCTTTGGACCAAAATAAATGATACTTTTAGGTGTATTCAAACATATGAATTGTACAGTGGCATTTTTGTTAGATAAAACCTGTTGGTCAAGAGTAACTCCAAAGCATCTACTTGGTTGAAATTCCTAGCTAGGCAGCAATACTGAAGTCTCCCTCTGAGAACTGGTGTAGTAGTTTGTTCAGTCTTCAATGCAGCCACTGAAAGTCACAATGCAGCTTACAGCAGTCAGAGCATCTTCAGGGGCACAGAAAAGAGGCTGCAGTTACAATCCATTTCTGTAGTCTAGAATTTATAAGTTGAACACTGTAACTGCTGTCATTTAGAAGTACTAACTGCTAAAACTGCTAGCTTTCAAAACAAAAGCAAGGCTTAACACTCAGTTACACAGATATTTCAAATGCAAAGTGTGTTTTTCCTTGTTTGCATGTGGAAGGGTAGCATTCAAGATGTGCTTTGTTCAGAGCAATGTTTGTTCTGTAGGACTAGAACCCAGAACAAACTGGGTGAGTATACACACATATTACACTTGATGCCATGTAAGGAATTTAAAACCATGGAAAATAACCCTGAGAAATTTCAAAATAGTAGCAAGAAATTAGGATTGCTGAATTTTAAAACTTGGCTGTTATTTGTCTTAGCTAGCAAAATAAGCTATGGGGTTGTATAAACACGAGTATGACCCAGCAGTGTGCTCAGGTGGCCAAGAAGGCCAGTGGCATCCTGGCTTGTATTGGAAATGGTGTGGCCAGCAGGACTGGGGAAGTGGTGATCTCCTGTACTCAGCATTGATGAGGCTGCACCTTGAATCCTGTGTTCATTTCTGGGCCCCTCACTAAAATAAAGTCATTAAGGTGCTGGAGTGGAGCCAGAGAAGGGCAAAAAAAATGGTGAAGGGCCTGAAGCATAAATGTGATGAGGAATGGAGGGACCTGGGGTTGCTTAGAAAAGGAGGCTCAAGGAGACTTCATTGTTCTCTACAATTACCTGAAAGGAGGTTATTGCGATGTGGGATTTGGTCTCTTCTCCCAAGTAACAAGTGATGGGACAAGAGGAAACAGCCTCAAGTTGTGCCAGGGCAGGTTTAGATTGGATATGAGGGAAAAATTCTTCACCAAAAGGATTGTCAAGCACTGAACAAGCTGCCCAAGGAAGTGGTGGAGTTGCCATCCCTGGAGGTATTTAAGCAATGCGTAGATGCAGTGCTTAGGGTCATGGTTTAGTGGTGGACTTCTCAGCTCTGGGTTAGTGGTCAGACTTTATCTTAAAGGTACTTTCCAACCTAAATGCTTCTAGGATTCTATAAATCCTAGAAGATATGCAGGATTTCATACACCTACAACCCCACTTTTTTGTTAGTAATGGCTTTCTGATTAATTGCATATGTTCTGTACTCACAAAGTTGGGGAGTATTTGAGTGCCTGAAATTATGAGCACTTCAGCAAACCGGTGAGGATATCTGCAGTATGAACTTTAGACATACGTGGTCTGCCCTGCCAATGACCTTAATCTCATTCTAGCAGGGGAACACAGCATGTAATGCAGTCAGTGTTAGCTTTTCCCTGATCCCTTTTTAAGCACATACTAATAACATTCACGTAAGTGTAGATGCTGTTATGAGCTTGAGTCACTAGAGGATATAGTGAATTAAAATCATTTGACCTCAGAAGAAGGTGCTTCTTTGCACAGGTAACACTCAAGTAACCCACATCTTCTATACCATCTTGTATTCCAAGGTTTTTGTAACACTTGATGAAGAATGTAAGGGCTATGGTACCATTAGGATTCCATGTAGGTGAGCTGAATTGCTGATGTGGAGGCAAGCACATATGCATCAGTCTGAAAATAATTCTGCATTACTTCATGCCTCAGTTTCTCTGGAAATAAATATTGATATGATGTTTTCCAGGACTTGCTGTTCCAGGACGGTATGAAACTTTATTTTCACTATATTTTGAAGACTTTTGATCTTCTGGTAAAAAGAAAATTCATTTCAAAATGATATAACTATGCTCTAAAACATTGTGCAAGCTACCAAACCTTGTTCATTTTTAAAGAACACATCATAAATTCTTTGGTAGCATTTGGTATTAGCACCCATTTCAAAATTATCAGAGGATGCCTAGCAAAAATCTTGTGCTGTTCTTTGCAATTAAAACTCAGAACTTAAGCTTTCATTCTCATGAGAAAAGCCAGGTGTTTTATTGACAGTATGGGTGCTATATTGGGGGAGCTGGATTGCTCTATCATAAATGACTCCTTTATCTTGATATTTTTCAGTAGCTGTAGAACTGTGCTTCATAGTATTCAAAGTGGTTTAATTAAAAGTATCCACAACTCTGACTTAATTTACTCGGAAAGCATGATTTCTTTAATTATGGAGAGAAATTGGAATCACAGCTTTATGCCTATGCCTTTCCACACATTGCAGATTGATATCATAATGCATGAAGTATCAAATACACTAGTCTAGCCAGTCCTGGAGACCCTGAGGTTATCCTTTTTTACAGATTTACTGAAGTCTGTCCTCAGCTTGGGTTATTTATTTACTTGTGTTTTGGAAGTCATTCACTCCTGCTTCCAAATGCTCCATGCCCTTTTATTCCATTGTAGGTACTTGTCTCTTCAAAGTGATTCTACTTGGGTGGGGTTTAACTACAAGAAAAATGCTTCCAATATCAATAAAAGCATTATATATAAGGAAACCAATTTAATACTTAAATTTAGCTACGTTCTGAACAGATCCTGCAGTGCAGGAAATCTGCTGCATGTTGCCCTCATTGTCTAACTCTGATTCAATCCTGATTTCAAGGAGATGAATTCTGTGGGCTATTACTGTCGTCCATTGGCTTATGGCTTGTACTAAGAGATACAGAGCAATGCCAATAGTGTTTTTTGCAGGTATTTCTCAGTGTCATCCAGACTTTTAGTGCTCTCATGTTGTAGATCCTAGGAGGATAACTGCCCAAGGGTCTGTTAGTGGGTGCTGTCAACAGAAACAGTGTGCTGCTGTGTTCTTATTCTGGTGTCACCTAACTGAATTGCAAAGGTTATGCTTTGTAACATCACTTGTGTAGCCCATGTATGGAGACTACTCCTCTGTATTTAGTTCTTGGAAAATGAGAATCAGCTAGTGAGTATCGTGGGGCTGATTATGGGGTTGCATTGTGATAGGTACAATTTGAAGAGGTTTTGGGTTTCTGTAGCATGTGCAGGCAGCATGTGAGCCCTGGACTGAGTGGGATCAGTGATGGGATAGTTTACTCGCTCCAGAGGCAGCTCTGCAATGTGTGCAGGGATGTTTCCTTGCAAACAGAAGGGGACTCTCTGGGTGCTGTGTCAGAAATCAGTCCTGATATGTTCGCACGGCTGTCTGCTCTGTTTGGTGGTGTCCCCACTCACGTGTCTGTGCATCCCCGCACAACAAATGACAAGGCTCCTTCATTTATTCATGCTATGGCTGATGTTCCCTTTTTGGGAAAGGGAGAGGAAACTTTTACTGGGAAAAATGGTCCTTGATTTGAGGCAGGTGCTGCTAGTGTGCTGTGTAGAGCTGATGTCTGTTTTCATGTCTGCTACAGTTCTCCTAATTGTGAAGGATATGGTGGTGGTTGGCATATAAGCAATAACCAAATACTGCTCTTTACACAACCACGTAGACTGTCAGTTTGATCAGATGCTGGTTTTTCTTCCCACCCACCCACCCCCCCCCCCCCCCGACTCATTTCACAAGTCTCTTGAAAAATTAACTTTTGAAAACATAACTGAATACTTCATAGAAACTCCCTTTATCACTCCTATGGACAAGTTTCATTGACTTGGAATTTAAGAGCTAATTTTGCCGCTTAAGTTATATTCTCTTCAACTTACATTGGCAGCTAATGAAATAAGAGAACACTAAGGAAATAATTAAATGTTGTGCAATTAGGGCTACAGCACATCAGGATATAAATAAATACAAGCCAATATATCCTTTCATGGATTAAACTTGTCTTTATTTTGCAGCCTTTCAGCTGTGCACCACAAACTGGAATCTCTTGGAGTGTGATTGTCTGATCCTGGGACCCTACGTAATTCATTTGTGCAGGGGTTCAGTGTGTGTGTACAGATATTAAAAGCTGCAGGGCTATGCTGATTGCAGGTATGTGAAACAATGATCAGAGGAGAGGCAGCAAAGTCCAATTCTATGCTCATGTTATACTTAGTTATTGCAGGGGCCTTTGAGCTTCATATGGGTTACAAATTTATCCTGCATTCCTGCAACAGATTAGGGTTTAAAAAAAGCAAACCAGTGAAGAAATGTTCAGATATTCAATATATTTTCTTTCCTGAAACCAGTTTGTGGTTCGTGGGCTGCTTTCTGCCTCTCCCATTTTCCAGAGTGCCCTGTGGCCTGCTGGACCACTGCTTGGAAAGATCTTTTCGAAATGGGGAACAGTGATGCTTACCAAATATTAGGTTAATTCCAGCCAGGCCAGCTTTCATGAGAGGTCCCTGACGTTGAACAAACCTGTTTCCTTCACTAGGATGTGTCAGTTAGAAACACCAACTGCAAGGATTTCTTATGTTCTCACGAAAAAGGAAGGAAACAGCTGGTAAATGTTTCACAGATGGTAAAGCTCTTGGCATCTCTCAGGAGAGGGCCACCCATACAGATGGCTCATTATTTTAACATTTGGATTTTCATCTTATTAAAACATCTTTTTTTTTTTTCTGGTTTTATTTAGCATCATAAATTCTCTTACACTTAACAACTCAGTGATTTGGGGGAAGTGTGTGCGCTGCAAGGAACATCATTTGGCTAAAACGCGTATCTGCATCATTATTCTCAGCTCTGATGTGCAGTGAGTGGACTTGAACCTGATTAAAAATACCAAATGCAAGCAAGTGCTTAGAAATATGACTTTATCAAGAAAAGGTCAGCTAAGCCTTTCTAGAAGCTGAATTATTCAGCAAATGAAGAAATGTACTGAGTGAAACAAGCAAATATTTCTATCTTGGGCATTACATCAATTAATGCTACAATGCTTTCTGCGTGCACCATAATAGACAGGCACCGTGTGTGCCGAGTGTTAGTAATGTTTTGTGTTTATAGTATCACTAAATATACAAAATACTACTTTTAAAAAGATCTGGTCAGCCACTCAGATGATGCTCAGGTTTTTAGAAGTGTTTGTAAAATGATGTGTTTGCAAAGGCAGTTCTACCTTGCGTTTATGATGGCATGTGCAATCATAAACATGCAAATAGACGGTATGTTTAGCATATGTCATACATAAATCCCAGCTCCACACACAGTTTAATAAATATCATTAGTCCCATTTGGCTTTATGGCAGGGGGAAAGGAGGGAAATGGTGCCAAAAGGTGACGGAACTTGCCCTATGTGGCAGAGGAAATTGGGACAGACTTAAATTGAGCTTGGATGTTCTGGCTTTTGGCTTTAGTGCCTTACTGTGCTTGCTCCCTTGATACTAGCAGGTCTCTTCAGTAGCTGATGCTCTGCACATGCATGGCTTGAAGAAGTTGAGGTAGGGACATTTAGCCCTTTCTACAACACAAAGCAAGCAGCGGGTAGGAGATAGTGTTGGGGAGAGGAGGAAGGAAGAGCAAGTCCTGAATGTAATCCAAATCTTTGGCCTCTTTTTTTGGAGTTTTTCGTTTTCAGCATGGTCTCCTATGAAATTACTAAACTATATGCTTGTGGTGTAAATATGGATCAACAATAGCACAGATTGCCATATGGATCAATATAGAAAGATTAAAAAGTAGCAGTTGATGCATGTCCTACAGCTGCCTTGTAAATCTCACTATAGCC
Source organism: Lathamus discolor (assembly GCF_037157495.1). Lineage (NCBI taxonomy): Eukaryota > Metazoa > Chordata > Aves > Psittaciformes > Psittacidae > Lathamus > Lathamus discolor. Next base: position 7,904,717 of record NC_088894.1, on the reverse strand, counting down.
TCAACCAAGATATGCAATGCCTTAAATACTCTGGGTTCTCTATGATTACGCTTGTACTCTGCAATTTTGTTTTAATTAAAAATTAAATAATCAGGAGTGCAGAAAAGAAACTTAAGTCTTTTTCTGCATTTGTATGTGCAACTCCCCATTGATTCCAGTAGGTTACATCAACAGCAAAGATTTGACCCAAAAGCTAACTACAAATATTCCATTAATAAATACAGGGACAGATTTGTAGCATGTAAATCACTGGAGCTCCACTGATGCCAGTGTAGTTATGCTGATTTACATCAGCTGAAGAGTTGGCCTGTGGAATTCACATTCCTTCTAAGATCAAAGATGTGTCAGCAAATGGTAAACTTCATTTGTATTTTTCAGCCTTCTAATTTAAAAATAGCCAAACTGATTTATTATTAAACGGCTGGGCTCTTATGGCGAGACTTTGTATGCCACGTTTCAGCCAGACGCCACTCTTGCAGCCAAGCTGTAAATCCTTCCAAAATGGGGTTTTTAGCTGAAATGCTGAAAACTCTGTAATGCTTGTGGGTACTGCTGTGTCATATTTATAATGGATGGGCTAATCTAACCATATCCTAAAAAATGAAAGGCATGAGGGGCCGGATGGCTCAGAGGGTTGGCAGAATTGCCAACTTAAATTCAGTCATAGCCAGAAGTGACAAAGTTGTTACCATTTTTGGAAGCCTATGACATGCATTCTTGAGGCTTAGTCAGTTTGTTGTCTTTCTCTCCTTTGAGTGGCCAAAGAGTGAGCGAGCCATGGAAGAAACTGGTGTTCCACCTAGCTGCTTTTTTGTTTTGGTTTACATGGTGCTGCAACTGATGCTTTCAGAAGTACTGCAAAGGTACCCTAAAAAACCGTGCTCATGTGCTGGGGGGTTGCTGAATGTTTAGCATGGATAGGTAGTGAATAACTTGACACAAAATGTTCATCAACCATTGGATGGCTGCTGTAATATGGAGAGGGAAGTATTTCCAACATGCTTTCTCACCTACATCCAGAATCTGTTGTACTATTTATTAGTAAAATTTAAGATAGGACTCAATTTAGGTGTCTGAATACTGTGGGAAGCTCATGAGAACTGCTCAGAAATGTCAGCCCTACTAGGAGCATAACAACCTTAAATTAGAAGGTATTTCTGAGCTCATCTGGTATAGCCTACCTGCTGAAAGGAGACACTAGCTTTGAAGTTAGGTCCAAATTTGAAGTCATATCCATTTGTTCAGGATCTTCTTCAACTGAGTTTTGAGTATCTCAGTGAATGGAGATTTTGCAGTCTCTCTGGGAAATTTGTTTGCATTGCAGTGGTGATTGAGCAAGTGGGCCAAGAAAGGAAAGATGTAAAGTTTGTCATTTTATTTGATTTCTGATGGAAATACACTAAACACAATAATACTGTTGGTGGCTAATAAATTCAAGCAGATGTCAACAAAAACCTGCTGGTGCTGAAGGGACAACAGGGCCTTAAGTTGGATAAAAATGGGTGGCCAAATGGAGGGGGAAGAGATCATGGTTGAAGGACAGGCTGTTGCATAAACTCATTGAGTGTAAGAAAATGGGGGCATCCTTTGTGGATGCTCCAGCAGCAGGGTTAGCTTCAGGTGGATCTTGCAGCCTCTTGGGTTTCAATTGACTACAAGATAAAAAGCAGACTTTGTTAGTTCTTGTCATGGAAATTGCTGGGATCTTTTTTTTTTTTTAAGTCTTTAATTGTGGTATTTAGTTGGTAACTAAAGAGGTGCAGTCTCTAGCTGAGACAGAAACCTGGTTTTTACCATGAATGGTTTGGTTGGTTTTTTTTTTTTTAATTCTGAGGTTTGGGTGCACTAAACTCTCTGGAAAAGGGCATAGTGGAAATAGTGATACAGAAGGTGAAATAAGGAAGGTTTTTCTCTTGAGAGCTTGTATTTATTGAATGAATGGCACCATTACTTTCAAGCTCTTCTAGAATGGGAGTTTCTAATCATGCACAATTGCAGGTATTCTAATGGAATCCTACTTGACCATAACACAGAAACAAGTAGTGAAATGGAAAAATAGCTGATGAAGTACACAAGGTAAAATGCACACTTCTGTCTTGGGACTTATGGCTACAAAGCATCACTGAAATAGTTTTGGTAAGAGTCACATTAGATGTTTGCATGCAGGCTGAGGGTGTCCAAACAGAATTTGCTTTAAAAACAGTTTGAGCTATATGGCCGTTTCTCCTCTATGAAAGGTTGACCGTAAGCTATCACAATTGAGAAGGGGCTTGCACTATATATGTGTGTGGTGCAGTGTCTGGTGAAGGTGGATTGTCATTGCCACAAACAGGCTAGTGGAGAGGATCAGCCTTTATATAGTATAGCAGGGTTTTTTTAATTTGTTTTACCTTTCAGACATGCACATCCCAATTTTGAGTAAGCTCAGATGTTATTAGCTTGCAAGGGAGTGTGGATAGCACTTCTGAAATCTAATGGGGGCATGGGGCTCTCTTTTTGATCATTACAGTGTATGAGTGTTTTGTAATTCTTCTAGTGCAAAAGAAGCTGTTTGGTGACAGGCATCAAGTCAAATTCCTGCAAGAGGCTGGCAGCAGAATACATTTGTCTATTTAACTGCATGCAAAACACTTGTCAAGACAGATTCTGGTACCCTCTCCTAAGCAGGGACTCTCACTACCTTGTGTTCCAGATAACCTGGCAGAGAGGCTAGTGCAGAAGCACATGCTGAGCTGTTAGCAGGGCTCTTACCATGTCTCCTGTTCCAGCATCTGCCAGAGAGAAACCTTGCTAGCACATTGCAGTGGGAGAAGAATGAAAGGCAGAAACATTCACATCTGGAGATAGACTAAAGCAGAACAGTCTTTCTTCAGACTCTCTAAAAGATGACGGGTTGTCTCATTCTTTCATATGCTTGCCACCATGTTGCCACATTTGGCAAGAAGAAACAGGGGTAAATAAGTTCCTTTGGGAAAGGACAGAGGGTGAAAGACTATAGGAACCGGTGCTGAGACTGCTTGAATGTTTGTGGGTGGTGGGGAAAAAGAGAACAAAAGCTTGGAAATGAAGCTTCAGCTCACTCTCTGTTGAAGGAAATCAGTTCTGCTTTGTTTCCCGTCCCACTTCACTTGCATGCAGGATAAAAGTTTTGAACACTTGGTAGCTTTGGAGTATGCTATAAACTTGGTTTTAAAAGTAAAGGCATAGAAGGACAGGGCAGAGGCTGCAACTCATGTTGTTAGAACTTTTTCTTTTGGACCCTCTCTGCTACTGAAATAGCTCTCATCTTCATGCTGTACCTCCTTATTTCTACTTGCTGTCTTTGCTTCCCTATACATGTTACCCTTCTTCCCATTCTCCTCACTTTCATCTCCTGTTGTCTTGATTCCTCCCCTTCCTCCTGTGTGTATTTCTCTCTGCCCCTTTGCCATTCAAAAGTGTTATTCTATCATTTCAAGTGCTTCAAGTTACCTCTGAGGCTGTCTCCCCCCTTAGCACTAGCTGACCTTTTCTGAAAGCCAGCCTCACCTCTTCAGCATCCAACTTCAGAGGCTAAAGAGACAGGCAGGCTTTAGCACGTGATGGTCAGCTCTGCAGAAGAGTGTATTTGTTTTGGAAGGGGAGGAGGGAAAGATGAGGTTGAGACAGCTGAAATGATAAACCTGTCACAAACCTTATTTCTGAAAACTGCAAGAATATTGAAATATCAGAAAAAATAAACCCCCACCCTTGAATTCATACCTTTGTCCAACCTGTGGTTTTACAGAATTCCTGCTTGCTACGTTGTCATGGCACAGATGCTTTGTACTGCCTTTTTGTTCTTGTTTCAGCACATTGAGAAACCTGTGCTATCTTAATTATTAACCTGTTATGCTTACGTTTCATTACCTATATATTTTTTAATGTCTTATGTTGAGGTGACAAATGAAAGTGGTAGTTCTGCCACTGCTGCACTACTTTAACTTCAGGCTCTGTGCTGTGTTCCTGTAGTAATGACTCTCATAAAAGTCCTTTGATTGTTCTCTGATGCAAATTGAGATCAGCAATAATGCACCATTCTCTTTATAACAATTGTATACTGCTCAACTTCTTTGGACACCTTATTGAAGCATAAGTCAACATTAGGATAGGTTAATAAATACTGTGGTAAAAATTTAAACACTTGCAAAAAGCATACATCCCTCTGTGCTGCTGGAAGAAGCAGAACAAACATTTTCTCTTTGACTCAAATAGATTGGTTTGAGCCTAACCCCTTTGGGGAGATTCAGGGAGAGCACCAAAGTAGGATGTGCTGGTGGTAGGTAGTAAAAAGGTGGTAGGTAGGTGGTAAAAAGGGCTCAAACCACAGCAGCTACTGCTACAAGTCATCCTCACATGAGTGAGGGCAGAATCTTTCTGCCTGCATGTCTGCTGGGCACTTAGTTTACAGCTGAGCTATTCCAGCCTGTTTGAGGGTCTAGCAGCTACAACAATGAAACTTCAGTGAAAATAAGGTTGCTATAAATTTGCATCTCCTTTTTCTACTCATATATCTGATGTTGTGAACGTTGGTAGTGATGATGGGAGTAAGGAAACGCAGTGAGGGGGGGATTTATCGCTGTACTCTGTGCCTGTTCCCTGACTGAATTACACCACTTCACCATTGCAGCAGTGCTGTGGGAGACTGAATTCAGTAGTGTTTGTAAAGTACAAATGCAAAATAATAATTATCCTCTTACAGACCCTTGTTTGTATATCCATTTCCATGTGGAAATGCCCTCAGACTGAGTAAACATACACAGATGAGCATTAAAATGAACCTGTCAGGAGCAGAGACTCAGCCCACCTCTTGCAATCACCCTTTGTCATGCTCACCCCTACATGTTCAATACCCACCCAAGGCCATTTGTCTGGGCTGGGGTAGGAGTTCCTAGCTTCTGTCTAGCTTTTTCTTTGTTTGCTTAGTTCTTTGTTTGCAGAGCTCCCGTGTGCTCAGTAGAACTTAGCAATAGCCACAGCATCTTGGAAAAAACCCACTATTTCATCCTTTTTATGAAAGCTCTAAATATAACTATTGAAGCAAAACAATGCAGTCAGATAAACAAAGAAATGCAGGCAGTGTAAGCAAAAGCCTCTTCAGCAGGTCTCAAGTCAGCCAGTCTTCCTTTCTTTTGTATGTTTTAGCTAACAGCCCATTGAACTAACAATGAGAAAAAAGGGAACAGAGATTTAATGCTACTTGTCACTGCTCTTTTTAAGATATTAATACTGGTATAAAAGGTATGATTTGAAGGAACTAAACCAAGGATATTCATTTAGGACTGCTGGTTTCCTTGAGTGTTCCCTGAAGAATAGTTATGGAATAGGGTGATTGTGGGCCATATGACACTTCATAGTTGCTCTAAGGGGGTTAAAATAGTTTAAACAACTCCTATCCTTTTGCTATAACCATTGCTCTTGACTTCATATACAGTCTCTACCATTGTAGCACACAGAGGAACTGACCTAGGAAGTGATGTGGCCGGAAAACAACCTGCCCAGAAAGAGAGTTAAAAAAAGGTGGGTTATATTTCCTGAACTTGCCCTGCAGCTACATCAGTAACCAGGCTGCAAGGGAGGTGAAGGTGATCTGGAAGCAGAATAAGCTGTTGACGGAGGGGTACTTAAGCCAAAGCTGACATTAGAAAATTTCTGGCTAACTACAACCTCACAAAAGGCTTTCAGGGTGCAGTCTCACTCCCAGTAGTAAAACCAATACTTTTGCAACAGAATGAGGGACAAACCCCTCACTTTCTTATTCCCCTTTGCTACTTTTATTGTTAGTCAATGTGCCATGGTTTTCAAGAAGACAAAGTAGAACTAGGGATAGAGAGGAAAAATGTATTAGCTTTTAAGTGCAAGCAATGTTGCATGTTAGCAATGCATTTTAAATTATCTAATTGAATAAGTATAGAAGGATATAATTCAGCAAACCATTGCCCTGTGAGGAACAGTTCGTGAAGTGTGAGAAAGGGAGTCGAAGGTTGAACCCAGTGGACTGAACTGCTCACAAAATACGCAAGACTTTTAGAAGCACTAAGTATTGGTTTTGTTTTTCCTTTAAAGTTATGCAGAACAGGATTGGCCCTTCCTGAGCACTTTTGAAGGTCCCAGGGACAGGGCAGTCAGCATTTCTCATACAGGTTGGACAGCATGCATGAGTCTGTTTCCCCACAGAAATTGCTGTGTAAGTGGATCTGATGCATAATACATAGCAGGTTGCTGTGCCTACACCATGGATGCATTCAATAATTGATATTTTAAACATATATCTGTTGTCATATTTGGCCCCTTGGAAGCTCTGGCCCATGTGGTTCAGCATTGACGCTGGATGGCTCTCTGTTCCTTTAGAGGATGAACTTGTACCAAGAGGTTAAATCCATAGGGGATGCTGGTGCCACTCAGGGCATGTGCTGCACAGTCGTACTAGAAACCCAGATAACATATGCCTTTAAATTTCTCTGCTATTTAAAAGCCTGCCTCAGGATTTTTTGAAGTGATAAGTAGGTGATAAAATAACAAGTAGGGTTGGCTTTGGATGCTGTCTGGCACATGCAGAACAGTATTTTGTTAGCAAGCACCTGAGCAGTGGTTGTATTTGAGGGAGACAACTTCTGAAGGGCACTGCAGGGCTACCACAAATCTGGCTGTGAGGTCTATGTGGCTGTAAATGGTGACAGTAGGCACAGAATCTGCACCTCTGAGAAATAAATATAATGCACAGGTGAGTCTTATGCTTTATTTGGAACAGGACCCTCTGTAATAGAAACCTGGAAAGAAGTGAGATCCCATTAAGCTGCTTCTGCCTGTAACAGATATGTTCCTGGTGAAAATCTGAGTGTGCTGAATCATGCCAGCAATGTGTGGCAGTGCCTCACAGAGAGATTGGCAAAGGGAATATTGTTCCCTAAAATAGCATGTCTTGACATTATACATAGCAAAGGCCAACTCTATATTACTGCACAACAAATGCGTTTGAATAACTGATTAGCATTTCTGAAACATTTAACTTCTATTCTAAATTGCTTGGAAATGAGGGATTTGGGGAATTTGATCCTTTAGTGTAGCTCTAAATATCCTTTTCCTTCAGCTTCCTTATTAAATAAATGGAAGCTTTCCTTCAAGTCAATCCTTTCTGTTCACTGACAAATAGAAATGGAGTGCAAGGTCTGAGGCTGGAGAATTGAGCTCCTTTGGAGCTGGTTGCTTTGCAAAGGTCAAGGAGCACAAGAGAAACCTCTGGCAAATTGCTGACATGGGAGAACTCCTAGGGGTTGCCCATCTGGCCATGGAGCCCATGTTTCTGCACCTGCCAGAACAAGGAACATGCTGGGGTTGAGACTGGAGAAAGAGGAGTAAATACAGTTGGCAAAACATCCAACACATCAGGAAGAGCATCCCTGTGCTGTGCCTGCTGTGCAAATGTTGGCACCGGCCTGGAAATCGGAGCAGCATAACTGCTTCCCTGGAGGACTCTGATGCTTTGCTTCACCTTAAATTTGGCCTATTATTAATATCCCCCATCTCACTTGTAGAAATGATGCATTGCTTTTTGTGTCATTTCTTATTTAGGATAATACCATCTGATGTGTCTGGGATGGACCTGTAGTTAGTATTGCTTCCTTGCTGAATCCTTGACCAGCTACATGAGAATGATTTAACTTCCTCTCCTTGCACGTGATTTATCTGTCTCCTTCGTGGAATAGAGCAAAGTTTCCTAATTGGAGCACTATTTTCATGTGGGTATTTACCCAAAGTAGAGCCTGGTATGTGAGCATTTTCTACTGGTGTGAAACCTGCTGGTTAGAGAATTCAATATAAAGTATTCTTGGCCAATCATTAATTCGCCTGCTTGCAATTCATTCATCTTTATTTCACCATTTACTAAATGGGGATAATAGGGAGCATCGAAATCTGAAGACTGATCATTTTTAAGAGCAAGTATCTGATGATAATTAATTAATAATAGCAACAACAATAACCATAATTTTCCAGGTATTCCCCAAAGAGAGCTGTATTTTAATTATAGTTGCCACAAGGACAAATGAAATCTCATGGATTCAAGCTTTGTGTTATGGCATTTGCTTCACAAGAGTAAGGAGAAAGCTATCTTCATGTAAAAAAATAATTTTTTGGAAGCTTGTGCAAATGGCAGAGATGAAGAGAAGGTAAATACTGTTGATGGTATTTGGTATGACATTGGTAATTCTCAGAGGAACTCCACAGTGTAGTGTGCCAGTGTAGATGTTCTTTGCTTTTATGAAGGTGACAGACTTGACCTGTGAGGTACTAGTTACACCCTGGACAGACTAGAAATGTCACAAACTGCTAACAGTTACTATATAAGATATAAAAGCTTCTCTTTGCAAAGCTGTTACACTTAAAAAGGTGGGGGGCAAGGCACTTCCTTACACTAAGGTTTTGCTTTTTTTTTTCTCTCTCCTCTGATATGACAGTATACATGCCAGAAATTACTGGGGGCAGAAAAAGCAATTTTAGCAAGCTTAATGATCCAATGGCAGTGAATACAGCATTTTGTTGCAGTTTAAAAGGCTTTGTGGTGTATGAGTTTGAGTGGGACTGGGAGAAGTATATAAGAATTTCTTATACATAAAGAAGTTGCAGATGTTGGGAAGGTGTGTGACTAGTAAATTCTGTACTGATTTATCACGGTGAGCGCTTAGTGTAAGAGCACTTCAGTCACTACAGCTCAGCTGTGCACTGGGCTTCTCCAGTTTAAACTCATTGTGTGGCACATAACTGGAAGGAGTTGGTTACTAGAAAGATATTTATGCATATGTCTTTTGCCCTAGATGAAGCTGTATGCTAGATATAAATGCACCACGTGTATATGAGATACACACTGAACATGGGTGAATTGTGCCCTTCAGAGATCCGTGCCCAGCCTGATGAGCCCAGCCAATGTGCTGATCTCCCAGTTCTGCTTTAGTCCCACTCACGTGTTGGATCCTGGTGTAGGATGTTTCTACAGCAGCCTGAGGCAAATTTTGTTCTTGGAGTTGGTGGCATGCATACCATGAGGCTGTCTTTGGTGCTCTACAACCTTGCTTTGCGCTTGGCCAGGGAATGGCCACCATATACAATGTTTAAATTGCAGGATTTCTTTTCAAGATCAAGTACTTTGTCTATAAAACATATTATCAAGCTTCATGATGAATGAGGAGCTTTTATTTGCTCTTTCCTAGATGTTTTTATAGGATGATCTAAGGTTAATTTCTTTCATTTTCACCACTAATGTAAGTGAATCTTTCATTAAAACTTTGTTTCAGTAACCTGGGAAGTAAAAGAGCTGAGTATCTGATTGGTTTGAATGCACTTGTAACTTCAGCTTGAGCACTTTCGAAACGCTTTTAGGCGGTTAATATGTAGATTTGCGGTTGTTTTTTTTATGGCTGTTTTCAGATGAAGACCATCTCTGAGCAAAAGTCTGACTTGCCCACTCCAAATACACACTAGTGTCTCAGTCTGTATCTAAAGTGCTTCCACAATGCAGAGGATTAATGCATGAGTCTGTTCTTTGTAGGCTGGTGTACAGTGTAAAATGCTACTGTGTTCAAACACAACTGTAGAGCCCTGAGCGCAGTGCACCCTGCTCTGCAGCCGCTGGCTGCTTGGGAACACCATTGCTGATAGCTGCCCTTTTCTTTGTGAGTATATTTGACTATGATAACATTGTCTGGTAAAGAAAAGCCCTTAGACTCACTCTTGGAAAGTTTTAGTCAGATTGTTTTGATCTTGAAGTCAAATATGCTTGGATCAAACCCTTCCAGGGTTGACTTTGGTGCAGTTCGATTTATTACAATGGAGCTGCATTATTTAACGATATCACCTCCAGTCTTCAAAGTCAACAACTGCTGCACTGGAGGCAAGCATTGGTAATTGATATTTGAAATATTAGCTGGTCAAAGGCATATGTTTACTAAAATATAGTTCAAGTTTGCCCTTGCTTGTTTATACTTCCAGGGAGCTTTTCACTTGCTTATCACTTGATCCCATTATTTTGTTGCACTCTTCAGCAAGCCCCAGCAATATACCAAATCTTGAGCAATAATTAATCTAGTTTATCTCTTGAAGTGAAAGCTGCCACTTCAGAGTAGTGCCAATCTGAAGTCTGTTGCTGCTGGACCCTCTCACTATGTCATTTCATAGTTGCAGGATATCAACCTCCATCAAATTGTGTCCTTTCTGCCTCCACAATGAAGTTCTCTGGCAAGTCTTAGTTTGTGGGGTTTTTTAGAGGATTTTGGGGGTTTTTTGTATGACTCCAAAGTGTCAGGCAGTTGGATCTGGCTGTAATTTCTAGGAAGAAAGAGTTCAACTGCCTCTGTGGGTACAGAGAAATGCTTTAAGGAAGTTATAATTAATCAACATTTAAAAGATTAAGGAAAGCTTGAGAGGTCCCTGCACAGAAGGGTGTTGATGGGAACGTGCTCACCTTGTCTCCTGTAATGCTGGAAGGTCCTAGAGGAGAAAGATCCCAAAAAGATCAGTTGCCAGATTGCCTTGGTAAGGAAGATGAAATTGCCAGGAAGCAGTTTAGGGATTTGCCCAGAATGAGTTAAAACTTAGGGGTGCTTCTGTCTTTTTCTGTAGCTTGTGGAAGATATTGGAAATACTTGAAGATTATGAAGTGTTTGCTGACAACTCTGCTATTTGAGGAATATCCTTCTCATTGAAAATGGTAGTTTGTTTTGAGTCATCTTTATTAGCATGCCAACTAACCTCTGCCTTCTCACACGTATGCTGACTTACTTAGAGGACTTATTTATATGAGATAACCTGGGATCTGATGGCTGTGTCTTGATCTCATACCACTTCCACTGGGGCTGCTGAGAGCCCCTTAGCGACTGCAGTGAGAAGAGCATGTAGCTTTAGACATTTTCTGAAGAACTAGGCTATTTCTGAAGGTTCATTTTGGAGCCTTATACTTTAAATGAAGTATCAAGGAAAAAGCATTCTGGGAAAGTAAGAGTCTAATGACAGCTAAAACTGCCTATGAGGTGCTGTAGGACCTTTATCACTTTTTCACATATATAAGCAGGGGTTTAGAAGCAGAATAGCCATACAGTACACATTGGTAATGTCAGTCTATGCTGCCTTGTAGTAGGCAGCACATTAGAACTGCAGGTAAGCTGTACATAGTCTTGATTTTTTCCCTTCTTTTTCTGCCTTTTAAATAAACACTGAAGGAAAAGAGTCCAGCATCCACTTAAAGGAAATGTAGAGGTAGTCATTAGCACTGGCTTGGCTTTTAGCACTTTGTTGTAGGTACCTACTGGTCCCAAGAGGCGTGACAAGACGTTTTCATTCTCTAATTTACAGGAGAGCTGAAATGTGCAGCCCACTTCACATTAGGTGAATCTGTAATTTAAGCCTTCAGTCTTTGCTCTGTCAAAATTTTTCTTGGGGAAGAAAATGCCCACGTAAAGGTTTTCTGTGATTGTGGTCCAACTGTTATTGTCTCAGAGCATGTAACTTGCTTGCTTACTAGCGACAAAACCTTCCTAGTAAATGCCCAAGTAACTTGGAGATAATGAGGAAAGGAAAAATCATCAGTTTATTATGAACACATCAAGGTTGCTTATTTTATTTGTTCTTCCTGAATTCCACATGTGACAAGCAGCGTCATGACATGTCAGGTCAGGCTGCATCAATCATGTCGTCTTGCATTACATCATGTGTGCGGGATGGTGGAAACTACTTATGGGTGAGACAAGAGACTGAAGAAACAGTTTTGTTGTAGCTTGAATAGGGGGGGAAAGGGAGGGAACTGAAGTGAAGCACAGGATTTTTTCTTTCCCCTGAACAGATGGCTAGCCCACCCACCATCAGGTGAAGTCAGATAGGGCTGGGGATACAAACCTCATCAGATGGATTGTTAATTCCTATGCTGTAGGAAACCAAGATGCAAAAATGTACTAGCTTCAGGAGGGAAAACCTTTCAATTAAGAGTTAGAAAAACTTTTGACACAATTCTTCAATTTCTGAGGGGAGAATCCAGTTTGGAGTTTTGTGGAATTTGCTGAATTTAAAGGGGATAGAAAGCAAAAGCTTAGACCCTGTCAGGGAAAAAAATGTTATGAACAGGAGAATTCTTGGAAAAGTACTCTTTTTGTCAAAAAGTGTTTTCTAATATATACTGTAATAGAAGTAAAATATCATTGATGTTGAAATTAACTTGATGAAATTATTTTTATCCCTGGAACTTGTAATGATATTAATTTCTTTTAATAGAGACATGATTTTGGAAATTGCCTATTTGTAAATAAGAATGATGACCCTCAGTAAAACACCCTTTTTAAAGACAAGCCCATTAGTGGGAACATCTTGACTTCTGATGCTTTCTGAAAGTTTAGAATCCAGAAAATGGATGCTCCAGGGTCATCTGAGGCTCAACTCTGCAATAGAAAGCCAAGTGTAACATACAGCAACTGTTTGTTATTTTCCTGTTGGTATCTGGGTCACAGAATCAAAACAGATTTCAGCAGATTTTGGCTTTATCTGTTTTGTGGTTTTTTTCCTAAGACTTTGCTTCTGTTCTTGTTGATAGCAGATGTGAATTTCTTTCTGCTGAGGTCTGATTCATATGGCTGTTCAGAACCATAGAAAACAAAGCTTCATCCCAAACCTGTTAGGCCAAAATTGAAGCTGACTAAGCTTTTCACGTTTTCCAAGCATTTGCACAGCAGAATTAAGGTAAAAATGTCCATCTTCATAGGTTTTCAGAAAATGAAACCAAGTTGATTTCTTAGTCAAATATTCCATGTAGGCTTTGCCCCTTGTTTCCTTCTCACTTTACCCATAAGTTGTTGGGGTTTGGGGTTTTTTTAACACTCTATTTCAAATACTTTGTTAAAATAATCTGCCTAACCTTTTCTTTTTCTTTATGTATTTTTATTTACATATCTTTTATATGTATATTCTTCTGGAATATATTTTAATGGTGCCTGTTGTGATCACTTCCTAGCAATGCCACCACTGCTACAGTTTGCAAGACTTTGCTTTTATATTCTCATGCATCCTTCAAGCTTTGGGGATTATTTGACTTTTTTGGATGCTTTAGGCTGTCTTGGTTTGCTTGCCAAATATGGTGGAAAATAAATGCATGATAGAAGAATGATTTTAGCAGTTCTTGCTGCTCCATCGAAAAAGCCAAAACACCAACTGAAAAAACCCGACTCCTCATTTCCTTCTCAAGCTACTTCTTGGTTGAATGGGCAGGGTAAAAACCAAAGAAAAGCTGTTGGCTCAGAGGTCTTAGCAGGCACAAAGTGGAATTTTTTTTTTAAAATGCTTACTGAATTCAATTATTGGAGTTACTGAAATTAAATACAGTAAGTGCTTAGTATGTCAGCTGGATATGTAGCTCCTTGAAAGAAGAATAAATTTGATATCTGGGAAGTTGGTGTTGCCCAATGGCCTCAAGAAAGGACAGATGGGAAAGGGGAGTAGTTAACCCTGTGGCTGTCAAGACAGTACAGAGACAAGTACTTCATGTAAACATGTGCTCAGGCAGAAAGCCTAGAAGATCTAGCAGTGCTCAATATTTAAATTCCTGTTTCATATGTCTCTTCTTACAATATGTAGTATAAATGTGTATACCTTAAGCTATATAGTGCAGCTGAATCTGACATATCTTGTCTAGACTCAGTTTGTCATAATAAATGCTGTTTCCTTGAGTTAGAATGTTAGCTTTTGAAAGAAAGGAAAATAAAGGAATAACTGAGCATTTTTTCTTTCTTCCTTTCACATTATTGGGACTTTCTGCTCAAAAAGAGTTTTTGAACACACCTTGAAACTTGCCTCAGCTCTTCATGTTTGTTTTTCAAAGTAATAATTGTGTGGGACTTTTTTATGGGTTGAGCTACTTAAATCTCAACTCTGCCTTCTCTCTGCCTATTCTTTTGACCTTCCATTCAAGGTTTTCCTATTTCTTTTCTCTGTGATCTGACTCCATTAGAAGATAAAGAGTGAGCTTTTCTTCCAGTTGTAAATTGGGCTTCACTTGTGCAATGTTAGCTGGCACAGATCTGACTTCTGAATCTTCCCTGGAATAATATCTGTCCAGACCCAGAGCTCTACAAAGATGAGATCATCCCTGAGTTTACAGAGCAGAAATAAGAACTGACTCAAACTTTCAACTATGATTAGAGGTGAACTTACAGGAGAGAAAAACATGAGAACAACCTAGTTGTGATTGGCAAATGCCTGGCTCAGACTCTTAGCCTTGTTTCCACTGTCAATATAGCATCTCTTGGAACACCATGTAATTTGAAATAGTGCATCTTACTTTCTGACGTTTTAAATGATTCCTAATTTTAAAAACTACATCTCTATATGGGAAGTTTTCCTCAGTTTATTCCCTCTAGAATAAAATGTGCCCACTGAAGTAGGTAACCATTGCAACATATCAATATAACATAGCAAACTGAAAAAACTGCTGTGATTAAGTAGCTTGAAGAGCAACCAACCAAGGAACGTGTGTACTACAGTGTGCTTAATATGAATCCATGATAGTGTTCAGTTTAATTAGGTGCTCTGAAAGTATTGTCCATAGCCTCATTGGTCATGTTACAAAAATGATTATCTGAGATGTGACAGAATAAGTGGGGTAACTATGAAGTGGTTTTTAATGGTCCATTCCCATACATGGACTTGTGCCTGCACAAGCATGTTTGGAGTATCTTGAGGTTCTCGGAATAATCACTTTAACTCTTAAACTCTACATGAATAAAAATGGTATATGTCTGTATAGTGGTGTTTTTTTGTTGCTTGGATTTTTTTGGTTGGATGTTTTCCCCCTTTCCAGAAAGTATTAATATTGCAGACAAGTTTAGAGGATGTTAAATCTTGGCTTGCTAACAGAAGGCTCAAAGATACTGCAATCTGGTCTCAGTATAATGAGCCCCTTTGTTATATTTAAATACTATCATACTATCCTATACACAGCAAAGCATTGGGATGTTTTATATTAACAATGCACCAGCACTAAAACCTCAGACAACTCTAAAAAGGCGCTAATTATTATTATTAGTGTTTTATACTAACAATAAATGTCAAATGGAACCCAGCAAACAAATAACTACCTGTCACTAAGTGAATGAAAAGCAATCTTAGTAAAGTGAATTAAAACCCAAACAACAGAAAACTCAACAGGCAGGCACTACTAGGGTGGCTTAGCTGGTGGCTGATGCAGCTCCTGTTACAAACAGCAGCAGTGTGTTCTTGATTGTGATAGTCATGTCTTTCTGTTGACATGTAAGGCACCTGGTTAGTGGGAGGTATATGAGCTCATATCAGCTGAAGTGCATCAGCTGTAGGAGACACTTAGTCATGGGAAATGGAAATTGGATGCTAGTGAGGATTTAGCTGTTTTATTTATTGTGCTGTTTGCATTGCTTGGAGTTTGATCAGTAAAGAACTTGGACAGTAGAGAATGTATTTGTTTTGGTGATGTTTTACTCAAGTTTCTTTCAAGGTACTTTGAGAATGTCTCCCAAAGACTTATTTTTATAAATTGTACATTTTATTTTTCAATCTTCATGTATCTTTGATATCTGATTGACATTTTCAGGACGCTCTAATCCTTTCTACTGAAGGAAGCTCTCACAGTGGCAGTTCTTGCAATCAGCTTCACAGAGCGCTCCTCAGTCTGTTTTTATGATGGGGATGAGGTCTATGAAGAGCTGAAAGGAATCGAGATCTGGTGAGTGGCAGGACAGTCTTTCATAGTGACAGAGTTTTTCTCATGTAGACCTGTTCATAAAATAGAGATTTGTGGACCCTGAGTTTGCACCAGTTTGAGTCTAACAGTCCACTAGACTCAGCTGAATTGCAGGAATATAAGGAAGGATATAAGGAAGGAACAAACAAGATGAGAATTGGCCCCAAAACCTTAATACAGGCAGCAGTAAAAGTTTGCACACTTTTAATACAGGTTATCTGAACAGCTTTTCTGCAAAAGGTGAGAAAAGTGGGCAGAGTTCAAAAGGGAATGGCTTTCAGAACTAGGTAGCTTACAACATTTCGTGCCTCTGCTGAGCTAGTCCAACAAGTTGAAGTGAGTGAAAATTAATGTAAAACCAGTAATTAGTGCTCAGTAGATTGTCCTGATTTGCGGGTAAGAGCCTAAATCAGTTCCAGTTACATTTTAGTGAGATTATCTAGCTCAGCCTTTCCTTCTTGCTTGAAAAAGTAAACAAACCCAAAATACCCCAATCTCACAGATGTACAGAGGTGATACTCAGTGTTAATAGAAACTGATATGTGTAATCACTTACCTATATGAAGTATAATACCCAACACAGGTAAGTATCTCTCCTTATATATCCTCTTTCCAGCTTCATCATCTTTCTCTTAAACTCTACATACTGGAAATAAATACATTAAAAATCATTCAGAATGGGTTCATTCTGCAATGATCTGTTCTGATTTATCTTTAGTACTTGCCAAAGCATTATTGGTAGGCTTGCTTCTTCTGGATATGACTAATGAGGAGATATCTACAATCCATCTAAGAATGAAACTGTGGATTACTGTATTCACATTTAAAAGGGAAAAATTCTACAAGAGTGGTTTTATTTGCTTTCACCATTCAATGAATGTGGGTTGCATGGTGATTTTTGTACTGTTTTTTGAGCTTCAAATCAGGATACATTGGGTCATGCACAGAAGTGTAGGCTTTCCTGTAATGATACTGGCAACTCTAGTTTTATTTTTCCCTCATCTTACCAAAAGGTTGCATGCTTTAGAGCCATCAGGTAGGATCCATCTTGGACACTATTGAGATTCTTCTATTGCAATATTATTTATTAAAGCTTGGGGGGGGGGTTCCTTCTGTAAAAGGAGATCATTATGAGGAAGAAATGAGATGTAGCCTTGATGCATTAACTAGAAAAGTTCAGTTAAACTCAAACTAACCTATCTAAAGATTTCCTAAACCTTGAAGTAGCTCTGCTGCAGAACTCAACTGTTGTGGTCTGAATTTCCTCATGAATGCTGGTGAAGATTTGTGACTTCAGTCAGCATGAGTGTGTGCAATGGTTTTTTGGGGTGTTTCTCAGTAGTTATTGGTAACTTGTAGATGCTAACTTCGATGTTTGCTTAAACACCAAACTTTTAACTTCAAATAAAAAAAATGCAAATCTCAAACTGAATTACTTTAAATTTAACAAAGCTCTTGTACTTTTTATCTATTACTGTGCAGCATGCTGGAAGCTAAGGTAGTGATGGGGCTGCAAGTCAGGGAGAGCAGTTTGGAGCAGGTAATTGGTGTGGGGTTTTGCCCAGAAATCCTTAGAGCAGAATGAGAGTCATTCAGCATTCTGTCTGTGGCTCAAGGAATAACTAATTGCAATTAAGGATACAAGGATATTGCATCCTTGTATCTGTAGCCTTCTCTGAGACAGAGGCTTGTGTGGCTATAAGTGGCAAGATGGATGTTAACACTTGTAAAGCAAAGTTAGTGGGTCAAACTGGACTGAAAGTAGTTTGTGTTCCGATTAAACAGTCAAATCCACTTCTTGGAAGCTGCTTCTTCTGCAGGCTGAGAGGGAAGAAAAGCTTAGAGATAGACTCACGCAGAGGATTGCTTTTGAACAGAGAACTCTTTCAAAATTTCCCACCAGGCGTCAGCAGCTCTTTAAGCCATGCTGTCTATTTTGAGTTTTATTTAGATTAACAAATTCCACACCCTCGCATACAAAAGCAGAATAGAGTGAAAACACAAGCTGCCCTAACAGAGCAATATCCAACAAACATTATGCTACTCAGAAATATTTGCTGTACAATCCTCCCCACAAAAGGGACTTGTTCAGCCAAAAGATGTCAGATAGCATCTTGCTAAAAGCAATGGTGCCAGTGGAGCTTGCTTCCAAGTTCATGCAGCTGATTTTTCTTTTTTTTTCTCCCCTCTGCTTGCTTTATGCTAAGTATCTCAGCTATTTATTTCTCTGAATCTCTGAACTTAGAGAAATGAGAGAGACGGACTTCATACAGGACTGTATCTGCTGAGGAAATGGACTCTTGTGAAAACATAAGATTGTGTAGTGTGCAGGATAGCCTGCTGCTCTCTATTTGACAGATATATTCCATTCCACAGGTTGGTTTATAAATACAGGTTGCTGCTCTTGCTTCTTTTTACTCTATTGGGCCTCCAGGAGCTAATAGAGTAGAATTTTTAGAAATACACTCTGTGGCAGTGGTTTGGTTTTCTGAGATCTGGGCAATTTATATACTGAAATCTCAGTGACTTGAACTGTGAGGACATGCTTCATACGTTAAGGCATAGACACTTTTCTCTATAGTCTTTTGTGCAGCAGTTTTGTCCTGTATACAAGTTGGAAATGATGTGATTAGAGTGGTTTGATTTAATTTTTACATTAAAACTTGGAGATGAGGGAAGAGAAAAAGAAGAAAGGAAGGACTTGTATGCTTTTGACTACCTTTAGATAATCAATTTTGCTTTTGGAACTGGGGCTAGACTTTTGCTAATGAGGGGGAAGTAATCCCTCAAGTGAACTAGTTGTATGAGAAGTCTAGTGTTATTTCTTTGATTTACAGAGAAATACTTGTGTAAGAAGCTGCCATGTAGCATTTCAAGTGGGGAGGACACAGGTGCTTATACAGAAGCTACTGTAAAGCTAAGCATTTCAATCCATTTATCAAAATACTCATCATTTCCATCTGAAGACAGGGCAAATAATAAATATTGAGCAAAGAAACCTCAACTAGATCCAAACCATTTCATTAAAGGAAAGCTTTTCTAAGTTACTGTCTTTCAGCTCTTGCCAACTTGCTTAATAATTAAAACATATACCCATCTATCTGCTGACCATGGCAGGCTTCTGCAAAGGTGTTTGTTGATCACAAATGTGATATTCAGATAACACTCTTTTGTCTTATTTCTTAGATTCTCAAACAATGTTTTGCAGAAATGACATTAAAAAGTTGAAGTTTTTTCCTCAAGTTTTGTTTATAGGTGTAATTTAAAAGCCATTACCCTTCAAGGGCTCAAAACCTGTCAGGTATTTCTGTAACTATGATACCACTAATTTAATTGGGGTAATAGTTATGATGCTGGGGAGAAAGTAGCCAAATTAGTTCTTGGTATGGCCTCTGTTAATGAGAGGAAGAATCTCATTCTAAACTTGAATGTGATCCTTGTAAATGTATGTACTGTAATATCCTGGCACAGGCAGAAGAATCACTTCTCAAACTCTATGATCTGATTTAATATATTAATTTGGAAGGGTACAGAGAAACAAACATGATTGCAGTTATCTTTGCAGTGAATCCAGCAGCATTCCTCCTTCCATCCAAAAAGTGTAAAAGCTTTAGAGGCTTATACTTCTAAGCTGTGTGCAGTTGCTTCCTCGAAAAGCACAGTCCAGTCTTGCAAGGAAATGCCATCCCACAGGTGGCAACCTGCATGTCAGGTAGGAATGAACTGGGGCATGGTTGATACGGGATGGCAGGACAATGAGTTCTTGCCAGTATGTTGAGGATTAATGCAGTAGTTATAGTCTATTCTGTTATTTCTTGCTTTCTCCTGTCATTTAGCGAAGTTGTATATATATTGGAGCTAGTGGTAGGCTAATCTAGTGTAAGATTATCTCATAAGTTTAGGAATAAGCACTGTTATCAGGATGATTATGCACCAGCGGAGCAACACTTTCCTCTTCATATGGGGCTTCTGAAAATACCAATGATTTTATATTTACTTATTGAAAGTGCTGAAACTCATTTTAGCTGCAATCTACATTCAAAGGCAAGGGCTGGGTGCCCCCTGTGTGCATTGTCATATTAGGATCCTTGAGCTTTTTTTCACTGCAGGTTCCTAGTGAGCTTAATACCTGATCCTCTGTCCCTTCTTCCTGTTCCCAGCTTCTCTCTATAGCGTCACATCTTGGATTAAGCTGGTTCTGGTTTTAGCAAAGGTGGCTTTTTTCTTAGCTTAAATCTCACTGTTTCAGAGGAATCTGTTACTAGAGCTGTCAATTTTGATTTGTGTATCAATAGTGTTGTGTCAGTAGCCAGAGGGTATGGCACAGGGATTTCCATGAGCTTTTATTGGTTATGGTGTTGGAGGATTGTTTCACATTAGCTTCAATCTCCTAAAAGTACAGTATAATGTTATTTCTCACTTGTAAAGAAAATGGTGACTAATTAATTACTGCAGTAAGCAAAATTGGATGGCTTGCTTGTTCCAGAGTTTCAGCAGAGCTCTGACTCCACAAATGTCTGAGTGCTGTAAGTCACCTTTTCCTCACAATTTTAAGGCCAAATACACCACAGGCATATTGGAGAGGAGCATGCTTAGAGCAGTAATGAATTTGGCTGTCTGTATATGTCTTTCTTGTCCTTGAAAAGAAAGTTATTTAATGCTGTCTCATTTGAGAAGGGAAAAAAAAAGTATATGGGACAGTTTGTGGAGACTGGCTAATTCCATGAAACTTAGATTCATAATGAGAGGCAAGCAACTCCAAAGTTAATTAGTGCTTCAATCTAAAGATTTATTGTAGCTCATTATAGATACTCAAGCTGTTTGCGAGATGCAGGGAGCAGATTTGGTTGGAATATAGCATTACTTTCCTTGGCATTTTTGAAGCCATGAAGGATTTGGGTTTTTAAATATCAATGGATATTTGTAGAAGGTTACAAAACACTTGTGATTCAATAATTTTAATATAACTTTTATGGGGTACATCTTCAAAATATTTTCATTAAAAACATAAAGATACTTTTTTTTTTTTAGGGAGGGGGAAGAACCCTCTCTATTGAGAGGGAAGTTAAAAGGCCTTTTGAGTGTTCCATTTTTATGTACAAGGATGTACAACATGTCATGCATGAGGATTAGCAGTAGTATAAAGCAAGTGTGCAAATTTTACTGGAACAGTAGCGCTTTATATCCTCTTGTATCAACTTAAGCAACTGCAGAAGACAGAGGGCAAATGGAGAAAAAAGATCCAACATAAAGGCAGAAAGCAGCAGGAAGCTGATTGATCTTCTGCTATCTTACAACTTCATATTAGTAGTTTCTCTCATCACACATATTTATAAACCAAAACCCCGCGTAATTCAATTGCAGCTAACTTGTACTTTCCAATGCCAAATCCATGAAAGCTACCTTGCTGATGTCCCTTTAAAATCAGCTTAAACTGACATTGTAATTTACACCACTGTTTGTCACTGTTTAATTTCCTCTGACACTGCCATTAGTTATACCTGTTCACATCTGTTCTGAATTTATCCCTTTCAATTTAATTTATTATTACTTTCAATGCATAAAAATCTGAACCAGTAACAAATTGTCCAGGTAATAAGTCCCATCCTCTGGCATGCCTATAGCCAAGAATTTGTTGGCATTTCCATTATATATCCTGGGCTGCAGGTGTAGGTAGGGAGGAAGCAGTTTAATACGCTGACAACCAGAAGACTCAAAGTGCAAGGAAGGTTAAGGCCAGGATAAGAACTAGATAGGTTTCTGAAGAGATGGGATGCTTTTCTTGAGGGAATGGTAATAATTAATACATTGCACTTATACAGACTGGAAAGACCTCCAGGAAGAAAAAGATTTACAGTGTTCTAGATAGTAAGTCAGTGTCTGCTCAATAAGCTCACATGAGGAGGCTGGGGTGCAGCTGTTGAATCAATAGAATTGGGAAAACAGTTCTGGAAGGCACGTTTTTGAGTGCAAGGAAGGAAAAGCAATAGAAGAACCATTGAGATGTGGCCCAGGAAGAAAATAAATGTGGCTGCTTTCCCGTGAGACAACAGAAATCTGAAGTTTCATGAAAATGGTGGGGCAAAAAACTGAAGAAACGAAACCCCTGTGATTGCTGAACCTCTACTGGTGGGGGGTAGTGGCACAGAATTGCATTGGGTTTTTGCTCATGATCATTCATGATCCCATTATTTTTGTGGGATCTGATCTGCCCTGCAGGGCAACAAGAATTTTGATGTTTTAATGTGATGTATTTTCAGAATAGCTGTATCCACTCCATAATAAGTAATGTCTGTCTCTAAGCTCCGTTCAGTCACTTAAGGATAGGGCTGTGTGACAGAGAAACCCAAGATCAGCACATGAAAGACCACCAGCTTGTCAGGAGTTTCTAAAGCAACAGATTTGACCTTAACTTCTGGGTCTGGAATGTGAAAAGAACTTGAGGCTTATCTGGAGGACAGGCCTCACTGCAGGAGCTTGCAGGTCTGCACTCGCTTATTAAGGAGTGAGGTGGAAGATCCCAGTGCTGGATGGGAAGGTTTGGATGCATGGAAGAACTCCCACTGGTGACGTTTGGACTGGGCAGGTAGGATTTGAAGATACAAAATTGCTATTGGAAAACCACCTGGTGACTCTGCTTCAGCAGAGTACACTGGATTATTCATTCTGTGGGAAGGTGAAAGTCTTTGCTTTTGAAATTGTGCCTCAGTGAATAATCTGGAACATTATGAAAACAGTGAATTCATCTGTTCATGAATAGTGTGGATATTTTTGCTTTTCTGCCGTACCCATCCACAGCAATATTTTTTGTATTAAATACTATGAATCCACTTCACCTGTCAGCACTATTCAAAACACAAAATGCTGCATGAATAGGAAGGATGTTCTGGGATCTCTCAGATGATTACTGTTGCTAGGAAAACCACTTCCTGATATCTTTGTGCTCAGTGTGTGTGTCTCTCTTTGTGTACAGCCTTTGATGACAGGCAAATTCGTATCAAGGCACAGGGAAGAAACAGGAAAAGTTTAGAAATGTTTAAAGAACACTCCTTGAAGTTAAAAGGCGGATGTCATCGCAAATAATAGTTAAGAGTTATGATTTCTTTCCTATGTGGGATTATTGGTATTAAATTGGAGAGAATTGCAGTGCTGGTTACGCCATGACTGTGAATCTGATGCAGACTTGGGCTGCATTAAAGCTGAAAATTGTTAGGACCTATAAAATGCAGTTAATGTTTTGTATTGTAACAGCAAAGAGGCTTATACAGAAGGGTCACAAATGCTGACTTCTCATCCCTGTTTGTCTCGTTGAGGGCTTACTTATTTTGATTTTTATTTTTTTTTTTTTAAGGCAAATTTCTGAGAGCTAAATATTTGTTGGCCAGAGGCCCTTACAGGTTTGTATTTCTATTTTTGTATGCACTTGCAAGCAGTCTTTAATCTGCTGTGATATGATGTGTCAAATGCTAACAACTATCAGATAATGTGAAGAACTAATATTCAGAAAGTCATGCTGTGACCATAAACTCAGATTTATATTACAGTGATAGTGATGCTTTGGCTGTTTGAGGCCCACCCTTTAAGTTGTGCTCTTATATCAGGCGTCCTAAATGAGGAGGCTGGTATTGCACTCATTAAAGAGTGCAACTGTAGCACAAAAAGTTAGTTCTGGACAGAAGAAATAAATCAGTTCTCCAGCTTCTGCTATCACCAGTCTCTTTACTACTACTATTGCTGCCTGACTGGATTCCTACACAGGTGAGGCAGGTGTGCGCAATGTTCCCTTCTGCTAGATTTTGGGATTTATTGGGGTAAAACCAAATTGTCCAAGTTAAAATACAATAATGAGCTGAACTGTTGTTTTTAAGGGAGTTTGGGATAGCTACAGTTAATAAGAACGTCTATAACTGGCTAAAAAAATATGCTTAAACCCTCTGCATTTTTATGCAGATCCTTCATATGCTTGGTATTTGGTACCTTCATCCTCTGTGTTTTCTAAATGCAGACAAAAAAGGAGTCTCAAAGAGTTTCTCTCTGAACAGAATAGCTGGGTTGTGTAGGTGCAAGCCAACAGATGAGCAGCAGGAGCACTGTGGTTGAACCTTTAAAACCTTTCACCAGGGTAATGTCTACAGGTTGGCCATTGCTAGTGATGTGTAAGGTTCCCCTCCCAGGCCTATCTGTGGAGTATATCCTTCACAGGCCCAGTTGTGGAGATTTGGACTCTTTATCTGAAATACTTCTGTTCTTTTTCTCTTCTTGTCTTTAGAAGCTGCCTGTGTAAGAAACTGGTGTACTGAACAAAAGGGCATCAGTCACATGCCTTTGCCCAGGTGTTAGCACTGATTCTTTTCTATTGATGGCAAATTTACTGCTAAGCTCTGCTGAATTTGTCAGTCTTACCAGCTGAATAAGATGATGCAGCTGTACAGGGCAGATTTGGCTACTTGATGGATAGATTAGTTTTTATCTCCCGCACTTGGCTGGAACAAGTCTGAATGTACCATTCCCTCCCAAACTGGATTTGTAGTTCTGCTGCCTGCCCGAAGGAGAACAATGGCTCCCACTGGATGGTTTGTCCTATTTTTTCCACTCTCTAGATGCAACATCCTTTTAATAAACCAGCTCCCAGCCAAGTACAGTCTTTCCCCAGCACTTTCTAATTCTTTAAAATAGCAGAAAATTTATTCTGCTCTCCTGGGTTTTTAAGTCTGTGTTTTAAAATTTGAAGGGAGTAAGCAGAGTATCCTCTACTGTGATACAGCCAAAAAAGAGGATATATTCTATTTTCTAAAAGGAACAAGCTTAACAGTTTAAATGATTGGGGGGAAGGACATGACACCCAAACCCATAGTAGTTATTAAAGGGAAAAGTTTATGGGCAGTAACTGTGGATGAAACAAAGATTTTCTGACTTTTCCACATAAGTGCTTCACTTTCTTCTTTTCTTTTACCATTATTTATATTTATTTGTTTTGCAGTCTAGTGGACTCAGAGGATAAATTCTTTTATGTGCTTGGTGCTATAGAAGAAACATGTTAAAACATAACTCCTGATTTATTTGTAGTGTAGGGAAGACAAACAAGCAGAAAACGGCAGCATTGGCATTACAGATGGCTAAATGAGGACCAGTGGCGATAAGCAACAAGCCTTGGGTTGTAGGAGGAGTCAGTGTGAGAGGCTGAAATTAGACCTTGGATTTTCATGCCATAGCTCAATAGGTCTGTGGGGTTTTGGCTTTTTTTTTTTTCCCCTAAAATTTCTCTGCTTTTCTTTCCCTGCCACTTCCTTTGTTCATGGGTTTTTTCCAATTTGCCCATTCTTCTTTGTCTTCTTCAGGGTGCCAGAAAAGAACCGAAACCCCATCAAATAATATAAGTATTTTCCCTGGGATGGCCTAATGAATATGTGATGAAATAATTTAAGTAGACATTTAGTCTCCTAGAATTTCACAGTCTGAATGACTAAATTCCTTCCTTCCCCCCCCCCCCATATGCAGGAGTCCAAAACTTTTAAATCATTATGTGGTAAATTTACCCCCACCCACCTATTGCTTTTGCTCCCACTTTTCCTTTTTTCTGTTAATGAGTCATGATATGTAATTACCTTCTGTCTTTTCTGCATTTAGTGAATATGCCAGCACAGAATGGTTTAAGAAAATAAAGAAGGCTTAAAAAAAAAAGATGAGGAAACAAGCAAGCATCCAGGACTGCTTTGGCTCCCACTCACCATTCTTGCTCTTGCCAAGTGTAATGAATATCGCTTTTTCTCTATGGCACTCTGAAGCAGGATTAAGTAAACTTATATCTATATTATTACATTTTAATGAATGTTTGTGTATTAGCGTGATATTTTTTTAGTGAGTTATCTTTACGGGGCGCTTAGGAAGGTGGTGAAATTCAAGTAATCTGATTTCTCCCTGAAACACTTTGTCTTTAAATCTATTATTCAACCTTGCAATGTATGCTAGTACAAAATATCCTGTGTGAAATAAGCAGAGGCTGCAGCATAACGTGGGAAGGGCTGACTGTGGGCTGTGGCATGCTTTTATCATGGCCCCCTCTACAAGAGCTGATTTCAGTTCTGGAAGAACTGGGTTATCTTAGACCCCTTAAACCTCAGTCTGAGTTGGGGAAGTGCACATCAAAGTCAAGGCACCTCAGAAGTGCCCTACTTGCCAGATGCCTCTGTCTTTAAAGTGCTTTTGCTGTGGCAGCATGTCCTGAAGAGAGAGATGTTTAGGGCTGCTTAGTAAATAGTGGGAACCAGAAGTTCATTGTCACTTTAGGAATTTGTTTTTAAGGATTGTTACTTCTTACTGACGTGGGGAAGAATGTGAAAGCCAGCTCTCTCAGGCACTGAATAATAAATGACTGCATAGCAGAAATTCAATAGGGCTTTTTTTCCATGAGTAAAATGGCAAAGAAAATAACCATTTCTTTGGGATAACTCATCCATTCATGGATAGCTTCTTCTGGTAAATAAATATCTTGCCACCTGCAACTCTGCTTCTAAAGCTGTTGCGTAATTTCCAGTGTTTTCTGATGGCTTCTGAAATGAGTTTTAAGAAGCTTGTTGTTTAAAGTAAACAAAAAGAAAGTAAAGAAAAAGAACTTACATCAAAGATATCAACAATTCTCCTCTCTCTGCATGTTTCCCCTGAATATGGAGTTGGCAAACTCTCAAATCACTTTATCATGTTTGAACTTGGAAAAATGTATGATAATACCAGCTGAGCTAATATTTAAAGAGCTCTTCACTTCAGAATTTTATTGTCTCTTTCTCAGTTCTTCTAAAGTCTTCTGACAGGCATGGTGGTGGGGCTGCAAATGGCTCAGGCAACTGAAAAGGGAGGCAAAAAGGTGTTTGCACCTGAACCTGGATCAACTGGGTCTAAAACAGCCCCTTCAGAATTTCTTGAAGATTATATTTAGTGCAGTAGTCTTGAAGACTGCTTACTAGCCAAGTCTCAAGCAGAGTACCATGTACTCTGGCTTTCCCTGCCAGTCCTCTGCTTCTGCAGGATCCTCTGGTGTCTACAGGAGCCTGGTTGAGCCCCTGGAGATGTGGTGCACCAGTAGCTGCGACAGTGCACTGGAGTCGCAGTGTCTGGTTAGAATGAAAAGCTCCCCCTTGCACAGATAAAACTGTAAACTCAGAGCTTTGTGTTTCATCCACCCCAGTACTTTGGGGTCTTGTTTGTGTGTGTCATGGTGGTAACTTCATCTAGTTGCAGATTTCTGACAGGCTCAAGGAAAGATGGGAAGTGGCACTTTGATGTTAAGTGATGTGCAGTAAGAGGGGTTATGAGCACTTTAGTGACATTTTATTTTAGACCGTTATTTACGGCTTCCTTACTGTCCTCCTATGTGATTTGAATTGATAGTAGGAAGAATGGTGGGAAAGAATAATGCTGAGGATCTTGGAGGTCCTTGAGGGCCTTAAACATTTAGGGCCTGCTTTGAAAATGCTGTAAGACTTTGAAGTGCTTGAGTAGCAAGCACTTGAGTCTTGTGGCTTTGGTGGGCTTTTACCTGGTTTTACCCTACTTGCCACTGCACCACAGAAGCAAATCAGGCTTTGGCAAGTGGTCTCTGAAGGCATTTCTCCAAAATGCTTAAAGGTTAATATATCCTCAAAATCAAGTGGGCCGGAGAGATAAGGAGGTTTTGGCTTTCCTTTGTCTATGATCTGACCCTGAGAAGTGCTAGGTATTAACTCCCTCAGTATGCCAAGTAATGAATATGTTGGCATGGCTTTAGGATGCTTGACCCTTATCAGACCCAAGCCAAAGGGTTCATGTTTCTGGGTCTGAAGTCAATAGATACTTAGGGGTTAGCTTGGTCATCTGTAAGTGAGGTTCTCCTTGCAAATATTCTATACTTTAATTTGTGGGAGTGAAACTGTGGCAACCTTAAGTGTATAATTTCCTTCCTATTACGTTGTTTCTTCCAGTACAGGAGGTACCCAGTGTTTGTCATTTAGGAGTGTCATATCATTACATTGCATATTGCAGTGTAATGATGTGAAATGATTAAATGACAAAATGCCAGTTCACTGCCAAAAATCTTAAGTAGCATACTTTTATTCGCAGATGGGAAAGCTATTATTAATTTCAGTATAGGCTTTGCCAGATGAAATAACATAAGCAGACTAAAAGGAAGGTGGGTTTAATCCTTTTTCTAATTTGAACATGAATAGTAGGAGTTATGTCCACCTCGAGTCCTCACTTCAGAGCATATGTCCTGTGCCAGTGGTATATTGCTATACATCAACCTAGTCTACTGTCAAATAACGACAGCAGATATCAAAAGAACAGGCTGGCATTTATGAGGGGAAAATACTCAGCTTTAAAGAATGCCGTGTTAAGCAATGTAAGCTGGTTTGTTCAATATTGTTTCTTAGTATTCAAAAATGCTTCTTTCTAGATTAAAGATAATGTAAGTATGGCAACAAAATTAGATGAGTGTGCCCATGGTTTCGAAAAAGGTTGATGGGACCAAAGACAGCATGGATAAGTAGAGCATGTGCTTTGAATTTGAAATTACTGTACCCAAGGTGAAAACAAAATTTGGAGGGCTTAATGTGTATAAAGCAGGAGGAACTGGAAAACTTCATCCTAGTGTGCTGAAATAAATAGGATGAAACCGTAGAAGTCTAACAAGGATTTTCATCTAACCATTTTGGGGCTGCCAAGCTGTGTGTATGGGCCTGTTTTCCTATTTAATGGTATACTGATCTTCCTACTTTTTTGTAGGAATACCCCGCTCGATAGAGCGAGGGTCTAGGATAGACAGATCAGCCAACGGTTCAAAGTGAAATGTTTGGGTTTCTTTAAAAGTGGAAACACAAGGGGGAGCAAGGGGAGAGAAGTTTGCGTCATAAATGGGAATTCCTATCTTGTAAGGACAGTATTATTTGAGTATTATGTACATCTGTGTAGTGAAAAATATTAGGTACCATTGGATGTAACAAATAAGTGAGAACTAAACTGTGTGGAAATTTCTGGTGGGCCTCAAGAAGTCATCTGGCTTGTTTTCCTGCTGGAGACCAGTAACAAGTGGTGTCCCTCAGGAACTTTTGTTGGGACCGGTCTTGTTCAACATCTTGGTCGCTGACATGGACAGTGAGATTGAGTGTGCCCTCAGCAAGTTTGCCGATGACACCAAGCTGTGTGGTCCGGTTGATACGCTGGAGGGAAGGGATGCCATCCAGAGGGACCTTGACACGCTTGTGAGGTGGGCTGATGCCAACCTTACGAAGTTCAACCACGACAACTGCAAGGTCCTACATCTGGGTAGGAGCAATCCCAGGCACAGCTACAGGTTGGGCAGAGAAGAGACTCAGAGCAGCCCTGAGGAGAAGGACTTGGGGGTGTTGGTTGATGAGAAACTTAACATGAGCCGGCTTCAGTGTGTGCTCGCAGCCCAGAAAGCCAACCGTATCCTGGGCTGCATCAAAAGGAGCGTGAGCAGCAGGTCGAAGGAGATGATCCTGCCCCTCTACTCTGCTCTCGTGAGACCTCACCTGGAGCATTGTGTGCAGTTCTGGTGTCCTCAACATAAAAAGGACATGGAACTGTTGGAACAAGTCCAGAGGAGGCCACGAGGATGATCAGGGGCTGGAGCACCTCCTGTATGAAGACAGGCTGAGGAAGTTGGGGCTGTTCAGCCTGGAGAAGAGAAGGCTGCGTGGAGACCTCATAGCAGCCTTCCAGTATCTGAAGGGGGCCTATAGGGATGCTGGAGAAGGACTCTTCACTAGAGACTGTAGTGATAGGATAAGGAGTAATGGGTTAAACTTACACAGGGGAAGTTTAGATTGGATATAAGCGGGATGTTCTTTACTGTAAGGGTGCGGAGGCACTGGAATAAGGTGCCCAGGGAAGTTGTGAATGCTCCATCCCTGGCGGTGTTCAAGACCAGGCTGGACAGATCAGAGCTTTGGGTGAGATGGTTTAGTGTGAGGTGTCCCTGCCCATGGCAGGGAGGTTGGAACTGGATGATCTTAAGGTCCCTTCCAACCTTAACTGTTCTATGATTCTAATGCAAAGGTAAACGTGAAATATTCATGTCTGGCTCTCAGCTTTTTCAGGAACTCTTCGGGTCTTGCCTCTGGATAATATTGCTCTGATAGTCCCTCCAGGTTTACTTCAAGCTAAGAGTCTCTAGGCTGAAGTATCAGTAGATGAGTGAAAAGAAGTTCTGAATGGATGGTCACTGTCAGAGAAGCACACTTCTCTACCTGGGTCACACAGACCCATCTTGGTTGCAGAGGCACATCTTTAGGCCGGTTTCTGTTCTGACTTTTGCCTGAGGGGAAGATTACTGGTTGATACACAGGTTAAAGCTGACACAGTGACACTGTTTGTGTGCCTACAGCTACACATATGTTTGTGCTTTGCTGTACTGGGGCCTTAGCCAGCAAGTCCTGTATAGTGCTTTTCATGATATAGATAAGATTCTTGTAAAGTAAAACTTAATAAACGCAAAGGATTTCTGGCTGGCTCTCTACTAAAATTCTGGTTGTTACATTTTGCTCTCTTATTTTGATTTTGCTTTGTTGATGTAATCTGTGCTCAGCGTGAAAGGGGAAAAAACAGGCAAATGGTCTGCCTTTATATTTTATGAGGTTTCATTGACACATTGGAAGTCACTTGTCTATTACAAAAAATAAGGTAACAGAAATCATCCCAAGACAGTAATAACTTTATGGATTTATAAACAATAGTAGCACGTTTGCCAAGATGGCTAGTAACTGTTTGGACCTGTCTTCTTAGCCTGTCATTTTTTATTTTTTTTTTTTTCAAGAAGAGAAAACGCAAGAGACAAGTTTCCACTCCTAGCACATTGGCAGAAATACAGAAACCCCATTCTTGATGTGATGGGACTCATAAATGGACAACTATTCAACTAATAAAACTGTCAAAAGCACTCATTGTACATGCGGCTAAAAGGTTAGATGTTTGAAAGGCATTGCATGCCAAATATACAGCTTTATAGACTGACTTCCCATTAATTTATTTATCTAATAGATGCATTACAGCACATGTGATGGACTTGATTTTCAGTTGCCCTTCTCTAGGTTTAAGCATAAGATCTCAATGACAACCCTTACGTTTGTTGTTCAGTCTCTTTTCCCATGGCTCCCAAGTATAGAAAATATTTTCTGAAGCCCAAATTCAGTCCTAGATCCTGATCTTACCAATATGGTTTCAAACCACTAGATCTCTAAAATTCAGTGGTTCACACTCACAGGTTTACATTATACACAAATGGTAGGTGAGGATAAAGTGATGCTGCAGTCCAGGACCACAGGCACATATTTCCAGATTCACCAGTGCAGCACTCCCAGCTGCAGTGATGAGTTCCACATGCTGACCCCATCCCAGGTACCCAAGCAGCCTGTGCTTCTGCAGCTAGTCTGTCATTCAACCCAGATTGTCACACTGTATAGAAATGCTTGGGTCTTTGATAGGAAAAAGCTGCTGCTAATTTCAGTGAAGTGATCTAGCACTGAGCTGAGAATATGTTCCCTTGTCTGTTCTGGGATTTGCTTCTGATAAGTGCCTGCCTCTCTCAGTTCACTTTCCATCATACAAGAATAGAAAGTGTTCAATAACTTAAAGAATCAAAGTATGAAGGATGAGAGAGAACCATTAATTTCTCTTGCCTCTTTTTGGTAGAAATGAATGACACTGACTTAAAGAAAATGGGATGTATCTATCCCTGCCATAATTCTGCTGGTTCTAGTAGCTGTAGAGCAGAAGCAAAGCAGTCTTCCTGCTATTAAGGACTAAGCGGTAATAAATGGCTTAACCATAGTTAGCCTTGCTTTCCTCTCTGATACTGAAAAGTCAGTGTGACACATTTTGCAGTCTATTTCACTGTAAAACTCAAGAGGGAAAGAAATAAGACTATTCCTACCAACTTCTGTATGCTATGACCAGTAGACCGTTATGTTGAGAAGGAAAAAAAAAAAAAAGGTAAAACAAATCCCTCTCCCAGACAGCCTGGCAAAGTGATATTGTATTCCAACCAATCCCATTCTGATCCAGGAAGACACCTGCAATCACTTTCACCTATAGTTTAATGAAATCATTGCCACACAGCTGAGATTTTCTGCCATCAAATTAAAAAAGATACTTTATTTTGAAATAGTGTTGGTTCTTGTTCTGTTTGCTTTGGGATTATTTTGTTTGGTTTGTTTCTGGGTTAGGTTTTGGGGTGTTTCTGCTTTTTTGTGACAAACTTTAAAGAAAAAATTGTGTTTTCTGCATACTCAATTTTGGCTGTAAAATAAGTGTAAAACTCATTTTACCTGGAGCTTATGTCAGCTGAGCAATCACTCACTAGCTTACAATATTCTTAAAGTATTAGGTGAGTTGGGTTATAGATGACTCTCAACAGCAGATTTGTATGTTTTGCTGCTACTTAATGGCCTTAATATACAAGAATTAGATTTCAGTGGATTTTTTTTTTGGTACTGATGTCTCTGGTCATAGTAGGGAAACAATATCCTGGAAAAGTACTTTACAGAAGGATGATGTTCTTCCTTCTCTTCAACAGAATGTGCAGGTCTTGAGTTACGATTCAATTATTTTTCTCTAAGATATATACTTTCATTATCACTTAAGAGTAACTTTGAGCTGAAGTTTTCAGTTAGCTGGCGGGTGGGAACCCTCCCTCCTTGTTCTTCCTCTCTGTACTGATCTAGCAGCAGAGGAGGACAGAAGCCAGGGCTGTCTCATGGAACCAGCAACCAGTCACCTTTCTGCTTGCTTGGATTCTAGTGCCAGATGGGTCAGAAGCCTACACTAGCCATGAACTATGGAGCTCATACATGCCTCGTGTCTGTTGTTACACTTAATGCCTCTTCCACTGTATTTTGTGTTAGTCTATGCACAGTACTGCTCTTTCCTAGTATTTTTTTGATTATTAGTTCATCTTAGGGGAAGGGAACAAATGGGACTATAATATTCAAACACCTAGATAGTTTTATTAAAATAAGTATTTTTATAGTAATAACTTTGTGTGTGTGTGTGTATAGTTACTGGGGTGTTGATCTGCTCTTTAAAAATATACTTATTTATGGGGGTCTGAGAGCTCGCATCCCTAAAAGCAATCCTCAAGTTAAAGCAATGCATTATATTTGAACACTGTATGTTTGACAATACATTTCATGCCTCATTTCCTGCCAGTTGTGAGCTCTAGTAAACACAAAGAGCAAATTCACATTTTTCATGTCAAAAAGCCCTATAGTTTGTTCCCTCTAGGATATCACTAGTTAAATAGATTTCTGTAAGGACATACTCTGTTCACACTATAATCTGTTGTGACACTAAATCTTAATCCGTCTTCAAATTTCCATTGTTTTTGTATGAAAAGATTATTTCTAAAATATTTTATATCTCACATTCATTTTCTTTGCTAAGAATTAATTGCAAAAGCAGTGGGTATCTGACCACTATTAAGTCTTCTATCGTAACCCAAAATTAAGAATTTAATGTGGATTATTCATAACATCTATCCAGTTAATTCAAAGTAATTTTTCTTTGCACTAGGCAGAATTTACACTTTCTTGAAATGAGCTTACCTCCTCATGAGTCTTTGAAAAGGAGTAAACCTGGGCTGTCCTAAGGGATTTGGCACACCTATGTCACTACTCTGCTGCAGAGCTGAAGGATTTTATTCTATGTCATCCATAGGTTTCATCCTGCTCTTTCATAGGTGCATGTGGCTTGTGTAAAGGAGGAAAATGAATGGGAGCTCTTTGGCCCTACAAATGGCAAATGGATGTGTGGCCCTGCTACTTAATATAGGTAGGTAGAGAATTCTGTTCTTGTAGCATTTTACACAAACTTGTCATACAAGCGAGTTACTATGGAAGGCTGGAAGAGTGGAGAATAAGACCTCATATTTCAAGGCTCTGTCTTGTTATTTTAAATTAGCTCAGCAAGGAGCTGCCTGAAGTTTTCTGGCAGTCATAATAAGCTTCTGTGAGAAATAACCTATGATGCTGGAATACCTGGGTTTGTATCATGATTGCTCCTTATTACTATAGAATAGCTCAGGTTAGAGGGGACCTTGGGAGGCCTCTCATCCAACCACCTGCTTAAAGTCAGGAGAAATATTGAGTTTACACCAGGGTTCTCAGGGCTTCTCTCAGTTGGGTTTGAAAACTTCCAGGGATGGAGATGCCATGACCTCTCTGGGCAGAGTATTTCAGTGCTTGCTTGTCCTCGCTAAGGAAGAAAGTTTTTCTTGTATCCATACAGAAAATCCTGTTTCGGTCTCTTTCTTGTTCTCATACTGTCTCACGTCAACAAAGAGCCTGGGTCCATCTTATCTGCAACCGCTTTGTGGAGTGCTGTACAGCTGCTGTTATATCGAGATGTATCAATACTAGCGCTAGGTAAGATGCTTGGAGCCATCAGGTTAATTTCTCCCTACTGCATGATGTGAGGAAACAGTAACAGGAGCAGGCGTGTTTGAAAGTTGGATTGGTGGATCCCAAATCTAGACAGGATTGGCCATGTACATAGACTGAAAACTAATGTCTGTCTTAACTTGAATAGTGGAACTGAGAAATGCTGTTTATCTTCTTGAAACTTGGAATAGCATTCAACAAAAATGAACCTCGTTAGCTTAAGAAAGTGTAACAAGCTCCTTCAAATTATTTAATGTGTACACAGCTCGAAGCTGAGCAAGAATTGAATTTATTGGCAAAACAGCAATATTGGTTTAAATGCTGGATCTCTAATATTTTGAAAGTGTGCATTCAGACTGTTATTTCGTGGGACTTGAAAAGCCTCTAACAAATCAGTTTGAAGTAGGCTGCATAGAATAGCAAAATTCTCTTTCAGGAAAGAAATAGCTGTAGTTGTATGCAGGCCACAGAAGTCTTTGTTTAAAGCACATTGCTGATTTTTGGATTTATTTTTTTTAACATAAATGCAAGCTAGGATAAAACACATAGCTAAGCAAAAAAGGACCTCTTGGAGTCAGATATTTGTGAATAAAGTGTCGGCTCTAGCAAGGCAATACAAATGATATACAGTTGCTTTGTAGTCGTTGGCTCTTTAATTGAGCAGACTGATGTGTTGCGAGCATAATGGATCTTTGGAGCAGACTGAGAATGAGGTGCTGTTATTTTGTTTCTCTAAGCCACACATTTGAAGTGCAGGTGAATGCAAACCATTTAAGAAATAATTGGTCTGACCTAGCATTGGTGTAGCCATTTTGGCAGCAGTAAAAGAGGTGTTACTCAGGTGACAGAAGACAATGAGACAGAGATATATAACACAATATTTGCTCAGTCTAAAAAAAGTCAGCCTAATGAGAAGAGGAAGAAAAAAGCTACAAAAGAAGTCCTGTCCTTTTTGGTGCTACTTACAGCCTCTGCAGATTCTTCTGCTTCATTAGCCAAATTTCAATACCTTTCCATCTTTTCTGATTGTTCTTTAAAAACAATCCCCCCAGTTTCATTTATCATTTTTATCCTTTCTAGTAAAATCCTTATCCATGACCTAGACAGCTCAAACCTGGATCACTGCAACTTCCCAGTTTTCCTTGTGTCAGTTCCCTTCTCTTCATGTACATCTTGTACTGATTTCGTTTCATGATTTGGCTGCTCTGTGACACCCTTTCCTTCAACAGACCCACCAGTATTTACATTAAATACTATAAAACTGTTTTACTACTTAAAATATGTTGTGAGTTCCCTGGGAAAAAGTTGTTTCTGAAGAACACACAGTTGCTATTAACACTTTAAAATCAAAAGGTCACATTCAGGTGAATAAAGCTGATTGAACAAAGGTGTTCTATGGATATTGAGAACCTAGCTCCAGGTAATTCTATATGGGCTTTAAAAAGTATTGCAGAGTTATTTTTTAATGTGTTCTTCTCTGTACTGATGCACAAGCAAGCAGCTTCATATAGGCTAATGGCTTTTATACCTGGTCTCAGTGGTGTGTTCTGGTGACATAAGGAAAGGATGAAACAGAAGTTCTCAGTCTCTCAAAATCTAGTGAGAATGGGACTCGCCAGGAAAGGATGTAGATCTTAGAGACCTTAAGTCAGGTTCATTTATGAAGGAGGAAATTGGTAGGAAAAAGGTCCAGTGTGTCAAGTTGTGAGTAATATACATATTTGTCACAGCAGGGGTCACTGGCTCAACAACAGAAACAGTTGCATGAAGCAGTGTAAATGTTCTTGGTTCCTCTTCATCAGACAATACCTTTTTAGAAACGTGACACTGATGCAGGCAGTGCAGTGACTGGGGGGAGTACACCTTCAGACAAGATGCAATCAGAGAAGGTGCAGTTACAAAGTGGTTCTTGCTGATAATTTTACCTGTGGCATCTTCTGCTGATGGACGTAGAGATCTTTAAAAGGAGAGACAATGGATTATTTTGGAATCCACCTAAAAGGGCTGTGTAATAATCCTACTTGGAGAAATGCTTATCAGGCCCAGGTGGATACACATAGAATTTCAGGGTCACATAGGCTCAGACTCCTGCCTAATGGTTGCTTCATTTAGTCATTTATGTTCCATTGGAGTCACTTGGTTAAGTATGAAGCTAGTTTATCAGCTCTTCCTGGATGACATTTTAAAACACAACAGCCTTCAAAATGTTTGTCTTTTGAATTGTATGTTTGTGTGGTATTCTCTGTGAAGCTTAGTGGCTCAGCTGCTTCAATGTGGCTGGCCAAATTCACCCCTCAGCAAGTGAATGATAGGGTCCTTAGTATGTGAGCTTACACATGGACAGTCTAATAAGATGTTACAAGACCTTTGTTACCTGTTTTGCTGTCTTACTGGAAGTATGCTTATGAGTGATATGAAAGTGGAACTGACTTTTAAGAGCAAGAGTGAAACTTTACAGACTTGATGTAGGTTACTCTGCTGCTTGAAAAACTTCATCTTTAAAGAACCCTTGGGAGCAGATGTAATTGTGCTTTCATACAAGTCAGTGTTTGTGCTGACAATCAGATTCTTGACCATAGCCAAGCAGATTCTCAGGAGAACATCAACTCATGTTGACGTTTTTGGGGTCAGGCTTCTGTCTGGGGTTTCTGCACACATGTAAGTGGGTGCATTTGAATATTTTTTACTAGATGGCTGATGGACATGGGTGCACAGCTGCTCCTGGATTGCCTGATTATGGGAGAGACATGATGAGCACAGGAGGCTCCTCTTAGATGGTAAACACAACTGTGGCATGGTAAAAGATTTGCCACTACAAAGTGAAGAACTGTCATTGCCGCACAGGAACATTAGTTAGTCCCATTTACTCTATTCTTCTTGATTCTGTTAAAGGGCACTTGAATAGCAAGCTGTCATTATTTGGATTCTTTCAATGTTTTGTATTAATATAAAAGCAGCACCAAGAGGTGGCATTTAAAATCCTTTCACTTACATTCTTAGGATGCTGTAATACAGAGCTGCTTCCTAACATGTTCAAGGTCTATTAAATATAGAAGGAAGGATTCCTCTTCCTTCTGATATGGGCTTGTCAAGCTAATCTAATTTCAGTGTCTGCACATGGAAGGTGTGCTATTTTCTCCTTTCAGTGATTTCAAATATTAATAATTAAAGTTTCCTATTTTTGCTTAATAATTAGTGCAAATTACTGCACTTTTCTTCCTTTGTGTTTTATAATATTATGGTAATCATTGCTATGTGTACCTGTATGCGTGACACATTGAAAACATTTTTGTCAAATCAGTTGAAGAAATTGCTGAGCCAGTACAGCTTCAGGTTAGAGAACTTTGTAGGCCAAATTTACTAACAAATCCTGGCATGACGCTTATTGCAAGGATGCCAGCCTGTCAATGGCTTAATCATGGAGCATAATCCTGATATCTCTTTATTGTACTGTGGAAAATGATTGTTCGTGAATGACTGGAATGTGAGCTTCCTCATTTCCAAAATAAGCTGTGTTTGTAAAAAGGAATGGTGCTTGTTTACATCCTGCTTCTGTAAGGGGCTGAGCTGCTGTACATGAAGGCACTTGGTATCTCTTATGAAGGAACAGCAAGGTCCAAGCCTGACCCTCCTGTGTAGACATGATAATCAAAGATTGATATTTGTCTGAGGTAGGAAGCTCGCTTTATGTGTTTTGGATTTTTAACTCACCTCTGTAAAAAATACAGCACTGAAAATATCCCCCCTTCCTCCTTGAGAGGATGCTTATGGATGGATGCTTTGCCTTCCCTTTTCTCCAAGCTCTGTGTTTGTGATGCATGTATCTCTTAGAAGTAAATAAATTCTGCCTCTTCAGAAAATATCATGGTTCATTTCCTTAATTCCTGTGAAAGGTAGGACAGTTAGTCAAGACAGTTGGCTCAAGTAATCAGTGCTGAGGGTTTTCACTCCTGTATTTATTCTGAGGAATGGTCAATAAGAAAGGATTAACCAACACAGAAATCTCCTCATATATGAAATTTGATGGGATTCATGCTCTTATGTTAGCCTTTGCTTTTGCAGTACAGAGCAGAGCCGCTTTTCCCCACTTAAATTGTGATTAAACAGTACACATACCCTGAGCTTCCTCTGAACAGCAGCTGCTCTGGGTGCTGCTGGGGGTGGGTATGTGGGAGGAGGGCTCTGTGCAGCACCACAGGGGCTTCGTCAAGCACAAGCAGGAGCCTTAGAACAGTTTGATTGTCTTGAAAATAGAATCCAGCCACATCCTGGGGTTTAGTTTTCCTTGCTAGGGTTGAGTGGCTCTTGATGTGCACCATTCTCTGGGGGTGAGGCAGTGCTGCCTTGTGCGCAGTCACTTGCCTCTGATTAAAAAGACAGAATAGAAACAAGCTTGCACAAGTTGCTTTACACACTTTGGTAAGGTGACTTTCCACCAATGCCTAACATTCAAAATCATTTAAAACATTGTAACACACTAATAGACATGACTGCTTACAGTCTTTAACTTTACTCTTTTTTTCCCCCTTTTTTGCTTGTAAGTTTTCAGAAGCTTACTCTTTGTGAATTGAGTCAAGCTATAAAATCCTAAAGCTGGCTACTGACGTTGAACTTTATATTCTCTATTTTTCAAATGGACCTGTGCAGTCCGGAAAGCCTCTGCAGAGAAAATGTATCAACTCAGGTTGGTCAATTTGTGGTTATTGAGTGACTATGTGTAATCACTGTTTATAAACTATTAATGAAATTCACAGGAGAACTAAGTGTAATGGCAGGTCAGGGAAGGAAAGGTGGGAGGAGAATGGGTCTGAGTATATAAACTTTCTTTTAAGGTGGCATTTATTAAAATCAGCATCAGTGATAAATCAAGATACAGCACAGCTGCCCTTTTAAATCACTTCCTATGAAAATTAGACCTGACTTGAGTTGCTGGAGATAAGTGATGAGAATTTAGCCCATGCTGACCCCCTACAGCTTGACGTTTTATCCTTGTTTATTTTAGCTTTCCTGATATCTTGATCAGTTGCTACTTTGGTACAATGGGCTTCTGAAAGAAAACTTTAATTATCAGATGGGTGGTGGGTGAAATAAATCAGCTCCTGCTTCTGAAATTTGTGCTCATGATCTTTGAGATCGTTCTATTCGAGATGCTCTAGTTTATTCATAAGAACAGATGTTCTAAGTATGTGGATTTGTGGGGTAATCGCCCTACAAAGTTGATCAAAATATCCACAGGGTTTGGTGGAGTGAATTAGTGGAGTGAAACTTAGCCTGGATATTTAGGGACATTTACTGGGGAAAACTCTTGAAAAATTATGGTTTCCTGTGAGTATACTCAGTTAATCCCTCGTATTTCTCTTCTTGCATAAAAGCTGCAAATCAGTGAAATGTAACAGCAGTAAACTTTCTTTTCCTATTAAAAAACCTAATTTTGTTTAGATGTTCTCTTTACAGTGTTTCTCAGCCTCTATTTGGAGTCTTAAGTAATACTGATGTAACGATGAGTTTTCATAGCAACAGTTTTGTTCATAGGCGTGAACAAAATCTGATACTGGATATCAGATTAGAATACTTTCTAGAAAGGGCAGAAATTTCATAAGTGGTTTTGTAGTAAGTGTTGAGCGGAAGTGTTTCTGCTTCAATGGTTTAATCTTCTGCAGGAATAACCTTCTGTCCAACTGCTCCATAAATGCCCTTTTTCTAGGAAGTTCAGTTGAGCTCTCTGCTTCCCCCTTCTGATGCTCACAGTAAGGAAGGACAGGCTGGTTGGAAGTGGGAGAGAGGACATTTGTGTTTATTCTTTTCCTATAAGCACAGGTTCCCAGAGCCAGATTTCTGGCTTCTTTCATGAGTGGTGAGTTGCTGTCTACCAAGCTTGCCACCTCTCTGAGGGCATGGGGATGCGGCAGGTACTCCATTGGTCTGGATATTTTTGTATGCATGTACAACTCATTAAAAGTCTTCAGCAGAATTAAGTATTTGTATTGTCATAGTGTCTAGGAGCACAGATGGTCTTGCTATTAAAGCTCAAGACTGAGAGCCAGGTGGTCTCAGTACTACTTCCAAGCTCTGCCACAAACTTGACATGTGGCTCTGGGCAAATCAGTTGAACACTCTGTGCTTCTGTTTTCCCACTGGTACGGTAGGTACAGTGATTAGCTGCCTGATATACAGTATTTTGTGATTTAGTGCCTTATGAAGTATTTGGAGATCTTCAGTTGCAAACTGATGCAGAACTGCTGAGCTTTGTTGATGTAGTATAGAGATTAGGAAGAGAAATTCCCTTATCTTCTTTCCTTAAATCTGACAATTATGTCAGAATCTCCAAAGTCACAGCTGTCTTGAATTAGAAAAGGCAGCAAGTAGGAAAATAATCTATACGTAAAACTTCCAAGGTAGTCAGTTAATCTCTGCTCCCATAAAATCAGGAGGAATCTTGCCTTAAAAGCAGCCCCAGTGTTTTGAGTTAACTGTAAAATAATAAACTTGAATAAAATACTGTATATAGTATGTGGGTTTAGTACACCACATAACATTGGTAAAATTCTACTGACTATTTGTAAAGAATACCTGCATGTGTAGCAATAAGTTGGGACTTTGACAGAGGCTGATTACAGTATGGTGCAGTGTTCTGGTTTATAATCACCTACTGATAAATCTGGGAGACCCGTTTTTAAGATGCTCAGGAATTTGAGGTTCAAGTTTATATGTGCGCCTACCTCTGTGCCTGTTTTGTGTCCAGTAGTAATTATCTGGCAGTCATGTGCAAACACACATAAAGAGATGAAACAAGTATCTTCAGCAAAAAAGCCAAATTTGTATATGCATACTCCATAAATGAGCACTTGAAATAGGCACAGAAAATGCACACCAGCTTCAGACCTCCTCTCTCTGAAAAATCCAGCCTTTAAGACAAACATCTGATTTGCAAATGAGATGCAAGATAGGTTCTTATTAAATAGTTAAATATCAAGGTTTGAATTTTCATAAAAGGGCAATTTCAAAGCTCATTTGTGTGTGTAATTATTGTGCTTGTGAGAGCAACCCTGGTAAACGTGCACATAAATGTCATGTCAGGTTTATAATGGGTCATTGACACGCTCCCTTTCCACAATTGGGTCTGTGGTCTCTGCATAGAGATAGAGCTGAGGGAATATGTAAAACGGGTGCAAAAATCTGGCAGAAACAGTTTTCTTTCTTGCTGAAAAGAGCAGCAAAGCTTTGTGTACACATCGGCATATTCTCAAGATGGAGTTGCAGCTCTGGGGTCTAAACAAACTGAATCAGTTTTTAAAATAACAGTGCATACTAAACCTTAGAAATTCAAATACAGCATTTTCCAAGGCTAAAGATTTGGCAAATGCACTCTTGTAAGGCTGTTGTCACTTCCTCTTTCAAGAAGGTTTAGAGAAACTTCTCATTCCTTTTTTTTTTTTCATGCTGGGATTTTTTTTTTATCGTCCAAAAGCTGTGAAATACTTGAAATCTGAGGCCGCTGCTATCAGATAACACACTTTAAGACTCTACATTAAAGAATCTCCCACATGCTTGTTCTCAAACTTGAGATACGAACATGCCTAAAACAGCCTTTGGTCACACTGAATTGGGCTGTGCAGACTGATCTGAAAATATTTATCCTGCACTATGAGAAACTGGAGGAAATACAGCCCAGAATTCAATGGTGGAATCTGCTGCCAATATGCAACTGAGGTCAGGAGCAGCAAGATTCAGACAGGAATTTGGTGATTAGGTGTAAATCATGAATACTCAAGAGTTCATGTGGTTGATTCTAAGGAACAGAATATGAGAAGGAGGGAGAAGTTAATTTTTCAGGGTAAATCTACCTTTGTTAAAATTCAGGGTGACATCTTGTGGGCAGGGAGGTGTAAATTATTTAAGTGTGTAAGTGTGTGTGTAAGTGTGCAAGAGGTGTAAGTATGTAAGTTTTGGTGTTTCACCTTTCTTTGGTTGCTGTCAGGGGAGGAATTCAGGACTGTACAGCCCATGGGTCAGAGCCAGTGCAGTGATTCTCATGCCTCTAAATTAATCTTAATCACAGAGTAAGATATCTCTATCTTGTATCTGAACAATCTCTCTACAAAGGTTGGAGGGTTTTGGTGATTGTGCTTTTGTGGAGAAGGAATAAATAGCTTCATGAGATGGCAGTGTGGGTGGAGGGACAGCAGGTATCGGTCTCCTGCAAGAAGCAAGGTAAAATATCAGGCTGAACAAAAGTAGCAGCAGAAGGCAGGATACAGAACATGCTGACAGATATCGGTCAAGAGTCAGAACCCAAGGCTAGGACTTGAATAGACTCAGGAGAAGCAGGCAGGAGGCCAGGCAATGAATAAAAATTAGCATGCCCCATACTGCTCTCCATATTGTTGCTTGCCTGACTACTCTTCCTTCCACCCCCTCTCCTGTATTTTCTTTAACGTACCAGTGGTCAAAGCAAATAATGATATTATGTTTGTATGGGAGGCCCTTGAAAGCTATTCTGAGACTGGAGTCCAGAAAAACGTACTCTGTTTGATTCTTTGTTTAGTGGGGATTCAAATCCCAACTTAATTTAATCTTTTGATTTATCCTGCAGGTACTGCCTGATTATATTCCAGTGCCACCAGTATTAGAAATGCAGGTATTATTTTTATTTATTTTTTTCTGCTTTTAGCACTGAGAACAAAAAAGTCTTAACAAAAGTCATTATTACTATTATCCTCTATAATGCATCATGAGTGAATAGCTGCGTCTCTGAGCTTGTACCCCATCACTTCACATTAATAACGTCAGGGTTGCACAAATCTTTGTTCTGCACTTCAGCTAAAACAGCACAGCTGAATAGGACTGAAAACTTGCTCTGCTTGCTGCGAGTGGTAAAACTGCCACCATTGCTGCAAGATGGATAGGATCCCACTTAGAAAGCTCAGGGCTTGCCAGGTATAAGGAGGAGGGTGACACTGTGCAGACGATTTAAACCAGTTCCTTTACAGGGTGTTGTGAGATTGTGGACAAATTCCTTAAGGATACATTTGTGAGGATGGGTTTTTTTTTTCAGTGTATTTAAAATAACTTGTAGTGTCATTAAAATGTGTGAGAACCCCAAGGAAAACAACCATTAAAAGGTACAGACTGAGAAGGCAAATATAATAGTAACAAACGTGCTGTGATTTCAGTGGTCCCCTTCACTGAAATATCTGGGCACCTCATGTGCATTAATGTGTTGAAATGAATGGGAATTCACTTTCATACCTTTATTAGCCTAGCAGGCATTTTCTCTGTGCCTAAGCTTCCTACATATAAGATAGTGGGTTGGCATTTCCCCTTCCTGGAGTTCTTGCAGAATGAGTACAGTAAAATCAGAATATAATCAGACACCAGCTATTGTTGCTGTAGTGACATGCCAAATCCCTTGTGTGTTGTCTTGCCTTTCTGTTCCAGGGCTACTAGTTTCCATGTTCATTTTCTCGTTTTCCTCACGTTCCCTATCTGGACCTTTGAAGTATTAAGCGCTTTTATTTAATTTTTCCTCTTAGTTTCCTAAACAAGATCCAGTTCATTCATATCCTTCAAAAAGTCACTAAAATTAAATTTTTGAAATCATATTAAATCTTTAATATTCTCCTATGGATGATAATATGCCCAAGCAGACAAGGACAGCATGCAAATCTAGTGGCATGCCTGACAAACATAATGCATTTATATTAAATCTATTGTACAGTAAGAATTTCTAACTGGCAGTGATCAGAGGAAACCATGCAATTGGATTAATAGATAATTTAGGCTGTAATCCAACAAAGCAGTTAAGCATATGCTTAATTTTAAGCATGTGTAGTATTACTTGATGTTAGTCGAGGAAAAACAAGCTTAAAACTAGGCACATGCTTAAATCAGTTTTGCTGGCTTGCTGACTTACTTGGTGATGTGAACAAATAAGGTTTTTACAGCTGGAAATGCACGCAGGAGCAAAGTGTCCATTTTTCCTGTGGTCATTAAAACAGCATTCCAGCTCAAGTTTCAAAGCATAATGTTTTTATAGGGGGTTAAAAAACAGTGCTCACCAACTACAGAGGTAAAGAGCTTACAAGTTATTTATTTTACCTGCATTCCTGGTTAAACTGAGTTAAAAATAATTAGATAACCCTGTAAAAGCTGTGACTGGTGCTGCTAATTCCACATAAAGATTTTCTCATGCAATACCTAATAAATGGAGTTATCTTTTAACAAAGGCTTTAAGGGGATTAATATACTGTACAGAAGATGCGCTCTGTAACTCGGTATTTGCTGCAAATCTGAGCTAGATCTAAAAGAAGAAAGAAAACCGAACTTCCTGAATGACCTTAGATTGTCACCCAGACTTTTTTGTGCCATCTCTACCAGTTAACTTGCTTCTGACGCTTTACAGTATTTGTGGCCTTAATTGAGGGACATAACCAAACAAATTTATCATCACAGCCCATAAAAACGACAGAATTCATATGGTAGCATTCTTCATTCTCTCCAATTTGTTTCCCTGAAATCCCTGCAGCAATTTATTTGCTGAATACATGGGTTTTCCTCCTTATGAAAATTACAAAT
Organism: Lathamus discolor; assembly: GCF_037157495.1. Lineage (NCBI taxonomy): Eukaryota > Metazoa > Chordata > Aves > Psittaciformes > Psittacidae > Lathamus > Lathamus discolor. The sequence continues at coordinate 7,859,951 of NC_088894.1, read as the reverse complement.
TGTTGTCAAGGTTAACGAGTTAATATTCTCATTCAATATTTATTTTATATAGGGGGAGGGGGAAGGAAGAAGTGCGACTGTTCTCACACTTTCTTCCACGGCAAAGTCTGGTTTCTTAATCAATATGACAAGGACACTGTCCTTTGGATAATACCCTGAATCATCGGGACTAAAAAATGAGCTTTATTAATCAACAGCCCCTGATTAATTATTATAAAGTGATGCTCATACATTTCTGTACATTTTAATAATTCCTGCAGAAGGCTAACAATGTCCCCAGTGATTTGAAGGCTTTGGGGTTTGAATTTTTCTAAGCAATGTCACAATAAATAGTCCAAGGGTACTACTGCTCGCTCACTAATCCAGTCTGTTTCAATCCAGCAAATGAGTAAAACCTTCTTTTTCTTATTTCCCATCTATAATTTATCATTTGCATACAAAGTAAGAAGCAAGAATCGGCAGTCTCATCAGTTTTCAAAATATCAAGGGACAACCAGGGTGATTTATAGCAGGCTACATTATCTAGATCATAAAACCAGAATATTTCTGTAAAAACAGACCTATGCAACTTCTTGATAAGAGTAACTGTCTAGTAGATAAACGTGATGAGGGTCATCAGTCTGGAGAACTTCATATAGACCTGAGTAGCCATTAGGTCTTTCTTTACACAGAAATAGCCCATCCCAAAACAGCTAACAGGCATCATCTTCAAACAGCAATTTGTAGTACTAAAAATACCTCTATTTAAGGCTCTTTTAGCCATTAAAGAATATAGCCTGTGTGTTTGCTTGCTACTAGTGAGATGAAAAATATGCCACCTGTTTCTTTTGCTTTCAATGCACTTTTGAAGACATAACCTTGCAGAAAAGAACAGATGCATTCTCTTGGTTATGAAATGATCCAGCCCCAAAAGATATGTAAGAAGGTGACCACAGCTGGCAAGCATTTGTATTTTAGTTCTAAAGGGCAACATATTTCTGAGCCACAGTGCAAATGCTCAGATGGCTGTATTGCAGATTTGAAGACAAATTAATGTTAATCTATTGAAGTAATAGAAGTCGGGTCAGGCATAAAGCGTTATCCAGCACCAGTTCTGATATGTTTATTCTTCTTATTGGTCATCTTGTAGTCTGGCTTTTTCTTCCTGTAAAATATTTGCCCAGCTCTGACAGCTCACGAGGACGCTTTTCAAGTGCTGTGGCTGTGACGGATGATATCAGACTTCCAAAGTCACTAGCATCCCGTGTTAGTGTTTTAAAATGATGTGTTTGCATTAGAAAAACTCAGTGGCCTTTTCACAACCTTCCTACAATGAATGTTTTAATTACTCATCGGTGTTCATCTATACAAACTCGAGTCCTGGGAATTTTTCACAGTGAGATGTTACTATCTATGCACAGGTAACCCACAGGTTATTTGGTTTTAGCTTCTTGATTTCTGGTTTAATTTAAGTATGTCAATAATGAGTTCTCTCTTCAATTTATTAATGTGAACCACTGAAAAAAAAAATTCATTGCTTTAGGATGCTCTGCAACAAGCAGTGCTGTTCTGCATTTTGCCCTCTAGAAATATGGGTTCTGATCACAGATAACTAAAATGAGATTAGGATGTTAGCTTTCTCAAGAGATAACAGCAGTCTAGGTCATAAAACTACCATATGGCAGATTTGGCAGTCTTTACAGAGGTCCATGGTTTAATTATCACAAAGACAGATTCAGTTCCCTACTTGCAAATGCCTGGGTCCTCCTGTGGCAAGGACTGGCAATGCAATTAAGGGGAAAGCTGTATTGTACTTGGCTGAAACAAGAAATGACCTTACTGTGGCCAGCGCTGTCACTTCCTAACATTTCACTCATGATTAAGCTTATCATTTCAAACAAACAACATAAAATGTCAGGTCTCTGGTCTGTTTAACATGCGGGAGGAGGGGTAGGGAGGGTAGAGAAGCATAAACCGTGACTCTGTACTGCATGAAGCCAAACTGGAAAGCTTTCCTTTTGAAAAGAATTTTAGAAAAGGAAGTTAACAACTGCATTAGAAAAGAGCAGTATCTCTGCAGACAAAGTTTGTCTTTCTGGCTAAGTCTTTTAGTTACTTGAGTCAAATGGCTTGGTGTTCTGTGTGACTGTGCAGAAGAATATCCAATTCTAGGAAAAGCAGCATTTCATCTTATTTACGTGGGTTTGAGTTGTTAGAGATCTGTTTGCTCCAAGAGTATTCTCATCAGCACAGAAAACCAGCATAAGGTTGATGCAGATGAGTTCCATTAAGAGCAAAATCTAGGGCTCAGTGTGCAATTGAACTGTTGCTTTAAATGGTCATTTCCAAAAGATGTCCTTCTCTTTGCCTGGAACATGCAGTGGTGTTAGTAGTAAGAGGTATGACAGTTGTCTTCATTGAATAAAGTGTGTCCTTATATGTATGAACGTTTTACTGAGAGCAAAGTCATTCATGTTCCTTGTTTTAAGGTAATCACATCGGCTACTATTGCAAGACTGAAGTATCAAGTTAATTTAACTCACCCTTGCAGCTAACAAAATAATTGCTGTAGTTCTTTTGTGTGCAATTGTAGCAGTGAGAATGCCTTTTTGAAACAATCACATTGTAGCTTGATCTTTAAGGTTTTTGAAAGGCTGACATCACTGAGAGTGAATGATGCACATAGACCTAAATGATATGTGTGCTTCTTGTCAGCAGGATAAAAGTATTTCTGAATCCAACCAATATTTAATAAGATGGAAAAATACTAAAATGCAGGAAATGATAAATGTTAAATACTTACTTTGTAGTAGGTGTAGAGAAAGAATCTTTGAGTATTCAGTTAAAATGTCGCTACCAAACCTGCTGCTTATTGTGTTTAGTTATGTGATGTTGTATGAGCATATCTATGGCTATTTTTAACTACTTGCAGTATCTGATCGTTTTGAGTTGCAGTGACAACTCCATTTTCTTCATGTCTTGGCTAATTTTATGTGAGCCCTTGGAGACTAAGTTTAGTTCATAGTCATGTTCATGTCCAATTAAAAAGTAATAGATCTGAAACATATATTCCAAATCAAAAGAATGCAATGCTGTCAAACACAAGAATTACATACCCAGCCAGCCAGGGTTCATGAGGTTGCAGAAAATCATTTTTAATATATATTTAATTTCTGAGTCTTTACAATAAACAAAGCGTATTTAAATCCATCCTCACTCTAGTCAAGGCTATATAAAATATCCATTTTCATTATTAGATTTTGAAATATCCAGGGTCATCTTAAAGCTGGGATTTTAACTAGTACAACAAAGCGTATGAGATGCATGATTAGATTGAGAGCTAGCATCAAGAAATATGATATGCTAGTGAGTTTTTTCTCGACTATGCTTTCAATTGGTACTAAAGGAGGTAGAGTTTCAGGTAGTAAAGAAGTGAGCTCCTGATTGTTCTTGGCTGTTTGTTTTCAGGGAATGAAGTACGCAACATCAGATGGGCAGAAAATGTGGAATTTTAATTATAAACTCTGCCCTTAGTTATTTGTAGTTTTTGTGTAAAAAGTTTGAAGAGATGTGTTAAAATGAAGATATATTAGGTGGGACATGAGGATAAAATAGAAAAACAGTTCCTGTCAAACCCAAGTGCCTTCTATTTTTCATTTTTCCTTTTTCTTCTACCAAAACACCTGTGTGAACAAAGTACCAATGCAGATGCAGCTTCTACAGCTGGAAAGTTTCTCTTACCCTTATTTATAATGGCCCCAATTCCCTATTTACTTATGAAGTCAACAGAGGCCAAGAAATTCATAAAACATTTAGTGCATAGAGAGATAGCATTGCTGCTCTTAAGTAAAATCTATGAAAAGAACATAATATCAGCATAAAAATAAATCAAGCTGAATGGAAATCTGTGGATGCTAAAAACTGAAACTATTGGGAAGTTGGGATCTGGTTTACTGTAGAGATGACATGGAGAACCATGAACAGCATGCACCCAGCTTCTGAATGAGAGAAGTATAGGTGCGGTAAGGGAAAAAAATGTTCTGCATCAGAGATGTAATAGGTAACACACTGAATTCTTCTGCTGATAATCCATGGAAGAAAATCCACAAGACTGTCCCTTTTTCCATCTCATAACTCACGAATTGTTGAAAGTGGCTTCTAAGTTTATTTCGGTGGTGAAAGTGCCTTATTGTGTAAATAAGATCAAGGGAATAAAGAGAACTGTTGTATGAGACTTGCCAGGTGTGGTCACTCTAAAATGCTTATTTTTTAAAACCTTACTTGTAGAATTTGCACTGAATGTAATTTTTTCGATTCCTTGCCCATTAAAATGCATGCTTAAATAAGCCACAGCCCCAGTGCCAGCAACCCGGTTTGACTCTGGAAGCCTGAAAAGTTCTCGTTTTTAGTCATGCTGCCCTCTGTGCATTCTCGATCGGACACTTTTCCCCCTCATTAGAGTTGCTAATTGGCTACAGCCTCTGTCTCTCACCTTTTAACAGTCCAGTTGTTGTAGATGTTGGTGTATATGGTACTGTATGGCTACCAGATTGGTCAAAGAATGCAAACTTCCTAGAAAAGGTATTAATTGGGATAGAAAGAGGGGGTGGGGGAGGGAAGAATCATGCTTAGCTTGGAAAGGTTTTCAATTCTTATGTGTCAGAATATCCTAATTCAAATCCAAATGGGAATCCACCATTCTAGGGGATTCACACAGCTCCAGGTAAACAACTAATGAGCAGCCTGCCAGTTTCATTTTTATCAAGAGCCCTCAGAGATTCAACTGTGCCATTTCATAAAATATGCAGATGATAGTGGAGGGAGAATAGCAAAGGCTTTGAAAATGATTCACACAACCTAAAAATGATGTTGAAAAGGGAGGAATTAAATATTCACAAAGTGTGAGAAATTAAGGCATATTAACTGTTAGAATGTGGAAATGAAGTGACTAACATGCATAGAGCTGATGAGAACTAGATGATTACAGATCTGTCAAAAGTTTCTAATTCTGACACAGTGTGATGTCGAGGTGCTATTTGGCTGGTAAGGGCAAAAAATTAGGTATGGGACAAGTAATGCAAACCTGACAGATCAGAGTCAAAGGCGGTAAGACACCGCAGTGATTAACATTAGGATCAGTCCTGTATCAAGGGTGAACTTTAAGCTTGCAAAATGAATACTAATTATGGTTACAAACAGAACACAAGGGGCTCAATTCATCAGCTCTTGAAGAGACGGTGTAATGAGTTAGTTGAGGGGGGGAAAAAGTCACCTAGGGCCAAATTTGTCTCACTACTGAGTTCTGGCTTACACCAGGGATAAATCTGACCCTTGAGATATGAGAGTTGGAAGTTTCACTCTTCTGTAATTAATCAGGGGTGTATCTTGTGTTGCAATTTTGATATAGAGGAGAGGTTCCTGGCAGATGCATTCATGTAGAGCTGGTGAAAATCAAAAAAAATAATTAAAAAAAAAACCCTAGATGAATCTATTCATGTTGTAGTATGGCAGAGACACAGTTCGACCCTTCTTCAAGGGCAAAGCCAGATGCTGGCATCTGTGAGCAGTACTGGAGCCATGGGCTCCATGATGTACAGAACTGTGTGTTTCTTCTGGAAATAGCTCACTGGCAGCACTGTTTGCGACCCAAGGTGCAGAGCTCTCACTCTGGGGCTATTATTGGTTCATCATGGTGCCAGAAGCACCGTCTCACATCAATGGGGCATGGAAAGTGTTTGAACCCATTTTTGACTTGCTGAGTAATGCTGGATTGCCATGTTCATGTGGAAAAGGATTGGCTCCCAGTGAGGAATTGTATGCTGATGGTCTTCACTAAGGTTACCCAAAAGAGAAGCAATGTGGTAGCTTGTTAATTCATTGCTGTGTACTTTTTATTTCCTCCTTGGGCCTTGCATGCCTGAATGCTCTATAATAGTATATAGTGAAACCTATGCGCGATCTCCTATAGCTAATTAATATTTCCTTTTTTCATTAAAAAAAAATCCATGTAAATTCCATCAGTATGAGCTGTAGACAAAAATCTACATAGAGTTTGTTGTTAAACACATAATGTTTAGGTAGCCCTTTGAGTAAGGGATTCGGAAATTCGGTGGAAGTTACAACCTGTAGTCTCCTGTGAATAACCCCATCTTACGCTGTAAGCTTAGCTTGGTACAGAGTGAGAATTAGTGTCATGTACAGCACTGAGAATATTTAACAAATAAATATTATTTTGATTACAACAGCATCAATAGCATGCTCAATATCTTCCAGAGACAAAAGGAACTTGAGATATTAAGCAAAAAAATGGTAATTGTGCATGCCAAATAGATGTGATACTGTGTGTGTGTGTTGTGCATACCTAATTTCTTGGAGAGCCTGTCCTATGTTCATAATCAAGAGACAAGCATAAACTCAAAGGTCACAAAAAGACTGAGCTTGGTAAGGTAGATGTTCTGAATATATTAGGTATGTAAAGCAATATTGTGGCCCATCCAAACTAGAATTAGTGGTAATTATTATATAATATGTAATGATGGGATTTAAATGGCTAACACATTTTCTCTGCTGAGATCATTTAGACATGATTCATGTAAATGATTAAATTAATAGATCTTCCTCTTTTAAGACTGCTAGGCAGCTTAAACTAAATTTCTCAACAGAGACTGATCTCAGTGAAATAATATTAATAGAAAATGGAAGAAGAATTTCTGAGAAGTGGGTAAATACATGTTGGAGTTTGAGGAAATTTCTGTAGACATTTTTGCCGACAAAAATACTTCACAGATTTTAAATATTCCCTAGAAAGAACCCATCAAGGACTTTGGAAGGTGAAGGAATACCAATCTTAACTTTCCCTGAAAGAATAGAATGGTGAAATGTGTTGGAAGACAGGGACTTAAAGGATCACTGTCTACTTAGTTTAGGCTTAAACACTAGGCTTTTCATAACACTAAATGGTTTTATAAAACCTAATGTGAATAGAAATGTTTTTCATTTTCCTTCTTTTGAATCAAATTTCAATAAGATAACTGCCCTTCCCCCCACACCATCCACACTCCCCCCATATTCAGGAGAATCCTCTGCAGTGTTGTAAAGTCACAGGGCAGAGCATCATGCTGATTAGTGAGAACAAGGACAGCAAAATGGCTATGGATGGGATTCTTTAAAAAGCCTGAGGGAGTTCGTTGCCCAAAACCTAGCAAATTCAGTGGGAGTTAAGCACTTGAATCTGATGGGCATCTGAAAACTTTAGCTTGAAGTGCAAGTGAAAACATGCAATATGAAAACCAGCCCTAAGTGTTTGTGAGGAGTTCTGCCACCTTAGTGCTTCTTCACCCCCTTCCAACTCAGGCCTATTTGCAGCTCTCTGCTTAAGGTTGTGAGGCAGAGCCTCTACTCTCTGGGTTTTGTGGGGTTTTGTGAGCTTCAGCTTAGACCCTGGTCTCACCAGAGGTCCCAGTATAGAGGGAACACACAGGAATGAGAATTTCATGGAGGCAGATTAAGGCAAACTTAAACAGGGGAAGTTCAAGTTAGATATAAGGAAGCTCTTTACTGAGAGGCTGGTGAGGCACTGGAACAGATTGCCTAAAGAAGTGGTAAATGCTATATCCCTGTCAGTGATCAAGGCCAGGTTGGACAGAGCCTTGGGTGACATGGTCTAGTGTGAGGTGTCCCTGTCCATGGCAGGGGGATTGGAACTGAATGATCTTAAGGTCCTTTCCAAACCTAACTATTCTATGATTGCATGATTTACTAGCTGCATAGTGCATCAACACAAAAATAAGACTGTGGTGAGGACCACCTCTACCCATCTGATTGTCCTCTTGTAGGTTGTCCTATCCGGCATATGTGCTAGAAGGAGGGTGAGATGAGACCTCCAGTTTCGAAGCTAGCCCCAGGCATTCTCAGCATCTGCTTACTTTGTATTAGTCACAACTAATAACCAGGGACAGAGCTGTAGCTGTTTGTTCTATATCAACCATTCTGCAGGGAAAGGCCTGTCATCTTTTAGCTATCTTTTTGCTCAGATTGAGAAATTGATAGGTTGCTAGTGCCTTACCACAAGGATGCTGTCATGGTATATTTATTTTAGCTATAGCTTTGTATCAATGCTTTCACAGTATAAAGAATTCCATAAAGCATTTTTTTTTTTAATATTGCTTGGAAAAGAACATACAGTAATCTGTACAGTTCTGTCCCAGAGGGTTACCCAAGTGCAGGGTACCAAGTGGTCTTTCTATTTTTATTGTTAAATTCTTGTTAGTTTCTTATCCTAAATATTTCCCTTTTCTGCTTAGGAGGTTAAAAATACCTGGAGCTGCAAGTCTGGCCTATTTACTACAGAATTCATGAGTCATGCACTATACTGAAGTCTTGAAATACCACAGAGGTATTATTCACAGAAAGCTCAGCAAAAGAATGACAAAATCTGCCCTTCAAGACTTCAGATTCAAAAGCCATGTGCTTTAGGGTAACCTGTCATCAAGCTTTCTTTTTTTCAGAAAAGGTGCATAAGGAAATTGCCATAAGCCTCTGATTAATAAAACGACCTTTATCTTGCTCACAATTGGAGAGTGAATCTTTCCTAAGGAAATAGTATGTGAATGCTGGTATCAAAGTCTAGCTCACTTTCCAGTTTCGGTACTACATTTATATAAAGCGATTGTTTTTCCAGATACCAATTTCTCTTGCTGCTTTTCTCCAGCCTTGGGTGACATAAAATACTGACAGAATGTCTCAAATATACTTATAGTCTCCAGTCTTTCAGATGAAATCTCGATGTGGAAGGCAGCAATGGGATATGGAAACTTTGACTTAATGACGTAGCTGCTGTCGATGGTTCAGCCCATGAATCTGCACTGGAATATGATCAAATGCAGCTTGCCATTGCAGGAATAACACAAGTTTTCTGTAAACTGGCCTCTCAGCTGGGGGTTTGCAGATGAATCAGTTTAGATCCACTTTATCCTGTGGCTGAGACTCTCAGTGTGATAGATTATGTTGTTTCATATCATATTATCCTTTATTTATCTTTGTAGCTTAAACAGCCAGTTGAGATTCTTGAAAATCATTGGTTGGCATGGCATGGCACCATAAAGCAGAGTATGGAGAAACTTTGTAAAGTATTTTAACTGAATCTCAGGTAGTCCAGAAGTACTTCACTATATTCTGTGAAAAACAATAAACTACTAACTCTTGAAACAGGGTGCTTCAGCAGCTCCTATAAACAGCAGTCAGACATGGATGCTGTAAGATAGATCAACTCCATTATGACCCCATGTTTCAGAAGACTGTCTAGCCTTTCTCCCTACTTGGCCACCTCCTAATGTTTTTGCCATGGGATAAAATAACTTGAAACTGAGAACATCTGCTTTCAAGGAGATAAAATCGGTTTCTTTGAATAGCTACACCCTGGGTGTAGCTAGTTGAGCTGCCTGAAATATAACTCTATGCATGTGGTAAAACATAGTTTTCCTGGAGGGGAGAAATTGTGAAATGTATTTTTTCATAATAATATCTGAATAAAATGTTTCATTTTTTAAAAAAATACAAACTTTGGCATTTCTTACAGCTCTTTTCACTAAGTTTTACTTTCAGATTCTACAGCTGCAATGCTTGCACCCCTATGTGTAAAGTTGGTAGATTTCAGATTTGTAAAGGATTTTTGTAGCTTCTTGTTAAATGACCTAGAATTCGCAGTTCCTGATGGATGAGGGGCACAGCAGACAGAGTAAGCAAACTGGTTTCTATTCCTGGTTTTGCCACCTACTTGCTGACCTGGGGTGATTCATATAAGTTCCCTGTGCCCTTTTATCCTCATCTGTAAAATGAGGATATTGACATTTACATTTCTTTATAAAGTGCTTTTAGATCTATGGATGAAAAGTGCTAAGTAAACCAAAACTCTCAATTAAATTAATTGGAGAGAAGGAGTTAGGTCAGTATTACAGCAAGGTTCATTTATACACCTCTTAATTTCTTTCGTCTCATGTCTCAAACCCTATTTATAGTTGGAATTGCTACTCGATCCTTTTACCTGTAGAAGTAGTCTCTCTGGGATAGATACAAAGCATGCTTATACGCTGGAAAGGAAGAAGCTTATACAGTTTCCTGTGCAGATACAAGAGTTAGACTAAGGGCACCCAGTCCCATGTGTTTGTGGAACAAAACTCTCGTATATGTCACCCTTAAAAATATATATTAAAAATTTCAGGGAAATACCTCTGCCATTGTAGCAGACTGCACACTTGCAAATAACTTTTAAAGCTCGTACACTGATAAGTGAATAAGCTTTGCTGCCGAGGAAGGGAATTGTGAATGTTAATCTTAGTGATCTTTCAAGGTCATATTTGGATTAGTACATGCAAATCCACCTCCTACCTCAGTTCAGCTGCAGAACAGACTGTGTTGCATCTGCACAAAAGGTCTGTATTTTAAGCCTGTCTGTGGTCTTTATGGGTTCTGTTGTAGTTAGTTCTTAACGGAAGGCCACCATTTGTGGGCTTGTGTTCTTCCAGGGAAGTATATGCTGAAAAAACCCTATGGTTTTCGTCTTGTTAGTGGGTGTTTTAATCACCTGAAGGTTGTTGTGTTCTTCTTGAGTGTCTTGCTACATAATAGTAAGAAAACAGATTATGCGTAGAAGCTGAGTTTGTTTTGAAAATTTTGGGAACAGATGCAATCTGGGAGCTGTGATCCATGCACAGCTCAGAGATCAGAAGTAATAAGAAGCCTCTGAATTATCTCTCTTCTATTCACAGAGCTTGAACTTAATCTGCCAGACTGCCTAGAGTTGGAACTCAGTAGAATACAGCACCAAAAATCAGATACGTGCTTGGCTCCCACTGTGTGCAAAGGGGACTTAGCATTCAGAGAACAAAGAAAGTAGGGCAGACAACCTTAAACCACAGTAGGGCAGGTGTTCTTGAAAGTTTCTCGATACCATAAAACTTAAGTGATAAATTTCACCTCATGAGAAGGAGGAAAAAAACATCTTTTCAGTTTGGCCTTTTTGTCTATTGTTTTCTATTTGTATGGCATAAGGGTAGGGAGGTACACCCACCTCAAGGGTTTGGCAGTCTGGTCAAGAAATGCCACAATGTAGGTTAATGCCCTCAGGAAGATGGTTAGTGCTGGACTCGCTGTTTTTGACTGCTTTGAGTCTTCCAGAATTTTGACACATAGGGAACAGCCTGGAGTATAGCTGTTTCACTTGTGTGTAAGTTTTGATTGACAGGAAGTAATTATATTTAAAGTTCACACCATTTTAAATAATGTGTTTATATATAATCTCGGGTGGTTTAGCAATACTGACTTCCAGCTATGCTGGCAGGGGTGGGAGTGGGATGTCAGACAAATAGTGATCAAATATAGGGGCATAAGCATGAAGTATGAGTCAAAGCCTATAGACCTAGTGAGACCTGAGTGTCTTTCTAAAGAGGTTGCACTTAGAGGAAGAAAAAGTAAGTGTAGAAAAAGGTTTGTGGCAATTAAATTAGAATTATGCTGGATTATTTTAATAAGGAACTGAAAACCAACTGCTTGGTCACACAAGCTGCTATATGGTTTCCTCTAAATGTCCTCTCTATTGTCCGTCTGCTTTACAAGTGGGTCAGCTGGACAATGGGAAAGCTAATTTAGGGAAGGCTGTCCCAGAAGAAGATACATTTAGTTTAATAAGCAAAGATGGACCCGTAAAAAAAAAATGAAGGAAAGGAAATCTGAAAGGAAAATGAGTATGAAAACCACAACTCCCACGTGGTATGTCAGAAACTCTTCTGTTACAGTACTGTATTTATAACTCCCTCACCTGGATTCTGAGTTACAGGATAAGTCACTGACAGCATAAATGTAGTGTAATTCCTCTCACTACAGAGGAGCCAATCTGAATTTAGGTTGAGGGAAGCTGGCTTCATATTATCTTCATGATTTCAGATATTCCAGAATAGTGGGGATACCTCCAGAGGGGCCCTCAAAAAGTCTATCTCCAAGCAGGGAAAGTCCTACTTAGAAGTGACAATCCTGCTCAAAAGGTGAGACAAGCTGAATAAAAGCCAAAGCATTTCAGCATCTGTCCAGTTCTCCATCAAGCAGCATTGTACAGCTTTATCTGCTGAATCAAGCTCCAGACAATTTCCTACAAACTCATGGAAAATGTTTTTCCCTTGCATTTGGAGCTACCTTTGTCGTTCTTGAACTCTCCTCTGTGTCTCCGCCACTCACTGCTGCAGCATAACCTGCTTCAAGGGGGACTCACTGCAGGTATATCTTGCCTATGGAAGCATTTGCAAACCCCACCATGTGTCATCTCTGTTGATGTCCAGTTATGCAAACTCTTCCAGCAAATTGAGTGCAAGCCTATTTGAACAAATGAGTGCTAGAGACTTGCTTTTAGTCCCATACTTAAACTAGTAGAGGACCCAGGTGGTGATTTCACACTAAACCAGCTTGAGGACAGCAAAGTTGATTTCCCCACCAAGGTAAGAATATAGCATTTAATTTCCTTTCCCTTGTCAGGGAAGCTAAGGACAGATAATGTTGTTTTCAATTAAAAAAATAACCCAACCCAAACCTTTGTCATCTCCATGTAATATTCCAAAACATCCCGAAGAGAGTGTTTTTCAAAGTGGGCTGTTGTGCCACTAGCCTATCAAATGTGATCTGTTTCTGTATTAATATCTAATGTCACATGAGTATTTTTAAAATCAGGGTCACTCCTCCTCTTTGGTGTATGAATGATAAATACTAAAGAACTGGGGGGCAATGCTAGATTAATGCATGGCCCTTCAAATCCTAAATTGAAGGGTCAGTCCCCTCCACCTTCTATTTAAAAAAAATAAAAAAAAACCCCACAAAAACCCAAAAAAAAAAAAAAACACATGACAAGAAACCCCCCAATTTGTTGCTTCTCTACAAGTTCCTAGTTTTAGTCCAATTTTCACCTAAATTTTCAGAATTACTATCTTTTTGGACCTATTGTGCAGAGAACAGGTAATTCATGAATTAGCTTGAAATACCCTGTCCTACGTCTTGTAATATTGTGGGGGCTAGAAGTTAGTTTTAAGAAGAACATATCCAGGCAAAGTAGGGCAAAGAACTGATCTTCAGCTGAGGAAATAAAAACATTGACTTGGGTTGTAAGAAAAGCTTTTGGGTAGAGAGAAGGTGGCTTGCACTGGGGCAGAAAGAGTAGGCTGTTTATAAAAGCTGTAGTTGCTTAAAACGTAGAAAGAACTTGTTTGCTGGGTCCTGAAAGCTAGTCATATATAGAGTGAGGCAGTGAGAAATGCAAAGGCTAACTGTTGCCAAATAGAAACACATCCCTCATCTCCATAGAGAATGCTGCTATAAGATAGCAGTTCAGGTCTTGCGCTGTATCCTGATTTAAAAACATTGAAGTTTTCTTGGTGACCAGTCCAGCCTTCAGAAGTCAACTGCTTTTGCTTCAAGTTCAGATATAGTGACTGCAGCTGAATTATTACTGAATTTTGGTACATTTTTCAGGCACGCTGTTGCATGTAACCAGCTGCACAGCTCTAGCTTGATCAACTGAAGGAAGAAAACATCATATAGATAATCACCTAGAGGTACTGCTCCAGGGTCAGAAATAAGATGTATTTGCTGATGAGTCAGTGCTCACTGTTTGGAGTGCACTGCACAGTGCTGTGGATCCTTCATTGCCTTATGCACAAAATTCATGCATCCTGTTTGGTGGCAGTGATTGACCCTTGAATAGAGGCTTCTCAGCTCTGAGCTTTTATTTTCCAGTATGCCAGGTCAGAAGCTTCCTCTGTTCCGCTTGCTGTACAAATCACTCTAGAACTGTTGGTGCTATCATCGCTGAACATTTATTGTATCCATCTTAACTGGCAGACATAATCCATCTCAAATCAAAACCTAAAATGTTTAATTTTGTCTAGAAAAGTTCTCATGTTGTTCTGTCAGTGTTAACATATGCTGAGATTTTCTTTAAAAAGAACCACGCTACTCAGATTTTTGTTACTTTCCTGTAATAAAACACATACCAGAGTTTCCTTTAAAATTGAGCTGTTACAAGAATTTCTGCTTGGAAAATAGAATATTAATTACCTCTCAACTCTCAGAAGGGGCATGAATCTTTTAAATATCCTCTATAGAAATCCGCATGTACCTTCTAATGCCCTCAGTAGGATTCTCACTTGATCTGGTTTCCAGCACCATCAGGAGAATAGTTTTGCCTTTCAGAGCAGTGTGCTGAGCTTTAACTGGGTGTCAGAGGCCTGTCATATGTTCATTGGAGTAGACGCAACAATTTCTAACCAGAAGTATTAACGGTACTGAAGTAACTGATCATGCAGAATTGTTTCACAGCTGATACAAGCTTTAAAGATGGTAGTAAGTGAAGTGACGGGAAATGTGGGGGCTGAGCAGGGAAGATGGAGAAGTGCACAAAACGCTCCTCACCAGAGTTAGACTCCTAAGGGCCTTCAACCTATTTAAAAAGGATCATCATTCATCAGCACCATCATAATTATCTGCTTGATCGGGAGGAGGAGGGGAGGGGTAATCAGCAAGAGATGATCAGCGTTTTACCACCGAGCTCCTTCATTTCAGTGCTTAAACTGCTGGGTTGTTTCTGGAGAGATAATTCGTATTTTATCATTAAAACTGCTGATCATAACCTTGTTAATATACGGATATTGCTAACACACACACACAAAAAAGCTAACGTGATAAAATGCAACACTTCTATTAAATTACTTAAACTAGTTTACCTCACCTCAACATTATTCCCCTCCCCACCGCTCCTCTGCCATCACAGACACTGCTTGTACATGGCACACAATCTATAAACTCTTTCCAGGAATACAAAAGCATTCTCTATGATGTTGATAAGAAACAGGACAGTCACTCTCCCCTGACATATTTGTTCTTTAAAAACAAATCAATGGTGCAGGGATTTGGCACCTGAATGCAGAACAACGGCTTGATGAGGCAAAGATTGTCTTCATTAAGGACATTAATATTCATAGAGAGTAGAAAATCTGACACAAGAGAGGACTCACTAACCTTTTCTCATATTAGATTTTTACTTCTTAACACAATTACAGTCCGGCAATGACTTAATTAATGCTGCTTTTTGTCAGGCTGCTTTAAAGAGCTGTCAATTTGGTCCTGCAGAGGCTGTCAGTGAAAGAGAAAGACAGTCATCTAGGCTAAAAAGACACAGGAAGAAATTCAAACACTTAATAACATTCAAAGTGCTATGCAAAGTCACATATCAACCTGTATTAAGGAGAGTTTTTGTCTTTCCTCTCTTCCTACTTATGCTAATATTTTCCAGGTAAAATTGGGGCTGCTGCCACCTCTAATTCTGAAGTACACAGCAGAAAATGAAGAAGGGGTCATCAAATCCTAGTATATTTTAGTTTCAGAATATTAGGAGTATCTCAAGCCCTCTACGGAGAACAGAGGAGCTAAGAACCACTCTTTATTAAATGCCTGCCAATAAAGGTTGGTCTCTGGTGTAAAAAGGCTTGTACAGTTGCCTTTCCTCTTTCTGCTTCAATCTCTAGAAGTGAGGAAAGTATTTCACGCTTTCCACTTAAATAACAACACCACAGAAATCATCCTGTAAGGCTGGAGGATTCTCGACAGACTAGTGATTTTTTAAGGTTATGAAGCTGGTTCAGGTCAGCTTCACAACTCTGGTGAGCAGCAAATAGTTAATGTGTCTCAGGAGATGACTGGATGCTTATTAAGTTATGGTAGCTCACCTGCTTGCAGTCATTTAGCCTTGTTTCATACAGCTGGTTTAGGGAAATATTTAGTACTTTTTCTGACCTATGTAGAAAAGTACTGTGTGGCTCCGGAACCAGCACTGCCTCCAGTCAGTTGTTGGTGAGCTCTGCTGAGCCCAGCAGCAGTTCATGATCTGCTTTTTGCAGCTATTGAAATATATTTTTTAAGAAAGCATTCATTTGATTATGTTGCATGCCTGAGTTGCATTATGATGCCCAATAGCATGCAAATCCAGCTCTACAGTATGTGTCATTTAATCCTGTGGATTTTGTTGACTGGAGGTCTGATTAATGTATGCAAGCATCTGAAGGAAGGGTTTCAAGAGGATGTGGCTAGAAACATCTCAGTGTGGTAATGCAGTAGGATGGGAGGCAATGGGCATGAGCTAAACACAGGAATTCCCATCTTAACATGAGGAAAACCTTCTTAACTATGGGGGTGACTTAGCATTGGAATAGGCTGCCCAGAGAGGTTGTGGGGTGATTTTAAGAGCTGTCTGGGCATAATCCTGTGTAATGTGCTTTAGGTGACCTGGCTTGAGCAGAGAGGTTGGACTAGATGATCCCCAGTGGCTCTTTCCAGCCTCAATCATTCTGTGATTGTGAAGTGCTTTAAGTGCATAATGAGAATAGAATAAGAATGTTATTTATGCCAGCACAATGGTAATAATAATTTAAAAAGGCAAAGCACACAACAACTTTGTTATATTCTAGAAGAATAATGATTTATTTCTAGTGGAAACATCTGATTTAATTGGGGCAGTTTCACTCTCTGAAGAACTCAGAAGTACTGAGGACCATAGAAGTGATGTACTAAAAGACAATACAGAAAGTTTGGAGATGTTTAAGATGTTGAATTTGAAATGCTGGATGCTACTTCCTGTGGTGGGTAATGCTTTTTAAAATGTCCTGAATGAGCACTGTTTAACTACATCTCTTTAGCGGTGGGCATATTCTCTTGATCACTTCCAGCATTCTCTTCAGAGGTGAAAATGAAAGTAAATTGCTGATAAAATTTAAATTGCTTATTATTGTATTTTAAAGACATGTCTATTATTCTTGATATATGTTGTAAATTGCATTATATATGAAATGGGAACTGAAGCATCTGTCCGAACTAATGCTATATTTAAGCGACTTGTTAGGTATTAGACCTTCTGTGGGACCTACCATGCTATATGCCTCTAAATCTACAGCTAAGATTTTTCTCAGGTTGGCAGTCTGTCATTAGCATTGAAACAGAAGCACAATCATAAAACTTCTTTTAAAAGGTTTCTCTTTTTTTGTTTAATTTGAATTTCATTTGTGCAAAACTTTTAGTTCAGCTTTAAATTTAGTAATGGCATGTGGGAAGGGAGAGGCAAGCTTTTTAATGACAAACATAATTAAACTTTTAAACTATTTATAAGCTACTTAAAATAAGATACAGACTTTCCTCTGAAAACCTACTATAAAAAAAAGTCTGGTACTATCTTGGAGAACACAGATAATTGCCCTAAAATAATGCTGGTTTGAATATCATGTGCGTATATGGAGGGGCCTAGGTTTTATGTAAATAGGGCCACACCTACAAGAAATCTGTCTCTATACCAAAAAAATGATGAAAAAACATTGAGAGAACCTGAGAATTAGATAGCATGAGTACATATTTTCTTCCCTGGGGAAACGTTATTTGCTTTGCAGAATCAAGTCCTAGAAAACTTGGACTGAACTGAGTTATGCAGTCTTAATATGATTGAAGAATTATCTTGTTGACAAGTGCAGAATTATAGATTTGAATCCATTAGCTAAAAAGGTCCACAAACATTTGAATAATGGCCTTCACAGTTTTTTTCATTGGTCTATCAAAAAAAGAATAAAAAAAATCTTAAAATCCTGTAGTTACAGTGTAAAGAGACTGAATAGAATATCTTTGCATTAAAGATAAGTAAGCTTTTTTGATTTCATATTGGAAACGGGAATTCTGGTCTGTGTTTCTATGCTTAGAGCTGTATATTTTTGGCAGCTGGAAAAGTACAAGTATTTTGTAATAAACATAAATGTCTTTAATCCAAAAGAAAAGCCATCAAATTAATTTGGTATCAAAATAAGAGTTTAAATCAACAGGCCTTTTGCTGAACAATACTGATGGGGTAGCAATATGTCGCAGAAGCAGAATAGTTCCCATATAAAGAGCCAGGTGCTCATTTGACGTAATTCAGCGTAATTTCACTGTGGCATCTGAATTCATATTCAGACTTGGAATGTTTTATCTTCTTGCATCATGCATTTACCATGTTCCAAAGCTGGCTACTCCAGAAATACTCTATATATGATAAATTTGGTAAGGCGTTTTTTTTTGTTGTGATTAGTCTCACGCTGTAACTGAGTCCCAGCATACATTAGCGTGGGGAAGTGTGGTTTCAGACATAAATTTCAAGAGAGAGTTAATGAGTATGTATTTGTGAACTATCCCCTGAAGTTGGGGGTTTATTGCTTCTTCATGGACGGATTATAATCTGCTCCTGTAGAGACAATATGAGGATTAAAATAAAAGGAAGAAATCAAGTTTGAGAAATTTTGGTATGGTTTCAGGTAGTGTAGAAGATTACTGTTACAGTGAGACATAGCTGAAGGCAGGGGGGAGGAAATCTTGTTGATTTTTCATTCTCTTTCCTGCTTGTTCTTCTCCCCATCTTGCAGATCTTTTGTGGGTGAGCCAAATGTAATCAGGTTTGGCTCACTTGGAGGAATTAGGATGACTGAAAAGTATGCCAGATTTCAAAACAATTTCTAACAGTTTCTGTGATACTGTGTAAGCAACTGAAAATTGACATGTTGTGTTGTGCCCAAGTCAGCCAACTGCTGTCACTGAATAATTAGATTCTCTAGAAGAAGGGAAAGGTTTTTTTTCCTGAACAAAATTATTAGAAAATAATGTAGTATCTATTTTATTTAGGGATAGGCTCAAATCCTTCTGCTCATACAAGCAAATATTTAAAAATAGTTTGAATCTGGGCTCCAAAAGTATCGTTCATGTATTTCTATATATAAAAGTATAAATAACTGATTTGGGCATTTTTATGCCAATACGTATGTCACTTGCACATGGAGAAGTCGTTGCAGATGGTTAATATTGGTTTGCTAATAAAAATTAATTATTCTCTTTATTTCATATGGCACATCAATTCTACAAATTGAGTTCTAATATCAGACATAGGTTATGATCTAATTATAGCTTGATCTGTCATAGAGTTATGACAATTTGAGGATAGATATAGTGCCTGATTACCCAGGAACTTCTACCTCTGCAAACTGACTACAACTGGGGACAGAACTGTTCCGCTTTGTCACCCTTTATGTCCCTTTCCACTCTTCTATAAGAAGTATAAGTGATAGCACATTCAACAGTGAAAAATTGTGGCTAGTGAAATAACAAGGTAGCATCAGGTAAGGAATCCCAATCTGGTAGAACCATGCACAGTCAATGTGCTCACTTCACGCCCTTGAGACTGATATGGAAATGCTAATCTTGCCTGAAGAGATCTGGAAAACTGCATGGGAGAGATCTTCAGGAGAAATTTGCAGCTTGTATCAAGCTGAAAATTGGGACTATTTTCAGTCAACGAGAAACTGAATATGAGCCAGATTCAGCATGAGCTCACAGTCCAGAAACCAGCCATACACTGGCCCGCATCAAACTAATTGTGATCAGTAGGTCAAAGGAGGTGATTCTGCCCCTCTGCTTGGCTCCCATCAGATCCCAGTTGGAGCACTGTGTGCGGTTCTGGTGCCCTCAACATGAGAAAGACATGGTTCTGTGGGAGCCAGTCCAGAGGAGGGCCACGAGGATGATCAGGGGACTGGAGCACCTCTCGTATGAAGATAGGCTGAGAAAGTTGGGGCTGTTCAGCCTGGAGAAGAGAAGGCTGCGTGGAGACCTCAGAGCAGCCTTCCAGTATCTGAAGGGGGGCTACAGCTATGCCAGAGAGGGACTCTTCATCTGGGGCAGTAGTGATAGTACAAGAAGTAATGGGTTTAAACTTAAACAAGGGAAGTTCAGGTTAGATATAAGGAAGTTTTTTACTGTGAGGGTGGTGAGGCACTGGAATGGGTTGCCCAAGAACTGGCAAATGCTCCATCCCTGGAGGCGTTTAAGGCCAGGTTAGACAGAGCCTTGGGCGACATGGTTTAGTGTGAGGCATCGCTGCCCATGGCAGGGGGTTGGAACCTGATGATCTTAAGGTTCTTTCCAACCCAACCCAATCTATGATTAGAGAGACTAAGCCAAATTAGGATTTTTTTTTTCCCCTGCTTGCTCATATTTTCCAAGCTGTCTTGTTCCGCCTTTTTTTAATTCCATCAAAAAGCAGCACAACTTAAAACCTGCTATTTTTATCTTATTCGAAGCCTTATCTGATAGCACCTTCTCATCTGTTCCTTCTAATTGAATGCACTCCTTCCAATTTGTTGTTTGAGTCATCTTTTTGTAAGGATTCAGAATAATTCTTCAATCTGTAGAAGTGCTACTTGTACCCATGTTCTTAACAGAAAAGCCCAGTGCAAAAGTTATGTGACAACAATTAATGACAAATATTTTTATTCTGAAAGTGTTTTTTCTTCTGGCCTAACTCTTGCTTCCTTCAGTTTGTAAATATTTCTTTCATAAAGGTGATGTTAGGGATAAATACTATGTATATTTGAAACATCTACTCCTTCTCCCATTAAATTCAGCTGCAAAATTCAGTTAATAGTACTGGAGGGGTTGGAGGTAGGAGTCTTCTTCCTCCCTTGAAAAATCCCACCCCCTTATTTCTTTAGATCCGGCTGTAAAATTCCTCATATTTTTCTGGCACTGTTACAAATGAGAGATAAATAATAAACAGTTTCTTCCCCGGGCATCCAAAGCTACATATATAAATCTATATTAAATCCAAGGTTAATGATTGATTTTCTGTTTTATTTGCTGTGGGGAGCACTTTCTGAAGGAAATCCTTTCTAAGTGGCAAAATAGCTTTCTTCAGAGTTTTTTAGGCAAAATGAGGCATTAAGTCTTGACCGTCCTATTTTGCAACATGCAACCAATGCGTAGTAAAAGAGAATAAATCACATCTTTTTACGTCTGTCAATTGGAGAAAAAAAAACCCACACCTTTTTATTTATTTCTTTTCTTTTCCAAAACTATTTTATATCTGTGACATTCCTAATTTGACTGGTTCTTGCAGAGAAAAGTGCTATACTTCTCATTAGTACTTTGCAGTTATCCCTTCCCTGGCTGAGGTGGAAGAGGCTTTAAATCATGTGGGAGAATGGGGAAGGGAAAAGAGAAAACAAGCTTTTTGAACCCTGTAATGTAAATGTGCAGACAATTATTCATTATTAACTGCCTGAAGCATCACACCTCTCTCACCTTTGCTGGAATGTCTGAACATTAGGGTAAACAACACACTGCTGTCTTATCATAATGCGGTCTGCTTCACTGCAGCAAGAACTTGTCAGAAACAGATTGTGATGTTGACTTCTCAATAGGAGAAAAAAAGGGCCTAAATTAGACTTCTATAAAAAGAATATTGCATATTTATTTCCACAATAACACCAAGGAAAAACGTTAGTCAAGAAGCAAGCAATTGGGTGAATAAATAAGCTTGTCTTTGTTCTCATCAATTAAGTTATTACATCAGTTGGAAAACCAGTGAATTATAATACAGATGTTTAATGAAACACTGCTGTGCCTATAAGTCAAACTCCTATTTTGTGGTGTGATTTTGGCTGCATAGTTTTGTGTGTGTTAAACCGTATTTATTAGCTGATACCCATTATTATTTTGAGCAAGGTATAATTCAGTTGTCAGGCCCCAGCTCTGGGAAGGAGATTTAATCAGTGAGAGCCCGCTTTGCTGCTGAGCATAAAACAATGCGGGTTTCATGAAGCAATCACACCAGTGTGAAAAAATGGGATTAATTAGTATTGTACAAGAACAGGCAGCATGCTCATTAAAACCTTGTGAGCTGCCTCTTGATAAACTGCCACTTGATAGGGCCGCATTAATGTGACAAGGCAAAGACTTTATTTCCAAATCCTTTCTGATTATATCTCACTTTTAAGTTACCTGAATTGACTCTCTAAGGCTTTTGGAATACAAAGATCAAAATTGCAGCAAGAGATCCCCAAGACACCTGGACAAAGGAGCCATGCTCAGATAGTAAGTCTTCAAAAGACAACTCTTTTTTTGAACTCCCATTCAAACATAAATCAATAGCTGTAGAATGAGGCAGCTCCAAAGGTGGTAAATTTGCATTTACACTCAGCAGGTTGGGCTGGAACTTACTTGACAATTAGCAGCTATCTAATGAATCCCATGTAGTTCTGCGCCTATCTGCTTACCAAGAGCTTCATATGTATGTCAGTACATAAAGCCTTATGAATATTCTTACAGCTTCCAGTATGCTCTGAGGATAGGGGCGAAAAAGGTAGGCACTTCAAGCTGCACATCTGTTTCTCATAGTTTGGGTTGGCCACTGAAGAACTTACAGTCATGTATCTTTTTTTTATCCTTTATTTTAGAAACATTCACAGACTAAAAATGTAGATTCCTGCTAGTGGATTTGTTTCTACATGACAAAACATAATAGGAGACATGCCTGAATAACAACAGTAAACGTTGGATAGGATGTATTTTTGATCTCGTGTGTTATTTTCCTTTAGGCATCATGTTTTATTCCTTCCTGAGTTTGTAGTGGTTCTGATGATTTACTTGCACATAATCTTGGCTTTTTTTTTTTAATTCCTTTTCCTTTTTGTGCATTAGTAGCTATAATGAAATTATATCTGAAATTCTAATAGTTAACCAAATCTCTCAGCTGTTTCATGATTCATAGGTGCTCCAAGATGCTGACTTTCCATGTAGCTTTAGC
The DNA here is from genome assembly GCF_037157495.1 of Lathamus discolor. NCBI lineage: Eukaryota > Metazoa > Chordata > Aves > Psittaciformes > Psittacidae > Lathamus > Lathamus discolor. The sequence continues at coordinate 7,837,294 of NC_088894.1, read as the reverse complement.
TGACATTGTATGTAAGGCAATTGTAATGCAATAGAGTTACCTGTCAGCATATATTTGTAGGTGTGGAAAATGCCACTCAGAGAACAGAGATCGTGTATTCCCTGAAGCTTTTCCCAAGTATTTTATTTTTAAGTAAAAACATCTTGTTAAAACTCAACACCCTATTAAAATAATGCTATCCACCACGAAGTCAGACTATTCAGTTACCAATCATAAATTGTTTGCAACTGTACAGGTGTAATCCCGCCCATAGCTACCAGTGAAAGACATCACACTGGAGGCAAGGTACCTGAGCTACCGAGATATGGATAAGTACAATGCTTTACAAAGTGATGTGTTGCAATATTATTAATTTAAACCCTTAGATTTCATTGTTGTGATCTGGGCTACATGATGCAATGCAAGATGACAGCCATTGAATTAATAGAAAATGGGATTCATCTCTTGAAATTTCACACAAAATAGAAGCAGGAGACAGACAAAATAAAGGGAGATGGATAGACAGACTGATAATACCACTAATACTTTTAAATTTTAACAGAATGGGTGAGATTATTTTAAAACACTAATGGTATTTATCAACAGTGTGATAGTGGGGGGGGGAAATCATGCTCCTTCCCTCCCTCCTTCCCTCCCTCCCTCCCTCCCTCTCTCTCTTCTTTCTCCCTTTCGTTGATTGCTTTGTTGAGCAAGTCAGTGAATATTTTACACTTTGTTTCTTTTATTTTAGCAAATGAACTGCCTCGAGCTAATGTAGTGTAAGTGGAAATTTCAAGCACCAATGTCTACTGCATGATCCAATAATAGGAACTTTCTTTCCCTCCTTGCTGCTACACTGTGTTACAGAGCTAACTCCCCAATGCCTCCAGGTAGTCACATGCCTGATTTATGATTATAAACTATAGCTCTGGAAGAGGTTAGCTAGGTACTTTAAATCATTGCTTTTCCTCTAATGAACTGGGGTCAGAGGGAAAGTACAGTATGCAACAGCTTTATCTGGTCGTTACTTATGTCCTACATGCTTACTCCTCCATGTTTTTTGGTTGTGATAGTGTTTTTATATATTTTTAATTGCTAAAGCTATTTTAGTAAATCATGTTACTGAAAATTTAGTGAAATAAGGTTTTGTGCTGTTATTTGTCATTGATCTTGTTGCAAATTGGAGCCAGGCATCTATTTCAAATGTGGCATGGACAGCATCAAAACAGATAAAGACAAGATAAAGATAGATAACACCCACCTAGTATAAGGGGTGGTGTCTTTTCCCATTAACATTATGCTGTAATGTTGAACTCTGTTCTTGTCTGATATCTGTATCAAACCATAATACCAGTATCTCAATAGAGTAAGACATGGTAAAGATGCCTGAGATATGCAAATATAGTAATATTCAAGGTATTGTCACAGATTAGTGTGGAATCATAGAATTATAGAATAGTTAGGGTTGGAAAGGACCTTAAGTTCATCCAGTTCAAACCCCCCTGCCATGGGCAGGGGCACCTCCCACTAAACCATCTCACCCAAGGCTCTGTCCAACCCAGCCTTGAACATCACCAGGGATGGAGCATTCACAACTTCCCTGGGCAACCCATTCCAGTGTCTCACCACCCTCACAGTAAAAAACTTCCTCCTTACATCCAATCTGAACTTTCCCTGTTGAAGATTGAACCCGTTACCTCTTGTCCTATCACTACAGTCCCTAATGAAGAGTCCCTCCCCAGTATCCTTATAGGCCCCCTTCAGATACTGGAAGGCTGCTATGAGGTCTCCATGCAGCCTTCAAATCAATCAAGATTTCAGACTACTGTTATTAACCTGTCTGAGAACTCATGGAAGCGTGGGATTATTATGTAATCTCAAAGTACCCCTTATGCCGATTAGTCTTGAACATATAGGATTTACTCAGCAGGTCACCCCAAGTCTTACTGACTTTAACAACAGTGCTATGGTCATATTTTTATATAAATAAACTTTTTTCAGGCAATTTTTTTCCAGTGGATTCAGTACAGATAGACTTGTTCTGGTACAAGGCCTGTTAAACAATTTGTACTTCGAAGTCCCTTATTTATAATCGTCTAAAAGACATTGCTAGTTGACTTTCTGTGCCACTCACTAGCTTAATGGAGTATCAGACACTTAATGCATGCTCACACAACTCTTGTCATTCAAGTGCATCAAAGCAACTGATCATGCCACCTTCTTCGTAAAACAACCCATGGTTTGGAATTAGATAGATAAAATTCTTCGTGTCAGCAGCTCTTCATATCAGCAATTCAAAACCATGACTTGGTACTAAAAGCATCTCTCCAGTAGACTTGCACCTCTGCAGAAATATTAAGCTTTGTATATCTGCACCTATAAGGATTTCTAAGCAGAACATGAAAGGTTATTTTAATAATCTACTCGTATCTACATGTGACTTTCTTCTGTCTGCTAAAGCTTCAGGCAACAGAAGCATGTGGGTCTGGTTCTTGCCTGTTCTTTCACATCGGAGGTCCAACTTTGGTAGGAGCTATACACAATCCACTATAATACCTGAATTATTGTATAGACTTGATACTTAGCTAGTCATTCCCTCATCATGTACTGTTGAATGTTGCTGCCAACGTAAAGCTTGTCCCTTTTGAGCAGCATCCTGTTTTTTCAGACCATGTCTGAGTTGTTGTGATCATTTTGAATTCTGATCTTGTCTTCCAGTGTACTCACAATTTGATGCTGTCTGCAGATGTAATAAGCATAATCTATTCTGTCAATGAGGTCACTAATGAAAATATTGAATAGTACCAACCCCAGTCCCCTGTGGAGCCTCACTTCATACAGCCTCCCATTCTGGCCAGGAACCTTTGCTAAATAACAGTTTTGAAACTGATTTTCTATTCACCCTAGTGTTGTTTTATCTGAACAATGTTTCCTTAGCTTTACAAGATCTTTTACAGCAATCAGAAAGTTAATGACGCCTATTGCTTTCTGTCCACAAAATCTCCATCCTTGTAGGAGAAAATTAAATTGGTTCAACATTCAGCCTTCAAGAACAAAATGTCCAACTCTTCAGCATGTTATCATTACAGAATACAGATAATTTGTTGCAGAGATTTACCAGAAATTTAGAATGAACTCCTTTATTATATCCTAGTTAGTTGGTTTTCCCATTTCTTAGATTTCTGTTCTGTCATTTCACCCATTCTTCAATATTTTTCCAGAATAACTATTAATACTAGTAAGCTTTAGTCTTTTAAATAACAGGGGATGGGGTAGAAAGGCCTGCAAAGCAGGCAAATGAATTGAAAATATTTAAATTCTCCAGATATTTTCTAACCTTTCTTATCAAGGACAATAATCTTGTGGTGAAACTCTCTTCATGCTGCAGCCCACCCCCAAAAAAGTAATAAATATGTAGGCCATCCTGAGGACATCTGCCGTTGGCTTTCTCTACCTTTTGAGTTGAAGCAAGTTCAAAATATAGCACAATCCAACTTCACTTGGACTTCCTTTCACTAAATTAGTGATTTCTTCTTATGGCTGATGTTGTTTTTATCTCATTTTGTACCATGGGTTTTCTTACTGCATACCTTGGACCTTGCCTGGAGAGTTAGAATCTCTTATTAGCTTTGGAGTGTGAGCCTTCTATTTACCCATGAAAAATTTTGTGCACCTGATCTTTCTGTGTTAGCAATTCAGGGAGGTTCATTCCACCAGTGACAGGTCCATCTGTAACTACTGTCTTTAGAACAACCCAGAACACTTGCTCCTGGAGGTCGAGTATCCTTATTCACTGTCTGCTGTTTCTTTCATTTCCTCACAGTTTCTGATATAAATGTTGGAGACAGGTACTAGGGCTGCTTGGGACTGAATTTGGTTCAGTAGCATTTGTGCCAATCTGCTGGAAAAGGGCAAATTCTCAAGAGGTGCTCTTTCTCCCACCTTAACTCTTGTCAGGTGGTGGGCTGACACATTGCACTCCTTCAGAATTGCTGCTCTTCCATCAAAGATTCAATCTGGGCCCTCTGTGTAGCAGTGTGAAATATTTCTCTACTGTAAATCACATCGTACAGAGAGAATCCTCAAGTTGTTTTCATGCACAATCATACAGGAACCTAATTTTCTGTGATGGCTGCTTCAGTTATTGCATCACAAAAATTTCCCACTATGGAGCAGCAGGTTTCATTCATCCCATCACCACCTATAAATAAGGGTTGTGACTGGAATAGGTCATGAGAGTTACTCCTGAGAAAACCACATATCACATTATCTGTGAAGAAAATGTGTTTTAAATTGCATTCTTCTAACTACATCTTGGTTGCTGCATAGTTCATTTCTGAGCATGCTAAATGGCATTCTTAACACCAGTGATGCAGCACAGAAAATGATGGTTCAAAACGCTTATAGAATCCTAGAATAATTTAGGTTGGAAGGGACTTCTGGAGGTCATCTAGTTCACTTGGGGAAGGTATGAGTTGATGCTTGAGAAGTGTAACATACTCCCAAGATTAGATTAATAGAAGCTTTAAAGTTTTTTTAAGTGACAGAACTCTTTTGGTATGCCATCAAAATCAATAAGTTACGTAGTTTACAGTAAGAAAGTTATGAACGTTTCAGTTCACTTTGCTCTATATGCACTTCTGAGGCAAAAAAGGTCCATTTAGATAAACATTCCAAACGGTAACTCCCAAACCTCATTATTTTTCACCATCTTTGAAATATGCTTGCTTGCATGGACTAAAAAATAATCATGGAAATTTTTCAATATACTCTTGATATCAGCTGGCTGTCATCACAATGGAAGGAAGATGGTGGACAAATGGTGGACATTGTGTGTGTGGACAAATCAAAGGAATACACAATTAGGTGCGCTTTCTGTCTCTGATTTGTCCTGTGTGTTTAGAGCATTTACCTTTGAGATTTTACTTCTGAAGCTGTCCAATTATCTCATATAACGTGTATTGGACTCCACCTGATCGTGGAAGAGTGTGATCAATGCTTGGAGGGACCCTTTTTCTAGTTTTCTGAGACTATGCTCCCCAAGGCCGTTCTATGTGAGAAGGACTGGAAGAAGCATTAACTTGAATTGAGTTCTGAGCAGCATCATGCCTTGTTTCCCACAGGTTCTCCAGGCAAGCCAAGCAGAGAAGAGCCAACACTTTGAGGAACTTAGGAAAGGGGAGGAATACTTCTGTATGCATCCATAGTGCCAAAGGAGCTGCTTCTGTCTGTGTATGTAGCTGCTGACTTCCACACGCAGGTCTCAGGTATGACGTCCTGTGATTAATTATTTGGGGCAATAAGTAAAAATTATTAGGAAAACTTTGAAAGGTGTACAAATCTGGCAATCTTCAGCAGCTGTCATGATATAATCTTGTGTATTAATCTTAAGAAGAAATCCTTGTGATACTTATTTGAAAGCAGTTAAAGGAAACCTTCCAGAATTTTAACCACTCTTGAGTACGTAAGCTAGAGAATGGAGTTGGGTTTCACTGTCATATTTTGCAGCTGATTTTACACCATTAAGTCTAAGTAAATTTAAAAATTGAAGCTGTAATCTGTACTTTAATATTGATATAGTCCCTGGCATTTTGACCTTGCCAATCAGCCAGAGTATTTCAACAGCTATCAGCAGGATAATTCTCACATGGTTGGTTGCAGAATTAAGCATGTTAAAGGACTATTCACTCATTTCTGGAATATCAGGAGTTGGACATCTCAGTAAAGTATGTTGTCTTCAAGTAGAATGACTCATCTGATACGGTCAATGCTTATAGATTTTTATGGACAATACATTTAAAAAAATAATAATTAAAAAAAACCAAACAAATTGTTCTGCAGCATAGTATTACCAAGCTAAGGGTGCTAAAGCAACTTAGAGATTCATATGCAAACACTCAAACACCAGGCTTAGGCCCAGAATAGTGTTTGTACTAGCAGTCAAAATAATCACCAGGTGATGAAGGTCTTCTCTAACAAGAAAATTCACTGTGGATCTCCTGGACTACGAAGGGGATTCACTCTGTCTGTGTTTTGAATAATAAGGGAGCTGGTGATGCAATATATATTCTGGAACACTTTGTCCATGTTATTGGAATGCTCACAATGCCAGAGTTATGGGAAATATATCATCATCCATAGACTGGAGTTTATACAGAATACTACTCTGCCATAGGATCCCTTTATCTACATTCTAGATGGCCTGACAATGACTCCCCAAATGCCTGAAGCCAATTTAAAAAGGATACTAAGAGCACTCTAATAGCTGAAGTTATTACTACTAAAGTGTAAATCAATGCTGTGTGTGTTCCAAGAAGGAGCAGCAGGTCCGAATGAGCTTTGTCTTAATGGAAAGAGTATTTTAGACAAATTCTTTGTATGTGGAGGCAGATTCTACATGTGTGGCACCATATTCTGCAGTTGGATCTATTGGCCTCCCTTTTTCTGTAGTGAAAGCTGAATTTGCTTAGCTTGGGAAAAGCCTGCACTGTTGCTATTCTTTCCTGATGAATACATAAACCTCTAGTTTTACTAGGTAAGGATTGAATGTGAACCAAAGCTGGGCTCTATATACAAAGCAAATATATGAGGAGCAAGAGGAGGGACATTAGAATGTAATGCTGCATCCTCATCTTGCCCATCTGGGTGCTGCACCCAGGCTGGTGCAGCCTAGAGGAATTCAGCCCCTACCAATCTTCTGTCTCTTGCTAGCCCTTACCTCCTAGTCTTTGAGCTCTGATGCAGTACTATGCCATTTCTACTAGCAAATATTTATTCCTAATTTTAGCAGTGATGAATAGATCTGTCAGGCACTTCTTGTGGATTGTATGCTAACGCGCACCAAAAAATATGAGTTGAGGTCGTGGGCTGTGCCTAGTTCTGGGGCGTAGGTTTTCTCACCCCTGATTTATATACAGCAATCTTCTGACAGTGGCTTTAGTCAAAGGGGATGTAAATCTTCTAATTTCTGCTCATCTTGAACAGATTCTGCACTCTGAATACCATGGATTTTTAGGGATTACTAGTGAGGGCCCAGTTATGGATGTGATCCTTTATCTTTACCTGCCTCCAGTTATCCAGAGATAATCAGATATTAGAGAAGGTTGGAAATTTGTCTCCTATTAATAATTAAAAAAAAAAGTGATAAAAGACTCTGATCTTGCCAGTGTCATAAGTAATGTCACTTAGTAAAGTGACTGGCACTAGCTGTAGGCTCAGATATGCCAATTATAATTAAAGCCATTATTTTCAAATATAGTTCAGTTTATTCCTGGTGAAAAGTAAAGAGAATTTTAGAGTGACAAATCTCACTGGAAAATGCAAACTTGACAAAAAGGCTGTGTTTTTTGACTACCTGTAATAATCTGATATCAGGCTTGAAATGAATAGTATGTTAAAACATGTATTTAAAATGAGTGTTGACCAACCTAACATACTGTACAACATTAGAATATGTATGTGCCTGTCAGAATCATCTTGACAAAGCAAAAGACGACTTACAAGGCAGAAGTGACATTTAGTTCCTAGAGTAACAGCCTTCAAACATCTGTAGTGTGGCTTTCAGAAAGGTACCAAACCATTATCCATTGCAAATTTGATGCTCATTCACAGTTTCCTGGAAAGGTAACCAAAATTGTCATCTAATTTCATGAACTAAAACCAAAGATAATGCTCGAAAAAAAACCCAACCAGACAGTGAAGCTGTATTCGTTTTTTCAGGCAATTTTGGGGGGTTGGTTATTTACTTACAGGAGAGTACAGATAATGGTTGTCTTCTGTAAAGCTGTATAACAACCTGAGACACCAGTCAGCCTTGGTGGGTTTCTTTCCTAAAATGAATGGGATTTTTGGAGATGACTGTAGGAGAATATAAAATGCAGACACAAAGTAGTTCCCCCGAGCAGCAGCTCATTCCTATGAAGGCAGCTTTAAGCTTGGGACAAAAGCGACAACAAATGGAAGGTATGCACTACATCAGGAAATCTCCCAAATGCTCCGAACCCTCTACCCCAGGGTATGTCCCAGCGGAACATGCTGTTTGGGGCTATAGCTGTTCTGAAGATACAGCCTCTGTCATTAGCAACCTAGAACTGAAGGTTAACTGGCAGGTGATGAAACAGAAATTTTGTCACTGACCTTTGCCTGCTTTTGAGTACGCCAGTCCCGCTCAAATCCAGTGGTAGTTAGTGTTTCTCTTATTCTGGTCGCCTTTTAGCTCCATTTGCACAAGGTGATGGCGCATTTGTGCTCTCAGGCATTTGTTCAAATGCCTGCCCTACTGTTGGCCACCAGAGATTACCCTGAAAACCTACTACGGTGCAGTGATCTGAGGTCTGATGTTAAGACAAGGTATAGATTAAATTCCTGCTTGCACTGCAGGTGACTGGGATCTAGGCGAGAAAAGTTGCTGTAGCTGAATTTTTTCATTCTTGTCTACTGCATTGGGCAGCTATTTTGTCATTACTGGCAGTCTTAAAGTCTTGGCTTTGTTTTCTGCCCTGTAATCTGGTGTTGATGTCCTTTATGTTCCCAAACCCTCTGCTTAAAAGTGTTTCCATTTGATATGATTAATAGCTCTTGCGAGTGATCTCTATTAAGGACTCAAAGCTCAATTTCAAATATTTTTGTGGTGCTTCTGGTGGGCCTTGCTGGGATAAATTAAGCCTATTTTTCTCCTGATTGCTTCGTTGGATTTCTTTGTAACTTCACCTTGTATTCCTTTCTGTTCAATACTTTTCAAAGTACTGAGAGTTTAAAGAGGTACAATAAATCCCAGATCAGTTTTTAATGACCATGGTAAGCCTGCTTGTAATATGTCAGTAAGCTGAGCCTAAAAGCCAATGGGGAATAGGCCATTTCTGCCTTAGTAATTGCCTCCACAGAAAGATTTATAATGTCATTATCTGAATCTACAAGAAATAACTCATAGAGCTGAAATACCCTAAAAAAATATTACAATTCTCTTAAAATCTAGTCATTCATAAATGCTAAATCATAAAACTTTTTTCAAGATGTTTTATGTTAAAAATAAAACACAGTCAAAATATAAATGTACTTTTCTTAATCAGATTCTTTGTTCTCTATGCATCTGTTTTCCATGCTGTAACTTCGGCAAAGGAATGGTGCAGTGCACAGCCCAGATCTAGCACTGCGCTGCTGAAAACACAAATGAGTGCTGAAAAACCACAAAGAGGAAGAGCATTCCCAGTCATTTTTCTTTATTTGCATGTGATTCCAGGGGGGAAAAGGGTTAGTTAGCACTGCAATAAAATTAATTTTAGCAATAAAAATCACTCCCCCCCTTTCTCTTTCCACCATTTTCCTATGAAAAGCCACACTAAATGTCCTGATAAATGTACTGCGGTACTGTTTTAAGCCATTTCAGCCGGCTTCCTTTGCCCTTAGCATTCCCCAATCAGAAGATATCATTCATTTCTTTCAAAAAGCAGGAAATGTACTCTTCAATTTGCCTGGTGTTTAATAAAGTACTAGAATTACCATAGCTGCCCTCATCTTCAGATGCTTTAATACACTGTGAGATTTATACTAATTTCAACCAGACTATATTCTTCAGTATAGAAGGCTTGTACACTTAAAGGGCACTGTCAGTGTGCTTTTTAATCATGAGCTCCTATAAGCGAGGACTCAATTTCTATTTCCCTGAAGATTTTTAATTGTTTTACTTTTTCTCATTTGTTGTTTGTCCTGTGTCTGTCTGAGCTTTATTGTTGCTTCTGGGTGGTTTTGCCATGGCTTTTTTATTATTACTTTCTATTCATTGTTTAAATAAATATTATTCACTGACATCTCTGGAGATGTGCTGTAATGCAGTTGCTTTAGCTCAGTCAAATGAGCCCTAAAATCAGTGAAAGGTTTTTAGTTTGATGTAGTTTGATTTTAATCTGAAGTTCAAATTAAACTTTTCCAGGGTCCAATATCTGCTCTTAGACAGCAAACTATAGAGGCTAACACCCTTTTAAAGTGTGGCAGTTCTGTTTATTAACTTGAATAGGTCCAGGATTTCATCCCATGTCTTATACACTTCAGAGCACAGACATGTCTATATGTAATAAATTATTATTCATTTCTTGTGAGCATCATGAACTTTTGGGTTCTTTGCTTCAAAGAAATGAGCTCCCTGAAACAGCAACTATTTACCAGTCAGGGCACTCTGGTCATCATTACATCACCTTGAATCTAAGAGGTCTGTGAGAACAGTACTGACAGATGTGTTTCCTGATTTTAAAAATTATTTATAAGCAAACAAATGTGTTCTTCTGCCTCAGGATATGTATATCCGATTCTTATCAATATTAGTGAGAATATTCCTTTACCCAGAGATAAAAATACATTGTAAAACACCTATCATCTGTGAGACTCTACTGTATGCCTCGTAGCTTTACTTCTAAATCTTTCCCTGATTTCTGAGGCAATGTGATGTGTGCTTTTCAGCACTGAACTCTGTGAAGAAGTCAATGACAACTAAATGAAACTGGAGTTTTGGAGTGGTCTGTCTTATGTTGATGTGTTTATGAAAGAAAAAGAAAAAAATCAGCTCTTCTATAAAAGCTCTTTTTTCCTTAAGAGCTGCTGCACACTCAATACAGTCAGATTTATAATTTGAAGTAAACTTGATTCATTGTTGATCATTAGGCTTTTAAACCTAATCTGAATTGAGATCAGAGTATAGCAACTAAAATAAAAATCCTTGCACTGAAAAGCCTGTGGAAAAAAATGCAGTCGATGCAAGGTGACAGTCTGGACTGAGCTGTCGTGGGCCACATCCTTAAATGGGAGGAGTACAAATTCACTTCCATCAGGATTGTTGATAATAGGATTGTAGGAGACAGAACCTAGCCACAATGAAGGATGAAAAAATATTGAAATATCCTTTCTGCTCCTTCTGTTAGAAACTCATCCTATAAGAACCCCGGGTGAAATAATGAATTGAGGTTGGTTAGGATTAGTCTCAGGTTATTCACTTGGTGCCATGCTTCTTCACTATTGTATGTAGCAAATGTTTCCTGACAGGCTAACTAGGAATAATAAAAGGATAAAGGACTCTGGTGACATACTGAATGTTACAATTGTTATTCCTGTCCTCTAAATGTGGTTTACCTTTGGCAGTGTCAGAGGCGACTATTCCCAGAGCCCAGGCAAACAGAAAGATGAGCTGCTGGGGGATAAGTGTGCTCACAGCTGCTGTGCTCAGTGCTGCTGTTATTAGTACTGCAGTGTCTGCCTGTGGGGAGTCCTCTTAAAGTTTATCAGACTGTGTAAGTGTAAAGCGTGGAGCTTGTTTCTTTGCAGAAGTTATTTGGGAGGGGAAGAAGAGAAGGAATAGGTTTTTATACTTATTCTTTCACCTGTTGTGAAAATCTTTACTCATTTAACTGTTTCATCCCTTCTTTAAGACGTATTTTTCAATGGGGTTTTTAAAAAAAGATTAGCCACTGTTTAAGTGATGAACTTAACTGGCAGCTTTACTGATCCATTAGCAAGTTTGGATCCAAAACATCTCCTGAAGTTGGACTGCTGACTCAACGCACACTAGCAAGGGTGAAGATGTGAGTGTTCACTTCTGTCTTGAGGTAGATACACATAGTGGCTTATGTGCAAACTTGTTTCTTCTGCAGCTAACATAAGAACTTGGACATATCTATTATGCAGTTGTTACCTTAAATCAAAATACTTTTCCTTCTCATAAGATGTACTGTGTGATTTCTAACCAGTGGTCAGAGGATAAGTCCTGCCTTATATTCCAAGCTGATGCTACTGATATTTCTCTTTAATACCATCCCTTCTTTTATCAAAGGAAGTGAGACTTGCAAGCACAAGTCCTAGATCAGAAGTCTCTGATGGTAAAGAAGGTATCTTGCCTTAGCAGCATGTTCTTCACGAAGTAAGAAAAATGTTCTGGCTCTCCTTGGAAATTATTGTTATTCCACATAGCTTCAAAGAGAATGACGACTTCACAGCGCCTCAGCACCCATGGTGTCTGTGCAAGAAGACAGTGCACATCTCAGAACAGCTGATGAATGCTGTCATAGCATTTAAGTAAAAACGTTTACTTTTACCAAAAATAAAAGCTGTTGAATTTAGTAAATTGCATCACTGCTAGTGCTTGTGAGGAAATGCCTTGGTCTGTACAACTAGAGTAATTAATTATGGGTGAGAAATCTCATCATGAGAAATGGAAAAAGGACTCTAATAACTAATAAGCATACGGTCAATTAATTTCAGGTTTCTCTGAAGAGGATGGTTCTAGGAGGGAAGCAGCTGAGAAGTTGCGTGTTGGAAACATTTAAACTAGGAAGGAAAGCTAGAGACAGGCAGACCATTACAGGGAAGGGCAGACAGTGCACATCCTAAATTCCTTTGCTGTTACGGGTCCTACACAGTTAACATAGTTTGTTGTTCTGCATTCTTTTTCACTGTATCACATGTGCAAAAACTTTAGGTGAATAGTTTCAGGTTAAATAATCTTTGAATTATTTAGAAGCCACGACTGTGCTCTGGGTAGTTTAAGGACCTTATTTCTGTCTCTGGCTTCTAATTTTGCATGCAACTTTTCAGTCTCAAAACCAACTGCACCAACGGAACTTGAGTTTGGATGAATTGCTTCAATATTGGCCCATGTGTAATGTATGCTAATGAAATATAAGTGTACAGGTCAAAAGAGAAATATTTAATGGGAGTGTTTACCAGTTGGTGATGGGAACGGAGAGCTCAGAATATACCAAGACAGAGTAGTTAGTGAATCTGTCATACACATAAATCAGCCACACTCCCTCTGCTTTCTAATTGTCTCCCTAAAAAGGTTTTAGTCAACCCCTTAAAATGATGATCACACAAATGCATTTTTATATCACTTGTTTGCTTTTAGTTATGCAAATTTGTTCAAAAGAAATGATGTACTCAAAATGCTGTAAAATTTTTAAAACCTACAGATGTCTCTGGTGTGAGATATGGAAAAAAAATAAAATAAGTTAATGCTCTCCAGCAAGATATGGGAAGGTACTGGTTTGGGGTTCAAGGCTGGATCCAGGTATAAGTAAAATAGGGCATTGGTCAGGGTAGTAACGAGAGCTGAGGAAAGTGACAGTATTATAGTCTGTGTTTATGGTATTCTTCAGGGATCCCATTTCAATAGTAGCTTACTAGGAGTGAATTGAGTTATATTGACTGAAGCCTGCTTTCATCTGTGCAATATGAGTTTTTTCCATAGAACCCCAGTCTAGTTAGGGTTGGAAAGGCCCTTAAGATGATTCAGTTCCAACCCCCTGCCGTGGGCAGGGACACCTCACACTAGACTATGTCACCCAAGGCTCTGTCCAACCTGGCCTTGAACACTGACAGGGCTGGAGCATTCACAACTTCTTTGGGCAACACATTCCAATGCCTCACCATCCTCACAGTAAAGGACTTCTACCTTATATCTAACCTGAATTTCTCCTGTTTAAGTTTAAACCCATTACTTCTTGTACTATCACTACTGCCCCAGATAAAGCCTGTCTTCATATGGGGGTTGCTCCAGGCCCTTATCATTCTTGTGGTCTCCTCTGGACTTGCTCCAACACCTCCATGCTGAGGGCACCAGAACTGTACACAATACTGCAAGTGGGGTCTGACAGGAGCCGAGTAGAGGGGCAGGATCACCTCCTTCAACCTGCTGGTCAAAGAGGTGCCTGGAAGGAATAATAATAATAATAATAATTAATAATAATAATAATACAATTAATTTCTTTACAATGCCAATTGAACTTTTCAATGTCCCCAGGTTACTTTTGGAAAGGCAAATTAACTCTCTAAACTTCGGTTTAGCAACAGTGGCCAGAGCAATGATAAACAGCTTTGAAAAACCTGGAACTTCCTTCTGTGGGTAAATATTGTCTTTCACTGTTCGGGTATTCAGCAAGCAGCTGCCACCCTGGGGTTTTGATCCTAGTTTTGGCCTCAGACACAATACAAGCAATGCTATACTTGAAAAAGACTGTTGTATGGTCTGTCACTGTTCAGGGCATATATCTTCGAAGAAATCTTGTTAGGTTTGGAGGCTCTAAGATTAGGCATAAAGCTTTCAGTCAGGATCTTGTGTATTTGACCTTCACACTTGTCTTTCACAGCTGTCACTACAGTAAATTCACAAGAATTAAACTGAGCACAGCTACTGCTGTATCTGGAGATGCAGGTAGGGACAGCGTTCAGGAGACATCTCTGCCAGCTTTCTTGAGTGGCACATTAATGCCCACCAACCCATCAGCATAGAGAGATGGATCTTGCATCAGTCTGAGCTTGCCAGTGTAGAAATGGCTCTTTACCTGATTGTGAGGTATAGCATTAAGAGCCAAATTTAAGCAGCATATCTGGAGGCTTAGATTGCCTTCAGTGCGCTGAGACTATGCTTGTTTGAAAGGGCCTCGGTATACCTGGCATCTTCCACAAGCACTAAATTAACACACAAATACTGAAGAAGGATGTAAAAATCAAAACTCTGAGTATGATACAGTGATTTTATAGAGTTCTGCATTGCCCTAAATCCACTTAGAGAGCTCCTGATCATGTCACTGGGCACTATATGGCCCATCATTTGTCAGACCATTTAAATTCAGTGGCTTAGCACTTAGTCTTTTGGAAAACATCCTGATTTACAGCACTGTAGAGCTGATTAAAAAGTCACTCGTTAAAAAGGTATCTTTTATTATAATTGCTAAATATTTTTTGGTGTGGTTAGTAGGTTTCACCTTTGAAATGATGTATGCATGCTGGCTCTTCTCCCAAGCTGTTGAGTCAGAGCCACTGCACTGGCACTTAGATTTGTACTGAAGTGGCAGAGGCTTTGCAGTGCTTTGCATTTTCACATGCTTTCTTTTCTCAAGTAGAGGAATATCAGCATATTCTTTTGGATAGGGTAGAATTTGGATAACTGGCTTTGACTCCCAGGTGCCAGTTTCTTTTCAAAACTGGGGGAAAGCTATTTAACCCCTCCCCTTTATAATAGCTGGAATTGGACCTATCTGTTGTGAAATATTCCATGAGTCCTATATTAAAAAACCATTACACAACTTCCAGCCAGTTGGTGGTTGTAGAATTTAATTTGCCAGACACCATGAAGCTCTTCTTACTAATAACTACTTGCAACTAGATCATCTTTAAGGTCCCTTCCAATAGGAAAAAGAGAGAGGAATAAAAGCAAAGGCAGACAAGTGATGCATAATACAATTGCTCACCACCCACTGACCAATGCCCCGCCTGTCCCCAAGCAGCAACCGGTAGCTCCTGGCCAACCCCCCCCCAGCTTCTATACTGAGCAAGACGTGGTATAGAATATCCCTTTGGCTAGTTCAGGTCCTGCCTCTGCTCCCTCCTGGCTTCTTGTGCCCCTTCTCACTAGCAAAGCATGAGACTGAAAAGTCCTTGGCTTAGAGCAAGCACTACTGAGCAACAGCTAAAACATCAGTGTGTTATTAACATTGTTCTCGTGCTAAAGCCAAAACACAGCACTGCACCAGCCAAAACCAGAACAGAGGATCACAAGATGACTGAAGTCGTTTGAAAGAGCAAATCCAGCCAGGACAATGACTGCCTGGAAAACAGACCAACTGCCTGATCTGTTTCAGACATACAAGAAGGAGCCATATAGTAATCTACTTTGAAAAGCATGGATGAGATCTGAGGGCAATCAGAAGAAGGGAACCAGTCTATCTGATAGGACTGAATCTGGGTTTCTAAGCAGGTTTAATGTCAGGATACATCCCTAAAGAAGCAATTTCTTGGCTGAGCTGGCATTTTTCACTCATCTCAACTCTTGACTTGAAGTCTGCAGCCAGCCCTACAATATCATCTTGAGAGTAAGATACTGCTTTTCTAGCAGAACAAAAGAACCATTAATGACACCAATTAACCAGTGTAATTCTCATTTACACCTCTTTATTACCTTCCACACACAGTATGTGATACATTATACATCCCATTAATTGTTAACATACACGCAAGTCAAGATCTTTTATTATACTGGGTCATCTATCATTGATACAGAGATATAGATATTTTATAGCTGAGCCAACTAACACTACTGTAGAGCAGAATCTATAACCACTTTCACATCAAATCTGATTGTGTTATTAAGTCCTTTAGAAGTGCTTAGAATGTAATTTGGCCTCACTAGAATGGATTTTATAAAGGGGAACAAAGAAGTGGGATTTGGGGTAAGCTGTATTCATATTGTGGGTTTAAAAATACATTGATATGATTTTTCCCGTTTTAAAGCTAGAGGTGGATCATTGTTCTTTTGCACTGTGAATTCCAGCTATCCAACAAGCATATGAGTTTTCTTTTAATTAACTAAAAACATAGAGGAATTAGTGAAGGGGCAGCATTTAAGGGGAATCTAGATGGGAATATTTTTTTTAAGTGCCAAAGATTTTACATTTTCAAAGGATAGAAAAATCAAAACTATAATGCAAGAAGTATAACATACTTGCTTATTCCCAGCAGAACTCCAGTTATCAATGGGCTACATACTGCCCACAACTATTGACATTATTTAAAATGCTGAAGCTTGCTTTAGATGCCCAGGTCATACAGCTGTTCTTGCATACTCTGATCTTAAATTCCAAATGTATTTTTCTCTCTTCTTGCTTTGTAAGAGACCTCTACAGCCAATTGAAAATTTCTTTGCTCTCCAGAGGAAACATGAAATTACATACTCAGGCTGTGTTTCTATTTTCTAGCTCGGACCTCAGATTTGATTCCTGGTTTCTCTTAGTATGCATAGTTAAACCTGCAAGTGTTGCAGCCAGCACTCCTTGTGTTGGGTCTTGAAGCCTTTGAAGGCACTGCAGCAACCTGCTCTGCAGGGTGGGCAGAGGAGCTTGTCAGTGCTGAGAAGGGGCTCTGTGTGCTGCTCCTTGCTACCACCACAGCTGGCCACTATGTCCCCACCAAGGCAGAGCTCAGCTGATGAATGCTTATCCTCCACGCTGTGGTACAGGAGCGCTAACGGACCTCGTCTCCCAGCCAGGACCAGTGTGCTGTTGCCAGTCTCCCAGGGAGCTGCAGCAGAGGAGCACTCGTGCGGAATGATTTTTGGAAGCAGCTAACAACACTATTGCTCCTCAGCTGAGCCTAGAGATTAACTGAGCGAGTGCCTCTCTTCTGCTTTTTTACCGAGAAGCCTCAGTTAACAGCACCCTTCCCAGACAGCAGTGGCACCTGCTTCCTAGAAACCAGCCAGAATAATACAATCTGAGATTTGAGCTTGCATCAGCAGTGAAAAGTAGTGCTGCTAATTACCTACTCATGGCTAAAAAGCACCGTTGCCTGCAGTGAAAGGCTTAAACATGATAGGGTTTAGCAAAGAAGTGGTGCAGGCAGAGTAATTAAGCTGGCAGGTAACAATAGCTAGAGCAACTTCTCCTTGGTTGATTTGGGTGCCTCTATGTGTGCTCTTCTGGTGGTTAAAGGAAATCAGGCATCTTTTCTTAAGAGAGGATGGAGCAGGCTTTTGGGCAGATAGGTGTGTGTCCTGCCTGAAAATCTCCTTTTGAGTAGCTGTGACTGGTTGCTGCCTCTGCCAGCTGGTCTGGGTGCGATAGCAATATGTTGGTGAGTTCATGAGGCTGACCCCACAGGCTGAACCAGGAGAGGATGGCCACAATTTCATCAGATCCAAGGAGGAAGGGGAAACTGTGGCGGTGTTTCAGGAGGACAGGTCTGCCCCACTGTACCTGGCATCACCCTTGGGGGAATGCATTTCTTTAAATAAATGCTTACTTTAGGCTGGTGGAGTCTGTCAGTAATTTGGCATTTACATTTAGCCTTTCCTAAAGGGAGTCTCTCCAAGTGATTTTGAAATGTAATTTCAACAGTGTTCGTGCAATGGGTCCTCTGTGCCTTGCATCTGAGTAAACAGATGAACAAAGGTGCTGACCAAGTCCCTCCACTGCCATGCACTGATGCAGTGACAGACATGAAGCAGATCTCCATCTCCTCTCTGTGCAGCTCCAGCCACTGGGCAAAGCTCATCTGCACCCAGTCAGTCACCAAACAGACCTGTAAAAGCTCTCTGCTTGCTTCATGCATTACTTGCTCACTCACATACAAGTTTACAGCATAATAATATATAAAGAAAAGCATCTGTGCATCTGCTATGCTGACTTGTACTCCTAGTACTGTATTTCTGCTTTAGGCATAATTCACAGATTCGGGTGTTTGGGAAGTGTAGGACCTGAGAAGTACTGCAGTCCGAGTCTGCTGTTGGAAATCTCTCAGCAGCTCCTCACATCACGCTTTGTCCCTGTGTCCCATCCTGTCACGCAGGACATGGCAGCCTCATGCCCACATAATATGGGCTGTACCCACATCTTTAGTTAGGTCTGGCATGACCTGTGCATGACAGGCTCCAGAAAACTGTTTCACACTATTCTAAATCCAGCTTCCATTATCTATATTCCTTAATTAGAGCAAATGAATACTAATTATTCATGGATGGTATTTTATCAAAATGAATGGCGGCAGCAGTTGGAGACTTTGCCCATTAGACTTATGTCTGTTATATACAAAATATTGATAAATTCACTTTGTGTGTGCTATTCTAGTGTCCATTCAGAATGGACGTGATTTGAGGTTGAAAAGGAGGTTTGCATTAGCAGAGTTCCTACAACAACTATGTACTAATACATATTTAAGTTTACAGAAACTTACAAATTGAGTAACTCCCCAAAATATTGTTAGTTTTCATTGTTTAAAATTTCTATGGCTGGATTTCATTGTTAGTCAACACTTAAAATTTAATTGACACCATAAACCTGATAAAGCTGGTGTAGTCCCTGACTGCTGATAATAGCAAATGAAAAAGGTTGGTACTATATACAGTGAGTAAGAATAATACAGGATTTTTCCCCTGCCGGCCATATCAGTATGTACTGATCCATTTCACCTTTGATTATTAGTGTTTTCATAATTCACGTATCATAAAAATAGGTTCTCAGGTAAAAGTTCTACTTTTAAAAAAAGTCTGCTATGATATGGGGTCTAAGAGATTTTCCTCACAAACCTGTGATTTGTTTTCTAATCGCATCTTGTATCTGGGCATTTGGGGTGACTTTTTGGAGGAGCATTGGTAAATTCTTGGTAATTTTGTAATCTCCAGTTAAAAAAAGAGGAAACTAAGCTGTCAGTAAGTTTCTCCAGTTATCCTTGATCTGCACTCAGAGATACGAGAGCCTTGGAGTGGCTTGTGAGAGTTAATAGTGAAGAGAGAGCTCTTATGTTGCGATCGCAGTTTAATTCTGTAACCACAAGGCAGCCTGCCCTGCTGAAGAAAACCTAAAAATCCCTTTAAGATTCTTTGAAGAAAGTGTTTAGCATTTTAAGAAGATCTGATTTCCTTTGCTGTGGTGTTGGTTGTGCAATGTCATTTTTAGAAGGGATATTAAAGCTCTAAGACAGAAGAATATTCCTGGGGCAACCTTTATAAATGCTTAAATTGGTAAGATGATTAACCATCAGATTGAACAAAAAACATAGAAACACCCCAAACCCGGTTGCACATCAGTTTAGATCTTATTCAAGTTTTCTCAAGGCTCGTTCAGACTCTTATAGAGTGATTTTTGTGTATGATAGGCTGTGGAGTCTGACAGTTGTAATATGAAATTCATATAGGGATTTGAGGCAAATTACAGAATATTAAAACGAAGAAGGAATACAATGTATGATAGACGTGTGTGCTCTATAAGCATACATACTTTTCTGTTTAAAAATAGCATGCATAAAGGAAATCTTGGATTTCATTGAAAACAATAATTATGGCAGTTATGTTGAAAGCAGGAATACAGTATTGCAAGAATGAGTATTGTATATGAAGAACACGCATTTGGTGGTGTTAAGAGTTAATGTGCATAGGAGAATAAGAAGGGGTTTATTTTAGTTTGTGTTTTTTTCTCTTTTCTTTCTTTATCACAAGGACTAAATTCCTTCAGGCTAGACACACTGTTTCTTTAGCAAGGAAATGGTAAGACCATCTTAATTAGTGCAGCAGTTTTTGGGCTGGTAGTGTTCACAGCAGCACTAATTCTAATTCCTAGTATTAATCCTGATGTTTCCATTATTTTCAGTTATACCTTTTAAACGGCTCACAATTTTTCCTTTTCTTCACATCTTTCTATACAAAATAATTGTAAGAGATTTCTTACCCTTTCTCTCTAATCTGTCCCTTGGCTGCACTTGCCATGTCCTCAAAAATCTTTCTATGTACATTTGTTTTGTCCTCCTCACCTGTGAAGCATGTTGATTGCTGTTTTGCAAATTCTCTCTGCTATGTCAGCATCGGGCTGATGCTGAGGTCCTTAAAGCTGTGCTGCCCCGTATTGCACAGCTGAGCTGCCAGCGTCTCGTCTTTGTCTCTGTTTATGTAACCCATCCTGGTGTATTCTGTCCTCTTTACTGAATTATACAGTAAGTCTCTGTATAGCTTGCTTAACTTTAGCTCCCTTCTATTGTTAACCATGTCCTATCTTTTCATTATTGTGTGTCTTATTTTATTCCTTTTTTAACTTAAAATTCAAAGAATTTATTCTAATGAAATAAAACATAATCACCATATTTTCCTAATGAATGTAGCATAAGTAAAAAAAGCTTAAACTTCAAGATTAAATTATTCATTCTGGTATCTTGCTTGGCTCTACTCTCGAGAAAGCACAGACACTAACCAACAGCTCTGAAATGCTGTTCCCAGAAGGACTGACTGCAGAAGTAACACAGTTCCCAGAAGAACTGGGCACAGAAGTAGCATCCTTTTATTCCCACTTACTTGCTTTTAATCACTTCTGTATTTTAGGGATGGGGGTTATAAAGTTCAAGCAGTAAATCCTTGCTGAGCTGGAAATACCAGCACTTGCAGTCTCCATGAACTCTGTTCGAACAAACAGTGTTTGCTGCAGTGCTGGGAGGAACCTGGAGTGACCAGTTGTTCTTCTCAACCCTCTCCACCTCCCATGTAGTGCAGGCTTCATACTGCCACAGTGGAAGCTGTGAAAGAGAATGAGTCTGTGGCATTTGTTAATAATTCACTAATATTGTATTTTAATAGCAAAATGTGAGATGGGGAAAGGCGCTGCAGGCTCTGAAGCCTCCTCTCAATCAGGGAGAGGCTGCAGCCTGGCAGGCTGCTGGGTTTGCTTGAAACAAGGTGGGATGGGCAGCTCAGGAACTCCAGAAACCCCACGTGCTCAGGCTTTTCAAGTAAGATCCATCATACTTGTTTTTCCTCTGTTTATTCCTGAGCAAGCTTCTACAGATTTCTGATTGATCATTAAGAGCCGCACCCCTTTAAACTAAAGCAAGCAATAAAACTTGCATTACTGTTACATTAATATATACTGAGTCTACCAGCAGCCTTTTGTGTTTCCATGTATCTCTAATATCAGCCTAAAGGCACATTCAGTAGCATTTCTTTGAAACTTCCTATACCCATTGATAGGTATATGGGAGTCAGGGCTAGCTCCTTTTAAAACATGTAATAGCTTTGCAAAGAGGGGAATGAGTTGGGAATGTGTCATTTGAGATTTTGATAAAAACCTAATGGGAAACTGGTCCATGAGCCAACTTGAATGAGCTAGAAACGTAATATGAACAAAGATCAGCAAAGCTCCTCAGGTTGCCCAGAAGTATTAAGTGTTTCATTTGTGAAATCCCCAAAGTCTGCCAATACTTGAAAGCTTGGCATGATGCAGAAGGTGCGCTTGCTAAGGCAGGGTTAGCACAGATGGGAGCCAAGGAACTGAGAACACTTTTTGTCCCTATATGATGAATTTTAAGTTGCAGGTGGATTCCAAAATAAGATAGCAGGTGGCATATTTAAGGTTTCCAAGCAAACCTGCAGTTTCAGTGAAGAAAGGTGATAAAATTCCAGAAGGGGCCTGAATTTGCAGCACGTTTTATGTCTTGTTCACTGTATAGATTATTTAACCAGAGATATCTGTGGTCCCTGTGGATGTTGTATGCAGTCAGTGTAAAGAAACTTTTGTTGTGCATGCTTCTTGAAATATACCCAACCCGCTGCAGACTGTGCATTAAATAGGAAACAGGGCAAATGTGATCAGCCTGGAGTGAGCTTGTTCCCAATTATTTAAATCAGAAATATTGGGAAGAAATGTAGGTTGAAAATGAACATGCCGAGTCTAAACAAAAACCTGTGATGATTATTTAGCAAACAAAGAAAACACATGGATTCAACAGAGCATTATTACTGCATTGAAAAGAAGGACTTTCTTTGCCTTTTTTCCCCCAATCAACTGATTGCAGTTTTTGCTAGCTGGATCCCTAGCTTTTCAGGCTGTTTTGTGTAGGTGAGGTTTTTTATACGTGAGAGAACCCCTGAAGTCTAATAGAAACCTTTTAAGTAAATCTTACAAAGCTCTAATCTCTCAAAAGCTCCCATGTTCTTCTCCTCTGTTCTTATTCAATTTTTAATAAGAACAATTCCATGCAGCTCTAAAGCATGGCTCAATTAAGAAATATTCCTACCAGGCATCTTTGAAATCTTGGGAGCTTTTTGCTTTTTGCTTTTTGCTTTTTAGTTGGGTTTTGTTTTAGTTTTTTTCTTCTTCTGGTTTACCCCTACAAATCTCCATTTTGGTTGGTTGGAGTTTAGAGAAGGGGTTTCTTTTTAATTGCAAGCTCCACTTCACACAGTTGTTTACAAGTAGACAAAATAACTTTCAAAGTCTTCTGTTTTCTGCTTGAAGGAGACCATCGAACACATTAGTGCTGTAGTCTGAAGTTACAAAAAGGATCTTTGATCTAATTCCCTAGACTTTATCTGTCTAAAAAGTATCTCTAGGTCATGAGAAGTAATTAAAAAGAAAAAAGTCTGAATCAAAATTTCAAGCCCAGGTATTTTATAGTAATCAAACCT
Organism: Lathamus discolor; assembly: GCF_037157495.1. Taxonomy (NCBI): domain Eukaryota; kingdom Metazoa; phylum Chordata; class Aves; order Psittaciformes; family Psittacidae; genus Lathamus; species Lathamus discolor. The sequence goes on along the minus strand of NC_088894.1, from coordinate 7,814,397 downwards.
TAACTGCTTTATGATTCACTTTTATTTTTATAGTGTACGGCACTCTTCTTGCTGCTCCGGTTAAGCTTGTATCAGCATTTCCATTATAAAATGCTGCTTTCAGGGGTTTATAACTTAGCTGCAAAAATTTACTCCTAGTTTAAGATGGCATTATGACCTGACTGGAAAATCATGTTTGTACAAAATACGAGTCTGCCAATATGCGTAAAATTTTTGGAGTCTTATTTTGGGCTTTTAGAGCAGATTGCAATGGTAGTGTCTCATCAAAATATGCATTGTTAATGATGAGAGAAATAAACTGTGCCTGAAGCTATCTCACACAATGGTTGTGGCAGGTTTCATTTTCTGGTCCAGTGTTTACTGCAGTCACCCTGACTTTTCACAGCTGGGATGGAAAGAGATCTAAGACCGACACCTTCATCTATTTGTGGACTTCCTTGCTTTTCTTTTACCAGTCATCCACAGAATGGACAATATGATGTTATAATAGATCTCATTTTGGATGGTTATCAACTCCTTGTACTTACGTCATTTATAGTTGTTTCATCGTAATTAGATTGGCAGAGCTCAGTATAAATAATTTCTGTTCTGCCTGTTAAAAGGGCTGGTGAACTTTCGCTGTGATGCAGAGTCTGTCTTCACTTCCTACGTTTGGATAGAGTTGAGATGGGTTGTTACTTTCTGTGCAGCTGATGGTTTTGATGGTTACGTGTCAGTGCTGACCTGATGTCTATAAAATGCCTTGATGTGTTATCCAGAGCGTGAAAAATATAAAAGAACATATACATTTACCTGTTGCAGAGCCATTCTGCTCTATAAAAAGGAAACAATATAATTTTTACAGTTTTATAGACATATTTTCTCTAAAAAGAGGAGGCTAACAAGCCTTTTTTAGGGGAGAGGAAAGTCCGTAGTGTTTTCTAACATAAACTCCACAAAATTCAAAGAGATGAATGCCATGTCAGTCTCTGGCCTGTGATGTGGGGGGTGTCTTCTCTGCCTTTTTCAGGAGGCTGTGGGCACTGATCAGCTGTTTGAAATGTTTGACTTTTGTTACTGCAACACTATTTCACTTAGTCTTTTGGTTATGTTTATCATTGTCTCATGAAAATGAGAAAATGTTGTATTTTTCTCATTTTAAACTTGAAGGTAAATGGCAAAATGCCACAAACCATGGAGATTCAATTTTCTGCATTCCATTTTATTGCGCACTTGTATCTTAATGAGAAGCAGCTATACACGAGTTATCTTCCCAGCCCCTGAACTCCTAAATACTGACTTTCCTAAGCTGTACTTTTGGGATCAGATCTTTCCATTTGCACAAAATTTCTGAAGACAATGGCCAGCTGCTATCAGGTGTGGCCACCTTCTTTTATTCATTACCAATGGCAACATAAATTCAATATCTGTCAGACTCATTTAAGCATCTTTAGGGAAAAATGACAAAAGCTAAAAAGGTACATAAATACAAGGTGCCTTACAGCATTCTGAGAAGGAGGAATTCATGAGTCACCAATGCTCATAATTTGGTAATCACCCATCAGTGTGCCTCAAAAACATCTCACAAGTTGAAAAGGAAGCTTCCAAGGGACTTGGGAAGCAATGAGATGGAGGGGAGTAAAATGCCAAAAATGGAGGAATTAGGATCACTATCAAGTCAGAGAGAGAAAAAAAGTTGTGATTCAAAGAAGCAAGCTTCGTTAACTTCATCGATACCTGCAGCCTGTTGTTCCAGTTTTGAATAGAGGAAATTTTTCTGCAGTTTGAAGATTTAGGGTGATTCTTGCTCTTGTGGCTGTCCTGCTTCGCTGCCCCCCTTAGCTGTGCATCTGAAGGGAACAACACTGTGCTGGGCTGGGGATCTCTTGGAGACACCCATCACTTTTACTTTATGAATCAACCCACTGGAAAGGTCAGATTTCTAGTGACACTGATGGATTTGAAACTGTTCTGCAATAGCTACATACTGGCTTGGTTATTTTTATGGGGATCTGGATTTTTTTTTTTGTCTTTTGTTTTTTTTACAATCAAATTGATTTAACACAACAGAGGATTGATGGTCTGGGGATACAGAAAAAGCTCATGCAGGAGAAGTCTGTGACAGGCCATCTTACTGCAAATCATTTAGTTGTTAAGGACCAATGCCAAAGCGTTAGCCCCGCTGAGAATGAGGAAAAGTCATCAGACTGACAAAACTACTTTTAACTAGGGCAGGAAAATAACACAGGCAATCGGATCTACTCTGGCAAGTTAGAAAAAGGATGAGTCTCTCACAAAGGGGAAAGAAACCAGAAGATGACACTTCTGGAAAGTTTGAAGAAAGTGTCAGAATTATCTTTTTTCCTCACCAGGGGTTTAGGTACTATAGGTGTGTGTGTGGCTTATTGGTTTAAAATCTCTTTTTCTCCTAAATGCTTAGTTTCTGTTGTTTAACCAGTGTTATTCTTCTAAGAATGGTGCCTAAGAATCACAATCCGCTTGCCAAAATCTCTTGAAAAGAAGAAATTTCAGTTAGGTTTGCCAAGAACTGTTGATTCATAGAGTGTTATAGCCCAAGACCAGTCCAGTCATGGAACAGTTGTGACATCTCATCCTTGCTGAAGAAGCAGTAGCCCAAATCCATACTGTACTTGCACTCTGTGATGATTTCTGTCTTACAAGTACCACATCCCCTTAGCCTGAGCTTACCAGACTTGTGCAGGGCATTGAACAGTAGCAACAGGTCCCTATTCATGATTATCTCAAATTGAATTTTCAATAGTGATCTGTTAGTTGTATTTGATTTATTATTGGATTTTAAAGTTTGAGAAAATTTAAATCCTACCACACAAGTAGGAAAAATACTTCCATTTCCACAGTACCACAATACACCCCCTCTAGTTTGCTTGCTCTAAAAAGATATTTATTGCACCAGGAAAAGGAGCCAGAAGCCTTTCTGTCATTAGTGAATAATGCCATATGACTCCCTTGTGGCACAAATGCCAGATTATGCAATGCACGATAGTTATTGTCTCTAAATATAGCATTGTTTGGTATAGAAGTGTCTTTGGAATAACAAATTTTCTCTCATGGACGTTAATATTATACTTTAATAAGGCCAAAATAACTGCAACAAATCTCAGATTTAGCTAAAGGGCATGCATTGTAAATTCAGGTTTGTTACTCTCACTTTCATAATTCACTGGAACAGTCCACTTGGTGATCCTGATTTACTTATCCTTGTCTTATTAGAAGTAGTACAAATACGTTGTAGTACTTCGCTCTGAAGTGGCAAACCCCTGTACTTAGCACTGTGCAAAACCTTCCCTTTGTTTAATACTTTCTGTCAGACTACCACATTCCTTCTGCATAATGGAAACAGCACCCACAGCTAGTGGGCTGCAAATTGCAGAACAGTTCATCACCCAAGACTCTCCAGCGTATGATAGTATTGCAAATATTTATATTAGTAGCTTTTGTACTCGACTGTAAAGATTAGAGATCTTACAGGGAGTACTAAAGGAATTACAGCTCCAAGGCGTGGGGGGGACACACAGGATGGATCTTTCCTGTAAAAATCTAAGCTTTCTTTTTTTCATGGTAAGAAAAAACATCTTCTAAAAAGTCTTTCCAGTTATGAAAGTCTCCATGCCTTATGAAAATAGTGAGTGTTGCTCTACAATTCTCAATTCATTTGGAGTACGATACTGTTTGCTTGCTAATTGAAGCAGTGAAAGGTGTCCTTGACTCAAACTGAGGGAATTTTAGTGAGGAAGTGAAGGTATCTTTTGTTCTTGGTGTGTTGTGGTTTGTTGTGTTTTTTTTTTTGTCATACAGGCGGCACAGTACTAACATCATCCACTACTGTCAGCACAAATATGAACTCTTATTTTCATTGGGAGGTAACCTACTTTTAAAAGAGCACCTTGAATGTTGAATTTTATATTACCTAGAGAAAATCAAGGGGCAAAAGAAACTCAGTTGCTATTTCCGTGATATGATGAGCAGATATATTTAATACAGAGATGAAAGGGGACTGTGGCCAACTCTGGAAAGGAGGTGATGCTGTTCTGTATTTCTGTGACAAAAGGAACTGCATGCATTTAAGACAGCCCTTTTATGGGCTATATGAAATGTATGGATTCCTCCTTACTTGATAACTTTCCATGTTGTAAGACCTTCCTATCTTAGGCTGCAAGTGCTGTGGTGGGGGCAGCCCGGTAAAGCTTTATAGGTGAACAGCTGGCTAAACAGCAGAATGTCTTGGTGCCAGAATGTTGGTGTCAGTCAGCCACATCCTGCTCCTCAGCAGTGACTGCAGCACTTAGGTTCACCTTTGAAAATTTCCTTGCTTGTTTTTTGAGGCTGTTAAACATACCAGACAGAGAATTACAAAGGCAACATGAGCCCTTACTCAGGGAGAAAATGCATAAATGGCATCTTCATTACAATAATAAAGGGTGTTACCCAAATGAAAATGAGTGTCCCCTTCAAGCAGCCTGTCTTGTAAACGATACAGGGAAGCCTGGCAGGTGTGGGCATATTCAGAGTCATGTACCAGCTCTGTTTGTGTCTATGTGAGACTCTCATGTGGCTCAGGACCATGCTGAAAAAACATGAAGATTTGAAAACAACCTCCTTTTCTTTTGACTCTCAAACCATCGTATGAAATCCAAGCAGTAATTTGCAAAAGTGAAATTTTATGCCTGCGGAATTAATGGTAGATGGAAACTTGGTTCAAATGGCGCATTATGGCCATTATCTTGTAGTCTATGATACGCCTTTGTCTGAAACGGAAGAATACAGGCAGCTGGCAGAGTTCCTTTGTAATTATTGTTTTGTACCATCTCCCTGGCTTTATTGCAAAGCACGACTGCATTTGGTCCTTTACTGGGATGCTCCAAGCTCAGTGGGTGTGTGAGTTGTGAGAAGCCTTTGCTGCCTGAAAATCTGAAGCTCCTTTTGACTTTTGAATTTTTACTTTATGCTCCAGCTTACTTCTGATAGCTGTTCACGAGTCATTCGTTAGCGCGTATAACAGTTATCAGATACCACAGGAGCATGAAAAATTTCCACTCTAATAAACACTATTGTAACTGTCACCTCTTTATGATGTGCAGAAGGATATGTGCACAGGATTGCCAGCTTTTCATCTGCACGAAGTCTGACACCCTTCTCCGGGGATCTCAGTTTTTCATAAAACTGTCCTCCCCATGAGTTAGCTCAGTAAAGTCAAGACAGGTACAGTGTCCCACAAGAGCCTGATGGTCTGCTGATCGCTGCATAGAGAAGCCGTAGGTTCAAGGTTAACGTGCTACTTCTGAGCCCTGCTCTTTAAACTGATCGAACAAAATGATCTCTTAATAGCATATGATTTTTGATGTTAGGCTTTTTTCCCTAATGTTGAAATACAGAATATACTGTCCTTGAGACTGCATGCACCCAAAGTTCATGAAAAATGCAAGCACTTATGGAATGGGTTTTTAAAGTGAGGTTTCTAAGAGCTGGTTCATCGGATGAGAATAGTTTCCTAAAATTAGGGATTGACCATTAGAGACAGCAAAAGGAATTCCAGAGGAAAAGCGAAAAACGTGGATGCAGCTTCACGTGGAAATGCAGCTGAAGCGCAGGCACAAATATGTGGTGGCAGGTCAGGAAAACAGTAATCTTAAAATATCTTACATCATCTTGACTTCCTGTTAAACCTTCCCTACTAGAGAAATGTCAAATAACTATAGTAAACGGTAAACAGGAGTAGCCAAAACAAAGATCTTCTGATTCCAATGTGATTATATGGCCCACAGATAAACCTAGCTCTCATTAAAAGTCTCCGGAAAAACTCTCTTCAGCTTTATGGCCACAAAATCCTGTTCATACCTTGTTGGACTCATGTTTAGCTATGAGGGCAAATAACAAGATCTGTAGTCACCTTCACATAAATTGTAAAACTGGATCTAAGCTTGTTAATGTATATGTATGGTTTAATATAGTAGCAGAATTCAGCAGAAAGCACACAGAAGTATGCAACACAAGTGTACCCATGTTAAGGCTGAGTTGAAAGGAACCCTGAAATATAATTTCAATCAATTTTAAGTTGTGTGAGGCTTGAACAAAACTTGACAACTGATAGATCCTGCTTTTTATATTGCTTTGTTTTTTCTGGAAGACATAGAAATAACAGATGAAAATACACTCACTGCCAATATCTTGTTCAAAATAAAACTGTAGCCATTCCCTGTGGTTATTGTCCAAACTCATATGCCCATCCAGCATAAGATTTTGGGAGAGCTTCAAGGGATATCTCAGTAAAAAACATCACCCAGCTGAAAATACTAGTTAGTTGAAAAACTCACTTAAAAAATACTTATCAATGGCTTACTGTAGAACTTGAAAAATGTATTAAGTGGGTTTCTGTAGGTCTAGTGATATTTCATTAAAGATCTGTGTGATGGACCAGAGAGAGTGCTTATTACTGTTCCAAATGACACAAACTGGGAAGGGTTGTGATTATGTTGGAAGATGGGATTAGAATTCAAAGTGATACAAGCAGGGGAAATAACCTGAAGAAAAGGATGCAGTTCAAGAAAGACAAATCCAAGGTCCTGTGCCTCAGCAAGAATAATCAGCTGAGCAAAAAGAAGATAGGGAAACAACTGCTTAGCAGCTGGTTCTGCAAGTCAACTGAGTGTGAGTTGCCAGTGTCGTTCGGTGGCAAGCAACTGGGATATGTGAAGAAGACCATGACTTTCAAGACATGGGAAACAATCCCATGGGGCTTGGGGTGCAGCACTTTGTGCAGTTTTGTGGAAAGCAGCTTAAAGAGTACAAAAAAAGAGCTCAGGAAGAAAGACTGAAGAAATCTAGAGGATGGGGAAAGCCAAAAGAAATTAGGATGGCTTTGCCAGAAATCCAGCATCTGAATGGTCATTTTTCCCAATGCCTTCTTGCTGCCCCTCTCCTTCTCTTCCTGTTCCTCACTTTACCTCTTCCCTTTTCCACAGATAAAGTTGACAGTTTGCTGCAGGGAAGGCTGGAGCCTGTTCCAAAAGAAGAAAAGGTTCACAAAAAAGAAAGAGGGGAAATGGTGTTTCTGTAGCCTCTCCTAAGAGTGCATTTTTTGAAATGTAAGACAAACCACTGCTTCAGCTTGTGTGTATCATACAGTTTGTTTCCATTGGCTATGCTACTTTCCAAGTCCTCTTACTGGCAGAAGTTTGGCTCTAGAACTGGATTTTAATATAATAGCTGATAATTTTATGACCTACAATAACATCTGTAATTGTGCACATTAAAAGGAAGGCAACCTCATCTCATGCTTCTAGGTTTTAGAAGGGCATTAGACAGCAATAATCTTTCTGGTAAAGCCATTATGTTCTCATGTTGAGGTTCACATCAGGGGTCTGGGTAGTGCCCTGTCTGCCAGGCCAGTGGCTGAGCATCTCACACAACAGTAGTGCCTTGAGCACCCCTCGGCTGCAGGCCAGGCTTCCACAGACAAGTCTGGTGGGATAGATTTTCCTTCTGTGAATTTGCCAGTTGCTTTTGAACCCTTCTAGAGCATTTTATACCTTTATCTGCTCAACACGACAGATGCCTTGCTCTTCTTGCCAGAATGAGTTTGAAGGACTGATGATATGGTATAATAAATAGTAAGGGTCTGGATTAGTATGTATAGAAGAGTATGCATCATATTAGATAACAGTATCTCATGGCCTGTACACTGAAAAAGCAGGGACAGCTACAAGTTATTTTAAGTTCTAATTTAGTGTTCCAAATGAATATGAAACTATTTTGGAATATGAATACATTTTTTAATTTAAACAAATCTAATTATACTAAATTAAAGATTTATTTAGCTAACTTGGTAATGTTAAATGCTTAAATATTTCAGATGTCCGAGATAAACATAATAAAATGACTCTGTTTAATCTACAAATTAATCAAAAAAATTGCATTTTAATTACATTGATAAGAATCAAGCCTAAGTCTGATTGGCATATTTCTTCCCGAGACAGCCAAAAGGCAGGGAGAAGCAAACACTGTGGGCCTGATTTGGTTTATTCCTTGCATCACTGGAGGTTTTGAATAATTCTGTTAAGTTTTGTATGTGCATTTCTAATTTATACTGGTGTAACTGAGCAGAATACAGCCTTGTACCTGAAACTGGTCCAGCACATTCCTACGCTGATGATGACTCCAGTAATGAAAATCTGTCTTGCAAATGACTCATTGTGAAAAGACTGTGCTGAAGATGTTGAAAATCAGGATGATGCATGTGAAAATGAAATTAATCAATATGAAGATGAGGATCAGCAGTCTATCACAGCAGAGCTGTTTGATAATAATGAAACTGAGGAAACAGGCACTGCTAGGGAAACACATGAATTTGCAAGAAATGTCAGTGATAATAATGAATTAGTAGCTATTTCCAGAAACTGAAGAGTCTGAGTTTGCAGACAAAGAAAGGTGTGCAAGGAAGTTGTGATTCTTGTAGCAGTCCCAGATTTGGGAAAACTTTGCTATGTGAGTATGCGCACAAAGATAAGCACAGTTATTTCATCTCTGTCTGCAGTTACTCCAACTGTGCATTCAAGTAATAGTTGGGTTGGGTAATTTCTTATGCAAATGAATGTTTGAGAATGTTCAGCAGACAAATCAAGGCTGGGTACAGTAGTAGGGGGGTTACTGCATGTGCAAATTGGCTTGTTCTGTCATGCTTCTCTTTTTGTCGCAGAACTTACAAGGAAAAGTGTTTTACCAAGCTAGGTGTTGAATTTGGTGTTATGAAAGGGTAGGAGAGTGTTCATCCTTGCTATTGGGTTAAAACAACCGTGAATGTTACCAATCATCGAACCTGTCTGATGGGTTTATACTATTACAAGGAGATGCAGTAGTTGCTATTTACTACCTCTTACTATAACTTCTGAACCCACAGCTGCTTTCACAGACTCTTCTTGCCTCTGTGTTTCTTACAGCTGACAATCTTTGTGGCATTTTTCAGAAGTTTTATCACATCGGTGCTGGTTGAAAGCTCTGTCTGGACTCTGGCAGCGACTTCAACCTTCTCACCATTTGATATGTGCATATTGAAGTTATTACTTCTTCTAGTGTAAAATTATAACCGAAGTCAACAGCAGTAGGAGGTACTGGTGCCTTTGGTAGTTCTCTGGAATGGAACATGCTGACTTTGGAGTTCACCCCTTTGCATTCTGATATGTAAAACTTCCAGTTTGCTGATTATCGGTACACTGCAAACTTTAACCACCAAATAATGGTTTTAGAAGCTGCTGTTTCTTTGCTCAGTTTGCAGATCCATTATGGATTATAATCTATGGGGCTTGGGGACCACAACTTGAAAATCACTTTAGAAGAATGGAGGAGAGAATAGAGATCAGTGTGTCCAGAACTGGATTTAAAACCTCATTAGCAGTTTAGAGAATTTATGTATGTGTAGAGGCCTAGGAAGTATCACAGTAAGCACAGATAAGTGATTGGTGGCAGAGCTCAGGTATTATTGAATTAAATTTGATTCCAAATGAAATTAATTTGGAAACCTTAAAGAACTGGGGAAAACAGATCAGGAGGGATTTTTGAGATATAACTCCCAGAAGGGATATCAAAGACCACCACTCATTGTGTCAGTTCTTCTCCATAAACCAGACATCATTTTCTGTCTTGTCTTTTCTGTCTTTTTGAAGTAGACAATAAGAATTTAATTCATGTAATATCTTAGGTAACAGACAGAAAAGAGCAGCTCAGAGCTGATTTAAAGGCAGGTACAGCAGAAAACAAGCATTTGGTGGATGGCAAAGGAGTGGGCTCTGTGGTCTATTCTATGTACTAAGCTACAACTTCTACAGCTCCATCACTGCAGCACCCAAGCCCCTCCTCATCCGTAGTATGTGCTCTTTGGTGCGATTTCCAAGGGTGGGGAGGTCCTGATGTTTCCATTTTAGAGCTGTGGAACAGAGAGAAACAAAGAGATTAAAGGCTGGGTTTCTTTAGCCATATAAACACCTGATGACAGACATTGCATAGGTGAAAGAAGCTTATGTATTGCACCAGAATTTTCAACATTTTGGAGTAGCATCCAGACCCCTCTTCTGGTAAGTAGCTGCCTTGTACCTGGGAGGATTAAACGCATTGCACTGGAATCCCAAATAGCCTAGTCAGTGGGAAACCAGCAAACATCTCGGTAGAGGCTGGATGATAGGAGAAGGCATTGAGAAGTCCTTCATTTCAAATCTCCTTAAGAATGAAGGTTCCCTTCCTCTTGAAATCACAGCCTGCAGTATTTTCCTGAATGTGCCCATATCTTCAAGGTGCTCACTGCAGAAGGTTTTGCTCACTGCAGAAGGCGGTTATAATGCTCTGTTTCCCACAGTACCTAAAAAATTAATCCACACATTTTCAGTTACCTAGAGTGACCTAATATGAGCTTATGTAGTACTGTCTGCTGTGTAGAGGGGAACCTGAAGTTGGGGGTTATTGGGTTCATGCAGCAGGCTTTCTACAGAAGGGGGAGTATGCTTTTGGTACCTCGCAGGGCTAATCCTTCAGTCTAGATAGAGTGGAGAAACAAAAACAAACAAACAAACAAAAAAAAAAAAACCAAAAAACAAAACAGAAAAAAAAAACAGAAAAATGGAAAAAGAAAAAAAAAAAAGGTCAAGGATCTCTAAAACTGAAGCTTATTGAATGCTTTTATTTTTGTATATATGGAATTATCCAGGTGTCCATGTGCCTGTTACAGTGTGATCCATAGACACTTACTATCCTGAGAAATGCAGCATCCTTAGGCAACAACAACAGGATACATCAGTACACAACCATAGGAGTAATTATAATTCACCCTTCACTACACAGATGCTTCATCAGATACTTACTGGACACACATATGTATGTATACTGCCCCCCGTTCATATTTAGAGCCACTGGATGTGTTCCTCAGGCAGGTGTTATGGTTTCTTCTGCCATTTAGAGGGCTTTGAAAGATTTCTGTAGTGGTTTCAAAAAGCACCAAAGTGACTTTGAAGCTCGAGTTTCACTGCCTTTCACTGATGGTTTTGGAAACTTTCTAGCTGTTAGTGAATGTAACTTACGCTCACTTTAAGGTGTATTTGCACTGCCAAAGATGTATAAGATAGTCATAGCTCAAATGAGACTCATCCCCTAAATTCTGTCAACTTCTACTTAGACTTAATGGTGCCTGTAAAACTGCTGACCATCTCGAGTCCCCTTTCGAAATCCTATGTTAGGAACCCATCTATGATGATCGTTCTTGCGTGTGAGAGCTTCTGTAGGTTTCTGTAGATGAGTCTTGTAATAACTGGCTTGGACTTGTCTCCCCTCTGAGTCTCTGCATTTGAGAGTTCTTGAAAAAAAAAAAAAAGACACTCATGCCTATGTAATTTTAATAGGGTAAATATCTCTCTATATTTTGATTTCTTAAATTCCTTTTAAGTGCACTGCAGAGAAATAAACCTGATTGTTTATCAAATCAGGTCTTGGAAAATGCTTTCCCCTATTTTGAGTTATTTTGGCTTCATGCTTCTTTAAATCTTCTCCAACTTTGTTTTCCTTTGTTCTGTATCCAATACCACAAAAATGTAATAACAGCAAAAGTAGACAATACAGATTAGGCAACCTGGATAATATTTAAGCATGTGCTCAAATATTTTCTTAGTGGGCTTAATTCCGATGCTGTAGTGTCTATGGCATTTCCAGTTTGTTGGATGAAAGCTCTTTCCTGAAGGACAATATTGTGAGGACAATAGAGACCTTACAGCAAAATAGAAGTTTTCACTGTGCGACTTTTTTCTTTCTTTTTGTAGTTAAGAAAGTGTCTTCTTAAATTGTTTAAAGTACGTAACAAAAAGCCCTAATAGTTATCGTGTTTCTAGAAAAAGGTCATATGTTTCTTCAAAGAAAAATCAGACATATCACGATTTAGTAAAGAAATAGTACTTGACACCATTGCAACAAAATGGTTTTTATACTGTTTTCAGCGGGGAAATAATGATTCAGTAAAACCCAAACATTCAACAAGTATGTGGCCCCTTGATTCTATTTATAGGGAACAAAGAACAAAAGATGTTTCTAAAAAACCCCTCTAATTTGATGTGGGTTTTGCTAGACAAGACGCCAAGCAAGAGGGTGAACTTTCTGTATTTTCCAAATTAACCAGAAAGTGACAAACCTGTCTCTGTTCAGCAATTTTTGATATCTCTCTTGATCGACTTTCCAAACCTTATCTGTACAAGAATCTATATTTTAACCGTTGTGTAAGTCTAGTTCTAATTATTGCATTTTGCACGAACTCATATTTGTGTTCCCGTAGCAATTTCTGCTGTCAGGATTTGGACATCAAAACTCTAAAAACAAAACTTGAGACTGGGATACATTAGCCTGGGATAAACTGGGATGAACTGCTACTTGTTTTAGGATTACATGGAAGGCTTGGTTCGAACTACATATCAGGTTTAAAGACAGTTTGAAGAAAAACCCTTCATCAGCAGAACAGTATAAGCTGCTATAATTTTTAATTTTTATGGAGCCCTTTTAGCACCAAAGATGACCATAAGGGAAAACCAGACAAAAATATTGCCCATTGTAATAAATAATTTGACTCAAGTTTCAAGCCCGTTATTAAATGAAATTTGAGGTAATCTTCTAAGCAGAGCTTCAGGGCACCTGTGACTTTTAAATGAAACTATCCTGTTTCTAGGGAAATACATACCTTTAAAAATTAAGCTTGAGGCTAAAAGCCTCAAACAATAAATCTCCCTGCAGCTCTTTTCTCTGGGGACATATATACTATGCAGCCTTCAAGCAGGGCACTTAGCCTATCTTTGGGTGTCTTTTCTCTGGTGTTAAAGTTCTTTCATAGGGAACATCTGGGTATGTCTAGACCTTTATGAGTTTTCAGAATCCAAAATATCTCCTTTTGATATAAACCTGACTGTTGGCTCTTTGGATGCTTTCTAAACAGCCACCGTAGCTATTAAGAACTCAAAATGCCAGACTATTTGTCAGTTATGAAAATAACTGTTTAGCCCCAAACAAAAAAAAAAAAAAATCCATAGTTTTGCTCACAAGCCTATATTTTTAGCAGAGATGCATATCCAATGTAGGGCATTAGATATCTGTTCTTTACTTTGGAGGTATTCAGACACTCAGCATAAAGGAGTCTCAGAGCATCCTCTCTGAAACAAATGGGTTTGTCTTCTGAGAAATGTTTAAGTACTGGTAATGGTGCTAAACTATTGAACCATGTAGTAGCTGCTGATTAATTTAGTACTGTCCATTCTAAGCACTTAATACAGGAATCTTGAGTAAAAATAATGTTGTGTAATTAATGCATAAGTACAAGAGAATGCAAATAACGTCTCATAGGTATACGTATGAGAACACATGTTGTAAAGTTTTATTGTGAGGATAATCTCATCATCCTCTTTGTTGTATTTTGTTACATAGCAGGCAAGTAGAATTGCTGTTTTTGCTTCTGAATCATAAATGTTGCAACAGCTGGCTATGCCCATCATGTGCTCAGCAGCAGCATCTCCAGGCAAATGAGTAATACATTGGTTTCAGCTCTCTGTCTGTCTGTTTATACTGTTGACTCTGGTAGAGATCTAACTGCCCTAAGTTTACTTTTCAATTTATTATGATTTTGGTATTTTAGTCAATATACTGATTGCTTCTATGCCGATCCTGCCTAAACTTTGTAATAAAATGTAAACAACAGAAAGGTATATAGAAAGCCAAAATAACTCATTATTGCCAGTTATATGCTCATCAAAATCCTAAGGGGGCTGTGACCTGATTGTAACTTTTCCCTAGAGCCATACAATAATTTTAGCTGTGAAAGGAAATTTTATGGCATGTAAGATTAGCCCACACTAATGCAAGGTCAAAAATAATAGAATCAATAAGCAAACTCAATACTGTTAACATTTTGAGAAAATTACTACTAGAAAACAATGTCAACAACAGATTGAAATGGGTCTCCAAAGTTGTCCTATTGATTTCCTTTCACGTTCATGACAATCTAACTCTTTTTCCTTTGCAATATGATACCCATTTTTCTTTCTTTTTTGCTTTGTTCTCTGCATTTTACAGCCCATTTTTATTATTTTAGCTATGAACATTTGTTAGTTTATTATTTAAAAACATGGCAAAATTAGTATCTTTGAGTTTATATTCTGAAATAGACAAAAGCCTCTGATACCATTCAAAAGTGGTTACAAAGCCTAAGGCTATTTTCAAGTTTTAATTCTGTTAGCAATGCACCAGCACAAAATGTGGGGAGGAGGAGGGAGGAAATTGAAAGCAAGTTTGACATTTGTTTAGAACTGTCAAAATTAAATATACTAAGAATGGGAGAGAAGTCAAATGCTTCAACGTATATTTAAGTATTGCATTTCATATCAGTAGTAGTTTGCATTAGCAGTGCTATCAGAAATTGTGTTATGTCTTTGAAGTGAACAAATTATACTTTAGCTTTAAAATAGAGATTGCTGTTTAGCTTCTTTAGCAGGGATGTGGCGATCAGGTGCCCCAGGTCTGTGTTTCCAATAGGAACATACTGTGACCCTGGGCTAGTTGTGTGATTTTCCTGTGCCATAGCTGAGCCATGTGTAACATATATACTTATGGATATGTTAAATAGTGTTTCCAGGTTTGTGTACTGTTTGGAAACCAACTATTTAATGCTGAAACACTCTCAGGGATGAATGTTCCAAATATAGTGAAAAGCAGGGCAAAAGCAAGGAGGAGAGGGAGGAATATACTTCCCTTGCATCAAAGAAAGGGCTGATCCGTCTTTTCCCTCATCACACCAAAGCAGCAGGTCTCGGGCTGTGGCTGGAGAGTAGAGAAAATTACCTCCAACCCACATATGAGTTGACTAGCAAGGTATAAGAAGGCAAACCAAAATGGCACTATCATCTAGACTCTCATGTATACCCTCTTTAAGGAATCAGGAAAGAGCTTTAACTCCCACATTCCTTTACACACACAAGTGTAAGTGCTTTCCACAACTGAAGCATATGTTTGTAAAGCAAAACTATGTATTGTGTTATTGGATGAGCTCATGGTCAGAGGAAATGTCTCTATGCAAACCGCTCTTCCTGTGTTATTTTGAAGTCTGGATTTTCAGGCTCTGGGTACAAAAGGGAGACATCTGCAAGTTCCAGAGCTGGTGTTCTCATCCTTTGAAGTCCTAACATCAAAATTATGAGGATCTGAGATTTTAATTTAGATATAGCTCAAAAAGAAAGTTTTATTTATAGTGTTTCTAGTTCATTACTGTTACAGTACTGTTACTGCTACTAAACCGACAGTTTTAACTATGCTCTAGAAATCTAGTTTTAGCTTTTTGTCCTCTAAAAACACTGTATGAGGCTTCATATATATACACTTGAACAGTATTTTGCCATTGTATGTCAACATGTGCAGCTTGAGAGAAGTAAAACTTGAATTATGGCATTTTCATGTTTTGGGTTTTTTTTTTTCCTATATCTACTGGGATATTTCCTGAATTATTATCTTTTAATGAATATTATATTTAAGATAAACATCCAAATTCATTCTTCCATGACCAGAATAGAGATCAGAATAGGGATTTAATTTTAAACAAATACAGATTCTTATTCTTAAAAATGAAAACCAAAATCCTTTTCATTTCTTTCTAGTAGAGGCTTCTGCTGTGATCTGTGTTAGATTTTTAGCCTCTCTGCATATTATGTTCAATGAATGTTGTTTAGTTTTTACCACTGGTGTTTTGTGGTGGGTTTTTTTCTACTGTATGATTCCTTCTTGCTGCCTTGTGCAAGACTGTGATTCAGACCAAATGGTGATTTTTAATAAGGGTGAGTGGGTAAAAGGGACAGAGCTTATTACAGGATTTTAATAAACTGACCATAGAAAGATATGGTTGTACACCTTGCTCCCAACCAAGACGGTCTCTAAGTTAGAGTGAAGAGATATGTAAATAAAGCCTAAGGACCCTGGGATCCCCCTTCAACCTGGATTTCTCAGACCATTGGCAAAAAGTCAGACCATATTTAGCACAGGTCAGAGCAGCAACTGTGATGGTCTATGACTTACACACTTTCTTATGCTGTCTATTGTCCTGTTATTAGGGAGGCTTTTCAGGAAAATGCAAAATCTAATTTTAGGTCCTACCCTTTTCTGTGTTCTGCAGACCAGAAAAGTGCACAAAGTACCAAGTCGTAGGCCAAGTTGAATGGCATCTCATGATTGCACATCACTATGGCCATAGGAACTTGGTGCATTGGTCCACATGAAAACACTGCGTTGCAAGCTGGCTTGTTTCAAATGCTCGGCCTTTCTGCAAGAATAGCTTATGCTTTTTGTGCTTGAGAGTTACTAGGTAAATCACGTGAATGAGACTGGGATCAAGTTTTGAAAATCAGACTTGTCTCTCTGAAAAGTATAGCTTTGAACCCCCTTGACTAGCTGGACTAGAAACAATTTCTCCCACTTTTGGGATGACTGATCTGTTACACACTTGTGCTAAATACGATAATTTCTACTAATTCTCCTCCTTTTGGAAAGGATTTGGCTTTCCAAACTGACTCTGTGAAATCTACTTTGCAGCTTTAGATCACTATAGGTACTAATATTATATACTTGATATAATCTCTGAACCAATATTTCCTTTAGTAAATTTAGGTATCTTCCTTCTGGGATTGCACCAGATCACTCTACAAAGATTAGCTGGTACTTTCTTACAAGCAAGCTGAAGCTGTCTTCAAGTGTTCCTGTCTCCTCAATTAAGTTATATGGAGAACCTCTAGCTCATAAGCTCTGTAGGGTTTAGTTTTGTACATGTTTCGTGCCTAAATTAGTTAGCTTAAATGAGCGAATCCAAGGTTTTGCCATGTTTCATGTAATGAACTTTGTGCTTCTCCCATGTTCAACAGCTTTGCTTATTTCTCTGGTATCTCACAGTTATTTTTTCCCTCAAACATAATCCTTTCTGGTTTTCATTTGTAATATCTATACTAATTATTGTCAGGGGCAGATGTATTGTGCAGTCCTGACGTGTCCATTGTTGTTATAACATCTGTGATGGCCACAAAAGCAAGCATTGCATTCCTTACAAGTAGGGCTTCACTTGTCATAAGGGCAAGCTACCAAAAGTTATTTGAACAAGATGATTTTCTGCTAGCCTTATGCTACCGGCTGTTTGGAAAAAGGATTGGCAACAGCTCTGTAGACTGGTCTTAGCCAACAAATGATGGTGGAGTTTGTGAATCTGATCAAACTTTGACAACGACCCAGAACTTATTTGAAATGCGTTTCTTGTCATTGCTGGAGAGAAAAAAATAAGGGGAAAGAAAAAACAGCACTGAAGGGAGTTGTCACACAAAAGTGTGTGGTATGAACTCGGGGACCTAAAAAATCAATCATGGCAATTATTTTACTAAATTATTTTAAACTGTAGTGTGTCCAGAAGTCTTTCTGTTAAATGTCTGCTGTCACAGCAACAAGCTGTGCTGTTTCCATCTCTGACCTTTTTCATGTTAAAATGCGTGTCAGTATGTAAAACAGAAGCACTCCACACAGAAGACGACTGTAGCAGTGCTTTGCTTTGCTGCACTGAAGGTCCTGGAGATACATATTTTGCAGGAAATGAGTATAATGGGACAATTCGCCATTTAGTTGGAGGAATAAAAAAGCCACCAACAACAAGCAAAGGTTGCTTTTTTCAACATTTGTTTTGTCATGTTCATTTTTGCTATGATATATTTGAGGGAACAGAATGGAGGACTTAAGTGGCACAGGCAGAGAATGGATGACTTGATGATGAAGTGTGAAACGACCATTAAAGCACTGACCGTTTATCCCTAATACTCTATTTGCAGTTGAGATCTGAGTGAAATGAGTTTAGTGGTTGCAGCTGAGTACCTGGTGGACAGAAGTCCATATGTCATAGAAATCTAAATCAGACTGCGCAGTTTAACATCAATAACTGCATTGATTCTGAAGTGGTGTGGGTCAGACTAATGGATAATAACATTAAGGATGTGAAGAGCCTCAAGGAAGATTTGGGGAAATAATTGTGATGTTTTCAAAGTAGGTCCTAGTATTTTGTTTTCAAAATCTGCTCACATGTAAATGTGTAGTACCATAGTAGGCAACCTTGGATTCTCTGGGTTTGGGTTCTCTGCTTTCAGATAACAATGAGAAGATGTTTGAATGCAGTTTCCTGAATTGCATATACAGTTGCGGAAATCATGAAAGTCAGGTCTTACTTCACTCTTGTAATTTTCCTTTGTACTGCAAAAACTCCAGGGTGAGAATTACTCTAGGCTAGACTAAAAGTTGCAGGGCTACCTCTACCTGATGCAAGTCAATGCAGATATATTGGTCGCAGTGAACTGATGCCAGTTTAAATCACATGCCAATTTGTACAATTTGTTTTCATGTTTCATTGCTTTTGGATGAATCAATCTGTACCCACAGTCAGATGTTTTTCACAGGCATGAAGGTTTGCAAGCAACTTCACAATGCCTGAGTCAAGATGTTGTCTGATTGGGAAATTTTTCTTGTTATTTGTGGTCTGAGAAATCTACAGACCTTCATCCTAAGCTCTGTAAAAGGTAAAGAACAATTCTTCCTGAAAGAGTTGTGACCTCTGTTATAAAAGAACCTCATCTGTTGTTCATCCCAAAAGTATTGAGAATGAATTTACAAAGTTATGGATTGCAGAAGGAGGTGGAGAAGAGAAAATCCCATTTGTCTGGAACCCAAAAGCAGTCATGTGCTGTAAGACCCCAGTCTCAGAAGGGCTGATTTCCACTCTCAAGTCATCTTTACAAGGGCTTGTGGCTGGTGAAAGGAAGACTTTTTGAATTGGATCAGGCTGACTTGCCAGGGCTGTGAAACTATCACCTCTGAAAAGGTTAAAATTAGTAGGAACTGCTACTAATTTTGAATGTTAGAGGGGCCTTCACCACAGAAAGCTTTGCAGCTGAGCTAACATTTACCCTGGGAGAGAATTTCTGGCCAGGGTAGGCACAATACTCAAATGAAGAACCACTGGCATTGTCACTGAGACATGGTCCAACTATCATCACTCAAAGAGCAGATCCGAGCTGATGAATGCCAACAACTTAGTTGTAGGACGGCATCTACAGGCTCCTATCTGAACTGGGACTCTTGATTTCCTGACAAGATAAAAGAAGGGAGGGGATGTGTGTAACTGTGTGGGCTGCACCAATGTGACCCCCTCAGCATTGGCCCAAAGTATTTTAGAGGTAATATAAACCACACAGAAATGTTGTAGTAGCGAGCCATATCCTGAAGTAGGAATTAAGTAGACATCTAAAAGCGCGAAATCAAAACCTGAGGGACTCTGTTGCAGAACTGTTTTCAGAACCCATATCTGATGTCCCCACACTGTAGTAACAACAGACGTGTATAGAACAAATGATATTAAATAGTACAGAAATCAGAAAAGAGTTCTCTTTGGAGATTTCATTCCATTTCTGTTCCCCCATCTTTTAAATCAGGCTGATTATAACTGCAGGACAATTCCAGACCACATGTGAACTCTTAGCTCTTCTAGATACAGTGTACTGTTCCTTATATCTGACCAGCCAAAATAAGCGTAAATCTGCTTCATGGTTTGAAAAGAGAAAATTATATCCTTTGAGAGAGGTTTTAATTCAAGAAAGTGAGGTTTGGTGTTATAGTTTCTTCCTTTTGAGATTTAGATTGACGATTAATGAAAAACAATATATAGTAGTAAGTCACAGGGGAATGATATCCATTCAGGGAAAGAATGGATGGAGATATATATATATATCTGTATCTATCTCCCTTTTCCCATGAGTTTAGACTGGAAATTTCTATAAAAATAAATACTATGTAATTTTGTAATTTATGTAATAAATAATATGAAATTATGCAATTTCATGTAGTTGATGGCACGCACAGTAATAAAAGCTTGCTACCCACTTCCAGGGCACTAATCAGAGAGCAGAAAAATTTCAGTGCTCTGTTTGTACAATATGTGATGTACAGTATCAGGTAATTTGTTTAGCCTTCTTTTGCTGTCAGCTGAACTTGAGGGAAGTAGATGCAGAGGTGATACCCATTTTGCATGTAAACTTGCTGTAACACATTTTGTATTCTCTTGAGAATGGAGGGGAGGAAGCAGGGCAGGTACCTTTGTTGGAATCAGTGGGAAGAAGAAAATGTTTTGTGCCTGTCCTCTAGTCATACAGAAGTAGTCATTTAGGGTGATTAATGTATTTGGAGTAAAATGAAACAAAAGGGTCTGTACAGACTTGTTAAGTGTTTTATATATGCAAACAGCTTTAGCTGGCAGTGTGGCCATGCCAGCACAAATGTGTCTGAGCAGGTATGAAGGAAACTGATTCAGATTTGCAGGGTTTTTTTTTTCCTTGTTTAGCTTTATATTGATTTTACGTTATCTTAACTCGTGTATGAAACTGCAGCCAGAAAATACGGTTTCTGATCAGGCTGTGATTTTTTTTTTTTATTTTTTTTTCCTAGCTAGAAATACTATTCCTGTGGGGGAAAAAGGTGTGAGCAGTAACTATGTAACATCATGGGAGGATGGGTTGGCTGGATGTGTTACTACAGAGGGTAGATCGTCAGCCCTTTCCCCTGAAACCCCACTGTCAGAGGGAACCCCATCAGCAATGTCTAACATGCTGCACAGCAAAGTCAGCTGGATCTGCCCAAACCCTCCTCCCAAGCCATTGAAGCCTGGGTGGGTAATTCTGCACTAAAACAGAGAGTTCTTATGTGATCCATCCTGTCAGCTCTGCTATGGGGGATGTACCTGCAGCAGTGGGGGCTGTAACACTGGTGACTGGCAAACTGAATGCTTGTTCAGGTCCTAAATAAAGAGAGGTGTGTGTGTGTGAGATAGTGTAGGGGGGTGTGTAATATCATAATGAATATATTGCCATGTGTGCCGTAAAAGTTAAACTTAGCAATACATAATGCAAGAGCATGCTTTCTCACTTTATTTCGGTATCTGGAAAGTTTCAGCACTGGCATCATATCAATATTTATTAATGCATTGTGAACTAGAACCTGTGATTATTACTCATGCTATCTCATACTTTACAAGCTTCAACTCTGAAGAATAAAATCACATCTGCTTTTTGCTCTTGCCATATTTTATTCAATGTTTTAACAGCTTTGCCGTAAATATCTCATCCATTACGATTCAGTTGTGACTGTATCAGCTTCACATCTCCTGTTTTATTGCTGTCATTATAGTTAAACAACGCACTGTTAATTCTGTTAACTAACAAGTTCATTGTTCTCAGTAGTCAGCAATCTCTGTTGGTTGAGTCCACAGTGCTACTGGTTGTAAATCAAACCTGGGGACTAAGTGAAATATTTTCCTTCATTTGGAAAATGAAGACATGTTCTTTATAAAGACTGATTAATAAAAGGTTAATTGTGATCCCAGGTAATAAAGGTTGCAGGGTAATTCTGATTTACTGGGAACAAAAACAGTGATATCTGTTCTCTTGAACTTCTGTTACAGCCCCTAGCTAACAGCAATTTTCTTATACTGAGTGTTAAAACTTGTAAACTAAGTGCTGGGGATGGGGGGGAAGAGGGAACCACTGAAATTAAGACTAATACTAAAGAGTATTAAAGAACAATGGGAAATTGAGTGCCCAACATGTTCATGAGTGGAATTGGGTACCAGCCTAGCATTGCTGGGGGGCAAGAAATGGTTGAAGGAAATGTCATTACGTGTAAAGAAGAAGCAGAGATAGTTGACTTGTGAGACCTGTATTTGTGCTTTAGAGAAGAATGGAATAAAGAGGGCTAGAAAAGTAGGTGGAGCTGCTGACTGGAGCAGTAGAAAGTTAAATCAGCCAGCAGAAAAAGAAAGAAAACTATGAACTACAGAAAGGGGAACTGCAAGGGAGGATAGCATGGAGGAGGAGAAACAATTATGAAGTCATGTGCTGAGCAAAGGTAAATGGACAAAAAATGTTATTTTAAAACCTGAAGGCTGCACTGTATGTTTTAGGAACTGTTTCAGCCTTGCCAGCACTCTTCAGTGCAGTAGGTCTGCCTGCTACTGCAGATGGTGTGCAGGAGCACACTCTAGGTCCTCCTGTTCTTTCTTCCTTCCCACTATTTGTGCAGAGATGATGGGCAGCAGCTCTATGGGGTCTGCACTGTCCTGTGCAAGGAAAGCAACAGGACAGCGGAGTGGTATGAGGGAGAAAATGAAGAGGAAGGGATGCTACATATGTCAGATGTGAGTTTGAGCAATGGCAGTGAAAAGCGGTTCTCCAGCCTCTAGTCCTGCTCGGCTTAGAGCTACTGAAATTGTTGAACTGCTGTAGTTTGGCAGTTTGAGATTGAATTTCTGCGGAGAACAGTACCTACCCTTCTAAGGATGTGTGAGTCAATTGATTTCACAACATGAGTAAGCCTGTCTTCTTTTGAGAAATATGTAGTCATTAGGTCTAATTTTTTTTTTATGTACAATTCCTAAAGGAAAAAATACCTCACTTGCTGTTTGAAAGCTGTCTCTTGAGAAATCTTGCATGCCTGGTGATCATTTGAATTCCTTGCAGTCCTTACTTGCTGCCTGTGTGTTAGAAATCATTTTAAATGAATTGAATAAAACTCACAAATGTTCTGTGCCAGGGTATGATGAACTCACAGGAAATATGACTCAAATGTAGTTTTTCTCCTTTTCTTTTTTATTATAATAAATAGGAATGGACAAATCTGGCTTTAATGACACATTCCTGAATGAGATTTTATTGGTCTGTTATCAGCAGCAGCAAGTAATGCCTCATTTAGATAAGCTGGGTTATATTTGTTAAATTTCTGAGTAATTATAAATGCATAATAGGGAATAACCACAGGAAGATCAAGGACTGCCCTTGGAATTTCATACATGGATACAGATATATACAGTTTCACAATGAAGTCATTAGTTAGGAAATGAAAGCTTTTTTTAAAAAAAAAAAAATTTAATTTTTTTTATTGTCTTTAATTTGGGGGTGGGAAGTGTGTCTTTGGTTTTGTTTGGTTTGTGGATACAGGCAGGAATTCCAGTCTCCGGTTTGAAATGGACATTTAGGAGGAGATGTAGGTGCTTAAAATGGAAAAGATGTCTCCTTAGTCACTACAGCGGGCCTATGATGAGTAGCTCAGACGTAGAATCATAGAATCATAGAATAGTTAGGGTTGGAAAGGACCTTAAGATCATCCAGTTCCAACCCCCCTGCCGTGGGCAGGGACACCTCACACTAAACCATCCCACACAAGGCTTCGTCCAACCTGGCCTTAAACACTGCCGGGGATGGAGCACTCACAGCCTCCCTGGGCAACCCATTCCAGTGCCTAGGCACCCTAATAGGAAAGAATTTTAGATGTTAAAAGTGAGATGGGTGCTTTAATGCATTGAATCCTGGGCCTGCTTTGCCTGTGCCCACCACAGAGCACATGGGGACCTCTTAATAGATGTTGTACCGTAGCTCAAATGGTACCTTCAGACACAGCATGCTCAAGGGCACCTGAGTGCTCCTTTGGTGTGTTATTTCAGGATCTGCTGTGCCTGGTACAGCTGAGTGGCATGTTTGTGCAATGGGATGCTGGTTTCATTACTTTATTCAAATTACACTACAAGTTCTGTCAGTGTAAACCAGGAATTGTTCTTTATGTTCTTTATATTGTGTGGTTAGCTTAAAAAACAAGAGTTTTTAGGTCTGTTGACAGAGGAAATAACCTGAGTGCAGTGGAAAGTGAGTGTGCAGAAGGCAACTTTTTACTTTCATATCCTCTCAACTGTTAAGTTTGTTTGTCTATGGCAAGCTTGGGAGTATGTCCCTTTGCTGAGCTCTGTGTGTTTCTGCAGAATTAATAATTGGAGAGGGAGTCCACTAATTCCCACCTCCCCATTTGAAACTTAGCGTGAGGTAATGTATTGAGCACACAATGTATCTCAGCTCAGCAGCAATCATTTTACCTGTTAGTGCTACTTTTTAAATTGAGTTTAAACATGGAACAAGAACTGTATGGAACTGTTTGGCATTTGAATCACAAAATCCTCTTTGTTGATGCTGAATCTGCATCAACACTGAAGTTCCCAAGAAAACTCAGAAAAAAACACATGGCCAAGGAAATTTCCACAAGCCTGGGTTCCATCATGAGATTCAAACCAGATTGGCTTAAAGTTTGATCCATTGACTCATAAAAAAGCCCTTAAACCTCTTTGACTTGGTTTGGGGCTGTCTTGTAGCTAAAGAGTAGATCTGGGAGCTCTCGCTTTGATTTCTCACTCAGTCATAGATTTGTGTGTAACCAGAGGGTACGTCATTCAGCTGCTGTACTCTGGGTTCCCATTCACAAAGCAGTGATAACAATATTGCTTCTCTTCTTTATGTGAGTATTGGGAGACTTTAATTTCTTAATATTTGTCATCTGTAAAGTACTGTATTTCATAGATGAATGAAGCTAAAGAACAAAGGGGGAAGAGGAAATTCATACAGTTCTGAAGGGAAGCCTGACTTAAGTTTCACTTTCAGCAAAATACTCTGTAAGATTTGAGCAGACTCCACAAAAGCCCTTTTTACCTTTATTACAAAATTTTGTTCCATTGAATTCTGGGTGGTCTGATATTCATCTGGGGGAATGCAGTTCTGAAAAGAAATGTGCACCGAGGTGAGAGTCATTGCGTATCACATAACATTTAGACTGGGTTTGCAACGTCAAAGTTGTCTGCTGTATAAATATTAAGGGCTGTAACCCTGAACTTGAGAAGTATTCACTTTTTATCTTTTATTAACTGACTGAACTAATCGTGCTGTTTCACTTGATAACACAGGAATGGATTCTGCAAACATCCGCAGGTATAGGGTAGCACTTGCTCTCCTTCAGCATTTTCACAGTCAGACAGATGTTTTATTTGCCCAAAGGAAAGGGTAATGCTCCCCACGTTTGCCTAAGGAGTATACCTGCTAGCAGCTATGATAAGTTGGGAGACTTCCACTTTGCTCCACTAGTGTAGCTGAAAAGAATTGACCAAGAAACACGTTGTTTTGGAGCTGGCTGCAGAACTGGAAGGATACTATAGTGATTATCATTTAAATCCACTTCTCTCTCCTGATTGGTGACTACATGAATAACATATTAAACTGTACAAACCTTTGATGGCTGGTAGGAAGCAAGTGTTGTATTAATCCTGAAGTGAAGATTTAGAAAGGAAAGGATCACTGTCACAGAGCTAGGTAGCTAGGTCGCAGATCAGAGCAGGTGTTCTCCTGGAGGTAGCCTCTAGAATGGGCAATGCATTGTGTATTTGGGAAGGTTATTAATCTATGCCAAATACCTGATCACATGTGAGGGTTGTACTTTGCATTATTTAATTTCATTCCAATTATTCCTGAAAAAAACAATTAAGAAAATGAATAATTATAAAAGTAAGGTCAACACAATTTTCTCTACTAATGTTTTTAGTTACTGGACTCATTATTGCTAATTTCTTTCATAATCTTTGCCATCTAACCTCCTTTGTTTCATTTCTAAGTGCCAAGAAGGGAGCATCATAAAACTTCCATGAAAACAAAGCAGAGAAATCATATCATTTTAGTGATTTCCTGAGAAAGTAATTATCTGTTGTTAACCTTTATAGTAAGAACACTTCTGATCATCTTCAATATAGGTGTTAAATTTCCATCCTTCTATCTGATTGCAATTTTCCAAGTTAAAAACATATAGTTAGATAGTTATTTTAATAACACATGATCTTTTTCGCATAATGATTATTAAATTATAAAGTGATTTAAACAAGTTTTAAAGCCTAAAAGAAAACTACTCCCTGTTTACTATATAATTTTAAAATGTAATAAATCTCATAGCACTGAATTTTAAATACTTTTTTTTACTGAACAATTAATTTGGGCCCATAAAACTACCTTGTATTTTTCCTGTAATATTAGAGATCTGAACCAACTTACACCAAAGTCAATGGGAGACTTTCTGATGATTTCAGAGGGTGGAAAATCAGATTGTTTTCTCTGCTCCTGTAAATTAGTATGCAGGGACAAATGCCCCCACTTTTTGAAAGGCTTATTGAATTCAGTGATGCTCTGTGAGGGAGCCACCTGCATGCTCAAAGTTGTCAGGCCAAACTCACAAGACACATTCCAAAGTGTCTTGTGTTTCCATCCAGAAAACAAAGAAGCTAGAGGAAGTAACATCTGAAATCAGATGTGGGTGGCAGAGAGGAAGAGCCAGATTCTAGTTTGTTATAAGCAATGTTTCTATTAAAATGAATACAGCTAAGTTTCACTTAGCAGGAATGTATATTATTATATAACAATCCTTTAATGAAACTTTAAAATAGCAAAACTAGTTTCTTTTTTGCTATGAGTGGGATTCAAAGTTTGGGGCTTTTTCCATTTCTTTATGATTTTGGGTTTTTTTAAGAAATAATTATTATCTGTAGGCAGTATTTAAATGTCTGTACTAGCTACACATAAACACTCATGTATTTAAATGAAACTTAGGGCTTAATCTTTTGAGTAGTATTGATATATATGGGCAATAAATTTGACAACAACACATTCATGTGGGCCTTCATAGTTCCTTAAATGTATAGAAACCATTATATAAGAACGTTACGGTGAAGAGGAAGCTCTTGTAGATATTTAAAGGAGCATATCCACATTGAGATGCCTAAATTAAAAAGGGTGACTGGAGGTCATGAGCAGTCTTTCATTGCTGATGGATTTACTGAAATGGAGGTGCCTGAAAGAATAGCCTCCTTATAAATTTCTTTGGCTATCAGGATTCCAAGCAAAAGGGACTTTCTTTATTATTCCTTCTTACTTTAATTTTTCAGTTCTAAATGTAATTAAAAGAAGATTTCATTGCCACTCCCTCTCTGATTCAGCAGAGCTGTTGCTGCTGTTTTGGTACCAGCAGGGTATTTATTGTCTCTTCTCCAATAGCTCTATGCTGTGTGTGGAAGGGACAGATGCTGTGTTTGTGACTGTGACATGATTAGAAGAAGTGAACAGAGAGAAAGTCAGTCATGACCTGGGTGCTTTTAATGCCACTTATGTGGGGTTTTTTGTACAGAGCACAGTGGAGCTAGGAAAAGGAATCCGTTACAGATCAAAGCAAGCCATACATGTAAAAAAACCACGGAGAGGGGCAAGGACTGAGAATGAACCAATGCAAAGCATCAGTATCACCTCCAAACTCTACCAAAGCACTCCCCACAAGCCTTTCATTCACTGTATCACTACACTGTAGCTCTGTTAGAATGATCTTGATCCCTTCCTCACCTTTCTTTCTGCCAGTTTACTCTCTCATCTGTGTTTCACCATCCTTCAGCCATCCATGATAGCTTCCAGAAGTCTCTTCTCCAGTCTCATTGAGGAAGTCAGCAGAGGGGTGAGCACAGAAGCTGTAGATGCGAGTTGGCTTGTGCACAGCTTTAGGGTAACACTGCTACATCATTCCTGGCTGCAGACATGGCATTGAGTTGACCACATGGTTTTCCACTGCTTAATGCAGAACTGCTGAACTTCAGTTGTATGGATTGGAATCATACAGGTGAGAAAAGGAGGAAGAGTGTACACATGAAGGAAAAACAGAAAAGAGCAGCCATTTTGGCTGTTTAAATTCAAAGTGTTGTGGCACCTATGTACAGATTTCTGTGTTCAGTCCCTTGGCTAAAACTAAGCTCTGGATCAACTTAATATCTGAAATACTTCCTGCCAGGGATTATATCTTGCTATGGAAGGGAGCTAGGCTTAGTGAACTAATAGGTCTTTTCTATCTCTAACTACTGCCAGTATGATTATGGCTTTTTAATCAGAAAAATGTGTTGCTGAAAAGTACAGAGATTAAGCACCACAATTGCCTGTAACAAAAGCAAGTTTTGTTGGATGAGCAGAGATCTGATGAATGACATGATTTGAAATGTTTTCATCCTAATGGCTTCCTCTTCTGAAGTTAATTTTTTTTGTCAGTTGCCAAAACATTTATGAGCAGATTTGTGGATAATGACACTCTTAGATGGGGGTTTAAATAAAAATCTGTTCCATTTGCAACCTAAAAGACCTAGTATTAAAACAGACAAATGGGTTTGGAGTCTGATTCCTCTGTGGCTGTGTAATAGATGAGCTGGGGTCACTGGTGGTGTACAGTGAGCAAGCCACAAACTTTTAGGCCAGTTTCTTCCTTGGAGTAGTTTTAACGTGCGAAGCGATGAATAGTCAAAACACGATTTTGTAAGGAGTGCTTGTTGTGAAATTCATGGCTCTGCAATTTAGGGAAGTTCCCATTCCCTATGTAGACTAAAAGACAAGTAAAGAAAGAGGAGAGAGATGGGTGTTATGTGCTGGATAAATAGCTAAATTTAGAATTGGTCTCTTTGTCCAACATTCGGATTCTTAAAAGGGACAAGAAGAAACAGCAGCCCTTTTGAAGAGGAAATTTGGCCTGTGGGTAGGTGGTTGAACAATAGATTGTGTAACATAGTCTAGGTTTATATAATAAGCTAGGAAATGTTGTTAGGGAATTGTTTGATCATAGTAGACGCATGCCAAATAAACCACCACAAAGAAATGCAGACTAGCCAGTGCTGCACCTGCTTAAATTACATATATTGAAAAGCAAGCTCTAAAGTATGTTCAAAAGGTCCTCAAAAAAAGTAATCAGCAGAACTCATGGTGGTTCTTAAGGACTGCGGGTAAAGGTTTTATGTCCCAGTTAGCTGGTGTCAGCCTGTACCAGCCTATCAGGGTTGGTGGAGGTTATGCCATCACACATCCTGGGATAGTCTCTCCCTTTAGCAGTTTTCTTACAGAATTCTAGTTGATATTATCTGTACCAACTGTATTGCCCATGCAATAAAGAGTCCCTGTAGCTTAAGTATTGAGAAATAAAATCTGATTCCATATTCTAATATTAAACTGATAATCCTGCATAGGGCTAATTTTAAAACCCTTTTTGCACCGGTGAAGACACATCTATAACACACCTGAAACATCAGTATTTGCACAGTTTTATTTACATACACAAAACATTTCTTTTTCCTTGTAAATGCTTATGGTAAGATATTTGCAAATACATTTCTGTTTGCTTCTTCCAAGTTTTACCTGCATGTATATCCTTCATCTAGAATGAGAATATAGCCCATTATCCTGATAGGAAGCAAAGTGAGAAAGTGTATGGTAATTTTGCTTGAAATGTTGTTTTCTTACACAAGTAATAAGGCCACTTTTCCCTACCTGGAAAGCATGAACTTTTACCATACCATACAATGCAGGATGGCATTATCATTATTTCCCAGTGGTAATGGGAATTTTATGATAATGAATGCTGAGCTGCATCTATGTCACACTTTGCAGGACTCTTAAAAAATATCTTTTGCTCTATTGTCCTGACTTCCACCTTTTCAAAAGACATTTTGTTGTGCTTTATCCAGTCTTTCTTTTCTCCATCTCCAGAGCCTAGATCATATGGAACCTCAGTAATTTCAGTTATTAGAAGGGCTGATAACATTTTCTTTCAATTAACATATGAAATGAAAAAAGGTAGAAAACTTGGAAGGCAAACGACTGGAAGTTCAGCTTCTTTGCAGACATTGGTGGCAGCTGATTGACATTGCAGATACTTTCAAAATATGCCTCTAAAATACTGATTTAGTTAAAATTAGTTATAATTTTTAAAAACATTTCTTTGAGGTCAGCTGGGTTGCCAAGTTCTTTCACTAGGACATCCCTAAACTATAGAATTAAATCCTATTTAAATCTTGATTAATTAAATGGTAAAACTCCCGTTCATTTTAATGAGGTCGAGATTTTAGATATATACTATTTAGGAGAAAGAAAAGACATTTCAGGTCTTGCCTATTCACCCACCAAGCTAACACAGAGTGGGTTCTTACCATTTATTTTCTAGAGTTTATTTTCCAGGCTACTTTTAAACAGTGGGGGTTCCTTTACTGTCCATGATACTTTATTCCACAACCCCATAGATCTTGTGCATGCTGGACTTTAAATCAACTATCAAATACCCACTAGTATCTTCAAAGGCTTCTGAAAAAGAATGGTTTACAGGGGTGTTTTTTGCTTTGCCAGTATTATGATTTGTTATTCATCTTGTGAATTTTTAAGCAGACCCCTGTACTTGGTATTCATATTAATGGTCTTACTGTATTTAGGTGGATAAAAAACATTCAGTACAATGTATGTAATAGTTACATTTCTATGATATACATACTTGGTAAAAGCTTTCTCATTTTCATCATTTAGACAGGTAGGATCTGGTAAATCATGTGCAGCACTCAGGATGACAGTATGGTAGGGGGTAGAAGAAAACAGCAGGCAACTGCTGCAGGAGATTTCTTCTGAAAAACTTGACCAAATGTTTAAATCCAAAAGAGGCCGAAGATGATGTTTTTCCTCTTTTCCTATAGCACGTACCTTGTCAGACACCAGTAAAGGCTGAGCTTGCCTTGCTCATTTCATACTCAGGTTGAACTCCCTATTATTACAGATCTGTTATACTTTTAACCTCTTTGTCCTGAGCTCCTGGTTTTCCAAAGCTCTGGACTTGCCAAAGCTTCAGCTTCTGCGTTCACTGTGCTTTGTATGTGCCTTGAAATACCTGAAGTGTGTCCAGCATTCCAAACTGTGGGACTTTACACCCAACCATGTGATGTGGGGCAAAGCAGAAATAATACCCAAGAGCCAAATTCTATTGGTATAAGGATGTAAATTAACTTGATTTCACTGACTTTAGCTGTGGTAGTTTAAATGCCAAAATCATTTCAGAATAAGAGCTTTCCTGTTCATGATCTTCACATGGAGGGGAAAAAAAACCCATCAGTTCATTATGTGTATAAACAGACCAAGGATTCCTGTTAGATGAGGGCAATAGTGATATAGTGAGTATCTCCATTTCATCAGTCTCCCGTAAGCTTTTATATAATTTTCTGCTTACGCATATTTTCATGACTTTTTTTTAAAAACAAAAGAAAAGCTTTTTTAAGCTTTTTTCAAGTTTAGAGCATAGAATCAGTAAGAATGGCACGTTTTTCTCTTTTTTTAATTTACATTCCTTGCTTGCCAGTCTTCTTCCCTAGACACAAAACCACTGCCACTGTTTCACGTCTCATACGTACATGCATGCTGTACTCGTACTGTCCCATAAACACTCGTTTCCTTTATTATCTCAGGTTTTATACCGGAGCAGTAACCTTTTACATGATTCCCTTTTTCTCTGCAGTTGTGCTGGTGAAAAAAAAGACAAAGAAAAGTGAAAGACCCTTTAGTTTACCTCAGAGCCTCAGCCAGCAGGAGTTTAAGTGTGTGTCAAGAGAGAGAAAATTAAGATAATCGATAAATGTACTTTGCAGTCTGGTCAATGTCAGTGGCATTAATTTTCTTTTTCTCTTAAATGATCAGAATCTTTTCACTTTCTCACCTTCTGCTTGCTTCCCACTAAAATACA
Organism: Lathamus discolor; assembly: GCF_037157495.1. NCBI lineage: Eukaryota > Metazoa > Chordata > Aves > Psittaciformes > Psittacidae > Lathamus > Lathamus discolor. The sequence continues at coordinate 7,782,891 of NC_088894.1, read as the reverse complement.
GACATAATGCCTCTCCGTGTGTGGCTATCAAAACACAACTTTCTGTGTTATTTTCCACATACCTTCTAAAAAGCCCTTGGTGTATTACACATTACCTTATTTGTGTCAACCACGTATTATAAATAAGAATATCAGTGTTTTCTTGTAATACCTAAAAAATTCAAAGACAAACAGTACTTCTGTGGCAAATCATTCTCACCTCCTATTAATTGCTGATCCTTCTGGTGCTATAATGATGCTGTTTCCCAACAGCCTGAATGTGTCTGTCCTTTCACTGAGGTCATAATGACTGTTAAATGTGCCACATTTCCTCTGTCAATTTGGGGAAAAAATGTCAGATTATATATCAAGGGTTTACTTTGATGCATAACTTTCTGTGAAACAGACGTCACCAAAATAAACTCTGGTACCTGTCCCATTGGGAATGGGAACTCATAAATACAGAGTCAAAAGTAATTGGGCCCCACAAGCCTGCAAATATTACTATTCATTGCATTACCTAGAGGTTTGTGACTAAAGTTGTTGTTTTAACGGAAAGCCTTTCAAATTGGTCTTTAGAAAGATATGCTTCACCACTTTTATTAGTTGTTAATTCCATTTTTAACTACCTATTGTAGTTGGTAATATCCTCTTAGCTTGAAAATACAATCTCTTTGCCTAGTTACTTTATCCATTTTTAGTTCATTGATTCACTGAGGGTTTTTTTCTTCACTGGATTTCTAAAGCAGCAGAAGTTAAAAGAAATTCTTAATTGTTTACTTCATTGTTTGTGCAGTGGTATCAGCATTGACATCTGCAGGAATATAAACAGATTTAAAAAGACTTTTTCTTGTTCGCTTATTGAAGGGAGCTGTGCTATGTTAAATTGATTTAAGTTTCCAAATATGGGTCAGATAAATAAGCTTTTTTAAGTTAATGTTTTCCTTTCTGGCTTCTGGCAGTTTTTGTTTTGGTATTAAATAACGTCTAGAGGCTTCAAATAGCATCAAATTCTGATATCATGAGAATCAGTGGTTAAACCTACAACATGGGTTGGTTTCCATTGTGCATAAAATCTTGGGTCTTGGAATTGGTGTTTTCTTCCGACCAGGACTTCTTGTCTTCTGTGGCTGAATTTTGTTTTGAGGTTTGGATGTACTCAAACTGCTGGAAATTTTGTGGAAGCCTTTCAAGGACGAGAGACTGATGTCTGTGACAGGACAGTTCTCCAGCATCAAAACTGCACAACTCCATGACAAAGCTGCCATAAGGAAGCAGGGGCGAGATGTATTTTGTAGGTCTTGCGTATCTGATGGCTGTTGCATATAGAAATGTGGTAGATAGTTGAAATCTGCCGTGTGTTCTTTGCCAATATAGAAGTGAATAATTAATTAGTTTCTCTGACATTGAGAAGCTTCTCTAAATTCCTGCCTAAAGTCTTATCTCTGATTTGGATACCCACGACTGCACTTTTCTAATGTAAATATGCAGCAAAGGTTTGCTGCACACAGAGACTATCTGCTGAAGTTTCAGATAGCATGTGTGAAGCAATGCTCATAAACTATTGTGAACATCATTAATATAAGGCATACCTACTCATTATTTACTGCTTAGCTTTCTGGGGCTTGGGAATTCAGAGTTCAGCCAAACCCTGACACTACCTCTTCTTCCTAAAGGTAAAGCACCATATGGTTTTTCTCTTTGCATTTCATATGGCAATCCATATGAAGATTTCATTTATTTTCTATAATGTTTAAATCATTAAAAGAAAAGCTTTGGGGTGCAATATGAGACTGACAAAGATAATTACAGTTTTAAAGCCTTAAGAGGTTTCATGCATCATATAAAATTTTACATTCCACCACCAATTTAAATCAATTACAATCTTTAAATCTATAATTGTGTTATTTAAAGCATTTTAAAGGGCACAAAGCATGTGGTATTTCGCAGTGTGTTCCAAAGTATTTTCACAACAGATCTATTTATTGTGTGAAAGCATCTAGAGGCTATTAAAAGATGATCAGAGGCATTAACTCTTTAGTCTGTCTTCTTAATGCAAAAAGCAGATATGCCTAAGCATTATTTATCACTTAGTCTCAGTTGTGCTAAATTTCTCACCCTTTAGTCACAATAATTGTAACGAAGCTTGGAATAGATCATGCAGAGTGTCCTCATAATGCTAAACCAATGACTTCTTTGTGCTTGGGTGAGCATGCATTCTCTTTCATATTACAACAAGGCAAAGAAACAGAAGACTTTTCTAATTTATTCTTTTTATACTAGATCTAGATCACTGCACAGGTAAAGATGGTGCTCTGTTTTTCAGGCAAAGCCCTTTTCCTTCCTCTGCACTTAGCTTATATTAAGGAATTTCAGCACCCAGTTTAAGCTACTTTTATTACTTAGCTGATTTACTAGGAAGAAATGGTGATTGTCTTTTAAAATCCTAAACCAGAAGTTTCAAATTAATATGTTTTTGGTGAGTCTTAGCATTTCTATTCTAGTAGAAATTCTAACATTTGGTATTTCCAAATTTGTGTATAAATAGAATGTTTTCCATAAAACTGAATTTCTGAACAATATCTTTTACCTAAACATTGTTCCATTGAGACTTTTAAATTCACAAAAATAATAAAGCAGAAGTGAAGGACTGGAAATCATCTGAACTAAAATATAGCAGTAATTTTTCTTCAAAAATAATGAGTGTATGTTCAAGGGACTCCATATTTCCAGTAATTCTGACAACAAATCTTGACTGCCCAAGTGTTCATCTTTATGTACTCAGTATTTAAAGAAAACATAGATAAATAAATACAACAACCTACCAAACAGAGAAAACAGTAACTACTGCCTTTCATTAGCAATTACTATTGGTGAAAGTTTTAGATGTTCCCATGCACACATCAATGCAGCTCAGAGGGTGCTTAGTGGAAGACAGTGATAATAAAATATACTCCAAATTGTCAACATTTGGGGAGGGTTGAGGGGAGGAAAGCTGTGTGTTAGTTTTTAAACATTATTCTAAGTGGGAGTTTTCTTGCTCTCTAGGAAAATGCAAGTCTGTCTTTTTAACAGAGAATATCCATTATTATAGAAACACAAACAGTTTTTGTAAGTGTTGAATGAGTGGACCCAGTTTGGGTATCTGTTTTATCAAAATAGAACTACAGGTAGAGTGCCTCTTTTGTTCAGGGAATGCTGCTTTGGAAAGATCCTTTTTAACAGTAATTCAAAACCCAAATAGCCCATAGTACTAACAGCAGAAACTGTTCCTCTTCTAAAGCAACTCAGATGCACTAGTTCATACGTTCTCCTGGGAATCAGTAGTGATGAATGCATTTGTTTCTTAAAGTACAGGCAATAATGTCATTGTTTCTCAAAAGAAATAAAAAGGGGTCCCTACACCAAGGCTGCCCCTCCATTCTGTCTGCTCTGAAGAAAGGATTTTGTCCTCAGGTAGTGGCCTAGAACTGTAAATTCTGATCATCCACCTTAGATGTCCTGTGTAATTTGGAGATCAACTGATACAAGTTGATTATATACGATGCTGAAACAGTAATTCCTGAACTTATAGAGGCCCAAATTGCATTGATTATTTCACAGACATTACCAAGTATTCAGATGTGGAGTCAGTGCCAAAAATGTACCTGCACAAATAAATTTCCTCTGCAGTTTTGCTGGCAGTGGTATTTTGCTTCAGGTCTCTGTTATATGCAGAACAATAACCTCGGTAGCACTGCTCAGCACTGAGCAGGTAACTGAGCTCCAGTGCTGAGAGAAGCAGTTCTGAAGTATTAAGGACAGGTAGCCTGATCCTGTCATCCTTGAAGGTGGCGGGAATGTTGTCCTTGCATTCAGAGGGAACAGGACACAAACCCTGTTTCATAAGCGTTAGTGTCACTGAAATTAATTGTCCCAAGTACTGAGATAACTGTGCAAGATCTCTCTCCACCCAGCAGAGGTGAAATTGGATACAGCACCTTCTCATCAGAGAATTTCCTGTGGGAGCATTAGCTGTAGAAAATCATTTGAAACCATCCCTTTGGCTGCTGCTCTGTCCCGAGGGGATGATTTTTTTTCACGTTCCAACATCTCCAGCATTGACTAGCATGGAAGTCACATAGCAGGGGGAAAAATAATAAAAAAAGGAAAGATGCTTCCAAAAGCTGTGTGTAATCTCAGGTGATACACACATGCTCATGTCATTTGGTTGGTGGGTTAAATATTATTTTCTAACTCTGTTCTCATTTACCAAACTTTAGGATTGCAGTGGGATATTTCCAACAAGATTTACCTTTTCTTGCCCATTAACATTTGAGCAGATCGATCTCTTCTTCCTGCAAGTCACTAGCTGTGTGGCTGCTGAAGAGGCTTGATTTTCCTTTCCACTTTTCCCCCACTCTCACATGAAAATATTTATGCTTTTGTGATGTGTAACACCAGAAGGTATTAGTTCCCCTCCCACTTGTACAAATTAGAAATATCTCCAAGTGGACTTACTGTGGCAGGTGGAAGGAATTTGGCAAAGACTCTACATCATCTGGCATTGCCAGAATTTACACACACCTAGAGCATTCTTGGCAACAGTACACTCAGTGCAGCACCAGGTACTGTCGGTCGGTGGTGGGTTAGCACAGGGCTGTGCAGCACTGCATAGCCTCTTACAGCACTATGGGTTTCCATTTCCAGAGGGAATTTTTAGCCAGTCAAATTGACCTGCTTACCTGGGCGGCAGAAAGGGATTGAAATGAAGCAGTGAATCTAAGCTGAATATGTTTGTAAAAGGCCAAGACCATTAGGACTGGAATAAAATAAACTGGAATAAAATAAACTCTCCTCGTGCAGAGAGGATTTGGATCCCTGGGTATCAAGGATATTGAGTGATTCTATCTTAAGTTACTGCACTAAAAAGCAGCAAAAAAAAACCCCTACTGCAGCAAAAAAAACCCTACTGCAACTCCAAAATGGCAGAGGTCTGGCATTCAACATGATCAAGTTGAACACGTTTGAGGGAAATCTGGATTTTATTTTGGATATTTTCCTTTGTGGGTGAAGTCAATAAAGCTCTCAGTGTTGGAGGTGAGATGCAAAAATATAGTGAAAATTCTGTACAAGTCCGGTCTTTCAGAGAAAGGAAAGAAATAATCTGCATTAAAAATAATCCGCCCGACCAAATATCCAAAGAACTAGTCCAGTAAATAATGGAATGTCACTACAGACTATATAGATTTTGAGATATGTCTTTTATTTTTGCAGTAATAGTAGAAAATAAAGAAAGCCATTTAAAAATATGAACACTGTTTTCGTGTTCACATAACAAATACAAATTTCCAAACTGTTATCTCCATAGTTCTTAATGGTAATGCATTCCCAGTTTTAAATCCAGCAAATACCCATTTTCGTTCTCAAATTAAGTTATCCTATAATGTAACAGCTACTTATAGTAGGAATTTATAGTGGGAACTGTGATTATTGATTCTTAATGCATAAAGGGTTCATAATACAAACATCAGTGGCAAAAGATTTTTGTAGTTTATTTTCATATTTATTTGGGAAGTATATACTGCAATGGTTTATTTTTCTAAACTAAAAATAGACTAAAATACTTCGGAATACTCTTAGCTAAAAACGTAGTAAGAATAATAAGTGTTTAGATTATTGGGTAAAATGTGGTTTTCTTTAAGCAGAATACATCAAGATAATCAGTTCAGGATTTCTGAGCATGCCTACCATAGCTCAGGGATGTATATCTTCCAGCAACGGCAGCAAAACCAAAACATTGCAGAAAACTCAGTGCTAATACAAGATGAATAAAGACAGATGAACAAGCAAGAATGATCATCCTACAAAAGTAATCTAATTTCTACACACAGGTTATTAGCAGTGCTGGCTAACTCCTAAATAGTCTTTTTAAGTGTACATGAAATGCAATAAGAAATTTTACAGGGGAACAGATCAACTTCTTTTTCCTGAGCATTTTATTGTAGGAGAAATCACTGTAGTAATATAAGACTTTTAAACTTATAAAAATAACTCAGCATTGCCCTTTTAAATTGTTTCCGCTGACAACCGAAGTCATAGTGGCATTTGTTCATCCAGATCCCAGTACACACATGTATTCATAATGATACATCCCTCGAATGGCACAGTTCTTCTGTGGTTGCTACCTGTCAGCGCTTGTACTCAAGAACCTTGAATATCAGTGACTCACTAATGTTTTATGATATTTTACCTCACTTTATGGTAGTCATTTATGACAAGACCAGAATGACATAAACTGCCATAAAGCAAAGCAATGCAATCACACAAATGACCATAAATCAAGGTAGCAACAGAAAAAGGTCATAAAAGGAAAGAAAATTGGAGAAAACAACATTTGAGTTCAGATTCAGAAGTCTGGAGTTAGCAGCGCCAAACTTCAGGACAGATGGATGTGAGCAGCAAGCAAATTCAGTGTTCCACTGATACTAATCATTTTGTGTGTGTGTGTGGATGCACTGATAGATTGATACCTAGATGGGCTTTCATCACTTAAAAGACCGTTATAATGTACAAAGAGTTCATCGCAACTGCGTGCATGGCTTTTTTCTTCCTATAAAGTCATCTTTGTTTTGTCCTATACCCTAAGCAATTCCCAATTCAGATGACCTTTGTGAACATTTTTTTTATAACTTATATCTATCTCTGGGTTTGGTTTTTGTTTTTTTTTTTTTTTTTTTAATGAAAAATGTGGTCCTGTTAGGCAGGTTGGCCATCTTTAAAAGCATGGGACCATAATGTGCTTTTCTTAGAAGTCTCTTTTTCTTGATCTGGAAGAGAAGCTCCTAACCGGGAGGGGATGTTGGATGTCAGAAGGTGGTCAGATGGGGATTAGACAGAAATGTCACAGAGCCAGTGGGGTTATGGGTGGATTGAGTTGGAAGCAGTAGTTTCTTGTGTGGTGGCCATGCTCATGAGGCGTGGATGGGGACAAGAGGAGGACTAAATGACGTGAAGGGAGACAAGGAGCTCTGCATGCCCCAGAATCAGAACCTAATGGGGCAGCAGAAGCTGTATGCAATGAGGTGTAACAGTACGTATACCACACCTTAAAGTTATACTACCATAAAAATGAGAAACTGCTAGCAGTGGAGATAACAGCATTTATGAGGAGAATTTATGGGCTGCTCACGTGGTATAAATATATACAGTACACAAAAACCAGCGGGGATAAATTCCACTGGACAACCCTGTTATTTTAACAGTAACCTTGAAAATATTATGTTATTTAACCAAAAAAAAAATAGTGTTAAAGGAACAATATATAATTTAATCTCCTTCTCTACCCTGTACAGTTAATCTCTGTATTAGCAGCAGTGATGTTTAAATATGTGCATTAAGATAGACACTGATAGTTAATTGCATTTACTCCAACATTTTTGTGCTTCCCTATCCACATTCTTGTGCTTTCATCTTGCATGCAAGCCTGTTTCTAAGGGAGCTGATGTGCTTTAAAAACTATGAAGACATATTTTTATCCCTATCCTTTATCTCAGACCTCTTATTCTTCCCCTATTCTTCTCTGTTTCCTAAATCAGTCACTTTCCCCTTTTGTAGTATAATTTGCATTCACAACGGCCATAACCATTTCTAGTAATTTTTTTTTAATTCTTCCTTGTCAAAGGACACCAATGCAGTAATGGATATGACAGAAACATAACAGATAAGCAAAAGAAAATCAAAACAGAGGACTTGAGCTGAGAGATACTGAGCAAGTGAATTTGCAGTGAGCTGAGTTGGGATGCCAAGCCATCAAATTCAGAGATGCAGTGAAGTGATGAGTACTTCTGGTCCTGCCCTGTGTCTCCACAGGACTCTGTGCTGAAGTACAGTTTGTTTCCTTTCTTGTCCCTCTGCAGGAGAAAATCTGGAGTATTTGGGATCACTCCAATCTACTTTTGAAAGGTCCTTTTCATAGCCAGGAGTAGGATCACCTGAGAGTCACCCACTGACAGTGGAAGAGGTCAGAAACTCCAAGGTGAAAGGAAAATATAGAAAAGTAGTTCAGTGTTTAACCATTGCAGTGCCTAGGTACACCATTTAATCCCTTCATGACTTGATTTCCCTGTTAGTTCCGTATCTATGAGAGAAGATAGCATTTGGGAAATTCAAGAAGAAAAACTGTTAGCCTTTCAGAATATTTTCAGATCAAATTTTAGGAGGTGTTCACCAAGGTGTAGATTCACTTTCTCTGATTGCTCTTGCTACCAAGATAGTAAACTAGGACAAGTTAACAGAATGATCCAAGAGTTAAGAAAAAGCTGGTATCTTAATTTTTGATGCAGTCTATGTGTTCTCATTATTACATTGTCTGTTTGTATTACTTTTGATTTATGATGTAATTGGGGAACTATAGAAATGTTAATGGGAAAGATACTGTTCTGAATATGACAAAGTTGTTTACTAATTGTTGCCTTGAACTTAGGCTAATTTTGTAGTATTGAAATATTTAAAAATGGTTTATTTCTTTATTTTTAGGTTGTCATGGAAGTGTTGTTTAGTTTCAATTCCATTCGCAGATGAGCTAAGCTTTCCTCCCCTTAAAACTAGGAAAATGGTGTGAATTAAGAATTTGTTGCATTAGGGTTCAATCTCAAACCTTTAGGCAAGCCCATTAATTTTGTTAAATATTTAGATGAGAAATTGTTGCTTGTATGTTTATTTATTTATTTGTACAACATCCACCGTGCTGCTCATTATCTTAGGGGAGATGGAGAATGTTGAAATGATTATTAGTAAGCTTGGTAATGAGATTACTGAACCATTTGCAGTTGACTTTTTTGTGATGCATAATTACAGGGGTTTATTTACAGTGCCTTTAGAGGTTTTGTTTTTGGTTTTGCTTTTTAATGATTCACATTTATATCCTTTGTTCTTCATATAAGGGATAAGATTCTATCTCTGGATGTTTTGCATTTCTTCCTTCCCAGCACCCCCTCTCCCCATGAAATTAATATATGTTATACTTTAGATATAAATAAGAAGGTCTTATTCAACCAAGGGATCCTCATTCTGCAAGCTTTTATATATTTGAGTAATGTGACTAATATTAATTGAGAATACTCAGGTAAATAGGATTGCTTGTGCGTTTGTCCTAGATGACTTTTCTGGTCTATGTTCAAGTCAGTGGAGAGTTACATCAACTCTTTTGGCCTTGTCTGTCTCATAAATGTGATCTATTAATAGAAAACAGTAGAAAGGATGAGCTGCTTTGCAGGTCTTAAATATCTCACAACTGGGGGCTGTTAAGGTCACTTATTGTCATGTTTATTACTCACATTTCTGACTGTTACCCACTTTTCCTCCCAGATAGCTGTGATTTCAGTTACTTCTGAAGCTTTTGGTGTAGGATTCCTGATATGGAGGAGAAGGCGGAAAAAAAAAGAGAATTAGGGGAGTTATTGGTATCAAGTGTAGGAAAGCCCTTGGGGAACGGAGAATTATGGAATAAAGCTGTCCTGGTTCTACACCCAATTATTCTGAATTGCAGACTTCCTTTCTCTAGCAATCCCTGAGGATATACATGTAAAAATACAGTATCATTGTCTTCCTGTTGTCTCAAACTCTTTAAGATTAGTGCAATGTCTCCTATCGACGTAATGGGTTCTGTTTATTGTAAGACAGTGAAACCTTAAAAATCTTTTTGTCTGTTTGTTTTGCCAGATTTATTTACAGTGGGTTAGATTTCAGGTAGAAAAATGTGAAAATTTTATACAGCAAACTTTAATCACCTAAATAGGGCACAGGCAAAAAGATGGTAATGGTTGTTAATATGTGACATTAAAGTTATGACACTAATCCTAACTATTATTCAGAAATCAATGGGACATTTCATCTGTAAAAATTGCAAGTTCTGAGCTTCCTTTTTCTGTTCAAAAGCAGATCTGCATTGAACACTTGGAATTTATACAAATCCATAGTTAACTTTAAAAATTCCTCAAACAATTTTTTTTCCTTCAACAATAACCAAGTCACGTCCTGTAAAAAACAAAAAACACACAACACATTTTTTTACTTTCAAAATATTAGAATTTAGGGAAATAAAAGAACTAGGGGATCCAGAACAATTACATTTCTTTATGGAAGAATAATAATAAAGCTAAAAATTTGTTTATTTGTCTCAGGAAGTGGCTATTGACTACTTCATTACATCAAGAATAAAACTGCACCATGAACAGATAAATAACTTATTCAGAGTAATCTAAAGCCATATCCTGAACACACTAACAAAAATACTTACTGCAACTTAAATGGATTGAATCAGTGGAAGAGAAGGAAAATGGTCACTCCTGCTATTTAGCCATGAACGATAATGACGAGTTCACAGTAACGCAAGAGTAAGAAAACAACATGCCCTGTTATTTTTAATGTGCAACATGTTCTCTCTTCTTTTGAGCCGAGGTTCATGTGAGCCAGTCCATAGGCTAGCTGCATTCCGTTCTTTTTTTTCTAAAAGCATATTAGTACTCTTTTATGAAGTGCACACAAGACAGTGCAGCTACCACGTATAAACTTGATTTCTGAAGTTCTGCATCATGGAGAGAAAATCTCATTAGAATATACGCTTTCCTGGAAATAAAATGGTCCAAAAACTGTATTGAACATCCAGGGTTAATTTTACTCTCTGAAATTACAGATTCAGCTAAACTGCCATCACCTCATTGTGATAACTTGTCACACTCTTGGAATTTAAGCACCAGCGATCTACTGGGAGTAGACGTCCTCATGTATGCTACCTAAAGGATGGCTACCCTGGGGTTTCTACCAAGCCTACATGATCATATATTGATGCTAGACTTATTTATTTCAGTGCTTCTGAAGTACAATTAATCATCTTACTAAGGTCCCCTATGTGGTACATAATTAATATTATACATTGACTTTGGAAGAAAGCTTTGGGGGGATTTGGATGATCCAAGAAAAATATGGTAACTTCTTTATATTCAACAGAGGGCCTGTGTGGTAAAGATTGAGCTCCTCCATTTAGAAAGATGAAGAATGGTGAGAATGTTTCTTTTTCACCCTTTGCCCCTAACGCTTGTAGTATTCTCTCAGTTTAAACACTGGTCCAGTGCTAATTTTTGCCAAAAGTGAAAGAGAGAGTGAAAAATCATTAATTCAATTTCTCACTGTTTTGCCTCTGGTGATTGCTGTCACTTCAGGTAATAGCTTGTCTGTGGTTCTGACCCAATTCTTAAACCAGTCTTTCCGTACTCAACCAATTAATCTAATGGTTCATTAATTGCAAACATCTGAAATCATTAGAACCTGATTGAGCACAAAAGCATCAAATCCTGTGAAGCTGTGACTGCTTAGCCAGCAAATGGTCTCATTGCAAAGGAATGTCAATGTTTATAGTAAATGTAACCTAAACTAGGGTGTTCATTGACATATCCCTCCATTTGTATACAACGGCTCTGACATCTATCAGTTCAAGAGTGCATGATTTATCCACTGCTATATCCTGGAACTGACAAGCCAAAGATTACAGCTTAACCTACATGAAAGCAGAGGCTGTATGTATTCCTAAAATAAATATTTAGTAACTGACAAGCTCTGGTTAATATTAATTCCTGATAGAAAGCCGTCAATTTAAGCTTACTTCATGCCAAAATCTATTTGTATTTCGTAAATCATTTTTCATGAATATAGTCTAGAGAATCTCAAGAAAATATGTAAGTGGGGGAGGGTTGCTGTATCAGTTGTGGGTTATGTTTTGCACATCTGCATTAAAGAGAACCTTCCCTGGGTCCATAAAGTGGGGCAGACCTGGGTAATGACATACACAAACAGTAATCTGATGGTAACTGTGAAATTGAGACTTTTAATTAAGTGAATTTAGCACGTGTGAAAGATGCTCAGTTTGCTGTTCTGGAACATGAAGCCTTCTGTTTATCCATAGGAGACACAGCACAGGTAGTACTAAACTTTGCTGCCAAAATGCATCAAGGATTCCTCTGCTTGATGTGGTCTGTCTTTGATTGTTCTCTTTTTCTTCTTTTTGTTTTTAGAGGCTACTAATTGTTCTGCTGGTAGATAAATAGCGAAAGGAGATTAACATTTCCTTTAAAGCATTTCTGAGCATTGGTGTTCTAAATGTTTTTGTCTTGCTGCTCTGATGACAGCTGCCTTCCTACAGATTCTGGTCTGGGCCAACAGCATTCTCCTCCGCATGGGTAATGTAAGGGGGAAATTATATTTTCCTGTTGAACACATGCTTTGATAAGTGTCTTCATAGAAGAACTTAGTTGACTGCTCACTTTATGGTTACAAGTAAGACGAATACATGCACAATGCAGATACAAACTTAGCCTACCTGTGCACAGGACAGATAACATTCCTGCTCAAGTCAACTGATGACTGTGCAGCTGTGGCACAGAACTAGTGACTATTGATGTAAAACAGCTTCACACCACACAAGTGCAGCTACTTGGCCTCAAACAGGAACACATCTCTTCATAAAATATTTGCTATCTTTTTCTCTTTTAACACACAATGCATGTACACAAACAGAGCTTCATCCCATAGAATTCAGTTCTCTTACCTCTCCATGTGTGCATTCAAAATGCCTCTATTTTTCAGGTTAATTTTTCTGGTTGAGCCTTCATCTGACCTGTAATTTTGAGAGATGGCTTCTGTTCTTTCAATTAATTCTACTTGATTTCTTCTTACATATGTCCTTATGCAAAGATTAACTGCAATTCTGCTAAGTTGGAGATGTAGCAAAGGTGAGCGCTGTGTGTTCATCGGACAGAAAGGATAACATCATGAATATACTTGCCTAGGTCTGGACTTTTGACCCTCAACCTAACTCTAACATAAATATGCGTGTGTATTCATTACTATGCTTCTATAAACCCGCAGGGAGCAGAAGGGAAAAGGGCTGGTTCTGTTCTTTCCAAACTGGTCCTTGAAGCCGTAGTAAGCAGCCCACACAGGCATATCCAGCACTGTTTTTTGAAATATTCCCATTTAAAAGATTGATAATAATGGTGTGTAGACATTCAAAGGGCTTAAATAGCTGTCTATTTAAGTAGGAACTTCTACCCCTTCAGATAACAGGGCAGATGGCTCAGAGAGGCTACCAAGCAGAGAGCAGGGAGAGAGCCAGGACTGAAAGATAATCAAGGAAGGAGCTAGCTGTGTGCTTCTGGCAATAGATGAGCAGTATCAGTAGCCCTAATGATCCAGGGCAGTGGCCTGAGGAAGTCCTTGGAGTGTGGTTTTCTTTATCACTTTTACTGGACTGCCCTTTGGGAATGAGTTATGATCTGATGGTTTGATCTTTTGTATTGTGTATAGGGTTATTGCACCTTTTAGTTCCTGACAACAGTAGTAAAGCTGCCAAGTATTACTTAAAGTGTGGGAATGTTTATAAGAACTCTGCAAAGGAGAGTGCCTAGTATTCAGAGTGCTAACAGTACAAGAAACATTATCAAACATCTAGCAAAATGGTGTGCTGTGGTGCTTGCTGCAATATCTTGCTTTGAAATGACCTTTTCCAGCTGGTGAAATAAGCCTTTATCAGAATGCAAGGGTCAGTAGCAAAGAAATACTGAAGATCACAACTCTAGGGTGTCTCTATGCTGCTTTTTTTTGAGATAAATGCATAGGTTTTTAAACATACATGTATTTTCACGTCTGCTGTGCAGTTGTTTCAGGTGAAATCCCAAAACGTGTTTGTTCTGAACATTAAATGGAGTGATGTTATTAATTTTTTGACAATGTTCTAGTGGAATCATAGTTCAAAATATTCAGTGAAAACATTACATTCCCCCATCATTAAGGTGAATTTTGTTTGCATGCTCTTTTCCCAGAATACTGATGTTAATTTTTGCTTAACTTTAGTCTTACAAGGTATGAAGCAATTTAACAGACTCAGTAACCTTTCATTAAAGTTCAGTGCAGTACTTAAGCATGTTGGGTGCATTAATTGTTAGCTGACAGCTATTATTTCTGTGAAACCCTTTTGTAGTAACATTTCTGCTTGATGGATTGGATTTTACAACATTTGCATTTTACTGAGCCGCAGTCAACTGGTACTTAGAGCTAGATATTTAAATAAGAAAACTAATTCTTTAAACCATTGTTAAATGTCTATTAAAACTATGAAACTTATTTGGGATAAACTCTTCATTGTGGAGTTCATATCACTGCAGTATTGGTTTTGACATATTATTATAACAAAACTGGCTTCTAAATATAGATGGGACTAAATGTCTATACCCAGTCCCGAGTGCTGGCACAGAGCTGGCATGAAGACTGTTGAGCTCTATACTTTTAAGTGTGTATATATATATATATATATAATTTTCCTGCTCAGGATGCTATTAGATGGTGTAACGCATGGTGAATGATTCTCTGAGGTGCCGAAGAGAGTGGAATTTCTCAGATAGTAAACTCTGAAGACTTTAATGGATTAACATAGTTTTCCTGGCTACTGACTTTGCAATGACCCTTGCATCTATCAGACTAAACTATCATCAGCATTACAACAGTGAGAAGAATAATAGAGCATCAGTGGCTAGCAGCAGTGTTTACTAGATGGAGTTCAGCACTGTAGTAATACCAGTGTGAAGAATATGGTGAGAAAGGAGTAGAAAAATGTATTAAATCTCTAAAGCTGAGAAGCAGGAAGAGTTGACAGTGATAAAAGATGAGTAAATCGTATTGGAAAGGACATGAAAGTCTTGTGGTTTAGCTAGTTAGTTACAAGCTGCTTCAGAACAGATAGGAGAACAGCTGCAGTCTCTGTTAAAAAATGATTTATTTTCTTTCAATAATTAAAAAAGACACAAAGTTCAGACATATACAGCATATGAGGACATTGGAAGTATTACGTTGAAGGTATCTGGCTGAACATGTTGGCCTAGAGTAGAGATGCAGGAGGGAGGGAAGGAGAAATGGTTTCCTTGAGGAAACCAAATAGTCCAACAAAGAGGAGGTGCTGAAGGAGAAATTATAATAAGATGTGAGAGAAGCAGGATAGTAGAAAGTTTTTCACCACCAGAGCACTAAATTTTTCCAAATTGAGTTGACAATCAATTGACACAGAGATGAAAGACTGTAAAAATAAAGGGCAGAGCTCTAGCCTATGATCTGTGTGCTGGTATAGATACTGATTTTATCAATGATACACCATTATTAGGGTCAGTTAATGTGTGTGTCTGTGCATCCTCTTTGATCACAGCTCCATCCATGCCATCATCCTTCTTGGCTGCTGCTACATTCGTTATACTTACCCAATGAAACCTTGTGGAATAGAAATCTAGAAATATATTTCTGAAAAGGGTTATGAGCATAAATATACAAGTTACAGACAGATATTGCATTCATTTTTATTACTGAGTAGTTAAAAATGTAACTATCATTGTTTCAAAATAACACAATAAATTCACAATACTTTGATTATGTTAAAGATCTGAATAAAAGTTGAGTCATGCCTGCATGCCTAGCACTAAATCAATTATGTGCTATAATTTGGTAAAATCAGCTGACTTTAACCACTAACCTTAGATGCCTTATTAAATACATAAGAGTAGCAAGAAATTACTTAGGTCATCAGTATTGTCTCATCAACAGTGGAAAGTGAATGTTATTTCTTTTCATATACTAGAAATCTGATGAGGAAAGGAGAAAAACAGAGAGAAAAGTAAGTTATTCAATAATTCAAGAGGGAATTTACTTTTCAGCAGATTCCTCTCTCAGCTCAGCCAAATGCCCTCTGTACATGGCTTCTCATTTCAGGTAGAATTTGGATAGCAGGTCAGAATTTTTAACAATGAAAATACAGGGTCCATGTCACAGATAAGAGTAAAATACTTTTGCTTTATTAGTCTGGGGCCTGCTATAAGTATCATATGGTAAGCCACCATACACCCAAGTTCTTTGCATGTTCTCTTTACAGTTCCATTTTTATGCTCAAGAACAGGTAAAGGAGAAATAACTCAATAATGCTGCAATTTTAGCAGTATTCTTTGAAGACCCAGCTCACTGTCCTTTTCATAGGTTATTTTCACGAGTCCATTATCCCACAGGTACCTTGCATCTGTCACCGGAAGAGAATGAGCCCCTTGGGTTGAATTAGATCAATACCTTGACCTTCAGGAAGATCCTTTGTTTGTATCAAGTAGGCAATGAAAAAAAAAAAACACCATTAAATGGAAAAAAAAGTGTATTCATCATATGCAAGATGCAGAAGAAATGCATGCTAAATTTAGGAATTGCTCAGTAAATGGAGTCAGTTTGTTGTGCAGAAACACATGGAAATCTGAATAATTGTCATTCAGATGCTTATGACCTCCTGGATATTTGTGAGACAGAGGATGATATCTGTCACATTTGCACTTTGCACTGAGGTTGTCCATATGTGGAGAGTGATTTTCCAAGGTGTAATATCTGTTAGCAAAAATTAGAAGAAAAAGAAATCAGACCTCATTTAGGGAAGCTTCATTATCTGGTGTGCCAGAAGGGAAAAAGGTGGAAGACCTACAAGGAGATCACATGAAACACAGCGATGCAGCTTGAGAGATCAATTTTACATTTGTTTAAAGATAAAATAAAAAGCCATATCTTCATGAGGGAATTATCATGATTGTATCCTAGTGTTTTCAGAAGTAAGCATTTCCTAAGGTGAAAAATGGAAAAATATCCCAGTGGTAACGCTATGCTTAAAAAATTAGAAAATGGCTAGCCATACATTCAAAAGATCTGAAATAAATTGGCTGGTCACTGTGTGCTGCTATGTGAAGTCAGCATATCTGCCACAAGAAGAGTGCTCTGGGGATATGCAGCACACCTTGCCTAGTCTGTTACTCTGGCACTGCACCAGAGGTATTATAATGGACTGGCTGGGAAACATGACAAAATGTGAGTGTAAATGATAGCATGCAATTTGTTTGTTGGTTTTGTGAAAAACTATATTTTTTCTGAAGTTTTGAGCAATTCCGTAAATGAAAAACAATAAGTCTTAAAAGTTTCTGTTGAAAAAGAAATTAAGTATCTTCTGGGAATGTAGTAAGAATGGATTAGATGGATGCTTATGACAACATGGTAACTCTGCCAACTGCTCCAAAAATAAAGAAGTTAAAGGAAAATATACTCAGTTTACAGTCTGCTATCTTGATAGAGGCATATTTTATTTCTTAATATAACACAGATTTCCAAATAAGCCAACTTCTTGCTCACATAGCTTTTCTATGTCAGAAAAATCTGTATTTTACTCTACTTCATACGTAAGTTAGGTAGGTAGATGCAAAATCCATGATCCAAGCTTTGTGGCCATATTTCCTGCAAAAAAAGTTCTTGAGTAAAATTTACATTATTAAATCCAAAAGTCATGTTTGAAAAATGTTACCTTTTCTTTTTGAGTTCTTTAAAAGATGTGAATGATACTTTCTGCATATTGTTTCAATTCTTTTATTCCATTTTCTTTTTAGCTTGAAACACTATTTTTCTAACTATTTTTATTTGAAAGTGATTTTTGCATTTAACCTTTTTATTGTAACAGTGAATCTCAAGGATGTCAACTGCAAATGTAGTAAGCAACATCTCCAGTACAGCCAAACAGAAGTTTTGAGAGAAAGGCTTAGTTGGCACAGAGAAACACCTTCATCTTTGGTGACAAACCTGACTATTGCTTGCTTTAGAGCAACTAGGTCACAGTATTCTTGATGGTTAGCATCATTCATCTTTCTTCCCCTCAAGAAGAAAAGCTAAAGAAAGAAAGAAAGAATGTGATTGCTTACGGTATCCCAAGGGAAACTCTTTGTCTCATAAGGGGCATACCCACGTGGTTTTGTGTTTTAGTGTAAATTATAACTGCAGATTTTGCAACTTGCAGTTTTGAACAAGCAACATTATTTTAAGTATAAGTTAGTGCTTTTTTGATTTTTAACCGTATAATTAAGACAAGCAACCTAAAGGTGCAGAGATTTGTTAGGGAACAAAAGAAGTTATTTTGATTTTACCATAGTTCAGTTGCAGATGTAGATGTCAGGACGTAAAAGAGACCACAGAGGAAAACTGCCTTTCTGGAGAAGTTGCTACATGCTGAATCAGGGAGCTACACTTTAAGATGTTACTTTAGTGCTGTATAATTTGAGCTGGGTTATAAGTGATGGTCCTTGCTCTAAACAGTCTTGCATATGTTTATTTTACCTTTGACATAAATTAATTTTGTGTGCACTTCTGTTCCTTCTGAGTAAAGTTTACATTACATTACATGTAGACAACATGGGGAGCCAAGGTGGGCACCACCATCATGTAGTCTTTGTATGGCTTCCTACTGCAAGCTAATGGGAATCAAATCAGAGTTTTATTGGGCAGTGGTTGTGATATAGCACAACTATAGAGTCTGTTCTACTGTGACAGGATGGAACTATATCCTCCTTCCTTAATCTTAACTAGAGTTGATCAACAGGAAATTCTTTCCTGTTAGGGTGGTGAGACACTGGAATCGGTTGCCCAGGGAGGTTGTGAGTGCTCCATCCCTGGCAGTGTTCATGGCCAGGTTGGATGAAGCCTTGGGTGAGATGGTTTAGTGGGAGGTGTCCCTGTCCATGGCAGGGGGGTTGGAACTAGATGATCTTGAGGTCCTTTCCAACCCTAACTATTCTATGATTCTATGATTCTATGATTCTATGTTCCACCTTTCTATTAATATAAAATTTTCTGAGAAAGGACAGAGAAAGAATAAGAGAATTTATTAAATGTGAGAGGTTTCTGAAAAGAAAAAAAAAAGTAAAAAAGGAAACATATTAATTTTTCCCTGCTAATTTTTAATCAACCTCAAATTCAAAAGACAGCTTGCATTCTTCACTGACAAACGGCCACTCCAAGAGTGTAAGCATACTAAAATTCACAGCTAGGATAATGTACAACTGGAACTGTATCGAGCTTCTATCTTGAGGAACTGAGGTATGCCTTGGAGGAATGCATTAGATGCTATGGTTAATTAACTAATTTACTCAATCAAGTTTAACAGTGGTTTTAACTTTAATGGCACCATTACATTTTAATATGAAAATAACAGGCTGTATTCCTAGCATTCCCTGCAGTCCGCCTCCTCTCTACCATCCACTTTACAATTTGATTTTGATTTGTGAAGTGTTAAACCTGCTTATAATGTCAAGCGCATGTAATACAATATGTCTAGTGAACATTATACATGCCCACCTTACAAATACAGTTGCTTGAAGTCATAGCTCCTGACAGATAGAGTGCATTCTTCAGGAATCATTGAGTTTGCATATGTCCTTCAGGAAGAAAATATTATACATGTGTAAATATAAGTAAACTGAAGTTAAATGTGTTTGAGTGATTTTCTCAAAGAGGATCTGGAGTCCCTGTTGCCTAGCAGAATTCCCTATCTCCTGCCCCTGCTTTCTCTGAGTCCTATCAGGCTGCAAGTAGAAACTGAAGCAAAGAGAATGGTAGTCCCCTCTGTACTCTTTGGTGTGCACCTCTGCTTCAAAGCCACAGTCATGAACCCTTGAGGTGTTCCTGTCCCCATAGTAAAAGTCTATTCCAGGTGAGGTCTCCCCTAAACACTTTTTTTGTGAGCTTCTCTGCTTTATGCAATATAAATATTCTACAGATTGCTTGAATTTTATGCCTTAATATTCTTAGACAACCAACTTCTTTACTCTGTATCTTATTTTCATCTAATGTAATTAATATTAAACACTAAATTAAACATGACTGGGAAAATCCTACTCCCCAGTATGCCACTGCCAACATTTTCCAGTCGCAGCCCATCAGCAAATAAGTTGTTTATACTCATGTGGGAAGACTTATGCCCAAAGCTGGCAACAAGAGACAACTGTTGCCTTATTGCTAGAATAATTTATTGAGTGATTGAAAATGTACCTTCAAGCTGTGTCAGGCAGCGAATCTATGGCTCTCCTTGACAGTGGGTTGACAGGAAAAGTCTCATTTGGGGGTTGGGATTTTTTGACAGTAAAACCCTCCAAAATACAGCTCCTATGTACAGAGGTGAACCAGAACATGGTGATCAGGTATACCAGTAGTTGGTCTAAGAAGCGTAAACCCTGTGGCTGTCAAAGTTGAGAAGATTCCTGGCAGCAAATATTTAGGTGCTAAGAAGGCACCTAGTCTCACTTGTAAACTCTAGTACCTAGGGTATACTCCAGGACAGAGCAGAGACAGACCCACATGCACCACTGCAGTCTGGTTGTCCCCACATGGGTCACACTGATGAGACCGGGATGTTGATTGGAAGAAGCAGCCACAGAAGGCAAAGATTTCAGGTGTCAGATTGAAAGCTTGCTGCTGGATGCCCATGTCCAATTTATAATAGATTTAATCTGATCTTGGAAAGGGACAGTAAATCATTGCTAAACAGTTATATGTGATTTTATTGAGATTTTTTACTATCATAGATACAAAGGCCGTACTTCAGAGATTAACTATGAAAAGTTTTACAAGACAGTGGAGATAATGAATCACAAATTCTGTAAGGGTGAACCTCCCATGCTGAATCAAAGTACAGCTGTCTCATATTTGCTCTGTGTGCATTTTGCTACCAGTAATTTTGTCATCAATTTTCATATTTTGTTTAAACATATTTGTCTTTTGGACAAGATAGGTCATATTTCACACATTTGATGAATTTTCTCCTTGGTCCAGTTTTACAGGATTTGCACTTAATTAATTGCACAACCTTTAATTTGACAGACTGTTTTTAATGGCTGTGTAGTTTCAAATGCATATACACAGAGGAATTTCAAAAAGTAATTGTTTTTATGTCACTACCATTGAAAGTTGCAATTATTAAAATATACAGATAATGGCACAGAATTTCTTAGCTTCTTATACTAAATAATGCACATGCCTTTTTTATGCATATTTTCAGGGTTTTCTATGGAAGTTGAGGTATCGCCTCTGTACAGCAATGTTCATAGACAACCACTGCAATTTTGTACAAATGTACAGCTTCAACTTGCAAAAGCATTGGCACATTTTGCATGGGTACTATTTGCTATATAAGGCTTTACTCAATTTTTATTTTTTTTTTTTTTACAGGAATTATGCTGCACTTTCGTTAGTAGCTGTTGATGGAACTATTTGACTGGGCATTGGCTGGAAGCGCCGTGCTTAAAGTGCTAAACAAATCTCGTACTTCCAAAGCTCTCGTAAGTTTAGCAAAGGAAAGACCACCTTTTACTAGAAGAGCTAAACACTGACAGTTGTGGTGCTCTTAAAAGCTTCTTTAGTTCTTAGCAGACTCACAGAAGAGGGCTACCTCACCCGTCCAGACAGTACGCTGTCAGGAAATGTGCCCATCAAATCTGTTTGTCAAGCCACCAGGCTTTTCCATGCCTGGTAAAAGGCAGACAGGAAGCAATAGGCAAAGGTCAGTCCTTGTCAGTTCTTTGTAAATGTAATTGTACTGGCAGTTTGCAAGGCACTTGCTCGTTCCCTAGCAACTTTATGTATGTGGGGAAGAGTTAAATACATATTTCTCAGTGTGTTGCTTTTCCACTAATTTTGGTTATATGATTATTTTATTTTATTTATTGTTATTTCTGTATAGTTGGAGGTTTATGTGCATAAGCTGTAAGCTTCCATAAGCGACTGTGCAAGCCTTTGAAAAGAAATCTGTTACTGAGGACCGACTTCTGAGTTGGAGTATAATCATGATAATTAATCTAGATTCAGACTTCTTTTGTTATGTGGCTCTGAACAAATGCAATTTGTGAAACAAATTCTTTACAGAATCTGTTTTTCAGATTGGTAGTGGTGAGTTGCAATCAGAATCTGACCCAGTATGACTGAGTGCTTGAGTGATATTTTATGGTGATGGCTATTAGATTTTTAAAGTATATATGCACAAATGACCCTCGCTAATGACAGACACAAGAACAGTGATTTTAAGATGGAGTTTTGTTTAGAGCAATGAATTAAGCTGAGGCATACAACTCCAGTCTAATTTCTAGGAGTTGTCCCTACTTACACAAAAGATGAATTAAACTCATTTATCTTATTGAAGTCTGAGACAAAACAGTGGAGCTCATGTGTGCTGCTGATGTGGACTGGCACAGCTCCATTGACTGCAGAGCAAGTTGGCCCAGGGTGTATGCAAGGTGCCGAGAGAGATGTTTCTGCAAGGGACCAGTTCATATCTGTAACACTGGTACACGGGGTCCCACTCCACCGAGCAAAAATGGCCAGGAGATAACCTCTTTGTCCGTTTGCGCTTGCAGAAAGAATGAGCTCTTGGGTGCAAGCTTTATGGATCGGATAGGGCTCACTAGGAAGATCTGTCACTTGAAAAACCTATCCCTGTGGAACAGTGTCACCTATGCAATGTGGAAACATGTATGAGAAGTGTGATTAAGCACATGTGCAGCATACTAAACGCACACTGAAAGTACAGTGAGATTCTGCTTGATTTTCTATTTCTGTTGCATTAACCTGGCTAAAAAGCAGCTAAACACAGTGCCGTTTTTAAGTGTAATTATTTGATCTGCCAAGTCATAGGCTGTTTCCTTTTCAGTAGCTAATATTCCCTTTCACTTCATTTGCTGATGGAGTCACAACACTTCCACAACATTTAGTGGTAATACTGATGCAGACAGAAATGCATCCAGAACGCTGTGTTAATCCATATTGTTTTTAATTTAACAGACTGAATTTCCTGACATTGTTCCTTTGACTTCAGTAGAGTCACACCAGCAGAGAATTTGTTCCAGTGAGTTTTACAGCGTTACTGACACTCAGTAATTTATCACTATACACGTCTGCTCACTTAACTGATAGAACCTACAAAGATGGGCATGGTGCTTTAAATTGCTCGGTCTCCTGGTGCAGGTAGCAGTAACTCTTTGTTCACCATTATGTACAGTTTTCTACTCATCTGTAGATCTTGAAATGTTTTATACATTAAGGGTGAGTCTGTGCCTGTTAAGGTAATTGGACAGTTCAGGACTCCCATACAGGTCCTCTGAAGTACTTTCCTACATGGGGGGAATGAGTCCTACCCTCACTCCAAGTTGTTTAGCAGCCATTGCCTTCCTGCGTTGGGCTGTTGTGCATGGGAAGCAGAAGGGAAGTGGCTGCTCACCTTGCCTGGTCTCTGCTGCCTGGTCTTGCAGCAGCTGGAGTCAGTCCATGGATGCTCTGCACAAGCACAGCACTGCAAAAGCTTGTCCAGGCCCCAGAAAGTTTCAGGTAATCTGAAACTAGGTGTTTATTATTCCCTCTCATTTTTTTCTGAACCCTGGGAATGAAAAGTTGCTATGTGGTGGGAGGGGAAAATTTTATGGCCTGTTCTTATTGCTTTCATCTCCTCAAGAACTCAAGAGTAGTCTGTTTCAGAAAAACAAGGGACTGAGATGCTTGAGGATGGATTTTTCAAATGGCTTCATCCCTCTTCCTAGGAGCACAATTGCACATATGGACTGAAGACACAAGAGATAACAGACATGCATCTTAAGGTGGGAGCTCAGAGTACCAGAACTGGACAATGTGATTTTTAGGGAGAAGTTAGGTAGCCTGATGCCCTCAGCTGACTTTCAGCATTAAATACACCTTTCACATTTCTGGCAGTTTCCACAGCCATTTAAAATGTGATCACAAGAGATCTTACTCACATGGGATTGTGGAACCAAAGCAGGTCCTAGCTCAAAACTTCACAACCTGTGACAGTGGCACATCCCTGTAACCCTCCAGGATCAGCAACAGAGACTGAGGGCTCTGTTCCTAGCAGAGGGCACTGGCTTCAGGTAGAGGCAGTGTTTGCTCTTTTTTGATCCTTGTAACTGACAGCAACTTTATACTACCACAGTAGAAAGAATTAGAAAAGAGGAATTAGAATTCAGGCTGTGTCCTGGTGAGTTTCTCATCTTTGTTCGTTGCAGATGTTGTCATTTTGAGATGCAAGTCATTTCTTTGAAAAAGCTTTCTTTGGGGTTGAAATATAATGGCAGGAAATTAGCTGTTAATCCTGTCTTTTCTTGGACAGACTAGACATGCATAATGAACTCCCCCTTTCCTCCTTCTTCCTTGCCCAGTGATTCAGTTTGACCTGAAAGAAAACATTTTCTTCCAAGAAAGACAATGTTTATGAGGTGCAACCCTAGTTTGGCTCTGATGATTAGAGACACATGTATCAACCTGTGCAAAATCTGTGATGGCTGTTTAAAATGAACCCTGGTCAGGAAGGCTGAGATCACAAACCCTGTAATAATCAAAACACCAGTACTAGCATAACATGATATTCCAAAGTCACATCCAAACTCACAAACCCTCTTCTGTAACCCTTGTTCCACTTGAGCACAACAGAGATGGTAAAGCTCCATAATTTGCCTGGGAAGGAGCCACGCTGCATCCCTCTGCCTCATTCCTCCTGCTCAGGGGGATCTGGGAGAGGCATTTCCCAGGCTCCGATTCCAACTATGAATAGAGCTGCACCACCGCTATCTAAAATTGGCAAAAAAAGGGATATGGAAAGGTTAGAGTTGTCATTGCACCCATGCACCCAGAGACTTCTGCATTTAAGAGATTGCTCTATATTTGTGAATACTGAGGGGTTTCTATTAAGTTCTCTAACAAACTTAAAATAAATAATTATTTCCCCAGAAATAATCAGAAAAAGCCAGCAGTCATGATTATATGGCCTTGTGAATAGATATCAGATGCAACTTTCACTTTTTCTCATGTGAGCTCCTAGACCACATGTCTCACTGTGGGAGAAAAGCCTGGACTTTTTGTTTCCCCATTTTAACACTAGTAACTGCACCAGCTCATCTTGTAATACCTTCTTGGGCATAGATAGAAAGGTTGTCTATGTGAAGAGACAGTTATGTTATTTTCTGCTTATGTGCCTGAGAATATTTTGTTATTTCAGGGTATTTCAGCAAATGAAAGAGACACCTTTGGGAAACTGGGAGAAGTTCTTCTGCTGAGCAGGAGCATACATTCAATCTTTAGTTCATTGCTTCTGGTGGGCAAGCATTAAATCAGGCACTGTGATCAGATCCCCAGCAATTCCTTCAGTGTTTGTTAGTGCTCCTCATTCCTGCCTCAGTCAGAAATCCTGAGAATATGAAAAGTGGTAGGGTAATAAGAAGTTAATCTGTGCCTTTCTAATTGTGCAACGAGCTACCGTAATGTGAGAGTGGAGAACAGTGTGGAGGAAACTGGGAGTTTGTGGAAATTAGAAGAGGGATATATGCAAGAGTGTGTTAGATCAGCCAGTTGTCTGGGAGAGAGGGCAGTGTTTCAGTGTTGCCCCTTAGTGCAAGTTATGCATTTGAGGTTTTATTCTTTAAACGATTACATATACCTCTGCCCCAGACTTTTCAGGTTTTTCATGCCTGACCTAAGGAGATACCAACACTGGAGTGGGAACCTTTGTTCCTCCAGTGATTCAATCCCTCAATGACTTTAGTACCCATGAATCACCGCAAGACCCCCTCTGGGCACTAAAAAACGGGGGGGGGGGGGGGGGGGAGGGCTTGGTGTTATTACACTGAACTGCAGCTCTATGCATTACTGCTGTCGCATCATGTAAGAAATGCTCCCTTTCAGTTTTAAAGCATCGTGCTTTGTTACTGTTCTGACTTATCTCTAAATATAGCAATGCCGGAACATCTGCTTATTTAAGTAGTTCCATTTGGTCCTAAATCCATCAGGTTCTTGTAAAAAGGACTTTAATAGGTGCTTTTCTAGTGAATAGCTGTGAGTTGCTAAAACTCCTTGGCCTGGGAAACAATATCACGTACTTTAAATCTTCTCTATTGCATTGATTAGTTATTTTTAAATAAATGAGCTGTTTTGAAAGTTCTTTTTAGTCAGAGTGATAGGACTTGAACTGAAATTCATATGCCAGGCAGCAGCTTTGTGAAATGTAAACTGAGTTATAAACCTATAGAAAATGGATTTTATTATGGAAATGTAAACTGTCCCCTAAGCATAGTGTGGGGAGGTGATGCCATAACAACATACTAGTAAGTAATAAACAACAGCCAGTATTATCTCAGATGACTGGGTAGAGCTAGAAATGTATCTGTTTGGGTGTTGAATTATCCCCAAATTTGAATTATGGGCATATAATTCAAATTATCCCCTTCCAGCAATATAAAGTCTGACAGACATATTTTTTTAATATACTTCTTGTGCTGTTTTGCATTATGTCACATCCTCCAGCATTAAAACCGCAGCTTTCCTAACATGATTCATCAGAAATCAGGGGGGAAAAATAGTTGAGATCTGATATACTGAGTACTCTTAAATTACATAGCAGCTTCAAGTATAGTGTATGAGGAGACAGGAGCAGAGTGAATAAGTATGTCTCAGGCTGTCATGTCCGTGAACTGGGAAACTCACTGGCTCATTGAATCATTTCCTGGTACTTCTGCTCATCCATCGATACAGAGAGCAACCAGACTGGCTTTACAGAGATGAAAGCCAGAGTAATTCAGAGCCAGCTGTAATTCTTTATAAAACATACACTAAGTATTTTTGTTGACTCCTGCATGACATTTCCAAGGTGGCTGGGAAGCCAGGCCATTTGTTACACAGAATCTAGATCAATAGAAAGCACAGAGGAAAACAAGTAAAGTTAACATCCAGTGGAAAGGACAGAACAACTTCCGAGTCTGCACATCTCAGATGTGCACAGTGTACATTTCAGAGGAACATCCTGTTCTTCAGAACATCATATTCAATTACTGAAAAATATTAAGTATGAGGAAAAGCTGCTGCCTAACGTGTATGTGATTGTCAGATTTTACCAGTGTATAGAACAGAAGCATTTGCACCCCCTTTTCCTTCTAGCTTTTCTGTGCAATCCCAATGGATACCCATGTCTTTGTAATGCATATTCCATAAATATTTTGTGGGTGCTGTGGCACACCTGAATTCTTGCTTTCATTAATGCTGTCTGCTTTCTCATCATAAAATTCATACATTTTAGCATATAAGAGAACATAAGAGAACTAAAAACCTAAATATGTGGGTTTCATCACACAAGTTCTTTCAAAGATAAAAATAATTTGCTGTATTTGTTCTCAGATAATCTTGGTCAGATTTCATAGTAGAGCCTTGCTGGCTTCAGTGGCTTGATGACTGGAAGTTTACAGTCAGTCTGGGCTCACGTTTCAAGGCCTGATTTAATAGCCAACTTCTCAAACATACCTTGTACATATTCTGGACTTGTTTTCATCCCATTATAAGCATCAAGTCTATTTCCATTTATATTTTGTATGCTGTCCATATTCATAGAAGTTTATATCCAGGTTTTCAGTGTATTCTACATTAAAAGATGGAGGAAAACAAAATATTAAACTCCCTAGGTTTTTCTGCTTAATATTACTACTTAGTTTTAAAATGATTAACACAGCACCTGGACTTTACATGTAAAGATTTAACTTTTGGATAAACAGTAAACTCATCTACTGCTGTGCTAGCTATTTTTACCCCACCTTGTGAGTATGCTTTTTTTATTGCTTTATACAGCATATCTGATTCTCTCTAAAGCACAAACTAAAAAATCTATCCGGCTGTCATTTGCTGCATAGTGCCATCTATCATCATGCAGCTTGGCAGCTGTAGTGCATGAGAGAGAAGGGGGAGCTGAAGCAGGAGGCACAGTCAAGGACTTTCACATGTAACACGAAAAAAAATCCTTGTCACAATTATTTATGGCTCTTGCTGGGGCACATAATAGGACACATAAAACCTCTGTTTCAGTTTCAAGCACCCTCACATCCCTGCTCCCTTGTCGAAGTTGGTCGCAGGCAGTTTTGCTTTACACATACAATTTCCTGAACAATGCCGAGCACTTGTGAAGTGACAGTGACAAATACTAGAGATGCTGGCTGCAGCTCTGCAGGCTGTTACAGGAGCACTGGTGTCAATAATCAAGGAAGGCTGCCAATGATACCAAAATGCCAGTGTGATATTCCACTTGTTCAACCAGCTATCTGCAATGCTTTTATTTTGAAGTCACAGAAACTTCTTGTGTCCCTGTAGTTCCAGGCTGTAAGGAAATAAAGTGTCAGAGGAACCTGTGCCAAGAAAGAAAAATTTCATTATTTGAACTTCTGTGTAGTTTGAGTTTGCGATAGCTAAAATACTGCTATTTCACAGCGGCTTAATGAATATTTAGCAGTTTCCTATTAGTGTTAGCCTGGTGTGAAGTCTTTTTGTTAGGGTCTATCATACCAGCCCTCTGCATGGTGTTCTTGACATTGTTGCTCACAGTGTAACCTTTGGTTCAAGTCCCAGCTGATGGATTTCATAGCAACTGTGTCTGCTGCCTCTCTAGATGGCAGGCAATGAAAAGCTGTGCTGCTAAGGAAACCATGCTTTAGATAATTAAACATAAAACTCGGGTCCAATCCAATAAATTGTCTTGCTTGCAGTTTCTCAAGAAAGAGCGTAGACAGATATTAACCTTGATGTCCCCATTAAAGTCCTCTGATACACTTTTTATTTCCCATATCTCATAGTATTTCTGATCTCCAGCGTTAAGTAGCAGACTGTTAAATTAGCTGAAGAGAGCCCAGGATATATTTGCTCCTGTGGAGCAAATCAGATTTGAAGGTACAGTCCACAAAAACACCAAGAATTCAAACTGAACAGAAGCACTTGAAAAACACACCGCCTTTAAGCACAGTACTTCTTCACTGTTCTTAATGCAGCCACAAACAGCATTCAAATGCACAACGTGACTGTTGATAAACTTACCTATTAATAAATCAGGGTTACATTTAACTAAGCGAAATGCACCTCACCTCTTCCTGAGGATGTAGGGAAAGGTGGCGTCTTCTAGGCCAGCTTCAGTAATTTCAAATGTTAAAATATGCCTAGGAAAAAAAAAAAAAAAAAAGATACAAAGACCAAGTTAGCAAGAGATGAATTGTTATGGGGTTTTATATTTCAGTTCTGCTGAACTTTATATGCTGTCAATTATATACAGTAGTTCATTCAAACTTGTTTCTCGTGACTGTTCTCCTACAGCAGTTTCTATAGGTCAAAAGTGCTCCTACATGAAGAAGGGTTGTTTCATGAAACCTTGATCTTGCTAGCTCATTTACGTCCCACATCCATCCTATTGCCCCTACACAAGAAGTGTTCTGAGAAACCGTTCACATAAGACAAAGCACATCTCTGCCTATGACTTTACATTCCACCATCAAAACTCCCTCTAATTCTATACAGAGAGTTCCTGCTGAACAGAGGTGGTCTGGGTAAGTGTAAGTTGAAACAGCTGTGTGCTCTTTACCTCATCTGCACTGAGAATCACAGCCTGTTTCTGCTCATTGCTTCCTCCTTCACAATCTAATTAAACATGTACACATGGGGATTTTTTCTCCTGCATAGTTTCTTTTTAAATTTCCTGTCCCAGTTGGATTTGTTTTCCCACCTTAGTGAAAATAGGAATGTGATCAAATGTTGATCAGACCATATTTGCATCCATTGCACTTGTAGTTTTCTTACACTCACTGAAAACTGAGAGAACTATAGTCCTTACTGTTGTTTCTACTGATAACAGCAACCTAAGATGAATCTTCTAGATCCAAGTGATGTGCAACACGAATCCACAACGTTGTCTTGATTCCTGTGCAACGGTATGGAAGTTAACCTTGTTATGTAATTTGCAATAGTCATTAATTCAGGAAATATGTTCACTTATGGGAAGTCTAAGATTATTGAGCATCTGCAGAGTTTTCTCCACAGTTCTTCACGAACCCACTGAAACTCTCATAAGCTAGCACAAACCAGGTAGAAAGCTGGTTTTGCACAGCTTTGCCAGTGTGTTGCAAAATATGGTTTACTTTTTCCAAGAAAAGTAGTAAAGAGCACATGAATTCTTCAGCTGTGTCAGATTTGGAAACTGCAGCGCATTGTGAAATAGGACTGCTGTCAATCAAACTAATTTCTCATGGATCACTTCTTGTCTTTAATTTCTCTTCCTTTGCTTCTGTTCCCTACATGCTTGTAACATGCTTGTGGCACTTTCTGAAGATGAAAAATGTTTTTTCTGGAGTTTATAGGTGAGATGTAGAAAAGCCTTAAATACTATGAAAAAAATGCTTTAAGAGACAAATTACCTTGGTAGTTAAATGATCCATATCGTAGAAATGTCCATGTAGTTTCTGTTTGTTTTAAATGCATTCATTTTCTCTTGAGCTCTTTGCACTACAGCCTGTTTCCATACTGTTTGGGTACCTTTAAAATCCTGAACTTGGAGAAATACAAATAATTAATATGAACATTAAGGCTCGTCTAAAAAGCAGAAAACTGGAAGGCTTTGGTCATGGCACATTTCATAGGATTTTTCTTGTACTGGTTCTCTTTCAGCATCTCTCTTCTGTAGAAGTAGCTGGTGTATGGTACTTTTGTTGTTTTCATATTCGAGGTTTCAGTTATTCTATGTAGAAAAATGTTCACTGCCCTTCCTTTTCTTATGAATTACAAGGTTGTAAAAACGTTGGAAAAAAGGTAATTTGCCATAGTCTGGGTATGTTGGCTCTGGACAAAACAGCCTGGGACAAATATATTGACTCGCTGAGTCATTTGGGATAAAGCACAAATGTTTTTTGGTGGGAGGTTTTTTTGGGTTTGGATTTTAGAGAACTGGAATAAGGTTGTGAGTAGCTATAGAAACGATCTTGGTATTCCTGAGTGTGGTTCATCTCAAAATTGGTCTTATTCTTCATTAAGTTTATTTCACAATCATATAGACATGATCTGGTTGGCTAACATGGAGATACTTACCACAGTTACATATTGAAAGCCCTGGCCTTTAAACTGGCACGTTTGGAACCTCCCACTTCAAAAAAAACTCTGCCCAAGAAAATTCTTGGCAATGCTAATATATGTGTACTTGAAAAGCAGGGGGGAAGCGAGGTACAGTGGGATATGAAAATTGGTATACTTTACCATTTCCTTGCAAATCAATCTTGACAATTGTGCACAAAAAGCATGCAGAGCATTTTTATACTTCTGGGTTTCTACAAGTGTGCTTACAATCTGCTTTACCCACTCTGAGGTTGTAAATTATTATATAATTTAATATTAGATTGCAAAAATATCTTTTAATGTTTACATAATTAGGGAGAAAAAAATAACGCCGTAGTACCCCCTCCACTCCTGTGCACAAAATCAACTACCATATGATTGCATCACCTGAGATTTTCAGCAGCTAAAAAGTACATTCTTGTGAAAGTGTGCCTTTTAGATTTTTAAAAGACAAAAGATTTTTATTTACTACATAAACCCTTTATTGCATGGCCAGCTAATGACTCCTTATTCAATCAGAGCCTTTCAGTGAGTTATCATGCAGTGTTTTCAGTTTATTTTTCTTTTAAATTAGTAAACTTTAAGCCTATTTGGGTTTTTATTTCTTGTGATGCCACAACACATTGTTATTTGCTTGAGATTGACACCAATTTAGTAAGATGTGGCAAACATGCAGCTACCAAGGAAATAGTTTCCTTAGCAACAAGGAACCTATTGACAACGCTTTACGCGGAACCCACTTTAACCCCAATCTGTGGAGTTTCAGTTTCTCTGTTTTCTGGCAGTTCTTTGCAGCTGTACAAATCAGATGTTAGAGAACCAAAATTTGCTCTCGTATAAACACAGGCAAAGTAATCCTTGATGTGTGTGGAAGCAGGATTTGGTGAAACAACCAAAACTTTTGAATTTAACATTGCAAGTTAAGATTTAAAGTGTACAGTGTAAAAGTCTGAGCTTAAGTAAGGTTACACTAGCTGTAAGCAGAGACCAGCTGGCATGCCCAGCATTTAATAGAGCTTCATATAAAATAATGGAAGGGAAGAAAGTCCTGATGCGTGACATTTTTGGTCATCAGATATTTATATGCTATTGATGTCAGAAGCCTGTGTAAATGCAACATTAAGTTTAGGACTGATAAAAATAGTGGGGGAAGCAAAAGAAACATTTTGCAGTCTCATGAGGGAATTACTCCATCTAGCTTGTCCATCTTGTAAAATAACAGTAGCAATGTATGACTTCACTGGGAGAGGAAAAGGCTTAACATATTACAATGGAATTTTGTTTGTTGGTTGCTGTTATTTTTAAAAGTCCAGTACAAGTTAAAAGTCATTTAATTCCAACATTCTTTGTTGGTTATACTAATTGTCTTAGTGCATCTCTTACACATTCTCTGTTTTTCTGATTTAGGCACCAATAATAGATGGGGTGGCCCAGTACTAATGATGGTAGCCTAAACCCAGAGGATATTTGAAAGCAAATCCTTGATCTTCTACTGTGCAAGTCCCCATGGACTCAGATTTCCAAAGGGATTTGCAATCATGAACGTTCCCAGTTTGGAACAATCACCTAGAGACCCATTACAAGGATATGATTTTTGGAAAATGCTAAAAACTGTTCTCAAAATCAGATCTCTTTAAACTGTTCCCAGTTAAGCACCCAAATTTGAAGCACTGCATATGTTAGAAATCCCACGAATCTTGGCACTAACATCTCTAGCAGTGGAGCAAAGCACAGAGGCAGCTGAGGCAGAAATAACCCAGTTAGCCCAAAACCTGTGTATTGCAAACTTGCTTAGCTCTGTGTCCAAGGTAATAATCTCTGCTGAGACACAGGGCAAGTAATCTTGGGTGGAACAAGGCTTAGACAGTTTTCCAGGCCTGATTCAGTATTTCTGCAAAGTTGGGTATCAGCTCTCACACTTCACAACTGCCTGCAGTGAGTTGAGCCAGTGATGTAGGCATTGCCATCCATTGCATCGTGCAAGGTTGACATCTGTGTTTCCATAGTCCTTTCACGCACACAGGTTTTTATACAGATGTGTGTTTTAATGATATTCGGGATAACATAATAATAAAGCCATAAATCCTAGTATTTAATGTACAGGTAGACTACCTGATTTCTAAGAGGGCTCTGGTCCATGCAAAATTGACAGTTAACAAGGCAATTAGTATTATTGTTTAAAGGGTATGATGTTAAATAATTAGATATTTCTTTTTAAAAGAAAAAGAATCAGGAATGAAATAAGGGGGTTTTGCCAAGCTTTCCATAACAAAAAGCATCACTGAAGTACTAAATATCAGTATAACTTCCAAATAGCTTCTAGGTAGAACTCAGTGGTTCATCTTCACCAGCTTTCAAGATCTGGGGCCAAATTTTCAATAGAAGTCTCTTATGAAATGTGCAGCAGCACATAAGTAGTCTTAAAAGAACAGGTGTTAGATTAATTTTCACCATAATTGATTGCACTGTTTTAACACTCTTCAACAAAAAGAGAAAATTACAAAGGTGAAAAAGAATCTGTTTTATTTCAAACATGCGAATCAGCAAAACCGCTTTTGAATCAATAAGAATCTTTATGAGGGCTTTGGTTATAAAGATCCAATTTTGAGAATAAAGCCCTTTTTTGCTTGTACGTAAATAAATGTAGAAGTTACTGCACCTCGAGAAATACATTTGAGATAATTAATATTTTCCTAAATGAAATTATTAGTTGTGCTTGGTCCTACTGATCTGAGTTAACTCAAGACGGATGCTTTGTGCTCCGCACTTGGAAATTATTTTTCCAAGAAAGTATTAATATAACTGTGTAGAGAAAAATGGTGCATCCTGGAGACCTGACTTGAGTATTCATCTCCTTTTGTGCTGTTGTTATTTGGTTTTGGATTGGCTTTTGTTTTGTGGTGTGGGTTTTTTCATTTAGGTATCCCTTTCTGTACTCAAAAATGTTAAACTTGTGGCATCTATTAAAGAACTTCACTCTTTTGCTGCTAAACTGCTGTAATTAAATTGCTGTATCAGCAGTTCTGCATTGAGCATCTCTCTCATTCTGAATAGTTGTGATTTGATTATCTCTTCCATGAACCCTCGCAATTCTGTGGATATGCTTTTGTGTAATTAGATGAAGTATGGTCCGAAAAAACAACAATATTTCCTAGCCACTGATTTTAGAAATCCTTGCTAGAAAGAACAGTGGTGATGAACTCATTGTTTTATTTTTATGCAAATTACAAGTATTATGATCTACCATATATTTTACCATCAGTTGTTCTTCAATTTGAGAAAACGCTGATTTAAAGCATAGCTTAATACAAATTATTCAGTGAAGCGTAATAGTAAAAAAAAAAAAAAAAAGGAAAGAGAAAATTCCTTCCTTAAAATTATCACAGCCATTTGGCCAGATACAGTTTCATTTAAAAAAGAAAATCTAAACTTTCAGCTAATATAGTCTTTAAAAATATATGTATAAAAAAACCCTTACCACCAAAATCACACTAATAATAGTTTAAGAACATGTTTGTAAATACATACATTGACATATAAGGGTCAAACTTCTGGCTTTCCTTACGCATCTGTAATGTGACTTTTAGTAAAGACAATTAAGCTAGTTACACTAGAGTAGCAAAAGATAATTAAAACATAATTTATTCCATACTCTAATTATTCTGAGACTCTTTGCTAAAGTATTCCTATAAACTTATATTGTGGAATACTGGTTGCATCTCAAGGCTGAAACTTTGCTGACTTATGCACAGAATTCATACTGGTAGGGCAGCAGCACAGAGCTATCTTCCAAATGACCGGTGAGCTTGTTTCAGTCATACAGATCAACACATTTTCTTCCCTGTTGTATGTATGAAGAATGGGGTTATCAGACTCTCCTGAATGTCTCTGATCCATGCTGCCCCTGCGTCCTCCTTTGTGCTTTAAGCTGAGAGCAGCAGAGTCCCTCTTTATTTTTTTCATGTCCTATCGCACGGGGCACGGTGTCAACACTCACCATAATAAATACTAATGCAGTCAAGCCAACAAATAATTTCATTGGTAACTCATCCCAAAAGGCAACTAAAAAGCCTATTTTGAAACATATGCCTTTGTGGATGTCAAATAGTGATAATTTCCAATTGACCCCTGCTGGATTCAAGCGAGTTGGAAGGCATATAACCTAATCCTAATGCAGGTTTCTTGAGCCATTCATTCCCTCACACTCAACCCAGGTGAGATTTCCTTTTTTCTGGAAACAGACATTTCAATTTAATTCTTTCATCTCTAGTGGGTAACAATGCCAAAAAGTAACGTTAGGGATACGTTAGTACTTCAGGTTTTCTGACACTTATTAAAAACTCCATATGACTACACTACTGCCTGTCGAGGTCACTCAAGCAGAAACTTTGTGGCACACAGCCATGGAAAACTGTGGATTAGGCACTAATGAACTTGTGCGATCTGCCCTGTTACCTTGTTAAGCTGCAGATGCTCCAGAGTTGTCTTAACAGTCCAAAAAGAAGGGGGTGACAAAGGATGAGCATCTCTTCTCAAGTGTTATCCAAATAATGGTCTGGATGAGACATCACATTTTGCAAGGAGACCGTAGGATCCCTGAAGATAGATTCCTCCAGGGCAGAAAATAGCAGCTAAAAGTAGAGGTTTGCTAAGGAGAAGTATAGTCCAAGACAGAGTATCCTTTATCCCACAGCACAGAGCAGGGAATCTATATGAATTAATAATCAAAATAAGAGTGGCTGCAGATTGCTTCATCAACCTGAGTGAACTTTGCCAGGCTGTGATTTTTCAATGTTAATGTTGCTGTTGCCACCTGAGTACAGAGTTCAGAAGTGGAACTGCTGCTTCTCAGTGACCAGAACAGTTTGTACACCACTCGGGAGTTTCGTAGGGGTCTGTGCTATTTGTCGGAAAAGGAGATGGAAAGTTCTTCTGCAAAGTATGAAATACTGCATTTCCCTCTGCATTGTGAAACCCTGGGTCTGGAAATTGGTGGGGAATGGAGACTGGGACTTGCTGAACTAGGAGAGAACTCTGATGTCAGCCTTGCATTCACCCCCGTGTGGTGCTTCACAGACTATCACTGCTCCATAGAAGAAAATCTGCTGCTTTTTGCCATCCAGCTTTGTGCTGTGATGGATCACACTAAGCCTTTGTTAGGAATCACTGAATCTCACAGCTATCTTCACTGCATCCTACAGGAGATGAGGCTGGAGCTCTTTTATTTTCTGACCCTGAGGGTTTCAATCCACATTCTTCCCTCCACAGGAGGGTTCCCCACCCACAGCAGTTCATACAAGCACTCACTGTTCCTCTTGGCGTCCCAGGACTAGAACAAAGCCAAGTGCTCCCAGTCCTAATCCTCAAACCCAATAATTAAGACATTCCATGATGAACAGAAAGCAGAAGTAATTCAAGGCCATAACTGAACCACAGTCCCTGCCCTGCTTCATTCACTGCCCACCGGGCAAGAGAGTCATTCCTTTCTCCTCCTTCTCCAGCTCTTCTACTCTGTGCCCTGACTTGACTCATGCTCACTTCTATGAATGTTAAACAAGTAAAACCCCAAAACGTCTGAAAACAAAATTAAGCAACTGTGTTTTGGTAGCAAAAAAGAAAAGAGGAGTCTCTGGGCAAATTAGAAAAGTTGATTCCTACTATTGCATTATTTAAAAGAGTATTCAGTGTATACTGGGAGAATGTCATCTTATCCATATGTATATCTCTTGCTTTCTGTTTTCTTGGTAAAAATGCCAGTCTGATTCAGGAGCTCTGCCTTGAGCAAACTACACAAAAATATTAACATTTCATTAACAGAACATACCCTAATATGTAAATGATGAAACAGGACAAGCTGCTTTTTAGAGCAGTAATTGCTAATCGCAAGAGGGTCGCAGAAGCTGGAATTTGGGTGAGCAACAGACCTGGGACATGATTATACTGTAAGCTACTACTTTGCTAACAACTTGAAAAGCAAAGAAAATCCAGTACTTCTGGTCTGAGTTGGATAGAAATTGCTGCATGTTTCTGAGGTTAATGAGAGAGGAATTAAGCACATTCACACATGTGGTATCTCTGAGCTGTTTCTCTAAGAGCTGTTAATGTAGGATAGAAGTAATAAACCAATAAATTAAAGGTTCTTAATTATCGTTAGAAAATATTGCTATCTTTAAATGCAGATGCAAACTGGGAGGAAAAAAGTAAAGAACTTTCAGTTTTTAAATTAGCATGAATTAAGGAAAAACACAACTCAGATTTTCTTTCTGTCAGTTTTAACTGGGGAAATGCTGAATATGCAGTGATTTTATTTTTTTTTTTTACATTAATAATAATAGGAAATGGTAGATAGTGGCATCTCAGCACAATTCTAATTTAATGAGAAACAATAAAATAGTTTTCCAAAGGGGCCTATTTAGGTCCAAGAAAAGGGGATATTAAACTTTCAGGATTTATTTTACTTTCGTTAAGGTATGCTGATGTGCATTTTCTATGGCTATATTCTATCTGCTGATTAGATCTTTTATAATTTCCTTACTTGGAAGACAGCTGATGTTCCTCAGACTGGATAATTTGGAAAAAGCATAGAATCATAGAATCATAGAATAGTCAGGGTTGGAAAGGACCTTAAGATTTTTTAGTTCCAACCCACCTGCCATGGGCAGGGACACCTCACACTAAACCATCCCACCCAAGGCCTCATCCAACCTGGCCTTGAACACCACCAGGGATGGAGCATTCACAGCTTCCCTGGGCAACCCATTCCAGTGTCTCACCACCCTAACAGGAAAGAATGTCCTCCTTATATCCAATCTAAACTTCCTCTGTTTAAGTTTTAACCCGTTACCCCTTGTCCTGTCACTACAGTCCCTGATGAAGAGTCCCTCCCCAGCATCCCTATAGGCCCCCTTCAGGTACTGGAAGGCTGCTCTGAGGTCTCCACGCAGCCTTCTCTTCTCCAGGCTGAACAGCCCCAACTTTCTCAGCCTGTCTTCATACGGGAGGTGCTCCAGCCCCTGATCATCCTCGTGGCCTCCTCTGGACTTGTTCCAGCAGTTCCATGTCCTTTTTATGTTGAGGACACAAGAACTGCACACAGTGCTCCAGGTGAGGTCTCACGAGAGCAGAGTAGAGGGGCAGGATCATCTCCTTCGACCTGCTGGTCACGCTCCTGACCAAGCATCACACTCCTGCATCAAGCAGGTCACTTTTTTCCAATGTGGTTGTGTTGATCCACATTGCCAAACATTTCCTTTGGCTGTGTGCAAGATGATGTCATGAAAAGAAAGGAAAGCCAGTTCTCAACCCACTTGCACAAGTCTAGATCTTGTGGAATTCAGAAAAGGAGGAGAATGATAACCCAAGAAAACCCAGGGCAATATCACAGAAGCTTCTTCACACCTCTGCTAGAAAAATTCAAATGCAAAGTTCAGCACACCTTCCAGAGGGTCTGATAAAAAGAGAAATGGAGTCACTGTGGGGTGGATGAGTGTCTGCAGGGTAGATCTGACACATCCTTCTGCAAAGGAATCTTGCATGAGCTTGGCAAGACATAATTTGTCTCATACTCTAGTAAACTGATAACATGTATTTTGAGGAAAATTTCTTACAGAAGGAGCATCTGCATTGCCTTACCGGAGCAGTAGTTAGGCTTCTATTCTCCTTTTTGAGCTGCGCCTACAAATGTTTTTTATATATGTGTGTTCACATGTATATTCACCTATCTAATTGAATTACTTAAATTCTGCAGCTCAAATACAAAGCGAGAAATATCAAAGTGGAAATCTTTTCAGCAATGTTCCTGCTAACAGAAGGTATTTTTCCAATAAGAAAGCATACAGTTATATACCCAGGTTTGTTTGGGGTCTTTTTTTCTGGGCTTTAGATTTTGCCTGTTTGTTTGTTTGTGAAAACTAATTTGATGGGGACATTGTAGCCAGCTCTGGACCAAGGAAAATAGAAAGTCTGGATTTTATCAATAATTCTATGAGAATGCATGTGTACCTGGAAGAGAATGGTGCTTTGCCATGAAAATAAGGAAGCCAGATATCTGGATTAAAGGATAGTTACTCTATAGTGTGGATTTACAAACTTTGTCTTGCACAGTGACTGAAGGCTTTGCTTTTTATCTGAGTGCACACAGTAAGCATGAAGGAATCAGTTTCTAACCTCTGATGTTTCTTAGGCATGCAGAAATAACAGCGTACTTGACTAAGCCGTAGATGCACAAATCTGCATCACGTAGCTAGTTAATTGAGGCATGACTGCACGGTTTCCTCATGGGTTTTTCTGATTTTAAGAATAGAAGATATAATAATACTGTTGACTGGAGGTGTAGGTTACTCAGTCTTCAATTAGTGAGGGAATCTAAGGGTATTTTCTTCAGTGATTCAGGAGGTGATCATGACTGTATCTTACATCCTTTGTAATTCCCCTTTGTACATTATTTTAGGCTAAAAAGCTTTAGGAAGCATATAGAAATTCCCCCCAAATATTGGAAACATAACTATTAATACAATTGTGTCAATATAGTCAAATATATAGCTTCATATCTGAACGTTATTACTATTATTTAGTATTTTAACACATAACCAATACTGTGCTAGTTTCTGTAGCACTCCGTGTTTGTTTTCAGCCTTCTTCTTATCCTGGAAATCTGCGATGTACAATTTCCTTGTGATGTGGTTAGATCCATATATTTAGAAGAAAATGATATGACCCTAGAGATGGCAAAAGGCTCCGAGGCTTAAGACCCATATTCTAATACCAGGAATGGCCCAGGCTTTGGGATTTCACCGTTATTATGCTCTTTTCACATGACAGTAATACTAAGTGGGTTTTTTTCAAGTAACGTGTTTCTATTATTTAACCGAGGTTTTACTTTGTTAGAAATTCCTCTTATTTGCTTACTTTACCTGATATCTTTGCATAAATTTGTTGTATCTTCCCCCTACTTAACAGCCTATCTCATATGGCAGGGGGGATGGGAGCTTTAATTCTTATCATATGATCCCAAACATTAGTCACTGCAGTGCTCTGGGAAGGGTTTCAGGGTGCTCTGTTCAGTGCTGTACTGTTGCTGCTCTCTAATTAGGTTTCAAAGTATGTATTTCCCATAAGTGCAGCAGACTGGGGTAGCAGCATTTGGCCAGTTTTAGCTTAATAAATGAAATATTTCTTTCAGGAGCAGCAAGAATGATGATTTCCAATCATTCCTTGCTTTGTTTTCAGTGGTTCTGTTTGACATCAATCTCTTGAGACACCTTTTGGGGTAAATTTCAGTATGATCAAATTTCATTATGATAAAAAAAATAACATGTATTTGTATTTAAAGCACATAATTAACTATTGGAATTCATATTTAAACCATCATTTTCATTTTCCGTTTTCTGTAATGTCTCCTTAGTTCACATAATCTCTTTTTGTTCCAAAGGTCTATGTTAAAAAATGCTCTTTCTTCCGAAGGACACTTGCTGTATAATCCTTTGTTAGGATAACGGGACCATCTGGTCCCATCCATCTCTCTACAATTTGATGCTGGGTTAATTGCACCCTGTCAGCAGGCATGATTGACACTATGTTTTCTCTCTTCACTAAGAGTAGTCTATTAACAATGCCGTTTGTCTGAATTCTAGGAGATATTTTCACAGCTGCTTGTGTGGGACCATATACTCTTCCTAAGTTTTGCTATCAGCCATTGCAATGAAAATATATAAAAGGTAATTTAATAATAAATATTCTCAAATTTGGTGGATAGGTGCAACTCAATGCATTCTTCTCTAAAATGGAATAAGCTGGTTTTGTATCAGTAAATTAGAGGGTTCATTATTTCTTTAGCAGAACAAGAATGGGTAACTCAATTCATCCTGTTGTTAGTGTATTGTCACTGCAGCATGCCATGAATTATCAGGCACAATTCCTCTGACTTCAACTGAGTTATATTAATTTATCCTAGCCCTAATCTGAACTCATGTTGTAAAATACTTAATGCACAACAGTTCGGTTTCTCTGTAAACATAAGCAACTGCATAACAATCTAGGCAACTGCTTCATACACCATATGTGATGTTGCCTTTCCCATTTTAGCAAATACTGTGACATCTAGGTATATCCTGGTCAGATGTTTACTCCATTTTAACGTTTGGATCTCTGTGTGTTTTGCTTTGTTTGAAAGAAAAGGATCCACGTTATTTCCTTGCAGCTTCATGTGAGTCTAACAATAAGGCCCAAGGTCTTTCACAGGAGTTCTCTGTTTTGCAGTAAGCATTCTCCTGCTCTCATGGTAGTTGATTTACAGCACATCCACAGGTGGATGACCAAGATTCACTGTGTGCTATTAAAAGAAATGGGGCAACTAATTCATAATTTTAAGGAAAGCCAGTGTAATAGCTCTATTAGTTTTACAATTCAGTCTTCTCCAAGCTTCAATTTGTTCTAAGTCACTTGACTGAGAGAACTTCAGATTCCATAGTCCTGATCTTTCATTGCTTTGCACTTTCTGTTGCCAATACACCCATGCCATGATGGTTTAACATTACAAGATAACATTTTGTATCCACTTACTACTTATTTTACATGTGTTGACATTAAGCTAAGGAAAATTGTGCGTCATTTTCCAACACATATTTTCTATTCTGAAAACACTCCTGTACTAAGACTTCACTGCTTAAAACTTCTTCAGGGATGCCACAAATAAAGTATATACAGGTAAAACAATAAGCAACGGTGAGCAAGGCATTACAATATTTGAAAAAGGAATTTGGGAATTAGTTGGAAGTTCTATGCTGGGCCACTTTCTGACTGGCAATGCCAGTTTCTTCAGACCATGACTGTATTAGAATGTAATGCTTTCAAAGTTTGTTGAGAAATGTTGGGGTTTGGTTATCTTCCTGTCCGCTATCATCTGGTCAAAGTAAGATAGAGAACAGAACATCTAAAAGCTTATGAAGAGCAGACTTACCCCTCCTCACATCCAGGACAAATCCTGTGATCAAGCCCATCCGTCAGATATGCTGGGGTAGGTGGATATCCCTAACCATGGAGCTGCGGGAGATGCTCTGTAATTATACGTCCAGCTGAAATGTAGGATACACAAGTTCTTCCATTTGCACAAAATGATTCTTGAAGAAGTAACTCAGTGATCTCATACATAATGTCTTTGTAAAACCACAATGTAGAGAATCTTGAACACATCCCAGCAGGTGCCCGAACACTTGTTAGCCCAAATGAGATAACATTTGATATGGGGAAAGCACTTTTTTTTTCCACAGAAGAGTGGCAGGAGGAAAAGGTGGGGTTTATCCTAATTCAGAACAGAAAATTTTCTTACTAACTCTACTTTTGATCATTTTCAATTTTCTTATTTGTTTATGCTATAATTCTCTTCTTCCATAACTTCAGCAAGCTATTTATAGATCTTCAAATCCCAGTTCTCTGGTACATGCAGTTGAAAAATACTTCCCTCTCTTCAGTGACTATTAGGCCTTTATATAACATATGTGCATATCGCTTACTTGCTCTAAATTTGGTCTCACATACTCACACTATGAAAATGTTAATCTGTGAACCATTTCATAAAAATTATTTCTAGTATTACCGGTGGTTATTATTATTTATATTGTGCGAGAACAGGAGATAGGTCAGTGTCACTTTGTACCAGATGTTACAGCTTTATGTGAAAAACCCATCCCCTTCTCCAAAGACTGTTCAGTCAGGAGCTCTAGTTTTGATTGTCACATCCTAACTGACAAGCTAAGTGC
Organism: Lathamus discolor; assembly: GCF_037157495.1. Taxonomy (NCBI): domain Eukaryota; kingdom Metazoa; phylum Chordata; class Aves; order Psittaciformes; family Psittacidae; genus Lathamus; species Lathamus discolor. The sequence continues at coordinate 7,740,343 of NC_088894.1, read as the reverse complement.
TGTTCCCAATTGTACTGTAACTGAGGCTGGAATGGGGCTCTTTGTTTTCCCCTTAGATGTTGGATAACTGGCACATCTCCATGTGTGAGAAGATGTGAAGACTCTGCGATATTATCAAACATCATTTCTAAAGGAAATGACAATTCTTTTTGTTACTTTCATTGGTACTTTTACATGGCAGTTGCTATAATTTAATGTAATTATATCCTTCACTGTTTTTTATTCTTCTATTGTATATATATTCATGCTTCCTCTGATGATAGTTTTCATTGCAGCTCCTGGTTTTCTTTTAGAAAAATTAACTGATTACCTTGCTGCACCTCAAGAGATATGACCCCCTAATATCCTTGCTGGATATTTTTCCATTTCAGGCTTCTCACTGATGAAGCAGGAAGATGCCCTAACCATTTCTATTCATACTAACTCTGTCCCCTACCATATTTTGCAATTGTCATGAGAATAGTAGTTCATTGAATTAATCTTGTTCCTAGTCATCAAATTATAACTTAGTTTCAGCAAATACAGTAGCTACTCAAAAAGCACATTACTTTGTAGAGCTGGTTGAAATATTGTGCACATACAGCAAATGCGACAAAATTTGCCACTTCACTGGGTTTGCAAAAGGGAGAAAAGGAGAAAGAAATCCCCCCCTTTTTTTCTGCTGTAATATCACTAATTACCTCATTAGCAAAAGGCTATTCCATCAACAAAAATGTGCTTTTTGTACATTTTATGCAAGTGACCTTGAAAGTTATATATGAAACAGAGGGCTGTTGCACTTTTTTTTCAGACCAAAAAAAAACAAATACCTGATGGATGATGTAAAAGATGGTGGAGAAGAAATAGTTCTAGCTTCAGAGGAGACAGTACCACTGCACTCTGAGAAGCAGCAACACTGGCTATGCCTCTAGACCTTGGCTAAAGTTCCTCTTGTCTTTGTATCCTTGGGCAAGTCTTTTCAGGCTCCTATACCCCTTCCTACTGCTTCCTACTCCCATTTTCTGCCTACCGTGTTAAATTGCACCAGGAGATGTTAGGGCCACAAAACTGTCTCTTATTATCTTTTGTATCTTGCTTTGTAAAATTTATTTAAAGTGTCTGGTGGAGGCATTAGGTATGATAATGTGTGAAGTAGCGTGATATTGCATAAGTCAAGGTATGTTGATTCATACCAGAGAAGAACTGACCATCCCCATGAATTTCTGTCTATAGGAAATACTCTTTCCTGATTTTTGTTGTATGATTGTGGAATACAGTGTCAGAAGCACTGGCAACATACTAAATAAAACATGGCTCACTGCAATGTAACATGCATAAAGTTCTCCCATTTCCACAGGCATTTCCAGTTCCTCTGCCTCCTGTTTTTGAGGCAGGATCATTTTCACTCATGTCCACCAGAACACACTTTTGAAGACAGCAGCTGTAAAAGATGTGATCATAATGTAATTCATACCTACCTGGAAGAAAATAAATGAATATTTCATTTTATTACAGCACATATTGTAGTACTAGAATCTGTGAAAAGCAGCAGATGAGTTAAAGACTAAGATTGTAACTGTGCATGTTTCTGCAGTACAATTGAGAATATAGTTACCTGCCACTGTGGATACGTCCTGAATACCTGGCATATTACAAAATTAATAATCTGCTGACTTAGTTCTTTTCATTTTGTCCCTCTGCAGCTTGAACAGATTCCATTCTTGAAATCATAAGCCATGTACTGGCTGAATCCTAGTGATATACCTATATTACTTTGTCAGAAGTTAATATATTTGATCCTGTTTATGAAGAAAAAAACCCACACATACTGCTAGGCTAGTCTGTTGTATTGCCATTCCCATGTACAGAAAGAGGGTTTCTTTCTAGGTGTTGCAATTGGGATGATTTTTATGCAGGTGAGACAGGAATGGAAATTCTCTACATTTTTATGAATCAGTATAGGCCTATTGGCTAAGAATCTGAAATAAAAGCTCAGAAATCAGTTTCCCCAGCCAGGAGATAAAACACGAACTATTCTTGGATAATTTACTATCAAGTCTAACGTTACCCACCAAAATTCAGTGGGTGTCTTAATTATACTATGGCCAAAATTATGACTGCTTTGAAATCAATGGTAAAAAGTGTTTCAAAGCCAGAACTCCACTGTTTCTGATACTGATGAAAATACTGCTTCAAAATCAAGCACTAAGGGAAAATAACTAGTCTCTTCATCTGCTTTGCAGGAGAACTGATCACCAGGACATTTAAGCTATAAAGAGAAGGGTATTTGTAGCCATATTCAAATTAGTACTCTCTGAGGAAAGCTAATAGCAATTCACTAAAATTGCTAATTTAAATCTATTTTATAAAATAATTTGCCTTTCTGAATTTTCCAATGCAGATAGAATCCAGTTTTTATATTCTTTTCTTATCATTTTATACTAAACTTATGTGATCAAACTTTGTTCTTGCAAAGTCTAGACTTTCATCTTAGGGGCTCATGCTTCCCACTGTTTGTTGGCTCATGAGCTGGCTTTTCTCAGAGTAAACTGGAGGGGAAAGAGCATCTGAGGAAAGAATGATCAGCTTATGCTCAAATTTGGTCTCTACAGACCAGGGCAGGTTGACCCAGTTGTCTTGTGAATCTGAATTAAATCAGAGCTAACAGAACCAGAGGAGAGTTGGCCAGTTACTAGTGGGGAAATTCAGACTAGTTCTGTCAGTGCTAATGAAGATACTCTAAGCATGCTGCAGTGGAAAGCCCAGCTTTCAATTTGTTGTTGCTTCTGCATATGAAGGTTTAAAAAGCAATCAAGTAGCAGAGATTCTTACTGGTTGTCTCAGCTCCCTGAACAAGTATGAGGTGCCCCTACCTGTGCTTCCTTTCCTCCTCAAAGGCTAAATGGGCTTTTAAGTCATGGAAACCAAATGAAGCGATTTAGCGATGAGGAAAAGAGTGTAGAGTAAAATATAGCTTACGGGATCATGCATTCCTACACTAAAAAATTCTGTATAAGAGTATTTAGAGATAGATGCAGCTTGTAACATGGATTTGTTTGGGGTCTTTGTGTTCCCAAGTCCAGAGACTGTGAGGTTTCACTTTTCAAGAAGCAGTCATTTTTACAGTGCACTTTCGTACTGTCAGAGTTGCTGGGGAAGAAATTCAGTCAGCCATTAAAAGGTGGGAAAGCATCCTGCTGTTATGTATATGAGAGCAGGGCTTTGTCTTGTCACATGTCAGATACGCAGCAGTAGAGGGAGAGAAAATCGTATTGGTATGTGATGGAGTTTGCAAGATGTCCTCCAAACCTTAATTATTGGAATGTGTCCTGGGATAAGTGATGCTGTCATTGAACCCTGATTAGTTCAGAGGCAGGGTGGATGCAAGAGGGAGGAAACATAATGTCAGACTGGTTAATTAGCAAGCAAGTAAGAGCAACCCAAATTGTACAATCTGATGAGCAATTTGTCACCCACTCATTTTAAATGAGAAATGTGGTATCGCTTTGCATTTCTTTTATATTTCCCATTTTGAGATCTCTTTATACATGAACTAAGTTTGTGACTTCTTTGTGGGGTAAGCAAGTGTCAGTGAGCTTACTACTAGGTGAGATAAACTCGGGGCTAAGCGACTTGTCCAGAGGTTACACATCAAGATCACTGGTGAAAAACCTATGGGGCAGCCACATAATCTAACCTGGTTTAGGAATAAGGAAATATGGTGCTGAAAAATTAGAGAGATGGAGAAGAACGTAAACTTCAAGGTCAGAATATTTTGTCTGTTGATTATACTGTCCTTAGCATGCTCAGGGTTTCAATTCATTTATCATTCCTAGTGGGCATACAAATTTTTAGAACATGAGTTTGGGGTAAATATATTTTGTGCTATTTTGGTGATACAAAAGCTACTGAAAGCTGATTTAAACTAGCAAGTGGGAGTCTCTATGTGCACACAGATATTCTTCAGTGACATGGTGCTGCCAAGTGGCTTCTCTACCTCCCTTTTGCTTGCACGGGGAAAACCAGCACTAATGCACTGCTGCACTGCGCAGTCTGGAGGGTCAAGAACAACCACACAGAACTCGGAGCAATTTTACTACTACAGGGACTAGGCTTGATCAAAATCAGAGAAAACCCAAGCATTCTTTCTTCCAACTTTAGATTCCTGGGCTGCACCTCCGACATGGCTTAGGACCATTTGTGAACATTGAACTTCTAATATACTTGTGAGCCGTTCTTCCTGACATTAATTTTTTGGATGATTCTTGATACTAGTTATTTGAGCATTTCAGGAAAGCAAACCTAGCTCTCAGAAGACTGCTATTTCTTTGTAAACGCTCAGTAAACATTAGCCTTTAAAATGAAGAAGGGTAATCATCCAAACATGTAACTTGGAAGGTGTTCAGCCAAAAAAAGCAGCAAAATCGTTTGCTATTGTTCTTTCACAACGGGAAGATTTTTTTTTAGCCTTTGAAAAGTACAGAGTACTTTAGCATTTCCTGGATCACTTTTGAAGACTTGCCGCTTCTGAAGGAGTCCTTGAGTGATCTTACGAACGACCAGTGCTTTAAAGCATCATATCAAGCTTTTATAATAACGTCTTCAAGATGTCTATCATTTAAAGTCTGAAGAAGGGCTTGTCTCTCTGAAGGCTTGCCTGTCTTTTGCCACTGTAATCAGTTGATCTAATAAAAGGCATTACCTCCACATGCAAACTGCATATTTCTCATATCTTTGGAGCATCACAACCACATTATTACAGTTACAACCATAATAGGTGCATATGAGCATGAATAACCGTTTCCAGAAAGTGATAAAAATGACCAGTTCAAGGATTTCTCTGTTTAAAGAAGGGGTGGGGGAGGAAAGCTTTTAATTCTCGACCAATATGTGACTTAAGGGTAAAGATTTCTCATAATAAGTCCCCTGCTGTTATTACAGGATTCAAGAATTGTGAACTCTCCTGAACATTCCTGCTTTGTCCTTGTGGTGCCTAAGTTTGACACTCTTTGTCATTTATTGATGCTTCTTACTGATAAGTATTTTACAGCCCTGAGTTTCTAGCAGGTGCTTTGGGGGTCTTCTGGATTAAAGATCTGCTATGGATGCCTGTGGTTCTTGACCCTTTGATAGTCCCTTCCTTACTGTATCAGTATAACTTGGGACGTGACATCTGGGCACAGAGGGAAATTTAGGAAGACCCTCTTTGTATTTGTAGAGCTTTAGAGACTTACATAATCAGAGCCCCTGCATGAACTCATCTGAGCCCAAAAAACAGCATTCAGTGTTGTAGATGTCTTGGCAAATAGGCTGCTGTAACATTCCCTGCATGTGTTCCAGTGGGGAAAATAGCTCCCCACGACCGCTTGTTCTCCAGCATAGTAATGGAATGCAGAGTATCTTGTGAGTGATTTATAAGTCATAGGGTAAATTTTGGTTTTCCTTCCATAATTTTAACCTGGTGCCGTACACAAAATGATTGCCTGTCTAATACGAGGCTAGGCCAAGCTCTGCACACGCATGGAATGTAAGCCCACAACAGTAATCTGAAATACGAGAAATGGCTGAATTCAAACATTTATATACATAACAAGATGAGGGAGCAGGGAAGAAGCTTATTTCACTAAATCATCCTAAGTTTCTTTGTTTTACTTAAATCCTCCTACAGCCTCTGCCCCCAATGCCAGATTAATTTGATACTAGAACAAGTAACATTTATTATGTAAACTTTTGGGTTAGATTTCAGGTACTGAAAGCAGGATGTTGCAAGTAAAATCAAGGTGAACTTAACCATCACATAGATGGTTGAAAGCTGAGTTATAACCATTAGGTTCTCAAGTAGCAAAACTGAGTTTTGAGGGGTTCTAATGCTGCTCTCCATTTCAAATTTAAATCTAGGCTGGATACATAGATCTCTAGGTTGCCTGTCCCCAAGACAGCCCCACTGGAGAGTTCCCTCACTTGGTCTGTGATGTTAATGGAAGCTGTGGAAGTCTGGCAGGTGGTTAAACATGTTGTGCTTCAGATATTAGTCCTGCAGCAATCCTGCTATGTTGAACATGGGCTATTTAGCATTCCATCCAATTGGCTTTATTTTTGAAGACAGAAAATATAGCATGGTCAGATTTAACCTGATACAATGCTGCACAATTGCTTCTGATTGTTTTAAGTTATTTCAAGTCAGTTACTTATTATCATTTTGGTTAACAAATATTGACACATCAGTATTCCACCCAGGGCTGAACTGACATGAGCGTATAAATACGATGCTAAGCAAGCTGGCAAGTACCTTTTGTTCACAGCTACTCAAATTAAAGACAGGTACTTTGGTGTGTCTTCAACCAGAAACAAACTGTGAAAATTCATTTCCCAGTGCTATTTGGGTGTTTTTGTAACTCACTATGATCACACTGCGTATGCAGATACAAGTTAAAAATAAGCTTTTCAACTCGCGCTTGTTTACACAATATTAGAAGCACTTTATAAAAGTGGATGTTAATTAATGCACTATTTTAATGGCATTCCTATGAATTCATAAGTACATTCTGGAGAGACTTTCAAATATAATTTACTTTCAAAACAATTGGAATTAACATGATCAAAATAATTCAAATATTATTTTTTATTTCCCCTACCTTTGCTATGAAATTGGTTGTTTAGATATCTCAAACATACAGAAAAGAAAAAAAAAATTTCCTCTTCATTTCAATCTACTAATTTTCAAAGAGAGCTGGGTAAGCATTAAGTTTTCAGAGATGTTGGGTATATATTTGTGCTCATGAAAAAGGTAGTTATATATTTAATTTGTATTTAAGATATCTTGCTTGCACCAAGCTATCAGTAGACTAAATTCACACAGTCATAGGTACTTAACTGTGAAGTTAACAAATGTTAAGCACAGAAGTGCTTACTAAGATGTTCTCTACAGAGATGCGCTTTTTGATAGTTCTACCTAAAATATTCAGGAGATATAAATGTTTTCAGAGGAATTCCTTGAAGTTGTGGAAATTGTTTGTTATGCAAGCTATGGTGCGAACTTTCCCAATTTAGCATGTTATTTTGTAGGACTGAGTGGAGAGCTCTCCAGTGTGAAGTGTTAAATTATGATCTGCAGAATAACAGGACCATACGCTGCTCAGAACAGTGAAAATGTAGGGCTCCACCATATGCCGTGTCTAAGGGAAGGGTGGAAGTGCAGCTTCATGCTGTCTTAAACCCAGCTTTAGGACAGTCACTGAATTCCCCTCAGTGCTGTATGCCTTTGGCTCAGGTCTTCATGCTCTCAATTCCAGTGCAAACGAAGAGCAGGTGTAACGGGGTAATTTGCTCAGGCTTTTGGAGGAAGTCCTGTAGTTGCTCAGGGGAGTGAGGCAGTTGAATTGTTTCTTGCTGATAATAGAAACAACTTGTTCAGAATAAAAAATGACCTTAAATTCACCTGAGCTTGTCATTTGTGTTAAATACATTTTTTTTTCTGTACTCATGATTTCTAGATTGGGCAGAAACCAAAATGCCAAAATACTTAGGATTTATTTGTGTTTATGGTCATCCTCTTGCCAGAGCACACTAGAAATGTTAACAGTGATGTCTTTTCTCACAAGATTTTTTGACTCTTATATGAAGAAAAACGTTCAGATAAGCAGCCATGCTCTTGGGACCGCATCTGAACAGGCTGCACAGCCAGACATAAGCTGTGATCTAAACAATTGCTTCACTATGTAAAGTTTAGATCTTGAACTGAGCCTACAGCTTCCATCTCTACCAGCAACAACAGACGGGAACCAAAATCCTTTACCCAAATGTCTTAGAACTTCTGAAGGGTTACAGGCAGATGAGATTACAGGCTTCTCGGCTTGGACCCAACTCTCTTTTTTATTATTATTATTTTTAGGGGCAGTTTTTAATGTGTTTGGTCAATACCATAGGGACAGCCTCACTCTATAACAATTTCTGATAATTTTCTCTAGGTTTAAAGGACATGTGACCAATGTTTATTTGGCTTAGGAAAATGGAATCTCTAAACTGTGCATCAAGGGCAGGGAACAGCAAACATTTCTGCTTCCACATCTATCTGAAACACAAGGAGAATATCTTGTCCAAACAAGCAAATGAACTTTCTTTTTTAAAAAAGCATATGAAAGGCTTCCTTTATCAGCTATCTGTTAACTAGAAAAGGAGGTATGGCTTTCCAGGCTCCCTTTGACTCCTTAAAGTGGAACAAAAGTCTGTAAGAGAATTTTTTATCCAGCTCATGTAGTTGTCAGAACACAAGGAGGGGAAGGGGACATGTCAGATGAAGTAAATACAAAGGGTGAAGCAGCTGAGTTGAAAGTTATCATGAAATGGTGTGCTTGGTGCAAAAATGATTGCAAATGCAGAGACAATAAAACTTGAAATGTTAAGGTCCAGCACGGTTACACATCTGAGTTTCCATTTATTATGGTTCACTATTTTAAAAAGGATCCTGAGTCATAAACATGGCTGCCAGGAGGTCCACCTGGGTCCCATGAAAAAGATAATAAATACCCCTCCCCCGAATTTCTCCTGTCATATTACAGATATTGCAGTGATTGCTTTGGGGCTTTCAACCAGGGCCCTAGGAACTGTGTCCCCTGTGCTTTCCTCTCTCCATAAGTCGTGGTTATAAACCATTTTCATCTGTGCTCTGTATCAGAAAGCATCTGCATTTTATTATATTTCATCTTTGTGCCAAGAAAGGAATATGTTTTGGAACTTCCGAGCACCATCGTATAATTTTCATTAATAAAAGGAGGAGGGAAGTACCATCATCCAGCACTTGAAATGACCTTAAAAGGGGACCCATGCGAAACTGCACAGAAACAAAAGATCTGGAGTAGCAGGGCCCAGGTTGTCTGCTGTGGAAGGTCTTTGATGTTACCCTAATAATGAACAATCAGTGCCAAAGTTTTGATATTAAAAAAATTAAGGGGAAAAAATGAAAAGAAAAATTATACTGATTACTCAGAGAACATAAAATAACTGATATCCTGTTGTAGCCATATATCAGCTCAGCTTAAATATGTTCAGGAGTACAACTAAAACAAGGCATGGCTGTCTGCTTTTTAAAACCTAGCAGGAGAAAGTAAAGCCTTTACAGCATTTCTTATCATCATTTATTTCTAGAATAATCTGTACCAGAATTTTCCATTGTCAGGAAAGAGAAGGTTGAACCAGCCTGTTCTTTTTTTGGCAAAAAGAAGCTGTGCAGCCAGAAATTCAAGGAATTCCCTGTCCTTTCATGGATCTTGGCAAAGTATTAACAACAGCTTGCTCTCTCCTTATCCTTCCATTTGTTTTTTGTAGTAGGGTAATGTATATCAAGGTGTGCTGGCAAGTACCTGCAGCCTGTGTGGAGTAGATGTTCTCTCAAGTGACAGAGCTCAATGTCATTGGAAAGGCTGTTGCGATGCACAAGTCAGCCCAGCTAGTCCTCCCTGTCCTGCTCTCTGGTGACATTTATTTTCTCCATGAATTTAGGAGCTCATTTAATCAACCTCAGTTTCTCAATGTGTAAAATGAAAAAACACTATTGGTCTTCATGAGACAGTAATGAGGGCAAAAAGGTCAATCAGAACTCTAAGCTGAGAAGTGCTTTGCCAAGTGCAAAGTATTTCTGACATGGACTTTTCTGCAAAGTTCTGGAGCTGATAGTTCAGCTTTTATTTTCATTTTGCCCAGTTTTACATTGTTATCTTGAAAATGCACAATAGCAAATTTTTACAAACTAGCCAATCAGGATCAGCCCTCCCAGATAATGTAAATACAATTAGTTGATTTAAAGCACATTTTGTGTTATGCTTATCTGCTAAGTGTTTCGGTTATGGCGTTGATACAGAATGAGTCACTCATACATATTCCTCAAGGAAGAGCCAAAAGATGGAAGGAAAATACAGCCTGAGGAAAAAGTCTATAAAGATTTCTCGCTTTTCTAATCCCTTCTCTCTAATGTTTCTTTGTAAATTTGTCAGATGGGAATGAAATTGCCTCATAACTCTCCAGATGTGAAGAGCATCACTGCACAAAATTACGTACTTGTCAAAGCAAGGGGGAATTTATGTTGGTGTTCCTGAGATGTGATTTTATTCAGTCTATTTCCTTTGTGCACATCATAGCAACTAGAAAGACAAAAACAACTAGTTTATGTATATCTTCTTTCTTTTCCCCCCTTTTTTTCACCTCTGGTGAATTGTTTAGCTTCTATTTTTCCCTTTTGTTTTCTTATCCCTCCCTCCCCCTCCTTTTATCTACTGCTTATTGCTAGTGACAGTAAACTTCCATCCAACAATGCTGTGATGAGAGGAGCTATGATTCTACCAGCACCAGGCAGTTCAGACAAGTGCTACGGTAATTTTCCCTATGGAGCACAGAAGGTGTGGCTTCTCTCCTGGTTCGGAAAGATATTGATTTAGAAACCTGCAACATTTCTTACAGGTAGTCAAATTATTTGCATTATATTTTAGTATTTTAGTTTAAACTTTGCTCATTTTCACTCCAAAGCTTCTGCAGTTAACCATTATGGTTAAACTTACTGAAACTTCTTCCAACAATACCCAGGTCCAGGGTTTTTGTGATATTTTGGACAATATAATTCTCGGTCTTTCTGCAGTATTTCTTCCTTTAGTTTAAAGCTCTGTTATTAAATGGCGTCTAAAGCATTAGGTACATAAACTCCTCTGAATTTCAGCTGCTCCTGGCCATGACCTTCTCAAGACATTTAAATAAATTCAGCTTTTTAATCCTCCTATTTGTGTTTCTTCAAAATACCTGAGATGGTTTTTAAATCGGTATTAATGGGGGAAAAGACTGAAAAGAGATCTTCAAAGCATTATTCATGACGGATCTATTGACCTCTTCTAAGCAACTGGTTTGACACATCTTGCTTAACAGGTGCTTTTAGGTACCTTCTCAAGGCACAGGATGAGGAGATACGGATCTATGTATACTTCCTACTACCTGTACTAAGAACAGTCCAGGGCTTCCCCCTTCCCACATGGATCTATGTATTTCCATCAGCTACCAAAGGAAGTCTAAATTACTAACTTTGCCTGGACATCTTTCAGGTGAGATGGATCTGGAAGCAGATGTCCAGCCAGCTTGGTTTATTTTACTGCATGTCACTCCCCTGGGCATGTGTTAGATCAGATGTCCCTCTAGCCATATTTTAGGAACAGACAAGCTCTGGTTTCATTTTATTTGAATATAGTTTGGCTCTTATGATCTAGCCATGGATGAATCTTTCTATAACTGAAGATGGGCCTAAGCTATAAAAATCAAATGCCTCCTCCTCTGTCTTTTTCTTCTCCCTTTGGAAACTGGTATTCACTTCCCTACATATATGTAAAACCATCCATATTCTGAGAGTGTCAAAAGAGTGAACTTCAGTTTGCTTGCACACCAAGACATGTCATGTGTTTACAAGTTAAAGAAATATTCTCAGAATGATGAATGTGGTGATACAAAAGTAGGTGATATGCTGAGGATGTCATCATTTTGCAAGGCAATGTTAGAGAAAAAATGATTTAACTGGATGTTAAGTTTTCTGGGAGATGGACTCTGAGGTTATTCATTATCTAGCAAAACAGATTCCTAATATACGCTTCTAAGTGCTGTTTCAGTATAGAAAAATCATAGATATTAAAGCCCAACTTGGCTCTGCCCCTGCTAAGAAAGTTTATGTAAAAATATATTTGAACTTGTTCTCAAACTGTTTTATGCTTCAAAATCCTTCTTATACAGTTCATCACCAATTCCTGTATGAAAAACACCTAGGAGAGGCTATAGGTAGGCAAAGTCTGTACATATTCTCGTAATCAAACATCCTGTCCCTTTTTACATTACTGGGCTCTACAGCTTTTTGTATGACCTTCCAAGTATTATTTTTATGCAGTGAAAACTAATCTCTCATTTTATACGATCTCAAAAAATAAATACATGTTGTACTGTATAGAGGTGGTACCTGCCCCCGTCATTGCCAGAACTAAAAAACATACTCAGGCTAGAACTAGCAGTGAAATAATTCACAGCTGAGAGCAGTCAATCATGGACTGTATACCAGGACAGAGATGCTTTATACTACCTGTTGGACCAAAAGATGAGTGTATTTCTTTTGCCTTTATCATGGTCTGGTCCTATAAGTGTCTGTGTGTGAAACGGTCCCTGAAGTCAATGAGCCCTCAATGCTGTTGGTTAATATTAGATATCTATCAGCATTTTACCATAGCGAGGGTGTAAAATACTGGCTTAGAACAATGAAGAGTTCTTGGAGTCATCTCAATGACTTCTTAAAGCAGTTTTCCCTGCAGTATATGGGGTATAAAATTATCACAGTATTGATGGAGCTGGGAGGCTGATCTTAGCAGCCTCGATCAGGGGCCTGGAGATCCCTGCAAAAGGCAGCGAGGTAAATGCCAAGCCCCATATTGTAAAGTAACAAGAAGAATTTTTATTATTGCTTTTTTTCCCTTTTGTATTTTCCTTACCATTTTGATCAGATGTACATTGTTTATAACCCCTAGTTTACTGGCCCCAAATATCATTACAACGTCTGCACTATGATATATGTTTGGTTGTTACCCTTTTAATGGATAAAAAAAGATTTAAGTACTTCATTCTGTTGCATTTTGACAGCTGTTAGCCATCATTTTTCCATTCACCTGCATTTAGCAAGCCCATAAAGGGAGGCAATCTTAGAACTAACAAGAGCTGGGCACTGCAAGGTGATAATTCTGTATCACTTTGGCCTATAAATACCTGACAGGCTTTGCGCTGAGTCAGCACTCTGTAACAAAGTGGCAGCCATGCCCTTTTATCTGTGTGAGTGTTTCACAGCAATTGGACTATCAGCCCCTGCAGTGAAAATCCATAGTATCGATCAGGCTATTTCTCCACTGTAATTCTTTTGTAGGAAATCCCTGATGACAAATTTTATCTGCACCACTTTTTGATTGCTGGTTTGATGTAAGCGATCTCCAAGGGCAGAGTTAAGCTCCTGGCCGTTCCACATTATCAAGCACTAGCTTTATTTACTGAAACTACAGTTGTGGTCACCAGTGAAAATAAAAAAGTGAGAGGGTAGAAAGGAGGAGGTGGAGGAGGCTGAAAATTAAGAATAAAATAATATTTCAAAATACAGAAGTGAGGGGGGAGGAAAATAGTTGCATCAGCTACTTGACTGCTAAGTGTAAGTTATAAAAGCATGTACTGCATTTAGAAATACATAAATAGCAGAAAAATGTTTTGATAAAAATGTCTGCATTATATAGGGCTGTATCTCAAAAGTGGAATGGTTTCAGACCTCGTCCTCCAAGCTTTTGATCATGGTCCAGGTCTCCCTAGGACTGCCCTGCTGGGAAAGGGCTGTGCACATCAGTAAAAAAGAATTTGATTTCATTCTGTTTTCAAACTGATAAATATTCCTTCTGAGCTGCTTCACTTGTACTTACTGCAGTAAGTCTCAGGTCACATGAGGGCTTGCTGTTGTGATAAGGCTTCATATTTTTTCTGTAGTCTCAATGGATGTGGAGCTGGGTCTGTTCAGACACATATGCAAGACCAGATGCTCATGAAAAGCTGCTATGTATAGACCTCTGGTTTAAATGTATTCGTAGTAGAAACCTGTATTAGTGATACCACCCTACAGATTAGTTTAGGTTTTTTAGTCTATAAATGTAACTTGAAAATCCTACAAAAGGAAGTTCATACTTTTCCAGTCTACCTTAGCTGAGTAAGACTGAGAAACATCAGATATTACAGAATGCAGAAATGCTGTTAATGTGAATTCAAAATTCATTCCACCTTTGATTTAAATGTATTATCTCAGCACTTATTACATATTATCATTTAACACCCGAAGTTTCTAATTTTTCACTTCCTGACAAGTGAACCCTTTAATCCTGTACCTTTAAGGAAGTTTTCTCACCATCAATAGTTGTTGTAGTACATTGGTATTATTTAGTATGACTTTGCAGAGATGTTTTCTCCTTACCTAAGTAATGCAGCATGAAACAGTGAAATAGTGTCTTATGTTTTTATTTAAAACCCTGAGTCATTGACATATCTCAAACATGGCACGTACAGTACAGAATTACTTAGGAAAATAGTCTACCTCCAGTCTGTTTTTTCACCCAAAATGTGTTAAGCACAAAACCAAAAATAGCTTGCATGGCAATGAGTTCTCCATCAAGAAAATATCTGTTTGTATAGCTGGACTCCTGCTATGTCACTCTGCTAAAATTCAGTTGCCTAGTAAACATATATCTTTGGATATATGGATATATATCTTTGGATATATGTTTACTGAACAACATATATTGGATTAGGCACGGAGCCAGTTTAATTTCATGACTACACCTTTGAAAAATTGTCTGATTAATACTGAGAGGAATAATTGTATGTGAAGGGAATAGTAAACATTGCCCACTAGAATGGATTTTCAGCAGATAGTGTGAAGTTCTTTGTCCATTCATAACTCTATGCCAAAGAAAGCGCTTTAATCATTTTCTTCAGCAATAGCTCAGATTAAATAAATGCCAATTAAGTATTGAGAATAATTGGGATTATGTGGAAGAAACTATTTTGGCACTTCATATGGTTGAGCACATTCTGAATAAACTCAAAGTTTGAATAAGTTTGGTTCATAAAAGTAGAATCAGAAGATGCAGAGAGAGACAATAAGATTTTCAAGGGGACCTGAACAAATTTCAAAATCAATGAAACCCTTTTTTTAAGTTTTATAGACTACATATCTCTACCCAAGATTTTTGACATAATACAGCGAACAAAATTCAAAGCACGCAGTTTAGCCCGAAGTCTGTTATTATTACTGAATTATCATAAATCCCAAACACATTGCACAACACTTTTTCTCTAAATTACCATAGGGTAATCATTCATCCTTTTCTGTACCCATGAATACAATTTTGCCCTGTGCTTGAAAGGTTAGCATATCTGTGACTGGATTGACCAATGTAAGATCTAATTCATTAATGACTATTTTATGTTCCAACCTTGTTTTATAATAAGGCATTTCAAGCTCAGTTGCCTCCAGTGCCAAAGAGAAGAGAAAGCCTTTTGGGTAGAGCTTAACCTACATTAGGGTCTTACAGGTCAATGCCAGCTTTGAGGTACTGATGGCATATTTGACAAAGTATGGAACATAGATTGTTTATAAATTATTTTGATTAATTTTATGTTTTATCTTAAAATTTATTCCAGATGAAAAGTACTAAATTGACATCAACAGAGTCCTTTTTTTGTATGTGTGGTTCAGGCAGGCATTCACTCGATTTAAGACCACCAACCCATGTCACCTAAACTACTGAACACCCATCAAGTAATATGACTTCCAATTACTACTAACCTGAGCTAGAGTTGAAATAGTGACCTTGAAATACCCTGTATCACATTAACAGTTCCCAAAGCTGTCCAGTCCTATGGTGTTTGATTGTTCTGAAAACAGCAAAAGAGCTTTCCTTCATTTTTCTTTGTTTCATTTTTTAAATCTGCTTAAAATTACGGGTGGATAGGTATCGAAATACTCAATTTACAGTTTCTCTGTATCTCTAATACCACATCTACAAGAACAGCTTTCATTTTCACTGAGAATACCTCCCGCTGAAATGAAATTCTCTTTTCTCAGTCCTTGATGCCTTGTCTGTCACTGACGTATTTTGCACACCTAGATCTCAAAAATCACTAAAAGCTGCCACGCTTCTGCCTCGCATTACATTCAGTGTGGTCTCAGACTCTCAGGATGGATCCTGGTATATCTTCTCTGTCATGGGATCTTGCCAAGAGCTGACCAGATAATAACAAATGAGCCATTAGATGCTAATTTCTGTTTGTGGAATACCTCTCATTAGATTTTCTATATTAATTAGATAATTTTTTCCCATTTTTTTAACCTCTGCTCAGAAATGGGTACTCAAATATTTGATATTTGAACCAGGTCAAGTACTGTGCTGGTCTGTTAGACATTGATGCATCTTGAACTGCAGCAAGGGCTTGGAGGGAGGGAGAGGGCAGTGGGCCACCACAGTTACAGCTGCAGGCTCGCCTGTTGGGGTTGCTTAGCCTTGGTTTGTATGTTCAAATAGGTGACTTGCTAATGGTAGAAGCAAGGGCAACAATATCTTTTTGCATATCTAAAAATGAACACTTCCTGTAGCATCCAACCAGCTGTAAGGATTTGCCAGTTCATTTGCACTTTCACAATCTAAAACAGGTGCAGCTGCAGCACTTTGGTGTACCTTTGTGACACCTTCTGTGAAGAAAAGGTGTCAGTTCATTATGGTTTGTAACCTACCACCTGCATGTCTTATATCCACATTAAGCGATACAGTGATACCACTGGAACATTTCATCCCACTTTCTTCTCTAAATTTCTGCTGCTTTGGGGCAAATTCAGTGTTTTCATTAACATTTAAGATAAATCTGGAAAGAGCACAGACATTAATGCAGATTACAGGCCAGAAATGCAAAGCAGTAACAGCTTTCTTTGATCTACTGAGATGTGTCAGTTGTAAACATTTTTGCACTCCTGAAAATCGGCACTGTGTAGCTCTTGTCCAGAGAAATAAAGAATTTAGGCATAAAAGTCCTGGCACTCCTGGTCTGCCAAACTCATATATCCTACAGTCCCATCCCAAACCCGACGGTTTGGGTCTGATTCTGGGCTGATACAGAAGCCCCATTTTGACAGAGATGAGCAAATCGATACTTACCTCACAGCTGAGTGTGATGGTGGTCTCTAGTAAGCAAGTCCCTTTTCGAGGGACCTTGTTTCATGAGATCTTCCATGGATCCCCAATGTCCATCTGAGTGTTCCCACTCTAATCTGAGTGTGCATCAGTGCTGTTATCCGGTACTAAAAGGAAGAACATAAGCCCTTCTCTCCTACAACAGAAAAGGTCAGGAGATGGTTTTGAACATTGGATCCTCATCAGCCAGAGAGTGGGAAAAGACAGGAATATTATTCTTAAGGGCAGGATTTAATACTCACCGTGTTCTTATTGTTTCCTTATTGGCTAGATTTAGGCTTATGCTCTTCCATCATGGTACTGGTTTTGTCCCCGTTCTCAGGACTCTTTCTTACCCTTTATGCTCTATATTATGTTTAAGTGTCTAACCGATGTATGATCTTACCAGAATAGTCTCAATTTAGGCTTCCGAATGGAATCCTTTCTTTACAAGGACTTTGAGGTCAGCAAAGTAAAATAGTAGGCTCAATGCATGCGAAATTTGCTGCTCATGTGCAAGTCTGATTTACCCCTAAAGAATGAAACAACTCTATTGCAAATAGCATTTGGAAAATAAGATGTTTCCTTCTCTGCTCCAAACTTGTCATCTTTATGGTGTTCCTGGCTACGCATAACCTTTGACTACAGTTCTAATATATGACAGCAGGGCAGATCTAGTTTGGCCAGTTCTAAATATATTCTCAAAGGTAGTCAGTATTCAGTCAGATTGTTTTACCTTGGCAGATTTACCAGAGCAAACTATTCCTTTAAGCACAAAGGCACTTAGTTGGGGCAAATCAAAACTATAGTAAATGCATCTTCCAATGAAATTACATCCAGGAGTTAGTGAGGTTTTTCCCTTCGGCACACTGATGATATTAATTATGGTTGTAAACTGTATGTCAGGTTTCATCAGACCTGTCTTCCACCATCAAACAAAAATAGTCTAATGTCAAATTATTGGAGTCTCCCAGCTGCAGGAAATTCTACTTCCCATCTCTGAGTGTTTTTCTTTACTGCAAAATAACAAGCAAGTCCCATGTGTTTGTATCAGTCTTGAAAGTGCTGTCTGTAAAAGTCATGTCATAACCTCAATCAATCACTCAACATTGGCCAACACTTTGGTAGATGATCCAGAAATACTACTTACTGGGATTATACTTCAGGAAATAACATATTGCTGTCTGACAGCAGCAGCAAAGTACTTTATAAGGAGGTCAAATAACCCAAAGTTACTCAAGTAGTTTCTTTCTGTAGCTTCTGGAGCTGCATCTATTTACACACCCCTAAGTACATGTGACAAAATGCCGAGTAGAAACTGGGTGGCAGGAAGAGCACTTAGAGCTATTTTGTGCTACAAATACACACAACCACTGATGGCAGTTAGTTTTCAGTGTTCCTTATCTTTTCCAAAGGAGCACTGGACTTCACAGCAGAGCTATAAAGACAGCAAAAAGGATGCTGTACTAGAGAGAGTGACAGAGGCAGGGTGATGCATGGAAGTGGGGTGCTGCCAAGCACTGTAAATACAACAGCTATCCGCAGAGGCGGCTGGACGCTCTGTGTTACCAAGCTAAAGTGCACAAGTGGTCCTTGGTCAGTCCTCTTCCCCTCTGTGACCTACAGGCAGTCAGCAATGTTCATAGGAGTGTAATCAAGAGCAGGAAATCTGCAGCTGTTCATTAGAAAAACTTCTCTGGAACTGTTTTCCCAAAAAATCTGTTTTAGAGAGGACCTCAATGTGAATCTCTTAAGCCTGGGAAGCAAAAAATTTACACAGTAATTATTAACCTAAATTTGCTACTCCTAATTATTTTTCTAGAACTAAATTCCTAAATGTAGGTAAATATTAATTAATTTCTTTCACTTCCTTAGGAATATACATATTAAGTTTTCTGGATATGAACGTAGTTCACTAATTAATCAATCTGTTATGGAATAATAAACTACCACTGACCATTTAGACCCATGGAGAATACAGCCTGCAGATCCTAAGTCTGTCCTTTTTTAGACTGGATATTCAAAATTTATGGGTCTGCCAGTCAAGATATAATAAAATGCAGAAACATGCTTGTAAAAAGAAATGTGATATTTACTGTTCAGCCATGTAATATCTTCTACTTATACATCTCCCCTGAGGATAACTTGATGTTATTGGAAGTGTAGTTTTCTTAGACATGCTTCATTTTCCTCTTTTCAAGTTCTCTTCTTCCTTTTTGTCATTTTCTCTTTCTTTTTTTATTTCTTAGATCTCCTCTGGAAAGTGCCAGCCCTTGAAAATAGTAGAAATGAGTAGCATTTGAGACATAATAGTAGGTTTATTTTAAATAATTTGCAATATAAAGCTGAGGAGCAGTTTAGAATGAGTATATTTAAAATCACTGAGATTTATACTTCAGTTATTTGTGCCAGAGTCTGCATGGACATCCGCTATCACTAAATAAAAACGTCACAGTTGGGGCCTTTCAGTGGAGTTCACCTACTGATTGAAGCCAGTCAGTAGGGTTCTGGCTCTGTTCCCTAGCAAACTTTGGGAATTAGACATCTACTGCTAACAGGTAAGTGGCTTAAATGAGAGGTCAAGTAGCTGCATCCAAACTAGAATATCTGAATTTAAAACCCTCATAACTTGTTTCTGTTTTTCTGGCATACTGTATATATAGAAGCCATGAGGTCTCTGGTGTTGCATCTGTCTGTGTACATAAGTCTGTCTGTATATGTACATCGTATTCCAAATACTGCAATGCTGAAAGGATGCCAGCTTAAGGTCTTAGACGAAGCAACAGTGTGTGTTTTGTAATACTCAGTAAAACTGAATGTCATTTGATGATGCCTGTTGGTGAAAGAATAGTGAATACACCCTGCCACATGCTGTAACTTCAGGTCTCTTTGCTTTTATCACTTTACTTGCTTTTATGATGTGTGCAGTGAAAAAAAAAAAATCTCTTGTGAATGAAAGTCTAGCTTTCACTGCAAGGGTTATTAAATGCAGAGAAGCAGTACAGGCCCCTTTGCTGCTCATAAAAGGTGTTGCCTATGTGGTCGGCCAGCTGGGGAACAGAAAGGGACTGCCTTCTCACCATGACATCAGTGTCCATGACAATTTATATAATAGTTTGGGGAAATCCCTGTGATGGGCCAAGGAAGAGGCAGTAGATCCACTCTGCTTCTTGAAGCTCTATTACTTGATGCAATAAATCTGGAGGAAATGTAACTGCTTCTCCAGCATCCGTAGAGGCCAGATTTGTTTCATGAATTTCTCTCTTCTCATTGCCTTAAGCACAATTACAAATACATTATGCAGCGTGAATTTTCACCCTTTTTTAGCATTCAGCGGTGCTATAAAGCACCATCCTTTCCCCTTGGGTTGAAATTAGTGCATTCCCCAAATATCCTGCTGCCTGTGCCAGCCCACTGTGACCTGGAGAGGGAACGCTTCCCTGATGGGATTTAGTCAGTCACATCCACAGTATCTGTCAGCTTTCACAGGGGTCAGAAATCCACATCTGCCACTGATCCCAGGTCACCACACAACGAACTGATGCCAGGTTCTGAGTGAGAATAAACTCTTGATTTTCAACAGGGGGAGCAGTCTTATGTACGAAAGAAAACCAGGTCAGGTCTATTTACCCTTTGGAATGGGCAAAGGCTTTTCCCTCTTCCTAGAAGGGCTTTGCTGCTCCTTAGATTGCATCCTTTTATGTGTATTTTTGGCAGAAAGGCACTGCACAACACCAGGCGCTGTGCTCCAATTGCATGCGGTGCAGAGCATGACATGGAGCATTGGTATCTCCTGTGCACAACAGAATTTGACAGAAATTTAGAAGAAGTTGGGGTTTGGATTGAGAGGCAGTGATCAATTCTGACAGCATCCTGCTCTGCTCAATATTATCTCTGAACTGCCTGGAACCAAATGCTAGTGTGCAGTGCATTTCTTCCCAAAGTTCAAGAGGGTAGATGTAAACACAGGCCGTAAAAGACCTGCATGTCTTGAGCTTGTAAGGGTCGTAATTCTTTCCAGCAAAGTTACCTTTCCTGTTTCTATGAATTACTCTTACATTCTTGTAAGAGATACGGTTTGAGGTATTTATGGTGCATTCAATTCTGCTATCATTGATTTACTGGACTAAACCTGCTCCAGGATATGATGTAAAGCCCCTAATTCCAAAAAACTCTTACATCTCAGCGAGAACAGCATTTTCTGCCCTGTTGCCCTCAAGCAGATGACCAACGGAGATAAACAGAGGGCACTCCACTCTCGGTTGCAATGTGCTTGGTGATGTGAAGGAATCAATCAGACAAAAGCAGATTATTAGAGTGTCTGAGAGAGATCAAACATTGCTGGCATCTTCACCCACACACAGTTGATTTACAGGCAAGCTGATAAAGTGCTGCAGCTCACTGTCAGAAGTACATGACAGCTCCTCTAGCTCTATGGATAAATTATTGCTGAAGCCCATGATAACATTTCTCCACCTAGCAACCAAACATAACAGGATGTGGCTTTTAGTACTCAGAGCCAGAATGATACAAAGAGAAAACACAGAAACTCTTCAAGCAGTGAGGTAGTGCAATGAGAAAGAAATGCATGAACAGATTTTCACACAAATGCACACACGTGCATTTTGTATATATCTATATTGGCTCTGCCAGCATAAAGCTGACTTTGTTTTAAGCCACGTATTTGAAAATGCACATGCAAAAATGCACATAATTGGTGCGAGCGATGACGGCAGTAGCAGAATGGCAACAAGGGTAATCATGCAAGTGTGTATGCATGCAAACTGGATCTCAAGGGTATGGGAAAGGTCCTTCTATGGGTGTTTGTGACTGTACAGCTTGCCTGTACACCCAAGGCTATACTGTGTGAGTGGCTAAGAACATATATGGAAAACATTAGGTGATTCCTTTTGCTTGGAAAAGTGCCAGCAATATGAAACCAGCAAATGAGCCAGACTTTAAATAACCCTATCTTGATATAAAATAAAGGCAAATCAAAATAATTATTTGGAAGACAGTGCTAAGGAAAGGTGTAATTCAAAGATTCTCTTTATTTTTATCTGGTGTCTTGTAAAATAATAAGTATTATAATCTGCTAAATATTGCATTGTGGCTATTAGACATTGGGACTGCTCTTAAAAATTAACTTGGGTTAATTAGAGCATGTACTATGTGCCTATAAAAGACTAAATCAGGCTCTGTCTCAGGGGCCAGACGTAAGTGCTTTTCAAAAACTGAGAATGTGACCCTGACAGCTTAAAATCTAAAGTATATTGAAAGTACTCACAGGTTAGACATGCTGCTGCCTTAGATGCCTTTAACAAATTTTCTTACTTTGAAACACACTTCCTTATTTTAAAATGGTTTTTTTTGTCTTCGTTGCTGTACTAGAAGTCAACCCACAGAAGAATAGGGAAATTAATATGGAAATAACCATATGAAAGAAATGATGAAACCTGTTTATCTGCAGGGTTCTGCCGAATGAACAATCAGGAACTGTTGGGGATTTTTTCTCCCCATGGCTTTTTCAGTTTTTTCAGAGTTTAGAAGAGGTGAGAGGTAAGTGAGAAATTCTGAGATGTAAAAAATGTAAGCTGATGATATCCCTTAAGTAATTCTTCATATTACTTGTTAGTTTGTCATATTAAGGACTCGGTATTGTTTATATTAAGGACTCAGTACTGCTTGTCTGCAAACTGAGATCTAAGACCAGTTTGCGTTTGTACATTTCAATTGTGGTTTTTCAGTCACTGCTGCGATTGTAAATGTAGTCCCAGCAAGCAAACTTGCAAGTTGGCTTAATTAACCATTTGCACTTGCTAATAGCCCCACAACAGCATTATCTCTATGCACCTTTATGAAAATATGGACCTGACTAGAATGTTTTCCTTATTAATAAGCATGTTCCTGGCTGGATTACTCAAAGTGCATCTTACCTTTCTGCCTGCTGGAGGTTGAGTCCAAGGGTGGAATCTGTGATCATTCACCATATTTTAAAATCTCCATCTAATTTTACCATATACCATGCAGACTTACAGACACATTGCAGGTCAATTTCTGTTGGACCTCATGGGGAGGATTTAACAGCGCAACTCTTGTAAAAGCCAACAGAAATAGCATGGCTTAATCCTTGCGTGCTGCATTGAAAAATTACCCATAAATATTTCACTATTATGTTTTATTATTACAGTCAAATTTGGTTTATGTACTTGTTATTTAAGGGATAATAGGGCAGGTGTCCCATTTTATGAGGCAATAATCTGGTTCACGTTGCCTCCATAGTTTATCCCTACCAGTGAGCTGCATTATCACCAAGGGACATGGGGAGCTTGTCTTATTATAGCAATAATAATAATACCTTATATTTCTACAGCACCTTTCCTCTAAAATGATCCTAACGCATTTTACAAATACTATTTGATTTTTGACAACTGGGGTCATCTCAAGGATTATTTCAGCAGTGCCAGTTCTTGAGTTGAGATAGAAACCAGACTTTAGACCATCCAGATATGCTGTCTTGAATCTCTGAAAACATTTGCTGTTTTATACATCTCTTACTCAGATAACTGGGTGTACATGTTCTGGGGATGAGATTACAAATACTGATGGATGTCCTTGGCTGTGGGACCATGGGTTTACATACTGTGCAAGTGGAACATGATGCCCTTCAATTCAGATGTCTTGTAAATGCCTCTTTGTAAGATACATCAGAAACAGCTCTCTGAGGAGGGGTTATGAGAGCTGGACTGCAGGCGTGCAGAGACAGCCCTCACATTTATTGAAAGGTTTGCTTGAAACCAGATGAAAGGGGAGTGATTCCAACCCCTTCATTAGGTAACAGTCCTCTTCCAGATGATTTAGATTACATATCCTCAGTATGGCCATGACGATAGTTAATGTTAGTGCCCTTTTGGTTGATGCACGTGCTGCTGACAAAAGAAACCATTCTACTTTCTTCAGTGTAGCTTAGCTGTGTGCTAGTTTGGGTTTGTATTAGTATATTAGCTATATTCAAGTGTATAGCGTGTATTAGCTGTATTCAAGCTTGGCCTAGGCTGCTGTTATTTTTCCTGAATACCAGTGAGTGCGTACGAAGCTGCCTTACAGGCAGAAGTTTTGATATCTGCCCATTCCAGATGCCCTTTTCTGAGGCTGTGCAACATGGAGCCTTGGTTAGTCTCTGAATAATGTCATCTAAAGTATATGCCTCGTGTGCCCAGCCCTTCAGCCAACATCGTGTGCCACAGTGTCATGTCACTCAGTATTTGAAGCCCCCAGATGACTTCAGAGCCTGTGATTCCAGTGCTTCCTCTCAGTTACAGCCTGCCCTAGGGAAAAGAGTTGCCAAATTGAGACTAGGGTTAACCTTTTATTAAAAGTAAAGAGGATTTACCTACAAATATTGTGGGTTGGGTTTTTTTCCACTGCTTCACTCTTTGGTACTTCTTGTTCTTTTTCTTCATCTGTGAATCTAGAAAGGCAAAAACCTGTATGTTTTGCTGTCATATGAGTATCTAGTAATAGAAGTGGTTTATATCTACTTGAAAGCTGAAGCCAGCTCTGGTGAAGTTATATATTCTTTGATTAAATAAGATACATAAAGCTGTTTGGTCTCTTAACATCACAGTCATAAAGGCATTAGCTACTCAGAGGTTACTCATTCCTCCCTTATCCAAAATCCCAGGCTGCCCTAAAAAACTTTTCCAACTAATGTCTCACTGAAATTGCCAGATTTCCTTCCACGTTAACTTAGAATTTTACAATATGAATTTTCCCCATGGAAAACCAAAAAAAAAGCTTTAAAAAATTTTCCAGCGTTTTCCTTATTTGCATCTTGCATGATTCAGCACTATCAGAATATACTGTTTTGTTTATTGTTGGAGGAAAAAAAGATCTGTTTCTGCTGTCTTCACAGACAATTAGTTGACCAACCAGATTTTTAAACTATCAGTGAGTAACTGTGCCAGTAGTTGCTTGAAAGGATTTTTATTAGCTCGTACCTATGTTTTTTGAGTACCTGAACACCTCAAAATGTTTCATTTCATTATAGCATTGTGGCTAAGGGATAATGCTTTCATTAGATCTATCAACCATTCACAAAATATAGCTCTGTGCAACATTTGCTTCAATAAAACAAATCATACTGTGCCTCAACTTTCCCCCATTAGTAACTAAATGGATGTCTTGCCTCACCCAGGCAACAGGATATGTCAGAAGTTCATTGGATTTACGGATAACAAATCACTAGCTATCCTTCAACCATTGTACAAATTATCAAACATTATTTTATGTCACCAACTGAGCTGACTGGGCCATGATTCAGGCATGTGCTGAAGTACCTTGTTGACTTAAGCATCTTAATATCTAAAATGAGTATTTAGATTCCCAGAAGTATCAAAGTTTATCCAGGAGTTCAGTAGTTCTGCACCTACTATTTTGAGTCTCTGTATCTACCTTTCCTCTTTTAGTTTGGTTGGGTTTTGTTGGTAGTTGGTTGTTGTGCAGGTTTTTTTTTTTTTTGTTGTTGTTGTTTTGATTTTGATGGGTTTTTTTGCTTGTTTATTAGAAAAATTCAGGTTTTCATAACTCCAAGGAAGTTGATATTGCAAGAAAAAAATAAGTTGCATACATCTCATTATATTACAATGTTAACATTTCTAATATTTCCTAATGACACCACTATAAACTAAGCATTGGAATGAAAAGATCTACAACAAAAGTGGAGCCTAGAGACATCTAATGTGAACACATTTCTGGGGTAGCTCAGGATTTGTTTTGGGAATGTATAGAAGATTATAGAAAATTGGTTCAATTATGCCCTCAATTACAATGTGTAAAGTCATCATACCCTGCAACTGATGGCAGAATTGGGACCAAACAGTGTATATTAAGAAATATGAAGTAGCTTTTATGTTGATTTCCTATTTTCTGCTCATGTATCGTGTTTTATGTTCCTGTCTGTTATTTATGCAAGACAGCTATCCTTTGTTAAAAGGTTATTATGTTTTGAAATAAAACCCAGATAGAGCCTGGAGAGCATGTCTCATGAACACCCCCGTTACAATGCTTTATTGACTGGCGAAGGTCCCATTCCTAAGGGAAACAACAGTGGGGTTTTTGCCACATCCAAATCCAGGTGTTCAGACTCTGCTGAAACCACTTTGCGCAGAGACAGAAGTATTAAAGCAACTGAACCATCTCCTCTTCTCAGAAAACAGCCGCAGTGCAGGCAGCTATGTACAAGTACTGCTTGTACAACCCTGTCCCCACTCATGACATCTCCCTTAACCTCCTCATCTGGAGTAGTCACCTCCAAGTGAGCCAGTCTTTTTAGTCTCCAGATACTATTCTAATCCAGCTGTCAGTAAAGGTGAGGTGCCAGTAAGTGTACTTCTGGTTTTGTAGAATGGTTTTCTGCTTTGCCAGACACCACAGAGCAACCATTATTAATACTCAGTGGAAATTTTGGCTGTGTTAGGAAACTACCTACAATGAATGTCGATAGGCACTTGACAAACACTGAGGTTTTTGTTACTGCTTATATCACAGAACTCCAAGCACTCCCCGGAATTAGGAGGATTTTCTAATTCAATACCTATGGCAAATAAGCAAATCATGCTAGAATATGTATAAAATATGAAACAAATACTGTAGTTCAATATTTGCAAAGAACTTTGTGAGCATAAATCCTGACTTACAAAGTCAAAGGAAGATGTCAGAGTTGTTAACCAGTATTGCTTGTCTACTATGTTGATTGGCTTTACAAATACATGGATCCATGGTTTTCAGTTAGGCTTGCATGATTTAGCTGATCATATTTAACAAAATCTGCCAAGATCATCTTGCACCCCATAAATGAGCTCCCAAAATGTATATCATACGATTACCTCCTGTTGTTTTTTTTTAGGTGAAAGCCTCCAGCAGCAGAGAGATTCTACAGTTCTCTGAGTATTCAGACAATTGAAGCATGATAAAAAAGAATCCTTTTCTGTGGCATCAGGGTTTTTTGAGGCTGTGGATATTAGGACTTAGATGTGTGATGCTTGTGTGATCAGCAATACAATTCTATATTCATGAGAAAGTAAAATATGAAGTATAGTGTAAAGTAGCTGTTGCATTCATGCTTTATCTTGAAACAGTAATTGAATAGCTGCTAAGTGCTGAATCCTGAAGGGGAAAAAAGCCCTGTATGGTTCTCTGGCATTCCTTTATGCTACAAGAGTTCATCCATCAGTCCTAATTTATGAAATGCCTTCGTATTTTGGCCTTCCAAAATTCGACCAAATATGTTTCAGATGCAATGTCTTTATTATCTTGTGCTTTATCAGAAGAGAGGAAGAGGGCACTGAATTTCTATGAATTCTCATTGTTGTTATCTCTCCGAATATGCAGCCCAGACAAAGAACCCTTTGAATGTAAAGTAAGAGAAGTGCTAATGCTCAGCTATAGCTTGATGCTGAACTCTTACAAGCATGAAAATCCCTCTCAC
Organism: Lathamus discolor; assembly: GCF_037157495.1. Taxonomy (NCBI): domain Eukaryota; kingdom Metazoa; phylum Chordata; class Aves; order Psittaciformes; family Psittacidae; genus Lathamus; species Lathamus discolor. Next base: position 7,713,118 of record NC_088894.1, on the reverse strand, counting down.
ATTTCAGTGCACGCAGCACCTCCAGCTGCTAATATACAATGAAAGAAGGCACAGTGAAGCCCTAGCACCATGAAAAGTTTTTAGTAGTCAGTTGAAGGTGCCATTCATCACATTATTGAGTGCATCTCTGATCTGATCGGCTTCCTCAACTCCCATTAAAATGGAAAATAAAGGCTGCATAGGTTCAGTAACTTTTAGGCTCACCAGCAGCTTGCAAAACCTGTGTGCCCTGAATGTGCCTAATCTTTAATGGAGGGGGACACTCTGCGTGGGCTAATTCATCCATGACAATTTTTTTGGCTATTTTATTCTTGGCATTTGAGCTACTTCAGCACCAGCTCAGATGTCATTCCAGTCTAGTGTTCTTCTGGACATAGACGAAACTAAAACGTGGAGCTTTTCCACCAGGACTTCTATCCCAACACACTGTTGTTTCCTGCAGTATTTCACAGGAAATGTAAACAGCCTGCCTCCGCTTGGAGTTCAGCAATAGCCAAGTTCCTGGCAAAAATACTGACAGAAAACAAAAGCTCCCTGTAGTTACAGAAGGTCTCATAGTGCTCAGGTTAGATCTACGGCCTTCCAAACCACTGAAGGCTGAGAGAGAATTGTGGAATTTGGCTCAGCTGGGCCGCCTTCTTCCCGCACCAAAATTTCAACACTAACGTAAAATGAAACCTTTTTTTTCAAGCATATTTAATTGCTTTCAAGTTTTGGCACTTCTGTTACTCTGGATTTCCAGGGCGTCCCATGGTAATGTTTAGAACTAAGCAAATACCTCAAAATATTTTCCATGAAGACTCCCTTGAATAAAACATCGAATAGCCTTCAGCTGTGTTCACACCCCTTTCATATTTGCTTTCTCTGAATATTCCAGTGACTGATTTATGGGCAGAAATGTTAACTGAAACAGCAGTTTTTAAGGGAATGTTGCATAACATTTATGGAAAGCAGATTTTAAATATAGATATAGTAACTAAATGCAGTCTAACTTGAGCAAAAATAATACCAGGTGATTCGAGTCCACTAGTAGACGTAACCCATCTCAGTGTCCAAAAGTGCAGAGACCACTAACAAAAAGAGTCTCTGTCCACCATAAAGACTGAAAATGAAGACCAGATACAGATAAAACTTAGGAGGTACTTAGTGAGTTTTGAGAAAGTGCCTGAGCAGAGTATGCGTCCAGCTCCTGTTGACAAAATACCCTCATAAATCTGGCCGTAACTCAAAATAAATGTTGGATATTGAATACATTGGAAAAATGTGAAAGTAATTCAAAGTTAATTGTGAATAGGAGAAGAGACTGAGCTCATTGACTTAGTTGTTTACTATGAAAAAGTTGATTTGCTCTATTAATGATACAGGACTCTTGGCTACTTCTTGAAGATGTCATTGTCAAAGAGCAAATATTTGCATATTGCTCTTCATCATCATTAGTTTTGTTTTGGAAGGTGAGTCATTAAGACCTACATATTAAAAAGTGTATAAATATTGTATGTCTAATTTACATCAGTGACTAATATGTGCATAAATCAGGTGAGATCACCCAGAGATGACCAATCAGGGCATCCTGGGATGTGCAAGGATGCATATAGGCAATTCACATTATTAATTGCATTTAAAAAAAAAATAAAAAGCTGAGCACAGTTTTAAAATATGGTCTTAAAACTCTCAATTTCTGCATATGAAGCTCTTATCCACTCTGTAGCATGTTCCAGAGAGAGATAGTTTTGCTGGTACAGGGAACCTTCAACAGATCTGCATTATTCCCCTATGAGTGCAAAAATATCTTCATGCAATATCTGAAAAAAACTCATTTAAATGCTCTGTGAATACAGCCCTTCCCAAAGGCCAAGATGTATTCATGTATTTTGGATGATCTTCAGCTAGAAAACTGTGCAGCTAATGCACCAGCTTACAATGTAAAAGATTTAAACAAAATAAAACAACAGAAAAAAAACAGAGATAAGCTGAAAAAGCCAGCCTACAGCCTCTAACCTAGATTCAAGCCTTTAAATAAAGATGGTCTGAGTATGTTCTTATTACCCAATTCCAACAACAGCTAATGTTTGTTCTTTAAAAACGAAGAGCCTGTGTATTTTCTTAGGGGCGCTTACACTATATTGTACCTTTTTCTACTTTCTGATAAAATCTCTTTAAAATATCAGAATCAAACAACAGTTTCAAGGATGGAGAGTACTTTCTTTTTTTATGATAACAAATGGAAGGATTTCAAAGATAGAACTTATGAGCAGATATTATAGGTGCTTTACCCAAGAACCTTCAAAGTTTAGACTCAGAGTAGATACCAGGTTATTGAAGATACTTCAACAGCTACCCTATCTTAGGCAGAATGCATAAGTGAACAGACTACAGACTTTAGTTTCCCTTTCCTTCCCCCAAAAAAATGTGCTTACCCTACTACCATCACATGCTAAATTAAGTCATGTCTGTCTTTCATTAATAAGACAGCTATTTTCTGTGCTTCTTAAACTTTTCTAAATTTTCTTACCACAAACACTGTTCATGTCTTATCCTGAGACTGATAACAGGGTTTCTATAAAAATGAACATTCATGATCAAAGAGCAACTCTGTATCGTAAACAAATTACAACAACTGGGCATGCTTTGAAATAGCTTAACCTAATTAAGCTCAAACACTTTTGCAAAAGCTTAAAAAAAAAAAATGGGTGTAATTGGAGCTCCATTCAGGTTCAGCTGACTTCGTATTTTTAGTTTGTTTGGCATTTTTTTCCTTCCAGAGCTTTGCATAAACAAAACATTTTGACAGTGTTGCCTTTCTGGGAAAAATGTTGGTGGTGCTGAAAATTCAGATTTCTAAATGAAATGCAGTTCTAATTGCTCATTTTTACAGATCTTGTAATTCACGAGAAACGTGCATGCCAAACGCAGATCTAACTCGCACATGGCTTTCACAATCGTGTAATACTCGTGTGCATACAAGTGTAACTGAGTTGGTGCCCATCGTGTGCTGGAAGGCCAGTAACTCTGTGTGTGTTTCTGAAATGCAACTGAAGCTATTTTTCTTACCAAATTCATTCACAAAGTAAGGGTTTGGTTTTGAGAACTAAAATGGAAATCCCTGTGGCATCATCTGATGCCACTGTCTTAAACCATGTTGTGTGTCAACATGTTCAAGAGTGTTACGCATTACTCCAGTCACAGGATGCGTTCATCATTTTCAGTGCATGTTTTTGGTTCCTTATAGAAAATTAACATTCAGGCTGATATTATCGGACACTCAGATTTTGGTATCTAATTTATGATCTCACTCTCTACCTCCATTTACAAACGTGTTATGTAACACTTTTCTCAAGTATTTATAGATTTTAGAACAGTAAGTTGCAAAGATTGATCATCTCCTTAAATGTGATTCTAGGGTGAGTTACAATAATATTATACCTTAATCTTTTACTCAAGTCAGTGTTCTACAGGTACAGAAACACTTGTGGATGGTAAAATGGCACAGAAAAAATCTATTTATCGAAACATCAATTATCTTAACATTAGAATGAATGAATCTTTTCTAATCTATATAAAACTGTGTATTTCCCTCATCACCGTAAAAATTGAATGCTTTTTAGCAGAGCTATCAACATTATAATTATTATACGTCATGTGTTATCTGGTCTTTTCTTCTGTAGTGCATTATTTCCTAATTTTTATAAGCTTTTAATTTTATTGATTTTCAATTTCATAATGAAAACAATTTGCTGTTTGCCTAACTGTAGAATTTCCATAAGGAGATAGCGATTTTCTGAATGCTCTTCACTTCTTTGCATCTGTTCTGCACTCAGATACAAAAATTCAAGCTGTGATTGGTGTGGGGATAAATGTTTCTGTGAGTAACTCTACTATAATGTAAGCCTATCAGGAATATTTGGAAAAAGAACTTCAGGTTCTTTCTTATCGACTCCTAGCAATCCTTCATAACTGTTTACACTAAATTTTGTTCGTTGCATATCCATGCTTGTAAAAGTCACTACACTGATTACTGAAGGCCTTAATTGCAATAAATATTTGTGTTCTTCAATGCTCATTTTTTCAATATTTATAATTAATTTTCCATTTTATGAGAAGAAATTTTTCAGTAAAATTTATTTTAATAATTGGAAAGTATTAGAAGGGCTAAGCCAAATTACCTGTAATTATATAACCTCCTGATTCTGACTGTGTTTAACAGATTAAATGTTCTGTCTTTACAACTTTCAAGGTTAAGTGCTCATAATGGGACATGCTGGTGAATAGATCATATAATCCACAGCAAGTGGTACTCAGCAAACCAAATGGAAGATAGTTATTAAAATCCATAACATACAACTTTAATCTAACACTCAAATTATAAAGGAACCACTTGGAAAGAGCTAAAGGCTATTTGCAGGTTCAATATATTCACTTTGCTCTCAACAGTGATCAAAGTTTGGAACTTCACATGTCTTGGACTGGTGTAAGAGCTAATTTGGAGGAGCTGCAAAAAATACTGTTATGTCCTCAAGCTACAGCGGTTTCATAATTGGAGTCTTATACCTGTGAATGAGTGAGCAGCTGCTTGCATCGCACAGCTCTCAATAGGTTTACACCACTGCATTTGTAAGGGTTAAAAGTCAGTGGAATTAATCTGAACACTAAGACATTCTATTTTCTACATAAAGTTTTCTAACTGAAGTAATTGGTTTTGGGGTTTTTAATTGGTGAATATTACTTTAAAAAGAGATGTAGAATTGAGAGTCATCTGTGCAGGGATATTTCAGTCACTGTCAAGCCCTCCCAGTAAGTTCATGCCTGCCTTTGTTCCATATATCATTATTTTGTTATTTTTAATTTTCTTGAGTTTACTGGTATTTTATTTTCTTAATCTATCCTGAAAGCCATGCAAAGACTATAAATTTAGGTCCAAAAATTCTTTAGCCTAAGGGTGACACATTAAGCAAGAGGGTGGGTTTCTTTTTTTCCAAACAGGGTGCCTTTCTATGTGTAACTATTACACTGAAACTGTAGTGAAAGCCCTCTATCAAAACAGCCACACCACCTTTGTATTGCTGTTTTTACTCTGTCAGTCCTTGAAATGACCTTGGTTTAATTACCTGCATCTCAATGAGTGAATCTGCATAGAAAGTGAAGGTTAATTAATGAAGGATCATTTCTTACTTTAAACCCATCAGGCAGTGGCTGACAAGCAAGTCTGGTCCATGCAGTATTATCCTATATCTCATTAGAAATGGTCAGATTGATGTGCTAGCTCTAGTCTAGAAAAAGGAACAGGACAGTTTGCTAATGAAGAAAAGTGATGGTACTCTTGCAAAAAATTCAAAAGCCTGTGTAGAAGTGCATTACCATTAATGTTGTTGAACTGCAACTTTTTCTACTAGCTCCTTAATTTTAAGAGAGTTTAATTTACTATTTTTAAACTTATCAAACTTCAAAGTTTTCCACCTAAAAGTTTCTGTAGTTTTTCTACCTGAATGAATTTGGCTAAAATTGGCAAAACAATTTGATCATCTGTCATGTATTTGTGTAGCTGTCACAAAATCTAATCAGATTGCAGCATTTTAAATCTGGTGGCCACAAAAATTCATACTCCTGACCTGTTGTCAAGACAACTGACTTCTAGATCTCTAAGGGAATCCTCACCCTGGATTGCATTGCTATTTCAGATCTCAATGCCGCTTTGTTAGCATTCCTCATGGCGTCCAGCAAACCATCCATAGTCATGGCTGAACCGGCCTTCCCATTAGGATGTATTTTCTCATAGACTCAAGAAAGCTATTTTACAGCTCTATAAGGGTGAAAAGTAATAAAGCAAACTGAGGAGGGTCTTACTGTTATGCTGTCATCCCTGTAGATAAATCAGTGACTAAATAATGCCTACTTCCAGCTATAGCACATTGAGCAATGTGCCACAGGACCAGGCCTCCTAATCTATTGCTGCTCTTGTCTCCAGCAAACCACGCATCCTTATGGTGAAAGCTTCAACTTTGCTCATTAGAGGTTTTAGTTTTTTTCTCAAAAAATAAAAGCCTGAAAATATTTTACTGTGGAGATGACAATGAGGTGAAACTTGGAGCTGCAACATATCCTTACTATGGAGCAGCCCATGGGTGTAAAATACCCACAAAGAGAACTGGAGACCAAAACAAAAATCCAGAAAATAAGAACTGGAGCAAGACAGTTTCTCAAAGCAGCTGAAACCAAAGTTCAGAAGTTTTACTGAGAGCCCGAAAGCCCTCTATATTTATGGTCATAAAGAGACAGCCATACCCTACACATAAATCTTTTCTTTCCGATCACTCATGGTTTTGGTATCAAGTGGCATGTCCATGATTTTAGAAATATATTTTTGCAGTTTGTGTATTTTGAAGACCATGGTGGAGAGTGGATTTTTAAAACAATAAACAGTGTCTTGCATCTGGCTGTCACTTAGTGTGATGGAGGTAATTTGGTCCTGTGTCACTTGGAACTTTTCAAAACATAAAGTGAGACTCAGTTTACACTGAAAGTCTTTTAATAGACATTTGCAGACAGATGGATTACACCTGCAGTGATTAATTGCACTCTTAACACATTGGATTGCAAAGATCAAACCAGACCTAGTTCAGCACAGAACTTTACCTTCAAAAGACAATACCCCACTAGAATAAAGAGCATGAAGACTTCTGGGCACTGTAACCAGAGCAAAGGAATCCAACTTCATCTATGAAACTGTCTTTGGGCATTTTGGGGTTCAAAGCAGTGATGCTTTGAGGTCAGAAGGTATTCTCCTCTTTTTTATTTCTCTCCCCTATTTTTTAACTTGGGGGTCAGGCTGCATTCATAACCACCGGCAGTGCAGACGCTATGCAAATGTTCACATCATTGACAAGTTTTCCAAACACAGAAGTGGTCAGAGAGACAAGCACTTCTTATGGTGGTGAACAAAGAACGTTATCAATACCAGAGGTTTGTTTGCTTCCATGTTTTGACTATATTTGATCTTGCAAACATTACAGATCTAGGCTGCCTTGCAGTTTGTGAGGAAAATGTTGTTTCTTTTCTTTAGGTTATAACATGCTCTTCAGTATTTCTTCCACCTTTTTTTAACATCTTCCCTTCTCAGACTTATCCACAGATTAAGAAATAATAACAAAGCAAGTCTAAGAAATTTAACTTTCTTCATCGTCAGTTTTGAAGGTTTACATAAACGAAGGTGGTACTGAACTTAGGTAAAACTTCACTACACTGTATGAACCAATTTATTTTTATAAAGATGTAAATGGTAAATTGCTCTCACCCTATCTTAGAGTGGAAAATGTCTTGTGTGATCATGCTTCTGCTTCTTCTATAAAATGTGACATTTCTATATGCATTTCTATATCTCTAAATGTTAAGAATTGTTTCTGATTTGGGCATGTGCCAGAATTTAACTCATCGTACTTCTATGTTTTCAAGTACCGGGGAAAAAAATGATATAAAAAGTTTTCTGTAGCTATGAAACTGAGCTCATTTACCTTTGTAATTTTCTATTAATTTACTACTAGGATTAATTTTGCATTTAATTCAGTCCTCTAATGGCTTAAAACTGTGTCTTTGGTCTCTACGCATTTGTGGTCTCAGTCATGTCAAGCTTTTTCATCTACTTTATGTTCATTTATTTTAACTTTTAGTGGTCTTCCAGCCAATTCTTTATCCTTTTTATTACAAGAGCATGAAATTTTATAATGCCCTAGAGCTTTGTTAGTCAGCTGCTACAAGGTTCTTAACCTTAGTTAATTTATTCTTTCACTTTTGACTTTCAGATATGGAGCATGCTTTAATATTTTGGTTTTGAATATGAAAGCAACTTTTATTAAGTAGGTTTATTGCATTAATAGATCCTTATTTTATTTTTACAGTAGTGTCTAGGTATCCCACTAGCCATAGTATGTATCATTTTACATAATGATTTATAATTTTCTGTAATACAGTTTAAACTTTACTATATTAAAATATTACTAATATAACAATTATAACATTGTTAGGCAATTTACTACATAATCATTGTAAGCAAGCATAAGAATGTTCTTTGTCATTGTAAAACCTGCTAATTTTTTGTGGTTGTTTATTACATTAACAAATCCTAAGCAATTTTGCTTACATACAGAAAAATAGAAGGGAAACCACTAAAATTATCACTTGCCTTAATTTTACATGGTTATTCCGAAAACATTTCCTCATCAAGTGATGTAATGCTGGCCAGTGTTGCAATTTGGGTTGTCCCACGGGAATTCATTAAATCCCTACAGCCATGTTATTATCCCAGAATTTCATATTTTTATCTTTCAGAAGTAATTATTAGCATTCCCAACCAGACAGCAAAGCTTTGAAATCTAAATGCTAGTCTCCAGCTTGAAAAGGCTGATGGAAACCCAAATATTACAAGGGGGAGAAAAAACCAAAACAAAAACCTGTTCATTTCTATTTTTAATTCCTTTATTCTAAAGCTGATATTCAAATTTTGTAGTTCTGACTCACATTATACTTGGAGTGTGACCACTACATAAATAGAAAAAGTTCCAAACTCAGAAAGAGGAATTCTGAATTTGTTTGGGACCTATACCTGGACTTACTTTGAAATCCACTGAAATGAAGACAAAGACTTCATTTTGCTGGAAACTTTTGTAGTCCCTAAAGAAAAGGCCAGCTTAGAAATATTTTGCTATGCAGCTCAACCTGCTTCAATCCAAGGAATGTAGCCTGCATTACTCCACTTAGGTGAGGCATAAAGCATGCTTTCTACATAATACATTTATGTTTTACCCTTAGCATCACCAAACTGAGCCCTTTAATTTGTAATTCATCTTAAATCTCTGTTGGTATTCCTCTTCTTCCTCTTACATTTTTTGACATTAAAATATGTTATTTAGCTCATTTAAATCATCACACTGGTGATCTCAGCAGTGAGTCATCTTTGAAGATGCTTTAGGAAACAAGCGCACATGGTGCCCTGGCCTAGAAAAGGTTGCACCTTCATCAGAGGGGAACCCAGACACAAACAAGGGCTGGCCAAAGTTCTGCACAAGCCCTGTGCACCATTTTTATCCCACATCCAATCAGCTGTGCATGACAGTTCGTCAGCCTGTGAAGCTCCCATATATGGTTTATTAACAAGGATCAAAGATCTAGACAGGAAAAGGTAGAAGCTGAACAGCAGAGAATAAGGGTGATATTAAGGAAAGATTAGATATCAGCTTAACTGATTTACCCTAGACTAAACATGATCAGTCTTCAGTATTCACTGAAGAAGCATGTTTTGAAGAAACAGGCTCAAAGGAAAAGAGGCTGGAGATGTATGAAAGCTGCAGCTCAAGTGGTGCTGTAACATATCCAGCTCTAAATGTCATGGCCTAACCCCAGACAGTATTACGAACACAATACTGACAGGGTTATTTGCCTTCCAAGTCTTCAGAGTGTGCAGAGTTCACATCGCCAAACCTTTTCTTTTACAGAGACCTACAAAGCTACTTCTATTCTTATAGGAGAAATATTCCCTAAGAATACATTGGCTTCACCAACCCAGGCCCCAAAAAGTTCCTTGATAAATTCACGGCAGGTAACGCGTTCTGTGTTGAATGGAGAAGATCCAAAAGTTGATATCTGAAAAAAAGACAAAAGTCATGACCAGACAAATTACTAAATGAGCAGTTGGAGAACAGGTAGCAAAAGAAAGATAAGGAAGAAGTTGCTAAGCCAAGTTGAACCGTCATCAAAGTAAGAATGAGAGGAGGCAACCCTACCCACTTCTGGTATGGTGATGAATGAATATGAACAAGAAGAAATCTGAACACTGGTGTAAAATAAATGTTCAGCTGAAGGCTAGAAAGCAATTGCCAAGTAGTCCTCAGTGTCAGAGTTCAGACATGGGCATTTTTGCAAAAGTGCTTGGATGAACTGCATCTCTATCCTGCTGAATAAGGATGGCAGGCGTCCTTATAGGAGAAGAGGAGAATAACTGGAAAACAGTATGCTCTCTCAGTGAGCATACACACATCCCACTCCAAACGTCATAGCAAGAGAGCTATTAACATTGCAGAAAGCATCACCACCGCTGTACCTGCTTTCTACTTAAAGCAAGAGAGCTGATCCAGAGGTGGGACTGCTAGAAAATTAGCAGTAGCAAAGGAAAAAAGAGTTCTCCTGAAATTCACTGGCTAGACTTACAATAACCATAGTTGTCTGCCGTATTGTACTTTTGTACTTTTCTGGCTCACATGAATCTCCATTAATCTGTAATTTTAATAGAAATGCATTTTCATTTCAGAACAGGTAAGAGTGCTTGCTGTAATTCTCATTCTCAATGTGGTATAGTTGTTATTCCACCTACATTATTTACTTTTGTGTGAGTATCAAACTAACTCAAATACATTGGACTTTTATTTCTGTTCTACAGGGAGCAACACTTAATGTGATTTTTTTCTCATATATACATATGAACACGTGATTTTCTTTCATGTATATATGTATATGAACACTTTGTCAGGTAGAAGCTTTTAGTCATTCTGACATGAGGCTTTCATAGAGCAAAAATATTACTAATACTATTTTGCCTCTAAAGTGCATTTGTTACCAATATGCACTTAAACTAGTGATCAAGAGTTGGTGGGAAAGACACCTGCTCTGCATTTGTTATCTTTTTAATACCTTAGGGATACATCACTTAATAATTTAGTGCTAAACCATTTAGCATTTTAGCCCATCATCTCTTATATTACACATAGGATTTCAGTAATGTCTGATAAAATTATGTGTTAGCTGCCTTATGTGTGTGTAAAACTTAATAAGTCTTCTTCCCCCCCTCAAGTTTAATAACTGATTTCTTACATTTATGGATGTGAAATTTTATTGCTCATGGATATAGTTTGAACCTAAATCTTCATATCTTATAAATTGATTTTTAGTTTCCTTTTTGACCTTATGAATTTCAATCAGACATTGACCTCTTGTTGCTCATGAATCTGACTGATTTAATGCCATATAACAATAATACTGTAGAAAAGCATTATCATAAGAGCCCACAGGGTTTGCTGAAACCCATAACTAGATTTTGGAGGCCTCTAGCAATAATAATTCTTGACCCAAGACTATTCTCTAATGCCTTCATCCTTTACTGTTCTGGACTGGCCAATCCTTGTTTTAGTAGATTCAAGCAAAGTGGTAGAGACTCCCAGGAGGATATGAGCTAAAACTGTATGGAGAAGATAATGCTGAATATACTCCAGTTACATGAAGCTTATAAAAGACCAATTCTATCTGGGATTTGTCACATTTTGAAATGAGAGGGAAAGACTATTTAAAAGGAATCTTTTGTGACAAAAAGTAGTATTTACGTAGTGTTAAAGATTTCTGGAAAATAAAAACTTAATATTAATTGTCTTACTGGAATGTATTGTTATTCTTCAGTCTATCATTATGGCTGCAGCCTGAATAGAGGACTTGAATGATTACTGCTTTGTTTGCTTGGCTGTTCCAATTTAATTTGATTTAATTGCTTATATGCTTTGGTTTACTGACTAACTGTGTGTTGATGTTCATTATTCCTTATTAAGAAAGAATCTTAAAGTGAAAACAAAAGTGTGAAGGACATGGGCCTGTGGCATTAATTTGTGAATGCTGCATGTGACTGACTTCGGGCATGAAAGTTTACTGTATGACTATATTTACTGTGCCTGCACGTATGTATGTACATGGGAGTTTTATTTATTAACTGATTGCTAGGAAGTAAGTAGGGAGTCAACACAAAAAAATTTAGATAAAACTACTTCTGGTAAACAGGGCAGGGGGTTAAGAAACAACACATGAGCTATGAGCTGTGAAATACTCCTTCCAGATCCAGTGAAAATTATACAGGTGTTTCAGCATGACAAGGGGCAAAGAGATCAAAAGGGCTAAAATCTGTTAAAAACTCCTTCTGTTCTAAAGAGATGGTCAGTTTATCAGGGATTTATTTATGAGGAGCAAACTGACACAGTCACTGTCATGGAGTACTAAAGGATAATAGGTCTTAAGTATCCAGCATTATATAAAACTTGGGTAAGAGAGGGAGGCCATTTACATTAATCCTTTTCAATTCTGCTTTGTTATATCCTTGTCTTTATCAGTAAAGTTGCCACAAAGAAAGGCAGAACTCACAGCCTAACATGAATGTCTGTGTTGCTTATCTTTTTGATCAGGGACTTGGATTCAGAATCCATATCGACTGAGAAAGCCTAAAACTGATCACTTTACTGAGATCTGTGCAGCAAATCTCATGCCTTAGCTCCTTCAGGATATGTGCTGACCTAATCACATCTATATCCTTTTATGTTATATTACATGCAAACACATACACGCAGAGGTGCTCCTGCATTACACCCAGCAACCATTATTTCATGTTAGAGTGCAAGAGAAATGGAAGATGGCCCTGTACTTCTCATTAAGGATATCGTGTCCTTGATGCTCTGTATTTAAAAATTAATTAAAAGTGAAGACCTCTTCATGGCAGTCCAAAAACACACTGGCACAGGGCCATGTCCATTCATCTTTCTCCAGAGAACTACTCTTTGCATACTGATGGCACTAGACATTATTGGCATATCTTGTCTGTTTCATATAACAACTACCAGTACGAGTTCCCAAGGCTTCTAGTGCAGACATAAAGGTTAAAACTTGTGTTTCCACAATGCAAGTTGCTCACAGCTTTCTCTAATCATCACTTTTCTTATATGATGGCGAGTGTTAAGATGAGAGCTTGCATTAGTTTTGAAGAAAGAATGCCAAACATTGCAAAGGACTAAAAGTTAGACTATAGATGTAATCCAGCAGTGAAATCAGATTGCACATGCTCTTTTTTGTAACAGCACAATACCACTTCCTTTTGCACTGGGTAGTAAGCTTTTAAAATGAGAAGTTCATGTCTGGTGTATTAATGTTCAAAACTTTCCAATTTAAACTTATAATAAGATAGGTGAGTAGTTCAAAATATAAATATATGAGCAGAGCTGTATGGTACTACTACTCTGTTTATGATGCTAAAGAGTCAAAACAGTGCCAAGCCATTCTGCTCTCTTATAAAGAATTTAAATTATTTATTGACATGGAAAGTTAACAGTTTTCTGTGTTTACTCTAGCTCGTATTATATCTGATATGAATGAGGCTGTTTGGAGCTTACTTTTTTATCTAATTTTCTCAATGTTGGCAATAATTTTGCTGTTTCAATAACTGATCTTATTCACCTGCTGCTAAAAACACTTGTCACGTTGAATTACATACCGCGCACAGATACCGTCGCAATTAGCAATCACAAAACATCACAACAGAAGTGTACAAAGATTTAGAATCCAAATTTTTAACTGTATGTAATCATGTCCTAATTTGCTTAGGCACATGCCAATGAGTTCTGCTCATTTGTACACACAGTGTATTGATCTGCATGTGCAGATGCAGTAATGGCACATGTAAATTTGGAGCAAAGTGATATGAGGATAATCCAAAATTCTATGTCAGTGTTTCTGATTGGTCAACTGTGATCGAGCCAGTCAGAAACACTGGGTCCACAGGAATTAAACCCATCTGAGTTCAGTGCATGTCTTTTCTCCGTTAGAAAAAGATTACTGACGATACTCATTTTGAAGATCCTAAATTCATGAATCATTTCCCTTCTCCAAACAAGTTAACGGCAAGGTAAGTGTCCTGGGTTCAGCTTTACCAGCTGGTCTTAAACCACAACAATAGAGAATCAACCCATTTTGGGGGTACAAATTTACTTCTACCACAACTCCACTAGCATTTCCAGGTGTGATATGTCCCCCATCGCATGGCAAGAAATCATCTGTGACACCATGTAATTGTCCTGAGGTTGTAGCCAGAACAACTTGAATTTAAACCAGAGTACGGATAGATGGTTTCCAGGGTGGCATCCTGGACCCACTGGCGTGTGTAGTTTCTCAGTGGTGTAGCTGCATGTGGGTCACACACCAGCAGCATCCAAGCATCCCACTTTGCTAGTGGGAAATGGAGAGCTGTGCAGATGGGACACTGTGAGAAGTGCTGGTCTGAGTGAGGCAGGGCATACATAGGCTTGAGGAAATTGGTATGTTTGAACTGTGGTCCAAATTGTAAGCATATTTTTTCCCCTTAATATATACAGCACACATAGAAATTACCTGCAGTGGCATACCCTTTCTTTTAAGAAAATAAAAGAAAAAATAATATGAACAGGGTAGAAAGACCAGAAACGTTTATTGCTGCTGCTCCCATCCAGTGTCATGACAGAACACCAAGCTGTCAGTTACTGGGGATCAACGGCTATTTCTTCTTTTTTGGTTCTCCAGCAACTAGAATCTATTTTGATTTCTTGGTGTCCTTTCTAGTTATGCTGTATTACTCATAACTGCAGCGCAGTGGTAGCTGCCAATACAAATTTAGCCTTTTCTGTTTATTCTGTACTGTCCTGTCAAAGCAGATAAGTCTGCTTTGCATTAGAGCTCAAAAATTTAATTGTGGGAAAATGATGAGTCACTCAAGCTAAGGTAAACCAATGTCTGTGTCAGGGGACGTTCTTTTGATGTACAAAGCAATGAAATGACATCAGGGCCATGAGCCAGAATCACCAAGTCTCACACAGAGGTGTCATTTACATTTCCCTGGGACAAAAAGGCTTTTTGAACCAGAAAGAAGATTGATTTGAGATCAAGCTGGGGAAAAAAAAAAAAAAAAAAAAGAGAATAAACCAGGAAAGGGATCCTTCCAAGCTTTATTAGCAATTCAAGCCACCTACTTGTGAGCATCTAATGAAATTCTCTCAAGAGACTGCTCAGAGCATTTTCCTTTCTTATCCCTTAGAGACTGGCCATGAGATGATGGGAGAGACCATCTGTAGGAACCAGAAATGCAACCAAGTTGGGAGGAGCAGGCTCAGTCCAGTTTTGTCAGGGTTTGTTAGAATTGCTCTACAACTGTCTGTGAAGGCTTTTTTTTTCTCTTTTCAAGGATAAGGGTGTGGAAACCTATAGGGGATGTTGCATATTTCCTGGCATCATTCTCCACTGCAGAGCTGCATCTTTGAAATCCAGTTAATTTAAAAGAAGTGACACTAGCCTGAGTCCTACGTGTAACGTACCTTAGGAATCAGAGAACTGGGCCTTCTACATGTCTGGCGGTGCTGTTTGAAGGAAGGACAGCTTGAAAAACCCAGCTAAGCTGCCCTCTGCTGCTACCTAAGGCATATTTTGACTCTTTCCTAGGTTGAATGTTGCCCTCATCGATCCTTCCCTGACTACTGGAACTGTGGCTGTGGAGATCTAGTTTCTTTTGAGGGCCTGCATCAGATTTGCATATCTGAGCTTCATTCACCTTCGTCTGCATTCTAGTGTGTTGAAGTAGACCTTTTCAAGGACAAATGTAGCAAGTAACAGAGTGACTAAATTAAGTCTGCAGGATTTCCTTGTGATATGATAAATTTTCAACAGAACAAAGGAGAAATGGAGTAGAAATGCATAAGGAAATCCCATGAAGGACTGATAGGACTGAAGGATTGAATTCAGAACTTTTTTCAGCATAATTTGGACAAGGCGTACTAAAGTCCAAAGTATACAAGTGAGAAGCAATAAGTAAGAAGTATATGACTAGTAAAACAGCTCTCAATTAATTTATATTTTCTGCTACATCTTTATGGTGAAACTTGACTGTGTGTTAATGGTCCTCAGAAGATTCTAGACAACACTGATGCTCTACTTCTTATTAAGGGTAAAACTCACCCTATTGAAGAGGACAAGCTTAAGATCTATGCACTCACTTAGTACCACTTATCCCAATTTTCACTTAACAAGGGCGTAAGTAGTGTATACGTCTGGATTGTCCTTCTGCACTAAAGTGAATTTTCTCCCTAGTAAATTAGATTGGTCTGATGTGTGCTTAAAAGGAAGAAAATCTTCGCTTTCATTAGGGGTTGTTCTCAGAAATTGCTGCTTGACCTGTAACTTAAAAATTTTCAGTTCCTCAAAACTGCTTTGACACTCATACATGGTATATTTACATGATTTATCACTTGATCAAACAGCCAAGTTGAAGTGATGGAGCCCATCAATAATGAAGGGGAATAAATTTTGAGGAGATGCTTGTTCCTTTGCTATTCAAATCCTTCCTGTGGATGGATTTTTTTAATATACATTATTTTGATGTTTGAATAAAATTGGTACAGAGTGGGTTGAGTAGCATCATAAGACCATAAGCATATCCCTCAGCAGAAAACACAGAATGGTGGAATGCAGTTATATATTTAACTTATATATAAGTGAGATAAACATAAACAGGATAGTTTTGCAAGCCAAGAAGTCATGACAAAGTTTAATTAAATGGAAGGTCTTGTGTGCATGAAGAACTTTATATATTTTGCTGTGCTCAGTTTTGTTACTGATGACAGGTTAGACCCACCTGCGTGTGCATCTATCTTGTTGCATGCACAAGTCCTGCAGTTGTACAAATACACTCTCACCCACTCCCAGATGTAATTATACAGAGCCCTCTAGCTTTTGACTTTAAAATAGGCAGCTGGTCGTACACATACAAATTAGGGCATGCAGAACACCTTCCCGTGGCCTCAAATGCATGTTTTTATTTGCAGGAACACAGGCTCTGCAAGATATTCCAGTCACAGTTAATGAAGTCCTTAATGAACTGATGGGCCTGTTTCTTATCTCACTTATGCCAGATTTAAACCTATGTAACTCCATTAACTTGTTGAGTTGATCCCAATTTTACATAAGTGTAAAAAAGATGAGAACCAGACGTTTTATGTTCTCATTATCTAAGAGAATACAAAGTATGAAGTTCTTAAAAACATTTTTTCTGTTTTCTATCAGTTACAAAGAGACTTAAGCACTCCTCCACCTTTGACCCTCCCCACTTTCCCTACATATCAGTTTCTGCAGCTACTTACTCTGTTTTCCAACAGTTAGGCTGATAATGCAAGTTTTGATCTCATTTTGGTTTGTAACTCCTGAAATGACTTTGTAAACTTTATTGCTAGTGAGCACATTCCTCACATGAATCAAAACTATGCATTCCTCCTCCCTTCCCACAGAGCCCTCTTCTAAGAGTTCAGCCTTCTCCATAACATTCCAAGATTTTCTTAGATGTAAAGAAATTACTAGTACAGAAACGGGTCACAGAACATGAGTGTAACACTGTGGAACTGAAGGCAAAATCTTTTCCTCCTTACAGGCTAACTTTGGTAATGTTTAATCTAGGCTTGCTGTTTTCACCTGATTATGTTGAACAACTTCTGTCTGCAGTAGTTTACCTTCTATGTGAACTCTGCATTGAAAGATCAGGTTTACCCCAAGGAGACATACCCTGTGCACACAGGGAAAATTACTTCAGATGGGGTTTTTTTTAACTTTTATTGTGTTTTGATATTGCCCTGATATCATTTACAATATAGTAACATACTGTACACTTTTGTCTCCATAACGGGGTTCAAATGCCAGTGTGAACCTGATTTTCAAGAAATTCAAGGCAGAGATTCTTATGAGAAGCTCATGTATTGGGTACTTTTGCCAGCTCACTCTAACCACATACATGACTGAATGACAGAATTGGCCAACAATACAACAGGAGCCCTAGTGAGACGTCTGAAATCCTGAAAGCATGAATCTGTGCTGACCTACACCATGTTAGCACTGTAGAAATGCCTCTGACTTTGATGGAGTCACTCATAATTTACAGCTATGTAAGATCAAATATATAGCCCAGAGTACAGAAATGTTAACATGGATAGTCTCAGTCAGAGAAGGGATGCTTATTCTAATGGTACCTCCTGTCAGTCAAGTCACAGACTAGTTGTCACTTATGAGGACAATGGGTCACCCTTTTTCCTCTATTCTGAATGTGATTAAAAATATGAGAGTTAGAATGGAAAAATGAACTATTAGGAAAATAAATAAGAGGACTGAAAAGAGAAATTAGAAAGGAGAATGAAAGGCAAGTGCCCTAAACAGCCCCAAACCAATTACCTCGGGCTTAGCAGAGGGTGAGGTGGTTGTCTGAGCAGCGTGAAATGAACCGCATTACTCAGCTGTGTTACAGTAGTCATTTCTTATTTCGTTCTCCCAAGGCTTATGCAAGACTCCTCCAGAAAGTGCCAAGTTTCTGCCAAGGGAGGCAGTGAGAGCTCCAGGATCCCTCCACAGCCAAAGCCAATGTGCGACAAGGGCAATCCCCTCCAGGAGTTCCATCTGGTGAGATCAGGCCAAGTAAGTGAGAACAGAGCAATGGTCATCTAGTGAAGTCATGTCAGATATGACTAACTAAATGCAGGGTTCAGACCACATCTTCCTGTGACTGAGCTGAAAGAAAAATGAATAAAATTCAGGAGGTGAAATGCTGAATAAGTGATTATTTCTCCTTTGTGTAGTCCTGCAGTGCGCCCAGCCCTTTACATTACTTATAGCAGTGGCCAAAGGTTAAAATGAAGGCTAATATCCCTTTTGTGCTAGCTCATGCATTTTTCTGGGGAAAAAAAAAAGAGAAGCCAGGTCCACTGTTCATAAGGTAGAAGACCTCTCTGCACCTAATTTTAGGCCTAGCCTTAGATGTGCAGAAAGCTCACATCAGTTTAAGATGCATGAATTCTGCTCTTTGTCATAACCTTATGATGCCAAAAACGACGTGCATCTTCAAGCGACTGCTAACATGACAGGTTTCAATTCTGAATTCCACAGTGAGATGCCTCTGTTTAAGGACTAACTACTTAGAGATGCACTTGTACCCTTTCAGTTGCTCCTGAAACCAGTGGGCTCTTGCTGTAAGCACCCCTGAAATACTGCCCTGGGTCTCTCATTCTGGAATCTTTAAAATTGAAAATACCTGAAAGTTACAGGACACCTCAAAAAAGGTAGGCTGGAGATGACAGTGCTTTTGAAAGCATGGCAATACCTAAGTATGACAAATACTATAGAAGTACTAATGCTGTTTGGCAATTTCCTGGAAGGTCTGTAGAGTGGAAATTCAGTTCATTAATTGATGCTGATACCTCCAGAAGACATTTCAAATCGTTTTCCTGAAATAAGACTTGAACCCGGATGGCAGAGGTGAACCTGCTTTGCCAGCCTCCAACAAGAGATGTTATAGGTTCAGAAACAATATTTATATTCCCAAATCTCAATCTCTCTCTCTCTTTTTTAAGCTTATTAAAATTAAAAGCATGACCTGCCACATCACATTACATCAAAACATGATGTAACTTCTTAATTTTAAAAAAAGCTTTAATTTATGATGTTGTATCATGCCACAAAAACCTTTTGTTTTCCCCAGAGAAACTATAAATTTTTTACAGCAACTGTTTATCCAGTATCTTTGGCAGACTGAAACAGTGAGCGTTGGCAAAAAGCAGATATTTAACAGCTACTGACGAACAGCTTATGAATCACCAGGCTTGAATCCTGGCACACATCTCCCTGCAGGAACCTTACTGAAATCACCCATCTTCCCTTCACCTCCTTCTAACTGCAGTAACATTGAGTAACTGACTGATCCTGAACCACTAAACTTGATCTACTTTATCCTTTCCAGCCTGTATATTTTCGGAGGAAAGCACTCTTGCTGTAAAAGTGCCACTGCAGAAACATTCCAGGAGCAGTGTCCAATATGGATTTCCCACTGATTTTGAACAGCCAAGGAAAATACTTTTCATTACAACAGTGTTTGGCATTTGTATGTTTTTCATCTATGGATATAAAAGGGCTTTGAAAAATAGCTTTACCTATACAGTTTTATCAATGGGGCAACTGAGGCATGAGCAATAGATGTCATCAGTAGAGCCATGAACAAGCTGGTCTATGTCTGCTCTGCTGGTCCATGTATCTTCCAAATGATGAATTCACAATATTTGGCTTACTGTTTTACATGTTTCTACAAGGCAAGCTGGACTACCCCAGGACTTGAAAGGCTATATGCTTGTTGGTCTGGGTCTCTCAACCTTACTTGCCCGGTGCTTTTGGGGGACTGCTGTGGCTGAAGCAAAGGAACTTCAATGGAACTTGAGAGCAAGGACTACTTGTCCAAGCAAGGGTTTTCAAGCCCTTGGTTTCTAAACAATTGCTTTATAGGGTGGACTCTGTACCATAAATCTGTAGCCTAGGAGTATGGTCATATTGGCTTAACTGTCTTACTAAGACTGGTCTTATTTCTCACATAACTGATAAAAGTCATAATGCTGTCAGTCCCTGGTATACTAGCTGTACTCAACTTTTACTGCTTCCTAGTTCCATGATCCATAGTGCACATATGGGGTATAAAGCCTTCTTAAAATCATAGCCCCTTAACTAAAAGCTTTTTCTGGGAGACAGTGTGGTTTGAATTATACTGAGGACCCCAAACAGCAATTACTCTTGGGCTACTGCCTTTGAAATAGATCTATTTTAGGTGAATATTCCTCTTTCAGAGGGGTACTTCTAACCCTATTTATGAGCCTTACTGCTCTTACCGAATAACCTGACAGGGGAGTGAAAGCTCCCTGAGTACTCTTGATGTAAACACAGAACGATGATCTTCATGACATGCAAGGGGTGAAAAGGGGACAGGGTTTTTTCACCATTGTGTAGCTGTCGCTTTGGGTGCCCTAGTGAGTACTGAAACCCAAGGCTATGATCCATTTTTCGCAAAATCCTAGGGTGTCTATTCTATCTCACTGTTAACTAGGGGAAAGTTCTAACTTCAAACCCTGTCCATGGGTCAGGAAATCATTCTTGACATCACTTTAGTATAGAATACCTTCTCCATTAGTGCTTTTTCTTCCAGTGAGAGTTTGGCATATTAACCTGGATGGGGTTTAGGTGAGATCAAATCTTCAAGTGGTGTGCAAGCAACTGCACTTGGAAAACTGTCAGAGTTCTGAGTCTGAAATGAGCTGGGGGTGCTTAAAATATGGTTGTCAATCCACACCTAAAATGTGCTTGTCACACTACAGCCTAAGAAAGGACACTTGGCCAGTGAGAGGAAAGGGAAGAGGTCTCAGGTGAAAACACTGGATGAAGCTGAGAAAAAGTACTCCAAACTCTCTTACAAATATGTAAAGAATTATCTTGCATAAATCTCCTCTTGATTTGACATAGGAGGTTTCAAGTTTTATGGCATCTTACATTATTGTTTAAATTTGTTTCAAGCAAGAAATGTACTTTTTAAGGTCAGGAATACAGATTTGTTAGATGCTAAGACACCTGAAAAGCAAGAATACATATTGTAGGATGAATATTTTACAGAGTAATTATTTAAATATATTCAAGTATGAACATCTTTAGATCCTAAATTTAGTATTCCTTAAACACATAATCTTACAATAAAATCTAGCTCACTCTTACATTGTTCATAACATTCCAATTTTCTGTTTGAACTAGTTGTTTTGAAAAGTTGTGTCTTGGCTGTTTATTTAAAGTGCCCCACTGATATTTTTGCCCCAGACTTCAATTTTTGGCATAACACTTGCACATATGTTGATGATGATATTACGTCTGAACTTCTCAAAACATGATAGCATACTACGGCTGGTGTGTGAACTACTCAGATGTGATGTACAGAGGCAGCTCCCTGTTTCCTACATAGAGCCCTTGCCTGAGCTGTGGGTTAAGTGCCTGCCTGTGGCACGTAGCAGCAACAAGGCAACTGCAAGATCCTTCTGCAGCTCTACTCAGGAGCAGTGTGTGTGTTGAGAATTCAGGGACCAGGAGAAACATGGTCCCTGAGGAGATCTGACTTGAAAGAGATGGCAACAAGTCAAGTAGGTGCGTTAAGTAGTTAAGATGAAAATAGTTGAGAGATCTGGGGATGCTGCTGGAAGGGTGAAGTTTGTATTAAAACACAGTAAAGATGAGAAGGGAAGGGATGGGCACCTGCCTTGGAAATGTGCCTTGGAAATGAATAAAGAATTAGCTAGCAGTCGCTGTTGCAAACACCTGAGCAAATTGAATTTGGAGAGCTTCATTGTTGTAACAGAGATAAGAAATACATTGGCTCCTCTGAATTACTGTATTGTAAGCCACATTTTCAGTTCCGTTCTCTAAATCCTCATGCCAAGGTGAACTCAAATTTTAGGGTTCAACTATTCTGCTCAGGCACTGTAAACAACTGGATCTCAGAGTTTCATGTCTGATTATACCTCTTGTACCTCTGAGCTTTATTTCTCATTAAATGGACAAAACAGGCACCTGCAGAAATGTGAGCCTGCCTGCATCTGGCTGAAAACACCACGGCTCAAATTTAACCACACCTGCCCTATTTAAATGGTTATTACATTGAAATAGAGATATTATGTTATGTAAAGGTATCATAGAATTGACACAGAGATCTTTTGTTACTCATGGTATCACCAAGCCTAATAAACAGCTTCAATTTGAAGTTTAAGTAGGGGCACCTTATGAACAAGTATCGGCCATGATATAATTGTAGGTAAGCTTCCCTGGCCACCTGTCTTCCTGCGTGG
This sequence comes from Lathamus discolor, assembly GCF_037157495.1. Lineage (NCBI taxonomy): Eukaryota > Metazoa > Chordata > Aves > Psittaciformes > Psittacidae > Lathamus > Lathamus discolor. Next base: position 7,690,631 of record NC_088894.1, on the reverse strand, counting down.
TCTTTGCTGTGTCCTGATTGAACCCTGGCTTGCTTGATTGTACCCAAGATTCTTACTCTGGATCTTCTGCTCTGCTAACCCAGCAGGATTAAGTACAATGAAGGTAAGAACTGAACTTCTGTATGCACCATACATGCTTCTTACTGCATATTACAGCCAGTTGGACACAAGGAAATGCAGTAAAAAGCTTTAGTCTGACACTGTCTTGGAAGAACTTTATAAAATACTTCCTGAGCCTTTCCAGGTTTAAAATGCACCACCATGAAATCATAGGAATAGAGACAGCAAAGAGCAAGAGAGTCTAAATAGGTATGTCGAAATACCCCTGCGTTTCAGCTCATCCAGACACAAGACACAGAAGCTTGCAACTTATTAGGACAGTGCTGAACACACAAACAACCACATGTGTAGCCGGGGCTGCCTTAAGTATTTGGACACAGAGCTACTACGGCAGTCCAGCCATCACAGGACTGAAAATATTCACATGCAGACCCTGCTACTTTTACCTCTCACCCTCCTGGCTGTGGGTGTCTGTGCTGGGTGTTTTTTATGGTGCCACCCACTGACGGTAAAGCTAAAAGAACCTGACCACAAAACTTAATACATTCTGCTTTGTTTCTGGAGGCTTCAAAACTAGATGTATGGACGAGACAAGGAGAAAGGACTATGAACTGTTAGAAACAGCAGTTGTGTGGGATTCATTATTCACTGTTTTCCTAAGTGGGACTCATTATTCACTGTTTTCCTAAGTGATATATGAGATTTATAAGGTGTTAAAGGGAATTTAATCTCCTTATATGCCCTCGCTGCATCACTTCCAGGTACAGTGTGCAAAGATTATGAGGATGGTGCAAGACAGCTCCAAAACTTTCATACCTTCATGCCTTTCTTGCCAGTAACCATACCTAATTTGTGAATATCCAGCAGGCTTATATCCTTCGCAGCAGGCATTATACATGTATTGTTATATTTGTCATTGTTAAATATAATGTTGGAGCCAGAGAATGATCACATACATTGTATTTGGACCTAGGTCTAGCTTCAGTATCCCCAGTTTTCTGGCAGGAGTCACAGAAGCAATTCTAGTCTTAGCCCAGCAGGGTGTTAAACTAAAGGTTTTCATTCAGACCCTTGACTTATTTTTCCAGTTTGTTCCCTATTATCATACCTTCCATAAATCCAAACTGAAGCTTCCCTAACAAAAAGGCCCTTTCTCATCAAGACTAAAAGCAGAATACTTTAAGTAATTTAGAATACAAATGTGCAATGAAATATCAGCCTGGGTGATGCTATGAGAAGGAAGAGTGTACAGTATGCTTTATGTGTTTTTAGCTGTTCTACCCTACACTGCAACATGTGCACCCACTCTTGTAACCTCTACTGCTGTGCAAAGATGATCTGTCATTTCTGCAAAACAGATATATATTTATACTGAGGCAGCTTTGAATCCTTACTGCCCTCTAGAGAAATTCTGCTAGAAAAGCTCAAACTAACACAGTCAGCAAAAAATAATTGCAGTCCTAATCTTAACTACACCAGCTGCGTGCAGTGTCAGTGACAAAATCTGTAGGAACAGAAATGCACTTAAAGGACCCTTTTTCTCCATCATTGGGAGTTCTGGCCAGACTCAAACACACTTATCCCATTCAATGCACAGGAAAGCTCAGCAAAACCAGTTTCCATTATCCATGGGTTTAAGTGAAAAAAGAAATGAAAAAATTCTTTTTAAAGAAATTGCAAGTAATATTTACATCACCATTTAAACTACACATCTGTAACTATGCGCTTTGTCATTCTCACAGTTCTCTATGTAAGCCTGAGGATCATGGATGAAAGGAGCTGTGACTGAGTGCAAAGGCCTGGAATGGAGCTGCAAGCCTGCACAGGAACTGAGCTATTCCTCTGGAAAAGGCTGAACTTCCACGTATGCAGGTGAGCTCTTGGAGGCCTCACTGACACCTGCACAATTAACTGCTGCAACTACAAGAGTATTTTTTGACAAGATGTGTTTGTGTCATTCTGTAAAATCAAAGCATCAGAAGGCATGGCAAAACGTCTGTTTTACAATACCATGGGAGTATTTCATGTGGTTGGGCCAACACAGAGGAAACAGCGATTGCAATGTTAGCAGTGAATGATAGCACAGTGCAGCTAAGAATACATTCAGCAAACTGAGATCCTATTTTTACACAGACAAAAAAGAGAAAAATATATAAAATGTGTGTCTGTGTGTGTATATTTTTTTTCCAAAACAGCTGAATCCCACTATCCTGCAGAAACTTATTCATTTAACAGGCTGTCAGTGCAAGTTCCTTTACATAGCTCTGCCTTTTCATGCCTAATGGGGTTTGCCCTGAACCAGACAAAGCCTATTAAACATGGCAGAGAAATAGATGATATGAGAGGCTACTGGAAGCAGTGTTGGCTGCCCTCTAATGGCATGTGTTCCATAAGCACACACCTGAGCTCCCCAGGGACTCTGGGAGGATGCCAGCAGATGCATTGTCCCAGAGTGCCTGGTATGCCCTGCAAGAGGAATGCTCATACCCTGAGCAAAAATGGAAATCTGGTACGGTATATCCAGTTTTTCAGACTGTGACAGCAAGATAGAGGTGGCACGAGCACTCCAAAAGCACTGTCAGAGCAAAGGGGAAGACGTACATTTGATGAAGGCACCGGACTGAAGGGCCGGCTTACTTAGGAACAAAAATGTATTCAGTGTGTGAGTACCAAGTGCTGTGCCTTGCAGCTATCTGTCAGCTAAAAACTATAAATACTGAATAGTGTCAGCTTTTTATTTCCTTTGATTCTAGGGGGGAAATTCAAAAGGTTTATGGGTTCAGACTGAGTTAAAACTCCTGATCTGAATGTGTGCCGAGTCAGAATTTTGTCTGATTTGAGTGCATGCAAATATCAGAGCATGTAGGAATGAGCTGGGCACTACCTGCAGGTCTACTAAACAATCATGAAACTGAATCTGTAAATATAGAAGAACCCCCTCAGCCTGCGAGTGCAAAGTTGGAATTGTCCCACAGAGAAAAAATAGAAATTATTATTATTGTTGTTTTGTTATTAATAGTAGTAAGGGATTCAGTGCACCCCTCTCTACTGCCAGATTCTCCAATCTTCTAAATAAATAAGGGCTGAAAAGGAAATTTCAGGGTTCAGTAATGAATTATTCTGCCCAGACTCTAAGCAGCTCAGAAACAGTGCTTCAAACTGAATCCAGATCTTCTGAATCTTAGACTCTTCCCTCACTCCCTGAACTTTTGATGTCCTTTCATGTTCTCTGTTACTTACAACACTTTGCTCCCCATGTTGTTTAACATCTCCACTTGAATCAGATTTTCTAGAAAAAAAAATTATTTAAACTTTTCTGAAACTTTAAAAAGGTTCTGCTCAGTTTGACGCAAAGTTTCAGTCATATTTACTTGATCCGAACCATATCTTATTTCATACATTTATTTATTGTAATTTCCATTGATTCTTTCTCCTCTCCTCCCTGCAAAAGATGAACCGAGGCTTTGAGCTAACAGACAATTGTAGTTATTTAGACTTCTTGATTTATTTTTCCAATGTGTTTACTCTGAAGTGAACATTTCTTTGCTTCCTGAATAGTGACCGTCATTCTGCTTATGTTATCACTGATTTAAAATGGTTTCTAAAGATCTCACATGTTTTCCCCAAGGCATTGATCTGCGAGTAAGTATGAATATAGACATCAAATAAATGCTAGTTCAGAAAGCAAAATTACCACTCCAAAAGTGTGTCCTGCTTGGATCCATTTAATAATCTCATATTTAAGAAGATATTCCGCAGGGCAACACTCACCTGTACATCCATGAGTTTTTGTAGTGCCCATGAGAATGGACCAACACTATCTGGTTCACCTGAAGAAGGAAGTCCATGCCTGGGGGAGGCAGAGGACACAATACCTCTTGTGTCTTCATCACTGGAATGGCAGAAATGTGTTCTCAAACATTGATTTTTTTCCACTTATTTATTCATTGACATGTTGGCCAGTGCAAGGATGGAAAAGAGAATTGTCACAGTTGGTGGCTGCTGTTGAAATAAACGTGATGAGGGAGTATTGCCTCCCTCCCTCCTATCTGACCAGCACATGCTTATGGACAGAGTGTTATTTGCAACTAACTTAGCACTGCGGTCTCCTGGATCCATTAGCACACCTCTTAGGCTGCCAACAGGGCAATAACAGCACCAGATTTCTGCTTGACCTGGCAATTAAAATCAGAAACCAATCCTTTACTTTTCTGAACCTGAGGAGTTAGCTGTTTGACAGCATCCTTTCTTCTTGCAGAATCCAGAGAGGGCACCAAGCTTTACGAAGAAGTTAAATGAGGGAATGGACAATAGTTGCCAGTTCTCACCAGAACAGGTACAGAGAATACAAAGGTTGGATTCTTTCTGTGCTGGAAGAAATACTCCAGATAATTCTGTTTCTAGTTATTTTTTTCTATCTGCTCACACGTGGAAGAACATACAACGAATGCATTTTAACAAGCAGCCAACATCATGGAAGTATTTGAACTTGCATCTTTGCTGTTGGTGAGTGCCTTACCTAGCATTGGTTCTGAAGTTTATTTTGGTTAGAAAATCTCCTTGAAACTCAAAAGATTTTCCTGACATTTATTTAAAACTGACACACTTCCACACAATAAATTGATATAAATAATCAGTAATTTCCTGTGAAAACCTGTTCAGGCAAAAGAATACGCATATAACTCTATTAGTTGACCTAATCCTGCACTGCTAGGGATAACTAAGCGCCTGTTAGATAAGCCCTGCTCAGCTCATTAAGAGGCCAAACTACACACAGAGGAGCTTTGGTTTGTGACCATTATATGTCTGAGCAATCCATTCTCTAGTACCCCACCCCATCAGCAGTCAAGAGTTTGGCTTCTGTGTTTGTTTTTAGATTCTTTATCACCTTTTCATTATTAATTTTTTCCATCTTCTCTGAAAACCTTGCTGTCCCAGTTAATAGAGGAAATTGGGAAACGGCAATCTGGCAACTTGTTGGCAAGTCAGGTAACTTTTCTGCGGCAGTTCTCACTGGTCCCCAAACAGCAGGATGCTCTTCCATTGGTTCCTCAGCATAACTGAATTTTTGATGAATCTTATCCCTGGCCCATTTCAAATACATGTTTACACTTATGTCAGATATGGACTAAATTGGATACTTTGGGGTGGAGTCCAACACTGGCAAATTTCCTTTATGACAGTTGTCAGTTGCATTCCTCAGACCAGCTTAATGCTGTATGAATTCTTGCACAAAAATGTAACATGCTGATAATATCCATTCCCTTTCTTCTGTATCTTTGTCTTCCTCCATCATTATAATTCTGTCTTCTAGCTTTTTCCTCTGCTAAGCTTTCAGAGACCTTCCTAATCAACATCAGACACAGTGGGAAAATGGGTGGCACAAGCATGGGTAAAAGGCTGTACTGTAATCTGAGGGGTTTTGCAATCATCTTCACAAGTGACGGCACAACCCAAGCAGCAAAAACAGCTCACTCACTCTGGGGGAAAAGTTATTTGATTTTAGATATAAATGTATTTATATTTATGTGCATATGCTTGTACGCGTCAAATATTAATTTCTTTTATTCTAATTTTCTCTCATTTGCATTTGCCCCGTGCCTCATCATTCTGGCGCTCGGTTGGCTTTGCACAAGCATTGCCTTTGAGGTGGCACAGAGCAACATCACCCCAGGGAAGAAACTGTGTGTCCAAAAGGCCCACTTCTCATTCTCCTCCTCCCCATCACGGAACAAGTGGACTGGGCTGGTGGGACGCTGTCAGTCCGCATGCTGGCCAGTCAGTGCTGTAAAGTACTTGGGTAGAGGTTTCCATGTGCAGCCTCTGATGCGGATGGTATCGTGTGCCCCAGAGCCTGCCAGGCTGAACTGTCCAGCCATGGATGTTGAAGCCCATCCAGGCATGCACAGGGACATGTCTTACAATAACCTAATGCTGATGAGAGCAAACCTGGCAGCACACCTTGATCCAAGCCCATGATCTCACAGAGGTGCTGGCCAAGCCCAGACATTAGATGTGACATAAACCACCTCAGATTATTAGCCCCTATAATTAGTAATTCTTATAGCAAATATCCTCATTCCTTTTGATCTCTGTATGAGGTCCTTTATGTCCTTAACAGGGGGAAAAATCACCTTGCCTCCCTCAATGCTATACTGGAGGTCACCAGGTTAATTCCATGCTAGATGCATGGATAAAAAGGAGGATAAGAAGAAAGAGTAGGTCATTCAGTGGCAAAGGTTGAGAAGATCTGCTTTAAACACTTTATGGGAAATTGTAAAATTCCTAAACAATTTAATAGATTAACTTCCCCTTTCAGTGGCATCAGTAAAACTGAATTATCATCCTCACTTTTAACTGATGGCTAGACCCAATACTCATCCATCAGGGATCATTTAGTGATAAACCGATCAATCCTGCTATGGAGCAGAGGGGACAAACTATGTGAGATACCATCACCAAATATCCTTTCCACCCCAAAGCATTCTGTGAGTCTTTGTCAATGAAAGTGCATTTGTCTAGCCTTATCTGCTGCAGTATACGTGGAATACAAAGGAAGAAAGTAAAATATGCATTTGATGTACATGTGCAGATGCCAGACATATTATCAACCCAAGGGCTGCCTTTTTTCCAGGAACTGAACACAGCACCTGATAACCAACCACTGCACCACTACCTCAGGTACCAAATTAGTAGATGTGAAAGCAAACGTGAAGCTGTCTTAAAATAATGCTGTGATATGTGGAGGATTTGAGAGAACAATGAGAAAAAGTAAGTTTCTCCCTTTTCTGACTCCTCACCAGTAAGTGTTTTGGTTTTGATGTTTGCCTTTCTAATATATTAAAGATTTGTACATTGAGAAAATTACTGATCAGAAATAATTGAAAATTTACAAAACTTTCTGCAATTATTTTAATCAACATTTGGATTTCATTTAAGTGTGTACAATGGGTACTGGCATTTCAAGAAATAACCTGAAATTTCTTTTTTAATCAAAATATTCCCACTTTAGGTAAGAAATTGTCCATTTCCACTACAAAACAGGTAGATTTTTCGTAACAGAAAATCATGTTTGAATAAAACATTTAATAACTTACTTGCTAAACCAGAGATAAATGTTTGATTTTCCTATGAACTTTAGTAACATTTCAAATTTATTTGACCATAAAGGAAAAATTAGGGTAAGTTTATTTCTCAGCCAGGTATGAATTTTACTAACACCAAACTCCTTGGACATTTTGTGAATAATAATGTGGCTACTGGAGCAAAAGGAAAACTTTCCCTGCAGCTGCCTAGGAGTTGGGATTTTCATCAACAAACAGGTTCAGGCTAAATTAAGAGGTTCAGTGTAGTGGAGTTCTTCAAAGGCTTTGTAGTTGTTCAACTCCAATTAAAAGTCAATTGAATTGGACACTTAATTCCCATTTGTGTCTATGAAAATCTCTCTTCTGTAATGTACTGTGTTACAACTCTAGGCTGAAAAAGCAGGTGCACAGAAAAATAAAGAATGCAATGCATGTACTTCTTTTGAGGAGTAAGGAAAATAACAGCTATAACAGCAAATCCTTAGGATTTACCATCTTTAACAGAGTATCTCCATAGAAGTACACAAATAACCTAATAATATCAAATTGAGATTTTAATATCTGTATTTATGTATGTGATCTACCACCCAAAAAGTCAAATGATTTTTACGTCCAGAAAACATGTTTTATGTTGTGTGCCAAAGGAAGCAAAAGCAGCTCGTAAGGGATAGCCAGTACAATAGACCTGGTAGTGACACACAGCTGAATATCTTTATAAGGGAATTAACAGGGGCAGCAACTGTAGTGGGGCTCAGAAGTGATGACAATAGAAAATTCTTCAGGGAAGATAGTCTGACTCTGCAAAAAGTTACTGACATATGTAGGACAGTAGAAACAGCCCAAGAGCAAATACAAATCCTATCTGAAGATCGTGTGGTGAAATGTATCAGGAGGAATTACAGGAGATGAAAACACAAAGGTAAAATGCAAGGCAGAATTGTATGCTGCTTGCTGCAAAGAAAGCCCACACATTGCAAAGATCTGGTCTCGAAGAAGCTAACCGTGTCAGAAATACAGGAGACACTGGAATGGTCAAAATCTGATATTCAGTCTCAAATACTTCCGAATTTCTATGGGAGCCAGGTTTAAGTGACCACGCCAAAACCCACCCTGAAGGGTTTTGAATTTGAGAGGGAATCAGAAGTGGAAGGTCTTTATTTCTTGCTTACGATTTGGATGTGAGTGAAAGCTCCTGCAGCAGCCTCTCCCTGCAAGGTTCTGTCACTGGGGCTGAAATGCTGTCAGAAATGTTCTTGAACTTTCAATTTCCCTGACTACTGTTGAGCAGACCAAGCTGCCAGTTTGTGCACCTAAAGCAGAGTACAGCAATCTTAATACAAACTTCAAGCTTACAAATCAGTTCAAGTATCTGGTGACTGCTATATTCCTATGACCATCCTTCTCTGCTGAGTAGATTTAGTGTTAAACACCATGTCCACCAATGAGCTGCTGACAGGAAGCAACCCACTAGGAGAGCTGTAGTTCCCCCCATCCTGCCTGTGGTCATGCGAACTTTCTGAAGGCTACTTCTTCAGTGGTTTTTTTATTGAACCTGCAGAAAAACTGTCTTTAAGGACACTGGGCTCTGAGAACAGTAATTATACGGAAAATGAATTGCATCCTTGAGGTGTGACCCTGTGGAGCACCATTTGGTCAGCAGCAGTTTCAGATGCTAACAGCATGAACAAGAAGTCAGCCCCACTGGCTAAAGAATTATTCCTTCAATCTTGAAGTCTAGTTTTACCCAGGCAGTCTTAAGCAATAAAAAGCTCCTGCTATCGGTATGCTGATCACTCATTTTACAGAGGACACTAACCAGCACTTGACTGTAGAGCAAATGCAAGATCCATTTCTTAATTCTATTAACCAATTGCTGGCTGACAGAGATCTCTGCCATGTATTTGTAAATGATGTAAAGCAAGTTGAAACAGAAACTTGCCCACTAACATAAAATATGGTATAATACGCACACATTCTCTGCATGGACAAACAGGAAGGCACAGAATTATAAGCAAGTGAAAACCTCTCAATTAAATGCAGCAAAGGGAAGCATGCTGACATGGGGAAAATTATTCCTTCATGACATCAGGCAACTGAAAGTTCCACACATTTTCCTTAGTCACAGGCATTCATTGCATTCATTCAGGCTGCAGCCTGGATGCTCACCAAAGGCAAACCAAACATAGTTTTGGAGCCTGTGGAGGTCAGGGCCTATCCCCATTGTGCAGAGGACTGCACTTTACTGAAAGAGCAAGGCAGGAGGAACACGAAGAGAAGACACAGTGCCCATTGGGAACCTGCAGCAGCCTCCCACAGCTCCTGGGCTTGTTCAGCTCTGCACTGGCAACGGCAAACCTCTGTGCCAAACACCCAGTTGATACCCATCCTGTTGTAACTGCCGTGGTCACCAAAGTGTGTGTGGTATCTATACGCATAGGCTGTCATAAAATCTTACTCCAACACATCTTTCTCCAGGCATCTTGTTTCTTAAATACTCCCCTTGGCCCCCACGGAAACCTTCCTGAGATCGACTCTTCAATATTTTTAACAGTATTAGAAGTGACTTTTTGTCTCTATGCATACAAATGATTATAATTATCCCTGTTTACCACTGTGACAGATATGTGCGCTAATTAGATATTCTTTCATATATCCAGCCAAATCCCAACTCTTTCAAAAAGCAGAGCCTCTGCTAAGCTCCTCTAAATGGCTTCTTCCTCTATGAGAATGCTTTCACACCATGCTGTATCCTACCACAAGGAAATGGTGATGCTGAGGGTGCAAACAAATGAACACTGATCAAGAAAGCCACAATAAAACAAACTTTTGAAGCACAATGATTTCTGAATATAAAGGGAGATTGTGGATTGTGTTTTTACAAGTACGTAAAGGAAACTGGGCAGAAGACAACACATGTCTTCGCATCTTTGCGCTATGTTGTGCACAATCAAGAGAAATACGTAGGCCGGGGGGCCACCCATACAGCTCGATGCCCAGAACTTTGCCTTGCTCCTGAGGACCAGGCACAGGACCTCAACAACGAAAGACATGGTAGCAGGGAGCATGCCTCCACTCGCCTGTGCTTGTGGGAAAGCTGCAGCCTGTATTCACTCCACACATGTGCCAGCAGCAGAAGCCAAGAATGATGAGAACGATTAAAGACCTTCCAGGAGACACACCAGGCTGGTCCTTCTCTCTGCCATGCCAGTGTGTGCACTTGGGACGTGATACGCTTCACCAGAAAGCAGTGGAGTGACCCTCACCAGGTGCTCCAGTCCCTCAAAGTGTTCCAGGTCCCACCATAAAAACCTGCACAGCACTCTCATTCCTCAGGTAGCCCTGGGAACCGATCAGGATCAACAAATATTAATAAAGGTAAGACTTACATGCAAATGTTCAAAACACCTTAGGGGCAGTTTCGATATGTTTATTACAACAAACTCAATATTTCCATAAGCACTTTGTTTCTATTGAATTAAATAAGTAAGAGCCAGCTTTTTCAAAGTGCTTCATGTATCGCACCCCACTGCGATACCACTGCTGAGCTCTTCTGGGAATCTGGCTGCAAGGGTGTGTGTTGAGTACTTGGAAAATCTAGCTCATTCAGATCTGGCAGGCTGATTCTGAAACAGTATCTGGAAATCCACTTGCAACGTTTGTAATAACTATCCATTTGCATATACAAAAGTTGACTTTTGGCATGAATAAAATTTTCTTATACCTTTCCTTTGAAAATCTGATCCAGACTGTCTAGACAAGTCAAAAGTCTCATTTGTGCTTAATATTTTATAATTTATTATTTTGCTTTCCCTTCTGATTAATCTGGAAAGGTCCCTTCACAAATTTGCTTTCATTTCAAATGAATTTGGAAACATCCCTTAGCAAAGATGTAGTGATAGAAGGATATAGTTTTATAGGCTACTCGTATAATCCCACTGCTCTGGTCATACATACCCTTGAAGTTTGCTCGAAAGCTTATATACATAAAACCAACCTCATAAATCTAATTCTACCTACTGGCAGTTCATCCAAACACACACTTATGCATTTGCTTTTTATTTCTTCCTATATTTTTTTCTATAGTATCGTTGTAAATGTTTAAGCAGGTGAACATTGTATAGCTAAAAGACATTCAAACGTGCTATATATTTGCTATGCAAAGATACCATAGCAAGACACTGAGACACTTCTAAAAGAGTCTGCTTCTCTCTCTCCTTCTTATTCAAAATACAGCTTTTACAAATATGACATCTTAAAATTAAAATGTTTGTTCTGAAAGTAATAGCCAAGATCATGGAATATTCATGTGATCATTAATATTTGAATTTTGAATAATGTATACTTATATATTTCCACAAAAGAATGCAATGTGTGTCTTATACCAAAGTCATATTATTTTCCATGTAACAAGCAACGAAGCAGCTTTATTTGCATTACTCACTTGCAGGTATGTAATATCAGATTACACAGTTAATTGTTTCCTGGAAATATCTATGTCAGGCTTTTTTACTTTGCATACACAAGAGGTCCATATTCATAACAGTCTACTTTAAATGCAGGAAAGTTCTGTGCACTTAGCTGTAAATTTTGAAACAGCTTCTCTTTCAATTCATTCCATTTCATTTGTTACTAATTGTATCTGCTTCTTACCGAAAGTTTTGTCTCTAGGAAATCTAAGCCACATCCTACCACTTCATCAGTAACAGTAGATCTGTGTGCAAGGACACACAGCTGCATATCAAATAGCACTTCCACGCGCTGCCATTCGCCATCACTCTTCAGGATGCTGATGAATGTGCTGACAGACAAAGGCTAATTGGCAGACTGTACGGAGTCAGTTTTTGATGACACAGGAGAAATAATAGGAGGCAGAGCAGGTAACAAAGAAAGTTTGGAGGAAATAATAAGAGAGACATAGAGAGGATTTCATGCGAGGAGCACGCACAGCCTGAAATACAGCAGGAGGGAACCAAAGAACCCAAGAAACATGCAAAAGCATGAAAGAGGGAAAAGGTAAAGGGGAACTAACCCTTTACTTACTGCTGTTAAAAACATCTCTGATAGGAAACCCACTTTGGGATGGCACTTGCAAAACAGCGATCTGGTTCGCTGAAATGTTTGCTTCGGGTTCGTGAGCCAAGTAAGCAAATGTGAATCCATTTTCATAAGAGCCCTGACTTGATACTTATTTTGTATTTCAAACTGTGGGCTCGGCATGCAGCAATTTCACCTGATTTTCACATTGAGATCTGGGTGCAGACACAGTCATTACAAATGCACAATTAAAATTCATTACAATATTTTGCTGGACATCCGTTGGCAAGCAGAATTACAATATGTGAACCAATGTGTTCATGGTTTATTATGAGGCTACTTGTAAATGGACAATCCTGAGTGTGTGGATATGGAGTTAACTTGAACACAGCACAGATTTTACGCTCATTCATGCTGTCTCTTACTATGGATTTCTATAGCACCTAGTTGCAGGAGAGCCGATTGGGTCTTTGAGCACAATTGTACAATGTAAAACCTGAAGAAGGGATTTTATGTAAAAACCACCTGAGAAAGATGATGCAAACTAATCCAAATCCACTAAGTTGTCCACAGACAGTTCTTCTTTAATTGCAACTGATTGGTAAAGGATTTCCTATACTTAACTCTGTAATTAAAAGAAGATTGACAACCTCTAGTACATTCTTCCACTAGAAATCTTGCATATATTTCTAAAGCTGAATTTTGAGCCTTAGAAAATGCATTTGAAATAGTGGCTAACATAAATCACCTTTTATCCACTATTCTCAGAAAAACTGCACAAGTTGAGGATATGGATCCTTGTTTCTAAATGACTTGCGTAAGTGCTTATTAGCAGAAATCTGGGGAGGGTTTTCCATGCTCAGCGAACTAATGGATGTAACTGACTGAAGAAGAACATCTGCATTTAAATCAGTTGAGCCTGCAGCTGAAATCTTTTGCCACAGTTTTTAAAGGGAGCCAGAGTGCTTGGCATCTTCTTCCCAGCATAATCCCATCGAGCCAAACAGACTGTGGCCAGACAAAGCGTCTGCATTGCCGACTGTGAGGTTCCATCAAGGATTTAGACATCTCCCTGATCTAAACTGCAGTTGTAAATAACTGCAGGTGAAATATGCACCCATAATTATTGTTTTCCTAAAAAAAGAAAAAAGTTGGCATTTGATCTTTCTCGTTTCTATTATAAAGCACAAAGATGAAAAAGACACCATCACACTGCACTGTTCACAGAGACGTTTTGTCGTTTAAGCCTCCAAAGAAATACCAGGCCCAAGCAAACGACCTAATTACTGTGCCTGCATTCAGTGTGTCCCAGGTCAGTGTGCAGATATATGCATAAAGGCAATAGCAGCTTTGGGAAATAACCTTCTTGATTATGAAACAGCCATGTACATGTTCCTCTGTGTGTAAATATGTGCCACTCACCAAAATATAACCACACGGTATTGCTGATTAAGTATCAAAATGGACAGGGGATATATGTATGTTTAAGGAGGATTTTTTAAAACTATTTATCTCCTAAATCACAGCATCATCCAATGGGAGTTAAGCCTTTTAAAACCTGACCTTTGCATCACGTGCAATGTCTTTAAGTTGGGTATTTTTCTCAGTAACTTACTCCAGATTTAGCTGAGTAACACCCTCTGATAAACTGAACAAATGCAATCCATGCATTTACTTTTATTTTTCCAGTGTCCATAATCCTGGGGGATATTATTCAAAAATGAGCATTTACTACTGCACTGAGGTAGAGAAGGCAACGTGCCTTTTTCCTCTTCTTTTGGCACATGAATCGGATTTCTAAAAATTCACTGTAGTAATCACAAAATGCTGCTGCAAAGAATTACTTGATAAAACCTTTTGAGATTTCAGCCTACCTCGTCCCTTTGTTTCATAACTAGAAGGAGTATAATGAATGCAAAAACTCTGTGAATAGAGCTCAGCAGGGCCTACTTTTTTCTCATGACTCCTGTGATTATAATAATTTGATTTTATAGGTGTCTATCCTAAGACCCCAGCTAGGGAGCAATCTTTACTGAGTCATGAACTTTCACATCATTAAATCTTTCTACATTTATTTTAAACATATCAGAAGTGTCAAATAACTTCAGATCTACTAAATTTTATTTGCATTGGGTAAAATGAAGTTTAGCCACTCGGGAAAATAAATGAAATAGTTTTCCTTAGCACTCAGGAAGGCAGTTGGGCTCTAGAGTCTGCGTGATTCCACCCATGCGGCAGCACAGCCCATCTCCTGAATGGGCCAGGACACATGTTTACAAGGACAGGAATCTGAGTAATTTCCTACCAGTCTGAAGGGAATATTAAACTCTTCTGTCAGTTGGCTGTATATTATTTATGTTCCTTTTTTTATTGTTGGTGTTGTTGTTGATTTCAAAAAATATTTCTTTGTTGGTTCAACGCTGACTCCCGATAGAAAGTGATGAAATGCCCAATATGTTAAAAAACCTTATCACTAAATCAGAAGCAGGACTATAAATTTTGGCTTTTGAAACTGAACTGACTGTTGAGGATCATTTTGCTCCTGAAATATTACAGCAGTGATCAATTTGCTGTAAAATTAAGCAGTTTAGCTCTGCAATCTATAGATGGAAAACATGTTGTTCTTGAGCAAAGTTTATGCCCTGCCCAAGGGATAAATTAAATTTTATGGGTAAGACATGCATTATTATATGCTTATCTGTTTAACATATCATTCTTTTCCACATCAGTATTATAAATATTTTTAATCATACATTTGATCTCTTGTGCATAGAGCGATATGGTAATTCTCCCTGCCCCCCTCAAAAAATATAACCAAACACAGTTAATTCATCACAGAACAGGGAAGAATATTCTAATCTTCCTAAGAAATATGCTGAAGATTGAAGCAGAGGCACTTAAAATTGGGGCTACTTTGCCATCACTCAGTGGAATAGAATTTTCCTGAAGGAAGGGGTGGAGCTATGTTACCTATTTTTATTATGGTTGTTATTATTGAATATTTATATTACAAGTCTTTAATCAAAACTTGGGGCTGCAGTGAAGACAATTCAGTTATAAAAGTTAGAGGCAGCAGTCAAATATATCCATTTAAAAGCTGGTTACTGGTTTTAGAAATTTCTGCTGGTTTTCCTTGAATTCTGTTAACTAGATTCAAGGCTTTCAAACTGACCATGACCATTGCACTGACTGTCCAACACTGGTAAACTTGTCTTAGAATTCTGCTTCAACAGAAATGGATCTTCTGAAGGAAAGAGAAGAGTGGGAAGCTGTGAATTCTTTGCCTTTCACACATGAGAGACAGCTTGAAGAAGACCCTTACGGTGTTTGTAGGAAGAAGAGATTGAGGCGTCCTGATGCAGTGACAAATAAAATCATAGGTACAATCATCTGTTCAACATTTACAATATGTGATACAATAGTGTCCAAATTAGAAGCAGATTAACTCCACTTTCCCATGTTTAGTATCAGCCTCATCACTTGAATATATCTTTTAAATGGCAACGTTGTAGGAACAGAGTTGAAGTGAAGGTTGAAGTTGGTAAAGTCAGTCATCTCCAGTACCTTTTCACCTCTTTTTCCTTTTCTTTCCTTTTCCTTTTTCTTTTCCTTTCTCTCTCCTCTCCTTTGCTTCCTTTCCCTTTCCTCTTTTTGATTTTCTTTCCTTTTTTTCTCTTTTCTTTTCCTCTTTTCACTCCTATTTTATCTTCTCTTTTTCTCCTTTCTTTTCCTTTTCTTTACTCTTTTCTTTACTCTTTTCTTTACTCTTTCCTTTACTTTCCTTTCTTCTCTTTTCTTTTTCATTTCTCTTTTCTTTTTTCTTTTCTCTTTTCTCTTCTCTTTTTTCCCCTTCCCTTCCCTTTTTTCTCGTTTTTCTTTTCTCTTCTCTTTTTTCTTCCCTTTCCTTTCCTCTTTCCTTTCTTTCTCTTTTCTCTTTTCTTTCTTCTCTCTTCTTTTTTCACTTTTTTTTCTTTTCTTCTTCTCTTTTCAATTTTTTTTTTTTCTTCTGTTAAAGCAAATTAAACAGGGTAGAATCAAACCCTCAATTACAAGTTAATTCATCTGGTCAGCTTAAATGAGAAAAGTAAACAGCAAAGACATCTTAATTTGGGTATTTGCTCACCAGTTGCCTTCAGCATCTGTTACCTGTACTTGATGCTGCCCATTGTGAATACTCCATATCATACTATGTTTTATGTGAAATCTTCCACCATATATAATTTTGACTTGAGATACATACAAATTCTACTAACTTCATTTGGAACTGTGCAACATACTTCTTTACTTAGCTTTGAAAATATAAAGCGTGGGTCCTTGTAACATTATCTTCATGGCTGACAGCCCTTTTCTGCTCTCACCACCCACTTGCTTCCTTTCAGTCATACAGATCATCAGTCTTCTAGTTTTTGGTGACATGGGTATCACTGACATATCACCTGATCTGCACTAGTGTAGAGAACGTGCTGGATAATACACTGCAGGGGACAATCTTGCTTTGCCAGGATGATGTACATCCTGATAACCTGCCTTCCTCCCTTGTGGTGGTGTGAGGATTAATAAGTGAATGTTTTATGATCCTTGGAAGTTGTAAATAGCTACAGAATTGCTAAATATTATTGTTCTTTTCTTAGATCCTCACACTTTATACTCAAAGGTGAGTGGTTTTGAGGAGAAATTGCAGATATGTCCCTTATTATCCACATTCTCTATCATGGCAAGGAAGTTCTGCAAATGTACCTACATCTCAGGAGTGTGCTGCCAAAACGTAATTGCTGCAGGTGTATGAATGGGCTGCCTTCACCGGCCTTTTGGTAAACTTTAATTCCATTTTTATAAAACCCCTTCTGAAATATTGCTCTCTGGAGCAGGCACTGTCTGTATGATCTGTGTTTGTACAGCTCGGTGGGACCTTGATCTGTGACTCAGTCCTGGATACTAACACACAAAAATAAAACAAAAATGCACAAAAATGTTACTCAGTGAGCAGAAGTTGTATCAGGCAAAAGATTCAAGTCCTAGACATAATAAAGATGAAGTAAATACCAAGATATTCTAACTAGTCTTTATGAGGGATGTAGTGCTGATGTGAAATTATGCTACAAGCACTGATTTGTAACTGATTTATGAGCACAGATTTTACCTGCGCACTAAGGGGAGGTCATTGTACATCTGGATTTTAAGACTCTGTAGAACAATTGCCGTGATCATATATAAATGGAAACTATTTGAAAAATGAGCAGACAATAAAATAGTGTTCTCTAGATAAGCACTCTGGTGGCGAATGCCTGAGGTAAATATATGGGAATAACATTCTTCTCAGGTGATGTGATAAAACTATTTTGTACATTGAAGATCTAGAGAAGAGAATGCTGAAATGAAAATGTTAGAAAGGCTTCTCAGGAAAAGAACGAGGTGGACAGCCCCTGCGCTGTAGCATGGAAGGAGGCTCCTCAACTGTGAGAGGTCTGCAAGAAACATTCTCTATGTGGAAAATGACTGTGTATCAGGTAAGATATATATACACATGTATGAAGAATGTTTTTAAGAGGTAATTTCTCTAAAATACCTTTTAAGTGAACAAATATGACAGTGTTGAATCTGTTGTTATTAATTTCATAGCCTTATAGAGATTAAATATGCTAGATCTAGTCACATCTGTTAATCCCTGTTAATGCAACTCAAGTTGTAGTCTGAAGATGGGAGGATGGTGTGAGCCGTCCTAAATGTGATGCCAGCTGGAGGCCATAGCTCTGAATCTGCATTCAGAGGCACCCAGCAGACCTCAGACATGCGAGATACTGTGAGATGGGGTTTATGTTCTAACTTACAAAATATCCATTACAACTTTATGACACAACATGTATGGAATTTCACATTTGAAAAAGCCATCCTGTATGAACTACTCCATCTTGTAAATCCCAAGGAACAAGTTTTAAGGCAAGCATGAACTATTGTAGCAGGATATTAACAAAGACTTCAGTCCCATGCATTTAGTTCAATGACAATTTGCCACTATCTCCACTGAAAACTGGAATGAATCCCCAGATGGGACAGTGAAATATGTTCATACACTTCCTTGTCTCTTGGAGAAGAGTAAGACAAAGGAGGTGGTTCCAGGACTCTGATATCTCACCCAACTCAACTACACTTGATTATTATTTGCTTCTCACAACCTGAAAAGAAACCTACTACCAGATTTGTCTGTCTCAACCCTGCTGAAGCTGAACACTTTCATACATATGTATGGATAGCTTAAGTTTTTATGAGCATAATTTGGGCTTTTCAAAATAGTGACACAATAACAAAGCAAAATTGAGACATGCATGTAATTTGAATACTGATTTGGTTTTATCTCTTCCTAGTACTGGCACTTTTGATGCTGCTCTTTTCCATTCTATCTTCTTTCTGTTCTTATTTCCCAATGAATGAAATTAGTTGTGAGTGCATTTGCTGCTTCTACCAACCAAATATGAAACTTGTGGAAATATGTCTCTATGACCTCGCTAAGAGTTTTGGAGAGTTACTCATTTGCTGATACCTCTGCATTTTCTATCAACTACTTAAAGACATATTCCTGATCCTCTTGTCAAATAGGAAAATGAGCACTGTCAGATGGCTAGTCCCATGTTTCGTGGCATTTTCACGAAAAGCCCTGATTTTTACTTACAGCAATGGAGCATTTCAAGGATGTTACAGCAAAGAATGCCTTCTGATTGTATGTCAGGTCAAATGCCTTCAGTGAGCTGTTTGCTTGGATTTGGAGACACAGGGTAGAATTCTCAGTACTCCATGGACTGAACAGAGGCACTCAAGCCATCTTGTGGGTCACAATAGTCAGGTGCATGCCTGTCTCTGCTGCTGCATCATCTTGCAAGTTTAGAGTTATCAGTGGGTAGTCTATGGTAGAGAACTAGATATGATAAAGCTCTGCAATGCTTCCTCAGCTGTTTTTGAGGTTTATGAGTAACAGGCAACAACCCAGACCTGTCACACCGACACAACAGCACAGAGGCCTCTTGCATGCAGTGGCAAGCAGGTCCCAACAGTTTAGTGTTGTGGAGAATCTGGTCCTAAAGATTATTCATTAAAAGTACCTACTTAATAATTTCAAAAGAGAAAAAAACTAAAATATGCTCAGGGGCAATCTATGAACAGAAAAAGGGGGTTAAATTCACCCAATTTAGCAGATTGAATAATTCATAGAAAATCCAGGACACATGTAGAAGGGTTTAATTCAGTGTATCAGCCTCTTCTGGAAAGTGAAGCCACCTCAGAAACTTTGCATTTTCTAAGGTATCATTCCAGTATATTGCCACAGCAGAATTTGCATCTGGAGCCAGACGTGTGGTTCAAGTTTTTGTCCCTCACACCAGCCAGTACCTCATGGTAGAGGGAAAGCCACAAGAAAAATCTTGCAAATGGTTTATTCTGTCACTATCTAACAGCAAGCTTCTTGCATTGGGTAGAAACAGGAATAAAGGAGTTTCCGTGACTTTATTCCCAACCTTGCAGATATTTCCCCATGTTTGAACTTTCATAACGTGAGCAGAGACTTGCTCAGTTCTTTAAAGTTATGCAGATGTACTGACCAAGTGCAAGAATACATGTGTGTATCATTTACTGGCCACCTTATCATCTGAAGAATGGTTCTGTCATGGGCAGACAGACTTAAAATTACTTATATAAATTAATATCTAAGACCTTTCCGAAAGCTGTTAAACATGGTTTGATCTTGTGGCAAAGAGTTAAATTCCACACAAGCCCTGAGTTTACTTTAAATGTGGATAAAAATTTCAAGATGTACAAGAAAGTAGGCTGAAGTATGTTCAAATGCAATTGAAAGCCTGGCATTTTAATACATAAAGTAGGTAACAAAAGAAACATATGAGACTTCATAAACACAGATTTTTAAAACAAATTTAGTAATAGACTTTTTAAACTACCAAATCACTGTCAGCGCATATGTATGTTAAAAGACTATAAATATATTTTAAAACAATCTATTTCCCTTTCACTTAGCTGCCAAGATCTCCATTAGGAGGTTTGTGTTTCTTTCCAGTGTTGAAGAATATCTCTAACATCTGTGGCGATGAATGGTGAAGTGTCAGTTCTGCTTCTGAAACAAGCAATGCCGCCATTTGAAGGAGGAAATGTGAAATAATGAATATGCCTTTGAACAGAAGTCTGGTGCAACAGAAGATGTGCAAAGCCTCTTGCTAGGTTTGATCTGGGTTTCTTCTATGAACCTACAAGAAGTGCAGTTAATTCTGCAGATCTAGGTCAACGGGAGAAGTACTGACTAAAGACTCTGAGCCCAAATATGAAGTGTCACAGAACATACTGCAAGGACTTTGTTTCATGGTTCCTCCCTTCTTTTCAGGTATGAGGAAGGAGAGATAGGTAAAACATGAGACAATCTCATCTTAACTCATTTCAACTCATCCCATCTTAGTAACCATGACTTGGAAAAGGATTTGCTTCTTCTCCGTGAAGGTTCACAGAAAGAAGAAAGGAATCTTGCGTTTGCTGGGAGTTTGGGAGATTCATGGTTGCTTTGCTTTGCCACAGATGCTTTCTGTGTGACTTAGGCCCCTCAGTGCTTCATTTCCCTATGAGTAAAGGAAAGCAATAGCATTTTCTGATGGTTTAATAACCATCAATACACGTGGGTATACTAACGACTGCAAAATGCTCAGTCATTATAATAAAAGGGAGATAGGTAAAACCATCACAGGGTAATAAAAGTGATGCCCATGGCAGAGGGGGTGTAACCAGATGATCTTAAGGTCCTTTCCAACCCAAACCATTCTATGATTCTATGTCTGCAGGAGCTTTACTGGAACCACAATACAGGGTGCCACAGCTCCTGCTGTGGCATAATAGGACAGGCAATATTTTATTACAGCAAGTATCCTTTTTAGAAGAAAAATCCCCATGTTTAACCTATAACCAAGAAATGTAATAACAGGATCTGCAGAACTTCCAAGGCCAAGAGAACTCACAAACACTTTCAAGCAAAGTGATCACACTCCTCATTTCAAGAAGAAAATCCAAACAAGCCATGCTACGTGTTTTAAACTGTGTAAACGATGTCTAACACTCAAAGACGCAGCTCATAAATACTTATTCTGCCTAAAACTGCAGAAAAATTTTAGCATGAAGGTTTTAACAAATATTTTAGATATTCACAAATTTTACATGGAAAAATTCCTGCAATTATTCATGGAAATCTTACTCAGTCTAGATAGGGTGTGCTGCCACTTCTGCAGACAAGAATGAGCACATGCTTCAGTGACACTCCAGCTTAAAAATAACAAAAAGAAAACTTTTTGGTCTACAATTTTCATTTTAGTCTCAGTATCTAATCTCAAGCTGTACTTATAAATAATTCCAACTGATGTGCATTGGCTAGTTTTATACCCAAATGCATATACACAATAGGATGTGTGTATGTATGTAATTTATAAATACACAGGGGTATTTAAAGGACTGTATTTGCAGATCTGAATTTTTTTAAGAACCCTGATTCCCAATACTTATGTGTCAAAGACAAACACTGGAAACCACAGTGGTTAAATAATAAACTGCTTACTACTCGACCTTAACTACAATGAAGGAGGAAAAATCAGTGCAAATCTGGCTACTCAAGCCTTAATCAATTTTATATTTTGCTTAGCTTTTCCTTTTTCAGCATGTATATGATTTTACATATGATATACACATGGGTTTCCATTTATTATCTGTATATATGCTCACCCCAAATCGCTAATTCATCCTTAATTTTTTTGGTTAAAGTTACACATTTAATGTTATTTTAACATAGGGCTTCTTTGTAATGTAATGATATTTAATTTGCATTAGCACAAGTGACATACAATAGATCATGCTATTATCATGATTGATAACAGATGAACTGGCATAAATTCAACGTTATAAATTGAGCCTATAAATGAAACTATGATTTTACAGGAATTACTGTAGTAGAAAGGCTAAGGACCCTCAAGTCAACCTTAGTCAAACCCACTCTTTAGAGTTTTATATTTTATGCCTGCAATAAATGCTTTTGTGAAAGCCCATAACCTGCAAAAAAAAAGTCATTGGAAGTCTATTAATTATAATAATACTATCCAAAAAGCTGTGAGGGCTTATTTTTGTGACATCACTCTTTGATTTCTTACTGCCTTAAATTATCCCTTTGTTGGCTGGGTGAGGGTAACAGTCATAGTTTTGTCATTAAATATAAGGAGTTTTAAAGCCTGATCCACCCTAGCTCTAATTGATATTGCTTTCATTTGGCAGATAGTGACCTGATTTATAATTTAAATATGCATCATTATATGCACCTCTTCTGTATAATGAAAAAGTGAAGTTACTCTCATCTTTTCCCGCAATGTTAACATCAAGGAAAAGTATCTTTCTTTTTTTTTTCCCTTTTATACTCAGAGCCTAATTGAAAACTGTTCATTGAATTTCAACATGATAGAAAAGTCTTTTTATCTCTCAATTTGTCCATTAGCTATTATAATTGAAGTATCTGCTACACAGCTGAACTGATATTGTTCTTGTTTAAATTCTGGATTTCTCTAAGTCTTCTATGAAGCAACAACTAAAAAAATATGGGTTAGGAGATATTAGCTAACAATATTGCCTAAATGGGACATTAGACTAGCACTCCACATGTGTAAAGCTACAGAAAGTAGGAAGTCATCTAATTTTACAGGAGAACGTGTTGCATAATAATCTTAACAGCATGACCATAAGGTTTGCTAATTGCCACATCTGTTTAACAGCTGTCAGATGTTTGCCATATGCTGCCATCAATATTACAACGGAGTACATTACAGGGAGTTTTATTGTGTTCGACTGTTATTTATTTGCCACAGACATTACTACAGCCAGTGACGTCTATTTATGTTAGATCACTAATTATATTTTAAAAGCTGCATGCAAAATCCAGGTTTTTCAGCTTCCTTAGACCCCAGTTCTGATGAGGTAACTAATAACTTCTTCCCTACAGATCTCTGAACTGATTTATAGATTTCTATCTCTTTTTATGGTAAATAATTCTTCCGCAAAATAACTTATTTATGCTGTTTTTGAAGGATGTTTCTAAACCCAAGATGTGTTTCAATAGAGATGTTAGCAGAACTCAAAAATAAACTTCTTTTCCAAAGAATCCACTACATCCCATGTGTTTTGAGGTTTTTTTATCAGGACACAGGTCAAGGATGGAGGATAATTCAGTTGGGTGGCTCAGAAAGTTGATAACATGATTCTAGTCCGATACCTGCCACTGCCTCCCTCCATGACCTCGATTTATTGTATGATCCTAATTCTGCTTTGCTGATCTATCAGCTTAATACCTGCTGTACATCTGTAACATCAGGACTCATTAAATGTCTGTAGGTGATACAGCACTATTACCATGAAAGCATATAAATATGGCTGATCTCTGCTGTTCTTTCAAACCTTCTTTCAGGGATTTTTTAAATTACTTCTTTCAACTGGTCTGTGCTTTACTTTTTTGTTAAATGTAGCTACTACAGCAATGAAACAGGAAGCAGAGATTGACAAAGTGCAGACCAGGCAAAATATGCATGATGTGATTTAATATGAGTTGATAGGTGTCACTGATCTCTATTATAAATAGACTGTGTGAATTCCATATGATGTATTATTTATCCATTGTAGATGCCTTTTTGTTTCATTAATAAACCTGGAAATCAGACGTATACATTTCCAATGATGAGGGTTTGGCAATACAAGGCATTGTGGCATTTGTCTGCAATTGCTCAATTATTTTGATGATTTTCTTCTTCTTCCTGTATAAATGATTAATGCTTTAGATGTTTGTTCAAGATTCTCCTGATTTCAGCTCATTTGTCCAGCTGAATTCTTTTTTTCTCTTCTAATTAGAGAAGATTATTGCAGTGTAAGGACTCCCACTTTGACCTGAATTCCAGCTCCTTTGAGCTACTGCACTGGAGTACACATCAGTCCTCTGACATAGGTTTGTGTCCGACTGTGAGGTCTGAGAACTCCAGCACATCTCACATTAACAATGCGGTTTCAGTTTAGATCTGCCTCAGAGCAGAAACTCTAATGCTGTTCTACCTACACTTGAAAATGTATCCCTGGCGTTTTTGTACTTGAGAAAGTTAAGAAAATTACATTGTTGTTTATTTAGATAAGAAAGGACTTTATGTTTTCAAATTTCTAAAGAGAACAGTAAGCAGCAGCCAGTACCTTCCATTTACTCTTTCTGAAGACACTCAAGCAAAGCTATCTTTGAGGACATTAAGGGGCAAAGAGTTTAAAATAAAAGGCAAAACTGTGGGGGTTGTTCCAGCAGCCCCATCGTCAAGCTTCAGAGTCCTCTGAGATGGGTGATGATGCTGGGGGGGGGGTCACTGAAGGAGGACAGTCGAGCTGCGAGTTCAGCTAGCATGTGCCTCAAGGAGGTGTTCAACTCCCTTGAGAAATCAAACCGCCTTACATGAACGCCTCCATCAGTAATCTGAAATTTGTCTGCCTTCTGCATTTGATCTCCTTATTTTCCTATATGCTTTTTTAATGCTGTTTGTAGCCATTTCAATTATGTGATTTCCTTATCTGTATACCAGTGAGAATACTGTACAAGACTTTATAAACAGCTACTAAGTTTATCTGACTGTCATTTGGTTTTCATTATGCGAGATAACAATCTTTCTCATATCTTATAAGAAGATATAATGTGATTGTTTCTAAATGGGGAGGGGGAAAAAAGGCTAGTCTGCATTATCCTTAGCCTCGCAGTATTTGTAAAATAAGTAGTGTCAGCACAATCTCCAACATTTTTCCTTGCTGTGGTCCAGGAAGAATTATCTCTGTAGTTTTTTGTGTTTGCCACTATCTCCTCTTTTTCTCCATTTTAGACACACTGATTCTTATCTGGACCATGGCTATGTGGCCACAGATTTGCCTATATTCAGTCTGATCATTCCTAACTGTTTTGTGGCACTTGTGCACTGAAGGGAAGGATGAGAGGCAATTGTCAACAGTTCACTGTATTAAATATGGATAGATATTATTCATGTAATTTGACAGTTCTTGACTTTCAGCTGTATAATGACAGTGAAACGGTAGGAATTTCAGCAGCCGAACTTCTGTCTTACTTCAAGATAAGCTTATCAACTGTAGCCTGAATCCATTCAACTCATAAGCAGATCAAAACTCATGTCATGCTGAACTGCTGTGCTGATTCCTGCTTCTTGCTATTGCTTCACATGTCCATATGGTCTTAGTTGTTTGCCATCTTACAGTTATTTTGCAAGGTTTTTAGGAGACAGACTGTCTCTTGTAGTTGTTCAGCACCTTGTACAGTGAAGCCCTGGCTCCTGCTTGATGCCACCAAATGCTCATGTAACATAAATAACATGTAATGAAGTGATAATAGGTGATGGTCAGCCCTTGTGTTTTTTTCTCTCTTCGTCAGTTACACAACTGATCTACAAAGAGTAGCTGCTTTGTTTGGCTTCCTATTTAACATGAAAAAATACCCTGAGGTTTATTCTGTGCTATTTATCCTAGAGGTTCAGTGAGATCTCTGAACAATATGCAGGAATCACGTATATCACCCCACCACAGCAGCATGGTGCGGCAGTTGCAGACTAAACAATGTCTTTAGGTTAAGGATTGCCTGAGTGTCTGTGGAATTTCTGTGCTCCCTTACTTGTCTTCCAGATTACACTTTCCAAACTGCTGGGATTTGGTGTCAGGGGGAGAAAGGTAGATTTGGAGAACAAAACCAAAAAGAAACAAAAAAGGAACTGCAAAAGCAAATGTGAAATCTCTTTTTAGTCATCTCTCTCATTTTCTTCTCTGCCAGTTCACTGGATTTGGATCTTACAGGGGCTGTACACTCCTCTGGGCTAGGATTGTCTTTCTGTTTCTGCCTGTACAATGAAAAGCATAAGGACATATAAAAATGTACAGATGTTGCTACTGGCTGCAGCCACAGGCTGGTGTCTTATCTTCAGCTTGTCTGTCTACTCACCATTGTGTCCAGTATACCCCCTCTAGTTTGCCCCCATGGGGCAAATATGGGACACTAACATCAATCGCTACAGATTTCCCAGAGTATTTTGAATTAATTTATCTTTATTAAATCCTTGTTGAGACATTTCTCCTCTCTGAATTTGATCACTTTTTGATTAGACTTTTGAGCAGCAGTAAACAAAAATGATCATGATCAGAATAATGGAAGACAGAAGTTTTGCAACTTCTTAATAGTAGAAAACCCTTTGCTATTTGAGTTTTCACTATAATATGTTGGTAGGAGTATAACCTCAGGTTTCAGGATTAAATGCATGCCTCAGTGGCTCAGTTTATGCATTCATAATTATATTTACAATTAGAAATAATGTAATCGGGAATAGAATTATTTTTTTTTTTATTGGCTGAGTGCACAAAATTAGTTGGGGAGAAAATGTAGTTTTAAGCCATGCTTTCTTCTCCACAATTTAGGATCGATTAAGCTTCATCTCTGACATACATTAGGAAATCATAGGCTAATGAAGTCCATATGGGGCAGTTATTACAGCTAAAGATTGCTGCATCCCTCACTAGATTCCCTTCTGCACAGCAAAGCCCCAGATGCTCTGGACGGAGTAACAGGACATTAAATTACCACAGTGACCCAGTGCAGTTACACTGTGCAATGGTTTCCTGTAAATATTTTAATTCCTTTATAACAGAAAAGTGAGGCTTTAAATGGAAAAATGGATGGGGAGAGGGAGCACGGCATCATGTAATTGAGAATTCACGTGCCCTGCTAGGCAGGGTTAATGGGCATTGCCCTGCAGTAAACTGGCTCCTGTGAATCCTTAAAATGTCAAAGTGGTACAGAACAAGATTGTGAACCAGGTCCTTCTGGTGTTAAACGGAGGCTGCAGGGCAGCTCTGAACCCAAATGCATAATCTGTAGACACAGGATGTCATTTACCATTGCTTACCTCTCATTAAAACTAATCAGAATAGCTTTCTGTGAAAAAAATTGATTTTTAATTGGAAAAGTTAAATCTGTGAACCCGTTTGATTTTTCTTTGCTAAGCTGGGAACATTCTGCTGAGAACTGATTGAGAATGTTCTTGTTTCTAGATACTTTCAAAACCACTGAATGCCTTTTTTCCTCCCCAGTCTTTAGCCAATGAAAAGTATTTGTTCACATGCCCTGAACAGCAATTTTTGTCAGAAAAGTCACTTTCCATCAAAAAATAAAAAATTAAGGGATGTTTTCACTTGCCAGATTGAGAGGCCCATTAATGCTGGCACGCAAACAGGAGGGCAGGCTCTTACAGTGGGCTTCCACACTTCTCATGATACTTTTCAACAGGGCTGTCATTAGCAGCACAAGGTGCAGCAATGTCAGTTTTAATTAAAACCTTTGTTTTACCTACTGCACAGAACAGCTGCAGCACAAACTGAGAAGCAAAGGCACCTCAGCTTGTACAAGTTCAGGCTTTGTTGCATGTAAATAGGAGACATTACTAATGTGAACACCACACAGAGATGGTTTGTCCCATAAATTCTAAGAAACATCGCTCACTTCTCCCTGAAATGTTCCACACAAACTTTTGCTGATTGTCAAAGAATGTCAAGTAGAAAAATGTTTAAGATGAAGCGGCTTTAGGTGACAGATATTTGAAGGTATTAAGATCTTCTGAAACTTCAGCATGACTCAAAGATTGGCAATATAAAATCTTAACCCTCCATAAATAAAAGATAACTCTCCCCCAATCCCTACGGTTCAAGACTGCTCTATGTGCCAATGTTCATCCCTGCCTGTCAGAGCTCACCTGCTGCTCTGACTCAGCTGCCACCACTCTTTTAGGACCTTCAACCTTATAGTTAGTATAGTTCTCCTGTTTTCAGCAGCAGAGACAAAGGAATGACTTGGGGTAAAAGACAACTGTGGGCAAAGAAGTTGATGCAAGTATGTACATTTTATGCTGACCTATCCCATGGGATAAATCTGGCCTAAAACTGAATGTCCATTTGAGTATGCAGAGAAGCAGATGGACAAGCAGGTGTGACCTTGAAGGAGGTAAGTTCCCAACAATTAAATTGCGAACATAATAATCCTTTCCCAACAATTAAAATGCGAACACCAACACCCACACCACCACCACAAACCTGGGGTGGGCCCTAATCTCCCTGAGGATCCATTATTAATTAATTACTATAGGATATCATAAGATGGTGTTTGATAGTTTTTGGTTTATAAATCTGAGCTGCAACCATGAGAGTGTAAGAATTCACTTCCAGCAGAGCCAGGGGCTGCTTAGGTGTTTCCCAAGCCATTCCACCCAAAATCAACCAAAATGATTTACACCAATGTGTTAACTGAAGCTGATTAGGGAGCATTCATGATGACTGCCCTGTTGTAAGGTGTGGAAGTGCTTTGCATGGCAAGTGGTGATAAGGACCTGAAAAAGGTAGGGTAGCCTCGAACTGCAGTATCCCTGCCTCTGTTCTCCCTTACCAGCAAAATGCAGGTAAATATACTCATCTCCAGGGAGGGGGATATTGTTGATTAGATAAGATAGTCAAGTTATTTTAAACTGAAAACCTGCAAAGTCTGGTGTGCAATGTGTTTTTATTTGTTTTTCAGATGTGTTTTTTTCTTCCTTAATTTGTGAGCATTCACAGAAATATCGTTGCAAGATGTTCATCTCATTTTCACGAGCATTTTATGAAAACCCCAGGGAAAAGCAACCATATTACCTGAATTTACCTTTATAACACAAGATACAGGTAGCAGCTAGTCAAGAGACGCAAAGCATCTTTGGAAGTTTAACTTGTTAGGTGTTCTGCTTAATATAGCTGAGCAAGAATTTATGCTGGCATTGAAGTTTTCAGAGCTAGGCTACGCTATTTAAAATGGAATTTCACACTAATAAGCCTAAAATAAAATAATGTGTGGAAAGAGATTTCAGAGTATACTCAATTGTATCAGCCGTTCTGCATAAACAGAGAAAAATCACAAATACAACCAAACAGCACCCTCTTCCGGACACTGGCACCCATGCAAAACGCTTGCTCAAAAATACAGATTTTGCAGCAAGTCGTTAAGAGCTATTCTGGTCCTAAAGGAGAAAGGGAGAGAAGGTAAGATGATACAGATAACGTTTCACATTCCATTTGCCAAGAAAAACCTTGAAAATATTACGCTACTTTTATTTTTCTCTATGTTTTATATTAAATCATAAAAAATTAACAGAAACAGAGCCCATTTTCTTAAGAAGTGGATCCTAGTGATTAAAGATTCATTTTCATCACAATTTCATCATTCCTGTAAGGTTTTTTAGTGGGTCACTCAACAGATCAGGGTTTGTTGGTTTTGTGGGTATTTTTATCCTTCATTGTTGTCTATTTCTGAGCTTATATTTTTTTCCTGCTATTTATGTTCATAAAATAGTTTGTGGAGCTGCATTTATTTTGTAGGGTTTTTTACAAGCAAATACATTTTATGTAGTTAAGATTCCACTTTTTTTAGGAAGGTGCTCTCAGGCTTCTGATTTTTGACTGAATAAATTAAATTCTCAACTTCAAGTTTCCAATGCAAATTTAAAATTTGCTTCCCGTGAATATGCTGCCACACTCTCTGAAACTCAAGAAGCCCAATAATAGATGAATGTATTTGTTACAGGATTCCTGGAAAGCAAACACGTATGCCCACAGAGTATATTACCATGATAAAGATTTAATTGTAAAAGAAAAATGTGCAGCAGTTGAAGTTCAGACAGTATCTCCCTTGCTCTGATTTTTAAATGCAGATGTTGGTTCTAAGATGTTACCCCCTCATGGTTGTTACCTTTGTGACGTGAACACAAAGCTAAAGCCTTCTTTCAGAAGGATTATAATAATTTGGTTTTGGGGGGTGAAGGGGAGATGGTAATGTTCAAGAAGAGTAGCATTAAGTCGTGGTGCAAAAACAAAACACACTTTTTTTCCTTAATTATTATTATTTTATATCAGGGCTGACTGAATTAATTGCCTTGATAACTAGACACCAGTAAGCAAAATTTTCTAGCTGGAGTAGCCTCCGATGCTTTGCAAAATAGCAGTACATTTATACAGTTCAAATGCAGAGTTCTTCGCACGTTATTTCTAGCAAAGAGGGTTTGGAGTCAAATTTTTTCTTTGAGTCATGGACAACTTCATTAAAATTAGCACACAAAATGTCTCATATACTTTGTTGATCATTCTAATGATATCAAAGGTAATCTACAGTAGCACAAAAAGAAATTCAACTCTTGCTCATTTGAATAACCCCACTAAACTCAGAATAGGAGTTTTCTCATAAGAAAGACGTGCAGTCATCGGGAACTGTAGCTCCAATGCCCCGGACGTGCTATTTAATAACTAATATGTAATTACACAATAGAAAAGGAATTTTCTTTGTATCTACCATCAGTTAATCTAGCTGAAGAGATCTTGTAATTTAAAAGCTGGAGAGGCTTGATCTCTAATAGCCAAGATAAAGCAGAAGTCCTTCTTACTGTCATCTGACAGTAAAACATCTCTTTTATTTATGGACCTTTGCAGAAACCACGGTTGTGTAAGAAGGAACCCCAATAAAGGCGATTTGAAGGCATTGCTTGCACTGAAATTCTGCAGGCTTTTCTATACACACAGACTTTGTGAAAGATGGTAAGATTTATAGAGAAAAAGTGGCAGAAGAAGACTATTTTTGGTAAGCTTTGGAGCGTAGGAATTAATAAATTCTAGTTGCCCCGGCTCTTAGGAATTCCATTCTGTCTAAATTTCAGTTTTGTTTTCTCCTTTTTCACCCCGGTAGAGTTGAACCTGGGAATAGCATCACTCAATGGCTCGTTAGTTTGATAAAGTGGCATAAGTGACTATAGCTACAATGGGCACTTCTAGCTCAGAAGCATTTATATGTCTCAAGGGAATTCTGAAAAACACCAGAAAGTCTTTAGGTACTGAATCACAGGCAAGTATTTTGAATCTTTAATTTTTTTTATATATTCTTTCCTATGAGAATGTCAGAACTAAAATATGGAATATGCTTCTCCCACTTGGTTTCTATTACTTGTAAAGCATTCAAAAGCTTCTAGAATAAAATTACCTCTATGCCCTGCTAGGGAGCAGGCAAAACTCCACCGAGTATCAAGACAGTCCCTCTGCTGGTGTTGCTTTCCATTTTTAACCTAAATATAATAATAAAAATGACTAAATATTAGACTGGAGCTGTACAATCTTAGATCCAGCATTTATTTGTTACCATGTGTATCCCGGTGGAGTTTTACCGTACTTCTATGTTGATACAAAATGTGCTGAAATATATTCCATAAATTAACTAGTTTATTTTCATGTGTGCCATATTCATTATCATAATAATGCAAGTTTGTTTTAAAAATTTGTTCCAATTATGATAGCAGCCAATCTGCATTTCGGAAAAAAGACTTGAAACAGAAATGCAAAAGAGGTTAAGTGCAGGAAGGAAGGGAAGGTATGGCAGAGAAAGGTTTGCAAAGAAAGAAGTGAAGTGCAGATAATAGATTTTAAAAGAAAAAATTACAAAGCTTAAAAAAAAAATCTAACAATTTGATAGTAATTTAGGGATACTCCAATTCAGCACAAATCTGAAGTTCACACAACTCTCAGGGTAAAAAAATCAGTGTAAAACATTTTCTTACGGATAATCTGAGCCTGATATCAGAGCAGCGCTTTCAAGCACAAAGCCCTAAGCCACTGCAGGCTGCCTGTGCACCAGCTTTGGCAGCACCAAAACCGGAGAGCCCAGGCTGAGCTTCTACCGGTGCAACTGACTGCTTGTTCTCACAATCTGCAGCGTACGCAGTAACCGAGCGAGGAGACTGCACCAACCCAGGCTGTCGGGTATGGGGTGAAGGACAGCTCCTGCTGAGAAGCAACTGCTGATAATCAGAAATTCTCTAAGAAACTGACTTGAATCCTGAAACAGTATCGCTAACTTTTCTAATCCTGTGTATTTTCCACTGTGTGAAGGACAGCGAAGCACGGTTGCATAGTTAACCCCATAAACCCCTGAGCATTTCCCCTGTGTGGATTTAGGTCTGCTTTCTGACAATGACCAATTAGACATCTTGACATAACAATACATTTCTGTTGTGTTATGGTATTCATTTGAAGTTTAATCACAGTTGTCAATGTGCTATTCCAGTAAATAATATTTTCACATTATGTTACAGTTCATACAGCAGTAAGAAATATCTTAAGGTACTGATTATTTAGACTGTGTTTATTGTAGAGGAAAGCAATGACATTGAAAATATTGTATAAATACCAAATACGTTAAACAGCAAAATCCCTACCTTGCATTATGAATTGAAAAGACATTATTTTAAAACATTTTAAAATCATCATCATAATTATGTTCTCAACATAGATTACTTATTATTTTAATATCATTAATTTGAGCTCTGTGCATTTATGTTACTGTGTATGTGATTATCCATCAATACAATTATGAAATGATAAAAATTGGCGTGTTTAATCTTTAATTGGCTAGGTTTTTTCTTGAAATCCACTGTTCATTTGCCTTCATCTTCAACATCTAAAATCCTTAATTATGTTTATGGGGGTTTTTGTCCCCTAGGCCACATTCCAATTTCACTTGGGATGTTTTCACACCAGGGCCTTCAAAGAGAGATAAGCTTTCCCTCTTCAGTGACCACAAGCTTATAACCAAGTCTATGTTCTTTTCTTGTGATACTGTTGGAGATTTTTCACATCTTATTGCTATGCTCTGCTCATTTATATATTTATACCTCTAGGTTTTGGGTTGGTTTTTTTTTTTTTTTCTCTTTTAAACCTGTCCTCCTCCATCTGTTGTGAAAGGCAAATAAAACAATAAATGGTGTAATATTTTAAAGGGCTTTATTAATATAATACATATATAGTATTTTAAAGGACAGGAGAGCAAGGTTTGCTCTGTCTAGCTTAACCGGTAACTCTCTTCCCAGTACTTCAACAGGGTTGGGTTTAGTGATTATTTTCTTTTTTCTCTCAGCTTACAAGGTAGGATATGTTGCCCCTGTGAGATCTCTCAAGACAGGGGGGCTGAGGGAAGGGGTGGAAGCTCTGTATGTAGGTAAAAGTCTACATGTTTCTTGTCGTATATAAATGTCTGTCTCCAGGAAAGCACTGAGGCCACAGCTGTCCAACACAGTGCCTGGGAATGCCTGCCTCTGAGGCTCTGATGAGGCCTGACTTTTCATGCCTCTGATTTATTTTTTCTCTCTCTTGTGATTGACATTTGTCTTTTCTGGGCCTTGTTTGCTTGCATTGCATTTGTAAGGACCCTGAAGCACTGCAGTATTTTCATTTCAGTCAGGTTAAGGGTGACGAAGATTACACATGCATACTGATTTATGCCTTAAAGGCTGGAAATAGTGTCAAGTGTGATCTCAGCAGAGCTCTGCTCGATGACTCAAGTGCTCGGTACGGTGTTACACTCTCAGACATCAATTCTCATCCAGTAAAATGAAAACTCGGTCCAGAACATCGTTCAATAAAGTCCTGATCTGTAAGTGTTATTAGTTATTAATAAGATAATAATGGGGTTTTCAATGTTCACGCCAAAGCCAGAATCAAGCCATCATCAGGCTAAGTACTGTTGAAACACAAAGCAGCAAGCAGTGCCAGCTGCAAAGAGCTTTCCCTGTAAATGTGCACTTGATAACCAGCATCTCTGCAAGCTACATTATGCACATACTTGTGTGCTTCAGAGAATATTTTGCTATGAAGGTCTTATGCAAAGAGGCGATATAACTGTCAGACCCATGTTTTTAAAGGCAGGTCCTTATGTTTGGAAGTGCTGTATGTCAGGAGTTCTTCTAAATTGCAGTGGATATAAAGCTGGCTGTTATCCTAAAGACACGAGGTGGGGGTTTTCAAATATTTCAAGCTCTGCACTACACTGAAGCGCCAGTGCCTGTTGACTCTTTTCAGTTCTTCTGCGAAAGAATAATATATGTGAAACAAAAAGCAAAACAGAACCCAGAGAAAGTGATAAGACAGTAGACATTCCCTTAAGATGTAAGACCAAGGACTTGAACCACAGGCACCTGCAGTGAGAGTTACTGCTGCTTCTTGTGCAAGTGCCTTTCTCTCTCTGGTTTCAACAACATGTGGCTGCCTGGATCTGAAAATTCTTTCCCAGCAGAGACATTTTTAAAATCCATGTCCTACGAAAAGTATTAATTTGGCCTCAACTCCTCCTTCCTTCAATGAAAAAAAGCCTGAAAATTCCCAGCTGAACTGTATTTGCAGCATGCTGGGAAATACCAGAGTTGGGAAGAACAACCCAAGAGCGGTCCAAGACTGAGCACTTTCCTTCCAATTGCCTTCAGTCCTTGCCAGCACAGGGAACCAAGCAGTATGGTTTGCTACTGACCAAGTGATTTTTGCAAGACAGCTGGAAGGAATGATGGAAGGGGTGGAGGGAATTGCTCTTTCAGATGCCAGTTGCAGCCATACAGTTCACTCAGAATCTTTTCCTGAAAGTTAATTTAACATATCTCATTAATAATGTCCAATTGAGTAATGTAGCAAGTGTTTCTAAAAGAGACAGTAACATACCAGACATGAAACCATTCATATCTGACTCAGTAATGCAACCTCAGACCTCCCCTGTATCAATTAAATATTGTTACCCTGACACCCAGACTGAAGGAGCAAGCACATCAGCGAGCACAGCTGCAATGCTCTTCCCCTGCTGTATTTGTTCTGGCAGTCAAAAGAGGGCACAGAGCCTGCCTAACTGTCATTACAGGCCCTTGGATAAGTGAAAATTCACTTTTTAACACAATACAACACCTATTCTTTTCTAATGAAGTCAAACAGGTTTGTAGCCTAATGAAAAAGCATTAAACTGAGGGAGAAACAGATATAAATAAGTTACTCCAAAGTACACCTGTGACTGCAACTGTAATTGGTGGATAGACAGGCAGGCACTCTGTCAGCCTTGGAAATGGGTCATAGTGTTCTGGAAAAAAAACAGCAAAATGAGTTAAAAGACAGCTTTCAATTCTACAGCTCTATCTGTACCATGGAAAAATAGATTCAGGTTGATTATTCTTACCCTAAGATTTAATTTCTTTTGGATATATTCCCAAAACAGTCTCATCAGCACTAACCATATTCTTATTTCTGTGCTCTGCTTTATAGGTACTGGCTGTGTAGCTATGCTAACATAAAACCATCTGTATTTCCAGAAATCGATGTAAATTCCTTATATTTTATTACTTTAGGGGAGAGATTCTGAATAAATTTTGAAATTCCTACTAATGTTCCACATTTAATACCCATTGTGTGGAGTTTATTTGGCTTCCTTCTTCGTTAGTTTTCAATGCATTAATCAAATTCTTAATCTAAAATTGGACTAAAATATACCTGAGGTCCTGGAGTGAGATAAATTTGATCCTTACAGCCAGCACTACAATGTGCTATCTAACACAGTCAGTAGGTTTCAGAGGCCAGAACGAGGATTATCACCTTTTGTGTCTTATCTTGGCCCCCTAACAATCCCATGTCTGTGCTATATTGTTATGGCAAAATGGGTCAACGGAAATGTCAAGCAGACACCAGTTTCCCAGGAAAACAGAACTTCAAGTGTAATATGAACTGGCATCTGAAGTTCTGGGTATGTTTAGCGCATGCACAAGCTTGTTCTGCATTTATTAATGAATAATACACAGTTAAACCTACATAGCTGTAAAACCACATAGGCCCAAAATCCAATTCACAAGGACAAAGCAGAATTAATAGTTTGTTTTCCAATTCACATTACATCTACATTGTACGATCTTCAGTTACCCATCTTAGCCCATTTTCTTCCCTCTGCAGCCACTTTAACCCTGTGTCACCACGGTAGCATTTTCCTTCCTTCTACTCTGCACTTCTCAGAACACAGAATATTGGGGTCTAATTCAAGTTTGAAGGTAGTAGGAGCCTGAAATGGATGCAAAATGCATGCAGATGAAATGTCTGTCAGACTTTAGCTGCCAAACACTGAGTCTTTACTGATCCCATGCAAATGGAACTTTCTGCGTCTTACAGCTTGGTGAAATTCAAGTAGCAAAAGACACCTACCCAAACTAAAGGGCATCTGACCTCCAAGTTTCCATTTTCTACGCAGTGTATGTATAATGCTGGGCATCCTTCTTGAATCACTGCATTTTTAATACAGAGGAAAGCAGTGTAATTTTCAATGAGCTGGCACTCAGTGAGCCCTTTTGGTCCTGCAAAGCACTAAAGGTGCTTGACACAGAATGTGTCAGTCCCCCCTGAAAAGGGGTGTCATTTTGTAGCAAGGAGTCTTGCACAACCCCAAGCAGGAGGAACACTATCTGCCTGTAATGCACACCGAGGCCTACATCCAGAAACCCAAACAACAGAAAGGCCTTCCAATAACTTTAGTGGGTATCAGATTCTTATTTGGCACTATAAATTAAATTTATCTTCGACATTTGGGGTGAGCATGACTGAAGGAAAGGTTGAGGGCTTGTGGAAGACAAATGGCCTGGTAAGATCAGAGTTCTTCAATATGAAGACTGGCAAAAAGAGATGGAATACCAGAGTGGTTTTCTGGCAATCATGGTTGTGCAACCAGTTGGGTTCTCTGCACAGTTATCAGTGTTGCAGTACCAGTAAACATGATTTTGCATTAAGGCCAGTCCTACGACACAAAAAGCCAAAACTTAAGGCTGGTTTTCACTGCTTCTACTGCTCTATGACAATCTCAGTGCCAGCCCTAACTCCCTACCAAACTCCCATAAGCACATTAAAGCTCCAATTTAAGATGAAGGCCTCTGTGGGAAGCAGTGCTGAAGCACAATGGAAGCCTCAGCCCTGCTACCACAGCCATGGCGGAGCAGCATGGCCACGCCATCTGCTCCACATGAAGGCACACACTGGTCACTTCGCCTCCTACGGAACGCGCAGGCTTAGCGCTGGCTTACGTAAAGTTTAATAATGGCGGTTTGACTTCTTCGGGATGTTCCTGTAGGGAGCGGGCGGCAGAAACGAGAGGCAGCTTCAGCCGCCCTAAAGCGAGGAAGGGGCGCAGCAGCGCCAGCCCTCAGCCCTGCAGTAAGTGAGGGCAGCGCAGCCTCGTCACTCCACTGAGCATGCTCGACTCCTTCACATCCGCCTTGCTCCGCGGCCGAGAGGCGCGGGGGGAGCGGTTCCCCGCCGGTAATAAGCCCCTTGCTGGAGCCGGCGTGCAGGACTCGCTGCCGCCATGAACCCCGGCGGCGGCGGCGGGGCGGCGCCGGCCTTCCCTGGCCCCGTGCAGTGTAAGTGCCGCTGCGCGCCCGCGAGGTATGCGCGCTCCGGGGCTCACACGGCGGAAACCGAGTTGAGCCGGGGCCTAGGGAGGCCCCGAAACCTGAGTAGAGCATGAAACGGGCGGGAGCGGAGCCCGGGAACCTGGCTGCGGGGGGGGGGAACCCGGGAATCTGGGTGAGCTCCGCGGCCGCCGCGGCGGCGAGGGCCGGCGGGCCGCTGGGCTGGCGGCTCCGGCCAGCTCTGCGGAGCGACGCCGCGGCCGCCGGGCGAGTGCCTTCCGCGCGGCGCGGACCTCCGCGAGACGCTGAGGCCTTGGGGGAAGCGTGTCCGGTGGCACGGGCTGCCCGTTCTTTTGACAGGCCCACCCTGAGGGTTCCGCAACGCCCAATGGGACCCTGGAGGCCTAAGCGGGGTCAAGCCACCCTGGGACCGAAGGGGCTGCCCCGCGGCCTGGGCGCTTGGTCAGTGGCCGTCTGTGTGTCAGTTTGAGTGGTTTAATGCATTCCCGTTTCCTCTGGACAAGCTCCTGACCATGCTTTTGCTCCCACAGTTCCTGGGGGCACCACCGTGCTGGTGGAGCTCACCCCTGACATCCACATCTGTGGCATCTGCAAACAGCAGTTCAATAACCTCGATGCCTTCGTTGGGCATAAGCAAAGTGGTTGTCAGCTCACTAGTGCGACGGCCGGGGCCACCAGCACGGTCCAGTTTGTGTCGGAAGAAACAGTGCCATCAACACAGGCACAGACCACAACCAGGACTATCGCTTCGGAGACCCAAACCATAACAGGTACCGTGGTGTTACAGACCAGCAGCTTGAAAACACTCAACTCATGCAAAGTGGCAGCATTATACAGCCCTCTGCTTGTGTGCCCCATCACACTAAGCTAAAATCACAATTTTCACATTAGTCATCACATATCTGCAGGTAAAGGAAGAATAATAAGTGGTGTGCTGCCATCTTGGTTTGGTATGACAACAGTTAATTTGCTAATTGAGATACAAGTGTACTTACTTGGAGAATTGGTTAAATCTGATGTGGTGCATAACCAAATTGTGCAAACTAATTAAAATTGTCAATACTTCTTAAATATAATCAAATTACTATGCATTTTATTTTTTTAAGAGTGCTTTTGATGAAAAACAGACACAGAATTGCCGTCAGGCGCCAATCCAGGCCTTTTTATATGAGAACACTGCATTCTCTAACATTGCTCCGACAACTAATTGGCAGGAAAAATATTACTCAAAATTTCTGCCTATGCGAAGACTCAAGTGAGGTCCTGATCCTGGAGACATTTAAATAAAACTAGAGTTTTGTTCTGTGTGTGAAGGTTTGCCCTTCTATATATAGTTTTATTTTATTTTATTTTGGTCTGGGACTTTATTAAAATCCAAATTATTTGAGTTTAATTTGGATAGGCGGATTAGGCAGAGAATCTGGAAGAGCAGTGAAACAGACTGAATTCAGGGCTCACTTCCAGGAATTTTTATATTATAACCCCTGAAACTCGGTGTGGGTTTTGGATGAGTCATTTTTCTGCTTCATATTTACTCATCTTTAAAACAAGGGCAGTTATATCCCTCTGCCCTTTTGAGGTATAGCGTTGTCTAATTGATTTAAAAGCTGCTTCTTTGGCTGAGTTTGTTTCATCTGTTATTCTTGTGAGTAACAGCTAAAAACTGTATAGTTGAAAAACACTGAACTTTTTTAACAGTTTAAAAAGAAATTGTTTATGTGATGCCTCTTTGACAATATTTGCCATATAAATAATTTGAGATTTCTTCTGTTTGGGCTGTAGCACAGTCAGTGTTAACCATACCTTTATTAATGTAAGACCTGGACAAGCATCAGAAAAATAATGAACTGCTGAAGAAACAACAGTGCAGTCAGATAGGATTCAGGGGGACAAGTGAGCCTATGGAGGCTTGTACTAAGTTCAGCATAGCTCATCTTGACAGAATTTTCACTGATTGCAGGATAGTAAGGGAGAGAAAAGACATTTTCCCTTCCCCTTCACCCAGGTGAATAGGAAGCCAGGAACAGGAATTTTGCTGGAAAAAAAGCAGAGTAGAGAAGTAATTAATGAAATTAGAAAATAATTAGGTTTTTCTGATTGGAGAAGTTAATGTTCTCAAATTAAGCTCTTTTATGTGTTTAGTTTCTGCACCAGAGTTTGTTTTTGAGCATGGCTATCAAACGTACCTGCCTAGTGAGAGCAGTGAGCCTCCAACTGCTTCTATTGTCTCTACGCCACCAAAACCACGATCAAAAAAATCCACTTCCTCACATACACAGAAGAAACTAAACTGCTGCTATCCAGGTAAGATGCGAACTATACTTTCTTCCTCTTCATTTTAAAATTGATAGGTTTTGATAGTTGATACACACAGTAGCTCTGTTTTACGTACTTACAATGTGCAGAACCTGGAAAGCAACTTACAAAGGGTGTGATGTACTACCATTGGTACCAGGAGTAGTTTTACTATTGATTTTACATATCGTTAGACTTCAGTCTGGCAATGCTGCAGGGAGTTTGCTGCAGACATTGGCCTATGTCTACACCATAGCAGTGTAACAGCAGAGTCTTGATACCTTTTTGCTAACTGGCATTGTTGTACATGAGAAATATTACGCGTGCATTTCGTATTATATGTTTTGTCTTTGGTCAGTTAGCATTTTTATAAAGACAAATTGAACTGATGTATTTGAGACCTTAATGAGTAAAAACCATTCAATATGCAGAAAGTGTCTGTAGAGATAGCCGTGAAGTGAATAGTCCTGTTAATGGTAGCAGAAGTTACAGCCTCTTTTCACAAGTTTGCCGTCATTTGAAAGGCACATTTCAAATGCATAGTGTTCATTTCTGTACTCTGAAAATGTAGCACTTTCTTTCCACTTTAGGCAGAATTCCTGAATGGTGTGCTGTTACCAAAGTTCCCAGTTGCACTAACTTGAAGTTTTACGTGGAATTAATTAGTTCTCCCAGCATCCCCTGTGTACTGTAAAGAGCATCTCAGATCGTAGGCAGAGATTCCAGAGAATTAGTTTCAAAGCTTACAGAAAATCTACAGGTAATGTAGAGAGTGAATTCCCTCCTAGGGGAAGCATTAGAAAACTGAAGCTCGTAGGTAAGCTGGTCACTATTTTAAGTAGATGTGAGTAAACAAGACAGGGAATTCATTTTCTATTAATACTGAATTTATAAACATAATGCTGAGAATATGGTAGAATATTTTTATTATTTTGTTACATTTTCCTTGAATTTCATGATCTTGATCTTACCATTGCCAGGTTGCCAGTTCAAGACTTCCTATGGTATGAAGGATATGGAACGTCATCTACGAACACACACAGGTTTATATAGTTGCTGTATTTTATTTTTGGTTTGATTTTTTGCCAAAAGGTATTTTTCCACAAAATAAAGTCTCTGTAGATAGGACATACATGTATGTTTGTACCTGTATTGTAGTTCTCTGTGCCTGGGGAATTGCCCTTTGTGGGTAAGACATACTCCATTATGGGCAGTACCACTCATGAACACTGTGCACTGATTTAAGGCACAGTTAAATTTCTGAGGTGCAGACCATGTGTTTATCAGGGTGCAGTGTGGTGGTAATGCATAAGCCTAGTTTCTTCTTAATGTGGAACAGTGATTCCAACATTTTACCTCCCTTCCCCTAAACTGCAATTTCAGAGTTGTAAAGGGAGAAAGTTTCAAATGGTCTTCTAAATATGTTGCACTTGTGCATGCAGCCTTCTAGAGCATAGAAGAGTTCTTGGCTAACAGGATGGCTGCTGAAACCCAATGTCCAGCTTTTAAAAACCAGTTCCAGTTCTGTTAAGTGTTCAGTGTGGGGTTTTTTTTTTATTGCAACAACATCCTTATGGTGCAAAAATTCATGATGTGTTGATGCTCTTCTGTTTGCTTCAGGAGACAAGCCCCATAAATGTGAAGTTTGTAATAAGTGTTTCAGTCGTAAAGATAAGCTGAAGATGCACATGCGTTCTCATACTGGGGTGAAGCCTTACAAATGTAAACACTGTGACTATGCAGCCGCTGACAGCAGCAGCCTCAACAAGCACCAGCGCATTCACTCCAATGAGCGTCCTTTTAAATGCCAGATCTGTCCTTATGCAAGCCGCAACTCCAGCCAGCTAACCGTACATCTCAGATCCCACACAGGTAAGTTGATACTGAAATTCAGATCTGAAAAGGTTTGAAGGTCATAGGAAGGGCCTTTTTTAAAAGGTATACAGGTGTCAAGATTGCAGAAAGGGCCTGTTTGAATTCACAGAAGCACTTAGGCATCCAGCTTCTGTGAATTTCTTGGGCATAGTAATCTAGTAGGGCAATACAGCTATACAGAATCACACAGAATCACAGAATCCCAAGGGTTGGAAGGGACCTCAAAAGATCATCTAGTCCAACCCCCCTGCAAGAGCAGGGTAACCTACAGTACATCACACAGGAACTTGTCCAGGCGGGCCTTGAATATCTCCAGTGTAGGAGACTCCACAACCCCCCTGGGCAACCTGTTCCAGTGCTCTGTCACTCTTACAGTAAAGAAGTTCTTCCTGATGTTAACGTGGAACTTCCTATGCTCCAGTTTACACCCATTGCCCCTTGGCCTATCTCTGGATATCACTGAAAAAAGCCTAGCTCCATCATCCTGACACCCACCCTTTACATATTTGTAAACATTGATGAGGTCACCCCTCAGTCTCCTCTTCTCCAAGCTAAAGAGACCCAGCTCCCTCAGCCTCTCCTCATAAGGGAGATGTTCCACTCCCTTAATCATCTTTGTGGCTCTGCGCTGGACTCCTTCAAGCAATTCCCTGTCCTTCTTGAACAGAGGGGCCCAGAACTGGACGCAATATTCCAGATGCGGCCTCACCAAGGCTGAGTAGAGGGGGAGGAGAACCTCTCTTGACCTACTAACCACACCCTTTCTAATGCACCCTAAGATGCCATTTGCTTTCTTGGCCGCAAGAGCACATTGCTGGCTCATGGTCATCCTCCTATCCACCAGGACCCCCAGGTCCCTTTCCCCTTCGCTACTTTCCAGCAGGTCAACCCCCAACCTGTACTAGTACAGTACTAAAAATACCTGGAAGCAATCAAAAGACAGATCTGATTCTTGGTAGATTTTCTTCTAAATTGATTTTGAAACTATCTGTTAGATGCTCTCAAACCAGTAGAACTGTAGGATCTACTTGACTGATTAAGAGATAAGACAACCTAGGTTCCTATCTGCATCTCTCAAATCAGGTCCACTATATTAGAAACACTAAAATTACCTTGTAATTGAGCTAGTTATATCAGTGTAAACTTCAGCTGCATACCTTAGTTTTTCTTGCATCAGTAAATTAGAAAGTAATTAGCAACTTAAGTTACATCATTTTTTGACCTTTGTTTGTGGTATCTGCCATTTGCAGACTGATGGACATTAGCAACGTCATATGAGCAGCCAGAATTACATTCTGCCCATTTAATTTTTGCTCTGTGGCTAAGAAGCTTTAGCCTTCAGCCCTATAAACGT
The DNA here is from genome assembly GCF_037157495.1 of Lathamus discolor. Classification (NCBI taxonomy): domain Eukaryota; kingdom Metazoa; phylum Chordata; class Aves; order Psittaciformes; family Psittacidae; genus Lathamus; species Lathamus discolor. The sequence goes on along the minus strand of NC_088894.1, from coordinate 7,647,570 downwards.
ATCATTTTATATTTGCATTGTTTGCCTTAAGTTTTATTTTAATCAGATTTCCCTTTTATAGATTGTTCCTAGAAGAGATTTGCTCTAAAGATACTGCTTTATAGTTGTCTTTGTATGTTGTTTTTCACCTAATCCAGGGTACCAAATTAGTTTTTGTTTTGTCTGTTATACATTTGATTAGTTTGGTGAATTTTAGCTGCAAGGTGGCTATGGTTCAGTGATTACTAGATTAGCTTTGAGCCTATCCTACATCTGATTCCAAATTCAAGTACTAAACAACATTAGTTCAGATGTGTGCAAGATGGGATTTATTTTGAGTAGATAAAAGAAAGAAATCCCTTGTGCATTGTGAAGGAGGGCAAGGTTAAACCAGTCTGTCTCTAGCAGAAAAGAATATTTTATACTTCACAAGTCTGCTGTGATGGAATAGGTAGGACTGTCAGGCAGTTATTTTACAGGTTTCCCTCTCTCTACTGCTCTATAAGAAGATGTGATGGTCCGTCAAGATGGTATGGGTTGTTATGAGAAGTTATCTGTTAGTAAGCATACTAGTCAGAGAATATGGTACTGCATTTTCCCCATGTCATATAAGAGCACGCATGCTTGTACATTTGTGTACATGGCCCAGTATGCTTTGAATTTGGCTGTGAGAGAGCCTGTGAATGATCATGATTCTCTTGTATTTCCAGCAGAGTTAGGTTTTTGTGTCATTGAATATTGCAATAGTTGAGAAGCAGTTTAGGCTTCCTTCTTTCTTTTTGGCAGATTAGTCTCGTGTATCATAAGCAATTGAATTATGCTAAAATTCAAACCTGTCTCTTCCATTTCTCCAAAATAAATCCTTTTTCCGTAAAAGGAGTTTTTTGATTCCCTGAAAAGTGGCACAGGAATTTCGAAACTAATCATTTCATCCTTGTTAGGTTACAAAACTGTTAAGCACGCAGCCGGTTTTAGGAGAAAAGTGAGACTGGTATGTAGAATATATTGCTGACTGGAATTAAAATTAGTCATACTCTAGAAGGTTGAGTGTAGTCTACATTGCTCAGAGTGAGATCATCTACATAGCATTACTTGTTGAACTACTCATCTAAAGATTAGTTTCCTGTTAGTCTGAGTAAAACCACTGTTACAACCAATAATTCCAGGATCACTCCTCTTTTTTAATTTCTATTGTATTGTAAAGAAATAAATGTAAAGTTATAGACCTCTCTTTAAATAAACGGAACCAACATACTTTGCTATATTCAGTAAAATTACCAATTCTTTTTCATATATTGTACTACCCTGTATGAGAATTAAGTCATTGAAACACATACTGTGCCTTCATCAGCAAAGTAGATAAAACATCAGTAGCTGAGTATGCAGCGGAGATTGTAAAATAAACGAGATGAACAAACAGTGCATCTTCATTAATAAAATCTGTTTAATATAGATAATACACCATGCATCTCAATTATTAAACAGATACATGGATTAGCACAGTAGGCCACAACTTGATTTGAAAAATACGCAGCTAAACCAATGACATATGTAGCTGGATAAGCAAATTATGCAAAATTATACAGCTATCACAAACTCTATAAAATATTAACTTGTAAAATAAACCAGGCATTTGCCGTTTGATTATTAAAGAAGATAAATGCTTGCTGAAGTAAGTACACTCTCATTTTCCTCTCTCACCAAGGGTGTCTTAGAACCTAATAACACAATTCTTTGACTTTTTCAAAATAATATCTAGTTAACGATTTCATGCTCAAGTATTTTAGACAATTACGTATTTAGATTAAAGAAGAAAACCAGTTATTTAGTTGGGTAGGAAGGTTTGCTTTGGATTTTTTTCGGTGACTTCACAACAGAGTTGCCAGGTCTTTATTCTGGAAATTGATTAGGGACTAAACAGAGCTACAGCTTCATTTGCTCCTGGGTGTTGTGACACAAGCCTGCAAATAGAAAAAATGCAAAATAGTGGCTTAGTGGTTGTTCTTGTAAGTAGTCTGACATAAATAGACTTACAGAGCTCTTGCAGAGGAGTGTGTTCATTTTTCATGTTTTATCAGTTAAGAATTTGACCTAACTTTCAACTACTATTGTTTGGTTTCTGAATCAGCATTGCTCTCAGGAAAAAAAGAAAAAAAAGAAAAAAGGCACTTGTGACTATTTTGTATACTTGTTTGCGTGAATCCAGACTGATACTAGATTTTCTTGAAGTGATCTGTGGAATGTTATTAGGTATGATACATAGTGCAAATATCTCTTTCTTCGTTGCTGTAATGCCAGAAAAACAAAAGCTTAATGTTACTTCTCTGTATAAGCACATTTCCCTAGAGTCATGTATTTGCATGCATGTTTCATTAGTCTCGCATTTGTCTTTGCTGGTTGCATTTATGTAGCTGCTCTGATCCCCTTTTTTGTTTGGTTGGTTTTTTCCTTTTATTTTTGTAGTAATGCTCTGGTGGTGCAGTCACCTGACACTGACCTAGGTATGGACTTTTGTCCCCGCATCTCCCTATGTCCTGACAAGAGTTTCCACTGCCTTCCTGCACCAGCAATAGTATTTGTGTTGCACTGCAAGAACCAGGCTAAAAAAAAATAATCAGTTTTTCTTGTCAGCTAATGTAACTCACCATGTGAACAAATGTACAAGAAAGGCAGTAAGGAATATATGGCTGAGCAGTAAGCCTGGTGCCCATTAAGCATCTGTTTCTGCAGTAGCCTACCATTTACCTAGTTTAAAGTTAACCTGCAAGCCTCCCCGTAGATCCTGTGGTAAACCCAAGATATGGACATGTTTATGTTGTTTTCTTAAGCTTCAAAAATGCAGCAGCTGCTACAGTGTTATTTTTTTATTAATTTTAAGCACTAGATGGGACACACAGTTGCTGAAGAGGGGGAAATGAGAAATTTCGGTCACTTTCTGGAGCATGCTGAACAGTTTTACAGACAAAATGCACTAAAAATGGAGACTGCATCTAAGATGCAGACATGAAAAAGCAACAGATGTTGTCAGACATGCTCGTGGAGAGTTTGCACACAAATATGTCAGACAGGGCAATTAAATACTGTGTCATTAAAGTTCTCTACATCTTAAAAATTTGTTGGGAGTTTGCGGGTATTTAGAACACATCAGCTGTACATAATTCATTACAGCGTTGGTGTCTCCAGTGGATCTTGGTGTCTCATCTATAACGAACTGTGGTTTTTACTGACAGGAGATGCTCCTTTCCAGTGTCAGATGTGTCCTGCTAAATTTAAAATCAACTCAGACTTGAAGAGGCACATGCGTGTGCATTCTGGTGAGAAACCTTACAAGTGTGAGTTCTGCGAGGTCCGGTGTGCCATGAAAGGAAACTTGAAATCACATATTCGTATCAAACACAGCATGGAAAATACTCTCAAGTGTCCAGAGTGTGAATTTCAGTGTGGAAACAAAACAAGCCTTCGGCACCACATAAGAACGCATCAGCCTGAACAACCAGTGAAGTGCTCAGAGTGCAGCTACTCTTGCTCCAACAAGGCAGCTCTGAAAGTGCATGAGCGTATTCACTGCAAAGACCGTCCTTTCAAATGTGAATTCTGCAGCTTTGATACCAAGCAGCGGAGCAACCTGACAACTCATGTGAGGAAAGCTCATGGTGACAAAGTCAAGACCAAGAAGCAAACTGTGGAGAAGAAGGAAGGAGATAGGCCAAAGCAAGGTGGATCCAGGCAAGTTGCCAAATTGGATGCCAAGAAAGCATTTAAGTGTGACTTGTGCGATGCTTCCTTTGTCCGAGAAGATTCTCTTCGGAGTCATAAGAAGCAGCACAGTATGTATAATGGATCTAAAAATAATGAACTGGCTGTTCTACAGCTCCAGATGGATCCTAGTCGGCAGACCAGCGCCCCAATTACTGTCAGTCATCTCCAGGTCCCACTTCAGGCTGCTCAGGTTTCTCCGTACAGCGAGGGAAGGGTCAAGATCATTGTGGGACACCAGGTACCTCAGACTAACAGTATAGTCCAGGCTGCATCAGTGAATGTCGTGCCTCCTACGTTAGTTGGCCAGACTCAGGAAGACCTCTCAGCCAACAGCCGCTTGCAGCTTTTGGGCCAAGTCAGTTTGTTGGCACCACCTCCACCTCCTATATCTCAAAGTGAAGCTGGGCCTGTGGCACAACCAACAGTTCTTCTCACAACCCATGACCAAAGCGATGGAAGTGCTTTACATCAAACTCTGATTCCTGCTGCTCCTGTCAGTAGTCATGAGGCTTCAGCAAACCAGGCTTTCATCACCAGCTCTGGAATCAGCTGCTCTGACTTAGAAGGCCTGAATGCTTTGATACAAGAAGGAGCAACAGAAGTGACTGTGGTTAGTGATGGAGGCCAGAGTATAACAGTGTCCACTTCAGCTCCCCCTCCTCCTATCTTTTCTTCATCCTCTCACACAGAAGCCTCCAAGCAGACCTATTCTATCATTCAGAGTGGAGCCCACACAGCTTTGCTGTGTCCAGCAGACTCCATACCAGATTAGTCACAAAGTACTATTACTAGACAAATTTAAATCTCAGAGGCAGTGCTGAATTCAGCAGAAATGTGTAAGATAGAAGTGAATGCAGGATTTGTCCTACAAAGCTAAATATCTTCCACCTACCCATTTTACTTTCTGTACAGAGAAACATACATCTTTCTTGTATGTGAAAAAGAGGATGTGTGTATTTATGTACCTCTGAAGTCAGAGGCTCTGTTCTTTGTAAAATCTGAGCAGCGAAGCAACTGGTGAGAATTTCACCAAGCAGAAAGCTGCCTGGACTGATTCTTGTGCTGGTTAAAGTAACAAAGCCTCCTTCACTTTAATATAAATGACCTTCACAGTGGACTCATTCTTTCATGCACACACAAAAAGGTAATAGTCCAAGCCATTCTGAAGTTTAAGTGAAGTCTGTTTCAATTACATGCTATGTATGCGTTAGGTGTACCTGGCTGATTGTTGATCTGTAAGAAATGTCTACTACTGGGTCTAATGCAGCCTCAGAAAAAATTTAAGGGGTCTGTTCCTTATTATATGTAGAAGTTGCTAGTAGCTCGCACTGAATCAGGAAATGCTAATGCAGAAGACGAGGTGACCATTTTTAGAAAACAAAAGAATCTTGTCTGTCCATCAATAGCTGCTAACTTTGTTAGTAAGAACTCTATAATCATGTATGTGGCACAGTGATGTCTGTCAGAGGCACCTGTGTTTTCAAGAGCAAAACTACTGCAAATACATTTTTTACAAACACTTCTTAAATTTTATGCTTATTTTGGTGCTGCCTGTTTGTAGTTGCATGGGTGGTAAAAGCACATTATGTTTTGGCTCTGCCCTTTTCAAGTTAAAGGGAAGAAGGAAAAGTTTGAAGAAGGAAAATCTAAATGAAAAAATAATAGTTTTGAATCAAAGGTCAGAAACTCTAGCATAAATTCAGATTGAATCACAGTGAGATAGTAATTCATAATTATATGATGCACATTTCTATAATGAATGAAATCTAGGCTTTATTTTTAACTATGCAATATTATAGTCCTACCTGAAGAGCGTTCCTGTAGTAGTAGTAGTTAATGTATCTTCACTACCAAACTCTCTGGTCTGGAGAACTGACACTCAACTTGAGAAAATAGATGGCTCTGTAGGTGCCTGGATCTGCGAAAACCGGAGATCATTTAACAGCCAGACAGCATCCCAGGGATGGTTGTTAACATACATGAAGACTGAAAAGAGCCTGTTACCAAAACCAGCTCTGAGATTCCCTCTTGGGGAATCAAAGTCAAGATAAATTTCAAAGTGTTTGCTAGTGGGAGACATTGAATGATTGCTTTATGTGCTAGAAACATGCTTGGAAAACATATAAAGATTATCTCATTAGGGCCACTTTCTGAATAGTCTTCATGCTTGAAATCTTTAGCTTGATCAGACTTTATTTTGTGTAGGTGGGGTGCTCCCCACTCTTCCCTCTGTGTGGTACATACTGTTTGTACAGTGTAAGGGTCCCTGCTATTCAATGACGAGTAGGAAAATGCAGTCATAATTCTCAAGTATAGTTGTACAGGCTGTTCTTGAAAATGTGACCTTTATTTTTTGTTGAAATAAGGGTTGTTTATACTTGAATGCTCCAGTTTCACTGTCATTATTTATGGGAAGTAGTGTTTTTGAAGATCTGTATCTTTTCTGCCTTCCAAATCCTCGATTTTTAATGTTCCTTTTTTTGGAAGTTGTGTTGGGTTTGGGGTTTTGGTTTGGTTTTTTTTTTAAATCTAGGGTTTGATTTGAGCCGTCTGACACTGTGCCTCACACTTGCAGATATCAGAAAAGACCACACTCCAGTGAGAGGGAGAAACTTCATAAATGATTAGTTAAAAAGGCATTAGTAAAGACTTGTTTCCTAGCCCCATGCTGCATTGAAATATGAAGCAAAAGTTCCGAGTTCACCAACAGTTTTATTTCAGGGTTTATTATTTCCTGCACTTGTTCAACTTTTCTCGTGATACAAGTTCGTCTCCTGTTAGTTGTCTCTTCCCTACAGATAGGTTATTTAAAGAGCTGACAAGACCCAGTTCTAAGTCACTGAGCACATCAGATTTTATATAAATTAGAAGTGGGAAGTATTTTTACTACATTAGATGACTGCAGAACAATAATTGAGAACAATAAATTCAAAGCCCAGATACTCTGATGTTTAACACTGGCATCAGAGTTTTGTGGCTCTCCAGCCACTTTTCATTGTTGTGCCTGTAGCACAGACCCAATCATTACATTTCAACTACTTTGAGACTACTTGTAATGCACTTGGAAGATAAAAGTCATCACAGGTAAGTGCTTGATCCTGTTAGATGTGGTCCAGGTTGTAAATGGTCCCTGGAGTAGCGTAGATCAGACACTTTGTTATATTTGAATTAAAATGCATGGCATGGTAGCAGTTCTTCACTCCTAGCCCATCTCCAAATGTATGTGTACGTATGTGTGTGATCTAAATCATCAGGCTGTGTACAGTGTTCCTGTGCACTGGGCCAATAGTTACTGTAAACACCAGTAAAAGATGGGAAACTCAGTCCTGTAACAGTAAATACTCATTTTTCACCCAGCTTAAAGTGGTTCTAGACCAGCTGCAGCACTCATGTTGCAGGGGAGGAGATGCTTCCTCAGAAGCACAAGTGCCTGGTGGGGCTGAGCTGCCCAGGCTGTAGCACCTGTGACCCACAGCTGAACTGCAGGAGAGGGGAAGTTCAAGTCTATGTGACCTGCAGAGGGAGGAATCTCCTTCAGGTCATCTCAGTGACCTAGAACTGCTCCACCAACAGTTAACACTAGTGTGGAAAAGTAGATGGTAAACTACAACCAAGATCAAATAGATGGGTCAGGTGGACAGTTTCTTTCAGCTTTTTTTGCTAAATTATAATACCAAATGACACAAATGGTGATAGCAGTTCAATTCTCAGCTTTCAAAACCTGTGCTAGATCTTTGCATTGGATTAACTAGTCCACTGGTGATCTAGGTTTTAATACTTATAATTACATAGTCTTTCTTTTTTGTTAGACAAAAGAATATAAATCAATCTGACCTCACATACTTGGTTTTGTCACAAGTGTGCCTCTGTATCTGCTTGCTTACACACCGTTTCCCCAGTATTTCTAGCCGGTTGATGTTATGAAGGCTGGTGATCTCAAGGATAATTATGTTCTAGTTTCTACAAGACACATGGGTAAGAGAGTTTAAGTATCCCTACTGAGGGGCTTGCATGTCAGAGACCTGTAGCTTTCCAAGTGCTTCAGCTGGACAAGAAAGATAGGAGCTGGTGGACGTGTACTGCTCTGAGTTGAGAGCTGGTGGCTGTGCATTACCACTGAGGGGTGGTAGTCTTAATTATGATAAAGTTTGGACATAGTTAACTGCTGATGCTCATGGGTATGGTGCTCAGACTTTCAGTTACAGGAAATTGTTCCAAGCCTAAAAACTTGTAAGTGCAAATGTACTACAATTTGGCAACTGAAAAAAAAAAGTAAAAAACCCACATTAATTTTCATATAGTCGTTGATATAAATGAACTCTGCATGCAGGGTTTCATGAGCGTGAAGTGTTTTGTGTCATCTATAGGTGGTGCTGGAGATCCAGATAAGCTTTTAACTGTGGTCTCTTCTCTTTGGTGATGTTTCCTGTGAAACAGTTCCCCACTTCTAATTCTTTGCCTGGTAAAAACATTTCAAAATCCACTTTTATAAGACGTTACAAAAAGCTCAGCTGTAAAACCTTACTTTCACTTAAGGAACAAATAAAAAGCCTACAAGGTTTGCTACTCTTAAGATCCCCTGGAGCAGATCTGTGTCCAAAACCAAATCTCACAGTTTATGTTCAATTGCTCATTTTTTACTCCCTGTTAATTAATTTTACTGTGTACATACTTTGCAGCTGCAGAATTGTCGTGCACTGCAAGAATGATGCAAAATGAGTGATTTGACAAAGCTGATGGTTTGAACTGCAATATCTGTTTGCACTTGGCCAACAGACCTGCACCCAGGGGATGCCCCACCGCATCCAGGAATCTCATGTTCAATCTAATGTTGCACTCAATGTTACACAGCTCTGTTATCTGCATTTCAGTTTCACAAAAAGGCTTGTTTACCTTTTAAAATAGGAAACCAGTAGATTTGTCATATTGTAAAGACTAACCTTCATTGTGGTCCTGTGTGTGCCTCTAAGATAAACAGGAAAGATAACAAAATGGTGTGAATGAATAGACAAAGCTTAGTGCTGCTTCTTCAACATTGTTTAGCTGATTGCATTATGTTTAAGTGAACAGTCTAGAGACTTCTTTCCTCCACCCTAAAAAAGAAGCTGATAACCAAGGCTAACACGGGGGCAATTGTTTGGGTTATGTTTTTCAGTTTTCCAATATTCTGGCTTTATTTCTGTGCATGACAGTAATGGTCTTTGTGTTTTAGAGCTGGCAGAAGCAGATTGTTTCAATCTGATATTCATTTAATACATTCTTCAAGATATCAACAGAACTATCCCTTGAGAGAGCATGGTAATTCATAACAAGTGTCTCTTGTACAGCCTGCTTTCAAGCACATGGTAAATAATTGTATACCTTCCTAGAGTCTGCCCTAGCCTCAATGCTCTGTAGCAAGTTGTCTCTTTCCCAGGCAACATATTGAGATGGATTTTTTTCCTTTTGCCTGGGGACCTCCAGGGTAAGCACTGAGCCTCATGATGCATGTGGCACACAGGGGGTGAGCAAACCCGGCTGCTTCTCACTTCTGCTCACTGGTTACAAAATGGATGATGTTTACACAGAGTTTTACTGAACTGGCTCTAAGAGACAAATGTAAAACTAAATATTCCATAGTTGGCTTCGTGTAGTACAGGTTTTGTTCTCTGCAGAGTCTCATGCCTTTCACAAGTTGCTTTTGGGGTCCCAATGGTGAGTTTACAGTGTGTTACAGTCCTTCCGCTTTTGTGCATGTGAATTCCTGTGACTGCTTAAAGAAATGGGGTTAAACAGAGCAAGACTGTTAGCTAGAACACTAAACAAGCAGTGGTGCATAGCCTGTATGCATCTCACATAAAGCAATCCCCTGCTCTTGTATACTTCCAACTGGGTTTGATTTTGTTGTTACTCCGTGGCACTGCTTTTTAAAACCAGACCCAAGTATTACATGAGCAGAGACTTACCCTCTGCAAGACCTGCTAGAATGTGCTTTTCCTTCGTGTTTTTGTGATGTAGAAGCATGCAGCAGGGAAAGAAAATCCGAAGTCCAAAGAAAAAATGGTCTTCACTACCTTTAACTGTGTTTTGGGGTGGCAGTTATCTATGTGAGCTCCTGCACTGTGTCGCCAGAAAGCTGCCCTTTGAACAATAAGCCAGCAGCACTCAGGATTAAGCCCTCTATCAGTGTTGCTAGTTTCTTTTATGTGATTTTCATAAACACTTTAACTGGCATTTGCATCAAAATGGCAGATTCCTGCTCAAAACTAGCATCAATTTGTCCCGTGCACAGGGGGGGTTACTGGATATGCAGATGCACCAGGAAGCACTCCTGGATGAGTGAATGGGATCAACTCCTCGTGTGAGGTGAGACCTAAAAGCTAGCTAGCTTTGGGCCAAGTTCTGCTGCTTGGATCTTGGATCTGGGGGAAAACCAAACCTATATTGAATACACATGATTTTTACAATTAACAGTTGTAATCAGAATATTTCCCAATCATTTTGGCAGAGCTATTTATTGCTCTTATGCTCTGACTGCACTGGAAAGTACCTTCTGTTGTGGGGTTTTAAATTGTTCTTTAGAAATGTTAGAATCATGCCAAGACATTTTTCTCTAGATTGTGAACAACTGGGGGAAGGCTTCTCTTTCAGATACATTTATTCTGTATTTCTGATTCTTTAATTGTGCTTGCAGTCAAAATATGGTTGTCCTTTTTGCAATGTGGTGCTCTGGTGGCTGTAAAAATATTTGCTGTGTCCTCAGTGCAAAGGCTTCTATCCTATAATTTCCGGAATATTGACTGGATGCTCTAATGGCTTTTTACATCTGTAGCTGGAAATCTTTAGCCTTGTTATTTAAATTTTAAGAAGAGAAACCAGTATTGTTAAGAGAAACTGATGTCTCCTGTCACTTACCCCAATGACCTTTCATAAGGTGATAAAGGTTTCTATAGTGACCTGAGGAAATAATGTCTCAGGTATCATTGTGAATTAAAAGTCTGTCGCAGGAAAAGCTTTCTTTTCTCTCTCAGGTATCCTGTTCTGCTTTTGTCTTTATTCCAGTTGCTAGACATGGAGAAGGGCTCATAAAACATACAGTATTTGGTTACATGGCTGTCTTTCATCTTTTAGAGACTTCACAATGCTTCAGGGAAGTAAAAATGCCCATGACAAAGCAAAGTTGGATTTTTTTTTAAAGCTATATACCAGTAGAGTAGCAAATAACATTTATGTTCAGGGTCTGCTGCTGTGAAGCCAATGAACTCTGTGACTTGTGATATCAGATAACTTATTGCATAACCCTCATGAGGTGGGTTTGCTTCTATAAAGAACAGGAATTCTGTATTATTGTAGATTCATTTTTGGCAGAGGTGGTGTGGGATTGCTCTGAGTTCCTGGTTTCAGACCTCATGTAAATTTGCTTTTAATGTCTGAAAGCCAAAGCTCTCTTGGTTACTGACAGAGTGGGTGAATTTTGTAGGTAAAAGTTGAACCTTACCTGGGAAATAATTGTTTGAGGACCTGTAGAGGGTTTTTTTGGGGGTGTTGTTTTTGTTTGGTGCGTTAATGCCTTATGCTCCTGGATAAAACATGTTGTGCCATGAATGTCTGTCAGTTTATCAAACCTGACTTGAAACACACCTAAAACAAAGCTTGAAGAAGCCTCCAAATTTTCAGCTTCAGTATCCCATTGATGTGTTTCAAAAAGAAGAGCTGTTAAAATCTTTGTGCTATCTGTATGAGCAGCATTTTGATGTAAAGGCTGGCCCTACTCAGTAGATTTGTGCTGCATATCCTTGTTGGTCAGAGCTGTGCAGACAGTTTTATATCGTTTTGATCACAAGATGGAAGCTTATTGAGACTGGGAAGCCCTGGGTGAGGTAGAGCAAGGCCAGCAGCACAGGGCAGTGTCCCAGCCCTCAGCCATCACCCCATTCTGCCTTGTAGTTGTATTTGCACCTTTTAAATGTTGGTCTCTGAAAGAAAGTACTCACCCCCTGCCTTTTCTTAATGAAGATCACAACTTCATACTTCAAAGTAAGTCTCCACTTAGTGTTGCTGGCCATATTTAAATATTATATTAGTAATATGTATTTTCAGTGGAGTAATGCTGCTGAATTCCCCACCTGGAGAAGGTGACATGTGCCTCAGAAGTATATTGTGAGGACGAGAATAACTTGGATACCTCAGTGATGAGCAAGATGCAAATACCTAGATAGATACTGGAGATAGTCACATCTCATGATGGCCTAAAGGAAAATCTGAAAGAACAGGAATGCATAAAGCTAAACTGCATAATGCATAGCAGTCATAATTAATAGATTAAAGTTCTTTGTGAAACATGCTTTTTTATTCTAATAAAGGAAGCAGGCTATAAATGGTGACACAGTTTTAGAGAAACAACAGCGTAAGATGCCATGTTAATGCCATGTTAAAGTTGTAAAGCTAAAGAGGTGATAAAAATGTACCATGTTTTTAAATTTTAACAGGACTGATGTAAGGCTTAAATAGTAGCTCTTTTGCTCATCTCTGCCTCTATTGGATCATTCTCTTAGGTACGTATGGTTGCTGGGGGATTATGAGAAAGTTGCCAATCCCTGCTCCTTAGTCCTTTCTAAAAAGTTCACAATTTCTCTTGTGAATCACTTTGCCTACACAATGTTAGATTTTGCCTTTGTTGTAAAATCATGTAAATCGGCCACTGATGCAACTTTCATTGGCTGGAGATGGGCATGATTTTTTTCCTTAAAGAAAAAAAAAAAAGCCTGCCAGCAAAATTGCTTTTTGGTGATGACTGTGCTTGAAAAGTGCTCTGCAGGGGCCCATTCCCAATTGATTATCTTTCACAGCTAATAGCTTCAAAGGCTATTTGGTGGACAGTCCAGTTTTACATTTAAATGTAAATCTTGATAGCCTTGACAGACTGATGATCAGAAAAAAAGGGAGGTAAAAACAGTAAAATAAATGTACAGCTGGTATAACTTTCACCAGCTCCTCCAGGGCCAATTGTAGTAAAATTAAAGCGGTTACAGTTTGACAAAGCTCTTTAGAGTGGACAGTGAGTGAAAACTTCCCTCAAAAGATCTAGCATTAATAAGTTGCTAAATAGCGTGTCAGGCTGAAAAGTTCAGTACAGTGTCAATGGCTCCCATTCGTGCTTCGTTTGAATTCAGGAGTAAAGTTCAAAGCACTAAAGCCACCTGGGTAAAGCCAATCTTTTTGATGAAGCTACAGCAGAGTTGTCTGGCAAACCAGGTTCACATTTGCAGCTAAATCCTCATTGCAGGCTTGGTGGCATCAGCATAAGACATTGGTTTGCCACCAATGTCCTGCAGCATGGGAGAGGTGGTTCTACCCCTCAGGCCCAGGAATAGGAGCTGTGCTTCTCCTCGGTCCCTGCTTGGATGGGCAAAGGTGGTGTCTGGATTTTGACAGACCTTACAAGTATCACCAAAGTGGCATGGAGATAAAGCAAATGGAGATGGCAGGAGTGGTTCCCCAGCACCATGCCAACTGCCGCATCCCTTTTACAAGCTGTCTGGTGCTTTGGTGTGGTGAGGCGGGTACAGGCTTCAACCTTGTGTTCATCTTGGGAACAGATGAGGCAACAAAAGGACATTGAGGATTGCATAGTTGAGGGCTCCTTCAGCAATGATGTGCCTGTCACCTTTGCTGTACGGTGACTGAATTGTGGCAGCCTGGAGGACCCTGCAGAGGCAGCCCACATGCTTTGCCATAGCTACTTTGCTTCTTTGACCCTTTCCCTTTCCCTGACCCTTCCTTCCACATTAGTGTCAGATCACAGTTAGCATGTTTGTTGGCTTCAGTGCCTGAACTGCTCAGGACTCTGAGTCCTGTGATGTATTCACACGTCAGCTGCACCATGTTGAGAGAGTAAAGCACTCACTGAGGACGGAGCAAGCAGTTAATGCCATCCTGCTGGTAGGAAACCTGGGGAAAGGCTCTTCACAAAAGAAACTACAGAAATCAAAGGCTGTCCAGAAGTTTCTTACTTCGTTGCCATCTTGTTTAATTTCTGATGTGCTCCAGGACCCCTTACATAGCAATAGTTAATATGGTTTTGAACTGTTTGGTTGTGTGAGTCAGCAACGAGTCCTTGACCACAGGAACTGCTTGGAGGCTTACAAATGCAACCGCTACTCTGGTCCTGACAGTCAACTTCGCCGTCTGCTCCCCACTGCTTACATAAAGCACTCTGAAACTGTGGTCAGTGGGTGCTGCCTCTCTGTGTCGTGCTAAAATAATGTTGTCAAGGAGCTGTAATCTCAAACTGTAATCTCAGACTGAGCCACTGACCACTGCTAAATGTCAGTGCGAGTGCTGCTGGTCCTTGTGCTGTGCTTCCACAGGCCATGAGAGAGAAGGTGGACAAGGAATTCCTCATCTCCCAATCTCAGCAACTGTGAGCAGGTACCTTCTTCTCATTTTTTAGTCGTTGTTGCTATGGAAACTGAGCCACAGAGACACTGGCTGCTCACTTTCTCCCCCATAGTCCTCATGTCCAAACACTCGGGAATACCAGTTAGCCACTGTCCAGCATTTTCCAGACTTTCGGAGGAAAGAAAAATAAGGGACAAAAGGGAAAATGCTCAGCATAAAAGCCATTGAGAAACAGCAGATCAAGGAAGGAAAGTCTGTCTATCTCAAAGGAAAATACAAGGTAAAGAATTAGGGATAGGTGATGAAGAAATAGAAAAGAGGTTTAGCCTGAGCAAGGGCTGCTGCAAGGAACACTCCACAAAAAATGCTGCTTGCTTTTTTATACTGGTTTCTTGAGTCTATGAACTCAAGATGGTTTGTACTACTGCAGCCATAATAATACCTGGCATGGCTCATCCATGCATAGCAACAACACCCAGAGCCATGTAAGAACTGCACTTTGCTGATGCCTCCACCCTAGCCATGGGGCTGTTCAGCCGCGTTGGTGCCCACATGAAGTGAACAGCAGCCTCTGAGCATTGAGCTAAAGCCAAAATGTCTGAGGTAGGGGAGGTGAGAGGGGCAGACCTTGCACTTCTCTCAATAGCAAGTCCTTTGAAGGAAGAGAATACTTTTGTTTAAATCCCACTCCACTGGCACAATATTCCTGTGTAACAGAGTAAAATTCACCCAAGCCTCTCTTTTCCTTTTCCTTTTTTCTTCTTGCCTTTTTAATTCTTTATGAAAAAAAAAAGAAAAAAACCCACCAAAAAAAAAAAAAAAAGCCCCACCAAACTTCTATAGGTCCATAAATGCACTGCAATAAATCCCTAACTCCCTTAGGAGTGCTGACTAGCATAGTAAAATGCTATCAAATTTGTGTAGAGTGGCACTGTAGTAAGTAGTAGTAAATTGACCATAGTAAAATGATATCAAACCTGTGCAAAAACCCACCTGCCTTTTGCTGGTCCTTCAGTCTAGGACCATAAATGACCCTCCTTGCCAGTGAAATCATACCCGACTTCCAGTATAAAATCATAAACATGCATAAAGCATGTTAGCAAAACCCAGCACATACCCCCCTCCTTTCCCTGCGTAATTCACTCCTGTGTTTCTATTTAGATGTACAAAGAGCCAGCAGATACAGAAACGTTACCCAATCAGCACCAGCACTGAAAAGGACCAAAATTAAAAGGCTTATACCATGAGAGAACTCAAACTGTGGGATTTTCCTGAGCCTGAGCCCCTCCGGACACTGTAGTAGTGAATGTCCCTGATGTCATGGGAGCAGGCAGCAGATGGCAGGGCCTGGCAGCAGCTCAGAGCAGGGAGCTCCTGGCACAGGGGATGGCTGTGCCTTTTTGAGGGATACCCCTCTATGCAGAGACAGTGACTGGGGAATGAAAACCCAGCTGGCTCCTTGCAGAGTTACTGAGCACCAGCTCATACAGAGCAGTTGCAGCAAAGTACTTAAATTTGAATTAATCCTCTTTTCCTCCCTGTGTAGATAAGTCTTTAATAATAAATCCAACTATCAATCCAGTTCATATGAAAGGATATGATCTATAAAATCCATGAGCAGAAATACAAAGTTCTGTCTATATTGAGCTCTTGAATATATTATTTATATGGCCACTGAACTTTGTAGGAATCTTTCCATTAACTTCACCAGGCTTCCTGTTAGATCCCTAGTTAAAGTATGCTTGGTCTTATGGTAGGTACAGAAACTATCAGTAATACAAAAGAAAGCAGAAAAAGAAGTTGTTTTACTTGTTCTTTTACCTTTGTGATGTGCCCCCTTCCTGCTCTGGGTTAGGTTTTCCAATATCTGTTTCAGAAGCTGTTGATGCATGCATAATTGGGGTATTTGCATGTGCAAATGTCTGTTATTTTTGATGCATCTGCATCTGTACAGTACATTGTATACATTCAATTTTTGCATTTGTTAAATAGAAATACTTTGTCTTTGGAGGAAAAGTAGACCCTCCCCTCAATTCTTCTATTTAAGATGAGAACTAACAGCAAGCATTAAAACCAAAAGTAAAAAACCACACTCAACATTAAAACGGTATGAATTCCTGCATAAAAACCAGTTCATCCAAAGGTTTTCCATTTTGTACCCACCTATGCTGTAAAGATGTTAATTTCTTTAAATCACAAAGACTATCATTATTTTAGTTCATATTTAGGCACAGGGATACCATAAACTTAAGAATATTCCTCTCTCTCTTTCTGCATTGTTATTAGTGGAAAACAATTACAAAACACAATTTCTTTGAAGGGGACTTCCCAGAAACTTAATCCCTATTTCTTTTAATTTTAAAGATGCTCCATTTAAACATTGCGTATCATTTTCTGTATTCATGCTTGGTAAAAATCTGGGTGTTCACTAATTTCATGTGTCCCCTGTCCTGCTTCTTTGAGCTAGCTTGTCTGAAGGAAGAAGGTATCACTATGGTAATTGAGAGCAGTTTGGCAGTGAGGGGTTAGTTAGCATTGCTGATGAGTTATGTCGCCAATACCAAACTGATTTCCAAGATAAATGCAACACTGAGGCATAACAAAGCACAAGTTGTGGCCAACTGTCTGCATATGTGATCATCTTATAGTGATAATATAGCTTGGAGTTGCTTTTATCGCTAGCCCGGTGATGCATTTATTGTGGGGTTTTGAAAGGAAAGGTTTAAATTAAGACAATGTGGCATTACCAGCTAAATTCTTCAGTTGAGCTCCCAGTCATTGAACAAGTTGCTCTGCTGACATTGAATGAGTCTAAGAAAAAAATTGAAGTAGTATAAGTGATTTGGTAGAAAAGCAAATAATTACAGAAACAGAATGTGAGGCCCCTCAGTGACCACAACACCTTCTATGTACGAACAATTGATAATCTTATCAATGCAAAGTTGTCTCCATGCTGCATTTAAAAGCAAGTTGCCTTTATTCCAGCTTCCACTCCATTGAAATCTGCTATAAATACCTACTTTATAACACTGACACAATATATAAATTGCTTAGTTCAAAAGAAAAGCTTTTTTTTTTGGGGGGGGGGAGAATGGAGTAAACGCAGTGTGTTGTAAAAGCTAAGTGGTTTTATTGGCACTTTAAAATACCCTTTTATGCTGAACTCTATCTGCTCTGATTATATATAACAACAGTAGTTATGTATTAAAAATGTGTGTCAATAGTTCTCTTAACACTGATTTGTCATTTGTGTGCCAGAGGTCCCAACACACTTGATTGACAAAATCTATCCATGGCTTAAAGGGATCGGACGCTGGGGTATGTTGTTTGTCAGGTAAATTGATAAGAGTAACCATCTCAGTGATTTAAATAAAAAACTTCATGTATTGACCACAAAAAATCCTAATGCAGTCTGCACTCGCACACCTCTTATGGATGCCCATTGTTGATGCTGGTGGAGAATCCTAGACTGGTGTAACAAGTCACCAGCCTGCATGGTGCAGGAGGTTCCTGTAGGAATTTATCAATCAAACAATAAATAAAACCTCTAATAAAGATTAAGGAGCAGGTTTACTCATATTTACATAGGAAGGTTGATACTCTCCTGTACTCAGTGGTTTAGTATATGCTCTCATAACTGTGGGTAGATCTCAGTGCTGATAGACTCTATGAACTCTTGCTCCCAAAACAACACTTCTACCACAGGAGGTAAAGGTGTGTCTCACTGAGAAATATTCGACCTTGTGTTTTGCTTGGATGGTCTACTCAGAAGTAGCATACATCGGTTTGAGACTCGGACATAAAGCCGGACATAAAGCAAGCGATATCACAGTTGCTTGCAAAGATCAGTCAAGCTTTTAGAAGGATGAGTTTCAGACACTACTTTATATAAAACAGTGAATTAAATTTCATTGCACTTGGTACAAGTGAAGCTGTCCTCAGGCAGCAGGTGTTGAGCCTGTTTGTTCAGTGAGAACTTCCTTTTCTAACCCGCTTGTTCTGCCTGCATGTGAATTCACAGGCTGTGAAATGAAACATCCCCCGGACAGCTCACTCTTTGAATTCTCTCAGCTGTATCGTACATAAATTATGGTACTCTGAGGCCAGAGGAAGTAATTTAATGCTGGAATTCTCAAAAGGGTTTGCCTGCTCGTTTTGCTGAGGTGTAGCTATGTTATACATTATATATAAACAGCGACTTCTGAAAACCTCCTCCTCTTTGCAGTCACAACTATTCCCATAGGAATTAGACCAGTGACTTTATATTAATTGTAGAGTACTCAGTACTTTGTTTTCTTTTCATACCATGCTCAGTCCATGCTGAGTAATGCCTGCAGAGCTAGGCAGCTGCTTTTCACCCCCAGTGACAGTGCTTTGACCAACGGGCCACAGCTGAAGAGCATGCACCTTCATTCTATCTATATATACCAGCTCCCACCACCCTTGCAACCGTCTTTAGGTGCATTTTGAGGTCCTAGCTCCTCCTTACTGCATACAGCAGTTGCTGAACAAATGCCCATGTATGATGCTTGTGCTCCCTGTGGTACAGCTTCTGTTATTTCTTGGTGTAGCTGGAGTTAGTTTATAGAGCATTTGGTGCCCTACTGCTGCTCTGCTTCATCTTAAAGAAAACCACATTATTACTGGTGGTTAAAGCTTTTGTGCTGTGCTGCAAGCTAGGATGATGGGAGAGAGTTTTCTGCTCTGGAAACAGCAACCTCCAAGAAAGAGCTGGGACCAGAGAGGTCAGGAGTTACCTGGGTAAGCCTCTTGGTTCTCACAGGAGCCCTGGGCCAGAATGGCTCTGGGAGGGAACATCCTGCCAAACATTAGTGGTAGCTGATACTGGTGAGTCCTCGTGTGGATGGGAAGTTTGCAGAATTATCACTTTAGGGTGACAAAAATGGTCTTGTTCTATTTGTAAAGCACCTACTACTCTTTTAGTGGCTTACAGTTAGAAGGTAAAAGAAACAGCTGTTTCAAAACACTTTTGTTTTAAAACTCCATTTATAACTTTGCAATCTAGACTGATGGGGATTGTCACAAAGGCTGGCCATCACCTAATGAGGTTAATCACACCCTGCCTGCTCCGTATCAGTGGAGGGAAGCAGTTTTGTCCAGGGCTGAGTCAGAACAGTGTCAGCTTTGACTCACCCATTCAAAGAGCTTCTTTCTGTTGATACGCAGTGAAATTAAACCCATGAGTTTGAAGTTTGGCTTTGCATATATTCCCTTTAAAGACAAAGAGATGTGTCAGACACTCCCTTCCTTTATCCATGCTGCTTAGTTTGGAGGCACTTTTTTTTCAGTTTAAAAAAATAGAAGGGCTGTTAAATGTAGATTTTATTTATTATTATTATTAGTTTTAAAAAAAAGTTGAACTTTCTGCCTAAGCTGCATATTTCAAGTCCAGTCTCTGGGTAACCAGCATATTAACTAAGCAAAGCCCAGGTGTTTCTGACTATACTCTGTTGAGGAACAGTGATGTCCTGGTCCTTCTGTCGTATCATAGAAAATGTATCCAATAAACTACCCAGCCAGTTCTGTTAGCAGCCTTAAGATGTCACTAACTGACTTGGCCTTGGCTTTTTCTGCTGGTTTGCAGTGGAGCTGGGGCTGGAGAAGCGGAAATAGGCTGTTATTTTTAACACATCTCCCCCCTCCTACAGTGAGTGACAGACAAGGTGCTGATGTCAATTGGCTAGTGTTACAGGCATTAATTAAGTCAACTAAAAGTCCTTTTAGTTTCCATTTCCTTCTGCCGGTACAGCTAACCTACATAAATGGGAAGTGCAAGAGAAGGCAAACACCGGAGCAGCTCGCTGTGCTGGGGAGTGAAGTCGGGCTCTGTGTACCAGCCAGCCTTGAATCTGCTCAGGGTGTTCTCATGTGAGGGCCCCAGATGAGCGCTTGCTTTATTGTGAGGGTTGTGTTAAGCATCTTAGGGTTTGTCACTCCTCTTTTTCTCCAATCCCTTCTTTTCTGTTATGTTTCACCACTCTGTGATCACCCTGTGCTGTGCCTTGCACTGAGTTGCTGAAGCCCCTCTGTGGTGTGATCGTCACCTTCACATGACTCAGGAGTCTGCTTATTATCTCCTGCTTTGCTGCACCGAATCCTGGTTGTAGTGAGTTTCTTTTAGCAACAGAGCTGTGATGGTTTGTAGCGCCTGTACTGAGATACTTGCAGTGAATGGGCCTGGGGTATGGATGAATGCAATTGGAGACTGGTAGGAAGCTTTGTTAGAGGGTTAGTTTATACCTGCTCCTGAGTACATCCTGGCACTCAGGATGCTGCAGGGAGGTTTCTGGGTACCTGAATAAGACTTGAGGAGTCAGCCAAAGACTAGTACAACCTTATTCCTTACCTGCCAAGCTGCTGTAACTGACTGCAAGGCTGGGCAGTGGCACATCTGTGGTAAAATCCATGAGTGTAAACCCCTGTAAAGAGGTTAATACTTTAAAAAGGTAAAATGCTTCAGTTTAGGTTAAAGAGGTAAAATACTTCATTTCACATTTGCAGTGGGACAAGGCTATACTAAGCCAGCTGAAGCATGATAACCAGTGCCAGACCTTGCACTGCTGATCCTTTAGCTTGGTCTTGTTGGTACCATTCTGAACTTTGCCAAACTATGAGACCACTGACAACTTCCAGTGGTCTTCAAATTCGATCCAATAGCATTCATCATAGTGACATCCGTATAGCTGGGATTGGTGCCAGAACTGGATTTTCTGTTAACCATTTGGGCACTGCAAAGGCTAGAATTTAACATGGAATTTCTGCTCTAGTGCATTCAGATATGCTGTGTATACCCTGGGCATCTGGCAATAAATAAAGGTTAACAAGGGAGACATATTATTTCTTTATTATTACTCTTTAATAGTGCTCATTAATTAGGAAAGTAAGTGAGTATAAAAGAATTGCTGTTGTGTTGTGGAGTCAAACTTTAAAGCACAAGCATTAAATGCTTAGATCTTCAAGAAAATGTTGTATTCACATCTTATAAACTTTATTGCTTTAAAGGGAAAAAAAAAATAGTCAATGGTAAACACCAGGCAATGTGGAAGAGCACAGTAAGAGAGAGCATGCTGGCTCTAGGTTATAGTAGGGGTCTGATTCAAGGTTTACTACTCTACCATGGTTTCATGAACCTTTTTGTGACCCCAAGCAAGTTACTCCCATCTCACTATTCTTCCATTTCCTCTTTCTGTAAAATGATATTAATAGCACTTCAGCTGCAGAGCAGGTTTATTGTACAAGGCTTAATGAATGTTTGTCTCCCTCTGATTGAGATTCTTTCCTGCTGGAGGCAAGAATTTTAAGCAGGTTGACTAAATAGAAAAGGTTTCCAACTCTGAAGCTATTGTTAAAAGCAGAAGGAATTATTAAACGTTAGGGACTGTTTAATTTTATGTCCATTAGAATTGTCTGAAACATAGCGGCTTTAGTTCTTCTGTTATTTAGCAACTTTAGTTTTGTCCTCCCCTAGAAACTCTGTTAGGGAAATGCTCTGACTTTTGAAATGATCCTAGGTAACTAATGCCTACACAGACACTGCTAAACTTACTGCCCTGAGGAACAACGAATAACAACAGTTACATAGGTGGAAGACTTGTCACTGTATCGGCAATATACACAGAGTTCTGAAATTGGGGGGGGGGAAATGGACTTTGGATATTTGGCCAGATCCAGTCCTTTTCACTAAGGCTGTGATGTTAGTGCAATGCCCTGGAATGAGACTTCAAGCACTGAGAGGTGTGAGACTTGCTGTTTACACAGAGAAAACTCAGCAGCCCCCAACAGGATGGATGAAAGAGGCTGTGCTGAGCATGGAGCACTAAATCAAGCCAATAGGAAATGCTGAAGACAGCTTTAGGGTAGCCTGAATCCCTTGTGGAGGTCAGCAGTGGTGTACCTGTGTTCACCTGCAACATAAAGCCTGGAGACATCACCAACATCTTGTTCTTCAAAAGAGGGTTCCCACTCTTCCTTCAAAACATTGCTGCTAAAAAATGTGGTTGTGCCCTCTTCTGCTATGCTTTGTTGCTGAGAAAATAGTTTGTGTTCTCTGTCTTTGCAGTCCTGGGGGGTTCAGATGCAGTTCTATCCATTGCGAGGGGTAACCGCTGTGCTGCATGCACCCTAAAGCCAGGGAGCCTCCTTTCTTATGAGAGAGAGAGCAGTTACTGCTCTCTGGCATTGCTCTTTCTGTGATCTCTGTAAAACCATCTTTGGATAGGACACAGCAACCCTCCTACAAGCAGGGGCTGGAGTTCAAGGTCTTTAAGTCCTGTGCCAAGTTTTAATCTGGAATTACTCCACTTTTTTTCCCCACCTCTTGCTGTCATGATGTTCAGATAGCTTCTACCACTAAGAACATTTGGAAAGTGACTGGTCCTGCTGAAGGAAGATTATCAGGTGTTACCTACAGTGAGAGTACTTTAATCCTCATAAGATTAAATAATGTGTGGCACTCAGAAAGTATGAAGTAGGCAAAGTGTGAACTTCATTTAGTGTACCCTAGTCCTGTGTGTGGTTTGCAACTCTGAGTAGGGGCTCAAAGGGTCACGCACCATGGCGATGGTGCATGGCCATTTTGTCCACCTGCCACTCAACCCAGCAGCATACTCATAAATCAGTTGTGTCAGCATAAAGTAACATGCATACCCATGGAACTTGCTACAGAATTTGAATGCTCAGCTTTAACACTTCTGAAATTTGCCACAGAATCACACTTTCCAGGTATTGTACACTTAAGCATACCTCCATAAAAACAAAGCAATACTTAGCACATTAATAAAAGCTTAACTACAGTTTCCTGTTTTGCTTTTGTATCATGAAAGAAGGAATTTGTAAACACTCCCAAAACTTTCAGAAAAGCTTCAGGAAGCTCCCCAAAAGCTAAACATTTAGAATGTTTTCATTGTATTCTGGAATCAGTCCCCTTTGCCTGTGATATCAAACAATCTGAGTTATCAAGTATTTCTCTATATTGGCTGTTTTCACGGTTGTATATAGTGCACTTCCTAGGGGATGAATGGCAGCAAATTTGAGAAGGTTTTTGTTGGGGAGCCTTACAGCCAGATCTTCACTACAAGCGCTGAGCGATAGGTGACTGCACTTCTGACTATAACACACGTAGGCAAAGAGGCAAATATAAGTCTTCTCTGAATTCAGATATTTATTACAGAATGTACCGGCGTGCTTGACTAAGGAGTTTTACAAGCAGTTGTATGAACTGATGTTAGCAGTTACGTGAATTCAATCTCTCTTCTGTGGATATGATTAAAAGCTTGGCAAGAATTTAGACAGTAGCCAAGGCGAGTGTTATAGAGCACTATTGTGGGTCAGGGATTATATAGCTACTGCTGGTGGCCAGAGACAAAAGATGCGATGTTTTAAGAGTTAGCCCCAAATAGAAACCACAGTGTTTCCATTATTATACAAACAGGGCTTAAAGTCCTTGTCTTTCTTCCTGATGTGTTGAAAGCAATTGCACTGGTTAATAAAATTCAGGGATGAGAAAATGGAGTGGATGGAGCTTCTTCAGAAAGCTGTATGATGTAATTTTGCTAATATCTGCAACTTATAGCTAAGAAAACTAATTCACATTTTCCATGTTATAACCAAAATGGCCAACAGAAGCTTTATAAAGTTGGCAAAGGGAGAAAAATACAGGGGAATGTATAAAGGAAGATTTTGCTATGGGAGCCACAGCTTTAATATACAACACACACGTGGCCAGCAAATCTTCCTTTTTTTTAGCTTTTTACTTTGATTCAGTGACCTGACATTTGCTCCTAAACCTAAGCTACTTCTCTTGTTCATGATATCAACTACAGAATAAATAGATCAATGTCGGGAGTCAGCATGATGACATGGGAGCAGTGCTTAATGTGGTGGGATTTATAGGTGGTCAACAGAGGCAGATATACAACACACAAGTGGGGATGTTGGCAGCTTTTATACCAATGGGCTGTGAACACCATGGCTATGAGGTGCCTGTGAGCCCACATTAACCTAAGGAAGGAGGAGCATTTTCCGTTCTCTCTTCTTGGATACCCTGAGGTACAAAACCATTAGAAATTGTTAAAATCATTTTCTGTTGTCAAACTTGCAAAATGAACAGCATCGTGTAGAAATGCTTGTACACATCTGGAAGGAGGTTGATATGGAGCTGTGCAAAATGATTGCCATAAAATCTTCACAGTGCCAGTTTTGTCAGGGTTTGGATTCCAGATAACAAATTATGCTCACTTGAGTGAGAAAACTTTTGAGGTTTTAAATTAATTCATTGTATGCTTATGTTTCTGTGTTAAGCGTAATACATTTTTTCTGTCTGGCAAAGAAGCTTGCAGTCAAAATGTTTAGTGTCAGCTTAATCCTTCCGATATTTGCTGGTCATTCATTAATGAAACCCTCAGGTTATTCCTATCCTGCTCATGTAGAAGTTACTACAAAATTAGCATGAAATCTCCCAACAGAAATCAGAGGTTTCGCAGAGCTTTTGCTATGAAAGAATAACAACAATTATCATTTCTTGAAACATGTTCAGAATGTCATACTAAGTTTTGGATATGTTAAAAAATAAAATAGACCTTACTTGTCATTCGGTTACCCCAAAATAAATGGCGAGAGTTTCTCTGGTAGCTTAATTCAGAGCTTTTGTGTTTTTTACCACCATCACATTTTGGCATGCTCAGGTAATAAACCTAGTGGTTTTCCCCACGTAAAAACATGTTTGATAAGCTGCAAAACTACATCCTGTTCCCTTTTCCCTGCTATAAGGATCTTTCAGCATCAGTGCAGAACTACACATACAAAAAAGTATGCAAATGGAGGAGGCTGCAGTGAAAATCAGATTTACGATCTTCTTTCACAAGGAATCATGTTTTTTCAGGTTGTCTGCAGAATTGTCAGAATCCATTAAGACAGAGGTGCTCTTTTCCCATCTTTTAATTTTTCAAACACGGGTAGAGTGGTTGTGCCTTCTTAGTAACAGTTGTGGTAGCTGTTTGCAGGGAAACTGCACATTTGTGTAGGTATAAAATGCAAGCTTTTGTTCCAGATTTGTTAAAGATATTTCTGAGGGCACACTTCTTAAGGCAAATTGTCCATGTTTCTAGTTTTCCATGTTAAAAGTTTATTTACTTATTTATTTCAGCTGCTGATCTTTCTCTAGCTATTGCATTCCCAATCACTTTTCTTCCATCAGAGGAAGCAATCAGAAAAAGCTCTCATTGCCCCTCAAGGTTTCTTGTTGGCTAATTGGAGTTTTTGGCTCTTTATCCTGATGATTAAAAGAACAGCTGAGTGGAAGTCAGAATGCATTTACAGAGCTGACACACCCAGCTCTGCTCTTTGGTTTACTCTGATTAATTTAGCAAATGAAACTCCTGTAAATTCACAGAACTTTTTGCCCATACAAAGCTACCCTTGCTATATAGTTTCAAGTAAGCCTTGAGTAAACTATCCCATAGATAACTGGATCAGTATAACAAAAGCTTCTAAAAAGCTTTTGTTGAAAAGTGCTTTTTGGTAAAGCAACATTTTGTGCTGGGGCATATAGATTGTATGAAATGAAACAGCCCTTTTCAAGAAGCTGCCTTTATTTTAGTGTATGAGAAAAACAACTGTTACTGTTTACGCTCTTCAATCAAGGTAAGCGTGTTTGTCTAAAGTATTACTACAGCTTGGCTTGCAAACACTTGAAGATTGCTTACCATTTTTCTATATATAGACTACTCTGTGGAATTGTCTTTATCAGAACTTTCGGGAGAATCTTTAACAGAATCTGAGAAACTTGCCTAATTTATGCAGCCATCTATTCTCCTATTGATTCCCCCCATGATATACGTTTATCCTCCCTGCCTGTGAAAACCTAGAATTAAAACTGAAGCATTCCTATTTTATGCCTGTAATTGCTGGTAGAAAAGAGATGGGGTTTATGGGTAAAAGCTGTAAGCTGTTTGGTGAGCTTTAAACAAATCATCTTGTAAAACCGAATGCAAAACTATACCGACTTTACTAGGCACAAACTTCCAAACAGTAAAGCCTAACCTCACCGGAGATTTTTAGAAGCTACTTTTCAAGAGCTAGCTATTCCCACACCTTTTGTAATGAAATAATAGCAAGTGAACCATCCAGCTCCCTGGTTTTGAGAGGGGAGAGTGCTGGGGACATGGTCCCCACATCAAAACTATCCTGGAGAGATCAACCATTGATGATTTAAATCTTCACTACTTTATCTCTTTGTTTGCTGCTTGGAATGCTATTGATACCTTCTTTGTCTTTGTAATTGTTTTAATTAGCCACCCAGCATGGGCCCCTGACAGTGCTTGTGATAGAGTATTATGGACAACCCAGCAGGACAGTGAGCCTGTTAACATGAAACACAGACATTATGGCAAGCTTAATTTCTTTTATTTGTGTCATTTTTTTTCCTGTCTTCTTTGTTTGTGTGTGTGCGTGCGTTATTACTTGAGAGAATGAAAATAGTGTCCCAAGTACTTAGCTTGTTTGAAGGGGGAAGGAAGCATGAAAACGCCTTCGCAAACATTTCTCGGGGATTGTACAATTAAAGCTGATACTACCACGTGTAATTTCTGGAGTCAGACAAAGAATGAAACATTGGCCATATTGATTGGTCTTTTCATGCACCGTGTCTTCAGCAATTAGGCTGATATTTATGTCAGTTACTGTACTCTCGACGCTGCAAATTTCTTTGTAATTATTATTTTTTTGGCTCTGTGGTGTTTTTGCTTCTAGTTGACCACATCCTTCTTTTGCAAATGGAAATCTGGATGATCAATTATAATGCAGATCTGCAACTCATTAGCAGTAAGCTTTGGTACTGTTGCCGTTGGAAGACAATTCTGTCATTTAACTTGTGGGAACTTTTAGCAATGTGTGTATTCTGGGGGGAAAAAAACCAAAACCTTAAAGTTTAGTTTTAGACGTAAACAATTCAACGACATAAAACCCTCAAATCCTTTCATAGTATACTTTTGGTTGGGGGTTGTTTGTTTGCTTGGTGGTTTTGGTTTTATAAATTGTGCTTGGAATAGAGGAATGTGAACAAAGAGATGCTTTATGAAAGCACAAGTTTCCTTTGGATTTAGTTTGTTTAAATTAGCCCAATGTCAGTCCCTGCCAATTATTGCCCCATTTCAGCTGTTCTCTGAACATTAATAAAAGCATCTGCTTTCTTAATTAGGGATCTAGTTTTGTACTCTCAAAGAAAGTATTTTGGTGGATTTTTTTCCTCACTGTGTTGAATTTCTATCTCATTAGCCTATTTATTTAATTTCATTGGCCTCCTTGAAATATATTTATGATAAAGTATTAGTTTGTGACTTGATAGACCAGGCTGAAATCATTCCCCACTTTGATGGGGTTGAATGTAAATCCTAACCGCCTGGGAATTCCTATGTTGTGTTAACCTAGAGGCACTGCTTATTTTCAGTGTTGCCAACTGTCACACTTTTTCACATCCCTTCATCGAGAGGAAAAGGTGTGTGCAAAGGGGAGGCTTGTTTCTGAACGAAGGTTTTAATTGTGACTGTTTTGAAGAGAAGCTGAAATACAACCTGAAATACAACACTTCAAGCCAAAGGGAAATCTGTGAGGAAGGGGACTGCGATGCTGAGTGTGGGGCGTGAGCTCAAGCCCCATAAGAAGAGTATCCCTGTAGAGGGAATGGAAATCTTAAAATGAAAGGGTATTGCCCCAGTGCGGGGTGGCCGCACAGGAAGTGTATCTGCTCCTTCCATAATGTGCAGCTCACCAGCCGAAGGTGAATTTTCATCCTTTTCTATTTGTGTTAATAGAGCAGCAGTGATTGAGGGGTGGAGGGCTCTGAGCCTTGCCCAGCTGGGGCAGCACCAGAAGCCTGTTCAGCTTCTAGGGGGACAGTAAATCAAAGACAAGTTAGCTATAACTCCATTATTCAATACACCAGAAAAATTACTTAATTCACATTGGGAGGATGAGAAATCCCTATTGCCATTAAAATCATGAAAGAAGGCTCTTTAGTAGAACAAACAGACAAATAATGTTTAAGACAAATTAATTTGCATAAGACAAATGCTTATCTAGGCACATGGGTTCCTTCAGGGAAGGAAGCAGTAAAATGTTCACTGGCCATGTTTACCCATCTTCAAGATAGTCTAAAATGCAACTATTGATTTTCTATAGTCTAAAATATGCTAATATTTTTTCTGCACCACAGCCCCATTTCCTTTGCTGTCAGGTATGAGGACAGATAGATGTATAGTTTTATATAGCAGGGTTGGGCAATGGCAGAACTTAAGTTTTCTAGAGGTTTGCAAATTCTTATTCCAAATCATGAAGCATATATCTTGGCAACAGACTTCTTGTTTGACTTTGGGCAACTTGCAGAGCCCACCTCCTCCCACTATGAAGTAGGGGCAGCTCCTTTTGCTTTTCTAGAATGTCATAGGGCTAAAAAGCCGCTAAAGATTGCAAAGGGCTCATAGGCTGCTTTAAAGAAAGCTGTTGGGGATGAGTGGGTGAGAACTGATAGTATCTCTGATTCCAGTGCTTAGCCATCCTGTACAGAAAAATAATGTTATTTATGACTATTTATTTGTTTCTCTTCTGCAAATAGAAACGTAACTCTCTAATAGCACTAGACTGAATAGCTGTGGCATGCCATGCTTGCCAAACTGATACTTATGTGATATTTTAGTATTTTAATCAAAATAATTAAGCTACACATAGCAAATCCTTTTGTGCTGTGAAATCATGAGCTTGTAAACTTTGATTTCTTTTTGTATTTCTAAAGTCTCCATTCTGATTACTTTGAATTTCGATGTGCATTTACTTGCAAGCAGCAGTGGTGGCACTGCTGATTAGGTAATTAAGTTTTGATTTGCTGATTTCCATATATATTCACGGAAAACGTGTGTACAAATTAAAGGTACAATTTGGTGTTTGGTGCTCATTATATCCCAAATACTGCACATGCTCTTTTTGATAAACCTGAATGATTGTAAGGTAGATAATGCTATTTATGTGATACCATAAACGCAGCTGGCTGTGGGCAGCATGAGTTCAATGACATAAGAGCCAGAAGCCAGATCATTGCTTTAATTACCTTAGACTCTGAATTATTTATCCACAATCTACTGAAGCCTCTTTCGTTGATCCCACTGGTTTTCTTGTTGGCAGCTGATGAGTGCTGAGGCTGCCTGGGACACATCAACCCATGCATAGCCACTGCAAAGGCAATGACAGCTTCATCAGCTCTTGCTTCCCTTTCCTCTGCCATCCTTTTCCATCCTTGTTCACTGGTTATTTACTAGATGATGAAGGCTCCTCTAAAGTAACAGTAGAAATATTTTAGTATCCCTCAGTCTGACTCATGATTTATAAATAATAGCTGTGTTTACTAATCAGCCATGAGCAAAACTCTCCTGGATGAGGCAGTGTCTAAACAGAGACAATTTAATTAGTTCCTACACAATATTTAGTAGGCAACAAAGAGCCATCCCAGTGCCAGTGGAAACTGGTGACTGTCTTCACGGGATGCTGGTGCACTTTGGACAAAGAATTTTATTTTATGTTGGAAAACTTGCAAAAGGTTTGTACGTTATCTGCAAGCTCCAGACACTGGCACACAATAATGTAGCATCACGTGGGCTGCTTCTGTCCCCATAGCAAACTTGCGTGTCATAGAGTTTAAAAAGAAAAAATAGTATCTTCTGTATCATGGCTTGACATTCTCACTGGGCAAAGGCTACTAGAACTTAACCATCCTGATGGAGACGCCATGGCGGGGAGAGGATTTCATGTACCTCAAACAGTGGGGAAGGTCATTGTAAACCTGCCAGGGAGAATAGACTTGTGTCTGAAATGGGAGAAATACATAACTTAGCTAAACTATTCATTTCTTACACAAGGGTTCTTGTAGTAATGCATTTACCAAGAGGCAGCCTGAGTGTAAACAACTAATTGTAAAGGTTGAGTGATTATTTTCTAGTTTTCATTTTGAACTAGATGGTGAAATGTTTACATCTCCAATAGATATGATTGATGTGGAGAGCAAACAAGAAAAAAAATCTTTTTACTGGGTCAACAGGTTACTTAGAAATGTGTGGAAAGGTTAATCCCAAAGCTTCTGTCCTTCTTCAGTGACCATTGTTATTTATGTATTCATAACCCTGGAAAAATCATAAAGACCTTTCCCCCCGCTCCAGGAAGTTATACTCATGCATTTACCTGTTACAAATGACTAACTAAAGTAATCCGCAATTTTTATGACCTCTCACTGCACTTTCAAATGAGTTTTTTTCTTTGTGAGAGCTTGGTGAGGTATTACGTTCTGCTCAGGTGTAACTGAAATCCTGGGTCATCCATTCAAGAATGTTGTTGCCTGCAAGATATTAATTGCTTCTCAAACCTTAGAATTACTCCAACTTCCCAAGGTTAATGGAGCAGATAGATTTAGGACATGTTCCTAACCACACAGGTTATCCTCCCTTCCAGAAATATGACACTTGCTGGAGATGGGTCATTCATTTTTATTGTTTAAAACGTAATGAAGCATGGCATTTATAATCCGCTGGCTGGGAACTTCTTACTTGCGGAAAATAAAAGAGGCCGCGATATACACTGTTAGCACATCCATCTTTGTTCTCTGTCTCTGGAAACTGGCCGTAGAGGCATACACTTGGTTAAAGCACGTGGTTACCCTTAAGGGGCAAACATGGTGTGCCTGGCAGGGACACTGGTGCCCATGGCCTTTGCCAGGGTTAGGTGTTTGCAAAGCCTCTGAGAGCTGCACAGTTTAGACTGATGTGAAGAGCTCAAAAAGGCACAGTAAGAACATGCCACTGCCTGGTTGGGAACAGTGAGAAGTAGCTGGTTCAGCTGTGCAGGTTGTGAATGTGGTGGGTGTTGTGCTTTGTTTAAGAGCAAAGTCCTCCAGCATCGATGTTTCAGGAGTTCCCGAGGTTCCTCAGAATAGCCTCACACCAAACAGTAGCGTGCTCTGAGTTACATTACACTTGGTTGACACAAACCTGCTTTTCTGTGGTGTAAAATATACTCAGCTGAAACTTGGAATGAAATGTTAGTTTCTCTAAATACCAGTAGGCCAGGACCCCTGAACTCTGTGCCAGACGACACTCTTGAACAGCAACAACAAATTCCTCATGTGAACTTCATTATCCACTCCTAATTTTCAGAAGTTATCTAAATTCTATCTATCATAAAGCCTTGGCAAAACAACTGCTAAGTTTTGATAAATATTTGATAAGCCTCAGGATTTACTGGGAAGATTCATGAGGGTTCCCTCGTCCCTCCCACACACACTGTGTGGGCTCTGGAATTCTAAAAATATTTGCATAAGGTTGTGTGTGAGCAGTGTGTGTGGACACGTGGCTACCCACAGCACGGATCATCGCCAGCTTCTCCTCTTTGTCTTGCACAAATGGATGCGAGAGTTTGGCTTGCTAGGTTCTCCAACCCACTAGGTACTGAAAATATGGCTGTGGAGGGCTAAATCTGTTTTGTGTCAGTTAAGAACCATGTCTATTTACCCCAGTTAGGGTTTTGACTAATAACTATAATCAGTGTTCTTGACTAATAACTGTAATCAATGTTCCATGCAGAAGAATAGAAATACTTCTTCTGGCTTTCTGGTGTATGTCAGTGAAGTCGCATATTTAATAGGTTGAAATCCTGATATGAAACTGTTATTCCTGATGTTGTTATAACAGGCTGTATTAAAAACAATGGTGAAAGATATTTTCAGAACAGGAAAGCTAAAGAGACCTTTGATCTTCATCTGGGAGAGATCCATGCAAGCATTAAGTTCAGTTGCCATCCCAGGGAAGCTGATCAAATACTATGTACAGGCAGGTGTCGTGCAGACTTTTTCTTTCATTTAAAAATAAAGGCCCAAAGGAAATACTGCCTTCAAATGCCAGTGATATTTATTTGAGACCTAGTGGCAAACTTTATGCTTTAAGTTTTGATCTTGTGGAATAGTCTGTCCAGTGCTTCTGAATGCAGTGTCATTGCGCTCCTTGCTGCTTTACATTAATACCAGGTTCTAACTACCTCGAAACAGTGGCAAGAGTTTTTAATGTATTATTTAGTAAATCTCAAGGATATTAAGTGGAGTGTTACTTTGTAAAATTAATATCAAATGTTTTTCCTTTTTCTTTTAAATTTCTTTATGTTTCAGAGTTCTGAGTCTATTCACCTTTTGGTTTCAAAAACAGGAGTTTCCCGTTTCTTTCCTCTAGTTTCTCAGTAGGGCCTTTAGGGGTCACAGCAGTAGCTCAACAAGTCAATCAAATATGTGTGCACATTGCCTACCACTTCAATGATAAACTGAATGAAAAAATGTATTGGCTGGAGTCTGCAATGTCTGGCTTTAAATTCGGCAGCAGTTTACCGTCTACACCATTGCCAAGCATCTTAAAAGACTTGAGATCACTTTAAGACTCCATCTCTGTTGTAATTAATATAGCTTTTAGGGAAAGTCCCAAGGAACTGGGACTAGCACTGTAATTTCGATATAGAGCTACTGGAAGAGCCTGTAGAATTTTTGTTGGGGGATATCTGCCCCGCTCCCACCCCAGGACAAGGACATTACCAGTGGGAAGACCACAGTGATCTCAGTTTTCCACAGGGAGGGATGGTAAATTATGTGATGCTCCTTATGGTCTCCTGCTATAGAAAATTAATTTTATAGACCATGGAGTTGAGTACCACACTACAAAATATGAAGAGGGAAATGTTGCATGTTCATTACAACGTGATATTAAGACTGAAATTACTTCAATACTTAGGACAAACAGTAAATGGGATAAATTGATTGAGAGCATCCAAAAAGCCAGTGCATCTTGCTGTGGAACCAGGAAGAAGCTAGGTAAAAAGATACGCATGCAGAACTGGAAGATGTTTGCTGGCTTCTGATACAGTATGGGCTGCCTCTGCAGCTGCTTAAAACACAGTCCCATCAGGCTAGTAAAGGGCTATATACATCACAAGAAGAGAACAGTTGTTTAACAGAATTTCTTCACTACTGCATTTGGATTAATTGAATCCTGTGCGAGGCCTTATCAGGAAGAGCTGTCAGCAAAGAATTCCAATAATCCAATCAGGAGGTCACGAGTGCAAGAATAAGTATCTACAAATCGGATTGAGAGAGCCAAACCTGAAGCCAAGCAATATTCCAGAGATGACAGAATAGATGATTTCACCACATTGCTGATATAATTAATGGAGATTGATAAATTCTTCACAACACCCATGTTTTGTTTGTTGTGCTGGAAAGGTGCTAATCTAAAACCCTGATTAAAAAAGCAACAGAAAGAAACAAGAAGTGTAAATCTGGTGCTAATAGCAGCTAACCAATCAATCCCGTCTGTCATGACAGAGTCTGTGCAATATTGTGAATATCAAGTATTTTTAGGCAGGTGTGCACTGCTAACCACCAGGTTTAGTACAAAGTCAGCTGATAACTGAGTTACAGATGAGTTGGAGGTTGTTTAAAAAAAAGAAATCATTGGTCATGGGACTGGATGTGTCAAACAGTTGCCTAAAAACAACTGTTCTGCAGTGCAGATATTCGGGATTATCATCTGTACTAAGCTGCTCTTGGGAAGAAATATTTCAAGTGGATGATTCAAACCTTAGTCACTTTTTATTGTGTATTTTCCATTGTATTTACCAGAGAAGCGTCTTAGCCTGAGAGCTGTCCTATACACAAATAAAGCTGTCTATTACTGAATGAAATACAGTAAGTCAAACTTACACCCTGGTTTCACCTGCCAGTCTACTGATTTGAGTTCTGGGGTTTGGCTTGGATTGGTGTTTTTTTTTTTCTTCCTTGTAGAAGAAATCTCAAAAAGAGAAATGCAATGTGTGGTCAGGACTGAGTCTTGACTGGGGAAAGGGCTGTGAATATGTGTACGATTAACAACATATACCTTGGCCCAGTTGAAAGGTGGTATTCAACCAGGACAGATCTAGGGACTTCTGGCTCTCCAAAGTGGCGGAGTCTGAGCTCTCTCATTCAGTGCAACTTTAGGTCTGTGAATTAGTGATGTGAAACATAATGCCATATATGTTGTGAATAGGTCTTTCCCCATGCTCATTGAAGAGCAATTTCAATTTTCTGACTACAGATGCAGAGAGTGTATATCTACATATCTATATAGTGTTTGGTTTATTTGTGTTTCAGTGTTCCAAGATAGTAAAGTCTGCATATGCCAATAAAACCAAACTGAAGATGATAAAAAGTCAAATGTGCAAAATTCAACTTTCCTTACGCAGGAATAACTGAGAGTAACTAACTTTGTGATTTAAACCAGTGTGACTGACAGTTGATTTGGTCTGTTGCTGACTGCATAAAGGCTTTCCTGATCCAAGAGATGCCTCTCTATTGTAAACCCTTGTATTTCTAACCTTTAACATCTTACCAAGAGTACTGTCCAATGCTTTCACATCATTATCTGATTTTAAATACCTCTCATCTGAGCTTGTTCTTCCTTAATTTTTAAACCTTGCTTACTACTACCTTCATACTTAATCATTCTCCTGCTTTGCAAAGCACTTGGGCATCATTCCAATGATAAATTTCAGCTTCATCAGCTACTGACCCACATATGCTCAGCTGCCAGACTACAACTGCCTGTCCCTATAGGTCCTGGGGTAATGTTATAATTAAAGAGCAGCTGCTGGCATATATAGGCTCCATGGACTCTTGTCATCAAAGGGCAACTGATGTCCCACATTAACTGAATGGGTCTCTAAGGAATTTCTGTGACAGAAACCAACTCTCCTCCTCAGGAGAAATTATAGCACATCTGCCTCACCATAACAGATGCTGTGTCTCATCCACTACTACAGTTGTGGCTATAGGTATGGTGACTGAGGTCTGACAATACATTGGGACCTCTGTCTATTTTGCTAGGATTCCCCATGAGTACCAGAGGTGCTTCGGTGCATGTTGCACAATATGTTGTCTGGTTAATTACAGTTATTTAACCATCTGATGATTAAATGTCAGTCAAATTTAAAATGTACTTTTATAAATCAACAAAAATGGAGAAAAGAAAATAATCTTGTGTTTGGTGTATGATTAACCTGTGGAATTTACTGCAGTAGGATATTACTGAGGCAAATCGTTTAGCAGGATTTAGGGATTAGACACATGAATAAGAAGAGCATTTACTAGTTACCTTCTCTAGATTTAAGAAAGGTTAATTTCTTCCCAGTACAATTCAATATATAAGGTTAGCAGACGACTGCTAGCATAAGGATGGGCAATGTCTTCTCCAGTCCATGGCTTCCAGCAGGTCTCCAAGACAAGGTTCTTCCTTCCTGGTCAAGGACAAGGTATCAGCATGCTTGTCAGTCAGGGCAAAATACTGTACTGGGTGCACAACTGCTCTCTTCTATTAAGGCATCATTTTGTCCCTGTGAGTCAGCTCAGGACTATTTCACACCCTCAACAGTTCAGGGTTTTGCCCTCCCACCTTTTTTTTATTCCTTTCTTAATTTCAGAAAGCCTGACAGTGTGGCCAGTGCCCTTCTGCAACGATCGTTACAACTAATGGACAAGCCTATTTATTATAAAGTCTGTTAAAGGGTAGTTAACAAGCCCTGATTTCTATTTAACTGTCACTCTGTAACCTGCTTGAGAGCAGATCTGCACTCTAAACATAATCACCTCTTAATGCTTCTTATTTATTTATTTAGAGGCAGTAT
Organism: Lathamus discolor; assembly: GCF_037157495.1. Classification (NCBI taxonomy): domain Eukaryota; kingdom Metazoa; phylum Chordata; class Aves; order Psittaciformes; family Psittacidae; genus Lathamus; species Lathamus discolor. Next base: position 7,611,702 of record NC_088894.1, on the reverse strand, counting down.
AAACACCATAGGCCAGAACCTCTGCTGATATATCGGCACGCCCCCAGCAGCCAGGATCTGTTGAAATCAATGGGGCTTTACTGATTTACATCCCCTGAGAATCTACACATAAAATAAATTCCAGCCAGAAGGTAGGAGATACATGTATATGCAGAAGCCAGATAAATTGCTGTGTTTGTATGACACACAGACATTTCAGGGTCAATAACATGTACAGAAATCACAGTTCCTTTGAAAGAAAACTTAATGACTAATCCAACTTATTAAACCTGATTTATGTTTGTTAAAAACAGTCAGGTGACAACCAACTGATGCATATCTTTATTTGCTTTGGTGTAATCCTGCATTTTTGTTTTCCACTCGTAGATATGATGTTTCACTGTTTTAAGGTCAGAGTCTAATTTCAGATGTCACAAGAAAGGTAGTGTACAAAGCTGCACACTGCTGCTTTGTGTGCATGCAGTAGCTATAAACTGCTTCATCAACCATAAAAAACAGCAAAATACCTTTAAATCTAGAAGCTGCAAAATGCTTTTCAAACTGTCACGCTGGCCCGCCAAGTTTTCAGTAAGTTGCAGTAGTCCTGGTTTTATTTTTACCCCCCTTGTCGAGGTTGGTCTTCAGAAAACTATGTGCTGCTCTTGCACTAAGTGAAATGAATATGCGTCCAATTTTCTGAGGCCACAGTCCATGGCATGTGCGCAATTGGAAGTTGGATTAAGCTGAAATAGGTGGATTTCTACTAAGGAATGTTAGTATTGTATATTTTAAGTACATAATCTTAACTAACCCATTTCTCTACTGCTTTTCCCTCCCGCCCCAGGATGAAAGAACAACCCACAACTTTTGACGCAATTATTTTTGTGTGGTTTAGTGATGTAGCCTTGTCCCTTAAGACAGGACTACTGTACCGGACTTATTATAATGCTGTGCCATGAAACACCTCATAAAAATAATGTTATTTCCTCTGCTTTCTTCTGAACCTTTACAAGAAAATTACTTTCAGTCTGCTTAAATCCTGTGACTTTTCATAACAACCTCTCACAAATGAAAGCGGTGTAGTTAACCGGGTTGATACAAACAAACCAGAAAAATAAGGTAGATGTTACATTTTTCCCCGTATTTTGTTTGTTTTGTCCCTTACCAAAAGTTGGAAGCAAAAAAAAAAAAAAAAAAAAATTAATTGGATGTTTTATAATTTGTGACCATTTAGAAGAATAAATGACCTGAATCAAAGGTCAAAGCCTTTGTGCTTGCTGCAGTAGAGAGGTTTTTGTTTTGTTTTCCCCTGAATCTTTTTATACTGGAAGAAAAAAAAAAAAAGGAAAAAAATTAAGCAGAGTGAAATAAAAATCTTCCCGGTGCATATTCGCACACAAGGCAGCTCCTGAAGGATCTTTACAGCTTCTGATTTAAATGCCTTTTTCCTTAAAGCTTGCAAATATCAACAACATTCCTGCGCACTGTAATCAAATACTTTCCCAAAAAGCCGTGGAATGTGCCATAATTTGTCAAAGATCCTCACTGACAAGTTTTTAGTAAAGTCCACTACAGCAAACCCTCCTCGGCCCCCTTGACCCACGTAGCAAGAGACCTTTGACCCTATTTGGGCCTCTTTTATGAGCTTCTTTCACTCTGACCAGATGGCTAAACTATCAAAGGTTTTTATGAGTAAAAACTGCTTTTCAAACTCACAAGTTGTATATTTCTCTCCATGTTAATGTGAACTATCAACCCAAAGGCTTTAAATTGAAAACACAAAAGGTGCTCTGCAGCTGCCGGCTCTGCAGCGGCACCTCGCATTGTGCCGGCTGGGTGGGGATGTTTGCAGAGTAAACAGCTGATGTCCAGATGAAGGCAGTTTAAGGCCAGATAGTTTAAAAAAAACCACCCATCGAAACCCTAATAAATTATTTTTCCCCAGGTTATTGTTTTGAGCCTTACACATGGCATTTGCATATTCATTCACAGCTACCGCCAGCCCACCCTCTCTCTTCTGCATGGAGACCACTACCCAGAGTGGCAAATTAGACTAATTAGACCAAATTGTGTCAGAAACAAAAACAGAGAGATTACAGACTTCTCAATCAGTTTGAATTTCAATGCAAACATCTCTCAACACCTGGACGCCACTTTCTTAAAGCCAACTGAGCTGTCTTGTACTTTGCTGTCCATGTGCTGTCAGAGTAGCTCCAGGGAGGATTTTTGATCTAAGATCATTAGTGGGTATTTGTTGGTGCTGTTGTTTCAGTTTTTCTCTTGCACATTATTTATCCTACCAGAAAAAATCAGTAGGGTGTGTTTTTTTTCCTTTAACATAAAATAGTCCTGTATATATCTTTTATATCAATATTAACATACTACATGTATTTCACAGCATTTGCTCTTCTTATTTTTAACAGATATTTAACAATTTTAAAATCTAAGTACTATAAATCACAGAGAAATTAATAAAGAAAAATCATACCCTCATAGGCTTTCCCAAGAGAGCTAAGGAATATAATCTGCTCTTCCTCTTTCTCACAGGTTTCCAAGAGCTCCTTTTTAACCCTTTACATTCTGGCATGCCATTCTCACTGTGGCATATTTGTTTCATTAATGGAAAACCATGTGTTGTCAAAGTTGCAGAACTGCACGTTTGGGAACAACTTTAGTTTAGCATTCTTAATCGAATTCCTTTTATGACAGGTATTTCTTCAGTTTGAAACGAGGGTCTTAATTGGTTATGTATCTTTTAAAGTCAAATATCCTTTACTCTCACTTAAAATCACAAAAGGGTTTTGTTTGGAGGAAAACAATGGTGTCCAAGTAGGATAAAAGATAAATATTGGCAAGAAGTCTCTACTTTAGTGAAACCAGGGTATCTGTTAACATCAGGCTTGTAGATCACGTGGTCATCTGTGCATTCCAGAATCACATAGGCCAAGGCTGGGTCTTCTGTTCAGTAGCTGTTCAGACCTACTGTACTTGGAGCTGCCAGCCATGCCAGCGCATGTTACAAGTGAAGATAATGTACTGAAAAATAGGTGTAAAAATATATCAATTTTTCTCTTACTGTAGGGAAAAAAAAATGAAAATCAGCTTATCCTTACTTTCTGTCTAAAGCTTTTCACTTTCTCAGATTTCTTTACATGTGACTTGTTAATCCATCAGTCTTGTTTATCCAACCAGGTTTATTAATGACAAATGTTGCTGGCCTTGCTGAGTTATGACTGTAAACTGAAAGAATATGAGGGCCAAGGTGAAAAGGTGATTTCTTTATAACAGCTGTAATTTATCCTGGGCTTTGGCCAGGCCTTTGATTTTGGACTGGCCCTGGATATAGTATTCCTACTGATTGCATTAGAATAGCCCTCAGGGGTCATGCTGAATTCCAGGGCCCTGGAACCAGTTAGAAGAATGGAAGATGACCATATGTGCAGGGTTAGAGAATGATAATAAGGTGCAGCACAATACAAGCCCGGGTGTTGTGGAAATCTTCTGCTATGCCTTCTGCATGCTGTCATTCATATAAGCATTGCATAAGAAATGCATCCCAGCTTGATCAGGAGGAGGAGAAAAGAAAGGAGGAAGAAATTAAGTCTCTTAGTCCTTAGGTTCATTAAATGTCTCCTGCAATGAGAGGGTTTGAGTGTATCATGTTACTTGTGTTTAGATTTTGAAAGGGTGAGAGATGCCTGTGCCCTTTAAAACAGCTTCAGCAATTGTTGTTTCCAAGTATCACTTCTTGTGCAAAAGCTGTTTGGTCTTTTTCCCACAAAGAAAGAAGAGATGGAGAATATGAGGGCCTCATCTCTGGTTTTCACTTAGTTTGGTAGTCCTGACATCAGGTCACACAGATCGGCTGTGCCCTGTTCTATTGACAGCACTTGCTTCAGAGACAAGGTCTTGGTCTGTCTGGAGGTGATCCTCCCCTCCTTCAAGCTGTGGGCTTACGGTCTCTGGAGTTGGAGCAGTCACCTAGGTGTAGGAGACCTTTCATCTGTTCCTTTTTCAGTCTGAGTGAATAGTGTGTCTTAATCAGGAGTGAGTTCTCAGTCTTCCCTGTTTCATTTCACTTTTCATGGAATAATTAGAGTTTAAAATGGTATTGTTAGGCAAGAACAAGAATGCACATAACTTACCTAACTAGGGGTTAGGACACTGTCTTGGGAGAGGTAAACAAGAATTGGTCTCTGCTCTAGCATATTTTTGCATTATTTTATTAAGAGTCACTTATAAGTTACTGCAGGAACTTTCTTTATCTTTTAATGTTCTGTTCTGAAACATAAAATCACAAGAAATTACAGGAAACAGGAGGTCTGGGCTCACCTGCTGTCAAGTCAGCTGGATTGCAACTTTGTCAGTGCAAACAGATGATTGTACTGCAATAACGATTGTACAATTCAGTGATACATACTGCTATGGACAAGTTTTCACAGGTGCAAGATTGCCTTTGAAAAGAGATCAATCCAGCCTCTTAAAGTAGTTTTATTAACTGTTGACAATTCCCATTATTTTTCAGCCATGGCTGATTACACTGTCACTTTTGGCAAATGCTAAAATAGCTTGCGATCTGTGCTGACTTCAAAGGCTTTGGAGCAGAGCAATACTGTACCTGAATTCTACAGCATACATCTGGTACCTCAATAAGGGCAAAACTGTTAATTATAGGAATGCAGGTCTGGCTATCTGGCTGCACATAAAACTGTACATAGTACTGCTAATCCTTCTACCTGCCAACCTGTCATTAAGTGCTGAAGCTGTGATTTGCAGCCAGACAGGTTTACCATGACTCAAGTGACCAGTTTTACATGACATCAGTATGATAGTCCATCTGTATTAAAACATGACAAAGCATTAGCTCTTCCTTGCGTGTCCACCTTCTGGCCTTTGCGGTGTTTTGTCACTATTATCATACATTAACTTATTAATGATCCAAATTTTATCTAATGTCAATGTGAACCTACTCTTTGCAAGTTTTCACTTTGTTCACTTTGTCAGGACGCATCTGAGCACCTTCCAGAAGTGCAATAAATAATGTGCCTAACCAATGTAGTATATGTTCATCCTCCTCCCTCCAAGAAGAAACAGGAGGTCGAATAGCTTGCTTTGCAGGAGGGAGAGACCAGGATTTTTTGAGGTGGGAAAGAGAGGGTGAACATTCGTAAGGCACTTCCTGCAGTAATTTAACATATGAAGACATTCAGGCCTCTGGACACTTCCTAAGAGAAATGAAAAAGCAAGCTACTGCCCACATAGCACTGCAGCTGCTATTCTGGTCTTGTGATAGGTGTCAGTAAATGACAAGACTGAGATATGAGTGGGAGAGCTGTACTCAGAGAGGCATGTGATTGCATGGGCAATGGCATACTTCATTTACACAGGATGACTCTCTCAGCTCCTGGCTAAACAACTGCAGTGTGCCAGTGGAGCAATAAACAGCTGGGAGGACTGTTCAGGCCAAATGCTAGTGGTTCTGTGTTCTTTGTGGCTGGTATCTCAGAAAATACAGCCTGAAATTCCTTTATGTTCGGAAGGCAAAATTAACAGTAAGGAGTCAACCCTCACTGGCAGAAGCACTGCCAGTTGTTTGAAGTTTTGTAGTTAAGTACATAGATGCTGCGGGGTTTCATCTCCAAGAAAACACTTTCAATTTCTAATGAAGGATATTAGAGAAAATAATAACCCCTATTACATATCCTTGTTTCTGTTCTCTGCTCCATATTGTTGTCTGTAGTGCTCATAGCCTGAAGATGAGGGTGTAAACATACCTTAGTGTTTGGGAGTGGGCACTGAATGGCCTTGCTAGAAGTGCTTATATATGCATTATTAATATAAGCCTGTAAACTATGATGTAGAGTTCATCCATACATTATTAATTAAAAAGCATTATAATTCAAGTTGGGCATAATTTTAAATCACAGGACTTAAAAAATGACTCAATACTGATTTTTTTTTTATTATTTTTTTTTTTTACTAATTTTCTGAGCCCTTAGATGATCTATATCAGTTTTTCTTTCCAGTAGGCTCAAAAACAAATTGCTGTTTTTTTCTTCATGAAAACTAGAATGTTTAAGTCACTTCACTTTTGCACCAATTCTTAACATAGTTAAGTAGTTAACGTAGTTGGTAGTGCTTTGGTATAATGCAGCTGTATTCATAAATCATTGCACCATGATGGCATCAACAAAAAGTACCTGAACAAGAGCAGGTCAGAACAGGGATGTCAGAGCTGCAGTGTGTCAGCACAAGGAGTGTTGACTGACAGAGTCTTGCAGGTCTTGGCAGTGCAGCTCAAGAAGTTCCTGCCTGCCACTGTTTATTACTGACTGGGGTTGGTGATAACTAGCTGAGAGGTGGGAGCAAACAAACAAGGATGGCAACTTCTTAACTTGTTCCAGGTAGATCCATTTACAAAGTGTCAGCCTGCGTCCTGATGTCCTGGTGTGTGTTCAGTCTGTTGAGGCTGCTGCTGTTTGACTAAAATGTTGGCAGTACTAGTTTAAACAGGCACATTAAAAAGAAGCTAATAAAACTGCATTTCTCAGTGTGGGTCCTAGGAGGGGTGGACAGAGCACTGGAATGGATGAATGAAATGAAATTAAACCCCTTCACAGGTAACTGCACCTTAGGCTCACATAATACAAAGCTGTTGTTTTATCTTCACATCTGACATGCCACTGGCCTTATTCGCAGGCAGCTGACCTTGTGTCAAACAAGATGATCTGACTGACATTTTCTATTTCTGGAAATGATTAATTTGTTTATAAAAAGTTCAGTTAAGAAAAGCCTTGAAGTTTCCGTCTACATTTTCATTAATTTCTTAAAGATTGAGTTACATTTCCCATTTGTTAGGAGATGTACATACAACTTGCTGTTCAAAAAAAAATGCTGATTCCAGTGCTCTGGCATGTGCAGCGACTGGACAGTTGCATTCTCGCACGTGGATTACTTATCCTAGCACCATGATCACCTCGCTATAACCAACAGAAGTTTTTTGGTTCTAAACGTGTTTGAAAATTTGATAGTGGAATACTAACAAAAAACATTTTCACCCACGTGGATTGTGCAAACCCTGCTTGGGAGTTTCATTTGTGTAAGTCTGACTATGCGGAAAAGTTCACAGGCACAGCTAGATCTGATGGACCAGGTCCTTTATAGACAAACTCAGCTCTTGTCTGAGGCTTACAAACTCGTGTAAGGAATAGAGGTCTTGCAGCATTTGGGGGCAACTGTAGCTGCATATTTACCTTCATATACAGTGTAGATAATATCACATCTCCTCAAAGCCATGCGATGCCTTCTTTGCCCCACAGAATGGCAGTATGTGTTCTCTTCAAATTTGCTTGCATTTCATTTAATTTTTTCCAGTCTGTTCTGAGCTATAAATACTCTCATGATCCATTAGGCTCATATCAGATACATTCATATTTCACCTTCTTTTGGCATTCCAGTTCCCAGCTGAATCTGATAAGCAGATCAGTCACTGCTATGTCAGCGAAGAGGAGCAATGTTGTACCTTAATATTTGTCATCATTACCCAGCACACCCATGCAGAGCAAGCTGTGAGGAATGCAAGTTTTCACGCTTTATCAGCTGTAACTAAACATCTGGTTACAAAAAAAAAGAGATGAATCACTCAGAGTTAATGAAGGTTATGATTTCATATAATCCTTCTCAAGCAAAACAAATTCCACTGGAAGAATATAATAGATTAACTGTGGAACTGAATCAATTGAGGTTTTAACATCACTGCTATTTACAACCCATCCATTTTCCATTCTAAGCTCAAACTTTGTTTTGTCATTGCCAGCAGGGCTTTTGCATTTCTTTTTAAATGCACTCTAAAATCCTTCACTTTGTAGTTTCCTAGAAACATAACCACTACTCTAGCTGTGAGCTCAAACAAATTAATTCCATTTGTGCTAGTGAAATGCTGATTTAACAAATGGAAAAAAAAAATATATGCATTCTTTAAATTCAGGTTATTGTATACATTCCTGATGTAGGGTCCACCTACAGCGGTGGGGTAGCGTGGTCTTTTATAGCCTTTCTCATCAGCCGATCTGAAATATTGCACATGCAGTAGGGATATCTTAGCAGTGCCCTGCCAGGATGAGGAAGGAAGTTTTCATTTCCCTTCCACAGATGGGAGGAACTGGGGCACATGCTGCAAGTGGTGTGCAGTGCTGCTGGCAGGGGTGGGAAGAGCTGAGGCAGGCAGTGCTGTGCTAGGCAGGAGAACGTTATCCCCAGGGACAGACACCCCATCCCTGAGCAAAATAGTACCCTGGTACCCAGCAGGGCACTCAGGCATCCCCACAGCCATGCCTGGTTTATTCCACACAGCTCCTTTTTCTCATCAGCTTAGCCTGATTTCCTAAGGAAATGAGGTTTATGTGATTGTAATCCCTGCACCTCTGTTTATGTGTGCCCATCTCCCTTGTCCCCCTCCCTCCTGCAAGAAATCGTCCAATTTCAACTAAATTTGAAACAAATAGAGGTCCCAAAGGAAGATCAGTTTCCCAACATTTCTGTGCGTGGAGTGGAAGGAAGGAGGTAACTCATTAGTGTGCTGATGGAGGCACGAACCTGGGTTTTCCTTGGTAGAAATAAGAGAATCTGCACAGGCAAAAAACAGTGTAAAACCAGCTGTGTTCCCTGTTTGTTTTTGTGTTGTCTTTGGTTTGTGGCATTACAGCGTTTTGGGTGCTGAAGGAGGGAACAAAACAAAAAAAAGCCGAAGTGACTGTTGACCAAACCCATCCATTTACTCCACCCTGTAATTCCATTCCCAGCCATCAATCCCCACTGCAGGGGGATTTGGGAATGGTCCAGTTTGTCCAGACATCTATCCTCACTTATCAAGTAAAAGGAGATTGGTGTGCGATGGAAGTGGGTGATTGTGGGGAAGTGTGGTGCAGCACCAAGGAAAGAGCTCCCATGAATGCACACACGCTGCTGGGAAGTGAAGGGTACCCCAGCATTACAAGTTTAGCTCATCAAGCTGTCAGCAGAAAGAGTAGAGCATGGACTAGTAAATGATGGAGCTTCTCTTTGTTACTCATCATTACAAATATGCAAAGGAGGGAGATACTTCATGCTGGTGCTCTTGAAGAGATGGCTGGCATTGGCAAAAGAGCAGAAGAGGGGACAGGAAGTCTGCACTGGGCTGGGCAAAACCAGCAAACCATAACAGAGCAAAGTAACAGAACGGTAGTCTCTTGAATTGAAAAGGGATGCACAAGTGCTTTAAAACCACTAAGCAATTTTTCCTGGCACATGGGAGGCAGTATTTTTGGAGGCATGGCGCTTTAATGAAGCATTTGACTTTTACTCAGTATCAAATTATAATTTACCTAAATGTAACGTAGACTATTTAAATTTTTTAAAGCAAAATTAAATAAAACTGCCTGGGATTTAAGACTGCTGTTCTCTGCATCCCTGAGTCTGGGATTTAACAGACTAATGGGATCAGTCATCCCCTACTTAAATACATCCTGGACAGCGTTCACAGGCATGTTGTTGTTTGTGTCCAGATGTGCTGTCCTCTTTTTAGCATCTCTGAAAATAAGTGAAGATCATGGCAACTGCAGATGGTGCCAGGTCTCAGCAGGCCGTGCCTGCAGCAGCATTTCTGCCAACACGCTGGCCCATGTCCCAGGAGGATCTGCTTTCTCTGGCTTATCCCTCCAGCTCCTTCTAGGCTTGTGATTTGATGACCCCTGTTCAATGCGCCCAAACTCTTCCCTGCCCACCACTGGTGAGTCTGAGGCATCAGCCCTGCAGTGTGCTGGTCCCAGTGCTCTTGGCACAAGCAGGCTCATGCCAGATCCATTTCCACACATATTGGAGTGGGCAAGTGACAGCCATGACTGCCTGGGTTTTGAGGTGAGCAAAGAGGCAAAGCCTCCTTGGGTAGCAGTGTGAGCAATGCATTGGCATCTGGCCTGTTAGAGAAAACACTTCCTGAGTCTCTACAAACTCAACTCGCCCAAAACAACAGATAGCTTGTTAGAAAATAACATTACTCTTAGATACACAACAGTTCAGCTTCAGACCCATAGCAGTAAGCTGAAACTTCTAAGTGGAGAAATCCCACTGGGCTCAGCCATGTCCTCTTGTGCTGCAATATAACTCCAGAATAGTTTGCTTTAATGAATCTGAGGACAGAATGAAACCACTGAGCATTAACTGAGATTAATCATTTAGTAGGAAAGTACAAAAACAAACGGATTCAGGATCTTTCTGGGAGGAGAATTATGAGCCACAAAAATAGATATGCTTTGACAGCCACCGTTTTGCTGGGGAAAGTTTCACATCCTTCCAAACGACACCCGGTTGCCTCCTCTGTGTAGCAAAGATCTCCCACTCCTTCTACAAAGCTTCCATGACTTATCTATTTTTGTTTTTCCCAGCTGTTGTTGTAAAATCTGTTATCTTTAATGTATTACCCTGAAAAACAGCACATCTTTGAGAAGGCCAGTGGACTGTGACATAATTAGATGCAAAATGCACATCTAAAAGCTGTTTACTTCCTGTAACACTAGGATAACTACTAATGAATCACTGACTCTGGGGATTCTCAGTTTGTAACTGGATACTCCACAAAACTTCTTATCAGATCAACAATGATTTCTGTCAAAAAAGAAGGAAAAAAAGAAGAAGTGGGGGTGGGCAGGATTTTTTCCCCTGAAACCAGAGTTTAGCCTATATGCACCAATTCTAAAGCATTTTTAGCATGTCAGGCAGAGTAGTCATGGTGAGTTTGAAGGGATAAGGGAAGATAAAGTGTATCAAAGCAGGATCTGACACTCGTGATGCTATGCAGACCTTTCTTTCTGAGAGCATCTCGCAGACCGGACTGACAGCAGGGATTAATCCATGCAATGGCAATAAACAATAGTTGAAGTGGGGTTGAGGCCTAACACCTGGATGTTATGTTACTGTCAGTAAAGAAGCCTGTTTCATGCTGGGGATGAATATATATGATTTTGACACTGTTGCTTTCTCAGCAACAGGTAAGACTCCTCAGACCCCTTTTGTGAAAGGAATTTTTTTTCCCCTTTTTTCTTTCTGTATGTGAAAAAGCTGCAGGATTCAAATGAAATGCTTTAGATTGCTTCAATATGACCCTGATTGCCAGGTATGAGAGGCTTAAATGCATGGACTGGCATTTTATCTATAGAGGCATATTTATTCTTTCTAAATCAGTCCCACTAAATCAGAGCATCAATGCCGTTGTTGAGTATTTGCATCTGTAGGTTGTTAAGGTTGTCCTAAGGGGCGTAGCTCGGTTTCCCATGCAGGACAGTGATGATGTCCTCTCAGCAGTTTGGTGGTGCCAATGGATGGGCCAGTCCTGCACCAGCAGCCACCAAGGCCATCACGTTGCATTGTCCTCAGCAGAGCTTAGTTTACCACGTCTGTTCGACCGTGCCAGCACCACAGATGGGTAAAAGAAGGAGGAAATCTTCCCCTCTCAGCCTCTCCCTGAAGGTACCCTTTCTGGTACTAAACCTTGCCAAAAAAATTAATAAAGAACCTGAAATGCCATTAAAGGACACAGAGAGGATGAAACTTAACCATGTACTGAGTGGTACTCAGGAAATCGCAGTGCAGCTAAACTTTGTTAGGAAGTTCACTGTGTGGGGGCTTTTCTCCATTTTTGACCTCATTTACTCTTTTGTATTATCTCTGACTCCGCAGGGTCAGCCTATGTAGGTCAGGGACTCATTGACATAGATGTTCATCTCTCTTCTCTACAAGAAAAAGGGCAGGGGGGAGGAAAGAGAAAGTGGGCTGGGTAGACTGACAGAAGGCCCCAACAGCCATGTCCAGAAAGTGATCTGGTGGGAGGATGTGAGAGCAGGTGTGAGAAGGGGCAAGAAGGAAAAGAAAAATTCTTCAAGAGAATCTTTGGGCCAAGCAATGGGAAAACATGTATGTGAGAGCTATTGCACTGGCCTGCAAGTACTTCGCCTTGGTCTTTGCAGTACCGACCTGGTCTTACCAGTCTGAGAGCAGAGAACTCAAGACATGGGGAGAGAGCTGGAGCTCCCTGTGTGCCTTCTTCACTTGGCAGACTCAACTGTTTAATAAGATTTACCAGCCAGAAATCTTGCAGAGAAGTTTCTGTGGAGAAGCAGAAATGTGAGTGAAGGTTCCTCGGTGAACTGCTGCCTCCTCTTGGGCGCAGATCTGTGTGCTGAACTGGGAAAAATAATAACATTCCCATTTTGAGTGTTTTGACTTAAACGAAGAGACATGTATGTGAAGATGCCATAGGGTTGGAAATCTTAACAGTAGACACAGAAATGACCTTAAAAGGACTTGTTATTTTACCAGTGTGTTTTCCAGGCAACAAGAAGGAAACTCATCTCCTACAGCATGCTTTATGAAGTTACTCAGCTTATGGACTCTGATCCGCATCCAGACTGCAACCAATTCCCAAATGTAATTTCTCATGTAGTTCATTGCCTAGTCTCTTGGCAATGAGCTGCCACTAATCCTGGCCATGGAGGTGGCGCGCGCTGCTTGGGTGGCCAAGCAGACCTGAGGCTGGGGTTCTTGCAGCTAGCTGGCTTCAGTAAAATTACTTGGAGAACTTATTTATCCTAGTGCTAGGATAGCCTGTGAGAAAAGAAAAGGAAATGCGAGTATTCGCCAATTTGTGCTCTCTTGAAAACATATTTTACATTCAGCAGCACTAGACTGTACATATTGAAGGTCCAATTGCTAAGTCACTTGGCCAAGATCAAGAGTGATTTCGCTTAGGAAAGCAAGGAATTAAATCCAGATTTCCCAAAGCCATATGCTAACTCCATCCTGCCAGTGTGGACTCATCCACGCTGAATATAAATCAATATTTAACAAGGGATAACTATTTAACCATAGTTATTGTGAGGTGCAACTGGCTATTCCACTTTCACATATCTCATCTAGCCCTTCATAACTACACAGTCCTTCATAAAAAAATATTAAATGTGACTCCTTTGTGAACTGCTCTGTATCAGCTCCTGCAGAGGCATTAATTTAAATAAGCAGCTATGATTTTTATTTTTATTTTCTTTTGTCACTTTATCTTCCAGGACAGATGCTTAACCCAATTTTGCCTCCTTCTGCTAGTTGGCTGATGTATTTAGACGCTACAGAAGAGATTTTGTACACACTGAATGATTAAAAGGGCCAAAGTCTGAGGCTGGTAACCAGTGAGGTATCTGGAATACAGAAGTCAGTCTGTCTAATTCAGTCCCACTCATGTGTTACTGGAAGCCTTTCTGCTAAATTCAGGCTTGGGATCAGCCTGTTAATGTTTACAATGTGGCTCTTTTGGAATAGATGGGAAGGATTTGCAAAGTGAATGTGCCTATAAAATCTCTTATTTACATGCATCATTTGAGTGATTGTGTGTGCAGAAGGACAATGACGTGAGTTGTTTCCTATGCAGTGTATTCAGCAGTCTTTTTCATGCAGCAGCGTGGGCACAATGGGTTTTTAGGGGCATTCATCAGTGCCCTCCTCTGTAACCTGCCTCACAGAGTTTACAGCAACTTGATTTTAGAGAGCAAAAAAAATGCATCAAGCAAGGCTTGGAAATCTGGCCAGGCTGGGGTTTTCTGTAGGACCTGGGCAGCTGCTCAGCCTGGCAAAGAGTCTGCAGCCACGGGGAGTCCCATCCACTGCCCTCTGCCCGACGCTTGCACCTCTTCTGGGTCTTGGGGTACTTTTTTTGCCCAGGTCCTTTTAGGCATTTAAAAAACTGTTTCTAGAAACAAAATTCACGCTTGGGAAGGGAATGACCTTTCTGTTGTTATGCCTTCTGGATGAGAGCCAGATTCAGCTACAGTTAGGCAGGAACCACATGATGAAAAGCCTAATGGTGAAGCAGAAGGAGGACCCCATCAGCGTAGGGTTTATCCTTCATAGCTTAGGTAGTGACTTGTGCCTTCCTCCTCTCCCAGCCCTTGCATGTCTAGTCCTTCCATGGGGACATGAGGTTGGTGGCTTTTTCTCATTTATACAGGCTAAACAGGGCCCAGCACACAGAGGCTGATCTAAAAACTCTGGAAGCTACTGCAACACAGATAATGTATTCACAATATTGGCTGAATGCATCATATAATAAAGCCTTTAGGCTTAAAAAACACCTTGCAGCAGAAACATTCAAATCCTGCTCGCAATTTTATGTATGTATGGGGTTTTTTTTTTATATGATAATAATATTGCTTCACAGGTCTGCAACTTTGTTTTATCAAACTCTTCCAAACTGCTTTCTAAATATTAATTCCCAAGGTCTCACAGCAGTACTGAATGGTAGATATCCATCTTATTCACTTACATTCATTGAACTACTATATTAAAACAAGCCAGAGTCAAATGAAATCTGCGTTTGGTTTTACTTGGTGATGAAACCTGCTTGTCACTGCAACAGAAATTAATCTTTTGTCAGCAGCTGTTAACAGGAGGGTTGCAAAGACCCTGACTTCCTAAACTGCGGAAATAGCTAAGAAGCAGCAGCACTCTGACATCTGAATTTTAATACACTAACCCCTTAGGAAGCTTATCAGAAGGGTAGGGGGAAGTATTTGTGCAAAATGCTTTTATTTGACTGTTTTCTCTCCATTCAGGAAGAGTAGTTGCCCTAACAATGGCATGAATCTAGTGTATCGGTGAGTTGTATCCCTTGAACTCCAACTTACAGAACAAAAGACTTCTAAGAAGCATCCATGCAGCAGATGTTTAGTTATCTGAAGTGTCAGAATGCCAATTAGATATTGAACATGGCAGGAGGAGGGTGGAGTTTCCAAAACAAATGAATGATGAATAGGAACAGTTCCCGAGTTTGGTCTAAAGTCCTGCTGTTCTTTTGTAAAATGATTTGTGGCAAATTTGTTTTGTCACTGAGGCATAGTTCCCCTTCAGGATTTAAGTGATTTTTATAATCACTCCAAGGAAACTTTGGAAAAAAGAAAAAAAAAAAAAAAAAGGAAAAAAAAGGGGGGGAGAAAGAATATGAGGATAAAATACCCTATTTGTTATGAAGAACAGGCGCTAAAAATGAACATGTTTTAAAGTGTAACCAAATAATCCTGTCTTCCATGTGGTTCCAACATAGCGGCTACTCTCCCACAGTGAAATCCTAGCCTTGCATTGAAATAGAAACGGGATTCTTTTTCATGAGGGAGTGAGGATCGAAACATGAATGAATTTAGTGAAAACTGACTGTTTCAGAGATTATAAATTTTGATGCTAGTGAGTGCCACTCACTAGCATCAAAATCTTATAATCGTGGCCTGAAGGGGTTAAAAAAAGAATCAGCTAGGTTACAAAATGCCTCCATAGCTGACGTGCACTTTTATTGTCACTGACCTCAGTAAATCATTGCTAGAAATTAATATAACATGGACATTTTTAGTTCAGTGGTTTATGTAACGTTATGTTTAAAGTCGTCATCTTTGACTTGCAAAATGCTCTAGATTATTCGTTCTCAAAAGTCACACACAGCTTGTAGATGTACTTAGGACGACTTATCCTGTGCGTGTCTGTATCAAATAGGAATAATACTGGACAGTATAAAATACCAGGCAAAACAGCAGAGAGGAAATTGGACTTGCATTGACTTAAATAAGCAAGTGCTGTGACAAAATTGTTTAGTTCTCTTTTGACCTTTTGAGGTCACGTTTGACTATTTATGCTATCTCCTAATGCTCTACTTCTCCCTGCCTGGTAACAATTATGTGTTTATGCTGTTCTTTGCCTTCCCAGTTGGTATATTAAACAATCACTAATTACTGCATAAAAATATACATTCTTATTTTGGAGCTTCCTGTAAACACCCATCTACTCCCAAATACTCTATTTAAACAGCTGAATGAAAACCTACATGTTTTAGCCATGTTGGCCGATTTGTTTAAAACAAAGGCGTAGAAATAAAAAACCCCAGTTGGCATCAATTGTTGTCCCATCCAGATACGGGATACAGAGAGTGAATAACAAACTATTTGGGGGATGGGGGAGTTGAATGATGTAAGTAGATTGAGATTTTGTTTACAGCAGTGTTAACAGAGGAAAAGCTCAGCTGAACACAGTATTAATAGATGTTTTGTGGTCATCTTTAAGGGTAGTATTTGGCCCTTTTTTTTTAGGTGGGGTATTATTAAGAAAAAAAATGAGTGTAAGAACTCTCTTACTGTCTTACAGATGGCAATTAATGTCAAATCCAGCAGGAAAGGCAATAAGAATTAAGGGTCTCAAGGCTGTCTTTGAGAACTTGATATTATAAAGTACCAAGTTCTGCTGCTCTGAGAGCTTTCCACATTCCCATTGAGGTTTACAGATGTTACTTAATCCAGAAGGCCAGCAAACCAAAGTGTAGCTGATTTAAAGTTGGATCCTGATGCTCATATTTAAGTCCTTGAATGAAAAAGATTTGGTAATTAACATATTTGGAGATTCCATCTTCTACTAACCACCAGTTACCAAATGCTATCAGAAAATATTGATGATAAGTTTTTATGGAAAGTATCCAGCCACTGTAAATGATATTTTCCTTTGTGTTTTTTCTGTAATGTTATGTCCTCTAGTTCAACCCTGCAACTTGAAAATAATTCAGGCACTTCCTTGTTGCTACCATTGAGAACCAGATTGAGTGATTCCACCCAACCCAGTATTTCAGCGCATTTCAATAAGGCTGTTAAGCACCAAATAGGTCATGTGCTTTGTCCACCTGGTTCTTCGTTGTACTGCTTAAAAGCACTGAAGTCTTATGGAAAATTGTTTACAAAATACAAGTACTTTTCTTGCACTTTTAGTTTATGAACTCTCCTTCCCCACAGTGACTATTCCTTTAGGGAAATTAGTGGTGTGCGGATGAAAATGCTGGATGAATAATCTGCTTCCTGGGTAGACTTCGCCTTTCTGCTTTTACTTTTAAAACTGCATGCAAGGGCAGATGGTTTAAAGTGAGTGTTAATTGTGTTTAACTGGCTCAAACACCTCTGGCTTCCCAGTTAACCACATAAATCACCACTGAAATCTGAACATGCCTCTTGCTGTCTTGTACTGATATTAAATCAAACTGCATCCTTTAATAGATCATCTTGATACTCCAGAAGCAGAGAACAAAGCGATATGACATGCACACCCCATATTAAGGAAGCCAACATAAACTGACAGAATCTCTGCACTCGATGACGTTACAGTACGTAAAGCAGTGAAATGGGACAGGAAAGCCATTTCCCATGCTATTTCCTGATTTCCTGCTCTCTGCATTCCTGCACATAAACCTTTAATTCATTTCAGAATGCAGAGGTCATGACAGAAAGTCAGAGGATAAATATACCCTTTTGACAAACAGAAGGTTGACAGCAATTTTTACCGAAATGCTCCTGAGGCCAGGTGTTTCCCATACACTGTATGGAAATGGGTACCTCCGAATGTTTTGTTAGTGTTTGAACTGTAAACACTCTTAGGCATTATGCTTGAAAATAATTTTTTGATGGCAAGGCAGAAACATTCACATCTGTATTTATGTGAGACCAGTGGTCTAACCCAGGAGATCTGGGGTACCAGTGTCCTAGGGACCACATGGTGTAACACAATTATTCCATTCGAATACAGTGAATGGCAATTAAAGTAGAAATTATGTACTTAATATTCTCTTATGATTCAGCAGTGCAAATATTTGCTTTGTAGTAATAGAGAAGCCAAAGTTTTGACTAAAAAATCGCAAAGGAGAAACTAGTGTTGAAAAGGAAATACCCTACTCTTCCCTCCCCAAGCATCCCACTGCTCCTGGGTTCCACAGGAGACAATGCAAGTTCTAGAGCAGAGTGCCACAGAAGTGGAGTCTCTGCACTCTCTGCAATACAAGCCTTGTATAAATGCATAGAAAATACACTTTTAATTGTGGAGGCTATAGTGGCTACGAGGCTTCCCTGGAAGTGTTTTGGAGGCCAAGGCTGAAAGTCATTGGGAGAGCATGCTGCAGCCTGGAGGCTCTGCAGGATATAACCTCTGCAGCCAGGGTGTTCAGCCTGGGCCTCCACGTATTACATCTTCCCTCTGTGTACAGAGGCTTTGAAATCTTTGCCCTTGTGTCCTCTGCAGCATCAGTGCTGCAGATCACTGGACATTATACAACCACTTTTGTTTCTGCAGGTAAATTTTGTCAAGATGGGAGGTGTGTATAGGACACGTGTGTTTGCAGGTGTCCGTAGAGACTTAGTAAAATGCTTTCTCTGTCCTTCACTGGAAGCAAACCAATCCCTGCCTGTTTCTCAGATGAAGAGGAATTACACACCTTATGAATTTCAATGCCTGTATTCTCATGTTTCTAAAAGTCCATTCAGAATGCAATCTGCAAAACATAGGGACACTCAATCTGTGTGTGCAGGAGTGGTCAGAAAGCAGGTGTGATTTCATCTGTATATAGACAACTGTTCTCTGGAAAAATTCTCAGCTCTTCAACCTTTGTTCTGTTGGCAAAATGTCTGTGGATTTAATTACACTTTCTTAAATTAATTTTTTGTAGGCAATTCCTAGAACTGAAGCCAGTGGGTTTACTGGAAATATTTTCTTTCCCTGATATCCATATTTAATTCCACTAAGAGCAACTACAAGACATGCTCTCCTCAGTTTTTTTTCTCCCTGTTTACAAGCTTTGTTACTGTCTGTACCTGCAGGTATGAGTGAAAAATGGGGTAAAGTAATACCGAATCCAAATGAAGGAGTGGGAGTAGGTAAAACTCTGCTGAGATTGTCTCACATGGCAGAGCTTCCATACTTTAAAATATTCATGTTCTACTAAGTTTCAGCATAGTGAAATAGATTTAAAGAATATAATGTGTGATTCCCAAACCATTATTTTTAAGGGCTACTTATAAAGAAAACTTATTCTGTTTCAGAAGCATTGCCCCTTTTGCAAAATAACAGAGTAACCACATTTTCATTGTATTCCCCTTTCCTGCCATCCCCTACCTGCCTGTATGCCTGCTTCTATATAAATACAATTAGTGATTGAAGTTTACAGATGACACATGGCTTGACTGAGTGATGCAAAACAAAGAGAACAGATGACTGCTTCGGAGTATTGTGAATTATAAGATGAGGCAAGCATCTATTACCATAGATTTTACTGTAATATTACTGTAGTAGAGGATATACAATGTTATTAATACATCAGCCATGCTTGCTGTAGGATAGGCACCTATATGGTCTGCCTCTGAGGTTTGAAAGGGAAAGGAGGAAGATGAGCTGAGTTCCTGCTTTCTCTGGCATGGCATGGTCAAAAGTGGTGATTTGACTCTTGGTTGCATACAGTGGAATGCATCAAGGGGGGGGAGAGGAGCTTTACCACCTGCTATACAAAAAGGAAAATAGAGGGCTTCTTAAATAGAAGATCTAACAGCTGGAAGCTGGCCAGTTGAGCCAGGAACAAGGAACAAGCTTCTGACTGGTAATAGGTTATTGCCCAGATAATCTACCAGGGCTAAATCCTGCATTGTTCCTTGCATGCATTTTAAAAATTCATATTTGAACTGTTTTAAATGACCAACCAGAAGCGTGGCATTTGCTGTGGTGTGCCGATAGTTGCACGCTGATTCTACCAGAATGGAAAAGAGTAGCAGGTAAAATTCTGCATTGAAAATGCAGAATACATACCCTTTGGTAAACACTCAGGTAGGTTGCACCTGGGGATGGTGCAGTTCCCAAAGGCCTGGTGGCTATCCACAAGTCCTAGCTCACACTATGGTTACGTGCCACAGTCCAAGTCAATAAAGTACATGAGTTTTGTTTAGCTAAAGAATCTCCAGGATTAGACAGCTCAACTTCAAATGATGCCCTGATAAGCAGAGAGAAAATACACACCATCAGCTTGCTACTATTTTGAAAAGAAAGGTCTAAAAAGGAAAGGGGTAACTGTAAGTGACTGAAAGCAGTTGAGGTTCAGTGATGCTACAGACGGTCTTTATAACCATTACAGTCTATAAGGCTTCCCTGCTGAGGTATTCTGGCTTAAAATGACTTAAAAAGATATTTCAGTACCTTTTACCTTTTGGGGACTTTTTCCCCAGGGCAAAAGGAAGATTCGATCACTCAAATGGAAAATAGAATAGGACCTGCCTTTAAATAAATCATGATAATATGAGGACACGTCAGCCTACCTTCTGCAAGTGCAAGACTTTGTGTTGTATTTTCACTTGCATGAGGTGTGGGACTTGGCAGTGATCTGTTGGACCAAAAAAAAATCTGGACTGCTAAACAGTGATAGGGAATATCAGAAAAATAGAGAGAAAATTAAATGGGGAGACATCAGTTTATCTTTTTCTGCTCTATTTAGCTCCCTTTTCAACCTTCTTGAGAGTCTGTTTGTGATGTTATCCCCATGCCAAGGATTAAAGTCGTACGCAGGACACGACTGAAAAACACACAAAAAGGGAGGGGTGGATGGCATTGAGGAGCTGTTATTGCCTGGATCAATGTTTCCTGCAACCCAAACCACTGTACTTCTCTTGAAATGAATTGATTGCAGTTGTCCAGATGTCATTGGCTCCCTGGCATTAACCCTCCTTGCGTCTTCCAAAGTGACTTCTCCCCTTGAAAAATTAAAGCCTATTATGTGCTTAGCCTCATACGTTAGGTCTCCCAAGGGACCTCTGTGCATTACTATGCCTTATTCTGACAAGGGTGCTTGTAATGGCTGACCTATGCAAACAGACTCTGCGGATGGTAAATTCCATGTATAACTGCAGCCTGTTTCAAAAATTGTTTGATAAAACCTGGAAAATATTACTGAAAAATGAAAATATCCCTTTTGCACATAACAATTACTATTTGCTTTACAAGTCAACTTGGTTTCATTAAATATCAAAGTTTGAAAGACAACCCTCCTTGCCCGCATCCCTCAAATAAAATGGGAAGGAGATAAATAGATTAGGGTCCTGTTTGTTTATTGATAAGAAAAAGTGCATTACATCAATGTAACCAAATATCTTATCACAGCCATTACAGACTTCAAGGTCTTTATTAACATGAGAGCAGGGGAAAACTTTTGTGGTGAAATAAGTTAATTAACAGGGTTTTGTTCTCCTTCAGTTTTTATGATGTGAATTACTATGCACTGCGGATTTAATGAAGTTGTGGTATCTGCTCAGATCATTCAACTGACCTAAAACCTCCTTAAATTCCTCCTATGTTTTAAAATGACTCACATACAGAAACATTTCTCCTAAACTGTAGCAAGGACACTCTGGTCCCTGTGAAATCGGACCTGGTGTTTCGTCTGTGCTATAGAGAAGACCTTGCAGTGTGTTCCCTCAGTGGTGGGCTTTGAGTTTTAAGTTATTTGGCTAATATGTGACCAGAATACAGAGGAAACATACATGCTAAACTCCACAGTATAATGAGGAATTATATGAAGTTCTGGCATGTTTCTGGCAATTTTTATTGGACTCAAGTGACTAAAGCAGGATGTGTAGTGTTATTTTGGTTTTGTTTCCTTTCGTGTTTTATGGTTTAAATCCAGAACATTGAATCATGATGCTTAAAATGTATTTTTCAGGTTTTGCATCAACTTCCTCGAAACTCAGAAAATTAGAGAGGGAGAAAGCTTACTAGATTAAGAATTTCCCTTTCCTTTCAACACCACCTCCAGTGACCTGGCTAAAGAAGTTTGAGAGGATACAAGGAAGGGGTCAGCACACTGAGCAGAGATGTCCAAGTTAGTCACTAAGAAAAGCCACCTTCCTCTAACAACCAGGTTCCTCCTAAGCACTGCCTTGTCTTGTAAAATGAAGAAATCACTGTAATCTCTTTCCTAAAAGATGACATTTATAGAGGAGTAATTCCAGGAGGGAAGTTCCTGGTATTACTTAGTTTTTAATGTGAGATTGCTCTGGACATGCAGCAATCCCTGACAGCCATTCTTGTTTGCTTTTCTAATATACTGATACTCTCACTCTACCGTGTACTATATTTTATTTTTTTTGTTACTGGCAATGTTATTAAGGGGTTTCTGGTATATTAAACAGCTTTCTTCCCAGTGCAGACCTCCCTGGGACAACACAAGTCAGACTGACTGTGGGGACCCTTGTTATTTTTATGTATATAGTGTACATTCCACCTCCAGGCTGCCAGTTTAGCATCTTTCATCACCATCAGTTACCAGCCTTGTTTGTTTGTTTGTTACATCTGTAATACAAAATGCCGTTCCTATCTGACCCCAAGTACCTCCGGAGCAATATGTAATTCAAAGATACTTACAGGCTGTGAAACAGGTCTGCTGGTGTATAGTGGAATAATAAAAACAACACTGGGAATGCAAGTCTGAGATTTCTTAGGTACTACCAGTAAAACTGGCATGACAAGGTGGCATTCTTCACGACTGGAATTTGATGGTTGAGCATACCAGTGCGATAACACAGTCATGAATATAGTGCCAAGGGCCCACTTTACTGCGGAGTATTTGTTCAGCTCCCAAACTGGCTGTAACTATGACTAAAACCTGGTGTCTGCCCCTGGCAAACAGCAATTTATGCCCTTGACACAAACCGTGAAGCCCTACTTGCTACAGAGAAAGTTTTCTTCCTTCTTTCTGTAGACTGAATTTGGGGATCTGCTCTCTTCTCTTTTGCATAGTCACTTCTCATAGTAGTAACCCTATGAAGCAAATTCTTCTGTTAAGCTGTGTAGCGCTATAATGCCTGGTGCTGGATAAATGCAACAAATTATCTTCTGAAGGAATAAATTTAGGTTTGCTTCACATATCAGTGTATTTCAGAAGACTATCACATCGGTGAAAATTCGTTTTGCTGCACAACTGGTATTGCTTCTGTTGGCTCCAAAAAATTAGTCACTGGGGTACTGTCTCCTTCACAAACTCTTTAAAGGAAATACTGTGTAATTCAAAAACAAAAATGCATGGGAACCGGCAATACAGGAGTCTTCGCAAGCTCAGAGTTTGAATTCACTGTAGATAAGCGTGTTTTTCCCAAATCTCTCAACCTCCTGAGTTTGCAGAACTGGGACAGAAAATCTCGTTTGAAAACAAACACTTGTGATGTTTGGTTTGGTTGTTTTATTTAAGTTTAATAAGACGTTTTAGATCCAGACCAACTAGTGTTCTCTCATCGAGTTTCAGAGCATGCGTGAATGTGAAAGCAGTTTATACAGTGGCTAAACCAGAGCTCACTGAAATTGTGAAAGCGTGACAGCAAAGACAGATTGTCTTCAGAGGGTTTTGGATGGTGCTTTCTGACCTCCAGGGTAGGTTGGCAGTTTCACTCTCAAGCCATGTAGACATTTACCAGACCAGTAAATGGGGAGGGAGAAGGGGAGTGCAAAATGTTGTTCTAGTTTAAATTACAGAAAGCCAAAACAGGGGACCGGGAGAGAAATCTCCAGTTCATTTCCATTTCCCTTTTCCTGCTGAGGTCTGTATTATTTTTGGACAACCACTCTGTGAGTTTTGGCATAGAACATCTTTAGCTCCAGGGCATACCTACAGGGCAGATTGTACCAGGACCAGGGCTGGGAGCAAGGATGAGGGAAGATCCCCAGGTCAGAGCAGTTGTTTCCCAATCTCTTTCCCCCTTCCCAGAAAACAGGAGTTTTGCTTCCATCTGAAAGGTGGCCAGCAGAGCAGCATCTCCATTCAGCAGCTACTGGAAACTAAGGGAGCACATATACCCTTTCAGGATTTTTTATGGGATTTTTTTGGACGCTGAAAGGAATTCAATTGCTTTGAGAAAGGAATGTCTAAATCCAGGATGTCAGTGTTGCAGTGAGGAAGTTGCGAGCTTTGTTCAGCTCTTCATCTAGCATCATTTTCCTGTCCGGCCACCTCAACAGCTTCTGGTTTTGTTCTTTTCTCTGGGCAGTAGCAGATTTTGGTGTCCTTTTTGTGCATTATCGTAGCTCCAGTGGAGCAAACTGAGTGCAGCACTTCTATTTTGTAATGTCAGCAATAACTTCTTTTAGCATTGATTGTCATCAGCCTGGACCAGCCACTGGGATCTGAACAATGGCAGGTTTTATTGTGTGACATTCAACGCACAGGCTGTGAAGAAAGCTGCTATCTAACAAATGATCCAACACAAAAGTACACTTTGTGACCTGTCTTCTTCCTCCCCTCTTCACAAATGGGATAACACAATGAAATTCAACTTGGGGCTTGCACTTTACCCATTTGAGATGGCTTTCCCATTTCTACACTTCCTCTGAAAAATAATTAAGAGAGTTAGGAGTGTTATGGAATCTGACACAAAGAAAACCAACAAAATCACGCTCAGATAAAGAACAGAAACCAGGTAAAAGCAAAACTTGCCTATATTTAACACTGATCTAGCCGAAACTATAGAGAACTGAAAAAACCAACCCCCCTGTATCAACCGTGAGGCACTGTCAGCATGTCCTTCCCAAAATACATATGAGTGAGAAGCTGTCCTGGGGAACAGCAAGGCAATGTTTTTCAGTTTCTTTTTTCTTTCCCCCTCCACAGAAAACCCGGGACTCCAACCTGAATGATTGTTTCATGCTAAATAATATTAGCATTTAAATAGCCCAGCATTGTAGTTAACAACTGGGTGAGAGTAATGGGAGGATGGCAGCGCTGGGTTCACACCTCTCGCCCTGGCCCGTATTCGGCTGGAGAACACTGCCGCCTCCTACCCTCAACTGTGTTAAGAGGAGGCAGCCCTTCTCCCCGCTTTGTGTAAGACCTTTGCAGGGATAATGAAGATCTAGCTGCAGCTATAAAAAACCTAAAATCCTAGGCCTGTCTTTGCCTACAACTGCGTATAAACCCGTGTCTTGAGCCTGAAATACTACCCTCGTCAATTAACTCTCAACCAACTGCTTGAAACACCTTTAAAAATTCTATTTTTGTTTCATTTAATAAGCTTGATATGCTTTCACCTACAAGGAGACTGCACAGAATATGTGTATACTCAGGTGTCCTTATTGTCACAGTTATATCAACTGTATATGTTGCCATGGAGGAAAGCTATTAATGAGAGGAAATTAAATTAGATCACCTCTTTGCACATTTATCTGCACACAGCACAGCTTCAGTCTTAAGGAGAGGGAGTTCTTGTGGGAAAGCAATTAATAGATGCAGGTGCACAGGAGAAAAATGCATTTCTTATAGACCTTTGAAAGATGCAGATGGTATTCAGGTCTGTGTTGCTCTTTGGCATGCTAATCACCAAATTTCACAGATATGAGGTGATTTAGTTTGCATAAATTTCATAATTAGCAAAATTTATTGTTTTCTCCAGAGTTCCTTTCAAAAGATAAGAGAGGCAGTTGTGTAAGGCAGTGGATGTAAATGATTTGCAGCTCATGGAGAAACCTGTTAAAGATATCACTGGCTTGCAGTTATCCCATAGTAGTTTGTCGGATAAAAAGGAGGTATCCTAATGCCAGAAAATCCTGGGGTCTTGCTGCAGCTAAGAGTGATGAGAGGCAACCTAGGTAAGATGAATGTGTGTGATTAGCTGGAGGAGGCTGTATTTAAAAGAAAATGGATCTTCCAAAAGAAGGACAGGAGGCCATGGGAATAAAGGCCTTTGTGTCAACAGGAACTTTCTGCCCCAAATCCATGGAAATGAAAAAGATGAGACATAGGTAAAATCTAAACCAGATCCTCAGGCTGATAGATTTGTTGGTGGGTTGTTTTTTTTCTTTTTCGTTCTGTCAGATGTTTAGCAGCATCTCAGCTCATAGTAGGTAAGCGTAAAGAACTGGAAGAAGGATTAATCCTGTAAATGCATCAGTTAATGGGCAAAAGCAAAAGATGGCTATCCTGATGCCTGACCTGGGAGCAAAGGCCGGGAGCAGATGTCATGGCCACCACAGAGTGAGAAGTGCAGAGCCATAACCAAGCACATAGCTGTGCATTTGGGTTTTTCAGACAGCCTGGGTAGCAATGGTCCCTAACGCAAAGATTAAAATATCAAATATTATTTATTCACGCATTTTTTAGTTTCTGGGCCCTGATTAGAGCTCAGTTTCAGACAACAGCTAGGCTGGTTGGACACGGGTGGCCATGGGAAGCAACAGAAGAGTAACTGCAAGGAGATCCTCATGGGATCACTCTGGTGGGCACTGGGATAACCAGCAGTGCATCACAGTCCCCTGCTCTCGGAGGAGGGGGCTGTGAAGTATCCAGACTAAAACCATATCGGGAATTGGCCCAAGTAAAACTAACCTGGCAATAATAAGAGTTTCAATTATTTTTCTTGCTGTCAAACTGTAACTGTGGGTGCCGAGGTCTGGGTTTTCATGACCCAGGCTTGCCGCTGAGGTCTCCACATTGCCCCCCATGGTTTTACTGGAGTTGTTTTTTATGTCAAGTTGAAGGAGTTAAATTTGGAGGGGTGCAGAGCCGGGGCAGGGGTAGGTGGGCAGGAGCCAGTGCGGGGAGCAAGACCCTCCCCTCCCACAACCCCTCCTGAGAACAGCACCACAGCCTATGGATTTCCCTCCTTAATGAGGAAGGGAGCCTAATTATTAGCCTTTTGAATCTCTGACCAATCAATTCAGACTCCGTGACAATACTTAGCACTTATTTTCTTTCACAGGGCTACAGATGAAATAATTTATAACTGCAGTAATTGTCCTCAGTTTAAAAACAAGAAAATGGAGCCCCAAGGTCACCAGAACTACAGTCAGGTATAACATGAGGTACTACCTGTGTGTGGTAAAAATCACCGTTACGAGCCATGAGCTCAGTGGGAAGTGACACAAACTGTTTATTCTGGAAGTAAATGCAGTAAATTATTACAAACCCGTAATTCATATGAAATACATAAATCACCTTAACAATGTTGTATTTGTTTATCATTAAAACAGATGCAGTTGATTTAAGTATTATGTCACCCTAAAAACTGATAGGATTTTTTAAATAGACCTTGGACTTCTAATTTCTTGAGAGGAGTACTTAGATTAACTTAGTTTAACAACATGCTCAGTACATTTTGTGAGGTTTTGTCACAAAGGAGAAGAATTAATTAACGGCAACTTTCCTTTTTCTTCTCTGCTCAGCTATAATCCAGACAAAATCTGTACAATAAATTTTGCTGTTGGGCTGAAATCCTGTATGACAGGTTGCAGCCCAGAGCGAAATTTCAGAGATGAGCCACGTAAGCCCTGAAAATAGCTGATAATGATAACAATCACTGACAAACCTTTAACTATGCCTGTGCTAGTGTGTGTCACTATAATACAATTTTGTATGTTAAACAACAGATGTCAAACAGAAGAAAGGAAAGAGGCCTTTGCTTTTCTTCTGTTGTGGACCTTGTTCTTCCAAACCAGCCATTTTTTCAGTTGCCATGACAGTGTTAATAGGAGTTTATCATTTTCCCATGCCTGCTGCATACTAATGAGGGATCAATTCATGAATGTTATCTGTAAGGCTAAGAAGGGTCCAGCACCACAGGCACTGGTGCATTCAGTACTTGGAGCAGCACCTCTATCCACAGCCCTATGCCTGCAGAGCAGAGTTTTATAAGGAGCAGAATTTCTGCTGTTCACCTTTTAACCATCGCCGCATGTGGATATGCAGCAGACAGCTAACAACTGAATGCAGTGACCAAAAAGTTTGATTTGCTATTTCCTGATTTGTCCCAGTGAAAAGCAGCTGTGAAATATTCACAGAGATAAGGGAATTGCTTCAGCTGTGTATCATAGGGAAAGCAGAGATTTTGGTGAATTTGGCTTCATTTTAGGCCCTGGAAACTTTTATTTGGAGCACTTTGAGGCAGTTAGTGAAAAGGCAGATCACACCTTTTGCAAGAAAGCACTGAGATCTCAGATGCATTTTGGCAGTGTCTTGTGTGCAGTGGGATTCATCCTGCCCCCACCAGCCATTTTCCTCAACGGCCAGTGGTGAAAATAAATTAAGTAACTGAGATCAGGAACTGGTTGGAGAGCTAGTGGAGGCATGATTAAAGTGACGGCAAACAGTTTTGCTCTAAAAGTTAAGGGGAATATTGCCAACTCCATGATCCAAAACATGGTACAGCGTCATACACTGGAAGAGCTCTGTTCCAGACATAGATGTTTTTCCTCCTCACCAGTTCATCAGCTGCACTGGGAAATACACTTTTCAATTTGTGATTATTCATATTTATGCTATGATTTGTAATACATAGCCCACTGAGATCCAAACAAGCTCTTATTTGAGTCATAGAAGACTTTTCAAAGAGATTATATGGCAGTTATAGTGCCATTGATTCCTATATGTAAATCTTTCAGCTGTTTTCTTCGTTCTGCTCTTTGGGGTGGTTTGTTTTGCTACTATAAAAAGCCAAAAAAATTAGGCAAAAGTTTTCCCCTTTTCTCCACCCTGATGATTTTTTTTTTTAAGAAATCTGAAGACATCTGGGGCTTTTTGCCTTTTTCTTTTTTTTCTTTTCTTTTTTGTTATTTGCAGTTGTTCTTTTATCATTATCTTCAGGAAGCAGCATTACCATGTTGCAGATAAGAGGCACATCCAGATGTGCATATCAAAGGATGAACAACTACTTATTAAGAAAAACTTCTTTTACACAAGCCAGGTTCAAAGGAATAGTAAAGTCTGAGGCATAAGCGACAAAACTGTCTGGCAATTCTGGGCATTGTCAACCTAATGCACAAAACTAGGGGAGAAAACAATTTCATCAAAAAGAAGTGGTTGTGAAATGCATGTAGAGAGAAGAAAAGGCACTCGCCTTAAAGGGCAAACACCTTTCTAAGTAGTGACAATATCACCCATTCCTTTAATTCTTATGCAATAAAATATATCCATTTTCTCAAAATTGTTGCATTTTTTATTATTTTTTGCCTTTTCTTTTTTTTTTTTTTTTTTCTTTTACCAGAAAATTCCCAAAGTATGTGAAGTGTTTCATGGCTCTATAAAAAAGATTTCTGTTGCACCCACTTTGCTATTCAGAATATGTATTTGTTTGGGTGGAAGGCAGATTAAGCCAGACTCATGTATTCCATTTGTATAATCTTTGGAAAAGTATGAGCTAGTAATGAATGTACAGCAATGTATTCGTGTATTATTTGTCATCTTCATAACAAATTCTGCCCTCTCTTTAAAACTAAAGCAAAAGTATATTGCAGTATGTGGCTCTATAACTGCGCAGCTCTGGAGTCGTGGCATAATTTAGAGTTTGGATCTGGGCTTGGAGTGATGTTAATTAAACAAGGTGATTCCTTCTCTGTCTATGCTCAGCACAAGCAATGCGTCAGATGTCCTAAGCCTGTCTTGCTGAACAAGTACGTCAGAGAGACAAGTTGATGTTAAATGGTTTTCTGTTAAAATGGCTACAAACACAATTTTTCCCTTTTTTGCCTTCTTATATAAAGCCACTGGCAGTGCGACCTCCTTTCTTTGTTGGATGCCTATCACAGAACATTAGGGTGCCAGAAGATTAAATGCAGTAAATGTTATTCCTTCTGATTCAGTTCTAAGATTTGACTGCTAACATGATGCTTTATTTAGTGCACTCCAAGCTAACCTGGAGCTAAAGTACCAAATTCATCTCTATTGCATGTTCAGTGGTACAGCCATGCCTCAAAATATGCTGAAGTGGGTGAAAATCAAGGGTTTTTCCTCTCTGTTTCACTGTACTCTCTCACCAGAGGCTGGGAAGATGTCTGCGAGTAGATATTGTATTCTTCTGGGTGGAATCACTGCTTTCTGATAGTCCTTCTATGTCGGTGCAGTAGCTGGACTTTGAATATCTGAAATTATACACCACTTTTAGGACTTGATGCATGTAAAGATGCTGCTGAGGTTCAGAAGTCCAAGATTTGCTTTTAGGGTGAGAATGTGTGGCTAGGGTGAGCAAGATGTACTCAGGACTCATCTTGCAAGTGTTGGGTGAAATTCAGTTGCAAGCAGCAACATTTTTCATAGTTATTTGAAAGGCCTTTTGATAGATTGATTGTTCGTAATCAATCTTTCACTGTGACTACATTGAAATTAAATCATATTCAGGTTCACATCCTGGCAACAACACAAAATATGATAGTTTAGCAGCTGGAATAATCATTCCAAGTTTCTGATCTTTTTCATTTTTAGCTCTGTTCAAAATATGAGATTGTATAATGCACTATGGTCTCTGTAACAGCCTCACATGGCTTTACGTTATAATTTCACATCAGTTTTACCTCAGAGTTTCTAACAGGTCAAGTAACCTTCTGATTTCATTTAAAGTTTCTATTATTCTCTCCTGAAAGGGAAAATCTAGCTCTTGTTTGGACAGCTTTGGTAACTCCAAAGGAAAAATTGGGCATTATAGTGAATACAAAAGATTCACTTTCCATGCATTAGGCTTTTCAATTGCTTTCTTAATGCAAAGTTGGACAGGAGAGTATAGGCAGGAAAAAAAGATCATTTTGTGTCCATGGTCAGATGTCAATATTGACAAAAATAAATGGAATGTAACAATAGATCCTTGCAAAGATGAAGGTCATATGACTAAAATGTCTAACTAGACCTTGCACTATAGCTGTATCTTATTGCTGTTTGTGATAAATTGATGGGAGTTTTTCTTTCCCCTTAGTTTAAAAAGTGCAAAAGGAAGGAAAGTCTGGAATTTTAAAACTACCTCATTTTAAGCAGTAATATTGAAGGTGAATAAGAATGGAAGCACTTGGGGAATAAAATTGAATAAATTAAAAACAAAACAAAAAAAAAAAAAAAAGGAAGAAAAAAAAAAAGCCAGAGAAAAGCCTGAGGAGGTCAAGAGTATTTGGTCTCCCTGAGGTCTGTGCACATCAGTCCCTGCTGCATTTTTCAAACTTTCTTTCTTCAAAACTGAGATGATGCAAACTGCTCCCTCTGCCCAGGGCGCTGTTTGGAAATTGAGTTAATTAGTGATAGTCTGTAAACTCATTGTGTCTTAAACTGAGAGGTTTTTTTGCTTCTTGCCTAAGCCAATTCTTTTATGAAATCAGCTTTTGAGATTCTTCCAGGGTTTTTTTTCCTAGTTAACATCATTGTTCTAAAAGTAAAAAGCAAAGATAGATATAATCTTGATGCTGTTTAACACTGAAGCCTTTTCCCCTAGAGATACTTCCCAATATGCAGCAGCAAAACACAGCCCTGCACAGCACCATCAAGTTGGCTCATACATGTATGCCTGAGCAGAGGACTTCTGACCACATCAGCAGTGTCACTGAGGAGTGACCAAAGACTAAACCCCTGCTTTGATTCACAGGGGTAATAAAAAACTTAATTTGTGTTTGAGACCTTTCTCTTGGAGCCTCTTGACACTTTTGAAGTGCCATCATCTATACAGTCTCTAAGCACAGTTTCTCTCCTTACTGTAGTATCTCATGCCATTGGTGTTCCTACTTCTTTTTCTCTTATTGTATGAAGGTCTATCACACAGGTTATCTGAATGCCTGCATATCTCTTGTGAGACTCAAAGATAAGCTCTTAGATGCCTATTGTTCCCTGTTTATAAATATTGTCAGATATCTACTGTAAGCCAATTTAAAACCAAAACCAAAACAACTAATTAAAAAAGTACTTCAAGTACTTTAATTTGTAGCTGATTTATAGACACAAAAGCTATTTTCTGGACTTGAAATATTTTTTTTAAACAAATTACTCTCTTTTATTACCATTAGTCTCAAAAGTTCCTTGTGTCTTCTCTTATATGTGGAAAAATTGACCATTAACTTAACTCCAGAAGACAAAGCAGCAGACAAAGGTTTCCTAACCATGGCATTGTCCTTCCAGAGTGCTGAACAGCCCCGCCAAGTTTGTTTCAATTACACTGCCATTTCCTAACCGAATCCAAAATATTTCTTCAAAAGGCTCATCTGGTTTAGGGTCACGATCATAGGTGGAAGGTCAGTTAGTCATTTGCTGAGACATTCACTTCTCACTCAAATAATCTTTCATAAATCTTAAAGGAATGCAATAGTTTATGCCAGAAGAAGCAGGGAGGGTGAAAGGCAAGAGAAGCTAAAAGATAGTTACACAAAACGTATTTCTTCAGATTCAGGGTATTAGATTTTTTTCTCTTTGTACCTGTGAAAAATTAGGCTGTTTCCCTTCCTCTGAAGTGGAAGGAGCTGCACTGCTCCCAAGCACAGAGGTCTTTGTCCAGCGCTGATGCAGGATCTGCCAGGGCACTTAGATCAATGTGCCTATGTCTGTTGGTTATATATACATACACATGTGTGCATAGAATAACGCTGGATTTAGCCACTCCTGTCTCTATGTTCCAGCAGAGCTCTTGTGGGGACATGCAGAGAAAAGACTGAGAAAAATCCACCTGAAATTTCAACACAAACATCAGGTCCAGGTTGTTTTGTTTTCTGATCATCTTGGTTCAGTATGTAGCAGTGAAGGGACCTATGGCCAAAAACTGAGAGCTCCAGATAGCCCTGGCGGACATGGCACTGCGTTCGTTCTTAGCTGGCGTCCTGAGTGGGTCATCTGGCTACAAGGGGATGTGATGTTCTAAATTGCCATTTCCCACCCATCAGCAGCTGGACCCCAAATGCTCTTCAGCAATGCTGCTGATAACTGCTGGAGAGAACTGGCCGCCTGGTCTCATCCTTGATGGGAAACTTTAAAGTACTGCCAATTTTAGTTCAATGCCAAGAGGCATTGTAGAGATTAGACAGATTCATTTCTCTGGTTCTGAATATGAATAGTAACACTATGGGAAATTCTTATTCTAAATGTGATCAATCTGGCTCCTAGACTGCTGTAAGTGTGCCTGGGGCTTATCTGATCCTGGTGTAAATACAACGTGCCTGTCCCAGAAAGCCAACAGTGCTGCCGCTGAATGGCAAAAGAAAAGTATGTTAAATAGATAGTAAAATAAACTATTACTATTTATCACATGCAAAGAGTAGAGGAAGAAATTCCAGCATACTGTTAGCTGTGCTGGAAAATGTACAGAAACTGCCTCAGTGCTTCAGTTTTCCCATGTAACCAAGTTTAATTATACTCATTCCACAAGGGTGTTTTTCCTCAATTACAATAGTTTGTGAAGTTTGTTAGATGAATGTTGTTAGAAAACATGTCGAGTATTAGTAGCAATATATCAGCATTGGTTTTGTTGCTTTAAAAGAAATACTGACTTCATAAATCTATGCTATGGATTTATCCCATGAAAGCAGAATTTTTAGTGCCTCTAATAAAAAATATATGGGCTGATTCTCCCCTCATGATTGTTGGTAGAGCACAACAAAAGAGTTCTCCCCAGCGTTTCTGAACATGGGTTTGATGATGAGGTGTGAAATGTTTCAGTGATTTGTTTTGTGTTTGTTCCTTTCATTTCTAGATCATTCATGACAAACAGCAATGTATCAGCAGGACGAGACAATTTACCGCTGCATGAGCTAAAAGGTGAAAAAAGTTCCATACATTTTATATCCCTTTTGTAGTCACTATACTACACTAAAGATGACCACGGGTCACAGTGCTTGTACTCACCATAGTTTATGTGACAGTAACTCTTTCAGATGATCTCATCCTATTTATAGTAGAGTCTGTCCTTAGATAAGGATGACCATTGCCTGGGCTTTCTTTCATAACAACCCCTTTCCTCACAATTCAAATAATTCCATTCTTCTTAAAATTAAAACAAAACAAAAAAAAAAAAAAAAAAAGAGAGAGAAAAAGCAAAACCAACCCTCAGCTGAAGCTCTTCCCCCTTCTCACCTAAATGGATTTTTCCTTTGTTTGTACATGACAATCTGGGGGGGGGAGAGTTTTGTGCTTAAACTACCCGTGTGACTGAGTCACATGCATACCAGCTACAAAAGGAGCTTTGGCATGTTATGTATAAATCTCCATTAAGAGAGAAAATAGGAAAGTTTTACGTGACTGGTATCTCATCCACAAGAATTAACTCATTATCCATCTAAAACTACTGTACAATCAAGGTCAAAACAAGCAGGCAAAAAAACATTTTTCTCACATTGTAGCACCTACAGGAGTAGTTGGTGTTGGTGTTCTCAGTCTCCAGTTCTCACGGTATAAAGTAAGTCTTTATAAATCTAAAACCTACTGTCCTGATTCGTGCAGGAAAGGAGACGTGGGTGATAACGTGGTGTCTCTTATTCTGTAGACATTTCCCCTCAAGCAGCTCTAGAATTTGTTGCTTGGTCTGACCTAAATTTGATGGGGAGGCAGAAGTCTCAAAGATCATGATGCATTTCATGGAAAGAGCTGTGTATCAGAGAAGGTCATCTGTATTTCCAGACTGCAGAGAAAGGGCTGTAACGTGTTCAGTCTTTACTAGACTTTATTGGAGTATTCTATTGCACAGTCTTCAGGAAACCTTTATTAATTTCACTGCTCCTGTAACAGAAAAGGCTAGAAAGATGAAAAGGTGAGTGAAAAGCTATAGATACATGTCTCTTTCCAGGTTGGGACTTACTAATGAGGCTGCAGCTCATGGCAGCTTATCTTGGATGTGTTCTGATGGAGCTCACTGCTAATCCATCCTGCCTCCATGAGGTGGTTTTGGGTGAGCTCTGATAGCTCCCTAGTAATCTGCTTCATCCTGCACTCACCTGGCCAAGCACTGACACAACATCACCATTCTTCTTCCTAAGAGAAGGAAGAATTCTTCATACAGAAGCTCATAGAGAGTGAATCCCCCTGTGATAAGTGTGTGACTGAGACCTGCGTGAGCACTCGCTGCCTACAGAGCAGGCACAAACACGCACACACAGCCCCTGGCTTTTTTTACCTCTGGAATATGCAGGGCTCATTGGACGTTAACCTGCTAGCTGGTGGGATCCAGCCCTGAGGGAACCTCTAGGGAGGTGTTAGCTCATCTCCTGTAGTCCCAGTGCAGACTGGCCCTGGTGCTGTGTCTTCCTTGCCCCCGTTTTATCTCCCATGCAGGACAGCAGGCAGCAGGAGCTGTGCTGCTGTGAAACCCCAGAGGAGACAGCGCTGCTTGAGCACATGGTGAGTAGGTGAGGTCAGCAGCAGCGGTGATGAGCTCACCTCCTCCCCGTAAACACCGAAGTGCCTTGTCTCCACTTAGTTATCTCACTGTAAAATCCCACTGCAGGTTTGCTGGCTGGTCGTAAAAAGACACCTTTGTGTCGGTGAAGACAAAGCTTTACAGATCCTGGTTCAGAAAAGCTTTGAAACACGCACAGGTCCAGAGATGTGTAAATCCAGCAGTGTCAGGTTAAGTGCTCTTCCCACAGTCATGTTTCCTATGTAAATTATTAATTTAAAAGTTGATTTCCCTGACCGTTTTTTCTATGTCAGCAGCCGCTCTTTCTGTGAGAAATCCCCCCGCAAGAAAATCTCTTATATGGGGCAAAGCCACAAGGGTGTGGGGACAACAGAGTAAAATTACTATGGCTTTTTCCTTAATTTGAAACAAATACTGAGGTTTGTTCCCAGCCCTCTGCCTGCCAAAGATAAACAAGCCCTTTCACCTCCCACCGTATAAAAGTGCAAGGAAACAAGTTAAAACAGCCTGGGCAATCTTTCTTATATCCATTAGCATTTTATGTTAATTTTGAGTGAAATCTCTGTTGAAGATGAGTTCCACTCTCTGAGAACACACCCACATCCCTGGCAGTATGGAGGTGACTTCTGTTTTGGAAACCCAGTGTAACACTCCTGCAAGACATTGACTACTAGGGGCAAGATTCCTTCTTTAATACTAGGTGAACTCTCCGAAATGTTCTATGCTCATACAGGGCTGAAGAAGTGCTTTAGTGTTTTAGATATATCAGGTTTGTTGCCTGTTTCAGCCAAGCATTTGCATTGGTGTGTGCGCGCATCCCAGCGGGCCAAAAGAGGCCCAAGAGATGGTACTCTTCCAGACAAAGAGGGTAGAAGGATGGTCTCAGCCAGGTACTCCGATTTGCTTTCCTTTCTCTTTGCAGCAGACACTGGAGCTAAGTGGTTGTTGTTATTAAGCTGTAAAACAGGAGTCTGCAGGAGGAGAAAATGGGCACATAAAATCCTCTGCAAAAGGCGATATCCCTGTGATTATTCTGGTTTTAAGAGGGTTTTTAATTTGTCCATTGGTGAAAGGAAACGCAGCTTTTGTGCAGAGGTTCTGATAAATCTTTTTATGACAAGCAGCACTGAACATGCGGCAGAGGCAGGTTCTCTGGAGGTGTGAAAAGGTTCTGGGGCCAACTGAGCTGTGTCAGCTGAGGGTATGATCTCTGCTGGAGAGCGAAGCAAAGCATAGCTTAGCCTCCAAAAAGCTCTGACAAAACAGGGTGGTTTTCAATATCATGGCCTGTCTGAGAGATTGACTTCTCTTTTCATGACACGTTAATAATGTTGGAGCAAGGTGAAATCAGGAGGTGAAGGTGAAAAATAACAAGTAGGTGTTATCCCAGGCAGCCTGTGTCAGCGTCTGCACAATTTCCACTTGTGATGAGCTTGCTCCAACACTTGTGGCTGTAATTCATTGCCAGTGGTACGACATGGGCTGGTTGTGTGCCATCCCCAGTGGGAACTGTAGGAGACAGCATATCCTTTGAGAACTCTAATGTTCCCTAAAAACTTTGGGGACCATGTCCACTCTATTAGTCTTTTTGAAACTGGAGTTAGAGCGTGCTCCTCTGTTGGAGCAGGGAATCTAACAGGCCACTAAAGGCTGGGCACAACCACCCTGGAATTCCCACACATTGCCAAGCACAGCACGCCTTAAATTTACAAGGTCAGTCTACAGACTGGTCTTGACTTGTTTTTGCATCTTTTCAATCTCCTGGCCTCACAGTTTTGGTTCTTAAGCTTCACTGCATGCAATCCTTTCTTTTTGAGGCATTATGAAGCTCCCGCTTGCATTTAGTGCATCAGCAAGAAGCAGCTTGACTTTGTGTTCTGGGCAGTTTAAAAAGGAAGTCTCACTGAAATTGTTTATAGTCATAACCGAAAGGCACTTCCTTTCATACTTTTAAATGCAGCTCTGATGCTTGCTAATAGCAAAATACAAACTGGTCCCTGCACTTGAAAAAGCTAGCAAAGCACATAAGTGATTCTGGGATTTTCTTGTTTCCACTAAAAATGGCCAATGTCCTGTATTTGCACGGTTGCTAACATGATTTAGGTCTGGCCCACTAAGCTCTTTTCAGTATACTGTAGGTCTAATTGTATGATTTCTCCAAAGAGGAACACCAGCTTTCCCCCTTTCTATGGCACAGAAACGCCCCTGCTGTGAACCTGCAGCCGGGCTCAGCATCCCAGCGGGGCACAGGGGGGCACTTCCAGCCCCACTTCCTTCACCAGGCAGGGAGCGGGGGTCCCCAGGGCTTCCCTGCTCACCTCCGGGCACTGCTCTTCGGCGTTTGCCAGCTTGCAGCCACACCTGCTCAAGGCCACTAAACTCTTTTATGGGAAAAACGCCTTAATACCTTCCAGTAAAAATCATTGCCGAAGTTCCCACCTCCTGTGCTTCCCTTCCCATTCCCCTCTGCATCTCCACTCCGAGCCCAATTCCCTGCCAGCCTGAACGATCCCACCTCTGTTTTTTATACATTTGGTATAAACATTTCCTGAAGCTCATAAACACCTTTGTCATTTATCAGTGCAGTGAAAGATGTTTATTGCCTAAATACGAAAACTATGATGGGATTAGAGTTTAGGGAGGCTTGCTGCCTGTTCCCGCATAGTGATGTTCCCCAAAGTAGGGCCAAATCTGGGACCAGGTTTTCATACTGAATGCAGAGGCCCCCTGCTTTTTAATTACTCATAGTGACGATTGCAACTTCCAGCATTAAACAGTGAGCACTGTCTGACCAAAGCTCATTTTACAGCAGTTCTGGTATGTACCAAATTGAAGGAGGTAAAAGAAAAGGGTTGGGGTGGTGGGGGAGGAAGAGGAGATCTATAACTGGCATGTTAATAAAACTCCAGTTTGTCACTTCAGCAGCACACCCTGAGTGTAATAACTAAGCTTCCTTTCTATACCCCCTATGAGTTCCTTTGTATTGACAGATGCCATTTGTTCATTTACGACGTGATAATAAAAACCTTCAGTTTTACTGAATGTTGTTCTTTTCCTCCCCTGACACTGGGGCACCAAATGGTTTGTACTGCACTCAGCAGGCACTTTTCATTAAAGATCATGGCATGAAAATGAACTGTATTTGAAAACCATTTAGTAGAAGAAGTTCTGGTATTGAATAGGCTGCATATAAACCTTTACTAGCTAGGAAGCAGCTTCCTGGGAGCCTCCACATGCATTTGCACACACATGCTGAAATAAGGGGTGTCTTTATGTTCAGGCAGTGCTGCTGCATTTGGGAGAGTCCAAGTGCTCAGATTCCTGTAGCAATTATTGTATGTTGGTAACAGTTTCCTGTAACTTTATTTATGTTTAATCTCTATCTGACTTTAAATGGCTCAAAAATCCTTCTTTTACTTTGTCTATACTTCTTCAAACTTATGATTTCAAATGTTTGCCAAAGTTTTCACACAAACACACAGATTAAGCCAAGACTGTAAATTCGATGGCAGGAAACCAGCATTTGAATTGATAATTAAGCCTTTAGTCAGGAATGCTTTTAAACATCAGCTCAGACTATATTTTTCAGTACTAGTCAAAATTCAGCCTTAAAGCACCTAAAAATGTGACTTGGTTTGGAAAGACACCGAATGCTTAGAATTCCCATTGACCTGAGAAAAAATACAAACGCATAGTTTTGGGTTAGATTCATCTTTGAAAATTATGCCGTAAGTTTGCAATGCTTCATCCGAAATGTAACACTATAAAACAAGTAAAAAAAACCCTTTAACAACAGATAAAATGTGTTGAACATCGCTTGTTCAACACATTTTATGTATCTATTTATTTTTATCCTGGGGGATAAATAGTGTTGCTATCGCTCTGCAGAGGAGTCTGTTGTAAGTTTAGTAGATAGCGGTATGTTTTGCTGTGAGTAGTAAGTTTGAATTTATGATAACTAGTAATGCATAGCAATAATCTGAATTATTATTCATAATTAAAATAAATTATTATTAGAGCAAAATTAATTGAGTCAAACTGGAGCACAGCCACACACTGTACTAATGGAATATAAATGCTCTCAGCATTCTTCCCAAGGCAAAGCTCTAGCAATACATGACAAGCTTCTGCAACGCTGCGATATGACAGTTAGTCTCTTTTTATTTTTTATTAGTATTATTATTATAATTCCTCATATTTCAATTTATTTGGCAAAATATCTGTAAATTAAGTGTTTCCTAACCACAAAAGAAAATGGTAACAATAACTGTTATCATCCTCCCCTGATCATCCAGGAGAGACGTTTATCACTAACATTATCACTTGTTGCCAAACAAGTACAGAGATGTTAGCCCGGAGGATGAAATAGTTTAATCATGGGGAAACAATTTGCAGTGCACAGATCTCAGCTGGTTCCCCTTTCATCTCCTCTCAGTTACTAAGCGACTTCTGAAAATCTGTTTTGTAGCTGTAATAAAATTCATTCTATGGTCTCGCACGCACACACCAAATGGTTTGCCTAGTTCAGAAGCGTTACAATCATCTGGAACAAAGAGAGAACTCATAAGGGTTTTTTGGGTGGGTATTTTGGTTTTTTTAATCACATAAACCTAATATTTGTCTTCTGAGAAGAAAAATAAGGGGGGTTTCTTCCTCCTGATTTCTCCTGGGAAAGAACAAAAACCCCCAAAAAAACCCCAAACGAAACAAAAAACTAACAAAACAACAAACAAAGAACAAACCCAGCAAACAAATCCCCAACCAAAAACCCATTGTGATCAAGTTAGGCAAATTGTTGGAAAGATAAATCAACTTCAAATTTAAAGTGGCATTAACATCTCAATATTCAAACCTCATAAACTGTCAGAATAACACAATGGTTTCAAGTCTATATCCACACATGCTCCGGAGCGTATTCTCCATGTTCAATAAACACAATATTTAATCTAAGGAAATTCTGAATAGTTGATAGAACTCGAGGAAGAGGAGGAGTTTCTGGTATTAGCACAGGTAAAAGCCTCTGTGAAATCTCTTTCCGATCCGAAGCCTGTGAGATTCTTCACAATTATTTTGAGTCTGTATTTTTGTCCTTGTGCTCCTGGAGCAAATCTAGTGCCCAGACATCTTCTGACTCAGAGGGACAGTATAGTCTGTTATAACATTTGGACTTGAGATTAAAGTTCTGTCTTTGAAGCATGTAAGTAACTTCCTCACTGAAGTGTCTTGCTGAACTGGTAATACCCCAAGAACATCATGCTGACTTCAGATGACCAGAAACTGCCTTTGCTGCATTAGGACTGAAGCTTCCCTTGGACTTCATGTGTTCGCAGCCCTGAAGTTAGCATACCTATATCCATTTAGCATGCTTTGTTGAACTCTATTTCTCTGTTTCTTCATGTGATACTGAGAGAAAAAGGCCACAAAGCTATTTTTACTCATTTTTCTCTTTTATGTTGTGCATCATTCAGATCTCAACTTGCAACTCAACAGCCTGTGCATGAACTTCAGGCTTGATACATGGTTTGCAACCCATGGAGTTTTGCTAAGTACATCGGAAGTGTAGATATAAGCACAGATAGCGTGAGGAAGTGGAGGATGTGCTCATAGACTGTGTATCAGCAGGTAATTTTGGATTTGGTTTCACTGTTTCTTAAAAGTCTTCACTTCAAGCCACCAACCCTGTTTAGCTGAACCGAAACAGCTGCATGGTGGGCTTTGATACCCTTACTCACTGAATATGACTTCATCATCAGAAGCAACCTTGTTGAATTAGAAGCCATTTTTGTTTATTTACAGAAAGAGTAGATTGGGATTATTTATCCTTTCATCTTTCATGAAAGATTATGAAATCTGTGTTTGAGTGGCAGGTTACAATCAGCTTCCAAAATTGATTCAGCAGATTATACAGGTAGGGTTCAGATTTATCCCTAGATTTATAAGAGCCATACGATCATACAAGCTATATTATGTGTGTTCTCACTCTCTGTATAGTTATGGTTTTAAAACACAACAAGTATATTTATTTAATAGACCCTTTTTCTTAGTATGCTCACAAATATTATTAACATGTTTTTGCTATAATATAATTTCAATATATAAAAATGCATTTTCTAACGCATCTAATGCTCTACAATGCTCTTTAAACCTCTGTGCATTGGAATATAAGAAATGGAAATAGATGTCTAATGTTTTTCATATTATCTCTTCCTCTTGCACAAAAATTGCTTTTGCTGAGCGACAGATAACATCTCTCAGCACAAAGCACTGGGGTTGATTCAAAGTGTTCCTCACCCTTCTCAGGCTCAACTGCTCGTCAGGGTAAGGCAGGCCGTTATTGTGGTAATGTAATAACCAAAAAGAGAAAGTGCTTGGTTCACCCTGGAAAAGGAATCAGTAGAAACCTATCTACAGCAAATCACCAATGCCGCATTGAAGGTAGGCTTATGTACAAAGGAAAGCAAAGGGAACTTTCTAATTCTTGTGAGCAAAAGCAAGGAAGTTCACTTAGATCAGGATGTCTCTCTATCATCAGCATGTCAGATCGTGTCTGTGAGTTACATCAGTCCCTGGGAGAGATTTATTGTTTGCTGTTTTACAGAGGGTACATGTAAGATACAAATGCTCAACTTCCAGCCAGCAAGCAATAGAGCAGAAGTCAGTCCCGAAGTGTGGGGTAAATTAAGGGACGACAGAAGGTAAGGGTTAAACTGGTGCTGGCCAATGGCTGGTTGGTTTGTAATAGCACTGTTTTCTACCAGCTAAAGCAGTATGGCTGCCTTCCACCCCACCTCGTGCCTCTTATGTCTCTACTCACTCCTCACACTTCTGAAATGCTGCACTGTCAGCCTCTCAGTGTGGTGATTTGGAGAGTTCACAGCGTGACGCAGGGCAGCTCCAGTCCATGATTCACTCTTGCAGCTGGATTAAACAGAAACAGCCAAGTATTGACAGCTGGGCAGAAACATAGATTCTAGCCACCAGACTACTTGGCCTGCTGTTAAAGTCCGTGATTTGCTCACTGTGGCACAGGAGCCAGTGCAGGTTCTGTACAGGGCACAAAAGGGGTGCATATGGAAACATGGGGCCTCTTGCAAACCTCTGACAATGCTTTTCCCATCAGATATGACATCTCCATGTAGTTTGAGCGGCTCCTAAGCACCATTGTTAATGATAAATCTCACAAATACTAACTTAGATAGGAAGAGCTGTGTAGAGGGCAGTGTGCTGGCTGAGGACGCTGACGGCCCATGTTTAGGTCCTCCCTTGACTATAAACTTTCTGGACAACCAAATGCAATTTAGCTGCTCTCTCTCTGCCTCAGTTTCACCCTTTATACAGGGAAATGCACAGATTAAATATTTCTCAATGTCAGAGTGATGTTGTGACATATCATATTCAGATACTCTGTAATAGGGACCATATAAATTCCATAGCTACTTTATCTGATCCAGTAGTCATGAGGCTGCCTGTCTGAAAGTTGCTGCTCTTGATAAGGAAACATTCCTGCTCTTAAAATTCCTTTTGAGAAAAGAGCAAGGAAGGTCTCAGCCATGTTCTGGTGAGCAGGTGCCTGATTAATGATCACACAGATTAATGGTCACACACCATGTCCTGGCCCAGTGCTGGCACTTTGTTAGATGAGAGTCTCTGTAAATGTGCATCCTGAACCCTGGAGAAGGGGCAGCTATTATTTGACAGGCACCTCCTTTCTACAATGCTAAGGTAGACCTGGAGCCCAAACCGGAATGTCATCCCTTTTCAACAAACTATGCAAGAATTTTAAGTTACTGTTCTCATGGGTTTGGCTTGTCATATTTTTTTAAACAGCAAAATAATGGAAATTAATTATTATAATTCCATTTGCAAATGCAATTTTTAATGTATTTAAATATGCTTAGAAGCTCTTGATTTTACCCACTTATGAATGAAGCCAGTTTGATTAAATTTTATCTATCTGTAGCAGTTTTGCACCTAGTTTCAGCCAGCTGCAATAGCCTCTGAATATCTTTGCTCATTGTGGGGTGGCAGCTGACTCTTAAATTTAATATGGTGCTGTATTATTTATCTTCTGGTGTCAAACTAGCCAAAAGAACTCCAGAACACACACATATATTACTCCATGTGCAAACAAAAAGAGGTTTCCAGGTTACAAATACCAATGGCAACACTGGAAATGTCTCAGCTAGGCTGACATCATGACAGCATCCATGCAAATCCTTGGAGAAGTGCCATTAGTGCCACTTCTGTGAGCCCAAAGACTGAGCAGCTCTAATGCTGCCTGTACACGTGAGCTTTCGATCCCACGGCAGCAAAGTCAGAGACTTGTAATCTTTGTGTGTTTGTTACCAAATTCTCCCCTTTCCTCTCTACCATTTCATTGCATCTTCATAGAGTCTTACACGG
This sequence comes from Lathamus discolor, assembly GCF_037157495.1. Taxonomy (NCBI): domain Eukaryota; kingdom Metazoa; phylum Chordata; class Aves; order Psittaciformes; family Psittacidae; genus Lathamus; species Lathamus discolor. The sequence goes on along the minus strand of NC_088894.1, from coordinate 7,568,350 downwards.
TTAATCTAAATAACGTGTTTATTACTACAGCAATTTACAACAAACAAGACTTGTCCGGTTCTGTTTAGAGAGCATGTAAACATTAGAATAAAATAACAAAGATCAAACCAGTTAAATTGCCATCTGTATTTAAAACTGACCTCAAGTCTTTCCTGTAACAGAAATACCACTGTGAACACTTCTGAAGCTTTTGGGACCTAAGCTACAGTATTTTCCATTTTTAACGATATACATCATTATCTTTTGTACAGTTATTTATGTTTTGTTGCTATGGTAGTTGCCGCTGGTTTTGGAAGGTAGGTATGTATTATCAGTCAACTGAAATCAGATTAATTGCCCTCCTAATACAAAGATCTCAAATCAATACAGCGTTCACCTTGTAAAATGCACTTCTTTTTTTTTTTCATGCCTCCTGAGATCAGATGCATTAAAATCCACGTGGAACTAACTTTTCTTTCTCTTCTCACCCCCACACTTCCCCATATGTGGTTCTGATTTTCCCCTCAGGGTACCTATGGGAGGTCTGGAAAACTCTTGGGAGCTTTCAAAGAATGTTAATATGTATAACACTGCAGTTTTAGTTTTAAATAAAACATGTAAAGATTTTTCTTTTTGAGGATAAATAAGTAAAGCTGCTACTTAAAAACTATTTGTAAGAAAAAGTTCCCTCTTTCCATAAAAAAGCTTAATAACGTTTAATGGTATTTCATAGCATTTGGCACCCATAGCAGTAAGCATTTACAGTTCCTTGTAAAACGTCTGGGCAACACTGACTTTTAATTCTCCTGACTTCTTTTTTTGTTGTTGTTGCTGTTGGGATTAATTCTTTGCCTTCTTGGTAAGAAATTTCTACCTAATGGTCTTGTACAGCATTTGCTAATCCTTAAGCATTTTGTTTGCCCAAGAGCAGAATCTGGTCCCCGGTATCTATGCTGATCTTTACAAACCTCTTTTCTCTGCTGTGATACTTACTGTGAGTACTGTGATTGCAATCACAACTGGGAGCAGAGCTTTCTGCTATAAGTAATTCTACAGATAACAAGATAAACATTTATACGATCAAACTCTTCAGCTCAAGCACACATGCTGACACAAAGACATGAGCACCTTTGGGCAGCTGGCAATTTTGTGGTGGTGATCAACATGCATTAAGTTATTGGTTATAGCTGCACTCCCTCATTTTACCCTCACTTGAAAAGTTAGCTAGTCAGTGCTTCAGATAAAGTCTGTGAAATTTGATCACTGGAACTAAAATGGATGGCTTAGCTGCCTAATCTCCTCCATCCCGTTATCATCAGCTCCCAATCCCCTCCCCACACCATCTTCAAAATTGGGAAATAGCCCCAGACTTATGGGAATATGCTGCCGAGTTAAAGTAAACAATTCTCTGAGACTGTGTGGCCTCAACCACAGGCCACAGGTGGACCTGATGATGGGACCCAAACAGGGAAAATTAACTTTTGGAGAGGTTATAGCAAGTTTGTCTGTCAGATCAGCTTGTTAAAGTTGATAACTGATTGTGTTGATAGTAATAGTATCTGAAAATGTCTGCTAATATATTACTAATTTATATAATCTGTCTTTATTCCAGCAAATTACCTCTGAAGACTAAATCCTCACAGACAAGGTATGCTATTTACAGTAAGAAGTTTAGCAAGTCTGGAGAATTAGATCTCTCTCATCAATGCAGTGCACCCATCAGTGCAGCACACAGGGTAAGACAATGTGTTTAAACCAGCCCTTTGAATGAACTCCTGCAATGGACATTAGGATTTCTTTTGTTTCAGTGTGCTTTTCCCTAAAAAGAGACTGTTTCTCCATAAGTGCGGATTAAGTTTTCTGCACCATGTTGCAGGATTGGTTACTGCCCCCATTCCTGTGGATACACAGAAAAGCCAGGCTCGAGGTGAGGTGGCAATCACAGCTGTGTTTTTGTGCTGGTTTTCTGCACTGGAAAGGATGGTGTGCTGGCTGCCACTATCTGATACACTCACGCATCTTCCAAAGCAAACTCTTCTCAGCTTTGCTAAGTGTACATAGGCTTGCTATCTTGACTGCGTGTATGTTTTGTTAATGGAAGTTCCTTTACTAGAATTACTTAATGGGAACAAAAAATAATATTACTACTGACAGTACATGTCCCTTTTACATGGATAGACATTACTGAGCTTCACAAAGGGGGAACAGTTGTCTACATTTTATTGACAGCAATTGTAGAGTATAACTAAAATCCTAGTTTAATAGGAGGTGTTGATTCCATACAGGAGCACATAGACATAATAATACTGTAATATATTAATCTTATCCCAAATTTAAACTGAATTAGGTGCTGGAAAAAAAATTATCAAAAAGGGTGCTTCCTTTTTCAAATTACTACAATCTCTGTGTGAGAAAAGATAACAAAGTGGGACAGAAAGCATATGGATTGGGTTGATAGTCTAAATCTCTGGCAGTTTCAATAATACATGCTTATTATTAGGTTTTAACTGAACACCTTATTGCACATGTTGATAAAGGATCCCCCTCTACCTTCTGTACTAATGCATTTCCGAAAGATATTAATTAAGCCAGATGTGATTATCTAAAGTGTTCTACAGGAATGTCAGATTTGCCAGTTTGGCACTGGTCTGTAGGATCTGAGCTCCTGCTTCTGGCTGGGAGCAGTGTCTGCACTCTGGGCAAGAGTGAAAATCTCCCAGGTAAAGACAGAATGTTGTACATGGCACTGGGGACTTGGCTTTAGTCTTCACAATGCGCCATAAGGATTGCTGTGAAAGTAAGTAAATGATGGTCTACTTTACTCTATTATCATTAAACAGTATATATTTATTCTATTTAATTTCAAATCAAATATCCTGTACCCAAAAAGAGAAGTATTTCTGATCCTGCACTCCCCATCCCCCTTACCCAACCAAGGACATATTTAAAACTTAAGGGCAAATGTTCCATAAAACACTGCCCAACCCTTTGCAAATTCCCTGCATAACTCTCACATGCATCCTCTAACTTTAGTCCATCCCTACTCCAAAGTTGTAATTTGCCCTCCAGTCCTTTTTTTTTCCTTCTCTTTTTTCACAATCTTTGAGATGGCAATTAGCTCAAGAGATGCACTTAGAGCTTTGCTTCAATTACAGATCCCTCCTCTCAAGCTATATGCTCTGCTGTTTTATGCTAATTTAAACATTCTTTTGCATGAAACATCAGTCTGAATTCTCTAATTGTTCCCCCCTTATCTGAGATTTGTCTCATGCTTTCCACCCATGGGTGTGGTGATCTGCATCCCACATAGTCCCAAAGGCTAACTCTTTTGCCTGGGATGAGGTTTTGTTAAAGAAAATCCCTTGAGACAGAATAACTAAAGCTAAAGAAAAATAGCAGTATTAGTGCTGACCATTAATACAGTCTTTTTCTCTCTAGAAAGCTTCACAAAGTGGAGTAAACATTGTCATCTGCATTTAACAGGTACATAAACTGTGGCAAAGACCAGAAGGTTACATTTGATAGATCAAGACAAAGACAGATCTGATATGGAACCATAGAGGTTTGGAGTACTTGATACTCGAGGACATTATGCCCCATTTTCCCTTAAATGATAATATAAAAGGGTGATACAGCTGAGCTACAAGGTTATCATGATTTTCCTTTCTCTTTGTGTCCTTCAGGTTTTGTGGATTTTATCTGGAATACATGCAGGTGATCTCTAGAAGCAAATGTTACTCCTCCCTTGAACCTCAACACTTCTGTCTTCAGCTTAACTCTATCAATGCTTCCCAACCCAGCCTTCAAAGATATTCCTTCTTTCTTCCATGAAAACACTTTGGTGCAGAACACATTTAAATAATGTGTTGCAGGAGAAATATTAGGTTGAGGTACCAGGTATCAGGGTACCAAATGCTCTGAAGCAGTCACTGGAAGAAGCAGCACAAGATGCCCTTGAGAATTTCAAGGAAGCAAAGAGAGCCTGTCTTCATGCCAACAGTCCTGGCTGAAAAATGATGCTGGACTTAATGGCTGCAAAGACACAAAATCGTATGACACTTCATTCCTGGTTGTGCTCCTCACCCCCAAATTTGTGCTGCTGTATATTAAGCATCCCCCTTGTGAAGTTAAAGTAGCTCATAAAAGTGTTAAGTAAAAAGTCAAAACTTACATGGGAACTGTTACATTTTCTCTGTGTGGCCATAATGAGGTTATTTATGGTACATGTAGGAAAGATTAAAGGTTTTCATAATAAAGGAAAGCAAGAGCTCAAGAATCGGGTGCCTCCTAACAGCACTGACTCTCAAGACAGGATAAATCACCCAAGCAACCATTAAAACTTCAAGAAGATTGCTTGTAAACCTCCAAGCAATGCCAATAAAGCATATTCCTTGCCATATAGCAGTCCATATGGTAGAGCTCAGCAGTTTTTCAAAACTGAGGGCTCTTCACAATTTAACCCTACTCTCTTTTTCCTTAGAGGGCATAGCGCAAATGAACCACTATCAAATCAATGCAATCTTTAAATGTGGGAGGGCAGGGAACATGGAGAGCAGACTCAGGAGAAGTTAACTTACCAGGCTTCTCAGAAGCATGGAGATGGGTTGGATTCCTGTGCTTAAGAGCTCAGTGCCATTTTTCATGACACTGCTTCTTGGGGGTCTCCCATCATAACACAGTGTTAGAGGCATGTTTTTATGGGCTCTCGGGAAGTTAGGAAAATATTCCAAGGCTTCTCAAGGTTCTGGTTCATTTGCATTTTAAAAAGTCAAGTCTGCCCATCCCTTCTACTCTGAAAGGCCAAGGTAGTGAAAACTGCGATAAATCACAGTGTAAGCTTGCACGTGGCATAACATCAGCAACTGTATAGAACACAGCCAGAAGTCCCCCCTTAAGTTTTACACCAGAGAAAAGCCCCAAACCAAAGATATAGTTGTTATTTTTGTTAGTTTAGGGGTTAGTTTTCAGGTTTTCCTTTCTTTTCATTTCCCTATTTCTTTTTCAGGAAAACCTCACCTAGCATTAGAGATGTGACCCTACTGGCTCAGGCTATGCAGAGGTAAGTACTGAAGAAAGCAACGTCAGAGTTAATATGGGCCAGCACTTGCTTAGAATAATTCCCAGAGATGGATCATGTCTGGGCCAAATCCTGCAAGCCTTCCCAGCGTATTTCTCTTTTGTTTCATTTTTTTCAAGCCTTACTCAAGAGAAGTTACCGAGTCTGATCTTCATGTTAATTCTTAAGCTTGATTTAAGAGAGTAGAGCAAATTTATGAAGAGCCCTAATTCTGCAGACTGCAGATTCCCCATGGAGACGTGCAGCCAGCTTCTGGGGAATACTGGTAACAGACTCACTTCCCACAACAACAGCTTGATTCTCACTGAGGGATTTCTAGTGTTATTACATAATAAATAACAATGATTATAATAAAGATAAGGAAAACCTATCAGTATTTAAATAATTCTGATTGAAGCAAATGTTCAGAAGATTTTGGCAAATACTTCCTCCCTCCTCCCCCCCACCCCCCGGCTGTATTGCATGAAAACAGTTCTGGGAGGAAAAGGAAGTAAATCTAAATCACTTATAAATACATTAACATTGGTCACTTGTGTAAATCAATTGAACTAGTACATTAGCTGATATAAATTATTGTTCTATTAGTTTTCAGAGACTTATTCTAAAGCTGTGCTAAAGTAATTGGCTTATTCAGTTGAAATGAGTCCAGTGACTTTGGTGCATATGTGAACTGGGACTTAACAATAGAGGGAGATGGATCCGAAGTGCCTCTCTATCCAAACTACACTATCACAGTCTTCAATGCAAAGCCCACAGAGGGTTCCCTGGAATAAGCCCCTCCAAGTAAAATGGGAGCATAGACGTAGTGAGGCAAAGGCTGGAGGGACCAACAGTCAAGAAACTCCAGTAAAGGCTCAGTCGTGGTTCTCCTGCCATTGCTTGCACTAATCTAGGAAATTCTAGTCCAACACTTAGCATACAAATGGGGAGAGAGTTTCCTGTCTGGCGACACCAAATTGCATTTCATGCATAGCCAAAATGTATTTTCTTTGTCTGTGGGAAGGTCAAAAGCACAGAAGAGTCAGACCCACAGTCAGATCAAAGCAGAGGGAGTAAATTGGGAACTAATATTAAAAAACTTTGGCCACTGTGATGCGAGTCCACTAGAATCTCATTCCTATTTATTTCTGCTCCCTTACTCCCCAGAAATGTGTATGCTGCCAGTACAGTGTCTGTATTTCTTTTTAAGTACCCTTCTGAATTAACCATTGTATTTGCAGAGCAGAATCGTTCAGCAATCCACCCAGAAATGCCCATGAGATTTGAAGGTAGCCTGGAAATCTTTCAAAGGACACCAAAGATAACTACACTGGGTCTTCTATTGCATTTCCATTTTATGGCATCTTTTTATATTCTGTAGTAGGCTTTTCTGAATAAAAATGAGACAGCCTCTTAAGAGGCCTTTTTATTATTTGCATTTGGCAAAAACAGCCTTAATGAGCTGTTAAGAGTCATTCCCCAGTCCTATTGTTGGCGATGCATGGGAGCCTGTAAAGTGTTGAAAAGCCAAAAGACAATTTATGATCCCTGATGCTATCCCTTCCTGAGACAATTCTTCAGAAAGGAAGATATCTGGGGAGTAGGAAGTCCCATTATTTAAATGCCTGAGTAACTTTTACTGGAGTCATAACTGTGGAATTTGCTATTTTCATTTCAGAACTGTTTACACTCTCTGTGCTCACTTTAAAAGCAGCAATGTCATGCCTGCCCTTCATGCTCATTCCAATCTGCAGCACTAGAGAACAGGAAGATGACTCAAGGAAAATTCCCCATTCATCCCCGGGATCGAATAAATAGCACCAAATTCCAAGCAGACACTAATCAATTTATGAATCTGTTATATTGTTTTCCAAGCAGCACTCATGCTTAATATCTGGAGGCAGTGGTCCTTTTGTCAGCACTAGTCACATTAGCCTGGTCCACACAGGTCTGGAAAGTGTAAAGGAACTCGGATTTACTGACATATGGACAGGAGGGTTATTCAGCACAGTGGGGAAAAAATGAAACAAAGAGTTTCCCAGGTTTCTGCAGCAGAGGGATGTGTGGTTCTTGCCATTGTTTTCGCTTTGAAAATGGGCAGCAGCCGGTAAATGTCGGAGGGGTTTGTTAGTGACTGAGGGTGCTGACGAGACAATCAAATATTTGTGACAAAGGCAAAGACCTTGGATGTTATCGTTGACACCCAGATGTCTCCAGAAAGGAGCAAATATTGCATTCTTTGTATTGTCTCTTACTGTAAATGACAAAATGACATCTTTTACCATGCTCATGTGTATTGATCTGCTTCAGCCCTTACTAACTTAAATAATGTAAACGGATGAGGGATAGGTTTGTCTGACAGTAATTAAGTGATACTCTCACTGTCTGAACAAAGAGATGACCCAATGAGGCCTTACAACCAGTGCAATTGTTCCTATTTTGAGAGCTGTAATCACTTCTACTATTAATGAAAGCAAGGAAGATATTAAAATAGTTGAAGATTCAAAGCTCTCTTTAAGAAGTCAGTTTTTACACAGACAATATTATCTTTTAATAAAAACAGACAGTATTCTCCATTGTGATATTTCCAGCACATGCCTGGTCACATAATCTCAGCAAAACTCAGGTTTACAATGAGCACCCTGTACAGTCACTCAGCACTCAGAACCGATATATAAGAGGAGGGAAAAGTCATTCAAATGGTTAATTGAAGCACCTGGGGAAGCTTGATATAGTGACTGGCCAAAAGACACCACACCACAACCCAACCAACAAATGGCTCTAAATGCTGTTGCGCCTCTGATAAGAAACTCTCTGCTACAATCTGTCGTTGCAAGATACCTGCATGTCACCCCAAGGGTGCCGGGTGGCTGACAGTTTAAAAGAGAGCAGAGGAAACCCAAAACTGCTACAGAAGTGGATTGTTGCCAACTCCAAGCCCCCTGATCTGAACAGGAGGTGGGTCATCGCCTGATTTTGGTGTGTGGATCTGCACTCACTGGGACATATATACAGGGAGCATGGTGGAAGCAGTCCTGATAAGCGGGAGCCCCATGGGGTGCATCACCATAACCCAGCCCAGCACGGAGGGACTGGTGCCTTCCTTCCTTTAGTCCTTTAAGGGTGGTGGAAATCTCTAATGGGGATAGAGGGAGCAATCTCTAATTCTGGGTACCACTGGCACAGATGAGAATCAGGCAGTGAGAATTCAGGCCATTGTTACATTTGGGATTTCATTTGGTTACAAAGGGCACACTGTGCTTTATTTGGATATAGATGTATAATTTTAAAACTATTTTTTACGAAATAATTGAACAATTTGATTGCCTTCCTTTTATTGGTACATGTAATAGTCACTTATGTTTTACTGTAACAGAATAGTGTCCAAAAATCAAGTAACTTGGTTTAATAAAACTGCCAGCACAGGTACCACTGTTAAGCCTACCTACTAATAAGCATGATAAAGTATCAGATCCTGCAGCAATTTTTCCAGATCAAATTTCCATCAGCTCTAGCCTGTGCCTAATCTCTAATTTTTTTCAGGCACAATAATACTCTTCTGTTTGAATTTGGTTTTCTAAATCCCCTGAAACTTCAGGGTCTGACTCTGACCTTGCATCCCGAAATGCTCAGAGTGGCTTTAAGACTTACTCCTTCTTCCATTAATAGAAATATAACCACTGTATAATTTTGTCTTCCATTGGGGAAATATTGCCTTGCTGTTTTGTTCAAGCTCATGTCCTTTGTCTGAAATGTAATCATCAGCAATTACCCATGTGCAGAGCATTTTGTCACAGTTACTTACTGCTCACAAGCCAGCCTGACATAGTAAACAGTCAGATGTGAGGCCAGCCTCTGGCTGGTGGAAGCGGCTGTGAGAAGTGTGACAATAAAGAGATGCAAATCCACAACAGCTGGATTCTTGGCTCCTCACTTGGCTTCTGATTGTTTGAAAATGTTCTTTCCTTCTGTAATTTTATTTGCATAAAACCACAACACAATAATTTGACGACTGCTCACCCTCACGCTGTGCATAGGAGCAAAACAGCTTAATACAGAACTGAGCAATCAATTTTATTTTTTTTTTTCCCTGAAATCACATATCTTTCACTTTCTTTTCTGTGCTGTGACTTACAAAAGTGACTTACAGTGCAGCTGGGTTGTGCGGTAAAATGAGTAATTCGTACTTGTTAAAAGAAAGGATTATTCTTCTGTTAACTCACGGAACAAAGCTTCCCAATAAATGTTGTACTCTGCTATGCAGTGAGTGCTTTTGTCCAGTTCATAGCACAAATCATACTGTTCCCCGGTGCTCATCCACAGCAGTATTCTTTAATGCTTAACTCAGTGACCTCACAAAAATAATTGGTGTGAAGCAAATTTACTTAGCCCTCTGCCTTTATTTGCAGTCTGAAAGGCTCAGAGAATTGTGCATATTGTTTATGGAAATGAAGAGGGAGAAAAGAAAACAGAACGTTACTCCCCAGATAAAGATGGGCCCATGCACAGAAGAAACACAGGGGCTTAGCATGATGTCCCTGCCTGCATTATAGACACTTAATGAAAGATGCTGATCGACTAATGCAACTGCAAATCAGTTCAGTGACTGTGAAAATCCATTCCAGCTGCTGCGATTTAAAACAGTTAACATTTCTGATGTTGTTCTTAAGTTAAAATTTCAGGTTTAACTGTGAGTGTTGACTAACAATTATCCCCCAGATGCAAATAGCAATGATTTATGAGCAGATTTCTGTTGATTTACAAGTGAAAGAATAAGCCCAATTCTCATTTCTCAGTATAAATCTGTATTTAAAAGCTCTATTTGAAACTCTGGGGATTTTTAAGTTCTAGACCCAGGCTCTTGTTCCGGACTCTGCCTTCATTCCGCACTGTTAGCGCTGATACAGTCAGTAGCCTCACGCCTGGCAGCCCCTTTCATAGCAAGAGCCTTCAGAGGAAGGGGTGGGAAGAGTGCTGAGGAACAGATCAAAACACTGGTTATTTGTCTGCCTATATATTTATATGTATATGTATGTAAATCTTCCCCGTGGAAAAAAAACAACTCTTTGGTTTAAAACAGGGTGATAGACATAACAGAATAGTTTTGCTTGATGTGCATGTGATATAACCATACCACAAAAGCAGCTTACCAAACAGCTTGCAGAGATTAGCTAACAAGAACTAAGCTATTCTTTTCAGAAGGTGTTATTAGCATATTTTTCATCAATACTATACTTAACAGCTACTACATAGCAGGAAGTGGTATTTAACCTCTTGTTACAATGTAACAAGATTACTTTGTATGGTTATGTTACATTCCATTCATAAAGGCCCTCCTGTGTCCAGTTAATTAGATTCACTGTTTGGCAGCATTAAGTGGAAGAAAAATGCAACAGAATGTATTTGGAATATTGAGATTTTAAACTTGGTTTGGCTTTAATGTTATACTGAGAGCTATATGAAACTTGATGTTGAGAGATAAATGGCATTCAGTAGACTATTCCATCAGGCTTTGATTAATACAGGCGTTTATTCACTTAAATTCCCAATGTTTAAAGGAAAGCTAATTCTTGAAGCTATAGTTATTTGAAATGGATGAACATCACCTGATCTGGGGACAAACCCAGGTGAAACTACTTTTCCTTGATATGGTTATAAAGCCTGGAGCTAGAGAGGACTCTTCTTCAAAGACTTGTGCTTTTCAGTGAATTATGGCTTGGTTTGGAAAAGGGCAGGAGCATTCTGAAGACGTTTATCTGAATTTAGAATTCGGAATAAAGCTATAAAGCAGGTGAGTCCTGTGGGATGTTGTAGTTCTGTTTTGAACAACATCTGTGGTCCTGATAATCTTTTTCCTTAAGATTTCCGGGGTTGCCGGAGTGCTGTTTGTTATTTGCAAGATCCAAAGTTAGCTAACAAAAAATATAATGTGAAAGAAAGAATAAACTTGTAGCAGCTGCTTCTAGTTCGGCAGTTACAGCAGCAGTTCTACCCTTTTGTAGAAGCTGTTCTGTGCTTCTGCACAAAAACCTTGGAAATCAGTTAACCAAGCCTGCTCTTCCATCTCCTGTGGAAACACGGGTTACCTCTGTGGAAAAGAAGAGGGAAAAAAAAGGCTAATTAAATTCAGCAATGTAGCTTAACAATGCTACTATTTTGCTGTTTGGCTCTACAATGAGCGTGCCTGGCTGCAGTATTACAGCAGCAGTTTCTGTGCAGCAGCACAAAAGACACATCAGATCTCTTTTTTTAACTCTCCTTCCACTCATCTTCCTCAGGCTCCTCAGCACAGGCCTTACTCCTGGTGTATTTTTCTTTAAGCCGAAGAAAAATCTACAAGTGAACAGAGAAAATGTGGGTTTGTGCCCAAGATTTAAATGTAAGGAAAAAAAAAAAAAGGAAAAATTTTTGCAGGGATTTTTTTTTTCTACATGAGAAATGTAAGTTCTATTGAACTGCCTTTTAAAAATATTCTGAAAGTGCTAATATGTCATCATGAGTTTTAGAGGGTGCCTGGCTAGGTGGGGGAGTTAGATGAGCTACAATCCTGAGGACAGCCAGAGAACAAAGTGTAATTTATGCTTTAGGAGCTTGTTGATGCGGATTAAATCCACAAGTGAAATCATATGCTAAAAAAGGGGGGGGGAGGGGGATGAGATGGGATCTGGCTGCACTTCTGAGTCTACCCCGGCTTTTCCAGGAGGTAGGATGGTGTTTGCTGTGGGGGCATGGAGGTGTTCTGCATCTCTCTCCTGTGTATACAGCCCCTCCTGTACACACTCCTCATCCTTTCCACTGCAAAGACAACTTTCCCTGACATGGGTAGCGATTTTCTGGTGGATGGATGGGTGCCTTATAGCTGCAAGAGGGAGTGCTGAGCTGCAGCATCCCACCAGGCTGCCCAGCCAGCATGCCAAAGGGGACCCCTGTTTGTGCTTCACATGCTGCTCCTACCGGCAAACATCTTAAAGTAAATCAGCTTTCACCCCAGCTTCCCAGCCAGACCTCTTCTTGCTCTCCTGCCCCTTGGACAGGGGACCCAGGTGAATGCAAAGAGAGCACCCAGGCAGGCCACCCTGCCATGCCGTGGGTACACTGAGCCCTCCAGACCTTGCACCAGACAAGCAGTGCAGTGAATCTCAGCTTTGCTACTGCTCCTTCTTGGGATAAATTCTTTAAATGATTTTGTTTGTATGTTTCCAGGCTGCAAAGTTAATTTAAAGGGAGACTGTCAAGGTTAGCAAGCTCAGAATCTGATTTGACTGGCCATCCATGTTTCCTAATAATTGTTTGAAAAAGTCTGCATAGTTCTTTTTCCTCTTTTTTTTTTTTTTTCCTCTTTCCTCAAGAAAAAGATATTTCTCCAGGGAAATATATCAAAGCTGCAGGTCAGGCTTCATAGGCAATCCTCCTAAATCTGCCCAGTGTTCATACATAATAGAGGAAAAGCAAATTAGAATGAAAGCAAGCTTCCTTTTTAAGTTTTCCAAAGGAATGAGTTTATTTAAAAGAAAAAGAAGCTGACCCAAGAGGAGGATTTTATAAATGCTGTACAATTCCTTAAGCAAAACTCTTTGAAATTTAAAAACCAAACAAACATAGCAAGTATTTGTCAGTGGATTATGGGGCACTTATTGACTCCCACAGTGGTTCCCACACTTCCCAGGGTCACTCCTAAATAGTATCCCCTCACATCTGCTGCAGCCCCTCCAGATATAACTGCTAAATCCTGTCACCCAGACACTGTGATTACTGTGTGCTGGACTTATCAATTATCCGATCAATAACCTATAAGATGTGTATCCTCTTATATCTGTTTGCAGAATCTTCCTTTTTCTCCCTGTTACTGTGACCTTTATGAAACAGAACATGGCGAAGCTTTTGGGTTCTCTGCTTCCAGGGTTTGGGTTTTTTCAGGAAAGAAATGAGGGTACCTGTTTTGTTTCAAGGGCAGCTAAACCTTTTACTTTTTATGCTCTTAAGTTGTAGAGAGACATTAAGTAAATATGAACCCTGAAAGTTACTTCTGGTTCCAACAGGACTGCACTTACTTTTTTGCAGGTATTCCCAGAAAAGCAAAGGATACTGTGATACTGAAATCTTTGCAACACTAGGGCCAACATCAACAGATGAATTAATAACTGAGGCATTTGGAGTCCTTAGCATCTGAACATCAAACTCGTATAGTCTCTCTGCAAGTGCACTACGAGTGTGCATCCTATCTATCATCACCATTGGCTGAGAGATCAACGAGTTATTTTAGGGTGCCATAGAGTACGGATAAAGCTAACAAAATCAATGCGTTACAGAACCTTACATAAACCACATAATGCTCAAAAAATAACTTTCCAAGCTTGATTTGTCATGTCTTTTCATGGCTCTTAAAAATACCACTTGCTTCGCTCCCACTGGTCAGGATGGCGAGCACATTTTATACTCTGTGTATCAGGATCAGACCCATAGTGTTATCTCTTACACAGACATAAAATATTTCACCTCTGTAGATACAGTCCCCCAGAACTGTCAGAAATACTGCAAATGAAAACTGTGAAACACTGCGTATTTAGTTGAAAAGTTTCATTGCAACTAATTTGTTATTTTTCTGCTTTCAAGGATGATCAAACTGGGTTTGATTTTAGTTTTTCCTTCTCTTTTCTGTAAGTTTTTTGGTGTTTTTTCCCCTTCCACTGCCACAATAGGGACTGAGAGAAAACAAAACACAAAACCAACCAACTTTCTTTTTTCTTGAAGATTATTATTGAAATAACTTCTGAAAAGCAGCTTGAAATTGAATTTTTGATTTTGCTTTTGAGCTATCACATATTTCCTCATGACAGCCAAGCCCTATGGAATTTCTTCAAATGAAAGCAAGCCGAGAGCCCTAGCTGAATTTTCCATGTGTTTCTACAGCCGCCTGTGGATGTTTCTCTGGACTGCCACTGCAGGAAGACCCGCGCTCGCTCCAGCGGAACTTACTCCTAGTGTACGTGTGTGGATGAGCCCTGGTCCCACAGCCCCCTGGCCCCGCAGCCCCGGGAGCTGTCCAGCAAGGGCTGGGAGTGGAGCGGCTTCTCCACCAGCAGGAACAGCCAGAGAGGTACCCTGAAAGCCGACAAAACGCTGCTTTGCTCCTTTATGCTAGGCGAGAATTGAGGACTGTTTGTTTTCACCTCCTGTAGGTCTCACAGAGCTGCATCACCCTCCCAAAGCAAGAAGCTGCAGAGGGCAATGATGTGTGACAAGTTGCTTTATGAGCACAAACGCACAGGCAGGCACCCTACATTTACAGCCTCCGTGTTTGTACTGAACAAACGTCCTGCAGCCCACAATACCCTCACTCTAGCTGCAGAGCGAGTGCCTCCTGCACCTTAAATCATTCCTGCAAAGGAAGGGTTCACCTACTGCCATGGGAAATATGGTTCTGTTCAGTTTCCTGTAAAGCTTTCTAGGGATATTACAGGATTTTAAAGGCTTCATTGTATCACCTATGTGAAAAATGAGTATCTGAAGAAATTGTCTTGACCTCCCTCTGCAGGCTTCTGTCCAGCATCTTTCCCCCCCCCCCCCCAAAAAAGGTGTCCCATGCTTTAGGACTCCTTCCATCTCGCTTCCCACTGGTGTTGTCTTTTGGTCTCAAGATTAATGCCTTACATCTGCTCCACTTGTTTTGTAAAAAGGGATAACTACATATGAGGGATCAATTATTTGGCTATAACTCAGCAAAGTACAGAGCCATGTACCAAAATTTAAATGCACGTGTTCTCTTTGGATTACTTATATGCTTCTTATATACTTAAATTCGGGTGCCTGTGTAAGCAGTTGGTTGAATAAGGGCCTAAAATGGTATGCTATTGCTCAGTGTAAATTATACTTTAAAGCTCATTCTAGAGCACCATGGTAAAATAAGTCTTTATCTTAGCTACCTAGTACTAACGAAAAACAATATTATCAGTACTTTTGCTATAGCAATTCACTTAAAGAGAGATGTTGTACAACTACAGAGAATGTCTAGCCATGCTTCTTGATCAACCTGATAATTAATAGGAATAGGGGAAAAGCCCGGTATTTCTGAGTGCTGATCAGGCAGCAAAGGCACTCCAAACATCTGAAGAAAAAACAGTTTGTTAATTGCTGTCTAGACAGTTTATTGCTGCAATAAGATCAAAACACAGAATACTGAGGTTTGTGGTATGAATCATGCAGACTAAACAATTGTTTTATTGCATTTACAGAGCACTTGATTTATAATGCAGTCAGCTTGGTAATAAAATTCCTCCATTGTACATCCTGAATAATTTCACCTCTTTTCACATCTCTCTGTTTTAATTCTATATCAAGATGCTTTAAAAATGTCTGGATGGAGAGGGGATTACTGTCATGTATATATAAAGTTCCTTATCTTGGGTCTCTCTATATCATCACTGAGCATACAGAGTTCAGCTGAGCCTTGATCAGCTGATGGTATTCTGGATGCATTGAAGAACAGATTTACTGGGCTGCAGCCTGGAGTGAGTGCACTAGAGGGGAAATCAGGCTGTCCCATTGCAAGAGGTTTCATTCTGCTTCACATCCAGCCAAAAGAGGTCAATCAGGCAAGTGACTTCTTTAAAAAAACTGTATTACTCTACAAAATTTTAGTCACTGAGAAGAAAGATTCATTTGTCCATTTCTGTGGGTATCTCCGAGGTTGAAGGGGAGTTTTTCTGGGAACTAAGAAACTCTTGGGATGATGGAAATTCTTCTTGTTTTAATTTAGCACTGAGCTGGGATAAGGGCATAGTTGCATGAAATCTCAGTCTGTGCCAAGTGCCATCTTTCCCTGAGAGCATAAAGTGATGTTGTCTGAGTTTTTGTAGGAGACAATTTTGTTGGGGTTTGGATTTTTTTTTTCTCATTCCCTTGTTTTAATAAATTATGATCATCCCAATATCCATGAAGAGCAGAGAAGTAATAGACCAGATTGTAGTTCTAGACCAAAATCAAACCAGAGACCTAAATCTGGAGGATCCTAATTTCACAAATTACAGGCTGCAATCCTGGTCCCACAGGTTACAGGGGAAATGTTGTCATTGACTTCAGTGAGTCACCATTACACCTACAAATGTGGCGAATTATTTCTTGATAAATCTGACAGTGCAGGGGTAAAGCAGATGCTATTTCTCACCTTATAAATGCCTGTTTACATAAGATTTTGAAGTACAAGCTGTTTGGGTAAGTTTAGATAAGTATCTTTGGTATAAGTATTGGGGGAAGGGGGAGAAATTCTTCTGCAGAGTAATCCCCTGATTAAGAAGGTCTGTGCTGTCTCATTGTAATACCTTGACTTGAATATCGTCTCTGTAGTTGTATTTCAAGTTAAGCTATGTAAAAGGGCAGGCCTGACTGGTAAAATATGTCTGAAGTGGAGGTATCTTTGCATATATCCACACTAGGCTTCACCAGTAAGAGCTGATATTCCTTTTGGTCAAATGGAAATTCTTTAAGCTATTTAAGCACTAGGTCTATATCAAGACTGTTCCATTCACAAAGCAGCTGAAGGGACTCTTCATTATTTCCTGGTACAAACTGCACTCCAGGGAAATGAAAGAAAATACTCCTGCTGCTTACCTTCCTGGTGTGTGGAAATCAGTCCTCGCTCTCTAAAAATCAACCAGTATTACATTGCCTGTTTGCCTTGTAATTCCTCTTGCAGAGCTGCAGGAAGATCAGAGTGGCTCCATTTCAAGCTGCATCTGGACCTCTAGCTTCTACCTAAGGCAGAACTAACCTTCCTGAATGTCCTTAGCGCATGGAGAGCCAAATCTGCATGGAAGAGATGATCCCTGAGAAATGTAGGGGCAGGAGTGTCTTGCAGAGGAAGAGCACTGAAGGCAGGAGCCAGTGTGAGTTAAGGTAGGTCTCTGGGTACCAGCCTGGAGAGTGTCTTGTGAGGCTTTGCATTTCTGGAAAGCAAGAGTCTCTGAGCACGCTCAGGTGATGATCCTGCTGAACGGTGATGCACTTTCAAAAGAGACCCACAGGTTCTTGGAGAACAGACAAACTCAGGCACACAGCCCAGTGAAGAAGGGAAAGGCATTCGGGCAGACCACCTCCACAGACTTCTTTCTTCTCTAAATGACAGAAACAAATACAAGCAGAGAACAAGAAAGTGCCTTTTTAAACAGCTTGTTTATTTATTTTTTAAAGTAATGGTAGTCTTAGACAAAAGCAAATACTAAAAGCCACCATGATAGGGCAGGGCAAGACAGGCAAGCGGGCTTTTAGCAGCATAAATCAATGCCTTGTGAAGAGAAGGATGCTGAAAAGAATACCTGAGATGTAAACAGAGCTCGGTAATTTTGCAGGCAATTCAGGAACTGACCATTTAGACCTGATGTCAATAATGCCGAACTATAGTTCTCCAGTTTTGAAAGTCCGGATAAATTATTTGGTTACTTTCTAACAAAGCAGAGTGTCTGTTGCTGCTGGGAGGATTTGGCACCAAATTAGCTGCTGGAAATAGCAGTAAAAGCTCTTTTTCAGAGCCCAGCTTCTACGCAGGTATTTCTTAAAGCCGAGCAAATATTTTGAGAAAGGGTGCCTTAGTCCCGTGTGTTAGGACACTGGCCCACATCACTAAAGCTACAAGAGGGGTTTTTTTATACCAGTTCAGGAAGTTTTCTCTTCTGGATCTCCAATGTTTTGTGTGCAACACAGTGATGTCAGCCACCAGCACATTAAGCAAAATTTGTGGTATGACTCCTGCATGTGTTGCTCAAGATGCTCTGGAGTCCATTCTCTACTGCAGAGGACCTACCACACAGCTCTTACCCACCCCACTACAAGTGGCCAATATACATGGGCAAGTCAAGGTATTCTGATGAAGAACTTCAAGAGAAAATTATGGAAATTTGTTTTGCCCACTTTTCAGCCTAATTTTGATTTACTCATCCCCAATGGCCTTGAGTGTGTTATTGTAGAGAATGACTTCCGCCACCTGCTTGGAGTGTGAACCCAGGCAGGAGGGCAGCACAGATGATGTGTCCTCTGGTCCAAAACTGTCCTTGAGACAAAAGAGCAGAGGAATTTATGGTGGGGAAAGGCAGACTGAGAGAAGGTTGATGTCTAGGGAAAGACACCAAAATGTTGTAGATATGGTGAGCAACAAATGTAGGTGCTGAAAGGCATTATAGACCAAAGACCCAGTGAGTTACAGCATGACAGCCAGTGTGTGAGAGCCAGTGCTCCTCTGGCAAAGCACCTTCTCTCCCATCAGTGTAACACAAGCTGTTACAAGCACACATACTCGGGGGCAATCAGTATGCTTTCTTTTACATGGCTTTAAATGCTGTTAGAAGTATTTCTGTCATTTATTGCTACTCAATAAAGTTTTATCTTGTGAAAGTCATGATTTATTTACTCCATCTTGCAGAACAGACCTGTGCACTCTCCCACATCAGCACCCCTTTACCAGATTCATAAAATGTGTTAACAATTCATTTAAAATTCATATACTAGCAGAGTACAGTTCCTTCACAACACTGCACCAAGTAATATAAAGCAGCACGTGCCCTGACATATGGCACACTGTCAGCGTATGCTCTTAAGGTCTCTCTCAGCTGTAAGTACTTCAGTGTGCTTCTGTAATTGCTCTTGTGCCCAGCTAGCCAAACAGCATCTTTCCATTTTCCAGTTATCACAGAGCTTTTGTTGATTTTCCTTCCTAGCTGCCAAGAAAACAGATTGTAAGAATAGCTGGTTTAGAGAGGGACTGGTCAAGAGTTTATGTCCATGCTTTCAGTTTATCAACTGCTGGTTTAACTGGGGGCTTTCACCTGCCCAGACAAGATGCAGCTTTTTGCTGGTCTGTGTGAGTTATACAAGCAAGAAGGTAAGATGGGAATCAAAATGAGGGTTTCTATCCAAGTGTGTCCCTCTAGGAAAATCATCTTCGCCTGTAGCTCTCCCAAAAGTTCTTCTGAAAGGTGCAATTATCACATGGCTTCAGTGACCTTTTACTAATGGCTGTGAGATATCTCTGGTTATTCATTTTCCCCAGTATATTTCGTTTTACTGCAGCGTACCTGCTCACAGCACAGGTATTTTCCTTTCCCAGCACCAAAGGACCCTGGCTCTGAACCTGACCTAGAAGCATCTCACCTCCAGGCTCTTTGCAGCAAGATGCCACACTTCCAACCTCGTCCAGGTGATACAGACTTATGGAACACAGTCTCAGTCGTTGTTATCCTCTGGTATGTCACAATATCTGCATAATTCCCGACACATTGAGGTGTGAGGGATCTGTGATACCTCTGCAGCCTGCTTGTTTCCTTCTATTCCTATTTTAACAGGGCTGTGCACTGGCAAAGACAGCCTGATATTTGTGAATTCCAGAGGGAAAACTGCTGGCCATTTTGTGCTGGCCTAAACAGCAATGAGAAAATTTTGGGGTGTGACAGGATGCAAGTGTGTGTTTCAGGCCTTAACTGTCCTTCAAAAGAGCACCCAGCTGGGTGACTCTGCTCTCTGTGAAGTTAGCAAGAGTCCTTGCTGCATTCCTCACAATGTTGCTACACACATTTGTGCAATATTTGGCTTCTTTGTGCAATATAATTAATGAAACATGTCTCATTGGCACCAGCATCCCTAGGGACCCCAAAGCAAATGAGAGCCTTTGAAGCCTTACAGGGTCTTAACAGCAGAAAATATTTACCACAAGTTTATTAAACCAAGCTTTACCGGTAATAAATTAGCAGCCTGTAGACATGTCTTTTTCTTGAGGAGCTGATGTTAATCTTTTAGAGAAATATAGTAACAATTTACAGTCCTCATAGCACCTTTCAATCTTTCCATTCACATGCTGTAGATACACTTTGCTACTAAAACCTCTAAGTTTGGTGTGATGTCCCTTTCCAAGCAGGTCCTGTGCAGAAACCAGCAATGAAGCAAGGAACTCATGTCCATATTCAGTTCTCAGAAATTCCATAGAAGACATCATGCCTTATCTAGCACATACAGGTGCATGTGAGCAAAACCCTACACATAATACCACCATTTTATTCCTTTCCCATAGCCACTCATCCGTGGTTCTGGAAGCATTTTAATGACTTTATCCCAAGTCTCAGCGATTGAGCTGGGGGTGGCTGATAGTCTGTTCTGTCCCTACATCTGCAGTTCAGGTTATGCGATCTTACTGTGCTGTTTTAAAGCCACAAAACACTGGGGGTGTATTTACGGATTTGCACGTCCCTTACACTGCACCATTGTATGGTAAATTATATTGGAGCCTTTCCTGAGCTCATTAACAAAAGCCCATTGTTTGAGGGTGTTATAGATCCCACGTGCTCTGCCCAGGAGTTATGCTTGTATCATGAAAGAGTTGGCGAGTTCACATGAGAACCGTTTTCTAGTATTTCTGTGTGGATTTTTAATGACATTTTTGCAGGTGCACAGCTTAAAAAAGGGCTCTTTTCTTAGCCTACAGAGGTCTTCCAACATTCAGCTGGAGCAACAGTCATAGCAATGCTTGTTTTTTAAGAGTGATCTCAAAATGTTGTTCAGTTTTGTTTTATTAACAGTGTGTTTGAGTATCTCTCCGCTAAATTGGATATATGAATGGGGACCAGCTTATGCAGTTCAGTGAAAGCTAAATCAAGTCCAAGGCAATTGCAGTTGAGGATGTGTGCAGATTAAGAAGTTATTATTAAGAAGTTCATGTTCTAAGTGTAAATGTTCTCAGTGTAAATGCTGTCTTAAGTTAATATACAATTAAGACAGGATCAGGCCTTATGTGTTAGGTAAAATTTTCCTCACTGTGTTTGTCACATATTTGACATAATGTGGTAACTACTAAAAGGTCCAAAACCTGTGGACTGAACTGTGACATCTGTGACGGAAGAGCTTGGAGACAAAAAGGGCTTTGAGTGTTCTTGCCCCATTGCACTGTTCCCAGTTCTCATCCCAAGCTGGCTCTCCATCCCTTGTTTTCTGTGTGTGTGTGTGTGTGTGTTTTTAAGCTGGATCAGTTCCCTGCACTGGACGTCAGACTGATTTCACAACTAGATGGGTCAGCACAGGAAGGACTGTGGTGCATGGAAAGAAGCAATGTGGAGGGAATCCTGGATTGGTGGAAACCACAATTGCCTCAAAACTCGCCGTAACATGAATCCACAGATCAGGTTAGTCATAGCCTGCGATGTGCAGCTGATGACTGACCCCATGGGAGAATCGCTTCCCAGCAGCGTTGCGCAAGGGGCTGATACTCTGTCTTCCCAAATCCTGGAGGGCTGAAGCTTATTTGCACTCCAAACAAGGCCCAGTTGGAGTTTACTGTGCAGAATTGTCCCTCTCTAATATAATTCAGCTGTGTATGTATTTCATTGCAAAGAAAATATACCTATGACTTCTGCTAGGTTCACTCTTCAGTAGCCATTACGTTAGTGCTTAATGTCCATTTGACTTACACATGCTAAAAGTACGTTGGGCAGGATTCTGAATAAATGCAAATCAGAAGTGAATCATCTAAAATATTTGGATTTACAGGCACAAGCAGGATCCGAGACAAGCAACTTGTCCTAGTTTTTGTCACACAAATACTAACCCTTTATAAATCATTAATTTCCAGACTCTTTATTATCCAGGGGAAGTAACAAAACAGTAGTATCACATAACACATCCTAAGAATGCCTTGTTCATTTTAAGAGCAAATAAAACTAAATAGCACCAAGTTGTTAGTGATGCAGCCTACGAGACCAAGCAGAAACACAAAAAGGGGACCTTAATCAGGCTGAGGCCACAAAATAAACAGGGGAATGGGTAAAAAAAGAAGAAAAAGAAAAAGGTTGGACAAGAGTGACTTCACATGGACTATCTTCACATAGATACTCTTTGTTTACTGTTACGTGGAAATTGCCTCTGCTCATTACATGGTGGGGCTTTCACTGGGGACACTGCAGCAGTGCTATTACAGCATGAATGGTTTCCACAGCTGCTGCTGCTGCTACCCTTAGCTGCCTTTCTCACAGGAATAATTTAACACCTATCCACAGGCACAGAACTGAGCACAGCACAGCTTCCAATAATAATCACCAAAATTAATTACTCCATCAAGAAAGCAAACTTTTTGTTGTTTTGTTAGCACGGCCCCTCCTCTAATGTGTTTATCATGTGTTGCCCAGGAGTTGCTTGTGATGAAGCAGTGACATTCATTTCCATCTGAAGATGAGGTAGAGAAAGAGCAATAGCGATGTTTCTCTTTCCTATAATGTCACTGAAGTTCACCTTTCTTTGCAGCACCAGCTCCAGGGGCATAGAATGGATCCTGCCATGGGGAGAGGATGCTACACCCCACAGACACCACCAAGGCACAGAGATTCAATCATGCACCTTGTTCCAAAATATCGTGACAGGGTTGCAAGCAGGAAGATGAGAGTTAGATAAAATAGGTGGACATTCTAATTTATTTTGCAGCCTTTCAACGGATAGTGCTGACAACTGAGAAAAGCACAGTTGTTTATTTCTCGTGGGTTTGCTAATACAGCAGTGCCAGGAATGGGACTGCTTTGATACTGTCGAACCTCAACAGCACAAAAAGTTTTGGCTTTTTGTCAATTTAGCTTAAATGACTTCCCACTTTAACTAGTAAAAAGTCCTTTTCTGGCCAGTATTCCAGAGTTTATACTGAACTGGCTCTTTTGCTGGCCTGATTAAGTACTGAGTAAAGCATTGTATTTCTAAAAGGGCTGTTAGCAAAACTAATCCAGGCCTCACACGTTATTTTGGTCCATATGTTAGTTATTTTAGTCTCTGAAGGTTCCCAAATACTATGCATTTACCACTGCCCTTTAAAGTTCTTGTTAGTTACAAAATATTAGAAACATAGTTTTATCTATAAAATGCATAATTAAATTAATCTTTACCATACTTTTTTTACATCACACAGGAAATATTTTAGTGAGATGAATACCACGGATATATAATTAGTACTTTCTACCATAAACTAGATTATAACTTACACTGTCCACCCTGGCTCCAAAAATCCTTGCAGATTTTAATTCAATTGCTGCACTTTATCTGGATGAAAGCATTTGAATTCTATTATTATTATTATTATTCAGTGTGGATTTGTGCCTTTATATAGGTTAGATGTGGTAGCAGTTTTAAACAGAAGTTTAGTGGAAGTCTCAAATTAGGCATTTTTGCATCTATATTTAGGCATCTACCAGATTTTAAATGCTGAACATCTAATTTTTCTAGCTGAGGTTTGCCTAAGTTAGGGTTTAATGGGAGTCAAGGCTGGATGATAAAAATAGAGGGAAACAAATTTTGAGGTATTTCTGAATTTCAATGGGAATGGGGCTCAGACTCTTTGAAAGCCCTCTTACATGCCTGTCTGTGCCTTTCAACGCTTAAACACCTTTCAGAATCTGGCAAGACGCTTTGGATAAATGTTTAACAGTAAACCCAATAAAATCTGCTTGTCCTCTTTGATTTGTTCATTCCACTGCCTGAGAAACATTTAGATATTCTTGGCACCAAGACATCCCTTGAGGTAGATCTGCCCTTTTTAATTTCAGCTGAAGATAAGTTAGATGTGGTTGCAATTTAAAGACGTTTTAAAAATGGGATCCTGGAATTAGCCGTGCACTTCTATATTTAGGCATCTCCCAGATTTAAACACAGAGCTCCTGCTCATTGATCTGCGGTTCCTCGCTGGAGCCGAGGGCTCCGCGGGGCGCGCAGCCTCCGCAGGCCTGCTGCAGGAAGCAGAGGCAGGCCATTTATTCTCCTATTACAGAGCCATTCCTGTGTTTATACCATCTTGTTTAGCTTACTCCTAATGCACATCCTAAGACGTACCTCTAATACACATCCTAAGACATGTTTATGAAAATTCTTTATAAGCAAAATATTTTACTTCCATTGAGTAAGTTCAGATACAGAACAGCCTCAGCACTACGGGCTGGTTCAACTGCACCCTTGCTCTCTCCCTGTGCGTCTTTCATTTAAAACTTCAGCCTTCAGCCCACCCACATTACCACAGCAAGACCCAATAATTGTAACATATGGATTCTCAGCCAACCTTGTGCTGGTTTTGCTAACATGTTTGGCAAGCAGTAATTATTCTTCTAAAGATTAAATACCACTTAGAGCTGCAGAAGGTAAGTTGTTAGCTGGAGAATGAGCAACTGGGCTTTGGGCTTGTTTTGGGGTTTAATTCTTTAAATGCTTCTTCAGAGCAGATAGCATATCCCTTTAGGAAGCACATATTCCCAAGGTGTGATCCTCCACTCTCTGCTAATCAGGAGATCTGTTACATCAAATGGGCTTGAATCAATGGCATCAGTGAACTGGCTAAGCATCAAAAACCATGCCTTGATCTGAAAAAGATCTTGAGCATTTACAGAGCCCACTGAGTTCATTTGTGGGTGCTCAGCACTTCTGAAAATCAGGCAAGAAGCTTTTAAAGATTAAACAATACCCTGACTCCATCAGGAAGTAAAATCATTTAAAATTTGAAGAGAGACACATAAAAAGGGGACATGACATCCAAGAGATATTTTATTATATTAGACAGCAAATTCATAGGAAATGCTTTTTCAGAGAAGTGATTTATTGCACTGTGGGACTCGTGGCCACCAAGACA
Organism: Lathamus discolor; assembly: GCF_037157495.1. Classification (NCBI taxonomy): domain Eukaryota; kingdom Metazoa; phylum Chordata; class Aves; order Psittaciformes; family Psittacidae; genus Lathamus; species Lathamus discolor. Next base: position 7,543,691 of record NC_088894.1, on the reverse strand, counting down.
AGGATTTTAAAGGTTTCATGCACAGACTAGATGACAGAACTATCTTTGTTTAACTGTTATAGCTAATGGCATTTATGCAAGGGTTGTATAACCTCATGCTTCAGGGTCTAATCCATACTCTGATTTTCAGGTCAAGATGAAACTTAATGTGGTGGCTGATTATCTTGCATGGTCTTTTACATCATCTTCCCTGAGCATCAAAATATGTTCAGTACCAGAAGTGGTTAATGAATGATATAGACACCTTCCCCTTGCCCTGGTTTACTTCTACATAGTCATTTTTGTTGTCATAAAATCAAGTTTTGGTATTCACACACTGCAGGAAAGATACTGTGCAAGAATGATTCTGCCTCTAGGAGATAAAGATGATGAGCTCTACAAGCACAGCAATAACCAGCTACCGCGACAAAAGTTTTCTTCCCTGGGTGCTATGATTAGTCCCCAGAGTCTTACTCCACATGGACCCAACCCCACATGCCCTAATCTCAGATTCATCAGGATTCAGGTGGGTGCCACTTGCCATACCCTGAACTCAGCCTTCTCCTGCATTATTTATGTTTATTCTTTCCTGGAAAGAAGAAAAAAAAAAAAAAGAAGTAAAAATATTTCACATGCTTTTTAAACTCATAAATATAACGTATCAAAGGCAATTTGGCAAACCTGCTTTATGGCTGGAGGCCCACCAGGGCTCTGCCCACTTAGTTAAACTCAATCTTGCTGAGGCATCTTTCTACCTCTGAAGAATCTGTCACTTGGAGCCAATCGATCATGGTGACGTCCCGTCCTTCCCCAGCACTCGAATGCATGTTTCTTTTTATTTGCCCATTCCTTCGCTTCCTGCCATCTATCTCCCTCAAGATTTCTTTTCCTTGTTTTTAATACCTTTTCCAAGTTGTATCTCCACAATCTATTTACCCACTGTGATCATCAGACTAAAACCAGAAAGAGACTGAAGCTCATATTCCCAGCAGGCTGCAATCTGATTTCCTCTGCCTGTTTTATTCACCTATCATTGATAGTATCTGGAAAACTGAATATGCACTGGCTTTGGATGAATAAATTTCACAGAGTGAGATAAACACAGCATTATGCCTTGCAGGTATTAGGAGGGGAAAAAGAAATACACACAAAAAAAACCCCAGACATTAGCTAAAATTACTCCAAAAGCTCAAAAATTACCTTAAAGTTATCTGAGATTTTAATACATATATATTAAAAAATAAATACATATATACACACACAGAGAATATCTATAAATACTGGATATATATATGCTGGAAATAAATATATACACATATATATACACACACATTGGAAATATATATATCTATATATACTGGAAATGTTCTGTTTACTTTCTGGGGTTTTGTGACCTTAGGATGAACCCCACAGAGACCCCACATTTTCAAGCTTTTCATTATTATCACATATTTTTTAAGATTACTTTACAGATCTGCAGAAGAAAGGCTTCTCTTACAACCATTTGTTTCTCTAGGAACTTCAGTTCTAAATGAAACAGCAAATATCGTGGGAGTTAGTAACCCAAAAACGAACTGTTTGTATCAAGAAACTGCTCGATATGAGCACTGAGTGCTCTGAATAGTAGTCATTCATTTTCAGAAGTGCCATCAGCTGGTCATGTAATAGTAAGTTCCCAGAATTATGGAAGTTTGCATAAATATCTCCTCAGGCACTATCGAATCAAAACCTTTTCCCTATTTATTTGTGTGTGCGTGGATGGAATTTCCTTCATATTTCACAGGTAACACATTGTCGTGGTCTAAGGATTACACATAAGTTTTGATCAAAAAAAAAAATCAGTTTTTCTTGAATAACTGCTGAAAGTAGGGGGTGAAGTAGAAGAGAAGCTGGTGGACCACCTGCATTATGGGGTCAGAGCCTCAGCTGTTGCCCATCATACTGCTGCTGTCGGAGCCAATTTAAACCCACCCCATCTTCCTAGAGCTCCTGCCAGTGCCTGAGGAACAAGCCAAAGGCTGGGAGGATGCGTGTGGGATGCTGTTCTCTGAGTGTGGAATAATGGCCCAAAGGAAGAGCTGGACATCCCACTCCTTAGGATTTATGGAGATTAAGCAGGAGAATTTATGGGTTACTTTGTGCTTCCTCTCTTGTATTGCAGTACTGTTCTAGTTCAGCTAGACTGGGTGCTAGTGAGCTAGTAAATTGGCACCTTCAGGACTGGTGCAAATCCATTGCAGAGCCATGGCAGAAATTGGAGGGGAGGCTCCGACACCTCCTTGGGACCAGCAAGCCTGGTGTTTGTGCTGTGACTTGATTAAGCCTTTCCTTGTTTCATGAAACTTCAAGTTCTCCTTAAGTTTTTAACTACAGGAAACTTATTTGGAGTTGTTGCTCCTGATTCGCTTTCTGTAGATACCTAAATCTTTGAAAAGCTGCTTAACCCCGAGGAACACCCCCAGGGCTTCACTGTGAGGAGGGGGAGCAGAGTATTTTTAAACTTATGCCCATACTATACAACTCCATGACTTGAGGTAAATCCAGCCTAGCCCAGAAAACTGTATCCTGGGTTACTCATTCAGAGTATCTCTTCCGAGCGGCTGCTTGTTTGTGTATGGCTGCCCGAGGCTATTGCAGCAAAATTCCTTGTGCTGAAGCAGCTCCATTCATACAGGCAGGCAGGTCCTGAAATAATGCACAGCGAGGCAGCGTGCAGCTCATCAGTATTAGCCAGCAGCTCGAGATGTAAACCCTAACTGATCTGAATTCAGTTCTCTTTACATACCGCCCCATTAATGCAATTAGAAATACAGAGAAACAAAGCTGGAAGGAGAAATTCTCACTGTTTATGTTTCTATCATGCATCCAACAGACCTCCCCATTTTGTGGAGGAGTTACAGAATGCATCAATTGAGCTTCAGGGTGGCTGATAATTACATAATTGCAGACTAATTTCCCCTTTCCTAGAGGTGAAGTTACATCGGTAGCAAAAAAAAACCCTGCATAACTTCTGAAAAGCAGAAATGCTCCTGCAGCCGTGAGACCTGATCCTGCCCTGTCCAGGGCTATATTGGCAAGAACTCATACGAGGGAGAGATGTGGATGGTGGAGGTACTGTGGATGGCAGGGGGCTGCAGGTGATGCCTGGTGTGGTCCAGTTCCACATGCCTTCACCTCTTTGCTGGATGGAGCCACAAACTCTTTCCATGGCTGTGGTCTGAGGAAATGACCCACACGAGAGAGCAACTTTTTTCTTTTCGTTTTTCTTTTTTTTGGTTTGGTTTCTTTTTTTGTTTGTTTGAGGTTTGGGTTTTTTTGGGTTTTTTTTAACAGGGTTATTTTCCAGCCACTGTAGCATAAAAAGAACAAAAGAGAGGTGGGAGCACAAGCTGGTTTAGCCGTGATGCTGTTTAGTGCTGATACTCAAATATCAAACTATTTAGTTTGGGGAGGCTTTGGCTCTGTGACCATGACAGAGACTTGCTGCCACGGTCCTTCCTCCTCCCATCTCTGGCTGGAAATAGGGATGGCTGCAAGCAGGTACTTTGGCTCTTCCCTTCACCCTAGGAGGAAACACCAGGTCTCCTGATTGTAAGCTGCTTGGCCTTTGTCATTTTCTGTGTTTAAACAGTCCTGAGAATGCTGCCTGCCCAAAATAAATAGTGGGGGAATGGAATGAGGATGATGGCTCCTCCCTGATTGTAAGGTAGGTGGTGATACCATTTCTACTTTCATTGTGTCACAGAGAGGTAAAACTCCACACCTTGATGATGCATGATCAGGTGTTTCAACTCTCAGAAGATAACTTCATACTTTCTTTGACATAGCTGCAGGGATGGCAAATACACGTGTGTTTCTGAAGCCTGCTTTAGGTGGTCTCTGAAGGCCCAAGTTCTTCATAAATTTTTTGCATTTCCCAAAATAATAAAAACAGCTTTCTCAACCATCTTACAACCTATTGGGACTCCTGTAGCTTCAGACTCAAATTGCAACTCAAAAAGGTTTGTAGGAAACAAGTCTGCAAATGTACTTAGTGTATGAAAAATGATTTTCTAAAAAACATACAAGATGTTCTATTTCACCTAATTCTCTGTATTGATTTCTGTGGCATCATCTTCTTCCTTCTCTTTTTCTTCTTTTAATGCATTTCTATTTCTTCCAAACACACAAAAACCCTGTTTCTTTTACAAAACAGAACAAAGAAGTTTTCCTACCCAATCAGTAATTTTGTTTTCTTTTGTAATTGTAAAAAGAAACTCCTGGAAAATCAATATATTGTTGCCAAGTCATACACAACCGGGAATGGAGCAAGCTTAGTAAATAAAGGAAATTGCAATTCTTTTTCCCCTCTTTGGTCACCCTTTAGTGCATGCAAGGTGATTGCCAATCTCTTTGGTGCTTCCCATCTATTCTCCCCTGCTCCCCGAAAATATAAAAGTTAATCCCAGAGATGAAAAGAAAAGTTTGAAAATAATTGGTTTTGGAGACAAAATTCCTGATGTCCTAAATTACAGCAACCCCCACTCTGAAGTGACTGGCTCCTTAAAGTAATCTGACCCCTCTCAATTAACTAGCACAGAGATAAAGATTGCTCATGCTAAAGTTGTCACATAACACCAGGCTTAGAAATTGGAAAATCTCAAATAAAAGAAAGATACCTGTTTGGCTGTACCAATAGTTTCACCATATATCAATATTTGGATACGATTTACTCTCTTGATGTGCAAAACTGAGTGAATTTATGTACCTAAACCTAACAAGAAGGGCTTTTTGTCAAATAACCACTTTAATTAAAATGTATAAGAGACCATTTACTAGCTGAAGCTCTGAGAGAGCTAGGATCTCTGTTGCTTTTCTCAAGGCACAACTGTCATCTGCAAAATATACACACAGAGTTTTGAAGCTCAGATGTGAGCTGCTTACAGATCTAAGGGGGGCAGAAAAAGATGTTTTACTGACTTGATTTGCACCTGCAATTAAACAGATGCACAGGCCAGGCTAATTTACACTGAAACTTAATTGCAAGCATAAATCCTGCGCATGCAAATGACATATAAATAAAACCTCTCCTAGATGTCTATGATCTGTTACACAAAGGAGCCAAGAGTCCAATATCTCCTTTTCTTCACGGCTATAGGTCTCACTCTGGGACACAGAATTACTCTAATGCATTTGTCCTCTTCCCTGGAAATACCTACCTGGGATGTCAAAAAAAATAAATCAGGATCTGGTTTGTCCTGGCGTACCTTTAAACGGAGATGCTATTAATTAACAATTAATCAGCAAAAAGAGTGTGGAGAAACACAAGCATGTGGCATGCAATTTACTGACTGTAATTCCAGCTTGTCTGAGTGTCCTGTGAAGGTGCTTTGTTGCTCTTCAGTTTTTGTGGAGGGAACCAGTACGGAGTGTTATAAGGAACAGGTCAAGAGATACAGGTTATAGATTTGCTGAGGCCATTTTTATCTTCTAAACAATATTTCATGTGTGGAAGGTCCTTTGAGACTCCAGGGATAAGCAGTGTACAGCTGGACCAGCATCCTCTACGTGAGTGCCAAGGTTTTGATGAAGCCCAAAGGAGGAGGTAAAAAAAGGAACATCTGAAAAGGAACAAAAATCAACCCATGCGGGGGGTTTCTCCTGAAAACACACCTCACAGTCCAGTCCATTTATTTCCATATAAACTTGGATGTCTGGGGGGCTTTTGAGGAGACTGAAGCTAAGGTGTAGAGGGCTCAGAGATCATGTCTGGACGAGAATGAAGGCTTTCAATAATGTTGCTATCTCTATGAAGGCTTATATTGAAATAAGACTAGATATTTTGGGGGCTGAATTTGAATTTCATTTTGTCACATGGTGCCCAGTTACAAGGCTGCTACGTTTTTGTTTCTGTTCCACAAAATGTATTCTCTAGGCTTTTCCTACTGAGTTATGAGCCTGGTGTTATTCTGATAAGCCTCTTTATGGTGTGACCTACTTAACCAGAGCTCTGGTGGCTGGAGGCCGACAGTGGTGCAAAGACTAAAGGCCACAAACAGGAAAAGATATCATATGAAAAAAAGTTTTCAAGCTTTTGTCCTTTACATGCTGCAAGGTGTCAAGCACTGAACCAGCGCGGAGACCATTGTTCAACCGACTGCTCTTTTCAAATGGAAATGTCTGCAAAAGCCATGTCGGCAAAAGGAATTCCTTGCTTAAACTGTGGCTCTTAGCTTATATCCTACAATAAAACCTGTGGCTTGTTAGTCAATACTTAGGACTTCTTACTAGGTTTTGAAGCTCCTTTTAGGCACAGTTTCAGCCTAATCTGACTGTATCACTAGCACATGAAGCTGCAAGGTTATGCTGATTTTTTACTTGCAAATGTCAAAAGTCTGGTTTATTGTTTCCACCAGTGCAATTGCCTTTTAAAAACTATCTTTCTGCAGAAGGTGCTGGAGCAACGCAGGACTAGCTACGTCCACACAGGAAACAGGATCAAGGATTTCCAAAGGTCTGTTGATTTTTCAGCTTTCATGGTCTGAAGATATATTTCCTTTGAAGTGTCTCAAATAGGGTAGTATCCAATTATATTTGTAATCCCAATCTAATTCAATCAGGGCCTCCAATTATAGCTGATCTGTCTCTTTAATCTAGTTAAAACCTGTAGAGTAGACTGCACCTTAGCTAATATAACTAAATTAAAATCAAGCTGTTGAACACTTGTAACCAGGGATAACCAAGTTACAGCTAGAACTAGCTGAAAAGTAGGAGGTTTGCAAGGCAAGTGAGCTGATCTTTTAATGTCCAAACCTTGCATCAGTTCCACTTGCAGCTAACACTGGCAAGCTTCTAATTACAGAAGTCCTTAAAAGGTACTTTTGGGCTGAGCCAAATACAACTCTTCTAGCCTTATCTAGTTGTTTTCTTCTTCTTGAATGAACGCTTCACCCCAGCTCCCTAGGCAGTGGGCTCAGGATCACTAAAGCAGTGCCACTTCACAAATACATTACCTTTCAATTCTTCGGAGCAAGTGGCCTAGCAGCCTCTTATCATCTTACCTGCTCACTGTATGGCCATGGCACAACTGAAGCAACCAGGCAGACACCCTGGTCCTGCTTAAATACACCTCAGCTCTACCAAACAATCTTACCCAAAGAGCTTCCATGCAGTGCACACTGAGGAACAGGAGACAGATAACCCAACACTCATCGGTGATGGACCATGGTTAAGGTGCATCATTTACACTATTAGAGGGAGTAATAAGACAGCATTAAAAGTCTTGTAGGTAGGTATAAAAGCAGACGGATTGTGAAAGTGCTGTCAGAGGAACTTTACAGACAGTGGTATCGCTGCTAGCTAGTCATGCTGCATCAATGTGAGTTCAGAAAACTCTAAACACTCTAGTTAACTAACCAATGTTAAAACCAGCTGGTCCTAAACCAGTTTGATCAGCCAGTGTGGAGAGGGTTACAGTGAAACAACTGAGCTTCAGGGGTGGGAATACCTTAGGGTTGTGTGTTTTGGTTTTGTTATTCGGGTATTTCTTTTTTAATTTATACCAGAATTGGCTGGCTGAAGTGACCTTGGCCAACAAAACAGCAAAGATGTCCTATTGTGTTTAATCATGCTGGGGGGCAGCTATTAAATTTAATTAGTTGTGTCCCAACTGCTAGTTGCTCAGTTTCAATTTATTTACCCACCAATTTCAGACACACCATTTCAATTTTAAGGGCTGTACTTAAGTTGCCTTGATGAAGACAAAAGTGTTTCAACCATTTTGAGAGACAATGTATGAACTCTCAACAATCACTTCCTTTGTTTGAAGAGAAAACTGAATAGCAGCACTGTCTCTTGCTCAAAACAGTGTCTGACAGCAGGAACACCTTGCAGAAAACGCCCATTTACCCCAGTTTGGCTAGAACTTTCTGATCTGCCTTAAGACTTGTTTAGAAAGGCACATGCATTCTTTTGAGTACAGTATTATAGCTACATGGCTATACAGCATCCAGACTGAATGAACACTCTGGGACTTATAGCATCATACTTGTAGCTTGAACTTCTGGTGATGAATTTTCTTGTGTGAAGAAATTAGAATACAATTTTTTTAGTTGTCCAATCCAAGTCAAGATACAGAATAATATCAACAATATTGATTATTAACAATAATCAATAATATTAACACCAGTGGGCTCATTCTGGTGTGGCACTTCAGCATCTCTATGAAAACCCAGACAAAATCACTTTAATCATCCATTTAAAATAATGGCATTTGAAATTTTATCAGAACTGGAGATATGCATTTAAATCAGTGTTTCCTCAAATAACATTACTTATGGCACACAGAACATACTCTTACCTTTGAGTTGGTCAAGAACTTATCTGTAGGAAAGTTGGAATGAGAGGAAGGAAGAGATGACTTTCTTCCAAACTTTACTCTTGGTACAAGTCCTGTAACTGTGAAAATAGAATACACAGTAAATAATGCAGATGTTCAAGAGCAATCACACTATTATATCCTCTCCATTTGTCCCTCATTCCTGGCATGAAGAGTGGAGTACTAAACTTGATCATTTTAGGTATTTAAGTCATCTTTATGCAATTAAGCTATCACTTCCCACAAAAAAAGTTCAATTCATAGGGGTTTTGTCCTCTTTCAGGCTGTCATTTGGCTAATTTTTGTTGACTTCATTCTAGTTATGGTTTTAAGTATTAATGTTTTGTTTTGTTTTTTCCTATTGCCTTCCAGTAACAACAGTTGAAGACAGGGAATTGGAGATTTTTCATTGTTGTTAATTTATTTTTATTATTTTAGCCAAAAGCTGAGCTATCAAAGACCAGATGACACCTCGAAAGCCTGCGAATGCTCTGAATCTCCACTAACAATTGGTTGTTGGTTCTTTGTTTAGTATAGCATGAACCAAATTCACCCACATGGAAACTAGCCAAACTTAGGACTGGGATATAACTGATAAAACTAATTGGAAAAACTGCTGTAGTCAAAGAATTAGTATTAGGTCTACTATATATATATATAAAATCTTATTAATCATAGTTATAAAAGCAGAAAATGAGAGATAATTGTCCTAAGTAAAAGGCCCCTGCTAAGTGGTGTTCTGACATCTGAAAATAGTTCAGTTTCGACCTTGGTGCTTCACTGACATGAACAAGGAAATTCATAATTCTCTCTTGGAGCTGTTGTTTCAAGCTGTCTCCACACAGATGATTGCAGATTGCTTGAGCTCAGTAAGCAGATTTTCTTTGCAACCACCAGGAACACCGACCTGGGAAGAGACCTTTTGGAACCAAGCTCAGTTCCTTACTAGGACAGGTAATGTGTTCCATGTGCTTTTCATGAGCTGCTTTTTAGGATAACATGATGGCACAACGTATCAACAAACAGATTATGAAGCAGTATTACATGCAATTCGGTTGTGGTTATCTGACACGGTAAGGATACAGGGGGACATTGTAATAATTTATTATGTACTAAGTTGTATTTAGCATTGCCATCGGATTAAGCAATTCACTATCACATTCAGATATGGTATGGTGTTCACTCAAGAAATTATACCTCCTAGTCAAAATTCAATAGCCTGATTCCTAATTATGAAGGGGTTTTAAAATGGCAATTGACAGCCCTTATGTACAGGAGGCAGGGACTGCCAGCTCACAGTGCTTATTCCAAGACCCTTACACCACTGCTAGACCTACACCCCCTCTAAAAAGGGATAATAATTAGACAACTCCAAAGGCTCTGTTACAGCTTAGTGCTAGAACAAAAGGTTTGTATACCTTGTCTGGAAGGAAACGATCTCACAGGATTCCCACTACTATCTGTGATGTATCTCTAGGTCATGAAATTCACTGAAGAGAGCATCACAAAGACAAGTTACATTTACCTCTTAGCGTTTAATTCAGAAGCAAGTAAGCGTTTGAAAATGAACAAATATTGCAGAACAGGGGGAACAATAATCACTTAACATGCAGTTAATACATTCCTTATAATACTTGGTTTGTATTCTGGGGCAAAGCTGGATCTCTCATTCTCCAGACTGCATCTGCCATCTAATACAAGATATTATAGGAGGACGCTTTTCATGCTGTGAGAAATAGAGCTGATAATGTTTACTCTCGTGTAGATGAAACGCTTGGGCATTTTAACAAACTTCCAGAGATTTGTTTGTTTACCTGCCTAACCCACATGCCTCTCATTCCTCCTGGCCGGGGAGCCAGTTGGTGGTTCATTCAGAAAGTTACAATTCCTATGTTATTCCTTCCCTTGCTGGGGAGAGCTGAGGTTTGAAATCAAGTCGCTTCCTGCATCTTCAGTCAGATGCATCTTAGATAAAATGCATTTTATCTGTAACAACCCAGAACCCATGGGATCAGCAGGCCATCAGCTGCATCAGGAATACCATTATGAAAGTGGCCTTTCTATAGTATTTATAAGATCTTGGAATTGGCAGTGTTGTCAGCCTGAGTACAAGAGGGAGGGTGGCTATGATTTTTTTCACTTGTTACACCCTCATGTTGTCTCCTTCTCCTTCACCTTTCTCTACCGTAATGGATGTGTGAAAGTCTTTCCATCCTGAACTCCTCCTCCCCTCCTCCTAAGCAATGTGTGGGGCAACCAGATTGCTATGCAGGGTCACAGCTACTAAAGCAAGACGGCTTCCTGCTGACAAAAAGCCTCAAAACAGTATAAATGGCTGCTTACACCTAACAACTGGTTATTAATAACAGCTCTGTGATGCTGTTACATGGACAGCAACACACCAGTTTAGTGATGATTGAGGAGTTTGTTTAGTGATGCGAGGAAAACATGAAACTCTGTTAATACTTTCGTTGCAGCTCTTTAGTCCTGTTTTACTTGATATTTTGGCTCTTCAATATTTAGGGCTGGGCGTCCAAGGGAATTCAGTGCCTAGATTGCTTTAGAATGTTCAAAAGAAGCAACATAAAGGATTTTAGCACAGTGATAAAAAGACTGAAGCAAATTCAGAGTTTTTAAATGTAACCTGAAGCTTATTTATGAGCAGGTGTAAGCCCTAATTATATTGGCCTGCAAATACATATAAGGTATGCTTAGACCCATGGCTCTATTGAGGGTAGTTGTACTTGTATTAACAATTCACACATGGAAAGTACTTAAGGTATATTGTGGCTATACTAACTGCAGCTGTACTAAAAGCATCTCTAGGTCAAAAAGCAAGTTGTTCCCTCAGTAGTGGTCTAAGGAAGTCTGTTTATGAAGGATTGTGTTCCATCATATTCCCACTCCTCAGTGTTTTCCCTGGTCAGTCCAATATCTCCGACTTGTTCAGGTGGCTGGTACCAGCACCTGTACGCATGGATCCTGGAGCAACAGTTTGGCTGACAGGCCAGCAGTGCCTATGTGCTGTTTGCTTGGCTTGCTGGCAGCCATGTGGGTAGAACCATAATTCCTTCTTGCAATGAGGATGTTAATTTGGATCGTTCTTCCCTATCCAGATGTTAATTGTCACACAGTTTACACAAACCCACATCTTTGAAACTGCTCCTGTACTATCAAGTTTGACTGAAATAGTCACAGGTTCAAAAAAAAAAAAAAAGATGGATGGATGGACCAAGGAAAAATGTAATCCTTATTTTCTTATAAAGTAGGTAAAAAAAAATCCCTAAATTACCGTAGTTATAATGGTATAAAACCTGTTTAAATAGAGCATCTCCTGATTTTTAATCTTGTTAGAGTCTAGTCTGGAGGAGTCATAACTATTTACCAACGTGCAATTTAACATCCTTATGAACCACTTCTGAATTTGAATGTCTGGGTCTCTGCATTCAGCCTTGATTAACTGGCCCAACAATGAATGTTAATTACCCTTATTTACTTTGCCTACAGAGCTATGGTCAACTTCATATCAGCAAACTTGAAGCTTCCTAAACATGTTCCAACAGGGTAACATTCAAGTCGTCTTCCATGTAGTGGAGATAAGCCCTGAGAGCCTACACTGGGAGATAGATACATTTTGCAATGAGCTGAATGGGGGAAGAATATAAGAGGAAAGTGGAACTCATGTGCCTCAAAGTACACTAAGAGTCTTTCCCCCCACACCTCAAGAAATAAAGACAGGTAAGACACAATGCAACTAGGAAAAGGCATTTTTATTTAATTTAGATTCTGAATATAGAGAAAAAAAGAAAAAGAATTAAGTGTTCAGCTTGTGTGCTCTTCCCAGCAATAAACTGAGCTGACTACAGTAGGACAGCACAGGACTAAAGACAATATTCTCTACCTTGGTGGAAGTTAGTGAGTGTGCCTACAGAGATATAAACTTAAATATATACATGTGTGTATATAATATATACATCTCCCCACAAACATACTTATCTGATTTTCCATAGTCGTAATCACTTTGCAGAGACATTCCTAAAGACAGGAATTTCCCGGGTTGGGCAGAGCTGTGGTTCCTGCAACAGTTTCTTGTGGCAATGAGTTCCACGTGCTCATAACACAGGGTGTTAAAAAAGCTTCCTTTTATCAGGTTCGAGGGCGAGGCTGGGCCGCTGCTGGAAGCGTGCCTATCAAGAGTGATGCCCCAGCTCTGTTGGTGGTAGAAGATTGTTCCTCTGGACTTTTCTTACAACAATAAATAAATGTCAAGCCAGAAAAGGAAGCCTGCTATTTTTCAAATCCAGAAGCTGTAATCACACTAATCCATATGATCGTGCTAAAGCCAGGCAACATGCCTTTTGCATATGATGTAATCATTCAGCGTAGCCTATTTATAACCACCGATGGCTCGGAACACCTTCCCAGGAAAATATAATCAGGAGAGGTTTTCCTTGATCACATTCCTCCCCTTCCTCCCTGTATTTTTCAGTTAGCTGTGCTCTTTTTTCCTACTTTTGCTGTCTTCCCAGCCTTAAATACAGCAATGTCCCTTGCTTTTTTATTTTTCATTTTAAACTAATGCTTGCCACTTCTTTCAGTGTGTTAGAGCCACACTGAGTGAAATCCCAGTCCTCTGAAATCAATGCCAAAACTTCTATTGATTTCATATAATACATTCTTTTAAATTCAGTACAAATGCTCCACATGACGCATCCATTTTAAATATGGATCTGCTGTACAGAGCTGTCTGTCTCAGCTTGATACGTAAAACAGCGTGTTTAATAAATTTGCTGGTGTGGTTTGGTAGCATTATGTGTAATAGATGAAAATCTGTTGGTTGTACTGAGGATATCAAGTGTAAAAGGGGAAAATTCATCAATGTAAATATCTATCTGTGGATCAATTGGTATCAATCTTGTTTAACAGTCTATTTCCTCAGGACACACTTTGGAAACAAAGAGCATTTCAAGCTGCTAGTTAAACAAACAAATATATAGAAGCTCCTTGGGCAACATTCGGGTGGAGTAATCACCAGATAAAAATGGTCAGTGATTTTAAATACCTGTTAATCTCTTCTATTCTATATTCCTGAATACAGAGTTTCTCTTCATGTAAAGTGTCCATTAAAGTGAATCAGGAGTGGGGGTTTGTAAAACCATTATTTTGCAGAGGAAAGGGCAAGGAAAGTGGCCTGGAAAACAAAATTTGTCCCCTGACCTCCGTGTTCAATAATTGTCCAAGGAGGAGGGTGATGCCTTCTGCTCTGCAAGATTTTTTTTCCCTAAGGTTTGTATTATCCTTAGCTAAATAAAAGCTCTTATGAGACACTGTAAAAACAGATACAAACCCCAAGAGGATATATAACTAATTAGATCATGATGTGCTGTTTATCTTGGTCTACAGTGTTGAGATCTTTCATGTCTGTCCCATGCAAACTACAGCTCACACCTCCTCAAGCATCACCCCCCCCCCCAAAAAAAAAGAGATAATCCTGGCCAGTGTCATGACTGCTTAGCATGACTGTATCCACAGTTTGAAGCTTTAGAATAAAACATACGTTGTACAAACCACAGCGGGTTTATAAGGTGAAAATGCCAGTAAAGTAACTGGTAAAATGAGACTGTGGTGTTGCACAATGTCCTGTGGCAGTTGCGTGGCCTCAATAGGTATCATTGCTTCCTCCCACTGCCTTCCTGCTCGCTATCAAGACTTGGGTTTTCCACTCCACATCACTCTTTTGAGCCCCCCATAATCTCTCGGGTGGATGTTTATCTTCACAGCAGCCCTGCACTGAAGAAACATCACCCTCCATTTGCAAGTGGGAAACTGAGGCACAGCCCCATGTAAATTGTTTACTGATGAATGCAATGACAAGTGTATAGCGAGTCCCACTTCTGCTGAACCTAGATCTTCTGAACCCTTTCCAGCTGCCCTGCTCCTCTGAATCAACAAAATCGTCTCTTCACCAAACCAATCAATCCCTCCAGTGCCTTCCAGGAACCCATTTAGTCTTTCATAGATAGACCTGGGGGGAGGGTGGGAGTGTTCTACATGAAAACAAACAGCAACCATGTTTCCCACAAAGACTACGCAATCCACATACCCATATATTCCAAGGATCCTCACATTTTTGCTTAGGCAAGGTCTGGCTGACTTCAGTGGGGGTCAGAGGGGTGGAGGTGACTGCCCTACAGCACTCAGGAGCTTTAATGCAAAGTAAATCTGAGACTTAGCTGGGTCCAGCAGTCAGCTCCAGCGCATGGACTGTACCCTAAAGTGCCAGCCAGCTGGGGCACGATTTAAATGTGGTGCCTCTTCCCACAGAACCGGACATCAGGAGAGGGCAGTGAAAATGATTCCACTATGTAGTTACACCGTCAACTCCGTGCAGGAAAACACTTTCAGAGTGGTGGGGTTTTTCACATGAACCTTTTCGCATGTCTTAAGGGGTTTTGTTATTATTTTGTCTTAAAAATACTACTGGCTCTATTTTGTCGGCTTCCCAGAAAATGAGACTTAAAAAGAAGTCTTTAAACAAGTGAACCAACGCCAAACATAATTACACGCCGTCTGGATCTGCTTTGAAAGCCCCCTAACTTGCCCACGACACCAGGAGACCCTGGGCTCGTCCTCTCGGACAATCAGTGCTTTTCCTTTTTCCACCTTATCTAAGGAGAGAGGGAAAATCAGCATTGTCCGGGCTCCTGCTTGCTTAGGGAGGGGAAAAAAAAAAAGGAAAAAAAGAAAAAGAAAAAAAGGGGGGGAAAAACTAAAAAGGGGAAAAAAAAGTGTTTAAAGCACAGTATAAACGGCGCAGGTGAGACAACAAAGGTATTGTCCCTCGCCGGCATGGAAAGTCGCGGTGCCGGGTTGTTTGTTTACTCGCGGGTTGCAGCCTGCCCCGCCGCCGGGGAAGGGGTGCCAGGGGTCCCGGCGCTGCCTTTGTGGCCGGCCGGGCGGGGCGGGCCGGGACTACATGGCCCAGCGTGCCCCGCTGCGCCCGGATCAATGGCCCTTATTTGAATAATCTGTGAGCCCTTGGACTCAGGCCAATCAGCTGTCAGGGGCCCATGATAAATCGCAATGCATTATTGATAATCATAATTACTCTGACATGCGCATTCCGCCCAATGGGGGTAATTTCCCAACTCTAGGAATTTGTTGTGAAGAGGAAAATAATTGCTACTATTTTGCTCCCGATGCTGGTGCACCATGTCGCGACGGAAGCAGGCGAAGCCCCAGCACATCAACTCCGAGGAGCAACCCCCAGATGCTGCAAGTGGTAAGGCGCAAAGCGGGGTGCGGAGCCGCCGCGGTCCGGCTGACCTGATGCGCGGAGACGGCGGCGCGGGCGCTTCCCGGGGGCTTTTCCACCCTCGTGCTTCACCCCTCGCTCCTTCTCCCCCCTCCGGGCTCTGCCAGGAACCCGACCCCCAGCTACGCGCAGCCTCTGGGGGCACGGAAAGCCCCGCGGAGCCCCAGCGCGGGGTTGTTCCGCGGGGCTCCAGACCATCGTTATCTCCCGCGGAGGGGGGGCGCTCGGCTTTGCGCGGCTTCGGGCGCAGCTCTGCGCAGACCGCGGAGCTGCCCGAAGACTCTCTCGCCATGCCCGTCCGCCACCCCCCGCCCCGCCATGTCCCGCACCCCAAGTCCCGTGGAACTTGCGCCGGCCCCGCTACTGCTCTTAGGGTGCAGCCTCATGGGAGGTGAACCCCAAAGGGAGTTGGGGGGGTGGGGGGGTGGTGGAACGAGAGATTGCTCGGAATCTTCGCAGTGGTAGTGGCTTGAGTTTGGTTTCCTCGCTCTGCTTAGCACTTTTTAGGTAGTTATATGAGGATTTTTGTGGGGTTTAAAAAAAAAAAAAGACTCGCTGGGACTATTTTTGTTGGCGATCACAATCGCCCTGGACCTTTTGTAGCTTGACCTCCAGCCATCTTTGATTTCCGACTTCCTAAAATAACTCCGGTGAGCTAATGTGGGGTGCGCGTGAGCGCTTTGTATTTGGGCGGTGTGGGGGATTTTGCTACCGCAAATCACTGTCCGGCCTTTTAGGGCTGCTCCTAGCGCTGCGCCTTCCGAAGGGAAAAGTTACGAATTTGCGCTCAAATTAGCCTTGAGCTCCCGGTGTGGCGGCTGTGCCGGGGAAACGGTGCAGGCACTCGCCTGCGGTGCCCCCTCCCCTCTAGGAGCGGGGAAGGGCCGGGACTGCCGGAGCGTGCCCGGTTCTCCTCATCGAGCAGCATCTTCCCGCAGCTGGGCTGCGGAGGGGACTGGCGACTCACGGGGCTGCGGTGCGGGTTCTCCCCCCCCCCGGTACTGCCGCCCTTGATCCCGCAGAACCGGGGAGAGAAGCTCGCTATGTGCGGGTCCAGCTCCAGAGCGGGAGGACAGCAAGTCCCGTCCCGAGTGGGGAAGGGAAAGCGGGTGTTGAGCTGACCGGGGTTGCGTTTGGGAAGAGTTGTGCTCACTTTTGTATGCGACCCAAGAACTTTTCTCGGGGCTCTCTGCCTTCCTCAGGGGCTGGTTTTTCGTGGGTTTTTTCCGTTCCCAGAACTGATCAATACCAATGCGCGTTACAGGAGCTGCTTATTCCCAGACCGCAAGAGGTTCGGGCTCTTAATTTTTCCCTCTTCTTCTCCCCCCCCCCCCCCCCCCCCCCCCCCCGCCTTGAGTCGAAATGTGCAATTGTTGAGTCCGGTTAATGGTGACTTAAGAAACAGCAAGCTGGCCAGAAGGCAATAAATCCCATGTTTAATGCATGACTGTTTTCCTTTGTGCATATGGTTAGGTTGGGGGATGGAGGTGATGTTTCCACATGTAAATCTCTGCCCGCTGCTGGAAAGCCACCTCCGGCTCTGCGCTGAAACAAAAGGGTTAATAACTCCTGATGGGCCCGCTCGGGGCGGGGGAGGTGTGCGGGGCGGGGAGGATCGCTCCGCACCGCGCTCTCCGGGGCAGTGGCCAGCTGCTTTTTTGTTGTTGGTTGTGGGGCTTTTTGTGTCCCCCCTCTTCCTTTAACAGCAGAACCCCGGCTGGAAATCCCTCCGGGAGCCGGCGCAGGGGTTCCACGGCCCGAGGGGGGACCTGCCGAAGCGCTCACCCCGCCTGGGGGGGGTTTGCATAGATGGGGCTGTGTTTTGTGGGTGGCGGGGCCGGAGACCCGAGGGGAGCGGGGGTCCCGGGGTTGCCGTGCGCCGCCCCGCGGCCGCGCCCCACCGGACCCTCCGTGCGGGTGTCCGGGTCCGTCCTGCGCGATCCTTTCCTGTGCTGCCTTCCGAAATGAACGCCGTGGCGGTGGCTCTCACCGCCCGCATGGGCTCGATTTTCCCCGCTCCAGGTGTGCCCGTAAATAACAAGTGATGAAGCTGCATAAGAAAGTCGAAATACCGCAGGGATTTGTCTGGGACATTATCAGCTACACACATAATCGTTATAACAAAATCAAGCCCTTATCTTCTCTTTGGAAGTGTTCCCCTTTTTTGGGGTTCCCACCTCTGAACAATGCAGCGCGTTAAGAGGCTGCTTCGCTAACCTGGTGATCAATTAACAGGTCAAAAAATCAGCAGGTGGTCACGGGGGAATAATGCTACATACTGAAAATTAGCATTTTCACAAAGGGGTTGAAAATGCTCATTGTGCTGGATTGCTGCCATTAAAAATCTGATTCGGTCTTAAAAATACAGTATCAAACTGCAACTTTTGGGTTGTTTTTCTCAGGGTAGAATCGGAGGTCGCATTAAATCCTCGCTTGGCGCCTTGAGCTCTTCAGAACTGGAGAGAGGGGTAAAAATGCGACTTCTGGGGTGGTTCTTAATTTCCCTATGATTTTAGGGTGCTCGCAGCTCCTGTCGGTGGGACAGGAGGAATGGAAGGAGCACCCCGTGCCGTGCAGCCGGGGTGATGCAGCAGTGCGAGCGAGGGTGCTTGGAAGGTGGAGGGCGGTGGGTTGGTTCGGGGGGGAGGCATGCCAGGCTTGGTTTTCCTTTTACGTAAGTGAAACATTATATTGGTTGTAGTGATGAAGCCCTTTTGCTGGGCTCGGCGGCATGTGACGTTTTGACAGAGCTGCTGCTCTAACCTTTGCCTCCTCCCGCTTGCTGTGGGTGGTAAGTTGATGTCAGGCTCACAATTAGGACTCTCATGCAGTTGACCTTGGCAGCGGGGTTTGTGCCGTTTAGCTCGGTCTTAAACACTGTACTAGTGTTAAGTGTGGTCCGAGGCCGTTACAGCTGCGGGAAGCGCCGGTGGGAGGACCGGGCGGCGGGCAGGTACGGCGGGTGGCGCGGCGGCTGGTTCTGTAGGGGGGAACCTCGGCTTTTCGCCCGTTAAAAGGGGTTCCTGCCCGTTATCCCGAAGCACGCCGGGAAGCGCCCTTTGCTCGGGAGCAGCCCCTGTCGCGGGCGATGCCCGGGTGGCCGCAAGGCGCGGGGGGCGCGGGGGCTCCCCGCCGTGGCCCCGCCCGGGGGGCCGGTCCCGGGCAGAGCGCGGGGCAGAGCGAGGCGCGAGTGCCCTCCACCGACCGGGACCCGCTCGGCGCCGCGGCAGGTAACTGCGGCCGGGCCCCGGCAGCTCGGGCCGGGGGTTCGAACCCTGTACGGGGGCTGCGGGAGGGGAGTGTGCGGGAGCGGGGCTGCCGCGCCCCTCCGCTTGAAGCCAGCGCCTCTGAGCTTCGCCGCTCCTGCGTGTGCTAATGCTGCTGTTGCTGCTCAGCGTTTATTCATGTTTCTTCAGCTCTTGGCCGAATGTTTCTCTTGAATACGTGGACAGTCAAAAGTGCGAAGCAGTAGGTAGATAATGAGGAAAATTTAAAGCCTTGAGAATCTGAAAGGACGTGGAATCCTAGTTGTAAAGTATAATGTGTTTTCCGGCTCATTTTGGGTAGAAAAATGCTGATAAATTCAGTGTAGAAAACATCAAGGCCTTTGGAATATTTCAGTAAGTTATCACTCATGTGTGCTGCTTACTCAAGGCAGTGATTTTTGTCATTGAATATTATTTAAACGGTGCTTTATAGTGGGAGAAGAAGAGAACTTTGGGACCGTTTAAAGTCCTTGGAAGTCCTAGCTTTTCTGGTAGGAACAGGAAAAAAAAAATCAATTCGGGGCAGCAGGGAATTGCTGCAGAGGTTTTCACATCTAGGATCGGAGTGGATAGTTGCTAATCCATCAGGAGTTAATTTTAACTGGGGAAGCGTAGGGTTATGTTAGAGTAACAATAGTTTGTCAGATGGAGTCTGGAAAAAATAAGCTCAGCAAAGGTATCAGACTCTTTGGGGGGGAGGGAAGGGGAAGCTTAAGTTCTGACTGTTTCCTCCCAATTCAAGTGAAATACAATTTTACCACAGTTGGGGGAATTAAAAAAGTCACCAATTGCTCAGATGAGCGGTAGCCCATAGACCCGCAGCACCACCCTATCTGAAAGCACATCAAACCAGACAGGCCTTAGCTCACTCCTCTTTTACTGGTTCCCTTTAAATCAGAAAAAATTAATTTGAGCTGTGTGGATTTTATCAGCCTTCCTTGTCGATGACCGCCTTGTCCTACACAATAGTGGATTTTTTCCATCCATTTGCCAGTGATTCAATCTAACCCCCCTGCTGGGTTTACTGCATTCTTCTAACTTATTGGATAACTAGATGCTGAGAGATAACATTCCTGAAATTCGGGGGTGGGAAGATAAAAAAACCCAGTAGAAGTCCTATCCCTGGGAAGCCTTTGGAGAGGGTTAAGTGAAGTGCACAAGCAATTGTTGTGGCAGGGCTCTCGGTAAATCCTTGTGTACTGTATGTGGACAAGGAGGTTTCTTTGCAGAGAAAACCCAGGATTTCAGACCGTTAAGTTCATGTTGGTGCTGAGTGCTGGGGGGAGGGCAGGTTTGGGTAAATGAGGTGCTCTGATTGCAGACGATGGGTGCTCCCTCCAGGCTGGGGGGAGAGGGTGTAGAAATCAAGATGAAGAACATCAGAGAAACTGTTGGGTTTTTTTAAAGAAACAGTAAATTGCTCTTTTGTTATATTGGCTACTGCACGATAACCAAGCATCCTGCATCTCAAGCCCCTTTTTGAGATAGGGGAAGCTATTACACTCATTTTTTCTAAGGTAGAAAGGAAAATGAGGTATAACTCTTCCCCACTTGTCATGCAAGTCGGTACAGGCTGGGAACTGAATTTATTTGGCGTCCTGAGCCTTTACTGTCGGACAGGGCAGCTGGAAATTAAAAGTGTGGCAGTGGCAGCAAGAGCAGGCAGGGGCAGGGCTGATAATCTGCCTGCTGCTGCTGGACCCAGGTACTTTCAGTTTACTTGAGTTTCTCTGTCTTGAGGTGGCAACTAGTGCTTAGGACCAGAAAAGTTACCCTTGAAATTCCCCAGAACTGTAACAATCAGGAGCAGGGACTGTGCTGGAGAGTGGAAAAGAGGGCTTTGAATTTCATATGGTCCTATTGGTGGAAAAGAGGAAAAATAAAGTACTATCAAGGGAAGGGAGATAAATGATCAGATGCTTTGAAGCTGTTAAAGTTGAGGACTTGTCTAGACGTAGTTATCCTGGAATATTTCCTAAGGGGTGGGCAGCAGTCTTTCATGCAGACATTTGTACTCCACTGGAAACATTTTACATGGCTACTGCAGGGGTGGAAGCTGCAGAGTGAAATGCATGTGCTCACAGAGGAGAGACTGTGCAAGGAAGAGCTTTGTGCTTTCTAAAGTAAAACCTACCCTTATTTTGCAACACGGGGAAACTGTAGTTGGGCCTGTGAGACTGACTGTTTAAGCCCCAAGTGCTAAAGGATCTGGAAAAGAGGTCTTGATGTTTTAGCCTATTGTGTGAAATATCTATTGGATAGATGGAAATGGTTAGGAAAGTAGTAAAGACATCTCGAGACTACTTACGGAAGCTTCTTGTATCTTTTCCAGCACCAGTGCTTGCTTTCACATTATATCTGCTTACACTCTTGCAAAGATAAGTTTAAAACCATCCATTTTTTACCTCGATTTACCCTATTTTTATTGACCAAGTTCTGAGTCGTGTATTATTTGTACTTGTCTGCAGACTAGATTTGTCTGCATATTTTTCCACAGAGTTAAATCAACTGTAGAGGCATCAATTTAATGATATTTGGGGTAGGAAATGTGTGCTAACACTATGCTTTTGCTTGTTCCCTTCACTCGTGGAAGGTGGGTTGGGCTGAAAGTGAGGAGGGGAATAGAAGTATTTAATTCACCCTGCTTAGATTTGAGGTATCCAAACAGTGTTCATCATAGCTATGCTGAGAACACATTTCCTCCCTGCTGAAAGACTTGTAACCCTGAAATCTATGTGATTAACAGAATTGCATGCATATAGATTTGGATCTGTTGCTCTGTAGACCATAGCATAACGGGCCTCTGATATTTGCAGTTGATCAAGTTGTTTGGGTTTTGTTAATAAATTTTCATGTGCACTTTCTGTCACTGCGCATTAAGCAGTTGAGATTGATTTGCTATCAAATCATATAATATATATATACACACAGATATAATACCATTGTTAACCTAATAAATGTCAAGGTTTGCGATATCCTGCCTTGCAGAGCTTTTACATTACCCCAGAACAGTAAGTCAGCATGGGTTGTTGCTTGGACATGCTTCCCCTCCACCCTGCCATGCACAGGATATACACATGTATCAGATGTGTGGTTCAGTTACATCTTTAAAATGAAAGCCGCAAATAGCTTCTGTGTTTGCAGAGTCTTCTGTTCCCCTTGTAAAATGGTGTGGGCCAGTAATGTGGAGCCAGAGCTGAGCCCCGAAGTGAATTACTGGGTGTGCAAGACCTGAACAGAAGAGATCTTGTCATACAAATTCTCAGTTGTAGTTGATATCTGCAGTGTTCCCTGCTGGGTGCATGGGAGGTGAAATACTTGGTTAGTGCACCCTCAGCACCCATCAAAATGGGACCAGTTAATGCGCGTTACAGGACATTTCCCCTGATGGAGGCTGTAGCACATCTGCAGCCCTTCCCGCTTCTCAGCTGTATGAGTGCAAAGCTTTCCCTCCTGAGCTCTCCAGCCTGCTGTGCCCTGAATGCTGGCATGCCTCGAGCCCTGGGTGCGAGTTTGTTGTTCATAGGATGGCTAGGCTGATCAAAAACATCCTGTTTTGGTTTAGAATTGCTCTTCACCTCTCTTCCAGTTATGAGAGTTCCCTGAATGCTGGTTTTTTTTGTGTCCATGTGCAAATTCTGCTCAGTCTGATGTGTGTGGTGGTGGTGGAGGAAGGGCAGGAGTGGACTTGCAGACCAGCTCTGCTTTCCCTTCCTCTCCCTGAAGTGGGAGAGTTGCAGATGCAGCTAAACAGGGTGTCCTGAGTGGGTCCGAAACAGCTTCATGTGTTTTGCAAGCAGGACTTGGTGCTTCGCTGCCTAATACTCATCAATATCAATGTGGGGTTCTGTAAGTTAATCATCTTTCCTTTACTGCTGT
This sequence comes from Lathamus discolor, assembly GCF_037157495.1. Lineage (NCBI taxonomy): Eukaryota > Metazoa > Chordata > Aves > Psittaciformes > Psittacidae > Lathamus > Lathamus discolor. The sequence goes on along the minus strand of NC_088894.1, from coordinate 7,520,896 downwards.
GGCTTTTATGGATCGGTTTTTTTGCGAGTGTGCTTTTGAAGTGGTTAGAAGCTGATACTGGACTGACTTTTGCTTTTGTCAGACTTCTACTCCGCCATTATGGAAGTGATTACTACCGAAGAAGTTGCTTAATGGATCAGTGTACTATTAAGAACTGCTCTAACATTCCTGTGTTAACAATCTGACATGAATTTCTGAGAGATGGTTAACAAAGAATTATGAACTGAAGTACAAACACCACTGTTTTGCTCAGTGTTATGGTGCTTTCTCTGCCTTCCTTAAGTCGTGTTCCTTTTAAGCTGTTTTGCAGGTGCTAGATGCCTTGCTGCACTGTTCCCTTCTTACGTGTATGAAGGGATTTATGATAAACCTCTTCTGATAAAGTCTTGGGAGATTTCTTTCATATTACCATTTTTATTGAAAATGGAACTGAGATGCAGATTTGGGGCTGAGATTCTTTGGGGGCCACAAAGTGAATTAGCAAAACAAAGAGCAAAACTGATTCTAGTGTCTTGATTCTTTAACTTGCAATTAAGGTGACAATGGTGATCTTAAGAATAGGAAATACTCAGTTTAAATCTAGGTATTAATAATGTGACTTTCTTTTATTTTAAGGGAGTCCACAAGACGTCCGAGGTGACAGAGATGGTGAAATGAGTTCCAAAAGGTGCCGCACGGAGGAAACTAAAATCTGTGAGAAATGCTGTGCAGAATTCTTTGATCTCTCTGAATTCCTTGAGCATAAGAAAAATTGCACTAAAAATCCACCTGTTCTAATCATGAATGACAGTGAGGGAACAGTGCCTCCCGAAAGCTTCTCTGAAGGCTCCCTAGGGAGCTTTCCAAGTGATCGAATGGATAGCAGGGCACGCAAGGACGCTCAGGCAAAGGGTTGCACTGCTTCTATGGAGAAGAGAGAAGGAAAAATGGATGCTGAATCAGTAGGAGGAATGTATCTTAAAATAGAACCCCCCGTCACGCCTGCGGCTCCTGGCCTAAGCTATCTACCAAAATCCAAAGTACCAAACACTAACGTGACTTTGCAGACAATACGTGGCACTAAAGTGGCTGTGAACCAGCGGACCTCTGATGCCATCTCTTCTTCAGCAGCCAGTTTTAATGCTATCCCCATGATCCTGGAGCAGCTTGTGTGTTTGCAGCAGCAGCAACTCCAGCAAATTCAGCTGACGGAGCAAATTCGCATTCAGATTGCCATGATGGCTCCTCATGCCCTGCATCCTTCTATAGCAGCTGCTACTGACCCACTAAAAGCTCTGGGCGCTCACATGTCTCAGCAGCTCTCGGCTGCTGTTGCTTTAATCGGACAGAAATCTGGAAGCCAGAGCCTATCACTGGAATCCTTGAAGCAAGGAAAACTACCTCATTCTAACACTGGTGTTGCAGCCGCCAGCTCACTGGCTGCTGGGCTTTCCTCTTCCTTCCCCTTGAAGCCAGAGGCAAGCAGAAGCCTCCCTGGCTCCATCTCTCAGTTCCCAAATCCTTTGCTACCTCAGTCCTCCAACTCGGTCATCTTCCAAAATCCGCTGTCAGCTGTTTCTTCTGTTATAGATTCCTCAAAGAAGGGGAAGGGAAAACCTCCCAACATTAGCGTGTCTGAAAGCAAACCGAATGCAGAAGAGCCGTTCTTCAAACACAAGTGTAAGTTCTGTGGCAAGGTCTTTGGCAATGACAGTGCCCTGCAGATTCACCTCCGATCCCACACCGGTGAAAGACCCTACAAGTGTAACATTTGTGGTAACCGCTTTACAACCAAAGGAAACCTTAAAGTGCATTTTCAGCGTCACAAAGACAAATACCCCCACATAAAGATGAATCCTTACCCAGTTCCTGAGCACCTGGACAATGTTCCCACCAGCACCGGAATCCCGTATGGGATGTCTGTGCCACTGGATGAGTCTAACTTAATAGTGGATAGCAAGCCTCTCCTAACAACACTGCCTACCTCTGCGGCCACCAGTGCACCTCAGCCCATCTCCAACCTAGCAGGCATTAAGGAGTCTCTGCCTGGTACGTTTTCAAGTGACCTGCAGCCAAGGCCTTCTCCAGAAAGTGAGGGTGGCTCTTCCTCGTCAGGGGTGGTTGGTCCTGAATCGGGAACAGAGCAGAGCTTGAGTTCACCACAAGCTACCTGCAGCGTGAGCATCTTCCATGTAAGTGGGTCAAACGAGCAAGGCTCAGAAACATCAAAGCTTCAGCAACTGGTTGAAAATATTGATAAATCCACTGCTGACCCCAACGAGTGCCTGATCTGTCACAGAGTGCTGAGCTGCCAGAGTTCACTCAAAATGCATTATCGTACTCACACGGGAGAGAGGCCGTTCAAGTGTAAAATCTGTGGCCGTGCCTTCTCCACTAAAGGGAACCTTAAAACTCATTATGGTGTCCACAGGGCCAATACTCCTTTGAAGATGCAACATTCGTGTCCTATTTGCCAGAAGAAGTTTACAAATGCAGTTGTGTTGCAGCAGCATATCCGCATGCATATGGGGGGACAAATACCCAATACACCAATGCCAGAAAACACCAGTGACAGTACTGATATGGATGCTACTGTGGCTGAGAAGAACGGAGACATCAATCGCCCAGATGAGACCGTGGAAAGCATAGAGATAGAAGAGGACCTGGACTCTCAGGATGGCCCAAGGAGTTCTTCAAAACCTCCTACTCCATACGATGCACAATCAGAATCACCAGCCACCATGGCCACCTTCTCTGGTATTGCAGCACTGGAGAATCAAATGAAGATCGTCAGCTCTGCTTTGAACTTGCAGCGACAAAGCAGCTTGAAGTCTAGTGACAATGGCTCAGCAGAAAGTGATGGCATGACAAATGATTCTTCTTCTGTGGCAGGAGATCCAGACTACCAGAATGGCAGGAGTCCTGCTGCCTCCGAGTCTGCATCGCTCCAGGCTCTGTCCCCAGCCAACAGCCAAGCTGAGAGTGTGAGGTCGAAGTCACCTAGCTTCAACAATCAAGAAGATACAGGCATGGGAAGTAAATCGGAGGGTCCTGAGAACACTTCAGCAGAAATGGAAGGGGTTGTTGGTGCTTTGGATTTAACTTACGGCAATCTTGGTCGAAAGGTCATTAAAGAAGAGCCTGGGTTACATTTTGCAAATGGCGAATATGGTGAGTAATATGACATGCTTGCAATTATTTGGGGTGGGGTAGTAGGATTGGAGGAAATCCATCTGTAAAAGGACCAACAGGAGTCAAAATCTCCTCAGCTTTCCCCTCTTCCTTGCCTTGTATCAAAATAGGGGCATGTGCCCTGTAAAGTTTTCCTGACTCAGTCAGACTCAGAATTCATCAAAATTCAGACTTAAGTGCTGCCATCTCCTGCAAAGAGGCATAGATAGAGGCCCTTAAAATAAATAGAATCTGTGTACTTGCTGTCTTTCATGGGATCCTATCGCGCTCTAAAGATATGTTTGTATTTTCATGGAAAACTGCTTAACCTAAGATCGTGATATTAAAACTTTGGAATATTTTGTGGGATTTTCAAGCAGTTTAGTATTGAGGCTAATATTGATCTAAATTTGACCTGAAAGTGAGCCTTTTGAATTCCCAAGATTACCAAAAAGATAGGGTGAACTGATTTCTGTCAAAGCATCCTAGCAAGTGTAACAGCAACCCTAACACATGACTTTAGAGGGCTTTGCAGGTGTGCTGTTAGGCACAGGCAGCTCCAAAGTCGGGGCCTCTGGTATCTTAGCCAGACTCAAGCTTGGAAGCAGGCGGAGGTTGGGATAAACATCATCTGTGTTCTCTTTCCAGGTCGAAGTAGTATTCCAGCTGCTTTTGTTAGAGCTCCCCCAGCCCTCATAAAAATGGAGATGCCCAGTGAGCGTCCCATTAGCACTAGCCATTTCATTGGCCCGCCAGCTCTGTCCCCTGGTGTTGCCCCTCTTCTTGTGCCACGACCGAAATTCTGCCGTCCCGCCAAACAGCACATCTGCACTACGTGTGGGAAGAACTTCTCCTCTGCCAGCGCCCTTCAGATTCATGAGCGGACCCATACTGGTGAAAAGCCGTTTGCCTGCACCATCTGTGGGAGAGCCTTCACAACAAAAGGAAACCTGAAGGTAAATCATCTCTTATGTTGTGATCTCCTTTGTCAGGCAAAGTCATACCAGAGATGGGAAACCTGCTGCTAGTATTTATCTTGCCTTTGGGGACAACATTGATTTTGATTTAGTTCCTCAAATGGTTATCTTTGACTTTTGCATCTCCTTCCTGAGTTTCTTCACACAACTTACTAAACAGTGTATTGAGATCAGCCACAGAAGTGTTTGCTACTGCCCTTGACTTTCTTGTGGGTGGTAGGGAAGGCTTAGCCCTTACTAAGCAGATTGCTTTATTTCGTTTGTATTTGGGTGCATTGAGACATAAACCGTTTCATAGACTGAATGCTACAGAATGGTGCTTACAGTATACATACATTACACCACACTGCTTGAAGCACCATGCAGGGCAAGGAGGGATGAAACCAAGAGAATAACCCTGAGACAGCACAAAGTGCTTGTGAATTGTGTTTAAGCACTTGCTCAAGTGTAGCAGGTCTGTCCTTATTGTCACATTAATCCATTTGCCTGTAAGGAACCCACAGGTCTGTCACTCACATGGAGGCTTCTCACTTCCTATGAGAACCTCTTCACGCTTTTCAGTCCTCTTGCATAAATACTGATGGGGAGGGAAAAATACTGCCACTTGTGAACAGTCACTTGCTGGAAGCACTAGCAGTATGTTTGTGGTGTGGAAGACATTAGCTTAGGTGTAACCTCTCTTCCTAATTCCTTGGTGAGGTTTTTTGCATTAACTAGTGGTTTTTTTCAATATAGTCTGTTCACAGCAAATAATGTGGCTGTTACTTATCTGGGGGGAGAGGGGCATCTTTGCCAACGCCACTTACAATAAGTGTAAAAATCCTGTCCTACAAGCACTTCAGCAGTAAACTCTAGAGAACCATAGTGATGCTGGGCAGGAGAATGACTGTATCTTACACATGGCAGGAAGAGAATAAAGACAAGATACTAGCCAGCTTAAATACTTACCTGAATGCAAATGGAGCATACATCACTTCCTTTGAGCAACTTGACTGTAAGCAAAGTAGAACTAGAGTATACAATAAAAGAACTTCAGTATTAATTATTCTTTTTTTTTCCCCCCTTCTGGAAGGTCCATGTAGGCACTCACATGTGGAATAACTCTGCCAGACGTGGAAGAAGGCTCTCGATTGATAATCCCATGGCCCTGCTGGGAAATGATCCCAAGAAGGTATCTGAAATGTTTCCAAAGGATATGATGCCTCCTTCAGTGAGCATTGACCCCACAGTATGGAATCAGTATGCAGCGGTACTCAGCAATGGCATAGCAATGAAGACTAACGAGATCTCGGTGATCCAGAGCGGTGGCTTACCTACCCTTCCAGTCACCGTTGGGGGTGGTTCAGCAATAAATACTGCTACAGTCTCCAAAATAGATGGGACCCAGTCTGGGACTGGTTCTGATACTGAGAAGGCCAGTGGTGCTGCTGCAGACAATGTGCCAAAACACCAATTCCCTCACTTCATGGAGGAGAACAAAATTGCTGTTAGTTAAAAACTCTAGTGAAGCTGACGTACAGAAAGAACAAATATATATACACAAACATATATTTTTAAGAGATTCCACTTCAGCCTCCTATTTTCCTATTGACGTGCAAATGATTTTATGGTTGTCTTTGTAAGAGTTGCCCAGAGTACAATCATGATATTGCTTTGCAAATAGTAAATAATAAAGTATAGGATTTCCTTCTATTTGGAAAAATGCGGGTCTTGCAAAGTAGTTCTTACGTGTGAGTAAAGTGTACAGCCTTACAGAAGTTTCTACAACTTGAAATTCCAAAGGTTAGAATATTTACCTCTTAGTTTAGAGTGAAATACTTGGGGGATTTGAATTGAGTGGAAACAACCTACTGTTGATGGAAAAGCTTCTATTTACTGATGAGAAATGAAAACTATTAATGCGGGTAAATATCCTAGAATGTCTGGACCCTCTTAGGACTAGTTTTTCTGTTTGGATTTTTGGCTCTGTGTGGTTGCTGAATGTACTTTTTACTATAATGGCTATAAAAACTACAATTATTTTTTTTTATTCCTTTTTTGCCTCAGAAGTTCTAAGAAGAGAAAGTTGCTGTTTTTCTTTAATCACTGCTCCTAAAGACTTAATTCTCTGTATTGTTGACTGCTGCTTATTTAATACTACTACTAGGACAGTCCTTCAAATGTAGTGCCAAAACTCCCACTTCCAAAGATGTGCAGTTTTTCCTAGATGTTTTATTTCAATACCGAGAGCCCCAAACAAGCATGGGTGGGTATGTATATACTTTTTTTTTCCTCTCTTGAAAGGGAAGGCTTGCCTTGGGAAGTCAGGTCTGAAAGCTCTGCAAGGAATCTCAGGTGACTGTTGCAATTGGGCATGGGAGCTGGTTTCCTTAGCAAGAGACTTTTTGATTTTGTTTTTATTTTCATTTGGGTAATTTAGAAGATCAGTCTGTGTAAACCTGTATTTAAATATGAAGTATTCATGTTTAGGTTAAATGTTTTGTGGGTTTTTGGATGGCATTCCTACTCTGGTCATTAAGTTTCTTGGTGGTCTGTGAATTTGCATTCTGCCAAAAATGGTAATTAATGGTCCACGTGTATTGTATGAAGGTTGCTGGGATAGTCATCTGGATTCTAAGTTATCTACCTCATTTTTTCCTTATGTAGTTGTAGTGTCTATTTTTCTATTAATGACCACTGTAATGAACTGAGATTCAAGCAGATGCTTCCATGCACTATCTGAAACCAAAACCTGATGTATTAGTGGAAGCACCTGAAGATTTACTGGACTGACCTTTCACTATTCCTCTAATGTCTGCTGGAACTGTATGTGTAATGGGATCTAAACCAGACTGGAAAGTGAGTATTTGGTATGGAAGGACTGAACGATGGAAAGAAGTCTAGTCTGTTGACTGCAGGAAATCTTCAAGTCCAGTCTCCATTGTGGAAGGCCCAAAAATGCAGATTACCAAAAGTTTGTGTAATGTTGTTGCACCTGATTCTTGCTTATGATCTCTGTATGCCGAGTTGTGCCTTTCCTGCTGGACTTGTAAGTAAGAACATACCAGTACCTGTTTACACTGTAAAATGGATATTGTTACATAGGCCATGCGAAAGGCATCCCAATTGTCAAGTTTCTGCATTGTGAATGTATGACTTTTAAGAACTCTGTAGTTTTGAGTATCTACTGATGCGTTTCTGTTGGACATTTTGAGAATAAATTTTGGGATGGCTTTTTCACACTTAGTGCTTAAATTTTTCTGGCAAAGCATTTGTCTCCTGAAGAGCAAGTTCAAGAGGCAGCATGCTGTCTCACTCCAGTGACTCTTCAAATCCAGGATCTAGGGTTATGCTTTAATTTAGCAATTAGGTAGCAGTGGAAGGCTCTCCAAATGAGTTTCTTGAACAGCTGGGGTTTGATACAGGAATTGGTACTTGCCAGGGATGTTGATTCCCACACTAAAATGGGATGACAGTTATATGTGCAGTATTTCCTGTACTGCGATCACCCTAGCCATTTGGGGGGTGGGGGGGAAGCAGAAAGTAAACACTCTCTAAGGCAATACCACCAAGCTCTTGAGGAATGAAGAAGGTGTGAGGAGACTGTGAGGTGGTCCAGGAAGGTGGGCAAAATAAACATAGGAGCAGAAGAAATGGTGGGGTGTAAGCATACAACAAAGTGGTATGTAAGCATACAACAGTTAACTAGTCTGCATAGAACGTGCAGTTGTTTAAGAGCAGCACTATAGTTTCAGGAGACAAAATAGTTGGTGCAAGAGAAGACATGACCCTGCTTTGTTAAGGGAAAGCAAGGAATTATAATCTGAACCATTATAGATGAGGAGTATAGCATGAGCTCTCTCAGTGGTGATAGGTAAAATAAATATACATTCATGCTAGCGTGGATACTGTTCTCAACCACTGAGCTCATAACCTGCTTTGTTGCAGTGTTGCTCTGGGTGCCCAGATGGGCTCATTGCCAGAGCTGCTGCTCTGTGCCTCCAAACTTTGGGCTGGATTTCTGGCATGTTCCTTGTGCTGGTGCAGCTGGGCACCATGTGCAGGATGTGCTGCCTGTGCAGGTTTAACTAGAGCAGCACTGACACCAGTGTGGGTCAAAGGGGGAGGGAGGTATTGGGGTTACAGAACTGGATCATATCTAAAGACCTAGCTGGGAAATCTCGAGCATAGGCCAGCTATGGATATTGTAAAGAAGTGGCCTGGCTTCAAAAGAAAGTGTGATAACAAGCCTGCTCTCTACTGATAGGTTGATACCAAGTGGTATAGCGATGCCATGAAAATATGCTAACAGCAGGAGGAAAAGAGCAGTTTTGCTAGCAGGAAACCAACCAAACCTGCTGTCCTGGACCTCTGCGCCTTAGTAGTACCTGTTGATGTCTCCTCAGCCAGACACTGAGGTTTGGGATCCCTTCCTCTCTTAAATGTAGACTCTGAGCCTGTCCCATGAGTGCTGAGTTCACATTACAGCCATATCTCAAAAACTGCCTAAATGTGGGGCTGACTGCCTTTTTGTGACCATCTATAAGAATGTAACTGTATATTTAGACCTTTACCTTCTTTAACTATTGGCTATTGGTCAACAGGTTAGAAATTAAGGGGAGATGAGGAGGGAGGAGGAATTTACTAAAACATTGAGCTCTGATCTAGAAATAGAAGGTCAGGAAACGGCTAGGAAACCAGGACAAGAAGTCTTGGCAAATAGGTGTATGATGTCCAGCATAGGGTGGCACAGGGGAATCAAGTAGACTGAGCTAGGGCCTGCCTTGGCCAGGCAGACAGCAGTGAAAATGAAATGATGTGACCTGGCACAGAGTCAGTACAAGGCTTTGCTCTCCAGGACATTGTGTCAAGCTCTTGCTGTGCCTAAAGCTGTATCTCACAGCTCAGTGACAAGGCAGCTCGAGGCTGGAGCATAGCAGGATCCCCAGCTAAGCTGATGTGAGGAAGTCATGGATCTTATCACAAAACCTGAAGAACAGGTAGGACCTATCTGACCAGTGTCCCCCCAGCAGAAAGTGGGCTATGTCATAGGGCTGTTTCTGCTGGAGGTAGCTGGCTGGAGCCTGCGTTTCTGAAGCAAGCAGGACTGGGAACTGGCTGCTCTCCCACATACGAGAGCTGAACACCTTCTGAAACAGCGTGGTGAAAACCGCGGCGGCACGTGTGTACAGTTTACAGTAATGTTGCATCTCAACCATTTAAAAAGATAGCTGATTTTCCCTGTGCTGATGTAAATTAGGAGCAAGTTTACCAAAGCTAATATAGCTACGCTGCTGTGAGTGCAGAAGTTAGCACGGTATGTGAGCTGTCTCTGCTCATTAGCTTCTTTTCTTGCCTAAAGGACTCTCCTGTTCCTATCTGTTACTGCTTACTTTGCTCATCACACAGAGGATTTGCCCAGGCTGTTGCTTTTGTGTAAGTAGCATATTTACTTGTGTGAGCTAAGGTAAAGGCTGGCTTACTTAAAATGTTAAATTTAAACTTCAAAGTTGCATTGTTTAAAAAAGAAAAATAAAGTGCACTTGCTTGATGTATTAGCTCTATTCCACTAAGGAAATTTCTATTGACCTACCCCATTTGTTCAAAACTTACCAAAAAGTCAATGAGAACTCTGAGGAGCAAGTTTGTCTGAGAATCATGTAGATAATCAGCTCTGGGCTGAGCTGGGTGAGGTTGATTGCCTTTCCCACAGCTGGCACTGAGGAGGTGGGAGCCTTCCTGGGGTTGCTGATAAATACAACATGGAGCAAAAGGTAAATGACCACTAAGGGGTCTACAGAGAGGAGAGGACCTAGCTGAGGTGCTTGAGCCAATGGGATGGCCAAGAGAGGGTGAAACAAAGGAAAAGGTATGCGTATTGCATTAATGGTTAATTTTTCCTGTTGAAAGCCATTGTGCTTACTGCAGGGCTTGCAGTACATTTGGAATTAGGAAAGATGATGACTCCTGTTTGCAAAAGAACAGCTTAGGCAGAAAGCCGCCTTAGCGTTTGTGTGATCCCATGAGGTTGCTGCTACTGTGCTGAGGCTTTCTCAGTCTCTTGTGTTGTGTGTTCAGATGAGAGGGCTCTTCTCTGCATGCATGTCCTATGGCCTCCCTGCTCACAACTCACTGGTGAGTGCTCTTCATTCGTGATGTGAGGGTGAGCACTGGACTTGTGTGTGACTTCAGCTCACATTCATCGCTGACCTAGAAACGTGTCTGTCATTGCACAGCCACAGCAGGACAGGAAACATATCTCAGAAGCAGAGAAAAGAACTGGCTATTGCACACTCCTGCCTATTATGTTACCTATTTCATTATCATATCTTCTGTTTTCTGGACTTTGGGTTAATGGACCCAAGGGCAGTGCTTTTGGCAATATTTTGAGTGCTGTTAATATTGCTGATACTTGTTCTGATTGATTTATTGGAAAGCATGCTTTTTTAATGCCTATTATAACTGAATTGTGCTGGATTTAGCCAACCTAAAAGCAGCATCCCTCTCCTTTCAAACTTGTTTATTAGCCTTTCTGGTTGCCACATCTCTCAGTCCAAAGAATAACTTCTCTGACTCACTAGCTTCATGCAATTGAAGCTGCAAGTTCAAGAAAATATCTTGATTCAGAATGAGAACAGGTGGATCTCATTTGCCTTATTTTCCAATACTTGGTTTAGGCAAAATTCAGACATTACTGAAGATTTTTGTAAGTGTCTCTAAAGAAAACTGAAAAAACCCAAATCAAGTGAAATTTACAGTGCCCAGTGCTGTTTGATGTATATATATTTAGTCAAGCATAGACTCCATATATGTATGGAGGAAAAGCATGTCCATAATGTCAACAAAATATGGAGCCAAAGGGAAGAACAGGGTGAAATATAAAGACCACAGCCTCAAGCAGCAGTGAGAACTGGTGCAGGGACAGGAATAAAGATCCACTCTTGCAGTGTTTGAATCTCTTTACACTGGAGTGTGGTCACAGCTTCTGTAGGCTTGGAAGCATGAAAAAGCCCTGCTTGAAATACACTGTCAAACTGTTGGTCACTAAGAGAATGCTGGAGCGGGAGGGGAAAAAGCTGAAGAAGCTGAAGCCTGTATGCGTGCAGGGAGGTATTCCCCAGCTCCTCTTTGATGCCAGACTGGCTTTGGTGGGCAGATACCACTCCTGAGCACTCACAGTAGGTCAGGATGCCTCTTGGGTTCCTTCTCAGTCTGGTTAAACAGGACACATTGCACGAACAAAGCCTTTTAAAAAACAATTTGTTGTGTAGGGATGTTTCTAAGCTTTTGCTTACATGTTTAGGAGCAAATATGATTCAAAGCATAAATAAGATACCATTTTATTAATAATGAATTAATAATCTTTATTAGATCATTATTAAATCAATCAGCTCATTTAAACATTCAAATAAAAAACTCCACAACAGAAACCCAAACAAAAACAACAAAAACCCCCAAAAGCATCACCTCAAAACAAGCTGTGAGCTGACCAAAAGTCAGAGCACCCAGTCTATGAAACCATGACGATGTGAGGGCCAGGTGGTGTGTTGTGGACAGAAAGTGGATGCAGGAGGAATATGTGGGATAAATATCCACTTGACAAATAACCTGTATTCTTAGTGTAATACTATAGACTCCTGCAACCTTTTATGCATATTATCTACCTGGATACTCTATGGCATTGCAGTCCCATCTACGTGATGACAGGGTACTTTTAAATCAAGTTAACCAAATTGGTTTAACAGCCCTTTACAGTCCTATAGAGAAATTTCTCTCCATGCAGTCTAGATATTCAGAATTCCAAACTTTTTTAATTTATTATACTTTTTATACACTCTTTGTTGGTTTGTTAATACACTAGTTGTTCCCATGGAACCAGTTTGATTACTTAAGTCCTTGAAGTGCAGTATGCATTCAAGTGGTTTACTGCTTTGTAGTACCTAAATCTCTGTATGTATTAAAAGTACTCCACCCTTCTCAACTCATGATGTCCAGATCTGGAAAAAATCAGACTTCCTTATTGCCTATTCCTCTGTTCCCCTATAGATTCTTCCAGTCTGAACTGACAAAATAATCACTTTATTTGTGCAGGGGGTGTTGATAAAATTTGCAAATATAAAATATGTAACAAATACCAACTTATTCCCATTTTATAGCTTTGCTTTTTTTTTATCACACCTACAGGATGTAACACAAAACCAGGACAGTGAAAATTCACAAAACAGCTACAGCTAATAGCAGAATCACTAACAAAAACAGAGCTAACAAAATAAAAATGTGAGTTTATTTCTCTTGAAAACAGCACTTTTTTCTTTCTGAATTTCTTATATTTGACAGCTGTCCTAGATGAATGAGTTTGGCTATTACTGCTTGGAAAATTAGGTACTGAAGGGTTGTTTTCTTCTTGATCTGCAACACATAATTGTGCAAGGAAGAAAAAGATCCTGTACGAATACTGCACTTCCTCAGATCAGCGTGAGAAGTATCTGCTCTGAAACTTCATTATGAGAATGCCAAATGTTCTCTCAATAACAGAGCCTATGGCAGTATGAGCTTTATTGTAGTTTCCCTTAGCAAGTGTTGATGGATTTATGGAGGGCTTCATTAAAAATAGGCTTAAAGGATATCCGCTATCGCCCACTTGTCAAAAGAGAAAATAATATCAAAGCCATCCGTGCAGATCAGAGATGCAGGTGTTAACAGTGCATTCTAATCTGGTAGTGTTTAACTTGCCAGTTAATTGCAGTAGTCTTGTCTGAGTTCAGACATTTAAAAGATAAATTTAAAAGATGAATGCACACTGTGTAGGCTCAGGGCACATGTACAATGATACCATATTGTTAATGATTTCTGCTTCAGCATCCCAGCTCGTGTTTGTGCTTCTCTTACTAAAATGCAATGAGTGTGCGTGCAGCTGCTAAGCCCTGGGAACGGGCAGCTTTGGCATGTTTGCACTTATTTTGAGGGACTGAATGTCACAGTCTGAGCCTGTTTTCAGTACTGCCTTGAGAAAGAGGGATAACAGTGACGTTTTACCGCACCAAAGTCGCCTCTTTCCTTGTCATTTGTGGGGATGAGTCAGTAGCATGGAGAAATAACACCACATACAAGGCTGCCTGCTGCACAGCTACTGCAGGACTGCAAGTTTTCAAGCCCTTAGCAACCAAATCCCTACTCTTGCCTGCTGTCTTCCTTATGAACGATGCATCTGCACACACAGCTCTGAAACAAAACACAAAACATCATGTGTGATGGGCTACGTTTTCAGACAAAGAAGGTGCACCCTGCTATTTGTAAAACATGCACTTATGAAATCAGATAATGACAGGGACAAAAAATGTCACAACTTCAATTGCCTGTGGAATCATAGTGCAACCAGTTACACACCTATAGTCTGAGCCATCTCCTTAGATGTCAGAATTATCTATAATTTGATACTCATATTTCCTTGTTTACAAAGTGAGCAAAATCAAATGTAGTTCCAAAATGTAATTCATCTTCCAGCATATAAAAAGTCAAACAGGATGTTATTATTACGAGCTTCTACAGTGTTCATCAGGCAGAAACACTGGAGTCCTGTGCATAAACATACATCATTTATTTAGTACCAGAACTAAAATGGAAGAAAATTTATAGCATATTGTGCTGAATAGGTAATAAGTGCAATTTTCAAGTGCATTGTCAAAACCACCATCCATTGTTTCAGTGGGAAGCTGGCACTAGCACTTGTGCCTTGGAGGAATATAGGCACACCCCCAAATCGAGTTTATTTATATGTTCTTTAATCAGTGGAGCTTAGAGACCTGTATGTACTTGAGGATCACTGAAACACATTGGAAGGCATTGCCTGTAGGTGAGAAGCTGGTGTCATGGGCAGAGAAGAGGAAGCAAAGCCGAGGGGACAAGGCAGTGGTGGGGCTCTGTAACGCAGAGGTGAAATGAGAAGTGGGGGAGAAGGGCAAAAAAGACAAGGCAGAAAGGCTCACTTCCAAAACACTGGGAACCACTATCATACAGGCTCATGGATATAGAAATGTCTGGTTTGATTTAGGCATGCTCTGCCAGCCGGTTGTTTCCATAGGCTGTGCTTTGCCAGATTGACTTGTCTTTGCAAACTTGAATGGCAGACTACGAGAGACTCATGACTATTCAATGCATAAAGCATAATCCTACTTGTGGAACAAGTGTGCTTGTGCTGCCTGCTCTGGGAAAAGATACTAAATCATTCCAGTCAACAACATGATAGTTTTGTACAATCCCTCGCATTAAAAATGGGGGCTCAACCTTGGACTTGCCAATAAATGATTTCTGGGTTTGAAATGAGATCTGTAATGTTCAGTGATGAAAACACTGACAGCTTTGATAAACTCTCCCTACAGGACAGCCTCAGAGGAGGCCAAGTGGTCCAGAATTGGTTATATGACAAATCACTGGGGAAGGAGGAGGGGGTTGTAGCGAGGAGAATAAAACTCTGCTTGCTGTGGTGTTAATTTAATCCTCTGGGCAAAAGAAGTCCTGGGAGAAAAAAGCACCATAGATAATGATTGAAAATTATGGAAAATAAATCAGCTTTTTTTAATTAGCAGTTGTGCTGTGTGAATTCTGGAGCTTGCAGGGCTCCTTTGTGAGCCTGAAGTTCTGTTCTTGCAAAACTTGAGCATCAGAAAACAAGCCAGTAGCATCAGAAAATAACCAAAATAGGTCTTATTTCACTTGATTTAACAAATCTAACTTCTCAGACTGAGGCTGGAAGTTTTGCTTTGGGCATTCCTTCTCAACAGGCAAATGAAAACCAAAGGCTTGGAACTCAGGAGAGCGCATACCTGCTGTGAAGGGTGAGATCATGTGTAAAATGTTTACAGCAAAGCTAATGCTATGCAAGAAGTATGTCAAGGAGGGGTTTATCCCGTTGGGCTACAGCCTAGTCTAGATCTTTCACAGTGACCTTTTAACTAAAAATCAAAAGCATTACAATATAAGGCAGAGAATCAGGGTGCCCCTAAGGGAGGCTTTGAAAGTTTATTTGAGTCCTTAGAAGCTGCAGGCTGCAGTATCACTGTTGCTTGATTTCTGTCACTGTTTGCCAAGTTCATTATCCCTGATTATGCAGATAAATGTAAACCTGTCTGTGCACCCCTTTGCTCTTCTTATAGGACTACTGGAATTGTGAGTCACCATATGAGAGTCAGCTGCTTTTCCTCCGATGTTCTTGGATGGCAGAGTTGAGCAACGTGTAGAAATTATGTGAAGGAAGTTTAGCTGCTCCATATAAAGGAGGGATGTCATCTATTTCTGTCTGAAATATAAAGATATCAAGGTCCAAAATGTGGTGCTTCGAAGAATGTTTGAAATCCACTGCCACTTCCTCCCCAGAGGAAGTAACAGTGACATTTGACAAGTTTTATTTTAATTACAGACTGAGCCTCAAGGCTGGAGTCTGAGTTTATCATTTCAGCCAGTTACAGCATCAGGCCAGTGGTTTTGTGGCAATGGTGTTACAGTTTAGGTCAAGTGCAACATCCTGTTTAGGATCTTCAGTTGCTCCTTTTGTTAAATTATCATTTGAAGTGAATTGTCATATTTTTTCTCTCATTAATAGAATATACCTGCAGTTGAGTATGAGAAAAATATGGGAGGAAATACAAACATCAATGACCTGGATGAGGGAACTGAGTGCACCCTCAGCAAGTTTGCTGATGACACAAAACTGGGAGGAGTGGCTGACACACCAGAGGACTGTGCTGCCATTCAGCGAGACCTGGACAGGCTGGAGAGTTGGGCGGGGAGAAACTTGATGAAATTTAACAAGGGCAAGTGTAGAGTCTTGCATCTGGGGAAGAACAACCCCATGTACCAGTACAGGTTGGGGGTTGACCTGCTGGAAAGTAGTGAAGGGGAAAGGGACCTGGGGGTCCTGGTGGATAGGAGGATGACCATGAGCCAGCAATGTGCTCTTGTGGCCAAGAAGGCAAATGGCATCTTAGGGTGCATTAGAAAGGGAGTGGTTAGTAGGTCAAGAGAGGTTCTCCTCCCCCTCTACTCAGCCTTGGTGAGGCCGCATCTGGAATATTGCGTCCAGTTCTGGGCCCCTCTGTTCAAGAAGGACAGGGAATTGCTTGAAGGAGTCCAGCGCAGAGCCACAAAGATGATTAAGGGAGTGGAACATCTCCCTTATGAGGAGAGGCTGAGGGAGCTGGGTCTCTTTAGCTTGCAAAAGAGGAGACTGAGGGGTGACCTCATCAGTGTTTACAAATATGTGAAGGGTAGGTGTCAGGATGATGGAGCTAGGCTTTTTTCAGTGATATCCAGTGATAGGACAAGGGGCAATGGGTGTAAACTGGAACATAGGAAGTTCCACGTTAACATCAGGAAGAACTTCTTTACTGTAAGAGTGACAGAGCACTGGAACAGGTTGCCCAGGGGGGTTGTGGAGTCTCCTACACTGGAGATATTCAAGGCCCGCCTGGACAAGTTCCTGTGTGATGTACTGTAGGTTACCCTGCTCTTGCAGGGGGGTTGGACTAGATGATCTTTTTAGGTCCCTTCCAACCCTTGGGATTCTGTGATTCTGTGATTCTGTGATTTCATGAGCTAAAATGTTTTTGGAAGGAGAAGGGATTTATTTCTACTTCAGTTGTCCCCATGAGTGGATAAGAACAGTCAAGTGAGAAGTAAGATATTAAAACATCTTGTTACTGAATTGAAATACAGCCTAAATGTAAGTTCTACAAACAGTTTTTGTACTAAGACTGCCTTAGTTAGAACGGCATTGAAAATACTGGCCTAAACATCGTCAGTGCTGGTGCCTGAAACCGGTGTAACTATTAATGACGTTGCTGAAATGTCCTCATTACAAAATGTCAGGATGACTCTGTTTCAACTGTAAAGAAAAAAAATGACAACTGCAGGTTTGGTGCTGGTTGTAACCTTTAGTGTAACCTGAGCTAGAACACAGCGAGGGCAGGAAAGAAGAGAGATACCCAGAAACTCTGCTGTGACTCATTCTGCTTTGCTTACATGTTTTCATTTTTTAATAGCTTTCATTTTGCATGGGAAAAGCACTACTATTTAGGATTACCTTGAGCTCATTTTAAGATATACACAAACATCCCTTATACTAAAAACCCCCAGGCAGCCGAACACCGAAACAAACAACCCCCTACCCAAGTCAGTCTGGTAAGTGCTACTTTCTAGTATGTTAAAACAAATGGTGATTTTGAACTTTCACTTGGGCTTACCCACTCATTTCCTGCTCTTGGCCATTGTGATTGTGGTATTTAGCTCTGCAGAACCATGAGCCATTTAGATTGACTGTGCAGGTGGACAATATGTGGCAGCCCAGGACTGCAGGCAGCCTTAGGAAGTAACTGTAACAACTAGGACACTGGTTGCAGGTAGTCTAAGTATGGCTGCATGTGTAAGTAGGCATGGGGAGTCTTTGCTTAGTGAACATTCCCAAGCAATTTGTTTGTTAAACGAAGGATTTTGCAGACTACCTGCAAACAGATGAGAGATAAACTGGCTGTGCACAAGACATGCTCAGGCTTTGTGGTGACCAGGACTGCAGTGTGAGATGCTGAGAGGGATGTGTAGATTTGACTATTTCATACGATCTTTATCTGCAGTGGGCATTTCCTCCATCTGTATAGGTGCACCAGTGTAAATTTTGGTGGTTTCAAGCAGGAAGAAGCTATGCTGGCATGAATGACAGCCTACAACAGGTTTGCCCTCACTGGTGTGGCTACACAGGTAGTGAGAGCAAACTGAGACGGGCGATGCCCGTGGCTAAGGCTCTAGAGAGGCAAGTAGAGGCACTTTTACTAAAACAGTAGCCTTGTGAGCACCCATGGGCACCTGCTCACAACAGCCCCGGGCACAGTGCAAGCACTGGCTTTGTTTACAGAAAATGTCCAACATAATGTTACAATTCTCCTTGAGGCAAATCCAGCCGAAGAAGCCGCTGGTCCAAGCCCACGTCCTTCTGAGGCTGCAGCACTCTGGCTGGTGCTGCCTGCTGTTTGCAGGCTACGCTCAGCATCCAGCACCTAATGGGGTTTGACTGAAATAAATAAATAAAGGACCCCTCCCAGCCAGATGGTTTTTGTAAAAGCAGTCCTTCTGCAGGGCTGATTTAGAGCACAGGCACACAGAGCGGAAAGCGTTAGAGAGGAGCGGTGAATGGGAGGAAGTGATTTGAAAGGGGTGGGGGCTGGATCCCCATCAGCCAGCTGTGACTCTGACACCGGGCCATTGCCTCACTTACTTACGCCATCTGAAGCACTTTTTTTCCTTGTTACTGACATTTTTTCTATCTCTTGGTGGTTTTCTCCATTGACTTTAACCATGCTTTCACCAGGCTATCAGCACAGTTTCTGATGGCTGACTAGATACCATTAATCCTGTTAGACTTTCCTACTTGCGGGTTTCTAGATGCAATTTAACATTCCACATTTTAAGAAGGCTGTGTTATATCAGTATTTGTCTTTACCAATTCTTTTCATGGTAGCATTACTGGGAAAGCATAATTCATTTGAATAGGAAGATTGCACTACCTGGTTCTATTTCTCCCTATGAAATACATCTTTACTGCTGGGAATTTTGTTTTCCCTGTTTGAATGAAGAATAAAGTCAACAGCATGAATGGGCTGGAGGTGAGCTGGGTTCCTTTTCTTAAAGGATTCCTTTGGTTTCTCATTTATGGAAAAGAAGAACATGAAGATATGGAGATGGCAGGAGGAAAATGGAGTGGAAGTAGAGGAGCTGGAGTGCAGCAAGATGAATGGATGGAGGAGACAGAACAGGTGTCAAAACCACATTGAGCAGGGTTTAGCTGGGACAGAAATACAAAGCAACTGCTGGGACAGACCGTGGTAGGTTTCAGGAACCCCGCCTGATAAAATACAAAGATCATCAACCAAGCATGTGTTTCAGCTTCTGTAACCCCGTGCCTTTCTGAATCTAATCTGCATACTTAATTTTAATGAAGACTTAGCTACTGTGATTGTAAAGAAGAGCTTGAAGAGAGCAGAAATGCTGTAGCAATTTTCATCTAAATTTGCAGAGGAAATCTGAATTAGGATCCAGAAACATGCGTTCCCAGGAGGAGCGGATGAAGGTCACCATGCAAGAAGGATGCAGGCATTAGCACCATAAAGCACAGCCCTGTAACTAGGTTGAAGAATGCTATAAAGAAGAGGGACGAATTTGCATCTCTGTGCTGGCTGCAAAAGGCTGAGGACACGCGGGATGTGGCGTGGCCGCTCGTCTGAGGTGAAAACCCAGGCGCGACCCGGGTGGGAAACTGAGACGGGGCACAGAGGGGAAGGGGCAGGATGGAGCCAGAGGCGGGTGCGGGCTTAAAGGCAGAGCAGGTGCCGGAGCTTGCGGGGTGTGCTGGATGCTCTGGGTGAGGCAGACGGAGCCGGGAGATGTGGACTGGGGCCGGGTACCACAAGCGAACCGGACCGGGGGCGGAGCGCGGTGGGGCGGCACCTGCGTGCTGGGCCCCGGCCGCGCCGAGCCCGGCCCCCTCGGCGGAGCCGCCAGACGGCGGCGGGCCGGGCCGAGGCGCTGCTGGAAAGCGCATCCGTCCCCGCTCCGCCCCGGCAGCCGCGGCCATGACCGACAACATCCCGCTGCAGCCGGTCCGGCAGAAGAAGCGGGTGGACAGCAAGCACCGGAGCGGGTGAGCTGCTCCGAGGGGCGCTGACCGCGGGCCTGGGGCCTCGCTGCTCCTATGGCCGCCGCCTGTGTTGCGGGGGACGGGCGGTGCGAGCCCCGCTCCCTCCTGCCTCGGGGCAGCGGCGGGGCCCGCACTCTCGGGGGTCTTTGCGGGGTGTGCGGGGCTCAGCGGAGGGCGGGCGGGAGCCGCGTCTCCCTGCGCTGCACGGCCGCGGTCCGAGCCTGGGGGGAGGAGGAGGAGTGCGGGGGGGCAGGCAGGCGCTGACAGGTTGTTCCTGACGCCATTGCCGTGGCACGCCCGGGTGGAGGGCAGGATCCTGCTGGGCGTTGCTGCCGCTGGGGCTGGGCAGAGCGGGGCCGGCCATCGGGGGCCGGTTGGGAGCCCCTTGCGTGGGGAAGCATTGGCCGCTGTCCTCATTGCCTGCTCCATCGGAGCCCTCCAGACAAAGCGGTGCCTGGGCAGCAGCCAGCGCGGCCGGGCCGGTGGGGCCGGACAGAAAGCGTCGGGCGGGGAGTCACCGGCGGCCCGGCTCGCCCCTGCCCCGGTACTGCATTCCCGCTGGTGCTGGAGTGAGCGCTCGGCCTCCACTGCGTTGGACCAGAAATGGTAGATCTGTAACAAAGGTCTCTGCCTGACTGTAGCAGTTAAAGCAATACAGTATCCTTGGTGTGTGGTGTTGCAATATCCCGAGCGTGGGATGTGGTGCTGAAGGAGGTGGTTGTGTGTATTTATGCTGGTATTCTCGTGCAGGGAGTTAAATAAGAGAAAATTAAATAATTTCTTACAATTTTTTAGGAAATTGCACCTCTGTCCAGGTAGGTTGGTTTGTACACAGTGGGGTGTACAGGGCTACCTGTCAGTTGTTGCAGTGCTTCATTTGTCCCTGGGTATTTTGGTTTGGTTTCTAAAATGTGATGAGTAATATTAGTCAAATAAACCAAAATACCAAAGGGAAGCCTGACTGTTAGAGCAAGATGAGGTTGATACTCGTTTATTATGTGTTTGGTTGATAGTTTCTGATTCCTCTAGCTGCAGTTGTTCTACATAGTTTATTCATTAGTAGAAATATTTCTTATTAACAGCATTGTTTCTTATACTTGATGTAACAATATCCATGCCAGCTGATACAGAGCTGGGAGGTGTGTGTGGTGCAGCAAGTAATTCCCCAGCGTCTTTGTCACATGCATCATTGGGCAAGTTCCACAAGGTGCAGCCACCATGGCATTAAATTTAGTGATGTGATTGAAAAGAATCAGGGAGAGATGGAGGCGTGAGAAATTTCTCAAAGCTTCTTGAATGATTGCTGTTCCTAAAGTTCTCTAATCTCCACCAAGTACTTGGGTACTCTTGGGTACTACAAGTGGTTAGTAGTGTCTAACAGAAATTGCCCTCCTCTAACCTCAGCTGTGCTTCATTGACTGGGGACTCTAGCTGATTAGCAGGCACAGAGATGATGTTTCCAGTGTTAGCAAGAAATTCTGGCAGCATGAAGTTGTGAAGGAAGATTGCTTGGGAATTTTCTCAATGGCAGTCTGAATAATGTGGGTTTGGGGTTTCCGTTTGGTGCAGTAACTCCGGGGATCGGACTTATCATCTATTTGGAACTTCTGTTTTATTGATAAGTAGCCAACCTGTGGTATGTTAGTAGTTTGACTGAAGCATAGTGTGGATAGTAAAGCATTAAAGTCGAGTAAACCCAAACCAGTAGGATAAACCAAAGAAGAAATTGACCAGCAAGTCAGGCAGGGTCCCTGGTATCCGATTGAGGATGGACTCCTGGGAATCCTAAGCCATAATCAAGACCTTATTTCTTCTGTTTATGCTGAGAAAAACCCAAACAGAAGCCTTCTAAGTTATGTCCCTTGATACATGTGAAAACCCAGGGATAAGCAAGCCTTAAAGGGCTTCACCTTAGCATAACCCTGACTGCAGTTTCTACAGTGGGGGCAAGTTCTCAGACAGACATTTTTGTCAGTGCTGTCTTCTGGAGTGGTGAGCAGATTTCTGTTCATGTACAGAATGACTTCATAGAAACCTTGTTTGTTAACAAAAAAGTAAGAAATACGTAATTCTTACATAGGGCAGGTGTCACCCAAGCAAGGCTTTCATTACAGCCTAAGCCTGTACTATGCTTTGAAGAGAAGCCAGAGAGGAACTCGCACAGTATCCTTGCAGAGATGAATGATGGTAGAGATAGCTGGGATCTGTGTCAAAGAGAAACCATGTGCTTAATAAACCAGTGGGGGACATGGTTATCTGTTCCTGAGCATAACTTTAATGTGGATCTTCCTTGTTGCAATCAAAGGCTAAGCTCAGAATTCTGCAACTGGATGCCTTGAATTCAGCCATATCCTTCCAAATACTTTGCAGCACTCTGAAAACCAGTATGAGGTATGTGCCAGTGAGGAGGGAAGGACAGCATTAACTGCAACAGGACTGCTTGTGGGATGGCATGTGAGTCTGAGCTTCCCAGGGGCTGAGCTTTGCCAGGGAGGGAGCTGCAAGTTCCTGAAGCACCCCAAGTGCTCTGTTTAGTGCATGACACAAGTTTTTCCTTAAATAGCTTATGTCTCAGTCCACAATCCTGCAAGGCACTCTTTTTGAAACCAGCAAACTGCTGTGCTTATGCTGCCTCTGAGATGGAAAAAGGCCTTGATCCAGAAATGTGGGGGGAAGAATGGGGAATGAGACTGGGACAGAGGAGCTTTACAGTAACAGTTTGGCCAGCCCCTTGTATGTGTGAGTGTATTCTAGGTATATTTAAATGGCAAATGCTATTTCAAAGTCAACAGAGAGAGATGGTTGCTCCTGCATGTGGGTGTGCCTCCGCACATGTGGAGCTGGGCTGGTTTCCCACAGACAAGCTGGTTTGTACCACGGTTCTTGGTGGATGGGCAGGGATGGGCTGCCGGAATAGCAGTGCTCACCCTCAGATCTGAAGTGGGGATGTTGGGATCAAGTGGAGCTGCAGAATAAGGCTATGTAGTTGTGTATGGCTCTGGTTTTTAATTGGTGAAAAATTCCTTATATGCATTTAAAATAATGAAACGTGGAAGGTTGGTTTGTGTATTAAAGGTGCCAAGAACTTAACAGCACAGCCTTTGAGAAACATGGAAACATCATAGATGAAGAGTGCTTGTTGTAGGAGTGATAGAATCAGAGAATGCTTACGGTTGGAAAGGACCTTAAGTTCTGACCCCCCCTGAAATATGGAGATGAACTTTAGCACTAATTTGACAAATGCTACTCCCCATCAGACAAATATGACACTTTTTTTACATTAGTTTTGCTTATGAAAGCATTTTTAATTTGCTCTCTCAAATACTTCTCCATCAAATGTGCTGCATTTATAAATAAAACCTGCTTCTTTGCAATTCCTGTTAATCTAGCATCTGACAGTCAATCTGTCCCGTTACTTTTCTTACGTCGTCACTAAGAATGTATTTTTGTAAACAAATACAATCCCAAGTGAAATAGAGAGTAGACCTGCTCTTCTGCACCTCCTGTTCATTTAGATCCATGTGCAGGTTTAAGGGCCATGTCACTTAGAGGGCTCAGATCTTCGGATGCAGTTCACATTGAAAGAGATGCTTTTGAGTGGTTGCGACTTTATTTTGGGATTTGTGAGTTAGGCTTTTTTATTATTTTTGCCATGTTATGATTTAAAATGTGAATAACAGTGTTGTAAAAGCTTCCCCATATAAGCTGCTTTCATATAGTTTTCATGTTCTTTCTGTAAGACAGTAATTTTAAGAAGTTCATGGTGTATGTTGACTTACTAGTTTACTGTACTTGAGGGGCTGTTGCAATACTCTTCTTCAGTGCTTCAGTTGCAAAACAGAGGAGAAATGTTTAGGAATGTGTATTCCTCCTAAACTTTTATGGAGAACTGCTCACATTTCTGTAACTTTGTGATTCCCATTCCTGAAAAGTGCATGCTAATTTTGTCAGCATCTCTAAGCAGCAATGTAAACTCTCAGCTGGTTTTTTTTAGATGAGTTTTCTTTCCCTTTCAAGTATGTAGTCTTCTGATTCCTGATGGAAAGTATCTTATTATGCCTAATAACAGCAATAGTTCTCTTGCGCCAGAAACAGCCAACTTGCGCCAGTGACACTGACTTTGCCCTGAGCAGAAAACTTTGGAGTAATGTGTTGGCATGAGCAGCCCCTTCCCTCCTCATCCAGGTCTTTAAGCTTGATACCCAAAATAGGGATGATATCCAAAGAAACAGTAAAATCACAGAATTGTGCAATGCCTGTAAAATTCTTCTGGGAAGGAGCAAGTGAGTTAACTGGCAAATGCTGATAGCCCCAGTCACAAAAGGACTTTTTATTTAATGACCACCAGACTAATCTGAAAACGCGTTTGTGTACTTTCTGTATGTGCTCAGAGTTCTTTGTTTCTGGTACCCAGCTGAACAGATTTGTCAGAATGTTTTTGTTTTTTTTTTTTTTCTCGAGGTTGGGATTCCAGAGGAGAAAAGGAAAAGGAGGCTGTCTGAAATGTTCCTTGTTAGGTTCACCACCCTGCTTTCTGCCTCTTCTTTACCTTTTGCTCTTAGTACAAGTTGTTTTGTCCTCCTAGCAGTGGGCACCCCAAGTCAGATATTTAGCAGCACAGCCCAGGACTTCATACCCTAAGTGGGGCTGACTCTCCCTGCAGTACGAGTCCCTTTCTCGGGAGCTTTTCTTTGGCTCCTGTGAGCACGCAGCAGCCTTGCAGTGCAGGTGAGCACTGGGCTTTCACTGTGTCATACCATGCGTTGTGCCAACACAACCTCATGCGTAATAAAAGTGGCTGCAGAGACCAGTGTGTTTACTCGCGTTACAGCATCAGCACACATAAGGCAGAAAGGGTTCAGGTAGTGAAGCTGTGCTTTCTGAATGTGCCCTGGGTAGATCAATGAAACCTGCCATTAGTTTGAAAACAGGATCTGCCACTGCAGCCACTCCCATTTGTGTAAAGCGCTTTGTAAGGGTCACAGTTGTCGTACATAGGATTTTAAAGCAGAACTAATGAGCTTAGTAATGTATTCCTCCTTAATGAAGTTTAAACCATCATTGAAAAGTTTGAAAAAAATAAAAATTACGGCAATTGAGTATCTTCGGGGTTGGTGATAAACATACGAACGGGCATGTGGTTCTGTGCTTGGGAAATGTCTGTATTCTTACCAAAACCTCATTTTCTAGCTTACTTCAGTAAGCATGGGCTGGCACCTGAGCAATTAGTATGCAGAGGGTAAAACACTGTCACTAGCCCAGGGTTTGGACTGTGGGCTTCTGTTCTCTGCCCACCCAGCAAAGCCCAGGCAGTGTGCTGTGTGGTTTGTGGGACAAGAGGTTAAAAACAGGTCACAGGATAGGTAAGAGTTAAACGCACTGTGGTTGACTAGGTGCCATCATAAGATGAAGCTCTCTGGGGTTCGTTGAATGTGTATGGGATAGACATCATCATTTGCTGAGTTCCGGCCACTGGCACGTAAGTTTCTTGCTAAGCACCGTGGGCTCTGGAGAAGGCTCCAGCAATGATGTAATGGGATTCCTGAGCGCTGATAAACCTCCGCAGTTAAAGTGTTGCAGTTGCAACACTTTAACTGTGACTCTGTTGTTGCTGGTTGTAGTATTGTGTTCATTGGTTGATTTTGGTATTTTCAATGGATTCCTTTACATTGCATAGAAACCTCATGCTATGTAGGAGAATTCTTAGTAGAAGCGCTGCATATTCTTTATTAGAGCATTGATACTACAGGCAATCGCCTTCAAAAACTTGCTGGGCAGGAAGTTTTCCTTTTGTTTGCCTAATTAAGTTTGCAGTTTGCTTTCCCTGTATTGCAGGAGGTTGCAAAAACTGACTCCAGCCAGGCAGGAATTTCACAGAACTGTTATTTTCTCACAGCAGATTCCCCCATGTCCCTTCTTGCTTATGCTTGGATCTGCATTATTTTTAGATCGATTCTCAAACCTTAGAGTAACACAGCCTTTGTAAATCAAAATCCCCACAGCAACAAGTATCTTTGGGAACACTACAAGAGGTCAGGGCTTGGAACACGTGCTAAATTTGGGGTAATTTTACGTCTGTGCAATTGCCTTCTACTTCCCTGCCTTTGTCTGTGCTGTCAGGTTTGGGATCTGCCCGCTCATTTAGAACGACACAAGTGTAAGCAATTTTGCAGAGCTAGGCGTTAGCATTCACAGACTAGTGAATTCATAGTAATTAGGAAAAGAAAACACTAAAAGCACTATAATTGCATATATAAACAGATGGGCAGAGCACATTCTTCATAAGGTAAAGCATTCTGATTTTGTGGGGTTCATTTGCCATTTTCTTACACATTCATGAAGAAAAACCACTGATAAGTCACAGAACTTATTAAAATGGCTAGAAATCTGCTTTAGAGATTTAGGCACTGGTTTGAAGATCTGACCAGATATTTGGGAAGTTCTTTGGAGTGGGTTAGTGTCTGTTACTTTGTATAAAATAATACCTCGCAGCACAAGTAAAAATATATTAAATTGTAGTAGTGCCCTCTTCGAGCCTTATCCTATTGTAAATATTATGATGTAGGTGGGTAGGTATTTCTGCCGTTGAGTACAATCCCTAGAGGAGGCCCAACCTAAAAAATAAACAAAGGTAACTGGTTTCAGATATCTCATTACAAGGACTGCCTGACTCTTCCTGTAACTGGGAAGCATGTTGTGATGATGAAATGGGGTGTGTGGACACCAAGTTTGCTCCCTTGGGCAAAGCCTCTTGTTTAGAGCCTTATCATAGAGGTCATTCTGAATTCACAGTCATTCAAACATGGACTCCAGGCTAATCTTGTGTGGTTTTCTCTATCATGGAAAAAAAAATTTTTTTTTATAGAGCATATCTAATTTCTGTTGTGATCCAAATACCGCTATTATCCATTAAAAATATTTGGGATGCATGTGGGTGTCTTAGGTCTTCATCTGCAAACACAAAAGAAAACTGGATTAAAATGTATCAAGCTACTAAAATATGCTTCTGTAGCAGAGTTTATGAATATGAGTGTTTTACACTATACTGTTTGTCTTATGTTGGTAACTGCCTTTCAGATCTGGGTATTACGCACAGCTGTGTGGGGAAGACAGATCCATGAGTTAGGTTTTCCTAACAAAAAAAAAGAAATTTATTTTTGACAGAAACCAGTAGTTTCAGGGGCAAGCATAAGTTTTTGGAGTGGGTTACATTTAGGGTACTTATGCTCATTATGGGAGTAGTCAGAGATGGAGCCTTAGAAATGTTACAAATGCAGAGTAACAGTCAATGGCTGCATAGAGGTAAGCAGAGGTGGCGGTAGTGGTGCTGCAAGTCTGTAGGATGTCAGATGCCTCTTGTATATACTTGAACAGTAAAGCATCTCCAGTTATTTTATTCCGGTAATTTGCTCTAGGTGTTCACAGGTATCAGTGTTTTGAACTGTTCACATTACCCACTGTTTATTTCTGTCAAGCTTTCCTGCATTCTCATCATTTTCTCCTCTTCAGCAAATGAACAGTTTGCAAGTCAGAGCTGACAACTGCAGGGGCTCTGGTAAAGCTGACCTCTGCATGGCCAGTGATTATTGCATGTAGGTGAAAGAGGTAGGATAGTTATTGAAATTGGGGGATTTTACTTACTCTGGATTTAGAATGGAGGGTTTGATTTAACTAGAGCTGGTAAGAGACTGTTCAGCACTATCCAAAACTTGTGATTTCATGTTCCTTCAGTACCAATGTGTGGGTGCGATGTAGCACTCTGCTGTCTTGTCAGCATTTCAGTCTCAAAGCTTCCTTGAGCAAAGAAACCTCTCCTGTGTTTGGGTGGCATCTCTATGCTTGTGGTTTAGGTTGGTTTTGAGAACAGGCTAGAGAAAATCCACTTTTTCTGGGGTTATCTGTCACTCTTAATGAAATATAATAATGTTCAAGTAATTTGATTAAGCAAAAATCCCTTTATGTCTAGTTTTAAAAGCTTATGAGAAATTATCTTGCAAGTCAGCCTTGTGAAGTTAATGTCTGTGTCAGCTCATGGAGCACTGAAACACATGGTGACACCTTTACTTCTGGAAGCAAAGCTGATTTCTATTCCTCTCCTGTACAGAAGGAACTGACTTAACTGAAAACTCTTCTTTCTGTTTATTTACAACCAGTGGGGCATGAAACATAAAACTCTGTATCTTTGTAGGAAACCACCTTCTGTGTAGTGAGTTGTAAACTGTTTAACACGCTGCATGTATATTCAGTCAAGATGGTTACTTCAAGGGCCAAATGCTTTGTGTACTTCCTTAAATAGTTACTGCTTTTGCTTAGCTGTGTATTTAATAGAACTTTTGTGGCCGAATGCTGTGATTGAAGAACAGATATTAACGGTGGTTTCTGGAAGGATGCTTGTAAGAGCTTTGAAGCTTTTGGTTATCAATCTAGCTGACACTGGCTTTCCCAAATGTCAATGAAATTCAATAGGCGTGTTTTTACAGGAGCAAGGGGGATTGGGAAGAGATTGGCTTTCGGTAAGAAGCAGTGACAACAGAAAAAAATAACCCTTTTGGGCTTTGGAAGGGTACAATGCTGCAATCTTGACTAGAGAGGCTTTTTCAAAGTACAAGAGGGATTGCTGATAAGTCCTTGCATCCCCTGCAAAGTAACCGTGCTCTGTTTGATTCATTGCCTCGTGTCAGTACTTGTTACATTGAGCAGTACACAGTTTTATTCACTAAATCTTGTGTGAGGGCTGAGATTGTGCTGGCTGTATCAGCCAGGTTGAAGGCCCCATGCGGTGCCCTGAGCTGGTGGCAGGCAACCTGTGGAAAGTCTGGTTCTCAGGTGTTACCATTATTTAACAAATTGCACGCTAATCCTTCATGTTCTTCTACAGAATGTTTCCTGTCACCTCATCCTAGCATCTTTTGGTTGAGAAAAGCAACCTCTAGACTGAAGTTTGTAGGCCATGCAGTGGTTCCCAAAGCAGGGGATACAGTTTAGTTGACACCCAACTGTGTGCCAGAGGAGATTTTTAACTTGGATATTTTCAAATACAGGCACCATGTGCTATTGCTGGGATATATTTATTGACTCTGGTTGTCTCCTTCACGGGGGAGAGATGGAGGCACTGACTGTGCCAGGGCTGCAGAAAGGACCTTTGGTGAGGTGTTGTGTGCTGGTGGTTTGAACAGGCGCTCACAGCTAGCTTAGCTCACATCTCATATCCTAGATGCTAAATATCTCCTCAGACAGGAGAGAAAATCCTTTAGTGACCATGTCAGTTTTAGTAAACTTGGTTTGGCTTTCCTGAATGCGCATGTAACTTTTAGAAAAGGCCAGAAATGATGTTAAATAAATGGCTTTAATGTAAGACTGAGCTGAAAAAGTAAATAATCAATATACCAGTGTGTTCCTGTTCTATTTTGAAGGGGTTTTTGGGAAACTGACATTACAAGATACAAAAGGTGATTGTTGAACTGAATAATTGTGTCATGACAATATTTAAGAGCAGGAACAAAGATACTGCTGACAAAGTAGATAAAAACACAGGGAAAAAGAGAGAGCAGAGGTTATACTGGACTGGTCTGGTTGAAAATAGGATGAATTTATATTCCTGTGTCCATTTCTCTGGCAGTTTGGGTTTGTGGCACTGGGTCCAGGCATTGGTTGGGGCTGCCTGAACTCTGTGGTGGTGCTGCAGCAGGATGGTCATCTCAAGAGCTGAAAACATAAATGACTACAGCTAAACTAACAAACCACGACTGGCTGGCTGGATCTGCATGTCCTTGGTCAATGAGAATGTGTTATTCATTAGTAGATAACACAAAATCTGCTATTAACATAAATGCTGCTAATGACTGTAATACTGTGTAAAAATAAAATCTGTAATCATTTTGCATCCATTTTCAGATTCCTTGTAAGGTTTAATTTTTTAGAGAATTATATATTATTATTCCTTGGCAAGGCTGTTTTAAAGTGCAGGTATTCAAATATGCAAATATTTAACTCTTCTGCTAAACAGGTGTAAATTCCTATGAAGCAGGGGTTGCAGGAAAGGAGAGAAGCATCTCTGTCTCCATCTCATCCCTTTTTTTAAGACATACGAGATCGTTTTACATATATGCGTTCCTGTTTAAGTTCAGTTTGTAAATGGAAAAGCCCCCTTCTGTTTGAGGGAGTTTCAACGAGGAAACAGAAAACTAGAAAGCACTGCAACTACTTTTTTAATGGGAGCTTTCTGGCATAAAACCTGCAATCCAGGATCAGTGCAAGGGGGACCTTTCTGCCTGTACCCCATACTCCTTGCTTCCTGGAGCTCTTTTATTCGCAGGAGATAGAAGCTCTCCCAGCAGTCAGCACTGACTTGGTCCATGCTTCTCCATATGTTGGTTTCTTGAAAGCAAAGATGTAGTAACAGCTCCAACACCACACGAGATGTTTGCTCACAGCTTGGTAGACTGCGAGGCAGGTCTGCAGTGGCTGTATTTGGTAGAAAGTCAAGCTCTAGTCTCACCAGAAGTGGTGAGTGACAAAGAAGTGATGCTCAGCTCGTGGCAAGGGTCTGGGGTGTGTGTGTATCAGAGAATTATGTTAAAAATTAACTCATTAATTAATATTCCTTCCATAGGTGCTGTCAGTGCTTAAGATGCTGTGGAAGGAGAGATCCAAGGCCTCGTACAGTTTGGCTTGGCCATCCAGAGAAGAGAGACCAGAGATACCCTCGCAATGTTATCAACAATC
This sequence comes from Lathamus discolor, assembly GCF_037157495.1. Taxonomy (NCBI): domain Eukaryota; kingdom Metazoa; phylum Chordata; class Aves; order Psittaciformes; family Psittacidae; genus Lathamus; species Lathamus discolor. The sequence continues at coordinate 7,490,383 of NC_088894.1, read as the reverse complement.
AAAAGTACAACTTTTTTACATTTCTCCCTGGGGTAAGTGTGAGGAAAGTTGCTTTTCCTTATCCTACCCCAAAGCTCTCCTTAATTTCAGCGGTTTTACAGTAGACAGATGCAGAACCTGGAGCTGTTTTGGGTTGTGTTTGGTCAGCCTCCTGCAAAGGCTGCCTTAGGGCAGCAGCAAACCAGACACTGATCTGTCCTGGACTACTTTAAGACTGCCCTAAGTTATTTAGATACTAAAGTAGCATGAAAAAGTGTTTTTGATTGTTAGTTTAATATTCATAACTTCTGAGCTTCATTACTCTCTTCCCTTTTTTCTTTTAGGTGCTGTTCAACCAGTTCAAATACTTCTTCAACCTTTATTTCTTGCTTTTGGCCTGCTCTCAATTTGTCGTTGAAATGAGGCTTGGCGCACTTTACACATACTGGGTTCCTCTGGTAGGTCATTTATGGCTTATTTACTCAAGAAAGTTTGTGTTTGACACAATTTCTTGTGCTGCCCTTTCTGTAGGGTGTAAGTTTGCACCATAACTAATTTTGTTAGCTTATTTCTTCAGGCTTACACTGTATATGTTGTATTCTAGATGCCTGTTTTGGACTTAAGCTTTATTTTGTAGAGGTTTCACAGGGGTGTGAGAGGACTCTGCCCCCAACTTGTTCATCTGTGAGATGTTAATGGGAAGAGAGCTCTCATCACTGGGTGCAGTGACTGCAAGGCCAGCAGGGCTTTGTGAATAACATGAGAAAACAAATGGAGGCTGCAGCAAATATCTTTCCCTGGCAGTGTGTGTGCTGTTCACAGCTGCATCTGAACCAAGGGTGTGCTCATGGTGGGTCTGCATGGGGCATTGCACCCTCCTTGGGTGATCCATGCTTATGGGAGCCTGGACCAGCCTGGCAACCGCAGCAAATGACCGAAGGGCACCTTTCAAAAGTGACCTTAATGAGTGGCCATATGTGCAACGATGGCAAATTATGCTCCCCTGTCAAACAGTTTGACCTGCGGCCTTGGGATAGGTCAACAGGCTGCTTCATAGTTTAACTACATTGTAAAAAACAAATGAAAAAACTGAGAAGCCCACCACCACAAACCTCCCACGTACAAAAATCAGTGTATGGAGATGTCTACACTGGCTCAAGGTGCAGATACTCTTTCCTTCCTGAAAACTACTTGCCCTTTTCTTTTGATAGCTGTGTGTTTCACCTGTAATGAAAGGAAATCAATAATACTCAGTTTTGAAGCAGAAACTCCAGGGCAGAAAGAGGAATAGTTGCATAGAATGGGCTTCTTAAATCTACAAAATGTACTGAGTGAGCCAGTTAAACAGCTTAAATGCTTAAATATATGTACTTATATTTTTCTATGTGAAAAGCTTCTCTTGCTGTACTTCAGCTCATAGTATTGTAGAATAATTTTGGTTCAGGGGGACCTCTGTTCCAACTGTCTGCTCAAAGTGGGGCTGTCTTTAAACTTAGGTTGGTTTAACTCATCTGAGTTTTGAAAATCTCCCAGGACAGACATCCTTTTTACTTTAAAGAAATGATATAAACCCAGCTGAAATTTGGTATAAATAAAAAGCACAGGGCTCTTCCAAGACACTGCTTATGCAGTGATTTGAGAAATGGTGGTGGTAAAAATTTGAGGGAGCTCAGGAGTGACAAAGGGAACTTATTTTCTTCCTCTTATACTTTCAGAACAGTGAAATTCCTGCTAAAATTCAGAAAGAAGCAAAGGGGAAAGCTTTGGGATATTGCTGCTAAAAATCTGTTTGTGTTAAAAGCCGGATCACACTGAATTCTCCCTCAAGTGTATGCCATGCTGCATTTGCTATATGACTCTATTGATAGTTTCATAAGATCCTGTCCTATAAATAAAGTATACATGCACACAGAGGATCTCTCTGGGTTTTCTATAAGCAGTTGAGATTTGCCTTTGCCAGGTGAGCAATTAGAATTTGGCATATGAGCTGCCAGAAAGCAGGATAAGAAAGGTCTTTGTTCATTACTGCCTTCTAATGTGAGTGTTGGGGATGGAATGATATATGAGATGACACAGTGAGTCAGCACATGTGGGAATATTTTGGGGTGATTATTTGAAGACTCTTCAAACAGCTGAAACATGAGTTGAAAATAACTGATGCTTTTGTGTTTTATTTTGGAAAGCAGATAGGAATTTCTAGCTAAAGGCACAAATGCCACTTGTAAACAGAAATGTCCATGCTTTTCTTAATCTGTTGATTATGGGTAAGATATCTTCCACAGTTGTGCAAAACACGTGGTTGTGGTACTGAATGCTGGGGGGTGAAATGCTTCTTTGAAAATACTGCATATATGGCTTATTACTTTCAATGTTTGTAAATAGAGGATTGAATACAGGCATTTTTTAAGAAAATGATTGGCCATCCTTGGGTTTTTCTTCATGTGTCTTAATTTTTAAATACTGCAGAAACCTACTACATTGCATTTAAATACTGACATTAATTAGTCTAGATCATACTACTAGAATTAGGGACTCTCTGGGTTACAATATAGGGTTGCGAGAAGTGGCAGGTGAAGTACCTCAGTGTTTTAATAATTAAGGAAACTGCTCTCCTTCCGTCTTAGTAGTTCTTAGGTCATTCATCAGCATTTTTCTTTGTTTTAAAATATGTGAGCATTTGAATTGTTATTTAGTGTTAGCAATGCTCCACAGCAAGGCCCAGCTTAAGAGCTCAGTTTTTGGAGGCGTGTGCATAGCTGTTCTTTCTAAAAATGAAGTTACTTAAAGTTGGAAATGACAACCCACTGGTAAAGTCTCCTGTTCGGATAGGTGGTTATTTACAGATATTTCCATGTGGTTTTCATGTAACCCCCAGTTTCTAACATCACCCTGCCCCCTTCTTAAAATGAAGAAGTTTCTTATCAACAGTCAGTACATGGTTGCAATTTTCAAGCATACAGGTTGTAAAAAGTTGATTTTTCTTCTGTAATGAATGAAGAGTGTTTTATCTGTTCAGTGAGCCTGAGCTGAATAGTGCCTAATGAAAAATCGGTTTTGTAGTACTAGCCCCATGAAGAATTTTGCATTCATTTAGTTATTTTTTATATACAGTGAAGGATGTAATGTGGGCATTTTCCTCATGACAAGAGGAATGAAATGTCTTCTCACATCCACAGAAAAGTAGGACTGAAACCCTAATTAGGCAAACGTGTAATTATACTATGAGTAGCTCATGTTAATGTATTTAGGGTGCTTATTTGTGTAGGTTGAGTGTATGTATATACACATGAATACACATGCAGTATATCTGTATGTATGAAAAAATGTCCCTATAGATTCCTATATAAAGAAATCTCCCACGTTAGGTGAGCTAATTTTGATGGCTCTGTGATGGATTGAGATTTGAGGGATCCTGTGTTACATGGCACTTTTGTGTAACCCCTCTCAGTCTTGGTTACTCACCTGTGAAGTGTGGCGAGTGTTATTTAAACTCTTACAAACTTCACAAAGATTTTCTTGGGGAGGTACTGGCAGAGCATCGTGGTAATGCTGAGAAAAAACCACAGGGTTTTTTAAACAACAGGTCTATTGTTAGTTTGCTATTGGGAGTTCCACTCAGCAGCACATAACATCACTATAATGATTTAGCGAGAGAAGATAGAATAAGGAAATGCAGATTGTTGGCATTGTTACTGATAAATACTGCTCTTATTGGAGGCAGATGTGATTTCTTTTCCTGATCTTTGCATCCATTCTGTTTCCCCCTCCATGCTCCTTTCAGGGATTTGTGCTTGCTGTTACCGTCATCCGAGAGGCCGCGGAGGAGATCAGATGTTACATGCGCGACAAGGAAGTGAACTCGCAGATCTACAGCAAGCTCACAGCGAGAGGTCGGCTCGGCGGCTCCAGCGTGCCCGCTGCATCCCGGCGCGGCAGCGGCAGCACCGGGGGTTGCAACTCAATCAAATGCTGCTGACAGTTGGAGAAGCAGAGTTCAAGGAATGGGGAGGGGGTTATGGGCTCGCAGGCACGTGGCTTTGTGGCCACGCTGCTGCTCCTGCACCGTCGGGGGGCCGGGTGGCTTCTCATGGATGGCTCCTTGCCAGGGTGTGGTGGATGCTGGGCTTCGCTGAGGGTTTCCCAGGGAGATGAGCAGCTAGTGTGAGGCGGGTGTGCGTTAATTGCTGCAAATGACTGCAGAGCATCATCTTGGCAGCTTCAAGGCATGGGGAGAGGGCAGCCCCGTGCGTTTACGTGTGCAGGAGACTGCTCGGTTGGCTGAGAGGTCACTGCCATCAGCACCAGGCAGGGGTGAACTTCCAAGCTGCTGATGGGATAGTTCTAAACCCTGCTTGCTCATAACTCTAGTGTAGGCCAAAGCATCATCCCAGTTATTGTCCCTTGACTGAAATCACCAAAGAAAATGAAACTGGATCTGAATTGCTCTAGGTTGTGGAGGTGGATGTTTCCAGAAGGGAAATGCGTTTTCCTTCCTGCAAAGCTGTGACGTGGGAGAAGCAGTCTGTAAAGTTGTATAGATTAAGGGAGGGATAGGCAAATAAAGCTGTCGGCATAGTAGGAAGAAAACAAGAATGGAGCTATAGTAGATGTGATATGATGTTTGGGTTCTGCTTGTTTGGTTTCATCTGGTTTTGGTACCGGTGTATCTGTCTTCCCCTATGTGTGTTTTTTCTTGCTCGCCCTGTCGGTGAAAGGTACCAATTCATATTCTTTAATGGAAACAACAAATGTGTGCTTAAACAAGGGAGGAGGATCCACACAGGCAGATAATTTGCAAAAGCAGTTTACTAGAAGAATCAAATTAGGTCTGTGAAACTGTCAGGCGATGGTTATGCAGAGGGAGATTGAACTAATGAGGGTGATGGTAGCCTCTGTTCTAGTGTCTTAAGACTGGGGACCCTTTGAGCGCAGGTACCACAAGTCATAGTTAACTACTCTGTGTAGTGAAGGAACTTGTGAGTGCATGTGTTAAAGTGAATTGCTTGATGTAATGACATGTTCCATCACTTACTGAACGTGCAGTACCTGTTGAGTTTCATAGTTTTTTTCTGTGTTGTACCACACAGGGACTTACATCATGCAAGTCCTTTGCTAAAAGAGACTGTGTGATACGTTACCACAGTTGGTGTAGTTCCTCAGTATTGGTGATATCTTCTCTTACATTTTTTTTGTATGTCATCTTTAGCCCCTTCTTCAAACTGTGAGGAATTTAAGACCTCACTTATGAGGGAGCCAAGGCTACACCTCAGCTGTGTCTGATCCCTAGCTCTGGCCATTGTTTATAGCTGTGCCGTACCTAACAAAGACATTTAAATTCTCATCTGAAAAATAGAATGCTGCCTTGCTATGGAGTTACTCCTAATACCATGACAATGATGGTGAGGCCAGGGCTTTGTTTTTAACCAGGGAATGAACTGAAGTTAAGTAACTTCTTTTTTTCATTTCCAGTTCCTTTGTTATGAAAGTTTATAGCCCTGAATTAAGACGCAGTGAACTGGGTGTAGTAAAAATATGCTGCTTTCAACACTTACACTTTTAGGAATAAGGCTGCTTTTAAAACGTAATTGCTTAAGGCTGTATGTATTTCACATGCCGGGTATTATGAGGCAACTCCGAACTAGGGAGTTTGAGTTTCTGAATATTAAATCCCCTTTTAATAACGTGTTCTTACGACAACACTTAAAATGCTTGGCAACCAACAAAAGCTTCATCCGAGAGGGGTGTACTAGATCTATTTAAAGATATAAAAGAGTTGCCTTCTGGATTCTATTCAGTGATCTATAAGGGGCCTGACCTCTCCTTTAGTTCTTTTCATATTGCTATTACGTTTCCCATGAATGATTTCCCTCCCCCCAGTCCTTTAACTTTTCTAATTTTCTGAAAGAAACCAAGGAGGATTGGCAGCTGGGCACTAGCCGAAAATCTTAAGCCACTTTATTTAATATGAATTTGGTGCAGAAACAGGAGCGAGACTCTCCAGCAGTATAGTTTTGATTAGGAAAACCACAGAAAATTATTTGTGATTGTCTTGCGATTTGGGGAGAAAAGTAATTTTCTGTCTTTCTCTGAATCTCAGTATTCAAACTTTTCAGGAGACCTGAGCATCTGCTTTTCCACTGACTAAAAACCTAGAAGCAGGAAAGTACCTTGTGCGGTCACCACAGCTGGGGGATGGACGAGTGTTGGCTTTGGTTTATCATACCTATTAATACAGTTAGGGAAAGTAGGCAAGCTTTGAAGGAAGCCCTTCATCAGGTCAGAAGCAGAAACAGCAAATATCAGAATAAGTTGAGAACAGCTCACCTTAACCATTAGTTTTCAATGTGAGTGATAAAACTCCAGGTTTTGCCTTGGACTTTTACAGGCTTTTTGCTTTTTTTGGTGTTAAATAGCACAGTTTGTGCCTCAGGATGTTGGCGTAGCCTTGTACTGAATGGGGGCAGAAGGCTACGGATGCACAAAAGCCATCTGAAGTGTTGCTATATGTATTTTTTTTTCCCAAACTTCACAATAGTTTCACCTCTAAAGCCAGTGCTTTGGGTGAGGGAGATTAGGCGAGGCTTGACACTGAGCACTGGTGTCTTGAAGATTGGCTATAATGGATCTAATGGAGCACTTTCCCCAAGCTATTTTTTATTTCTCCTGAGTATTTGCACTAAGCTGCAGTTAAGGTGAATGGAGAATAGCTTCTCCCATCTCTAACCCTGGCCTCCCAGTGCAACCCCACAGATGTAAATACATACTTAGGTCTGAATGAAGTCAGGCAGACTTAAGCACTTGCTTATACGCAGTTTTGAATAGGGATAGAAGTAAGCAGAGATTTAAGTGCTTTCCCAAACCGAGATCCTCTTGTCCCCTTTGTGTGCAGTTCCTTGTGTCCTGAGCAGAGGCAGGGCTGGAGTGGCTGGGCCCAGCTCCTGCCTCCAGTCAGGAGCACAACAGCTCCAGCATTCCCACCAGCCTGGCCCCCGCCTCTGGCGAGTAGTTTGGATTTGCAGTTTTGCTCCTGTACATAAACTTGTTTCACACACTCTTCTTGTTAAGCTTTTTAAGATTCACTAAGCTGCTTTCTTTGTAGAGAAAAAGGAAGAATCCTCTTTGGGTCACATCTTCTCATATAGATGCTAAATTCTGGGGACTAATCTTTTTGGAGGGTAGCATGAGGCTGAGTAGACAGGAATGTATTTTTTTGTGTTCCTTTATTTCATGTAACATCAAGAAACCTCCACCGTGAGCCTCTTTTTCTAGAGATATGATCCTTTTATGTTCCAAAGTGATGAAACCGGCAGACTTCTGGAAAGCATTTTTAAAAATGGAAAGTTCTCCATTTACAGGACAGTTGTTTGGATTGTAATAAAAAATAATCAGATTTCAATCCCCTATTCATAAACCCACAAGCCTCCTTGTGTGCAGAAGTCTGTGTGCTGACTTTCTGCTTGATAGGAAGCTAGAACCGTGCTTGCAAATTCCTGGTTTGTTTTTCTTCTCTCGCAGCCCCCCCGTCCCTGGGTAACACTGCATAATAGAGAGAAACTCCACAGAAAGGAATGGGAAGAGACCTCCTACTGAGGGGTGCTACTTAAGATACAGATCATTGGCATTTACCAGCCATATAAAAACAATATTTTCCCAAACCCTCTGAGTCCTGCTCTACAGTTTATACAGCATAAGGCTGCAAAAGCCAGAAGTTTGGTGCAGCACATCCAAACAACCTTTTTTTGTTCTTAGAGATGCATTTAATTTGTTCTAACAAACCTCTGGCTTCCTCTTTAATTCCAAATTAAGTGTTTTGATCTGTACCTTAGTGAAGCTCTGCAGAGCTGTTGTGAAATCTGAAGTGTTCACATGGTGGAAAAAGGCATTTCTTCTGGCTGTATTTAAATAATCTGCTTTATGGTACATCCATCACACTGCAGATTTTGTAATCATTTCGAAGGCCAGAGCTGAAGTTGGAACAAACTGTTTGCGTTCTGTTATGTTTACTCTTTTGTTTTCACTGTCAGGATACAGCAAAGAATGAAGCAAATACCAGTCCCGTTTGAAGAGCAGAGGGTTTTTTTCAAATAAGAGATCAAGACTAGTTGCTTTTTAAAACTGTTTTAATTACCAACTTGTATTCTGATTAACTTCAGAAAATATAAACTGGAAGCATTGTAAGTGCTAAATAAACCTGTGTGTATTTAGAGGAAGCTCTTTAGGTGCATATATAAAAGCAGTAATTTATTACTCCAAAAATACTTAATTAGCAGAGCAGTACTGGGAAATGAAGCAGTTGTGTTATTAGCTAATTTCTTAAACATGCATGAGAACATCTAATGTTTAGGAGAGAGTTTACCCCTAGAAAGAAAAAGGAATTACAGAATTCCCAAGATCAAAATAAAACTAATTCGAGTAAGTTGCTTTATGGGAGTCCTGAGTCAAAGGAAACATCTGGTCCCGCGCCTTCTTAGCAGGACGTGTGCTACATACTGCAGAGATGTCATCCATGAGAGGCCAGGAGTATGGCTGGAAAAGCAAAATTAGCTTTGCTACCCAAATAGGGCATCTCATTTATGCAGGAGTTATAAAAATGTGCATTGGTTAGAAAGGTCCTCTCTTTCTTTTACCTTAAAACAGCTGAGGTTGGAAGGGTTATTGAGCAAGACAAATCTGCTCCAGCTGCTTTGATTTTTCTCAAATTGGAAATATTTAAAAGCAGATGATAATTGCTTTAGGAATAATGATCCAAAAAGCCTTTTATGTGCGTAATGATAGGAAATCATCATGTTGTAGCTTTGCCCAGGTGTTAATTTTTCTTTTCCAGCATTAATTTACATCATTAAGGAAAGCACTACAAAAGTAAGTTTCTATTCCTGAACCCTGCAGATAGTGCTTCCTATACTGACAGTCACCAAATAAATCCTTTCTCTTTAAAAGTAATACATAAAACGTGGTTAAACAAATCCACCTCTCCTTCCAAGAGCTTTTTTGCACAGTGGCTTAGGAATTGCTGTTCCTGTGTGGGGAGAGCACATGGGGGCTTTTTCCCTTCTTTGCACAGGAGAATATTCAAAAGCACTTTTTGTTGTTTTGTGAATAACCGTATTAAAAGGGGAGGAAGAGATGTTATCTGTCAGACCCTTTTAGTGTCATAGTACCTAACTTTGTGTAGCCCATACAGAAGACTGCCAGGGATGCTTTTTTTGATCCTCTTGGAGTGCGGCTTTTCTTTTCAAGCCTCTGCGTAATGGACTCTTAATCCCCGGTATGCTTCCTGCCCCGGCAGAGATGTCTTTAGCCCAGCGTTCATTTTGTTTACCTTTTCTTCTAACTAAAAATCTCGCAAGGCAAAACCTAGAATCCATGGAAGACCTATGAGATATTTGTGAAATGGGCCATGACTGCTTATAATTTGTAGGAATAATTACAGCATGTAAGGAAGTCTGCATTTATTAGCAGCAGTGATGAAGCATGTTGTTAAGCACACAGTGTGTCACCAAAGCAGCAGGCTGCTGGGAGCCCAGAATGGCTTTCATTGTTAATTTGGAGCAGAAACACTGAAGCATATCCTGAGAAGGATGCTAATGAAGGGACTGCCAGTAGTAAAATCCTAGTGACCTTTGTGCTTTGTGCTAATTTCTATTCCCCCTCCCTTCCCCCTTCTCCTTTCCCCCTGAGCTGCTATCTGGCCAGTTAGCCCATGAATTTCGAGGTACAGTAGGGGTGTTGTCCATGCTGGGGTGAACTCCACGTGCCTCCCCCACTTCCACTCAAATCACAGTAGATTAAAGAGGCTTTTGTTGAAATAGAACAGGCAGACACATAGAGGCAGGGTTCAAATTAACTGATTATAAATCACTAGTTACACTGAGAAGCCAAATCTCGAGCTGGCTAATGATTTGAAATTACTAGCCAATTGTTAAATTAATCCCCTGTTTTAAAGCAACTGGGAAATGTTTGACAGCTTGCAAAGACATAAATATTTACGTGTTTTCTGTAGGACCTGTACTCTACAGGGCTTGTTCAGGCTGTGTCCATTGAGAGGCGTCGGGGAGCTGATAGAGCTGAGCCAGATACAAGAGCTGTGGTGTGGAAGGAAATGAGCCTATGCTTTAAGATGGGTCCGTTGTACCTTACAGCTTCTAGGTCGTGGCTTGAGTGTTGAGCTTTAAATTTTCAGCTACTTAAGGAAAAGCAGTTGGGAGCGGATGGTGCCCTGCTGTAATTTTCTTATGGTTGCTCTGTTTTCTGCCTGACACTGAAAGTGCTTTTGAATTCTCGGGTTAAGCAGTACAATGTAAGGGCCTGTTTCAGAGTGGTTGCCAGAGAGTGACTGGGGGTTCCTGCAGCCAGGGGTGAGATCTGGAGCTGATAGATGAGAGCTTTCATTACTTTTCACAGATTAAGACCCAGTGCTTTACCCAGTGGGAGCTATGGGCTTGGTGAGTCTTTACAGGGCAGTGTTGCTGAATTCTTGTAATAGAAACATTACCTGTTTTCTCCAGAATAGTGGGGTGGAAGAAAGGGAGGTAAGGAGCACTGCACAGCACCCACAAACCGTGTCCTACTGCTGCTCTAATGCACTGATACCTTTCCTTTGCAGGTACTGTGAAGGTGAAGAGCTCTAACATACAAGTAGGCGACCTCATCATTGTTGAAAAGGTTAGCCTTTATGTGTATTGTTTCTGTGTACTTTTTTTGCAAGACCATAGAAAATGAGATGTTTTGAAGTCGTATTTATTTTATATAAGCTTAGAACATCAAGTGATGAGCACTAGTTAAAATATTTAATAACTTTTCAGGGTTTCTGCTCCCCCACCAGTACAGCCTTGTCATCTTTACAAATGAGTGCAAATCTGTAGACATGCAGCAATAACCTAATTTTTCCACTTACACTATATCAAGACAAAAAGCCTCCCTGATTCTATCTCTGATTGTGGGACACAGGTTAAACACTTGATACCAATGCAAGGTCCAGATTTTGCTTTGGGTGTAAAAAGCACAAGTATTGGGAGATACAGTGGCTTATACAGGTGTATTTCCTCCTTTCTACAAGTTTGTGTGGGTTTTTTTAGCCACTGATTTTTGTTTTCATGCTCTGTGGAAGCAGCTATGACCTCGAAAACCATCAATATGAAAATATTTAGTACAAAGAAGAGGAGAATAGTAGCTGTAGATTTGAGATACGTGCTTTCTTCTAGCATGGGACTTTTTGAAAGGAAATCAGCATTAGTTTAAAATGTCTTCATACTTCTAGAATTACTCACTAGCCCTTTTGTAAACCTAGTAGCTGATTGGTCTGGTCAGTGGGAGCTGGCCCCAGTTATTATTCTGTACTTGGAATTCTTCAGGGAAGTGATTTTAGGATTCAAAACAAAATGAATACCAAGCTTCAGTTTGAGAAAGAAATCCTCTTTCTCTCCCATATCCCTTTTGCTTGTCACAGTGGGGCTGTGGAAGGCGGATGCACACGCGTGGAGGGCTGTATACACAATAATGGCTTTTCTTCTCCTAACAGAACCAGAGAGTCCCTGCTGACATGATCTTCCTGAGGACATCAGAGAAGAATGGTAAACATCTGGAACCAATTGTCAAAATAGCCATTAACCTTTCACTGGTTGTTTAGAGAAAATTATCTTCTGGAAATGTGAAAGAAATAGATAATAGTAAAATTTTAGCGAGACAGAGAATTCAAATGGTTTTATGGGCCACTGCTTCTTGACAAACAAAAACTCTGGTTTTGTTTGCTTGCCAAAGAATGTAGGTAGTTGAATCCAGGGTAAATGAATCTGGTTGCACAACAGTTTGCATTTTAGATATAAATAATTTTACTTGCCCTTCAGGTTTGTTTTGTTAATTGTGGGGTAAGGAAATGTTTGATCAGAAGGATTGGAAAACACAAAGACTAATGAGAACATTTGAAGTGTCTTAAAGATACAGTGCAGAGTCTCACTGTATTCTGGACCAGTGGAAGGAAATGAATGTGTGATGCAAGAGTATCTTATGTTAGTAACAGATATTACTTGAAATCAGGTAGTGTTGGCAAAGAAAGAAGGATGTCATAGATATAAAGCCATTTAATATAGATGTACTTGAGACAGATCTGGAAAGAGCACTGACTGGAGTTGAAAATCCACAGGGTCTTGCTTCCTTCGCACTGACCAGCTGGATGGTGAGACAGACTGGAAACTACGGCTGCCTGTTACCTGTACTCAGAGGCTGCCAACCGCTTCTGTAAGCTGCCTTCGTACAAAACACTGTACTTGGTAAACAAGTGTATCTGTTTGACCTGAAAAATGCTTGGGTGTTTCGCTTAATGGGCCGTTCTGAGAGACGGGTTAGTGTGGCATTGTTCTGCGCAGGCCTCAGTGCATGCTACACTAATATTAGCTTTGGCAACAAACATAAGGCTGAACAAGCCCTTCCCAAGCTCCAGGCAAGATTTCAGGTAAGGTGAAGCTAGGTGTCTCTGTGCTGCATGGCTGTTGCCACAGAGCTCTGCAGATAGGCACCAGGGGTGGCAGCTAGAGAATGACCTTGCAGCAGATGTTGGCTAATGGTAGGATGCTCCTGTTTTCTCTCTCCAGAGACCACTGTGGTAACTTACTGCAGGTCTTGTAGAATAGGCATCCTTGGTGATGGTACTTCTCAGATGCTCCATTTCATTCCTTGCACAGCAAGATGTTCAGAGGCACAGTTCATGGAATGGCTTCAGAGGCAGTTAAGTTTTCATTGCTTGCCTTTATGAAAGGAGTAGTGTCACCATGGAAGCCCTGCTGTATGATCTGAAATAAGCATCTCCATCAATCATGCTGTTCCCCAAAATCTCCTGCTAAAGTAGATGTGTTTGGGTTTTTTAAAAAGAAAACAAGAAAAAGGGGGAATCGGAGTACCTGCATTACTGGTGTTCTATCTGTGCAAGGTTATTTCATACAAAGGCTTTGAAGCAAGGCATCTTCTCCATGGAATTCGTGCATGTGTAGGAGTCAGCAGTGAAAAAACACTAAGAACTGGTGTATCTTCTTGTTGCCACAGAACTGTTCCTAGTGACAACTGTTCCTTGGTTACTTTAGAAGACTAGTCCAAACCTTCTTTGCTATGAAGTAATAAGTGTCCTAGGCTGTCTTGAGTATTTGGGCTGAAATTTCTGTTATGAGGGCACTGACATTTAAATAACTCTCGGGAGTCTCTCAAGTATCAGTTCAAGAAATATTCTTCAGTGAAGCTGATACACCATTTGTATGTTCTCTTAAACAGCTGGGTTCCAGTAAGTAACATGATTTAGTGATTATCTTAACTTGATAAATAACTCTTGCTCAAAGTATTTTGGTAGAAGCATTTGAACATATTAAAATGTGATTGCCTAACTGTCTGCCGAAACATGACTTTCATAGGAACTACTGCAAATCCGATCCTACATATATGCAGAAGAGCCCAACATTGATATACATAACTTCGTGGGGACCTTCACAAGGGTGAGTCTTGTTGACATGCTTGAAATCATATCTATATGTTCACTATGCAAGCTTGTTGAATGCTACCAGGCTGCCAGGTTTTTTTAGGAGAAAGTGAAGTCTGTATTCCCATTCTTTCTTGTTGGTTTTTTTTTTTTGGTCTTTTTGTCTTTTTTTTTTTTTTTTTAAACTTCATAAAATCCATCAAATCTGAAAGAAAAATACGATTATTGAAGCTTTGACTTGGAAACAATGTCATAGGCTGTTTGGAATTGAGGATCTTACTCTGAAGGTATTAGACCTGAACACTGACAGACCTGGACCACCATGGACTCTGTAGGATTAAAATCCTTTAACTGTGAAAAGACAGAGGATCTTAATTAGGTCAGGCAATAGCAGTCTTAATTCTGAATCAGTTGGGTCTTTGCCCTCAATTGCATGCAAGCTATATGAACTCAGTTATGTATCTGTCCCCTATTTCAGGGGGCAGCAGCTCAGAGCCACTGTGAAGTATCGCTATTAAAATACGTATCTCTTGTGTTGCTGGGAAGCTGCATTGGCTTCTGGGGCAAAAGGTTGGGTTTTCTTCTTCTCGGTGGGATTATGAAGATTTAAAAATGCACCTCAATTCAAGGATTTCCCCTGGGGAGCTTTCAGAGGACAAATCATTTTGTGACAAATTGGAGCTTTAGAGAAGTTGTTTGCTGGTATTTTAGTTCAGAATTGTAGGTTTGGTCCTTTTCTCTTCATGTGGCACAGTTTTATCTGCTTTAATAGCGCTGGCATGGAAGAGGAGTTTGAGTGGCTTGGGGAGGCAGTTCTTGTAAAGAAAGCCTGCACAGACATTAATTTCCTTTCTCATGCTAAAGTAAAATTGTGTAGGATTAATCTTTCGGTGCCTAAGAGCAGTTGTGCTTTCTTGTGGGAATGGTTCCTTGTAGTCCCTGGAGAGCTGCTGACAAATCCTTTTCTCATTTATGATTCCTGGGGACATTCAGCAGGCAGAGGTATCTTAATAGATGGAGGGTTTTTTTGGTTGGTTGGTTTTGGTTTCCCAGTCCTTCTGTTCCACTGCAAGAAAGTGGTCATGTGTTAAACCCAACCAGAGATTTACCTGGGTTTGTCAAAGTCCTCCATCCTATCAAGAAGCCCTCTCCCAACTCTCCCAGTAGCCCTCTCCAAACACCTCTGGGTGACTCTGTTATACATTGATCTTTTGCACTGCTGACAAATCTGTTATTTTTCCTTTTATCCTGGTGTAGGAAGACAGTGACCCTCCAGTAAATGAAAGTTTAAGTATAGAAAACACCCTGTGGGCCAGCACAGTGATTGCATCAGGTAAGATGGAGGCATGTGTAAATCTATTTTAAGGGAATATGTTAACAATTTTTAAAGGTCTTTTTGTAATGGAATAATAATCTCTGTCAGTTGGAGAAATTAGCAGTTGGAATGAGGTTTCCCACTTGTCCTAACACCTCTGGGGGGCTGAGCTGACATCTAATTGCCTCTTGGACATTCCTAGATGAGAAAGAATTGGAGTGGCCTTTGGGCACTTTAGCATCTAGGACGAGAATAGCACTTAATTGCTCTCCACATTGACATCCTAATCTGTAACAGAAATGGTGTCAAATAGATTCTGGTAACAGAAGCTAACATGAAAGATTTCCAGGTAAGTGCTTCCATTGAGTTTGTCTTACATACTCTTAAACAGGAAAAAAAATAAATTCTTTGACAGATTTTGGCTTCTATATACAATAAGCTCCCAAGGCTTGAGATTAATCAGTGCCCTTTTGTAGAGGCTTGTCAGAGTAAAAGCCTTGTTCCTCTCCTGTCCAGCATGTTGCAAAGTTTGCAGGGCAATAGCTGGAGGAGAGTGAAATTCTGTGGTATGGTTCTGGAATTAAAGTTGTTGAATGGAGAGACTTGACAGTGCGGTACCAGGGTGTACATAGAAGTGATAATAATAGGTAGGAATTTGAATTTCAGAAGATGTTTTTGATGCACCGAAAAGGCTTTGGTTTGCTCTCTTAAAAGCAGAAAACAGTGAATAAATTTTATTCCTGTATGTTTCCATCTAATCCTGCTCTGACTCTTCTTTGAAGTGTGTTACAGTGTTTTCACAGTGCTGTGAGCAAAGGATTGTAAAAAAAAAATCTAGTTGTCCAAATACAATTTAATCAAGGTCCAAATAAAATTTAACCAAGTAAATTCTGTTTATAGATTAGTAATTGCCATTCACTAGGTACCTTGCCTTCCTCCCACCTGAGTGCAGCCACATGTAGTGAGCCTGGCAGTTTTTGATACCCATCAGACTGCTTAATACACGAGTCTCAGTGCATCCTGCTTTTGAACAAAGTAGATGGAGAAGTGGAAAGCCATTTGTCTTGTGACTGTGTACTATATGGCTCCCCTCCCCACAGCACCCTTTCCAAAGGTGCTTTCTTGCCTCTTGTATCAGAGCTTTAATTTGTATGAGCTCTTGAACTGTTGCAGATATTAAACTGCAATGGCTAAGTTTAACATGGGAATATATTACAGTGAAGAGCCCTACTGAATTCAGAGGGAAATGTTGTCAAAGCTCTTCCTCTACTTTACACTCAGCTGAGTGTATTATACAAGTGGGTGCAGGTGCTTTTCCCCAAAGGAGGGCGCAGTGCACACTCTGCCTTGCCTGGTCACTACTTCAGTGCTGTGTAGAAGTCCTGGGTGGTCTTCGCGTCTGTATCAGGACATGCAACAACCTCCTCTTTGCCCAAATGAACTTCCTGTTGGAATCCAGTCCTCGTTGCTGAATATGAACAATGTTCTTTGTAGGTGGACATCTTTGAGTTTAGTTAATAGGAATAATGCTTGCAAATATTTTCATCATTTCAAATGCTTTCTGCAATTGAGTCTTTCTGAGTGGCCATAAAACAACTAGAAACATTCTTTATATACATACCGGTTTGCCTTCAAGCTTTTCTAGCCCGGGCAGGTTTTTCCTCTCATTTTGATTGACTTGATCAATACAATACTCAGTTTTGTTTCTCCTATGGCAATAATAAATAGCATGTTATAGGTTATTCCAGTTAGGGAAAAAACATGGATATTATTTTTCTTTAAGTGAAAGCTGTCAACTTGTGGTGATGCCATCTCGCTGGGTCAGCCCTTGGTAGTAAGACACGGCAGAGGTATGTGGCTTTCTCCATCTGCTGTAGTAGGAATGGGTCTGACTCTGACTGTTTGCAGTTGGTTTGGAGTAGCTGTGCCATCTGCTGATTTGAATTGTGATGATCTTACCACCACCTGCCATCTGGCTCCGGTGAATTGTTTTGTTTTTCTAAAGGAATGTTTCCCAGTGTATTATTAGAAACCACCTCTTTTGAATCAGTCTTATTTAAAAATAATTCACTTGAAGCTTGTTGAAACTTTGGAAGCAGGGGAATAGCAGAGCATAAAATAGCACTATATTTGCAGGAATGCTTTTTTCAGTGGTGTTTTTCTCCATTTTTAATGACTCCTAAAATTTTCTAGTAAAACACTAGAATCAGACTTTGGCAATAGCAGCTTTTAAACTCTTGATGGTAAACTCCTTTCTTTTAAACTCTTTTCTTTATGGCTTTTTGCAAAGTCTGTGAGAGAAGTCGGTAGAAACCCAGTAATTTATGGTACTAAACTGTATTATGTTTCTTTGAGAAAAGGAAGAACTTTGTTGCTCTCAGCTGTTTAGCAACCGTGGGACATAGTATTAAAATACACTGGTAAGCTCCTAGCAGCTCCATCTGTTACAGTACGGTAGGAGTTGGTATGATTCACCTTTCAGTATGAGCAGCAATTAAACAAATACCAAGTAAATTGTAGATTTTTAAATAAGGTAATTCTGTCTTTGAAAGTTGTTGGAATTAATTGATTTTACTGTGATTGTGGCAACCTTCACCAGTAAAGAACTGTAGCCCAAAGCACTGATTTAATTTTGAAGGACCACTATCTCGTGTAAGGCAAACTTACCCACACCTAAGTGGGATTCTTGCTGGTGGGAGGAAAACCAAGGAATCCTCCACCCTTACCAACTTCTATTTATATCAAGACAAGTGACATCAAAAGGGGGTCAGGGAAGAAAGAGAAAAGCAGTTGACTTCTCTCTTCATGCAGTCTGTGGTGCTGCATCGAGTCCAGCCACATGGGCAGTGTGGTTGAACACTTAACTGAGTCTTTGTAGGGTATCTTCTGTTCAAAGTCTGTGTTTTCATAGGTTTTATATTCTAGGTACCATTTTTAATTTCTGGTTGCTATTGCTTCTATAATTAACCTGCTAAAAAGCCTTCCTAACTGTCAAGCCTTTGGATCCAACAAGTATTTTTATAGTGAAAACTAATGGAGGTTGTTTTTCTTCTGCTGATGCATGCTCTGTTTTGTTTAGGTACTGTTGTGGGAGTTGTCCTCTACACTGGAAGGGAGCTGCGCAGTGTGATGAATACTTCAAACCCAAGAAGTAAGGTATGGTGAGGAAAGAGTTATATAACACATAAAAAGAGGCAGAAACTTCCAATATTTTAAAGGAAATCCTTCCAAATGCTGTATGTACATGTACATGCTGTAGGGACAACTTCACAGGAATAACGATTCATATCTTCCAGCTTGTGATTTAAGATAGGTTCTGCTATGGTGACTATTTCTCCTTATCTTTTTGGTTTGTTATACATGTGTCTTACCACTTCAAGATTGGTAAAACCATTGTTTTATACAGTTATAATGAAATAGTCCCAGTTAGAATAGGAAAGCTTATTTTGCTGCATTCTTCTATTACAGCAAAGCTAAGACAAGGTGCAGGGATGTTTATATAGAGAGCAGGTTTTGGTAGCAGGAGTCCTCTCGCACCTCTTTATGCATTGCTTTGCTTTCAAAGCCTGGAAGTCTTGTTTAAGAAGCTGGCAACAGTATTGTTTGTAAATTTAAATGTTTGTGGTGTTTTGAGATGTCGGCCAGTGGGGAATGGCTCTTTGGCAGTTGATTCCCTTTGTGAATACTGCATTGAGCTGACATCTTCGTTTGTGTGCTTGAAATGTCTCTCTCATTTCTTTAGATTGGTCTTTTTGATTTGGAAGTGAACTGTCTTACCAAGATCCTATTTGGGGCCCTTGTGGTTGTCTCACTTGTCATGGTGGCCCTTCAGCACTTTGCTGGCCGCTGGTATCTTCAGATCATAAGATTTCTCCTTCTGTTCTCAAACATCATTCCCATTAGGTAAGGCGTTCCCTAATTCTACCCACCAAAATACTTCCTGCTTTGTGTCCTCCTCCATGCTTCTTGTGTGAACAAGCACATAAACATGGGGGGGTGGGTACCCATTGATGATCAGGAACCCGTCAGGGGGGTGTTTGACAACTAAGCAAACCTAAAAATAGAAATCAAGTTACTGTTCAAACATAAGAATTGCTTTGTTGTTCCTGCCTAATGTGGTCAGCATATTCACCTGTTCACTAACTCAATCTGCGGATTAGTCATTTAAGGCCCCTTCTTTCAGTGTCTGGGCTACCTGGTACTTTGATAAGAGCAGAGCAGAAAGTGGAAAAGTGTTATTTACGCAGCACGTAGCATAATAAGACCCAGTTGCCTTTTAGAGGAGATTAAAAATTTAGTGTTTAATTGTACTATATTAACAAGTAGACTTACTTTCACTGTAGGTCTGGGAATTCATTTCCGGTTCCATTTTTAACCTGCTGTCTGTGTATCAGTCATGGTGTCCTTACCTGTATGTGTCCATCTTCCACTCAAATGATATCTGTTCTTCTCAATTCTATCATCTATTTTTGAATTACAGTACCACTGCAGCAATGCACAGTCCTCCTTCCCGTTTGCCACCCAGTCACTGACTTTGAATATAATTCTCCAGAGATACCCTCTCTGGCAGCTCAAATTCATCATGGAGGAAGTGTCCTTTCATTTTCCTGTGGCAGTTCATGATGACTTTTTCCAAAGTTTAACTGGCAATACATTTCCTTTTTCTTTTTCCCCCTCTTCTTCCTGCATAGTTTACGTGTGAATCTGGACATGGGGAAGATTGTCTACAGCTGGGTCATCCGCAGAGATTCCAAAATCCCTGGGACTGTGGTTCGGTCCAGCACTATTCCTGAGCAGCTGGGAAGAATATCCTATTTGCTTACAGACAAAACAGGTATTTCATCTGAGGTTTAGAGTCATGGTATGTTGTTGTTTGGATTTTGTTATGGGTTTGGCCAGCCAGAGAGTATAATGTAAGATTTCTTTGGACTAGAAGAAATATGCATTTCCTGTCACTTTGACAGTATGATTTAATCTGTCTTTGAAAAAAAAAATCACTTTTTTTGTGTTCTGAATGCATTATAAGTAGGATAGGGCAGAAATATTATGCTACTTCAAAGACCACTTGAAGTATGCTATTAAACCAAAAGCTCAGGGTATGAATAAAAGCAACTTTTTAGAGTTAGTTTTCAAAGCCAGATGAAGATAGTTTACACGTGTAGGCAAAAACATACCATCCATCTATCTGCTGCAAGACCTAAGCTGTAATGAAAAGCTTGGTCTGACATAAAATCCTGGTCCATCGAAGCTGTTTCTAGTTGTCTTTGGTACCAACAGAACCATAATTATGCCTACAGCCTTTGCTGGCATCGACTTTGGGGTGAATCTCATTTACTGGCACAGTGATGCGCACCACTACTTGTAGGGAGAATCAGCCCTCAGGCTTGTTAATGTTGTCTTTCTTGGTGGCCTCAGCCTTTGCTGAAAGCCTGGTGCAGTGACTGATTCAGTTTCTGGCTTAGTTTCTCTTGAATTTGGGGTGCAGCAGAGATAGGAATGTCTGCTGTGGAATAGGCATGTTGGTTCTCCCTCCATGCCTGGTGCTGCTTCTGTTACAGGAACTCTTACACAGAACGAGATGGTCTTCAAGCGACTTCACCTGGGAACAGTAGCTTACGGCCTGGACTCCATGGATGAAGTGCAGAGCCACATATTCAGTATATACACACAGGTAGAATTAAACTGCATTACTTAAATCATTGTTCACAAGTTTTCCAGGTCACTGGTCTAATGGTGAGTTAATATGGCGTGGATCTGCTTATGCTTCTTGGAAAAGTCTGAAGGACTCAGTAAGCAATAACAGAGAACAGTAGAACAGTGTATCAGTATCACTGCTTTAGGCCCAATGGTTAAAAAAGAAAATGGTAGAAGTGGGATTCTTTCACTAATACACTAACGATCTTCTGTGGTGCATAACTGACATCTGCTTTGATAACTATCTGTGCCTAAAGAAGGCAGCAAAGTCAACATGTAAAGCACAGAACAGGAAAATCCTATTTTGGGAAGTCTCTCCCTGGCATTCCTCTTCTAGTGTCGCAGATGGGCCAGCATCTACAAAGCCTTCATCTCTATTCATAATTTCAGTTTTTTATGATAACCAGGGAATGCCATGTGACTTGTCTGGGTCTGCAAATAGTATTCCTTAGCATGTTACAACGGACAATCAAAACTTCATATAGATGCATATACTTCCTTTGTAAAACAAGGGATGAGGTTTTACTTAAGAATATTACTACCTTGAGGAAAAAAATATTCAGTTGTCAGTGACTGATGTTCCAGCTGCCTCTCTGTGTGGTACTTACAAAACATGTAAGAATTGTCACTAATAATGTAATCGTGGAAGCATTATTTTCCATGTTCAGTTAATAACCATGCTCTCAACTTCAGATAGAAACATTTATCTTGTGACTTACTATTAGATTTTTTTTTTAATCTTGTAAAATGTGATTCCAGAAATGCAATCTGCAGACATTAGTGATGAGTTACTATTCCCATGTCATATGTGAAGCATTCTCATTTCTTAAGAGTTGTGGAATAGCTTCATTCTTATAGAAACTGCAGAAGTAGTTCTTGAAGTGCCTGTGCCTTGATGATGCACACCCAATGCAGTGAACTGGGTTTTTCACATCACATTGATTTTTGCTTTGCTTTAGAGATTTTAGACTCAAGTACACTTTCCATACCCCCCATGAAGTGAGACATGAAGCCAGCATTCTTGCCTGGGGAAAAGGCACCATGTACTGTAAATGGGATTCTTATTTTTGGCTTTTGTTCATGGTGGTAAAGACACAAAGCAGGTTTCCTGGACCTGTGATCTGTTTGGTGGCATAGCTCTTTACTGGGTAAGCTGTTGGGCTGCAGTGTGCTTTTAACTAAGCGTATGATAGTTGATAAAATACCAGGTATTTTGAGTAATTATCTTATTCGCTGTCATGTGTCTCAGGTAACTTGTAACTCTTGCTATTCCTCTCTTCCTCCCCCTCTGTTTTCACAGTCACCTTAGCATCTGGTTCTTCGCTTGGTGTTGAGATCCTTAAGTGACTGAACTGTACTTAAACAACAACAAAACCAGATTTCAAATCTATTTACTCTCATTTTTTACTCAATCTCCAGAGAAAACTTGACTACTTGTTAATTATTTGCCAAAGTATTCAATATTTGTCAAGAATGTTTGGGTGACTGACAAGTCCAGTATGTGACCAGTGCTTTATATCAGTTTAAATGCACCTCAGCTGAATGTTTGCTGTTGTTTGATTTGGTCAAAGCCTGTTGCAAAAGTGCTGATAAGGGGCAATATTAAATTTTCAGCTCTTAAGTGTTGCAATCACTAGCGCATGGAAAATAGCATGTGGAATTAAACTGGTAAAGGTTATGTCTCATAAAATGTTTATAATTACCAAGTGAGATTCCCTATAATGAGAAGCATTTGCTGGCAGTGATTCATTTTGAACTGTAGTTCTTATTCTTTGCTCTTATTTTTACCATGTTGTGGCCTTTGACCTGGAAATGAAACTTTTGTCCTTTTGACACTAAAGGTTAACAGAGCAGGAAACTAGATCACTGTGTGTCCCTTCTTCAACCAGGATAATTTAGTAATTGTGTAATTATCTGAAGACTCCTGTTCTGATACTAAAAATAGTATTAAAAATTAAATGAATGTAATTAATTCTAGGTCCATACAAGTCATCTGTTTTCTGGTTTTGGCAATTATATTCTCTTGTACATGAAATACAATTGACTCTGAGTTTTCAGAGTCACCAGTCTTTTATGGAGCTAAATGTGGTTTCACTGAGTTTTCTGCCAGTTGGTGTTTGGATCTGCAACAAAGGGTCATCTTCACAGGGTACAGTTCCAAAACCTTAGGTATGTCTTTTGGGGCACTTTACCGGTAGCAATGGTTGCATTACACTGGGATGTGTTCCCAGCAATGGTCTGAGTTAAGGTGTATGAAGAGTGCATCTCATTGCTGGGGATATGAACCTGTGCAGCTGATACATGTATGATCTTCACTTAAGTGAAAACTTAATTTGAATCTTCTTTTCTTTTCTTCCTGCAATAAGACTTTATTCCACTTTCCTTTTTTATAAGCAATCTCAGGACCCACCTGCTGTGAAGGGCCTTACCTTGGCCACCAAGGTGCGTAAAACCATGAGCAGCCGAGTACATGAGGCAGTGAAGGCAATTGCGCTGTGCCACAACGTGACACCAGTGTACGAGTCCAACGGGGTGACAGACCAGGCTGAAGCTGAGAGACACTATGAGGACTCCTGCAGGGTGTACCAGGCCTCCAGTCCTGATGAGGTCAGTATCCATTTGGCTGTATAAAAATATAAATATGACCTTGCTTGCCTCTGGGGAAAAAAAACTATTTGTGAAAGTATTCCTGTCTAGTGAAGGGGATAACATTTTAATGCATTTATTGCACTGACAACTGATAGAGCATGAGTGCCCTCTCAGCTGATACACTTAAGCCAAATCTGCCTGTCTGCCTGAAGCTACAGAGCTATATAATGACTATGATCTGGCTGTTCTGCATCACAGTTTTGCTCGTGTTTCTGCACATTTTGTCCAGGGTATATTTTGCAGTTCAGTGCTGTGAATCCCTTTGACAATGTTTGTTAAATTATAGGTAATCTTGTCTTATTTGTGGGATAATGACTTGTGGAAGGGGATTAGAACACTCCCACAAGTCAGGTTGTCCCTGACCTTCAAGGTTCAGATTTCTGGACCAAGTGAAGAGTTGTACATCACACTGGGTAGCACTGCTAATCCAGGATGCATCCCTTCCCATGGGGATGGGACAGACCTAGAGCCCTGGTTAACTCTGCACAGTGAGTTAAGTGCATGAGTTTGTCTCAGGGCAAAGTTCTCTGCTGGCACTCAGTCCAGCCAGGGCTATGCAGGGATGTACAGTATGGATGAACTTTACAGCTCTCCGGAAGCTCTTACTGACCACCTGAGAGATCAAATTCACTACAGGATTTAGGGCTGAAGTATTCTTTTGCCACCCTCTGCAAAGTTTGGAAAATCTAATTAGTGTGTTGTTTCCTTCTGTGATGAAGACAGGAGGAATAAAATAGGGTTTCCTGTATCGGTTGTACTTCTTGGATACTTCTTTAGCACAACCAAGGTACAACAACTTGTTTTCTGTTAATTCGTACAATTACACTTGCTCTGTGCCATTTGAAAGACTGAAGTTTGAAACTTCCCATACGAATCCTAGTGGCAGCATGAGATCTTATCGTCCATTTGACTGCATTCAGAGGGTTCTTCCATCTATTGCCCCAGATAAAACAGGATTGCCCCCTGTAATAACCTTTTCACCTTTGACATCAGAAAGGAAGCTGGCTTTCCTCATTCTTAGAGGTGAGAAATTGTTTGCATAGAAATAAATTTATTCATTAGAAGCCCAGCTGTGTGAGGATTTAGAGATTGTCGCATGTATTACTGAAGGACTGGCACACAGAGTTAGCTTCCGCATTTCATGTGCATTCAAAATACTCCCTGTAGTGTTTCTTCCAAAGTAGACAATTCATTCATTTCACACAGTGTGTTCTTGTCTGTACTATACAAAGCTGCGCCCTTACTTTATTATCTCCTACCTCTATCTGTGTGCCTATAGTGACAAGCGCTTACTCCTCTGTGGCTTTGGAGCCAGTGAGCAGTGTGCATGTATGTCCTTTCCCACCACATAATCTGGGACAGTATTTTGCTTACCTGCTTTTCTCCTCTAATGTGTTGCTGTCCCCTGTACAGCTTACAGAAAGCAACTGCCTTTGGATTGAAATGAGTTCTGAATGATTTCCAGATGGTATTTTTTGTGATCTCCATTTAAGTGGGGTTTTTTGGTTTTGGGTTTTTTTTTCCAAAGCATTTACTGTCTATTTTTGCCCAGATCCTCTGTTTATTTACATGTATGCAGTGGTATATAGTGAAGTCGGTTATTTTTCTTTTCCTTTTTTGCTTTATACTGTTCTGTCTTTAAAATATTTATGCAGCAATTTGTCTCAGATACCCAAGGGATTATTGTTTGTTTGTTTTACTATAGCATGATAACTAACCTGTGTTTATTGTTTAAATTCTTTTTTCCTTTCTTGTGGTGTCTTAAGTGGTGAATTACAGTGGGTTCAGAAATCAGATAGGTTTTGCTGCTCTGAGGAAATCTTGTCTGTATGTCTTGGATATACAAATATTGTTTAGACATGCTCTGTGTATGTCATACGAGATGGTACAAAATGCAGGATCAGCACAAGTTGAGTCCTTTAGAAGAGAGCGATGCTGTTAAATAGCATTCCCTGTAGAGGAATGGCTTTGGACTCCTGTTAAAGCCAGCCTTTGAAATCCTATATCAATAAAATATTGCCATGGCAGGGAAGGTCAGTTTATGAAATGAGTACAAAAACTTGTATTCTCTTTACTTTAACAGCAAGGGTAATTTCTACCAGTTGGCATAGGATTCATTTCCTGTAACAGAAAGCAGGATTTCCTAAATTTGTTTCCTGTGCATGCTACCATTTAGAAGTCTTGAAGTATCTTTATTCAGATATCAGTTACAGCCTTGGGGCTCTGCAAGCCTGCTGTCAGTTGTAGCCATACAGTAACTAACAGGGGAAATGAAATAGATATAATCTGATCAGAGATAAGAGTGCCTGGGATTCCTGGGCAAACAGTCTTTAACCCTGACAACCCACTGCAGCTGCCAGGACATGAAAGGGTGCACCAATCAATTGGTTTCTGCTTGCTGTCTGTCTGCCTAGGCAACCCTAAATGGGACGTTTGTAGAGCAACTCATGGCACAGAAGGATCAATTTGTCTCTTTAGAATGAAATTTATTAGTCGATATCCACTTCAGTGGCAGCTTGGGTAATTCAATTGTCAGAAAGAGCAAAGTTTGGGGGATAGTGTGTAGCTGCTCTGCTTTGTAATGCTCAGATCTGTATCTGACTTGGCCTGAGTGGAGCTGCGGTTAGGAGAGTGTGGTTAGGGGTTATTCATTTCCCTTCGTCAGTGAGTGTGGGCTCTCTTGAAGGTGTTTGAGGGGTTTCAAGCCTGCTTTTAAATCTAATCGGTTTAAGCTGTAAACGTATTTTTGCATTTTGAATGTTTCTTTTTGCCGTGACTGAGAGCACCTCTGGTTATCTGTTTGGATGGCAAAGAGCAAAGCTCTTCTATCTCACAACTGAGCTGGAATGTGCTCCCTGTCTTGGGGTGCCCAGACCCTGCAGAAGAGCCATCAGCACTTCCCAGAGCCTGCGCCCATTGTGCTGCCTGTTGAATGGGGACGGTAATTTCAATGCTTTTAGTACATCTGATGGGAACACTTCAAAATTTTATCACTTTCACTCCCAGTAATTATTCATTAAGCACTATAGAGGCTGGGAAGTGGCATCCTCAAAGGGGTCAGCCCCACTTCCCCTCTGGTACTGAATGCAGTTCACCTGGAGGGCCATTAAGGGTTGACAGGACCCATGCCTTCTCAGGAGCAGAATGGAAAAGGGGGATATCTTTCATTACTCATCCCTTTCCATTGATATATCTTTTTGCGGTCTCAGGGCCATTGGGAGTGGCTGGTGTTTTTCAGTGCAACACAGTTTGAAGCATGTCATGGGCATGACGTAGCACCTCTGACGTGCTGCTCATCCATTTGTTCCTCTGCACAAGGCTTCAATACTTCCTGACACAGGATTTAAATGAGACTCTGTCAGGGGAGGAGGTGCCTGTGAAAGAAAGTAGCAAAGGAGATGCTTTAACCGGCTGAACTGGGAGCAGAGATTTCTATCCCCCGAGATTCGCAGCTTACCACCATGGGCAAATCAACAGTGCTGCGCACACGGAGCATCACATAACTTCATGCTGTGAAAAATTCCTGGTAATTATTTCTTAACCAGAGTATCAGAGACACAAGCCCCATCTGCTCTGGGAGACTGTTAAGAGGGTTATCTGACCGCACACCTTAATGTACCAAGGATGGCTTGAAGAATCTTTTGGAAATGATAAGCTTGAAAGAGCCTTTGATTTGTTGTAATCTTTGTGAATATGCTTCCAAAAACTTGCTAATATTAAACCAAATGCTGATTCAAATTGATTTAAAGGTCTTTATTATAAATGCTTCCATTTTTATCTGTATCTTATGTATAATTTCCCAAAATAAATTCTATTTTTGTCTAAGGCATTTGTGGTCACTTAAGGCATTAAAGGCAGAACCTGAAAGGCACAAGGGATAATAAACCTTCAAGTCAGCAGCAACCATGTGCCCAGCACTCTCATGCCTTTGAAAATGTCACTGTAAAATACTTCCAGTATTGCATGTCTGTTTGGAGAAAGTATCCCTTGATCCTTTCTGGAAGCCAGTGATATATGGGCTCATGTCAGCTGCTGCTCCCATCTGTTACTGCCAAGACAGCTTCTAGAGTTAAACCCCCATATCTCAGCAGGCTGGATCTTAGATGCATGTGTCAGCTGAGGTGAGGATTCTGGTGGAATTGTCAGGGAAGCAAAATAAAGGCTTGGGTCATCTGTCATGACTGGTTGTAATCTAAGTGAAAGCTTATGATGGATTTATTGTTGTAGGTCCTTAAATTCTAGGAGCTGCAATCAAAGTGATACCCACATAAGTTCATTTAAATTAGTTTTGGTGTGTGCCTTGAACACGCTGGGGTCTGGTTTAGGTTTTTTATTTTGGTGGGGTGTTTTTAATGTTTGGGGAGAAGTGTTTCTCTGCTAATAGGTGTCTGAGCCAGCCTTCAGCTGTCTTGCAGTGCACAGGTTGAAAGCTGTTGATGAACTGTTACTACCAGAGTATGTAACACGGAGCTCATTTTGTTCGCCTTTTCTTTAATATGAATTGTTAATGTGTTCTGCGTTAGTGTTTCTGGCTTTGATACTGTAAATCCAGGGTGAATGCACTGTTTTGAATTCTTGATCTCATAAACAGCAAACTGGGAAATAGCACATTCAAGAAGTGTTTGTAAAGAGATGTGCCTGATGTGCCCAAGCACTTCAGGTCTGGGCAAAGGGTGCCGGTGCCTGCCGTGGCTGAAGGGTTGTCCTTTGGGATGTGGTAGTGAAAGGCAGGGATCTGTCCACCTCCTGCTGATAGTCCATCAGCTGAATCAGGCAGGAGCTGGGCTGCCCAAACACCAAAAACACTGGTAGTAAGCGTCTAACCTCAGGAAGAGCCTGCTAGAAAGAGCCATATCGGAGCATGCATGAACTGATCTGTTCTGTAGTGCCATTAATGACTAATGAGCTTCCCTGCAGCCCCCACCCACTACCCCTTCCCCTCTGGTGCTCCTCAGGGGAGGTATGGCTTGGCCTGGCTGCCCTCACTGTGTCCTTCTCCTTTCAGGTGGCCCTGGTACAGTGGACTGAGAGTGTTGGCTTAACACTGGTGGGTAGAGACCAGTCCTCCGTGCAGCTGAGGACACCGGGTGGCCACATCCTGAACTTCACCATCCTCCAGATCTTCCCCTTCACTTACGAGAGCAAGCGCATGGGGATAATCGTTCGGGTAAGTGGCTTCGGGTAAGCTCTCGTGTCTCCGAATCTCTTGCTAACACAGTGTGAAACCTGTAACCCACTTGTTCTCTCCTGTGCTGCTCTTCCTGGCCGAGTTTCGCAGTCTTTTCTAGCTCAGGCTCTAGATTAGTTCTCTGTTTTGAGCTAATGGCATCTCACTGCTGGGTGATACATCCTTTTGTTGTCTGTATTTCGTAGTAAGTGCTGTAATGCCCTGGAATATCTTTAGTGTATTGATCTTGCATCAGCCTTCCAGTCCTTATGGCAGCCATCCAGTACCTAAAGGGGCCTACAAGAAAGCTGGAGAGGGGCTTTTTACAAGGGCAGGTAGGGAGAGGACAAGGGGGAATGGCATTGAAACTTTAATCTGTGACCCTGGGGTTGTCTTTGCATCTGTCCAAAAGCTCCTACCTGTCCTATCGATGCCACAGTTGTGCTGGGAGTACTGTATGATGGACTGGGGCTGTGAGGTGACCCAGGTCACAAGTGCTTTCCCTTCCTCAGGGTCAGCCAGGAGCAGGAACTCAAACAGGTTCGCAGGTCCAGCTTAAACTGCATCTCCAAAGCAGTCGTGGTGGTACATCAGGGGGTGATGGGGATGGCAGCAAGTAGGAAGGAGGGAGGGGATCCTGGCTGATGCCACAACAAACAACTTTTGGTTATTGTTGGCATTTTTTTTTTTAAATGCTCCCCAGATCTCTGCCAGGCATTGAAAGTCCTTTCACATCCCATGGAACTACAGCACCGCAGCAGGAGGCACTTATAGCTGCAGGGAACATTTTCTGAGCTGTATACCAGAGCCTGCAGCCATGCTGAGAGCGTAGTGCCATGAGCAGGGTTTGAAAATAGCTGAGTAAAGGTAAAAGGGTGCATTTGTGCAAGTACCTTTATCAGCAGCTACAGGGACTGCGCACACTAAATACGTGCCCAGTTGAAATTACACGTGTAACTTTATGGTTCTGTATACAGATACAGTAAAAGATTGGACTTTCAGGAAAAAAAAAAAGTGCTTTAAAAGAAAGAAGAAAGTCTGGGTGTTAAAACCAGTTGAGATCAGTTCTCTGTTCTCATCATTAGTTTTCAAGATAGTGCTGGAGAGTCTGTTAGCAAGGTAAACAAGCCCAGCTATGGTAAGACACTTCCATTTGCCTGTGAAGCAAACAAGGTGAAGCAGTCTGAATATTTCTTTTGGAGATAATTACAACATCCTTGTGATTTTCTACTGAGAGTACAGATAGATAAGTGGTACCAGGAATCTAAAACATGAATATGAAACCTGTAACCCAGGGCAAGATATAATTTGTTGAATCATTTCTTGGGAAGTGCAAGTTTGTTATATGTTTGTTAGGGTGGAAAGGATAGGTAGGATTGGTGGATTTGTAACCATCCCCCCCCCCCCCGCATTTACTCTGTGGTAAAACTGGATGTTTGTTTTGGGGTGTCTGGAAATAGGGTAGAAAAATATCTTCTGCCTTGTGTATTTTAAGTTCTAATAGGAGGAGTTGCCTTTGCTTTTAGTTAGAAGCAATCAGGATCAGGATTGCATGCGTGGCTCTCATCGACAGCAGATTAATGTAGTCTGCTTTATTGGCTGATGTTTGGTAGCTTCACAAATCTCAGCTTCCCTGGAGGCCTGGGAGGGCACAGCCACTGTCAGAAATGAAAGGCATCTTGAAGGGATGACGTAAAATGGAGCAATGCAGTGGTTGTGTTCTACAGCAAGAAGTATTAGAGAACTTCAGTATTGCTGCTACCAAGATACCTGGTGATAAAGATGGAACTGTAATAGGTGCATACAGTTATTTCCACAAACCCATGAAGGACAAGATGTGTTTAATGTGGATTGAACATTGTTAAAGCTCATGCAAGTGGCTGTATTTGTGTTATCCTGAGTATTTTGGGTGTGAATCTACTGTTGTTCAAGGAATTGTTTTTGAGTTCTGGATCACACAACACACTACAGTGTATGGGGCACATATTTGTATTTCGAGTTGTTCCAGGCTTTGGAATATTAAAACATGCTCAAGGGCAGGAATGTTAGTTGAAGTGGGCTGATAGGCTGAGCTTGTGCAAAGTAATCAGTGTGTTCAATCTGTGAATCTAGAGTTCAAGCAAATGCCATTGAAAGTACATAGCCACAATGTTAGTGTTCTCACAGAAGTCTCGTGCTGTGTGGGACAGCTGCAGCAAGTGTAGTGCATATCCATTTAAATACATCAAGTGTCGATCCTTCAGGTTATTTATTTTTATAGTGGAAATTATGAGGACACTTCAGGTAACCTTTTCAAGACCTAGAATAAAAACCTTAGCAATAAAAGATGGAGGATTAAACCATCTCCCTCCACACTGCTTATTGAAAGTGCAAACTTCAGATAAGATGCTGTTTTATCAAAGTTGTAAGAAATGGGCTGACCATCGAAGCCAGGGTGCGCTTCATTAAAGTGTGTTCATATGCTCAGCAGAGAAGTGCATGCTCTGAAATTTTCCATCTAAGTGGATGAGAGTCTTTCCCCTCCTCCCCCACTTTGATTTGAAGCTTATTCATTTTAAGTTATCTGTTATCTACATTCTCCCCCATTGGGAAGAAAAGATTTCTATTTTGCATTTCTGTATTCAGAATATTAATGTTACCAAAACCAGCAAAACTCCCACTTGTGGTCAGTGGGAGCAACATCAGGCACTGATCTTAACTGTAAATACTGTTAATAGAAGCACTGGCCCCTCTCTGGTGTGCTTGTTAATTGAGTATCTATTTTGCAGCCATTGAGTTGCTGTTAAGCCACTAAGATCGGCTCCCTATGTACCCTATGTGGAAGTAGGGTGTGAGTAGCACATGTTGGGTGCCTAGGTATTGCTTTGCTATGTTCCTGTGTACTACCAAAATACTACTTTAAGCAGGGTTTTCATTTCTATTAAAAAGAAAAAGGGGAAAAAAAGGGTTTACAAACAGGTAGTTGTCAAGTTAAATTTTTCTTTGATTAAATATACATGTATGCATGTGTAGGCACGCTGTTTGGTTTTGATCCACAACTTGCAAGGTGTTTACCTTTTCAGAGTATCTTCTAAACCTGTTTAAAAAACAGTTTAAAACTTGGTTAAAAATTTGTATCTTTAAAAACTTATTTAAAAAACAGAAATAAAAGGAAGGAAAGTAGCTTGAAGTATCCAAAAGACGACAGAGTAAGCAACCAGGAAGGAGAGGGAGGGAGAACTGCCGACTTGAGACTGCACTCAGAACTGTAGTGAGTAGAATTCAAATGGCAGTATTTTCTGCTCAGCCAAACGGATATTGCTCGTTCTTATAAACTGCATCTTTTTCAGCTGGCAGGAGCCAGTGGGATCATCCTGCCAGGCTTCCTGTATAGTCTGGGTATGGAGTTTCAGTGAGTGATTCATGTGCCCACCCCTACAGTGCTGTTACTGAACCCTTGGCAGAGACACCCATCTCTCTGCTGGTCCTGTCCGCTCTGGCTCCTATAAAAAGATCTCCTTCAACATATAACTTTTGATAAATAAAGTTGTAGTTAATGCTGGAAACAAGTAGCAGATGTTGCCTTGTTTGGGATGTTTTTGTTGTATCTCCATGTTTGCTAGTTATCAACTGTCATTTCTGTAGCTGATTATTTTAGTTCTGAGAAGTCTTGTTTCTACCAAAGCAGCCACTCTTCACCGTCCTGTTTACTGACTTATCTTCTTGAAAGAAGGCCTGTTTTTTTGACCACAATATTTTCCATTCTTCTTTTTCTTTGTGCTTTTTTCCCCTTACCCATGTGGAGTGATCTTTGTTGTAAAGCAAAGATAGTGCTATTGTCATATCTGTAATTGAAAGAAGCCTTTGAACCGTGGCCAGAGTCAGACCACGGTGGAAAAAGATGCCTCTCCAAAACAATATAACTGGCAAATCTCTGTTTAGATTTATAGTGTGATCTTACCATAATATGAGAACGCACTAACCTCCTATTGAACTCGGTGAGAGGAAATGACTAATGCAAGGAGATAGCTGATACAGTATTTATATTGGACAAAAAATCTAAACTATCTTAAGCCAGTTCTGCAGCACGGGAAGTGGAGTCTTTATTCAGTTTCCTACGGAGATGTTGTTAGACCCTTTTTAATCAAATAATTTAATAGATAAACCTTTACCTTTAGCTACTGCCAAAAGTGTTGTTTTATTTAAGCAGATTCTGGTTGTTTTGGTAGGCTGACACGCACTTTGCTTTGGGGATGTGGGGGTATCAGTATACGAAGGTTTCATGTTGGATGTTTCAGGACACTGAAAACTGTGCTTAAGCTGAATTATAAGAATCTTCCTTGTGAATGTCTCTATGAGCTTGGCAAAAATATTCAGTAAAGGAGTTTCGTTAACTTTGGCCACTCCTAATTTCCCTAGCAAAGGCACTTGCTTCTCATCTTTGCTTTTTTATCCACATTAGCTGCTGCTTTTCTTTTAAGCTGTGGTTATAACCTGTTTTGCCGTTGCCACAGGGTGTAAGCCTTCTAGCTACCAACTCAAACTGTTAGTGTATGAGAACCTTCACCTCTATTTTCTGTAATAGTGGAAGAGATTGCCATGTATATTGATAGTGTAAGAAAAAGTGTCCACTGTGCTTTTCTCTAATACCTTTTTTTTCTCCTCCAGTATTTTCCCCCCTTCATTTGCAGCTGTGTATTTCCAGACCTTCCTGGGCTTTTTGTTTTTCTGTGTTAAGTTTATTTTCTTCTTATCCCTGGTGGCTATCTTGGTTTACAGAGCAGTTTGTCCCTCACTCATTATTTTGTCTCCTTTGAGGAAACTGCCAGGGTTTCCATTAGCTTGTAATACTAATAGCTGTGACCTCCTCAGATATCTGCCTGGTTAGAAGGGATTTTTTAATTTGTGGTAATGTAAATATGCTTTGCTTGCAGCCTACAAATTACTTGTATCGGGTAAGGCAGGCAGGAGTCTAACCTTTCTGTGGCAAGTGTAAACTTTAATTATGCTTATGCTGTATAATGTAACAGAGGGGGTAAATTAGGGTGGGTTTTACTCTGTTAAGCTTCATGCATCTGTTTTATTTTTTCAGGTAAGTATGAAATAAATTTTCAAGGTGAGGACCAGAGGTTATTCCAAAGGCACGGACAATCGGGATTGAGAGGTGTCTGCGTGGAAATGCCATGTTGCAGATTAAAAAGATCATCATCCTTGTCTAAACCATTGATTTCTACTCGGAATTAACCGCGTTGCAGTTGAATAGGCATCTGCTTTTGGCCCCCAGACAGGTGGACCTTCAGCCTGAATCAGTGCAGGCATTTTTGTGACTGGTGTGCAGAAAACTCATCACTTAGTTTGCTGAGGCCACTCCAGATATGCTAATAGTGACCCAACTTAGACTCCTCTGTTTCTTATCTGCAGGATGAATCAACAGGAGAGATCACATTCTATATGAAGGGGGCAGATGTAGTGATGGCTGGGATCGTGCAGTACAACGACTGGCTGGAGGAGGAGGTATGGGTCTGTCTCCCCTACGTATGCAGGGTTTCTCATGCGAGTGCTTTTCTCCTTTCAGGGCAATGCATGACAAAGTTTGTCAGCGTGGCAGGGTGTTCATAACTGCTAAAACATCTGTGAGTCAGAAGGTCACTGATGTCTTGGCAGTTCATTGAATTACACTTCAGCCAAATATATATGTAGGAACAAAGAAGTCAGGTGGCGAGTTCAACATACTTAGTGCAGAAAGTCATGTAAGTAAAATGGATTTTGCTCAGAACAGATTGCCACTCAAGGTCACCACATTTGTCCTGGGCTTGATCCTGTGTTTGTGTTTATTGTAGATTGAAAGGTCTAGTTTCAAAACTACATTGGGCAGCTTTATACTGGGATATCTCTGTCAGGTTAGTAGTAATGCTGCTGCAGAGTTCACAGGAGTACCTTCTGTTACTGATTCTCCCCACCTCCAAACCCTGGTGTTTGAAGAAATAGTATTACCTTTGTCTTATTTTAAAGAGTTGATGGCCAAAGATGTGAAGTGTACAAATCAAAGGCTTGTGTCCATTTACTTACACATGGAGGAAGTGAAATCAGTGGAGTTGGTTTCGTCACACTGGTACAGCAGAGAGAACATTTTTTGTTTCTGATCACTGGTATAGATCGCAAACTATTGAGGGTCTCCGTTTTTCCTCTCAGGTTTGTCATGCACTTTATCAGATGCTATAGACTCACTAGGGTTGCTCAAATAGGATAGTTATTTTCTTAACTTGCTATCTTACATTACCATCTCTGCAGTGCTGTGCATAAATCATCTTACGTGTGTGGAGTTTACGGTCTACAATGTGATGTTTCTTTTCCAGTGTGGTAACATGGCTCGGGAAGGCCTGAGGGTTCTTGTTGTAGCCAAGAAGTCTCTGACGGAAGAGCAGTATCAGGACTTTGAAGTAAGTTTTTGTTTGTTTACTTTTCTTTGGTTTTAAACAAACAATCACTGAAGTGATTCTGACAGACCTCTGGTGATAATGCTGCCTCTCATCTCCCTCCTCCTGCTAGCATTGTCATCCTTCAATGTCAAAGTTGCTTTTTAAGTGATACGTACGAAACTGGATCCCAGCCAGGACCCTCCAAAACAGTTCCTGAATCCTGCCTTATAATCTTTTGCAGTAGTAAATTCTGCAAATCTTCATCATTTGTTAGACAAGTTGTGTTTGTGTGGGGAAATGTGTTGACTTTCAGTTTTCATTGTTGCATTCTGACACCCATGGAAACTACAAACAACCACAATATAACCCAGCTGAGCTTCATGGAAACGCAGGCTTCACACGTGAGGTTTATTAGATGTGTCTTTACACACAGTTGCTTACCCCAGACAGGCAAAATGTGAACCGGACCTGTCAAGTTAAATGCAGAGAGGAGATACTGGAAATGCTTAGGATTCTCCATTGCCATTGTTTGTAGATGTGTTAGTTGTGGAAACCATGGTTAGACCTGTGGTACAAGGGAGTTGCTTCCAGGGTTTCTGTAGATGCCACTTCAGCAGCTGCTGTGCGTTGTTGTGCGCATGGATGTGATGTACACTGTGCTGCCCACCTGTAACAGGACAGGGACAAAATGAGACAAACTTCCTGAAATAATTTCCGCCTTATTCTGTAACACACACCTCGTGTTCGCCAGCCATTACAGGTGGCATCCCTGAATGAGAGTTAACAGCAGGAGGTTAACTGGTTAACCTGCAGGCTGGCTGTGTGAGTGAGTGGTTGCGTCTGCTCTGTCCTCAGGCACGCTACGTCCAGGCGAAGCTAAGTGTGCATGACCGCTCCTTGAAGGTAGCCACAGTCATCGAGAGCCTGGAAATGGAGATGGAGCTGCTGTGTCTCACCGGCGTGGAAGATCAGCTCCAGACGGATGTCAGACCCACTCTGGAGACACTGAGGAATGCTGGCATTAAGGTCTGTCCAACATAGTGTTATTCCTAGCTGGAACACTTAGACCCTCTAGACTATGTGGCACTGTCCTACATCCAGTGAGTCATGGCAATGCGGAGGCCCTGTTAAGCTGCATGCTTCGCCAGGTGTCATTTCTAAGTGGGAACAGTAGGGCTGGCCAATGCATTTTAAACATCACTTTGGGAACAGAGCATGCTGGAAACAGTAAATGTTAACTGAACACATGAAAGCATGTCGCCTTTTGTGCTTCTGATGTTGTTTAAACCCTGCTGGTAACTAAGGACCACACAGCCACTTGCTCACTCTCCCCTTTTCACCTCCCTGGACAGGATAGGAGGAGAATCAAAGGAATGTAAAACCCACAGGTTGAGATAAGAACAGTTTAATAATTGAAATAAAGTAAAATATAGTGATAATAGAAATCATAACAACAATAACAATACTCATTATAATAATAGGGAACAACAAAAAAAGAAATGAAAATTGAGAAAACACAAGTGATGTGCTCACCACCCATTCACTGATGCCCAACCTGTCCCTGAGCAGTGGTCAGCCCCTCCTGGCTAACTCCCCCTACTTTATATGCTGTGCATAATGTTCTATGGTATGGAATACCCCTTTGGCTAGTTCAGGTCCTGGCTGTGCTCCCTCTGGCTTCTTGTGCTCCTCACTGGCAGAGCATAGGAAACTGAAAAGTCCTTGATCAGGGCAAGTGCTACTTAGCAACAACTAAAACATTGGTGTGTTATCAGCATTATTCTCAGACTAAAGCCAAAACACAGCACCGCACCAGCTACTAGGAAGAAAACTAACTCTGTTCCAGCTGAAAACAGGATATCTTCCCGTAACATGCTCTGGCTCCATCTGCAGAGAAGCTGAGTGTGTAGGCAGAGACTTTTGGGCAATTGTTTCAGATGTATGAAACAAGCCTGGTTTGGGTGTGTTGGGTCCCTGGTGCATGAACTCCTGTGCGGAGGTTGAAGCTGTGAATATACAGCTTTTCAGTAGCCACTAGAGGGGGTGTGAGCCAAGAGAATCGGTGACTGGACTAATTTCTAGTTTTCGGGGCTTGGAATGTGAGATTCCGGCAGCTATGGCCTGGGCTGTGCTCAGCGGTGGGGGAACCGGTGGTGCCGCTTAGTTCCCATCTAGGAAAACCTGTCAGTCAGAGCCCAAACTTGAAAAAAGGAGTTAAAAAATATATATAAATGGAGTAAATATTCAGATTTGAGTGGAAAAAGTGGGTAAAAGGTTCTGGTTGTGATTTCTCTGCTGTAAGCAGCAATGGGAGCAAAAATCTTGAGCCATGCTGTGAATCCAGAGCAGGGCTGTGTGTTTGGGATTTAGGTAGGAAGTGGAATTCAAGGCTTGGGACAAGCTTCCAAAAGTGTTTTCTGTTTGGAAACATCCCTGTCAACAGCAAGGGCTTGAGCAGAGAATTGAGATGAGTGGAATCAGACAGCTCCTTAGCAGCACTGTAGCTTTCTCCCCCTGCAGTGTAGCCCTGGCCAGTTATTCCAAAGCTGGTTTTGCTTTTTTTCTCTCCACTTTGGCTGGAGTCAGTGTCAGGGTGTGGACTGTGTCATCACACAGCCAGGCCGGCACTTCAGAGCACTCCTTGCAATGGTATGTTCATTAGGGTATTGCATGCAAGAAGTAAATCAAGAGGGAAGGCGGTCTTGTAATTCATTACAGGGACCATCTTGTTAAGATCAAATCTCTTTCCAACCTCAACCTCAGATTATTAAACAAGTGAGTCTTTGTGTGGTTTGGTTTGTTTTGCTTTGTTTTTCTCTTTGTGTTAGGTATAAATATATATATTTTTTAAAGTTCCGTGAAATACTCTTGCGTGGTGTCTTGAAAGAATAAAACATCAGTGGAAAAACAAAAATCCAACCCCAAGACTCTGGTATATTTACACTATTGAGAGAATTTCCTGTCAGATTATAGCCGGGTATTGCTGCTGGGTATAGCTGCTGACATTGCTTTCTAACACCCCCCCCACCACCAGCACAAAATAAAAGGAGCAGTGTATATTTAACAAAAAAAAAATAGAAAAGCAACAACCGAGTCTGTTCCAGACGCACACATCAGCAGTGAGCTAACCCCAGTTGCATCATCCATATTTCAGGCAGGGCCACGAGGGATCTTTCTGTAGCAGGGCCCGTTTGTTTCAGCGTATGAGAAATAGCTGGGGTGGGACACATTAGCACACGCATACACATTCTTTAGCTTGAGTTTTGTGGGTTTATCAGCAGAATCTTGAAATATTGCAGGTGGGAAAAAATGTTATACATAGTTTGTAACTTTTCCTGCATTTCAGCCTCTTTAAAAGCTTTGCTTTCTTTCATCTGTGAGACTTTTCTTGTATGTTTTAAAATAGGGCTTTCTTTTTAGAAGAATAGTTTGTACATGTATTCTAACAACCGTTTTGTATGCCTGAACTGGCAGGTGGTACTTCTAGGTGTTCTGCGGACGTGGTTGTTAAGTTTTGAACTTAAGACATTAAATATTTGCATTTTAGGTGTGGATGCTGACAGGGGATAAGTTGGAGACAGCCACATGTACGGCCAAGAACGCACATTTGGTGACACGGACACAGGACATCCATATATTCAGGCTAGTGAGTAACACCCATGTACCCCTCAGGACTTATTTGTGACCCCAAATTCTGGGACAGGAGGGGTGCTGAGATCACAACTGTTTTCCAGCAGTAGACTCAGAATATTATTATCCTTTTGACACAGCTTTCTATCCCCTGACCTTCTGTTTACCTGACTGTGTGCTCTGAATAATTCCGTGTGCTGCCCATCCATATTGCTTTGGCTCCCTCCGAGACTTGTTTGTTTGGTTTCTCACCCCAATGAAGCAAACCCTTCCTCAGTTGCCATGTTTTTCCCCAGGTGACTAACCGTGGAGAAGCCCATCTCGAGCTGAACGCCTTCCGCCGGAAGCACGACTGTGCTCTTGTTATTTCTGGTGACTCGTTAGAGGTAGGCTCCAAACACCTCGGGCTGCTCAGGAAGAGCCCCAGATCACTGCGGCTGAATTTGGGTTATGTTATTTTAAAGAAACTTTCCCAATACAAACATCGGTGACGCTTCTCATCTCTGTAAATTAGGTGTGTCTGAAATACTATGAGTATGAGTTCATGGAGCTGGCTTGCCAGTGCCCTGCCGTCGTGTGCTGCAGATGTGCTCCAACACAGAAGGCCCAGATTGTGCGATTGCTCCAGGAAAGGACTGGAAAGCTCACCTGTGCAGTAGGTAAGGGGCTAGTTAGGGAGGAGAAATCTTGTAGAGTGGTGTCTTTACTACTACTACTGCATTTGAGTGAAAAGTCCTGTGTTATCTCATAGTACCCTGAAGTGCTGAGTTAAGAAGCAGTTTTTTGTGAGATGGTGGTGAAGATGAAGTTTTACATATGGGAACTTCAATGAGAAAATACTCATAAATATTTAGGGTGATATCTTTGCAAAACAGAGCTTAAACTTGATCGGGTAAAGTGTCATTGTTAATTTGCGAGCTTTATTTCAGCACTGTAGGTACTTAAAATAAGTGCTTACTTGTAGGTGCACTCACATGACATAAACTTCCTAAAAATGAATGCAAGTGCTTGGTGATAGGCAACCAGAAGTCTGATTTTCAGCCAATAAGGGGTGGGGGCTGTCATCCAACTGCCCTTGCACTGCTAAGGCATCCAGCAAAAATAAATGTCAAATTCAAAATTCATTATTTCTATTTACAATCTTGCTTTTGTTGTTTAAAATCCTGCTTATGTTGATAGGGTTAAATGTTTCTTCTAATATGACAGTCTGGTGCAGATGTCTTCAGTGGATTTGCAAGTTGCCCTTGTTGCTTAACTACTGATGTCGTTTGTCTGACCTGCAGGTGATGGAGGGAATGATGTTAGCATGATTCAGGAGGCTGACTGTGGTGTTGGAGTTGAAGGAAAGGTGAGATTACCTCGTGTTTAATAAGACTTCCCATGGCAATTCAGGAGCTAGTTCACAAGTAACTCTTAAATGAATCTTCAGAAATTTATGCAAGAACATGAGGAGTTTCCACAAGAATAATCATCAGACCAATATCCTTATCATGAAAAATAACTTGGCTGCAAAGGAGAATACTGCTTGACAGAGTTCAAGTTTGTTATTTGATTCTTGTCCAAATTCAGGGAATCTGCCCATCTTAGTTAGTTTTGGAGCTTTTGATCATACGTAAGTGCTCCAGGTGCTGGAGTTGAGTTATATTTACCCTGATAACATCTACTCCACATTTACAATAAAAAGCTGTTTATATTTGTTTAGAAAGCAAACTCTAGGTTAGAGCTCTGGTTCCTGCATGTAGAGCTGCTTGGAGTGACAAGACTGGATTGGAGGCAGTGGAAAGACTGTGCTTGGAGTGAGCCAAAACATTAAAATTGATTGAACTTTTGAGACTGAAAATTTGCATTCAGTACTGACTTGATACGAGTGTCACGTTATCATGCACATTGTGAATCATAATCCAGAGGATTGCTTAGAATTGGAGCCCAGGGTTCAGATGGGAATTATTCTCATTTTTGCTCTCTGCTTATAAGCCATGGTGGAAAGCAGAAGTGCTGAGGTAATACTCTCCTCCACCTAATGTATTGCAAATTTTCTTGGAAATTGTGTCAGCCATAACTAAATAATATGATATTTCTTTGTTTCCAATAATGAAATGATCTCCCTCTGCTTTTACTTGCTGTTGTACACAGGAAGGAAAACAGGCATCACTTGCAGCTGATTTCTCTATCACTCAGTTTAAACATCTGGGTCGTTTGCTAATGGTGCATGGAAGGAACAGTTACAAACGGTCTGCAGCTCTCAGTCAGTTTGTCATCCACAGGAGCCTGTGCATCAGTACAATGCAGGTAAATGGACTGTCATGAGGGTTTTTCCAGTGGAGAGGTGAAAAAGCCAAATCAGAAACTAAAGGTTTTTCATTGTACCCTTTCATAAAGGGTAAAAGTGTTTCATTCTGGAGGCAACTATTTATTTTCCTGCAAATTTTCATGGATTGGAACGTAAGGTTGTTACTTTTATTGAAAACACACAAGAAAGTTACTGGTATTGGAAAAACAATATTCTACCTTAGAAAACACGGCTTTCATGCAGCATGACATTGCTGTTGTTTAGTAATGCTGGGAAATACTGAAAGTCTGAAGCAGGGCAATACTCTTAAGGCCTCTGCTGAGTAAGTGCCCTTATTTTCAGGTGTGTTTTAACTTCAGTTCCACTATTTGAAGCCCTTATTTAAGTAACTGAGGAGGACCTGGCTCAGACCTGATGAGGTTACCAACAGCTCAATCTCGTGTGCTGTGAAGTGTTCATCGGAGCTGTGCTCCAAAGGCTGCTGAAGCTCGTATTAAGCTTCCCAAGTACTCAGCAGCTCCCTGCAGCAGCATGGAGGCATTCTCTTCCTCTCTGTTTCAAAGGGAACCCTAGAAACAGATTTGTTATTAGCAAAATTTACATTGCTCGTGTGCAGAGCCTCAGTGTAACAAATACACAATTGCCAGTTGGCAGGGAGAGCTGAAAGAGATTTTAAGAGTTTTAAGAGTCTTAGCTGTGTGACTTGAGTGAAAGTTAGAGTGAAGGACAGAGATTACTCTTTGGGAGCTGCATTGTCATGCCAGAAAGCACTGATACATTCCTGAAAAATACTACATGCTTTTTGAGTAAAATGCGTCATATTTTTGAGGCTGGTTCTGCCTACTCCCCTTTTTTGGAATAAACACGTTGAAGAGGGATGCAGAGACAAAAGGCTCAGGCTCAGGGGGCAGTCTAGCTTACTCTGCAGCTGAAAGCAAGCACAGAAAACAAACCCATAACTTCTGACAAAAAAGAAATCATCGTGAACTCTTTGGAGTTTGTACTGGGGAGTGTTCACTCTTTTTATATTGTGAAGGCATCGTCCAAGCGTAAATAGGTACACACCTGGTCTTCACAACATCTGGATCAAACCAGTGGCCTGTGGAGGAAACTCTTTCTGTTACATTACAAAAAGTTTTCCAAGTCCAGCTCTCCAGTGTTTGCTATTAAACATCACTTTCATGCAAGATTTGCATAGGAATAAAAAGGGTTGATGTTACATTCTTCTGTCTTCATTTCAGGAATTTGGAGACCCTGCTGCAAATATGTTCCAGTTTGAGCAGAGTATATTCTTAAGCTGTTACTGCAACATCTTAACACCTGAAAACCTTATTTCTTTTATTTTCTAGGCTGTTTTCTCATCAGTATTTTACTTTGCTTCAGTTCCTCTCTATCAAGGCTTTCTCATCATTGGGTAAGAGCTCACTTTTTACTACTAGTGTGGAAAGCCTGTGCACAATGAATAGATTTGGGCTAATTAATACACAGAGCATGCACATCTCCACTCTGCATGTTTCACAGCATTCCTTTAGATGATGTACATGATCCTTGTCCCCCTTCTGCTCCTCTGCACTGAGCAAAGCCACTTAGCCAGTTATAGAAAGCTTTCCACAGGGACAGTTTCTCTCATTCAGAACATGAGAAGCAAGCCATCCTCCCTGAGCTGTTGCCTTGATCCTACTAGAAAGCAAAGGGGCAGTCATTGTGCTTTGGTGCCTGCACAGCAGTAAGAACCAGTGCCGAAACCTCACAGTGTCAGAAGCAGGGAACAACCCAAACTTTTCAACAGGAGGAATGAGTTCCTGTCTAAGACGTACTGGGATTACACTAGTAATCCTATGACTCTACATTTTTTAGTACATAATTAAAAAAACAAGCAGCAAATTCATCTCCATTTCCCCTGATGCAAACAGGATCAAGCCTGAAGTGTAGAGCAAACTTTGGGGTTTGGACAGGCCTGTCCTTGGCTCCATTAACACCAATTGCAATACGTGAACCAGTCATCTGTGTATGAGGGTTTCTAATCAAAAGCCATTCAGAAAGTAAATCCTGCAGGTTTTCTTACATGTAAAACTCCATTTGCAAGTTTTTATAACATGTATGTCATTTGGCACTTCAAGAATATGGTATTTCCTTTCTGAAGACTTGCATTTCTGTTTGCTCGTCTACGCCTTAGATAATTTACTGGTCTTCTACCTTCTTGCCAGGTACTCCACAATTTACACGATGTTTCCAGTGTTTTCTCTAGTCCTGGACAAGGATGTTAAATCTGAAGTTGCAATGTTGTACCCAGAGCTCTACAAAGATCTTCTTAAGGTGTGGGAGACTTCTGTTTGTCTGTTTTAGTTTAAGGCAAGATCTTCATCTTGATTTGAAACTCTTTAAATGTGTAAAGTTAAATATATTACCAATAGATACAGAACCTTATCATGTGTTTTCAAGCAAAATTGTTTTAAAGGCAAATTTGAATCAAGAGATACAACCAGATTTCCTGGCAGTTTGTTATTGAATGCTACATGAAATGCAATCTATTAAAAACGGCTGGGGAAATAGAATTTCCATTCTGTGGGAAATTCTAAGGATTTAATATTACTGATTTGTTCCAAAATAAAGGGGAAAGAGAAATTGTTGGGGATTTGGCACTATCCTGAAGCCAGAGGAGGGGGTGGGGAGGAGGGATACACTCACTTGATGGAGGAAGGAGGTTATCACATAGCTTTTTTTGAAAAGAAATTTGTCTTGTGGATGATCTAAAGGGACCTAAAGGTTTGGTTGCTGTGCCATTTTTTGTAGCTTTAGCATGAAAGTCGGGTCCTTCTCATTAAAGAAAGAAAACTTAATTTGATATTTACCATGGAAATAACAGGAAGGTAAATCTTGGCTTAGGTTCCTTTTGTTTTCTTTAAGGTTCTTTTTTTTCTCTCTCTCCTGGAAAACTGTGAATAACTGGGGTGTACAGACTGGCAACATCCTTCTTAACAGAAGGAAAGGGTGGACTGAGTCTTCAACAGATCCTTTCCCTCAAGGATTTTTGTTAAACAGATACTCTCAAAAGCAAAGCCTGTTTTTCCAGCAGCCTGAATAAGTCTCCATCTGGTTTCACTTGTATGTTGTCTCTTATGTCATAAACCACTAATTCTCCAACCATCCTTAGGCCTGGTCTAAACATAGGGGGGTTTTGTGCTGGTATAGCTGTGTTGGCTGGAGATGCTTTTTTTTAAAGAAAAAACCTATCTGCCTTCAAGATGATGGTGATTTGTGTGTGTGTGTCTAGAAATATAATATTAGTATATTCATATATATGTGTATACACACATCCTA
This sequence comes from Lathamus discolor, assembly GCF_037157495.1. Classification (NCBI taxonomy): domain Eukaryota; kingdom Metazoa; phylum Chordata; class Aves; order Psittaciformes; family Psittacidae; genus Lathamus; species Lathamus discolor. Next base: position 7,446,481 of record NC_088894.1, on the reverse strand, counting down.
TATTTCATAGTACAATGACTAAACTCAAAAGACTTTTGACATTGAATTAATTGTGTGTGCAGTAAGGACGAGGTTGTACTGTACTGTGCAAGCAGTGGGCTTCCACAGTCCCAGGCCTCCTTCATCCATCGTGAAAAATGAGAGTAAAGACACAGTACCTCAGGGCTGGTTGGTTCTCTTTTGTCAAATGCTGAGTTAATCTGTCAGTGAATGTTCATAGAAGAAAACCCCAATGGAGCTTTGTCTTTTTTTTCTTCTTTCCCCCCCAGGGACGACCATTATCGTACAAAACTTTTTTAATATGGGTCTTAATAAGCATCTATCAAGGTAAGAAATCAACTTCTGCTTGTGCCTTCAGATGTTTTAATGAGTACAGAATACTTGATTTCTTTGTATTGCAGGAAGTGAAGTGAGGCATGAAGTGAATTCAATTCTTCCTTGGGTTAATGAATATATATTTTTGTCTCAGAAAATCTTGGTAGCATTACCAAAGGAAGGAATTGTCTGAAACTAAATATTGGCAGCAACTGATCTACCCTATCGTAGGCAGCGATGTAGAAGTTTAAAGCATTGTGCCTCTTTCCATTAGGACCATCCTTTGTAATTCTGTGCACATTCCTTTTGGTGCTTTAATTGCTCCATCGGTAGAGTAGAGCCTGTCACTCTTGCTTTCTTTTGGAAAAGGTTTGCAAACCTGTACATTATACAGGTTAAGTCAGCATGCAAAGTACAGAATCTGCAGCTTTGTGTATTTTTATCTAAACCCTGTGTAATAGAAGTGGCAATAGCTCTAGCAGGTCTTTTATCTATTTTTTTTTTTATCAAGTAACGTCAAAGTCAAATACTTCCTATAAGTATTAATCAGGGAATTATGGAAAGCATGTAAATAACATGGAGCTATAAAGCTGAAATGGCGATATGGTTCTATGACAGTATTTCATGTTTTCCAAAACTTCTTTATGAAAAAGAGTCAGAATAAATGTGCCAAAATAAGCAGATAATTCTTACTGATTTAGTGGATACAACCATGCTCAGTAGGGAGTGAATCCAAGAATATGAAACCTCTGTTAGAATTATTTTCTGAAACCTTAATGTGGTAGAACCCTACAACAGGGATGATGGGCTTCTGGTGCTGTATAAATACGATGGCAAAGCCAAGGCATTTATCGAAAACTCACAAGCGGTGGAAAGCTAAAGCCAGAGGGTGATGCATTGAGGGAAAGATTTCTTCTAGAGCTAAGACCACTATCTGGTTACAATATTTGGTTAAAGTGACTTCATTTCTGATGTGCTAAATAACTAGAAAACAGCAGGCCAAACAATTGGGCTAGTTGCTAGCAGAGATGAGCCTGACCAAAAACTTGAGCAGTCCTAAACTTTGGAAAGTTCACAGCTGGATTTGAACTTTGTGGCTCAAACTCTGGTCACTTGCAGGTTTTCCCTTCCGAAACGAGCCTAGTGTGATGGATGTTGGTGCGGATTACTCATGCTGCTAACATGAGTTATTTGTGCAGGTGGCCGTGTGGAGTGTTGTGAGCATTCCCTGGCCAGCCAGAATAGGAGCATGAAACAATGCATCATTAACAGTGCTTTAATATGTACTCCTTTTAGGGGGAAGTGTAAAGAGGAGAGTTCTTGGCCAAAGTAGTGCAAAGAGGCTAACTTGTATCCACTGAGCTTTTCAACACCTTGATTCCATCTGGGCACTGAGGCAATGCTGTAGGTTTTAGAAGTATTTAATACCTTTTAGCTTCTGAGTAGTGACCAACTGCTTTTCTGGGAGAAAGATAGAGTTTTGGGATGTTCGAAATCTGCAGCTGCCAAAACAAGTGTGTATTAATTTCCTATCTCCATGTGTCTGTGAATATGATAGACTGTTATAAAAGTCTGGGCACCTCTGCTGTAACTTTTCCCTGTCTTCTCATCAGTTCTGTCTCCTAAATAGTAACTGATTTGTTGTCATTACATTAATCAGGTTTCGTGAAAAACAGTCTCAAGACATGTCTATGTTTCAGCCTTTCCAAGAGCTAAGGGTTTTACAGAGGGCTTTAGAGCTTAAACTGGTGTTTGAATAAAATACCCAAATGTTCCATTCCCTTGCAGGCAGCATCATCATGTATGGAGCACTCCTCCTCTTTGAATCTGAATTTGTCCATATTGTTGCCATTTCTTTCACTTCCTTGATTCTCACCGAGTTATTGATGGTGGCGTTGACGATCCAAACGTGGCACTGGCTCATGATAGTAGCTGAGCTGCTTAGTCTCTCCTGCTACATAGCTTCTCTGGTCTTCCTACATGAGTTTATTGGTAAGGTTAAATGCCTTTTCTCTAATGAGTTAGTTTATAACCTGAATAGTAACAGGACTGTAAGGAGCTGAATTGAGCTTAAAGGCTGATTATGAAGCCAAAAATAATTACAATGACAGTATTTCAGACCTGAGTAAGCTGCATTATTTGAATGCTCTTTAAAGGCATTTTATGGTTTCTTCCCACAGCAAAATGCTGCAGGAGGTAAAGGTGGTCAGTAGAGTATGTGCTGCCCAGTGAATGTCATCTGTGCTTTCAGAGCTCCACCACTTATCACCTGTCATACATAACAATGTTCTTTAGTTCCGTAAGGGAACTGAACTTGGGACTACAGATTGAAACCTCTGTTGTTGGTTTGCAAGATCTCATTTTGTAAGTGGGTGAAGGAGCTGCCTCCTAAAACTTACTTTGTCTTCTTCACTGGGCCCCCTCTCTTGTGGGTTCAGTTGTTGGCTGGTGGGGCTTTTTTAGTTGCCTGAAACAGAGCTAATCCTTTTCCCTGGCTAAAGGAAAAGGGTGACAAATTCCAGCTTCCCCCAGTAGCTGTCTAGTTGCAAATATCAAATACATAGGGTTTCTTCCAGTGTTCATGCAGAAACCACAAGATGTCACTGCTTCTTCCATAAAGCTCTTTGCTAACACTGAGGACAATGAGGATAACTTTGCATTGGGCTAGATCTGCATCCCTTGCATATGGGTATACCAGCTTTATTTTGAACAATGCTTCAACTATCTTTGCGAAGATTCTGCGGTATTATAACCTGTTCCCAGGATGTACTTCCCATCTTCCTTGACTTTGTGCTCTTTTCTTTATACAGATGTTTACTTCATTGCGACTTTGTCGTTCTTATGGAAAGTCACAGTCATCACTCTGGTGAGCTGTCTTCCCCTCTACGTCCTCAAGTACCTGAGACGAAGGTTTTCTCCCCCCAGCTATTCGAAGCTCACATCTTAGGGCTGCTCTCCTTGCACACCAGAGACAAATATTGCACATGGCTGAGAGACAAAATCATGTCGTTGTTACTATAATGAATACGTCTGATATTTGCATAAGGATCATGTAGTAATCTCTATTACATGCTGCTTATTGAAGAAGACTTCAGAGCTGCTGTGAACGGAAACCTAATGATAAAAGGGAGTTTTCTGAGGGTGGAGGCACTTGTTAGTTCATCCAGTCCTTACTGCTTTTGTTCAACCTAACTGGGGTCAAATGCATGTAACTGCGATGACGATGGGCTTCTCATGCATGGTTAAAAGTATCTGAAAGCTGCTAACTGACCTCGGAATTCACATTTGAGAAACTTGTTCCTTTTTTAAGTATCTGTGCTGTTCCTTGCATTGTGTTATGTTATTTTATATTATTTATCTTTTCGGTTCAAGTAGTTTCATGCTTCTTACATCTTGGAAATCCCTTAATGTAGGTGACACACTATATTGCTGACAGCTGATTCCTGATTTATGGCATGCTGTTTCCATAATGGGGCTCCAGCATGTTGGATCTACACACACTTGAGAATCTGAGCGTGTTTGAGATCTTCCTTCAGTTGAAATGTGGTCACCCTAATGATTTTGGAGGTATACAGGCATTAATAAATACAGAGAAATGCTAGTCCAAAATGAAGAAATTCAGTTTTGTTTAGCTTTTGTGCTTCCTGTTAAAAGGAGCTGGTGATATAATAGCTTTACTTGCTGTTTATTTGTATAGGAGAAAATTATCCAAACTAAGGCAAATCCTCTTTGGGAAAGAAACTTGCAGTTGATCAGACTTGAAATGTGTTGACAACGTGAGAAGAGACTCGTACTGTTCTGCAGACAATGTGGCAGTCGTGTCTTGAATCCTTGGAGACTGAAAGGAGAGGTCACAGAGCTGCTACTCCTCACAGCTACATGAAATCTGTTTCCTGTTAGGGTGAAACTGCGAAGATGAGCTGCAAATAAGCTGAGGCACTCCTAGGTGGATGTTGTTCATGACATACTCCCTGCGGAGAGGCAGTTTTTTACTTGCTTTGCAGTTTTGCACTTGCTTTGCTCTAAAAACTGAACTTGAATCACGGAAGTGGGATTCATACGAAGGTATTAAGCTCATGTACAGAGCAATTTTATGAATTTATTTTTCATTTTCAAAAATTAAACTCGGCGAGTTCTGTTTTTATAATAAGCTTTGGTCCGCACTATAATACTATAATACTATAAAATGAGGAGAGCAGCACGTATGTAGGCTGCTCAGGAGAAGGACAGAGTTATGGGAGCCTTTTGCAGTTGGGCCCATGCATCAAACATGTATGAGCTTTTAGTGGCAGACATCTTCATCTAATGGCTGTTTAGTCTGTGCTAAATTAGTTGCTTGCTGTCTCATTCCCACATCGTTAAAAACACTGTTGGAGCTGGCACTGTTTGGCACCGTTGTTGGTCGACTGCATGGAGGGACCGGGAATGGCAGAGCCCAGGGCCTGAGCTCTCCTCTCCTTTCTCAAGGCAGCTCTTCCAGGCCAGGACAGTCATGCTGGTGTGAGGAGCCGAAGCTTCATGGTCGTCTGTGTGCCATGCTGAACCTCTTTAATGGACTGCCAGCTTCTATTGCTATTGCTACAGGCACTCCACTGTCGCAAGCAGCACAATGCTGCATTAAAAAGTCTGATGTGAAAATCTGTGGAAAATGGGAGTGTTGTTTTAAAAGAGCTGGAGTCTGTGTTGACCCAGAGTGGGTATGGCTTGAATTTTCAGATCTAAGATAGCCGCGGTTTATGTGGTCAATGTGTGGTAATTGCTCCGGGGGATGTTTTGCACAACCTGACCTGCCTTCCTTGATCTCGGACCCTGTGAGTAAATATCAAAGAGGAGGGGAAGCAAGTTCCAGAAGATTTAGAGACAAATTAGATGTGCTGCTTAATGTGTGTGGCTCAGGGTGAGAGGAAGGTACAAGTCCGTATGACCCTGTTGTTGTTTCATGTAGCGGAAGCCTTCCTAATTCAGAAAATTACATTTCAGAATCCTTCAGGAGTAAGAACAGCAAGTGCTCTGTAATCTCAACTCACTGGTTTTTCTTTTGTGCCACTCTTCTGCTAGGTGCTTGTCTGAAGTCCTGATACATAGCAACCACCTTCAGAAACAACCTGCAGGCTAAGGAAAGCTAATTCTTAGTATTGACTTTTGTATAAAATTTGCCTCTTTTCTTGTCTTCTTCCCACTCCTAAAAAATGACAATATGCGTTTCTACTTGACATATGTGTTCATGTGGGCTCCAGAAGTCCAATATTCCCAGTGATTTGTCTCACAGAGGAAGAGCAGTGCCTGGATAGCCTATTTGCTTGGGGAGTTGGGCTAGCAGCCTTCTGCGAATTATGCCACTTTGCCAAAAAGATACTTAATGTTGTCTTTAGTATGACTTGCTCCAGCTCCTGCGTAGTGTCAGCCATGCAGGTGTTCTGGAGTTCCTCAGTCAGCATTTGGTTTAAGCAGATTTAAATACAAGAATCAAGAATTTCTTTTGGCCACTTCTTATGGCTGAGAAGTCAAGTCCCTCTTGGCTGTCAGCAGACACATTGCAGTACACATCTTTGTAAAGCCCTGTCCCTATCCAGTGTGTATTAGGAGTTAAATGTCCTGCAAGAACAACAGTGCCATGCTACTGTATGTAAATATTAGAGACATATATATGGTAGAATTCACTGTTTCCTGAAGTCAATACAGTTTACACTGAGTGGACCATATTTGCAAAATATTAGCTTACACCAAGAAAGGGAGAGAATTGTGATTTCATTTATATTTATTGAATCATAACTATAAAAAGGAATTCATATTTAGTGAATCAGTAGTAATGTATAGCTGTGTTTTGGGGTGTGAATGTTCCTTTGCAGGTAGTTTTTGCACAGGGTTGTAAATCCAGGAGGTAATTTCTGTCTGGGTGTACACTGCATCTTTTTTAAAGCAATTGGAAAATTGAAACTGCCATTTAACAAACAGCAGGAAAGAGGAATGATTGTTGTATTTTTCAAGTTTAGCACTTTATGTCTGCAATCTATTTCTCTTAAGTTATTTAAAAAATGTTTTTAAAAGCAAAGTTTAATACATATGTTCATATTTACTGTACATTTGAATAAATGGATTCTCTGCTGGAAATGTAATCTTTTTCTTCTAGTAAGCTCCTAATTTGTGCTTTTTGGGAGTGAAGCATTGTTTTCTTCTATGTAGTATCTTGTTTGTAGCCTTACTTAGTATTCTTCCTATTCCTTTTTTTGTTCTGGTTTACGTACTGTAGCAGTTCATGTAACCTGTGTGCTTTGGGACTGTGCTCCAAGTGATGCTGTAGGATAGCAGTGTATGTCTCTCTTGCTTCCCGTGGATGCTTGGGGAAGCCCACGCTCCGTGCTGTGCTGCTGCAGTGGTTAGTTATCGTGGAGGTTTTGTGACATGCACTGTTTTCTTCTTGCATCTCAGCAGTAATTCAGATGTCTCGTGACCCTCTTGATTTATTTCTTTTTTCCTTTAACTATATTTGTTTCCTCCATAGATCTTGTCCTGTTTATCTTGCAAACATTCATTTTGCTCGGCTTATGGTGCAACTGAAAGGCAATATTCTTTGTTCAACAGCAGCAGCTTAAATCTCTGCAGGGTCTTACCAGAACTGGGCTGAGGAGTGATAAGTGACATCTCTGGTATCCCCTTGGTGTTGAGAACTACGTGATCAGAGCTGCAGCTGTGGCTGGACCAAACAGCAGCACCAGAGGTGTTGTTTTAATATGGTCTACTGAACTATCACAATTAAACACTATGACAACCTCATCCTCTGCAATTGCTGAGGAAGAATTTGCTATAGTTGAGCTGTTTGTCAGGGAGGCCCAGAACGTTGGAGCTGTGAAGCCCTAAAGCTTGTCTTCTGGGTTTGTCTTTTAGAGAAAGCTGCTGCACCATCTGATGCATCATAAATCTTTGGTTTGCACAAGCAGTGCTCTAAACCAGGTATGTGAGCTGCTACTGCTTGTGGGTCACCATCACAAGTTCTTTGGATGCAACTGAATGGGGTTTGACTCATCTCCACAGTTGCTGTTGCCAGTCCAGTGCCCGTTAAAATCTCCAGTGTGAGCTGAATATGCTTTCATTTATTATTAGTTATTTCATAATTAATAAACTCTGATTTGCATGAAATCCTGGGTTCTACAGCTTTGCCAATATGGTCCATTACTACTGCCTACTACAACCTGTGTACTTATATGCCTTTGAGAACATTTTTAATTGTTACAACTGTAAAAAAATGTTAATTTCATTTTTAATTGGGAAATGGATTATGGTGTCAAAATTATATTTACTGTGATGCCAATGTTTTGTATCTGTCATCTAGTTAAACAATGTGTACATACTCTTGATTCAAGAGAAATATGAATGCCAATTATTTATTGTTCTGTGGAGTTATATGTTGCAGATGTGTAAGATCTTAAAAGGGAATGTTGTAAAACAAGGTGAAAAAATAAATTTTATGCAACTTCTTTACTTCATCCATATGCACCATGTATGATGCACCTAAGTTAGTCCTGGCATGATCAGGCCAAGCTGTGTGTAGACAGAATTGTAAGTACATAGGTCAGGTTGTACTGTGGCCTGTTAACTTCTCTGTGTGGGGAATGTGTATCTGGGAAATGATCAGTGCTTTCTGCTGATCAGTGTAGACCTGCTTCATTAAATTCTTTGCTATAAATAGTTTCCTAAGAGTCGCTGCAGGAGGGGTTTGAGGGTTTCTTTTGGGAGGGGTCAGTTGATTTTTATTTTATTAAGTATTGGTGTAATCTTTTGCTACCCTTGACTTTATTAGTGGCTTCTTGCAAGATATCATTTTGCCACATCATCATTGCAGTTTAATGGTGTGGATTAGCTCTGTGTGGAGCAGAGGCTGCTGCTGGCCCCCCTGTCATCCTGCCACTGCCCCAGCTCACCCCAGTGAGAGGACATGGCTGTTGTGGTCCATGGGCGGACTGAGCCCCAGGCTGCTCGTTTGCTCCTGCCTTTTCTACAGCTAGTTAGTCCCAGAGTACCTGATTGTCTCAAGGACTGTAAGCCTTGTAATTTGTAAACTCAATTTGAAAAGACTCATTCAGGAAGATTCAGGTCAAATCATCCTTGCAATTTTTGGTGCAACCCAAAGTAGGGAGAAGATGGTCATTCTGCTGGTCCCTGTTGCTGGGAACTAGGAGAAAGTCTTTTGTATGAAACATATATAAGCTGCTCTTGGAAAAGCAATGATGCAATAGTGTTAGGAACAACTATTTTTGGAATGTTCTCATCACTTGAATGTCTGATTTAAGTAACTAGCTCAGCACAACAGCAGTCCCATGGCTGGGGTTGGCTGCCTCACTCCTGGGTCAGAAGCGGAAAGAGGCAGGAGTTTTAACACTTGGGTATTCTTCACAGGGGAAACTGCAGTAACATTGACTGAGAGCACAGTACAACAGTTCTCTACCATAAACACTTGGAACAAAAATAGAGTTTGATAAAATAAATCTATAACTAAATAAATCTGTAACTGAATCTATTACTAAGGCAGTGATAAGCTCTCCGTTAGGTCATTAAACATCTATTAAAGCTTTTATTTCAGTTTCTGTAGGATGCTGCATCTTAACTTTTCCCATTATTAACTTTTTGTATAAAATACTTAATGCAAATATTTAAATAAACAACTTTTGTGATGTTTGCACACATCAAATGGATGGTGTAGACTCCAGAAATTACAGTAACAGACTTCACTCCCAAGTGGTACCAATTTCCCACTCTAAATAGGTTACATAAGCCCTAGTTAGTGGTTCTTTTAATTTATGGATGGTTTCTTTTTAATGGTGAAATGTGTAATTAAAAAAAGCTAGAAATAGTTTTTCTGAACTCACTCTGGAAAGGGAAGGAGAATTTCTGCAATATTTTTTTTTCACCCAAATATTGCATAATAGTAGAAATGTCAAAGATTTCCATGGGGTTTAATTTCATTCTTCATGTGGCTGTGGTCATATAAGAAGTTTGAACACTGCAGGGGTTGGCAGATTTTTGGAAGATCATGCATCCTGGGATAAGTTTTCAGCCTAGGCTTTACCAAAGAATGCCAGTGGCCTTATTTTTCGAATTGTGGTTGTATTATGCACTAGTGTGCCTTTTTCTTCTTCATTTTTTTTTTTTGTCTAAACAAAAGCCCCCCAAAAGAATAGGTGCTGGCTGGTAATTGGGTATCTTACACATGGCCCCGAGCATGACCTGTTTGTCGAATCATATCACAGAATGACAGGTTGGAAGGGACCTCAAGGATGATGTAGTCCAATCTTTCTTGCAAAGTGCAGGTATCCCAGCACCCTGTCCAGCTGAATTGTATCCAACACTGGGGGATCCACCACTTCCCTGGGGAGATTATTCCAATGGCTGATTGTTCTCATTGTGAAAAATTTTCCTCTTGTGTCCAATTGGAATGTCACCAGGAGTAACCTATACTCATCACCCCTCTTCTTTTCCATGTGACTCCTTGCAAAAAGGGAGTCTCCATCTTCTTTGTAGCCACCCTTTAAATACTGGAACATGGTGATAAGGTCTTCCCTGAGCCACCTTTTCTCAAGGCTGATCAAACCCAATTCTCAGCCTTTCCTCATACAACAGGCTTGGTCCGTGGATCATGCAGAGCTGGCTCCAGAAACAGCATTGCTGCAACTGCAGAAAGGTAACACAAGGAGAAACTTTTGAGTGTAACAGCAGTTACTAGCAGCACTAAGTCTTGGTCCAGCACCTATTTAAAGTCAGTATCAAAAATGATACGGTGGTTTCTTTGGGTCACAAGCTAGTGTTTCCAGGCCCTAAAACTCTCTGGGTTAGTGTGGGGCTTTCTAGGCTACATGGCGAATGTCTGAATTTCTGCTGCTTGTAATTAAATTTATGGATGATGAGGATCTTGCAGGATCTGGCCTTCCCTCTGCTGCTCTTCCTCCCTTTGTGGCCTAAGACCTAACTGTTACTGGGTGAGAGGGTTACAAAAAAGGGCTGTAAAATCGTGGCATTCCCACTTTAAAGCCTCCCTCTCTTGGCTTGCTGTAATTGTGCACGTAAGGAGGCATATTTTGTGCTGTTCAGATTCTCTCACAGAAAGAAGTAGTAACAAGAACAATCTGTGCAAAAGAATTTAGCGCATTAAAGATGGGGGCAATAGTCATTCTCATTTGTCCTTTTATGTGAAACAGATTTTATTTTAAATGTACACTCTGAGTAGCTTAACCATATCCAGAAACTTGTTTACCAGGGTAAAAGTAGAATTACCCACAGTATAAATTAATAGCATGAGTAGAGGTGAATTGATTGTACTGCGTGATTCTGCTTAGTCAGCTCAGAAGTACTGCTCACCTTGGGCACGTGGGAAGTGGGTTTCTCCTGTGCTTGAGATTTCATCAGGCAGCGTATTTACTCATGTGTTTCACATCTGCTTCAGCAAAGCTTATGCTGTAGCTCTGCTGTAGGCGTATTTCTGTGCCGTTAGACACAGATCTGTCCTGTGCTGGCTCCTCTCTTTTTAAGATCTGTCACTTTGGATTCATTTTGTGCAGTGCCAGATTTCACCAACGTGTGACTTGTCAAAAAATGGTGCAAATTGAGGGTGATTGGGATTCTTACTTAAAATGAGAACAACCCATTTGTCAGTGATACCATTACATGCCATGCCATATTACATGCCATGTAATGGTCTCCATGAAGCATGTTACCTGCTCCTGCCATAAAAAGAAACACTGCTCAGCATGAGCCTATAGGAAAGGCAGGTGATGCTGCCCGCAGGCGCAGAATTCCTCTGCGCTGTTTGTAAATTTGAGATGAAGGTTTTGAATAAAAGGCACATTTATAAGGATTGGTGTTCCCTCGGTCAGACAGCATCTCTGCTCCAGTGCAGCAGTTTCCAGTGAATCATTGCATCCTGCTGTTTGTGCGACTGTCCTGGACCAGCAGAGCCATCACGGTCACTCTAGAGAGGAAGGTCCCACACGGAAGTTGGCTCTCCTGGGCCAGCCAGGGTGCTGGGACCTCCAATGTGTCATGTTTTTATTACCTTTGGCTTTCATCCTGTTCCAGGAGTTAACAAATAGGACCTTTTAGGGGGGACCTCCGGACCGCAGCAGATGGTGGAGCAGCATGTCATCTTGCTGCAAGGGCAGCAGCTCTGCCAGCCATCCTCTCAGCCCTGCGAGGCAGGATCTTTGCCCTGGAGATGTTGCTAGAAATGTTTATTGCTCTCCAGCTGCACCTCTATTAGGCTCCATCCTGTTCTCCTTATGTTTGACAACCAGCACACCACGCGCTGTAACATTTCAGAGCCCTAAGTGAAGAGCAGCCAGCGTTTTAACCACTCCCTTGCCAAGGCGTCCTTGGCATGAGCCTGCAATGTGAGGAGAGCTCTTGCTGTTGGAGCTGTGCTGCTGCTTAACAAGCCCCAGGAAACCCAAGCACCACCCTGCCCAGCCAAGGTTCACCTCCTGAATTCCCCCTGGGCAGCATCATGCCCGATTTCCCTCTGTGTGCATGTTCTCTGTTCACGTAAACGTAGTTACAAATCACTTGATTTGCACATAAGATCCCTTTCTTAATTTGACTTTTAATACGAACTGGAGCAGTTACATCCTGCTGTTTATTAATGCAGCTTTAATTATGTAGTATGTCATCTTGGCTTTTTTCTAGCCTGGAACAGTTATTTCAAGCCCAACGACAAACAGAAAAATGATTTTAATGTTGATAGTGAATAAAATTAAACAAGAGCATTGAGATCTTTTCACTGAAAGTGTGACCTGGAAACTAACACCAGTTCTTCTTAACTCGTTCTGAGTCCAAGGTAAGTGAAATTCCTGGAGAAAGGGAAGGCAAGTTTTAAATAGGATCTACGCTGTTATTGTCTGCTGTGAGCTACTCCAGAGAAGCCTTTATGAACTGTCGTTTCCAGTGTGGCATACGGACTTGGACCTCCTCCACCCTGTCAGCTGGGCTGCAAAGTGACTGAAGTTTCTAAAAGACCAAGGTTAAATGTTATCAATCCTTCTTCTACCTCGCTTTCTGCAGGTATTCCTCTTTACAGTCTTTATTATCCACTTCTTTATTTGTCAGGATGCATTGCTGCCTTTTCGCTGGATCCGGGTAAACTAACCAAAGTGGCAGTTTACGTTTTAGGCTGAAGCTATAGTGCCAGAATTTCTCAAGCAACTGCCTATAGACTAAAGTTTGATTTGAAGCTGCCCAGTTTTGCTTCTAGGAAGTCTCAAGCCTCCTGCTAATCAGATTTTGATATCTGAACTTTCTTATATAAGAGGAGAAATGGGGAAGAAAACAGACTTTCTAAGTGAAATCACTATTTGTGACACTAACCTGTAAGGAGAAAGTATTTCCTAAATCAGGTGGGAAGAAGTGCACCATGTTAAGTGTCTTTGTGGAATACCCGTGGCTGGTGTAAACAGGTTACATTCATCCACACCCTCACCCAACTCTTGGGTTTTGTTCAAGTCCAAGTTGAATTCTTGTGAGTCCTTGTTACTGAAGTGTGGAACTAATTTTTGCAGGTGCAGTGTTCACCATAAATAGCCTTCAACAGAAAGAAACATCTTGTATTTCACATGTGAATGACAGCTATTTCCTTCCACAGCCTAGGTGTCTTTTGTGATCTTTCACCATCAGGATGCTGTGCAGAGCAGTGATTTATACAGGGTCCCACTCGTCTCTCTTTCAGCTCCTGTTGCCATTCCATCTCTGAAGAACATAATGCCACAAAGCCTTCAGTAAAACCAGAGCCTGGAGGAAATATCAGGTGTTAACATCTAATAAAAAACTAACACGCTTGAATGAGCCAGGATTGCAAAGTACCTCTTGTACGGCCCAAGCAAGGACTGACCTAATGCAGAGGTTTTATGATGGTGGCAGGTAAGGACTAATTATAGACCCTGGACTCCATCATGAACTGACTTGTCAAGTTAACTTACTGACTGAAGTACCTACAATTACATTGTGGGGCTTTCTACTCCTTTGTGTAACTGAATGCAGTTGCTCCTGAAGAAATGTAGCAAGTAAATCTGAGGTGCTGAAAGAAATATTGCACTAGGAATTACACTGTAGGGAGCGCTTTATATGCTTTAGGGTAAATTAATGACCAGGTTTTGGGGTTTAGGAAAAAAAATAACACAACAAACTTTGTGCACAAATACATACTTTAAACTATATTTTCTTTCAAATGCCAACTCTTTTAACAACGGTGTAAATCAGATTTTACAGACCATGTATTTCAAGTCTGAAGTTCATTAAATGTGTGAAATTCCAGATTAGCTGCCGGGTGTGGCCAGAGCCCCAGTAATGAATAGTAAATTGTGTTCAGGATATAATATCAGATTCCCTTGCCCTGGCGGTGATATTAAAGGGATAAAACCACCTTTTCAAAACAGTCATAACCTTTCTTTATTATCTTTATTTAGATTTGCCATCACATGATGTAGTGAGTGACTGCATCAGTGTTTCCATCCTGAACCTAATGTACAGGTGTCCAACTGGATTAGTTTGTGGGTTTATTATTAATAAACCATCTTATGTCCTAATATAATGGAAACAAATGCCATTTACTTATACATGCATTTTTGCCAGTGCCCTCATAGTGGGTGATAGTCTGCCTTTAGATACAATATCACTCTAAACTGCAATTCACTCTCAGCTTCTGTGCAATCACTTTGCTGTATCCTCCAGCTGAGCCAGGAGTCAATAGGTGTGGGCATTTGAGTCCAGTGATGGGTTTCATAGCTGTCTTCTTGGTCCAGGTTTGCAAAGTGCTTCCTGAACAAGCTTTGAACCAGCCATCAATGCTTTCCCTTTCCAAAAGCTTTGCCAACACCTCCCAGAGCCCCCCCAGAGAGGTGGTTGCTGCTGTGTGGAGCTGTCTTGTGATGAGAACTGGGAAGCTGCTGGTGTGTGGACATGTAGCCAGGGGCTGTTGAACCCATCCCCTAAATGGAACAGCCAGGGAAAATTGCTCGTAACCACCAGCAGTCAGAAGGATCTCTGTAAATTTCAACCTTGGTTCTCTACAGTAACTCCTCGGAAGCGGCAGGTGAGTTGGATAGCTGGGAATAACAGTTAATGATGCCATTCTCATTCCCAAAAACTCTCTGTGAGCTGGGAGCAATGTGCAAAAGTGACCAGCTATTTCCTTGTACTGTAGTAACAACTAAAATTTAGGGGACAGTTGTACCCAGCTTCCCAGAACAGAGCAGGCCAGAAAGGATTCCTGGTGCTTATCTGCCCTGGGAAGGGCACTGGGGGGAGCAGCTTGAGGGCTGCTGTAGGCTGAGCTGGCTGCTCCACCAGGTCTTGACCAGCAAGTCTAGTTTCCTCTTCTCCCTTTTTTTTTTCCTGTGCTAAGCAAAGGGAGCTTCATCAGCCGTTTCTAATCCCGATATGGCCATTAATGGGAATTTCCCAGGTAGCAACTTTTTATGGGGCTAAACCCCCAGTGTTAAGAAGGAGAAGAATTGGCACTTCTCATGCATGGCTGTTTGTTGGTGATCTCTTCCCCAAGTGTGGCCTGGTGACTGCACTTACTATCCCCTAAGCTCTACAGCACAGAGGTAAATGGAAACATGCTGTTTATTTGCCTTGCCTACACGGGGAAGCATCTCTCCAACTCCCAATGTGACTAATTGTTCCTAATTATTTGAGTAAGTAATTGCTCTGTTTGACTTTCTTCTTCTTTCTGAACCATATCTTAAAATCTTGGATAATGAAAAACCCCAAACACATATGGGTTTACAATCTTAAGGAGAAAATATCTTTGGCAAGAAACTAACTGGAGTATGTAGCACTGTCCCACAGACAGTAAAGTATCCTAGAATGGGTAGGATTAGAAGGGGCCTTAAAGCTCATCCAGTTCCAACGCCCTGCCACAGGCAGGGACACCTTCCACTAGACCAAGTTGCTCCAAACCCCATCCAGCCTGGCTTTGAACACTGGCAGGGATGGGGCAGCCATAGCTTCTCTGTGCCAGTTCCCTTTGTCACTTTAAAGCTGTTTCCTTTGTGCCCTTGTCAAAAGTCCCTCTTCATTCCCCTTTTCCCTGTGATTATGGGGAGTGCATGTAAATGTACAGGTTTTCAGCCAGACGCTGGGATGCTCGGGTTTGCCTTCCGCCCGGAATCCTCGTTTTCCCTCTCGTGCAAATGAATTTCCGTGCCTCTAAAATTCCCGATCCGACAATCAGCGCGGCTCTTGGCGCAATGCCGGGGCCAGGGCAGAGCGGAGTGAAGGTGCCGGAGGCGGGTGTCGCGGCGGAGGCCGGGCCGGGGTGGGCTGGGATGCAGAGGGGCCAGAGGATGCGGCGGGGTCGGGATGCAGAGGGGCCGGAGGATGCGGCGTGTCCGGGGCAGGTGGAGCCGCTTGGCTTTTCCCTGGATAAACCCCAACCAGGTCGGGCTTCTCAGGTGGCTGAGGCTCGGAACAGGTTTCCCTCCAGCCGCAGGTGCAGCCCCGGTAACCCTTTCACACATAACACGACATGAGGGTGTGGGAATTTCCATGCACGAGTGGCGATGAACTTGGGTGACTACCTTGGGAATGCGCTTCACCGCCAGCAGTGCCCCAGGTTCCTGCAATAGGTAAACCGGGAAACTGCAGCCCAGGGTGGTATCACATCATCCCATCTGAATTAATTACATCCCCTAGTCCCATATGAGGACTCTAATTCAGGAGATGCCTTACTGACAACAGGGAGAGTGGGGTCCTATTGTCCTGTGAGCGAGCTGAAATACGGTTTTTTTTTCCTTACAGGAAATTTTCGAGGGGAGAGAGAAGAGAAAGAATGTTCTCTGCACTTTCTTCAGTATCTTTTTGTATTTGTAGTTTTGTTTTCTGGGGTTGCCTTTGTTGGAGGAAAAGGTAAAATGAAAAAAAAATAAATTGCTCTTCAATTACAAAAAAAATCTTTTAATGTTCCCAAATAGAATCCGTTTTAAAAAGCCAGTTCTTAAGGGCAAACAAAAAGAAAAAGAAAAAAGAAAGGGAAAAAAGAAAACCAACCAAAACCCACCCAGCAAACACACACAACCAACCAAATCTCAGCAACAAAATTACTTTAACTAAAAAAATAGCCTTTATTGAGTTTTGTTGGGGAGGGAGGGAAGGAAAAAATTAAAAAAGAAAAAAAAAAAGAAAATTTCGACCAATTTTCATTGTAGATGAAAAGCTATTTCTCATTTGGAAAAAATGTTTTGATGGGAAAAATTCAAGCAGTCCCAGTTCCAATCTCGGCGAGCTCTATGTGGGTGGATTCCCCTGGCCACGTGGAGCTCATTACAAGATCAGACACTCCGTTTGTAACTTAATTAGGGGAGTGAATATGTTATTTAGACAAGTGTATCGTCAGAACTAAGCCTGGGTTGGTGACACGGAGTCGGGATGCTCCAGGACTGTTCATGGGCTGGAGGGAGGTGCCGGCTCGCAGGACTCCAGGAGGCCGAGCTGCAGCTGGGCAGGGATTTGGTCCTTGCTGGGTTCCGGTCGGGAGCTCTGTGAATGTATAAGTGCAGCCGGGTGTGTAACTTGGTGTTTGAGCACCGATCTGCTCAACGGCTTTAACGCGCAGAGGCTGGGCCGGGGAGTGCATTGTACGCGGTGGCAGACTGGGGGAGAACAGTATTTACTTTGGAAGGGTGAGAAGCTTTTGTCAGAGCTACTTATTGTTACTGTGAGTCTGAAATACCTTTTGCAAGTGGAAAACAGAGATGTCTCCATGAAGTCTATGATGATAAACCCCGCCAGCTGCCCCAGTGGCCCGAGAGCACATCCTCAGGAAGCCTCGATGCCTTATCTCCTGGAGACCATGAGAAATTAAAAGCGGTAGTTAAAAATCAGGTTTATTGCCAATTGACAGAGCGGAGCCTCCCTCGCTGCGCTCGTTCTCCAGCGGGAGGGGCAGCGGTCCTGCCCGGCGGCGGGGCGATGCTGCGGGGGGAAGCCGGCAACTCCCTGAGCTGGACCCCAGGGCTCTTCCCGGAGGCCCCGCTGTCCCTGGCCGCCCGGAGCTCTTCTACCCCGGGCAGGGAGCCCTTCGCGCTGGGGACGGGCTGAGCTGCTCCTGAGGACAAGGCCGGTCTCCAAAATTTCCCCGCCCCGGGCCGGGCCGTGCGGCCCCTCCTCTGTCCCCGAAATCTGGGCACCTCGCTAGCAGATACCTGAGGGTGCCATGGGCATGGAGGGGAGAGGTGGGTCGTGTTGGGGGACAGGGATGCGGTCCAGAATGTGCCCCTGAAAGGAAGAGGAAGTATTCTCCTAAAGAGGGAATAAATAGCTAAAAATATTAGCTATTAATAGCTCCGTACCTCCAAAAATAAAATCCCTTAGTGATACCAAAATAAGAAAGCAAAGGAAAGTCGGAGGTATTTGGCCTTCCTTTGAAAAAGGACGCTAAAAATAACTATATATATATAAAAATCTCTCGTTTCTAGGGAAAGTCTCTGCCCCCGCATCCAGCCTGCACAGTTATATAAGACTTGAACCGCATCCCCCGCTCCTCCGCGGCCGCTCACAACGCGCTGAGGGCCGGAGCCAGATGGAGGAAGGTTCCGTCAGGAAAGTTTAACTCAGCGGGGAAGCTGCAGCCAGTGGAGGACACGATTCTCTCGCTGAACTCTCCAAAAGCCTTGGAAATCTTACAGTTGTGTCATATGCTGGTTTGGGGAATGCGAGCAGTCCGGAGGCAGCCGCCAGCCCTCTTTCACTTCTTTATTTATTTTTTTTCTCTTCGCTTTGCACTGAGTTTAATTTGGGTAGCAGGATTCAGCATTTTTAAGTTGGAAAAAACTTGGTGGAAGAAGATATTTTAGGAAAACCCTGTCATGTGAACTAGCGGGAGCCGATCAAACCGAGCTATTAAAAGAAAGATATTGTATTTTTAAACGGTCCAGACTAGGGCAGCCAACCTGTGTGCCATAACCACCGAGCTGGGGCTGCTCCCCCGGCCGTGGGAGGAGGCGAAGCTTTCCGTCGGGGTCGCCCATTCTCCGCTCGCTCGGGGATGCCCTTTGGCAGGGCCCCGTGCCTTAGGGCCCCGTGCCTTGGGGCCCCCCAAGTCGTGTGTGTGTGTGTCCCTCCCCTGCGCCCAGCTGCTCACCATAAGCCCCCAATTCCCAGCTCCGCTTTAGCGCACCCGCTCCTCTAAGCCTCTTCCCCAGTTCCTCCTCCCTGCATCTCTCAATGCAATTGGTGCTGGGGTGACCAGGTACTGCCCCAGTGAGGAGGTTGGGCGGTGGAGCTGGAAGTCGAGCGAGATTACTAATTGCTCTCTCCTGATTAATTAACAATTCCTTTGCTCTGCAAGCAAAGCAGCAACCTTGGTTTCCCTTTAATGATTCTAAATAGAAATCAGTTCGTTCTGACTTCATTTCACCTGATGCCAATAGCGGGTGCAATCAAGCACCCCAATTAGCCTGGACGGGATACTGCTCCAGGTGAGCTGCTAGCCTCCATCCCTCTTGGGACCGGGTTTTTTTTGCATGATCTCTCTCATAAAGGTTGTAGCTTCAAAGCGCCTCATGATGAGAGCTGTTACCGGGTGAAGCCCCGAGTTGGGGGTCGATGTCATGTGCAGCGTTTCGGCGCTTCGCTGCCCGCCTGCGGCTGGAGAAGGAACACCAAACCCCCCCCCCGCGGGGCGATGCTCTCAAGCGGCATCTCTGCTGGGGTTGCGGGGAACCGGTGCTCAGTCTGCACGGTAGCCGAGAGGAACCGGCTCCCCTCGAGCGCCGGCGGAGGGATGCTCGCTGCCGGCAGCTGGGGGGAGCTGCGGGGTTCCCGGGAGGGGCTTCGGGGGGCCGGTGGAGGTCGGTTGCATAATGGGCCCACGGAAGGTATTTCCGCCTCGGCACGTCCAAAAATGACAAGGGTTAGGAAAGTGAGGTGCGCTGAGTTTCCCTGGCCTGCCTGCAGTTGCTAGCCTGCAGGACAACAAACTCGAGAAGCAGAAAGTTTGATTGCGATACCTCCTTCGAGTCGATTTTGGGACTCAGGGAGTGAAAAATGGAAAAGCCGGTGCGGGTGCCAGCCAGCCCTCCGCGCCGGGCCGGCCAAGTCCCGCCGCCGTGACTCACCCCGCTGCTGCCCGGGGCTCCCGCTGACCCCGGGGCCGCCGCCTTCGGGGGCGCAGATCGGCCCCCGGGGGCCGCGGGACTGCGGCAGCCCCGTGTTTTCTACACGTGAATTCCTCACCTCTTCGCAATAACTGCGTGCAAGCTCTATCGCACGGAGGTGCTGAGCCCAGCGCGGCATCACTGGCACGCTGGTAAAGCTATACATTGCAAGGCAGCGCACGGTTCATGACATCTCCGACTTTATTTTCCTGTTTTCTTTTGCTTTATTTTCCTGTTTATACATAGGACGTGTAAACACACGCGGGTTGTCTTGGTTTCGGAGCCTTCCTTGGCTATTTCATTCTTGCTAAGCTCCACGTGTATCAATGGAAATCCATGGGGTTGCTCCTCTCTTCTAAATGGATCTAAAAATAGAAACAGAGAGAGGTCTGTGAAATGGCACTAAACAAATTAACAGGGGTTCTTTTTTTTCTCTCTTTCTTTTCGTCTTCTGTATGAAGAACTGAGCCAGTGGCAATTAGAAGCCAAAACCTCTGCCAGTAACAAGATGGGTATTAATAGGGTGCTGGCGATTTTAAAAGACATAAATATAAGCTGGGGACTTCGGTTTTCTGAATGATTTATTCAAAGGTAAAGGCAGCAGCAGCCCGAGCTTGTCTCTACTGGGAAGAAGGAAAACTTCTGCACAGAAGCCCCGTTGCTTTGAAAGGCTTTGCAGTTCCTGCAAGTTTTGTTTAAAAAGCACACACTGGGATTTTTAACATCATCCATATTTCTTTCTTTCTCGCTCTCTAACTTTCTGCTCAACAATTAAGTGCTTGTGCTGCAGACTGAGAAAGCCGCAGAGCTGCCTTGGCCCGGAGCTGGGAGACGTCATGGATTCCTGAGTGTGAAGTTTGCAGGAAAGCCCTCAGTTTGGGATATGGAGGCGATCCAGGGGTTTCCATGGCACTGGGATAAACAGGAGGAAACAGTGAGGGAATCCCGTTATTTTACAGCATTCAAAGACTATAAACACTCGGAGCAGGGAAGGAAGTGGCCTTTCCCTCTCTAGTAACCCTCATCTCAGAGCAGAGAACTGACTTCACTTCAGGAACAAGCTCAGCCCAGTTCGGATCCCTCTTTGCACCTCCAAACACTTACGGAGGAGGCGAGCAAGAGGGGTTCCCTCTGTCCGGGCGGCACTGGTTGAACATGGTTTAAAGAAGAGTTTTTTCTTCTTTTTTCTTCTTTTTTTTTTTAATTTTATTTTTCCCTGCTACTGATTTTTTTTATATATATATATATATATACATATATTTTAAATTCCTGATGCAGAGAGAAGCTGCCTGCAGGCTGGTACACTACCACCACATCATGAGGTCTATGGATCAAGGTAGGGTCTTCCTTTCGCGCTGTGTGTCTGTGTGCGTACCCCCTGTGCACTCCCCTGCTCCGGGGGTCTCTCTGGGTCGCTCCCCGGGTTATCCCGCCGGCTTCCCGGGGAGGCGGAAAACGCTTGACGAGAAGGTCCCTCGGGAAGGGACTGGCTTTAGGCTTGGTTTTGAAGCGCTCCGCGACGGCGGGTACAAATCCGCCTGGAGAAACCTTTGAACTCCAGCTAGAGGGACTATCCTCTTCCACGCCGTCACCCCGGGGTCTCGCTGACCGGCAGCTTAACCCCTCCGCCGCCCGCCTGGGTGGGGGGCTCGGAGCGTTGCAGGCGGTTTCCCCGGCCGGGCCCGGCGGCTCTGCGGCCCCGCTGGGCTGAGGCCGGCGGCTCCGCGGCTGAGCTACCCGCGGGGATACGGGAGACTCCCGCCGAGGCAGGCACCGTCGCAGGAGGTGCGGGCAAGGCAAACCGTGGAGGGCCTGGCGGGGCTCGCTCCCCTCCCGCCGCGGTGTGCTGGTGCCGGCAAGAGTTAAGCGCGGCGAGAGGAGGAGTCTGCCCCGCTGTCAGCGCTCGGTGCGCGCCCCCGGCGCCCCGCTCCGCGGGTCCGCTCCGACCCAAACCACCCCCCGCCTCTGCAGCGGAGGTCTCCCCGCTGCCAGCCCGGCCCCACCGAGGCGGGGGGCAGCCGTCAGGAGGGGCCGCGGCATCCCCCGTCCTCCTTAGCCGCTGCGAGCGAGGCTGCGGGCCCCAGGGGAGGGCGCGGCGCCGGGAGCGGCCCCGCGTGGGGACGCGGAGGGGCTGCAGGCACGGCAGCGACCGTGCAAGGCCGGAGCGGAGCCGGGGGAAGGGATATCCCCCGGGAGATGCTGGCAGACAGGGCTGAGGGCTCCGGGCGCAGCCGTGCCTGGAGCTCCCGGGGTCGGTGTGGCCGCCAGCGGCGGGTCCTAGCGGAGGATGCTCCGCGGGAGGAACCCCCCTCGCAGCCCGCAGCCCGGCGCTTGTAAAGCACCCGTGGACCAGCGAGCCCGGCTGCTGCCGCCGGGCCCTGCCCGCTCCCCCAGGGTGCCCGGCTCTGAGCCCCGCGGGCCGGGCGGGAACCGCAGGTGAGTTGCGAGTTTGACAGAGCTACCGGTGCGGGGGGCAGGAGGAGGAGCCGGGAAGCGCCTTTCCATCGACTCGCTCCATCTCAGAGTTCCCCCACCCGCCCTCCGGCGCTGGCCCCGCCGCTGAGTCAGAACCGCCCCGGGGCCAGCGGAGGTGGGGGGGCGAGTATCTTCAGGGCTCCGTCTGACCGGCCCTCCGTAGCGGCTGTTTGTTTTCTCCCACCGTAGCAGGCTCCCCAGGCACCTGCCAAAACACACTCGTTAACACGCACACCCGGAGCGGATCACCCGAGAGCTCCGATTCTAGGACAAGCCAATGGAAAGCCTCTGAGCGGCTTTATACCGCCTCAGGATCAGGCCATTGCCGTGCCTCGTCTACCGCGGCTTTCTCCAGACAGAACTCCCTCTCTCCTGAGCGCTTCAGCTGCTTTTAGTCACTCTCATAACACTCTGGAGAAGTTATTTTTCTGCAGAGAAAGCAGGAAAGGGAAAGATAGGAGATTTCTTTCTCAGTGCTGGCAAGGTCCCACTCTCACCTGCTGTAGCATAGCGGTGGATCAAAGCACAAGGCAGCACTCCAGTGCCAACTGCCACAACTCCTTTGACTGCTCTGCAGCTCTGCTTTCCCCAGAGCTGTGCAGTCACACACCAAAGTGAAAGGCACTGATTTATTTGTTTTCAGATCCAATGTTGGAGACCACAGCAGCCAGATGAACAGGGCAGTCAGCTGCACAGCAGAGCCCAGAGATGCTTCACAAAGAATATGTTCCTGGGCCCCAGCATGCCTTTTTCCCTTACATGAAATACGTGCTTCTGTCAGTGGCATAGGGGGAATGGGAGCAGACCCTGCCACCAACTCGGCATGAAGCTGCTAGGAGTTAATAGCACCTGGCTTTAGGAGGATTTCTGCACCCTTGCACAGCAAAGTGCAGGAGTCTCATTAATGTAGGTTGTGGAAATAATGTGTTAATAATTTTAGGTCCTAGCCCCCTTTTATGATTAGAGCAGGCTCAGAATGTGGAGGGAAAACTTTGCATAGCCTAACACCCTGCTAGCAAAAAGATGCTTCAGTAGCTTTGCTCCCTGAGCTGTGCTTCTGCAGGTTCCTGCAAGATGAACCACGGCAGAGATTTTCATTGGGTCTTTCCCATCAGAGATTTTCATGAGTCCCTGTGTCATCTTCTTGTCCCACATCTGTTACTGCTCTGTTACTTGAGGTAGCCCCTCTATCTGTGAGCCTCCCCTGTCACACCAGCTGACAGTCAGCAAATGATTTCAGAGCCTTTTGTACAGGGCAGGAATTGCATTCACAGATGGGATGGTGACATAATTGGAGCACTCTTCTATAACAGCCCAATAGCTATGCTAACTGAGATGTTTCATCATCCATTTTTTTGAAAATAGCCAAGGATAATAATATCCTAGAACTTCTTTTCCACTACTGGCTTAATCTATTTTTTTAAACTATGATATGTGCATTCCTTTGGTTTGCACAGCAGACTTCAGTACTTAATGGGAACATGGCGATATGAGCAATTTTTCCATTGTCCTTTCTTGCCAAACCGCTTTAAGCCTGAAATTGGGGGGTAATATCTGACTCAACCTGACCCCAAAATTGAATAGTATAGTATATTATGTGTGCCTCTCAAAGGAAGTACCAGGATATTTCTTTCCCCCCTTGCTCCTTTTTTTTTTCTCTCTAATAGCACTCCCCACACACCAGACCAAGCAACTAGTCACTCACAGTCTGAGCTCATTTTAAAGAGCTTGGATTGAGTCCATGTGCAAGTTTTAGTTGCCTGTTAAATTTCTAATGCCTGCCACATACACCCTTAGAACACTTATATTTTTCATTGACTCGTATTTTCTTTGGGTTTCAGCTTCTTAGTTTTTAATCCACTTTACCTCTATTTTAAAAAGTTTAATATGGGGGTATTATAGTATTACAGATGCAGTGTAAATTACATGTCATGTAGGCCACATAATAATTAGCAAAGTCACTGAGAAGATCACGCAAAACTGCCTTCAGCTCAGAGCACCATCTGATCCCTTGCATTAGTGAAGTTGTTAGTACAGGGAGTACAATGGGATAGTCTAAGCAGGAACTGAAAATAGTAAATGACAGATTACATTTGCAGTAAGTTTAAACACTGAGAACTATGTTAAGTGCTTTTAAAATCATAGTTTGGATTACACTGGAAGCTACTCTTTCTTTGCTTTGTTTTTGGATTCCTTGTCCCCTAGTACCTAGGTAGCCCAGTATTCACATACTTTTAAAGTTTATTAAAGCAAAGCCCTGCCAAATGCAAGCACTGATCCAACCATGTGGAAAAGGAGTCCTTCCATTCTCCAGTTCCCTGAAATGGCAGCACAATGTATTTCCAGTTCTGCTCTGTGCAGAGCCTGCTGCAAGTATACGTGGCTGCAATTTTTGTTAATGCTGCCAAGGACAGACTTTGCTTAAGTTCTTGAAACACCTTTTTGGCTCATAAAAACAGCTTTAGAGGGAAAAAAAGGGGAGTTAATGCTGACTCCTAGATTTCTTGGGTGGGTGCTGTGAGTCCAAGCGAAGCTGTGACCAGTTGCCGGGGTTGTGGTCGTGTCAGCCTTTTGATAGTGGTAATGAGAAACAAATGGGGGATCCTTGTAGAAAGGAAGTGTTTCTGATTTGAAAAAGATTGAGATTTAGGGAAAGTAGCTAGTATTTCTAGTCTGTGGACACTGTATTCCAGCCTTTCACTTGAGCCCTAATGGAAAATGTGCATTGAGAAGTGTTTATCACATTATTTGGGTTCTTCCTTTGATTTGGAGTGGTTTGATGCTTTTTCTGAGTGTATGTATTGAGCTGAAGAGTCCACAGTCTGTTCAAGTCTAAGTAGCTTCCCTGCCTTTTCTTCATTGCTAATTATTAATGACAGACTGTGGGCAGTATTTCTCAGTTATGTAGTTATAACAGCTTAAACTTGAACCATTTATAATGTTCCAGTCTCATTGTGGAATCAAGAGCATGTTTTGGGTCTGAACTATGCTCAGCCCTTGGAGGGCTCCAAAATCTACAGCTGTCACTTCAGCTGAATTCTGCAGCTGCTTGCACCTAGTAATGGGTTCATGCATCTCTACTATTTAGGCCAGATCCATATTTTGTGAATTTGAAGCATTTCTGCTTGACATAACACACTGGTAGATTCCAACACCGCCCACAGTGCATTATAACTCACACCTCTGTGCACTCAAAGCATGTGGAAATGGTTATGCCTATACATTATGCCATAGTGGTCATAAGGGACCGATGTCCTTATGTGCCCTGAATGCTGCAGAAGGGAGCAGGGGGAACCCAGTGGATGGTATGCCTGGTGGCTATTGCTGCTTGCATCTGTCAAGTTGTTGCTGGGCAAAAGTGTTGAATCCTATAAGCTGAGCTAATTCCTACATTTCTCTAACACTTTTCTCATTGCTGTCTTGTCAACCTAATTCCTCTCCAGTGTCAGAATTTATGATTATATGTATTAGCAGTGAAACTATTTCAGATGACATGGTCATCTTGGAAAGCAAAAGGTACATTTTCCATTTGTGGAGTATTACTAATTCTAGGAGTAGCTGAGGATAAGTTTGAAACTTCACATGCTTAATGGATTGCAGGCGAGCTAGGAAATAAAGGATTGGATAAAGATTTAGCAGAAGTTGGGGTCATTTCCCCATGCTTTCCTGCCAGTCACCCATTTCTTACTTAAAAAGGCCAATGTTATTGTTCATGTCTTTTCTTTTTCTGGCTAATACAAATGATGCTACCCAATCGTGCTCCATGTGTTGTTAGCTGCAAGGATGACAGCTCTCTTTAGTGCTAAGCCAAGATCAGCAAGTATATTTGGGTTTTCTAATGAATTTTAAATAGAAGGGCCAATGATAAAAGGCTAGCACTCCGGCAAACAGTAAGCATCATTTTAGAACAGATATAAAAATAGGCTGATTTAATATATGTTTTCTTCACATTTAAATAATTCAGAAGGAGTCGAGCTCGCAGACGGAGCAGGATGTGCTCTCCAAGGGGCCAGCAGCCTCCATTTCCTACTCACACTCCTGAGGGTAAGAGCTCAATCCCATCTGCAGCTTTCTGGGGTGGCCTTATTTCTGAATGCTGGTAGCCAAGACCGCTACTCACTGGGTGCTCTGACTTCCTTGTCTGTGCCTGGTGGCAGCAGAGCCCTGTCTCTGGCTGAACCAGACACTATGAAACTACAGAGAGCAAGTGCCTTGTGTAGTATTAAGAATTGCTGCAGCAGATGAGATAGGCTCTAACTGTGGTCTCCAGCTCAATCACAGAGCGAGCACTGGAAACGTTTCATAACAGGCTTCCGCAGTCCCTGCACCGTTGCCACATCAGGTCTGGAAGCAGCATCTCTGAGAGATGATTCTCTGCGAGGAAGAGCATCATCTGAGCCCATGATCTTCTCATGCCACTTCCACACATGTGTGTGTGCACATGCCCACAGGGCCCATGTGGAAACCCAGCAAAGCATGTTTGTTTTTGCAGTGTGTGCAGGAGAAAATTCAAACACTTTGGTCCAAGGAAGCTATTGTGTTACTATGAATATTATGCATTAAAGAGAAAAAAAATTGTCCTTTTAGTTTCTGCCAAGTTAAAGCATGGCATCAATTGCAGTGCAATCACTCATTAATCTAGTGGCTAGGGATAGGGAATAGAGGCTTTTCCCTCTTCATTTAAATTGCATTTCTCTTCAGTGGGAAATGTATAGAGTAAATATACCAGTAGGGCTCATGCTATTTCCTGGCACATCCCATCTGCAGGATCACCTGCCCTTTCTGAAAGACAGGTTTCCTTATCCCTTGGCACTTCCCAGCAACAAGTGAATGCTATAAAGGCCTCATTCTGGTCTGATAGTTCTGCATCTGCCTTCATGCAGCTGCAACAGTGGTTTTTGCAGTCCCCCTACTCCTCTTTCAAAGCACTGTGCACTGTTCCCGCTCACCTACAGGTGACTCTAACATCTCCTGGCAGCTGCTGCAGGGTAATGGCCAGTACAAGGGTTGCTGTTGGGATTCTTCAGAAGCTCAGTATAGAAACGATTTCAAAGCATAGGAAAAGTCTGAATTCTTGCACACTGGACTCGCAAAGGATGGTGTAAAAGGGTGTGATTTCTCATTACTTGGCTGGCCACATCAATGTTAAGGGTGACAGGGTATGAGCCTAAATGTAGATTCTGGTTCGTGTGCGCTGTAAAAGACATTGTGTGACCTTAGACAAGTAACACAGAGTTAGATATGTAACATGGTTAATGCTGTTGCGCTAACAGGCTTAGCAAATATAAACAAATTGAAGTAAACACCAAAATACTTCTTTAATGCTCTTGGTCCATCTGCCTTTGCCTTTCTTCCCTGTGTACAGACTAAAAGCATTTTTCAAACTCAGAGACCCGCTGACAGCCATCAGTACACTAATAAAGGGGACCATACAAGCAGGTAAGCGAGGGAACAGAGTTTTCTGACCACAGATGCTCTAAACACACAAATTTAGGATCTCCAGTTACCCGTGAGTGAAATCATTGCTGGTTGAACAGCCACTGGAGGGGTAGAAGGCTGCTGGGAGGCAGTGACCAGCACTCTGTGTAGAGCCTGGGGTAGATGTTGATGAACAGAACCAATGTGGCTGAAGGTACCTGGGGAAGCTGGCAGGACTGGCACTGTGGTCAGCACGGAGCATGGCAAGAGCCCATTCTATGAAACGCTGTTTGTTAG
This sequence comes from Lathamus discolor, assembly GCF_037157495.1. Lineage (NCBI taxonomy): Eukaryota > Metazoa > Chordata > Aves > Psittaciformes > Psittacidae > Lathamus > Lathamus discolor. The sequence goes on along the minus strand of NC_088894.1, from coordinate 7,418,840 downwards.
CAAGGCAGGAGAACAGAGACCTTGTACTCGACGGACTTCATGCTTCTCAAGGTGCTTCGATTAAGAGAGGTTGGCTTGCGGTTGCAGAAGGAGACACACCCAGAAATCTGCCCTCTGCTGCCTTTGCAGCAGCCTGTGCTGGGGTGCAGGAGCACATGGCGTGAGACACATGAAGTCTGGAGAGGTCAAGGGCAGCGCCCGGGCTGCCTGGAGTTTCTGGAGCCCCTGGAAACCTCAACAGAAAGGGGCCCGACTGCTGGGGAGGAGGCGGCTGCATGGAAGACAGCAAGTCATGCTGGCCCTAGGGTAGCAGCGCAGAGATGCTTCCCGAACGGGGGATGATCTGGAGGTTCCCATCCCCATGCAGTCCCGCTCTTCCCCTGTCCCTTCCACCCCAGGCCCTATCCTCCGCTTTGCCCACCAAGACCCCTGCAGGCATTCCCCGGGCACGCTGCGGGGCCGCCACAGGGCCGGTGCGGCCCGGGCCGGGCTCCTCCTCCCGGGGGCGGCCCCGGCAGCAGGTGGCTGCTCGGGAGCAGGAAGCTGCCCGCGCTCGTCGCGCCGGTCCCCTCGCGTGTCGCCGCCGGGCCTCCCCGCCCGCAGCCCAGCCGTCGGGGGCAGCCGCGCCCGCTTCGGCCACCCCCGGGAGATCTTCTCGCTTGTTTCCCCGCTTTGTTCCCTCTTTCTGCCTGCCCTCTAACTCCTCTCCACTTGCACTGGGAAGGATACCAGCGGGCTTCGCGGCGCCGGTCGCACTTCGGGCTCCTTTCGCAGCCGGCCGGCCCCGGGCGAGACCTCGCTCCTGCCCTGCCGCTGCCGGGCAGGCTGAGGCCGGCATGAGCGCCGCCCAGGCCCCGGAGCCCGACCCTCAAGAGGGGGGCCTCGGGCATGGCCCCGATGCGGCCCCGGAGGGCAGCCCGCAGGAGGAGTTTGACTTCTCCATCCTCTTCGACTACGACTACCTGAAGCCGATCGAAGGTTGGTGAGGAGCCGCCGCAGAAGCGGCCGCTGCTGCGCCCCGACGGGGCGGCAGGGCCGCCTCTGCCGGACCGAGCAGCTCCTGGGGCCGAGCGCTGCCTGAGCCCTCCGGCGGCCCTTCAGAGGGCGGTGGAGAGCCGGGGTGCTGCCGTGCCCCGGGCCGGCGCCGCCGAGTCTGCAGCCGGGCCTGTGCCTCGGCCTGGCTGCCGAGGGTCCCGGCTGCGGTGTGGTGCAGGGCCGAGCGCCGGCGTGGCGGGGCCGTGGTAGCCTGCAGGTGCTTGAGAACGGGCAGCAGCACTGTCGGCAAGGGGCCCCTTCGGGCGATGGAGTATGTGAAAGGGGGCATTGCTGTGATGTACAGCGCCGTGCGCACGGGTGTGAGAGAGCTGCTCTGGTCACCTTGTGATTGTCTCCGTGATGGTGGAGAGTGTTCTGGAAGCTCAGAAAGGCAAAGTGAGGGTCGGGGTTGGGAGCCCCAAGGGGTTAGCTACCTGCAGTGTGTCTGACCATCCTGCTTACATGGCAGGGAGCTGCAGAGACCTAGTCTCCAGTTTGGTACCCAATACCATAAGCTTAAGTTAAATTAAAAAGAGAAAGATTTGCTGACTGTTCTCCTCGTTTCTGAGTTTATGCAAGTCTGTGATACCAAAACCACCGCGACAAGTGTTCCCAGACTTCCTAAATGATAATTCTTTTGATACCGAAAAGCGATACTTTCTATTCTGCAAAATACATATTTGTGTAAACCAAGCAAAGCTAAAAGACAGAACATAGAGGAAGGAATTGCTGGGATACTGTTTCCAAGTTACATTGGTTTTGATTCTGCACAGTCAGGAGGTGGCATTTCTCTAGGGCATTTGAAGGAAGAGATATTGTGTTCCTAAGGGACAGTGCAGGAGGGAACCTATTAGGCCTGAATCATGGCATCATTAGTGAAATGGAGAGTTATTACTGAGTTTTATTCTTTGTATACTTTTTTAAATATACAGGATGTGTACCAGCATCAAAGCTGAGTGAGGATGGTTAATGTCATCAAATGTAGAGAGCTCAATTTTCTTTCAAGGTTTAATGTAGCTCAAGCCATGCTGAAATAAATCCATGATGGGGAGCGGTCAATGATTTGTAATGAAAATACATTAAATCTTAGTGAAAGCTGCAGATACTGGGTTGGGTTTTGTTGGGTTTTTTTTTTCACATCTTCATAGTAGAGACTACTACTGTGAAGCCTTAAGTGGGAGGTTCTACAGAATGTAATAGTACGTAGGTGGGGGGTAGAAAGTTTAATCTTCAAACCACATAAATGCAGAGCAGTATATGCTTGTTGTAGAAGTAACTTCCTTCTTGAGCCTGCTTTCTCCACATTTGAGTGACTGGAAACCATAATTAGTAGTAATTTTGTTTGTTCCAAAGATGGAAATCATTAGCATAAAAAAAAAGATCACAACCATATATACTAGCATTGTAATCTGGAGAGCATTCTCCCTCACTTTGAAAAGGCACCAGCTAGAGTCTGTAAGCAATCCAGCATACATCCGTGACCTTTAATGTACAAAAGATTAAAGCATGTTTACATGAGAACAGAAAATGTTCAAATTTTGAGAAAGGGCTTTATCCACATGCCGGTGGTAAATGATGCTTATTGTTCATGTGCAATTCTGGCCTCATCTGAACTGCAGTTGAGCAAACAAGTCCTTTTCAATGGAGGATTCAAAATGGAACCAAAACCATTGGAGTGTCTGTGGATCCCAGCACTTAAGTCTGGTTCCTATATTCAAAGCCCGTTTGAAAGAGGCTCTGGTTTCCTCCACCCACTGCTCACAGCAAGTCCTATAATAACAAATCTTTATAAACATGCTGAAAGTGAGGGTTTTTTTTAATTAGTTTTTTTTTTTTTAAGAAAAAGCAAATTCTGGGAATGAATTGGGATGAAAGTTTATTTCTGATAAACAGTTTTTTAAAAGGTTGGGATTTGGCACTACCCACCTAAGCTTGTATATTAAAAGTAGGATCTATATCACAACTTGTTGCCATGGAAATGCCAGAAATATCCTTACTGAAAGCAGTTGGCATTCAGTAGTGCTTATGTGTGCCTGAGACAACAGGAAGATGGACTGCCATAAAAGCAGCAGGGGAAAAAAAGAGTAAATAAAAATCCTACAGTCAATATTATTAATATTAGATATTCCTCTCAAAGCCAGCCGTTTTCAAAAGGAGGAGTGCTGTACAAAGTGCCATTTTCCATGTGCCTTTTACCCTCACTAGCCAGACTTCAGTTAGCTATGATCATTTTAACATTTGCAAATGAGAAACATCTGCCTTGAACAGAGTAAACTCAAAGCATGCCCAGGTGAACAAGCTTTGGGAGGCTTGGGAAAAGCAGGTGTCCTGTGTTGTTAGTGTGAAGCTGTGATTTTACATGGACACTGAGGATGCTTTCTGTCTCCTTTGGAAAAGAAAAGGGTTAGAGGCATTCCCTAGAGATATGTGTGGAGGTTTTGCTGGTGGTATCCCAAGTTTTAGCTCATTTCAAACTTGACAGGTGCTGAATACCCTTGTTCATCAGTGGAAAAGATTGATAGACAGTTAATGAACATTTGAACTAGCTTCTACAAATATGACTCCCAGATGAGTGAGTTCTGATAACTGCTTTTGTGTACCATAATACTTGTTGGCCACTATGAGAGACAAAATACTGAAAAGCCAGACAACTGCTCTACTTCAGCAGCTGTCTCCATGTATTTTTGTGTTTGCTGTGGGATGATCCACTGACAGGTAAAGCTGCCACACAGTTTTTAATATTTGAGGTTAGCCCTTCTGAGAACTGATCCTCTGAGGTGTATTTTGAAACCTGAAGTCTATACAAAACCCATCTTTAAACAAGAATCCAGACACCCTCCTGCCCTAAGACAGCAGGTGAGAACGGAGATGGGAAAGAGCATTTTCTTGGAGGTTCAAGCCTTTGCTGTAGATCAGCAGACCCTTACATTGCATCTGGTGATATGAATCTGCAAGGTCTATGTATGTATAATAGAGGGGGAGCAGCCATAAATATTAATATTCCTTTAGATGCTTGTTTGTACATAGACAAGCTCCCAGGGATGTTGCCACGTCTTATAGGTGTCAAGCCCTGTATAATTTGCTTCGTTCCTTCTTTTCCTTCCCAATGCAAAGCTATTAAAAGGAAAAAATAAATGCTCGCAGCCCAGTCCTGGTGACTGGCTCGCTAACACAGGAGGCAGTGTTCAGCGGTAGCACTGCAGTGAAGGAACAAATATGCACATGTAACAGAGAATACCAGATTTCACTCAGGAAACCAACTTTCACTTTGAGCTTCCAAGCAGCTAGTGTAAATACCAGACGACTTGGCTCTTGAAAAATGCAAAAAGCTCTGGACTGGTCCCTTCAAGTGACAATAAGCAAATTCATTAAAAACCATTGACTTTTATGCAAATAAGGAACTCCGTTCAGATCCCAGGAGCCGCACTGCAGCAAACGGATGTGAAGTCAAACCCAAACTTCTCCCCCTGCCCTCCCTTGGCTATCTTGAGCTTTTCCTAGATGGTGATTTGTTTAAACCCATTGGGGAATGCAGTGCTCCGGGTGATCTCTTGTTCCCTAATTTCATGCTAATTGGCAAGGTCACATTTGGTTAACTGAAGGGCTTTGAAGTTACTGCCTAGTTTAACAAACAGCAGAGGGTGGGCCCTTGCAGAGCCATGTGCGCACACACTGGTGTGTGTCCTGTCCTGCTTGGGGAGTCTCTGGAGCCTGGCAGGACCTGGCATGGGTTTTCCTCTCTGCCTTTCAGAGCTGTGTGAAAAGGAGCTTTTGAATCGAGGGTGAAGTCCTTTGAAACTTAAATCCCTTGATCCTTCTCACCTGAGTCTTGTCTCTTCTTACTTAGGGGCACTTAGGGCAGCCCTGAAAGCAGGTACCCACCTGGGGAGGCTACCCAGTGAGCAGATAGATGGTTGGCAGAGCTGCCTGTGGTTTTCACGAGCCTGTCTGTAGGAGCTGGTTTGCTATTAGTTTACAACATGGTAGCGTGCAGAGCCCTGCCTCCCTGCCCTGTTGTAGGGAGAGATGGTTTTGTGAACTAGTTACTGGTTAAGGCTGTGGAAAAAGCAGGGAATAAGAGTTGGCTTGGGTAGGATGCTGGGGGGCTTCAGTAGTTGTGGGACTTGGGTGACACAGGGGAAACAGGCTGTTTGCTGAGTGAGAACATGAAGAGATGCCAGTGTTGTCTGGGTGTGAAACTCACTTTCTTTTAACCCCCTGTCAAACAAGAAGGATCTTTTGGTACTGAATCAGAGGATGATTCAGCAGTGAAACCTCAGGCTGGGAAATGCCTGGTTGAAAGGAGGCGTGGAAGCACTGTACTGCTTGTGCAGAAGGGTGTTTGGAGGAGCCATGCTGGAATTGCTGTGCTGCTCACTGAGAAAAGCAGTGGAGCGGATGGTCCTTTGCCAGAGTATTTCAGTCTGTGTTTCGGGATGCGATATGTAGGAATGCATGAACCCTTGAAGGTGGTGCGCCTCAGCCGTGTGGATGCTCAGAGGTACAAAGGTTTCAAAGCAGATTCAGTTCTTAAAAAACACCTTTACTAGGGTGATCTGTCACATGATTATTCTCTTGTAAGGGGGTGCAATGGCCTCTCATCTCCCTGGGGAGCCCAGCTAGTGAGTAACTGGGCTGCTCCCTGCTGTCCCCAGATGTGTAGCAGAGGGCCAGCAGTGTGTGGTCTGCTGCCCTCAGCTCTTGCCACCCTAACCATGCTCCCTTTAGCAACTCAGAGAGAGGCATGGTTATTGCTGGAGCCATCTGCCTGGAGCCATTCCTGTGCCCTGGGCTGCTCCACATTCCCACTGGTATCTGCAGAGGGAAAGCAGCTGGGCTTCAGGGGAGCAACCTCTCCTTGTCCTGTGTGTGTGTCCCACCTCACAAGGGCAGGAGCTTGATGTTTACAAAACCAAACTCCTGTGGTGCTCACCTGGGGAAGCTGGGGTGTTGGCTGTGGTCTGCTCCTTTCTCAAGCAGATTCCAAACACCAGCCTGCCTTAGCCAAGTTGGCTTGGAATGGGGTAGCCGGTCCCCTCCTATTGAAGCAAAAAGCAGAATTTCTCCCGATTTTGATGGAAGAACTGTTTATTTCTGGAGAGCAACATGCGCCCCTTTTCCCTTCCCCGGTGAGGTCAGAGCCTTGGTCGTAGCATCACCGGCATTTCCATGGCTACAGACCTTGACGTTGCAGGCGTAGGCAATAGCGCGCGGGACAGTGATTTCATTGTACCTCGAGCTCTGCAGGGCTGGGACTCTGTCAGGAGATCTCCCCAAACCCCTCAAGCCCCAGGTCCTGACGAAGCCGTGCCGATGAGTCAGGGCTGGCAGCCTCTCCCCTGCCTGAGACGCAGCCTCAGCCTCTGGGCATCTCTACCTGGCGCGGTTCCCCCGGCTCTCTTCAAACGAGCCGAGGTTTTCTTGTCTGCAGTCTTGCCCACATTCCTGTGCTGATGCCTGCTCTATTGATAACTTGCCATGGAGGGGGGGAAACTAAATATTTTTGCTCTGCAGAAGGCTGTGGGTGTTGTCTGCTTGGCACAGGGTGCCTGCCTTGCTTGCTGCCTGTGAGCGCTCAGCTCTGCACAGCCCATAGAGCACTGCCCAGGAGTGCCGTGTGAAGGCAAGGGCACGTTGCAGCTTGTTGTTGTGCGTGAACATGGATCCTTCAGGAGGGTGAATGCCAGGGATGAAAGTGCTCCTTTAAACACAGTATTTCAGGGAAAAACAAAGGAGATTTAGGTTATCTAAACCCCAGTTTTTAGTGGGCAGGAAGTATGGGTGGTGGCATCTGTTGTTATTCAGACTTTTAAAATTGCATGTGCACAATACAAGTATGTGTTTGCTTTTCCCATACCCCTCAATACCAATTTACACATGCTAGCTTTGCTGTGCAGTGTGGTGTGAGGAGTTTCAATTCTTTATGTGTTGTCTGTGTATCATAGATGATGTGGTCTAACGTGTATAGTGAGAGCCGCTTTTACTTAGGTGTGTTGAATGGGGAAGTGAAACAGTCACCTGTTGCTTGATGTGAAGCTGTTCAGAGCTTTCCTGCAGTTGCTGGTCACTGTACAAACCCTGCTTCAAGTCCTGGCATCAAGCCCTGCTTGGCGTGATGCTGATTTTGCTCCTTTGCATCAGCTTAAATCGGAGTGTTTCTTCTGAAGGCAGTGGGAGTGATGTTGTGTGCGGAGGGGTGTGCTGCTCTGTTGAGTCTGAAAGAGTGATGAGTTTAATTCACAGTGAATCGTAGCTTCAGTATCTAGGCTTGATGCGTCAGAGTTTGAGTGATGTGAATGACGCACTGTTCCTTTGAATGCCAAAGCTCTGATATCCGAGATCAACGATGCTAAAAATACGTTCGGCTCAGAACTCAAGTTCCTTGTTGCTGTTTTCCCATCCCCAGAACAGCTGTGTGCTGGGATTAAAAGCCAGAGGGAACCTTAAGAAAACTGCAAGCTGGACTCTCCCATTCATCTCCCATCCCGTCACATAGACACTCTGTGTGTTGGTTTGTTTGGTCGGCTGTCAGGGATTCCTGCTAAAAAAGGCTCAGCAGTTCCTGTTACCTTTTTCTTTTAGTGGAGTTTTCTCCAGGTTGTGCAAAACATTGAGCACAAAAAAGTAGTTGTCAGAAATCATTGAAGAATTTTGCTTTCACACTAGGAAGCATTTCAAACTGAAAATGAAGAGACCCCCCCTGAAATTAAATCACGATCTCTCTGTGTGTAAAAGTTTTACTACAAACTTTGGCTACCTTTGCAGAAAGCACAGTCAGCTACTTCCTGGCTTTATGTACCATATTATTTGCTCATGGGAAGTTCTGCCTCACCTAGTATAGGAGTTAGAGAAATGCTGGAGCAGTTAGTTAAATATTTAAATGAATCTCTGCCTATGACACTTACTGATGTGTGCCCAGGAGCAAGCAGTCTGAATTAATCTCAAACTGCAGAGCTGTTTCAGGTATTCCCTGCTGAATACATTGAAATCTTTCAAACCATATAAAAATCCTAATAACATTTTGCATGCTTTTGTGTAATGACAAATATTATTCAGCTCCCTGGCTGGGAAGCTACAGGAACTGATACGCATCAAAGGCTCTCTTCCAGGGATTATAATACCTGGCATTACCCTGCTTTCTCAGATGCTGCTGGCATTAAGCACCCAATAGGGTGCTGGGATGAGATCAGTGATGCTGGTGGGAATTCTGTGTTGCTTAGATGCGTCCCTGTACTCTACAACCTGGGGATAGTTTGCAAGACTGAGAATCTCTGAAAAATTGAGTATTTTCTGCACCAGGAGAAAATGCTGCGCTGAACACGTACCTGTTACTGTGTAGTTTATAATCCATCTCTGGCCAAAATGTTCCTTGAGCTGAAATTGCAAAGTGATTGCCTGTAACTGTGGGGCTGGATCCTTTCTACTTCTACCTTTTCTAACATACATTTGTGAATGTGTTTTCTGATCATCTGGTGCTTACTTACGTGAAACCTATCACCAAAACTCATTGACACGGAGCCAAACAAATCATCACACAGAGCTGACTTCTTAATTTAATAGTTTGAGCTCAGCTTTGGTTTAGTGAAGCCTTTTCTGGCTGCAATTTACTGTGTAAGAAAGGGTTTTCTCCCTTCACCAAAAGCTGTTGCTCAACTTTTTGATTTTGTATAGACCTCTTTGGAAATGGTTTTGTGATGTGATGGTCTCAGTCCAGCTCCTACTTGGCAAAAGCTGACCAAAGTCACAACGCCCTAATTGGCACTAAGTAGTATATTTAGCAGGAGTAGGAAAGGCAGCATTGGAATGGGCACAGAGGCCCAGTCCTTCGGGATCATTGCTCTAGCTAGGGCTCAGGTAGTGGGAGCCCAGCTGGGCGGTGTGGAGGTATTTACAGTGCTTCTATCCATGCTGCATCTACTCTGAGCACTTGAGCTTCCCTGGCTGTTTAATCCAGTACTTTTCACAGGCATTAATTGCAGTTAAAGGGAATTAAACAAATATTTACCTAATATCAGATCACAACCAGGTTATAAATATGCATTATTTTTAATCCATGATTGCTCGGCTTCTGTAATAATATTTATAGTCTTAAAGAGACCCTTCTTTTTCCAGAAGAACCGACTCCACATAAAACCAACAGCCCACCCTCTGGAGTTACATACGCTCATGATGTCCTGGACTGTGGCCTCAAGCCATGCCCCCTGCCTTTTTCTAGCCTTTCTGCAGATCCCATGGGCAGATATGGACAGCCAGATAGCATAGGGACAACACCTACACACCCTGCCAACGCTGCAGGGGCCTCTGCTCCGAGCCCTAGGATTGAAATTACTCCATATCATGAACTGATTCATTCAGGGGGTCCCTTCCGCAGCAGAGACACAGATGTTCTTTTGGTAGAACATCAGTCAAACTCAGCTACCACTAGCCCAAGGGTTACCCTGCCTGTCCCTGGCTTTGAGGGCTACAGAGAACCACTGTGTTTGAGCCCAGCTAGTAGCGGCTCCTCTGCAAGTTTCATTTCAGAGACAAATGTATCTCCTTGCACATCACCATGTGTTTCACCAAATAATGGTCCTAGTGATGACCTTTGTCCACAGTTTCAAAACATCCATACTCATTATTCTCCTAGAACCTCTCCAATAATGTCACCACGAACAAGCATCACGGAGGAAACCTGCTTGGGACGCCATTCACCATCACCCTGTCCCAACTCAAGGTCTTCATCACCAGGTGCAAAACGGAGGTATTCTTGCACTGAGCTCTACAGTACTCAGCTGCCTTCCACTTCTCCACGACAGTCAAGGACCCCCTCTCCACAATCCTCTCCTCGCGTCCCCTTGAGAGAAGACAACTCTTCAGTTACTTACACACAGTTGCCCAGCGCTCCTCTTTCCATGGATGCTATGAGCAGCCTTCCTGCGGATCCTTCCTGCGGTGTTCCCACGAAAATTTGGAAAACCAGCCCTGATCCTTCATCAATGCCTTCCCACAAAAACAGCATTCCATGTCACGTCTTTCAGACTGTTGACTTCCATGGGCCTTGCGAGCAGGAAGACAGGAGAAACTCAGCCCCAGAATCAATTTTGCTGGTACCTCCATCCTGGACAAAGCAACTCGTGCCTGCAATACCCATCTGCAGGTATGTAATGCTTCTTGTGGCTGTGTGTTTTCTCATGGTGTGATGTCCTCTGTCATGCATGATGATCCCTAGGGAGTGTTTCCTTGGGCAGGACCTGCTGCAGACCAAAGCTAAGTGCTCAGGGACAGCACTGGTTATTGTAAGCCAAATCCATTATGATTCCAAGAAATGAAAGAATCTGAGTTTGGAAGAAATATCATCAAAATGTTCATATATAACGCAGCAAATGATAAATTCAAATTTCCAGGTTATTTGTCTAAAAAGCAGATTGCAAACAGCCTCTGACAAAGGCTGAATGCTCTCATTCCATCTTGCTGCTTTTAAAGAAGATAGTTTGATCGCTTTTCTAAAGTCAGAGAATGTCTCACTTGCAAATTTCAATCAAGGATGAAAATACTTTAAGTGTTTCCTGATTCAAAATAGAGCATGCTGCTCCCAGTCAGACTGAGCATTTTGTCAACCCCAAGTGACTTACTGTTGGTTGTTAATTTGTTAATTGTCGGTTAACCCAAATCTCAGTTGGCACTACCCTCATCAGCTCCCTGCATTGTCCGCCACTGATGGCTGGACCCTGTGCTGTGTGGATCTGCCAGGATGGCGGTTGCCAAATGGGTGACTCCACTTGCAGTCACCGCTGGCACCCTGTCAGCCCTGCCATCCTGCTCGGCAGCAAGGTTGTCCCCATGCTGATGTTATCCTGTGCTGCTCCTGACCCACTAAACACAAATTGTGAGTAAAACAGCATGGCCTGTGACTGTCCTTGGCCTGTTAGATGGGTCCTGGCAGCAGTTTGTACTCACAAAATAGGAGTTGTTTAAAATCCAGTGCAGGCTCTTAGTTGTACATGTCAGTGTATGAATTTCATGTTATAAACTTTTATGTATTTTGGTGACAGGAAAACTAGTAACAGGTAAGAATATTCAGCATTTCATTTGTGTGTATTTTAGTATTTATGGAAATCATAAGGATTATTAATTTACATAGCTCGTAAGGAGAAACGGAGTTACTGTTTCAGGACATATATGAAATGTGATCTTCTTCCAGAAGAAAAGCTGTAAATATAGAGAGAACATGTTTTATCAGTGCTGTAATGCTATAGAGAAAGGGTAAGTGAGTAGTTTAGGCAGGAGCTCTCTCAAGTTTTGGGCTGATATCACTACAGAAATAGAATGTTACATCTCTTTTGAAGTATCAGAAATTCTGTGATCAAAGTTTAAGATGCACAGTGAAAGCTAGATGAGAGGGGGATCTTTGGAAAAATATAACTGCTACAGATATTTCTATGGAAGAGATAGAAATATTCTGTTCTCTTCTAGAAGGATATGGGCCCACAGAAATTATTGTATTCATCCTGAATTTCAGCAGAATTTGTAATCAAGTATGAGCAGGATATCATGTTCTCATTGTAATTAATAGCAGACCCCTAAACATTTCAGTGAGGGCAGCCCCGCTGGGGCAGTTGGAGGAAGGAGGGGTCAGGGCAGTGAGAAATCAAGTGCTAAAGCATCTCAGCTGATGTGGTCTCTCTCTGCCCAGCCTGCCCGTTCAGTCGCTCCCGCCGCTCGAGTGGCCCCTCTCCAGCCAGTCCGGCTCCTATGAGCTGCGGATCGAGGTGCAGCCGAAGCCCCATCACCGGGCGCACTATGAGACGGAGGGAAGCAGAGGGGCCGTAAAGGCACCGACCGGAGGCCATCCTGTCGTGCAGGTAAGGGCTTGGAGAACAGCTCCATAGAGGAACAGTGGGAGGGTGAGTTGTTTTCTGAAAGCTGGGGCCCGAGCATGAAAGAGGAGGACCATGTGAACCTGGGTGTGTTTGTAGATGTGCATAAAGTGTCTGAAGTTGGACTGTGGTGAAGTCCTAGGTGTTTGGAAAGCTGGTTTGGATTGATTAGCTTGCAAAGGCTCAGAAATTTAGGCAAAGTATTTGCCACCTTTTCTGGACTGTATGTTAAACCTCTGGTGACCCAACCCTATTGTAAGATGCCCAGCTGTCCTGAATTCCAGCTGAGCCCATTTTACCTTGATGAGACTCTTCTGTGTAAACTGGGGCTTTTTGTGAGGTTAAAAATGTACAAATGTCAACCCTGGCATTCAGACTTGGTGTTTGCAGTAACCTGCCAAACTCAGACTAACTAGCAGACGGTGTCAGGTCTGAGATACCACATCCTCCTGCTGGGGATGAAGGAGGGGTTTGGAGCTATGCATCCTACAGAGCAATTCCATGCAGCAGAATTGCTACTTGTGTTTCTGTATGTATCTAGCCCCTCCTGCTCTCCAGTCTGTAGAGCCAAGTGGTACAAGGCTCAAATGCATTCTCTTGAAGTTTAAAGAAAGGCAAAGCAGCCTTCATTGCCCTGTATAGGAGCTGCATTAGGAAGGTATGGGTATTAAACTGGAGTTTCTCTAGAGTTAACCGCTGCATTTTGCTAGAAATATCTTTCATGCATTTGCTTTTTCCTTTGCAATTTTCCTCTTTTTTTTTTAACTCTGTCCTCTGGTTACGTGGTAGCACTTCTAATTTTAAGCCCATTAAAGTTTAGGTCAGAGAATTTCACCCACATGTAATTCAAGCTCTCAGTACATCCATTTCGGTCTAGTGCCTGGTTTATATGTAACTTGCTGACATTGTGTCCTACCTTGCATGAAGTCCTGCTTGTCATCTGTGGTAATGCTGCCTTTTTGTCATGGATATATACCACCAAAGGGAAACCTGTACTAGTGATAGTAGCCATGTGATAAGGAGACAGACAGCAGGACAAGGCAGTTATATAGCAGTGGGGGTGATCTCAAGAATGGCCTCTCAAAAGCTGTAAATATAGAGAGGACATGTTTTTTCAATGCTGTAATGCTAGAGAAAGGGTGAATGAGTAGTTTAGGCAGGAGCTCTCTTGTGATTCGGGCTGATGTCACGACAGAAACAGAATTTTTCGTCTATTTTGAAGTATTATTTATATTGCTCTAAAGGGTCCAATTCTGGTCCTAGCTATGCTGGTGAGAAGGGAAGTCATCCTGCTGAAACCAGTGAACATAACCCAAGCTCACAGTGATGGAGGTAACAAGCTTTGGCCCTTTGCTGAGCTGAGGGATGGATGAGCTAAACCCTTATTCTGTTGTGGAGGGTGAATTTTCTTTCACCTTTCAAAGGGTAGTGTAAAACAATGGCTGAGTAGCTGCACTGTGGCCACGTGGGGCCACATCAGTCTTTTCACTCATTTCCTCCTCATTTCCTCCTCATTTCAGCCAGTGCCATTCAGGAAGGAAAGTTAGGGTTTTGGTTGGGATTGCAAGGTGTCAGTGTGATACTGCTGTTAATGATGTATGGCAGCTGTACAAATCAGCTACAGCTACACCTTTCACTAAGCAAAGTTAGGGTGCATCCTACAGATGTTCTGTCACTCAGGACTTGCTAAAGTAAGCATGAACCAGGGAAATGTTAAAGTTTATGCTTGATTTTAAGCAGGTGATCAATACCACTAGTTTCACTGGGTTGATTTGTACTTAACTTCAAACATATGTTAGATATTCCCCTGCAGCCTCACTCCCTTATAAAAATCAAGCCATAAACCGTTAAATCAATGAATTTGTTTACTTTGGTTGAGCTGGACTTACATGTATGGACTGGATATTTGAGTAAAGGGTGCAGGATTATAATAAATAGCAATCACATTTGACATACAAACTTTAACATATGCAGTCTCTTTGGTTTATGAATCTGACAAACTCATAGCCTGCTGTGGTGTGTTTGACACTACATGGGTGTATGAACTGCATGGCTAATCAGCACTTGTTCTTTTCTCAGTTTGCTTACAAGTATAGTATCATTTACCTTCCCAAGATACTCCTATCAACCGGATGTTTATTGCACTGGAGGAGTTCCTCGTGACATGAGGAAATATAAGTGCTTTGTTTCCTTCCTGTAATCAGTATCAATCAAAGAAGGATTTATATTTTCTGTTGGGGACAGGAACTGATATCCCTACTTTGTCATAATTTGCCATCAAGCTAAGGATCTTAAACTATAAATTCAATGATCCACGTTAGTTTCCCAAGCAGATGTGTCTCTGCACAGCTGTGCCTGCATCTGGGGAGAATATGGATAGTTTCTTTATGAAGGCTTATTATAAACCTGGAAGTATTTGTTGGATTTGTATTCACTTTAACAAGGTTCATATGGGTGCCGAGCAATGAGATAGTTGCACCTGTATGGTTTATGACATCTGAAACTTGGGAAGGCTTGTAAAATCCAAAGCTTTCATGTCATAAGTCATTTGGCTTCAAGTTTTCTTTTTTTTCCCCTTCTTTCCCCTCAAGAAATTTAACAAACTTTTGTTAACTTTCTTGAATCCAGTGTTATCTCTTAGACATTTGGAGTTAAATATTGAGAAGCCAAGCTTGCCCTGAGTGGGAGAAGCCCACCAAAGCGGTGGGATTTAAACTGAGGCTGAATGTCCCATTCATGTCCCACACATTTTACACCCACTTCCGATATGCTGCTTTTCCACTATTTTGATTACCTTTTCTAAAATAGAATCTTGTAAAAAAAGAAAACCAAACAAAAAACAACCCTCCATATGAGTAGTTACCCAGCTGAACCTTCTGGAGGAAGAGATGCTGGCTAGTTGTTGCTGTGCAGTGTTGGCCTGCACTACTTACTTTTTGTAAGCTGCATTTTGCATGCAAGTTTCTTCTTTTGGGTGCTCTGAAGCCAAAGACCAGCAGATCTCATATCCTCCAGGCCTTATCTTGTGGTTTATCTTTCTGATGCTGCTTCCCCTTCTTCACGTGTCTAGCCCCGAGAGTTTGTGCTGGAGACTGCACCAGTTGTGCACTCCAAGTATGACAGGAGAAGAGTATGGTTAATCAAAACCTCTGGCTAGATGGGACACACAGCAGAGGGCATTTACTTTGTTTGCCTGGGGGAGAAAGAGAGGAGTCCTGCGTGCCATCTAAATCATAAACCATCTAGAGTCGCTTGGAGAAGCTTAGGCTCCCAGTTTAGGTGTTCTGAGTCACTCTGCAGAGGAAACCAGCTTGCTGTTGACTACAGAGAAACTCAAGCTTCTATTTTAGGGATGCAAGTTGAATACCACTGTGAGTACCCCTGAGATGTTAAGTCATTGAGAACAGCAAGGAAATGCTGCATAGCAAGGACAAAGCTGAAGTTTGTATGCACCTACCATCTTGCAGGTCCACCTGGTCACTGAGACCACAGAGGAAGGATAGGCATGATTGGATTCCAGCTCTTATTCATCAAAGTTGAGGCACAGCTGCTTATTTATACCCAACTGCTCCAATGAAGTTTCTGAGAGAGACTGTTCATTAGGAAAGGCAGTGACTGCTCCTATGAGAAGAGCTTATGGATGTGATTGGAATACAGGTGGCAATCCAAATACAGATCTTTCTTTGTTCCAGTTCAGCCTGCGGCAGCATGCCCTGCCAAGAGGAGTAAAAATCTCCATCTTTGCATGCTTTTAGGCAAAGAGCTGCTAGGAAGAAATTGATATATTTGAATTCCGTTTGGGACAGGAGAGATGAACTAGATGGTTCCTTGAGATCTCTCCCAGCATTATTTTCAGTAATCCTTCTAGGAGCTCCTACCTCTTAAAATGAAAGTAAATTGGGGTTGTTGGCATTGCTCAGTATCCTGTTGTCCAGGGGAAACAGGGCATGTGGTAGCACTTGAGTAACACTCAATGTCTCTCACCTACTGCCCACAGGAAAATGTGGTGATAAGAACCTCTGCTGCAAGGGGAGACAGATTTTCAGTTCTTCAGCAAAGGTTCTCCTATCTTTAAGACAGTGATGAGAAGGAAAAACCTTCAGTAGCAAAGGTTGGGTCTAGATGAGCTTCACCCCATGGTCAAGCAGAATCTGTGCTGCCTTAAAAGTCATAAAAACACTATTTTGAATATATTCATTAAACCTAGTGGTTCTGGTTTTGACCTACTGCTTTGCATGAAGCCTTCTTTGCACAGTTGTGTGGTATTTCAGGGAGTTCTAAGCAGAGCTCTTGTCCTTCCTTCAAGGAGAGTGGAGGGGGAAGGAGAAGCTTTTAGGGAAGATGAGCAGTTCATTTATGGAAATGACTGTCCAGCTGTACTCTGGCTAGTTGATCTGTATTCATTTTATTAGAAGTGGTTGCTTTTACTCATGTTGCAGCCCATGGGTATAAATGAGGCAAGCCCATTTCACATCACAGTCTTCCCACATTCTGAAGTCATCAGGGGTCCTTAGAGGTGATCAGTGTGAGATAAAAGTGTAATTTACTGCTGTCTTCACCTCATGTAATTGAGAGCAGTGACACAGGGCATCAGTTTCAGACGTGCATCTGTCACGGGCTGTAAAGAGACGGAGGTATACTTGTTAAAACTCTGTTTATGAGAACTCAGCCAAGTCTCAGGGTCAGAGGGTAAATATATGCTTTTTTACTCTTTGTTTTTCTTATTTCTGGTTTTTTTTTTCCCCAGGCATCTGGGTTTTGGCCTCACCTTGCTGTAAACAATCCTTGCGGAAGCTGCTGTTTTACACAGCTCTTCAGCACAGTAATTTCTAGGCATATTCTCAAAGGACTGTGCCTAACTGGCATTTTTTTATTGCCATCTTAGCAAGTCTTTCTCCTGATGTATTGATTTCCTAACTTATCTTTACAAAAGGCTCAAATGCTTCTGAATGAATACCATGCCCAGAGGACATCCTGCATCAGTGGTCCCTGACTTGGGGTGGGGAGAAACTCACTCCTGAGCCAGAAAGGTTGCACCTCCCTGCAGGTAGAGGTTCAGGTGCTCAGGCAGCCCTGAACTGAGTCAGTTGAGCCTGTGTCTGGGGTATTATTCATGACCTGTAAGTCTTGGTGGCTGGCGGAGCCACTGCCTTCTGCCTTTAGGTGTCAGCTCAGTGGTCTGGGGACTTCTCCAGGAAGCATTCCTGTGACCTGCTTCAGCTGCTGCTGCATTCTGGGGTCTTTGTTTAGTCAGATGTGGCGGGCTAAACTGAGTAACAGGGCTGGGAGAAAGAAGGGAATGTTTCCTTCAAGTCAGAGCATCAGGGACTCCTCCTTCCACATTTCTGCCCTGCAGCAGGAGGAGGGGATACCACAAGTGGACTGAGACTTCAGGCCCTGCCTGTTGCTGCTATCTTAAAATCACCTGGGAGTTGTATTTAGTCAAGAAAAGCCCTGCCAATGCAGATGTCATGGACATCACTGTCTTCTTCAGTCTCTTCTATTCTTTGCACACACAACATCAAAAGCTGTTGACAGTTCCTCTAACAGAGGTTCAGGAACCTTCAGCATGGCAGTAATGGGCAAACTGGACGCAGCTGGCCTTCCATTGGCATCAGTGAACAGCGAAAAGGATGTCCTCCCATGGGCTTAATTTCAGAAGGAAAGGGGAGGAGGTAATTCTTCTATGAGCTATCATCCTACTGCCAGAATTGAATCTCCTTTACTGGCTTCATTGTAGTGGTAAAAATTAAATACATTACCCAGCTGTTAACTTAGTACAACATCCAAACATAGACCAGGTCTACAAAAACCTGGTGCTCAAGTGGACGACAGTGGAGGGCACAGGGTACCCCAACCCATCACATGCCTGTGTGTGCTAGTCTGCTCACTTCTCTTTGAAACAGGAGAGGTGTATGGAGGGGGGCTCCTGTCCAGCACAGCCACCCCAACTGTTTCCATTGGTTTTAACTTTTAAAATTGTGGTGACTTCCACTGCCTTTGTTTTTTTTTTTTTTTTTTTTTTTTTTTTTTGTTAAAAAGAAGCTGCAATAATAGAGTTGTCAATGGAGCACACAGGAGCTGCTTCACAATAACAAGCGTATGTTCTACTTTCCTTTTAGATTTGAATTCTGCCATGTGTGTTTTCTTGTGGTTTTGAAGTCAAAAGAGACATTGTTTTCTAGCCTAGGCTTCCCATGGGGCCCTGATTTCTAACTGTATGTGACTTCCAACATTCAACTAATTCCTTTGCGTGTTAGTGAAACCAGAACCTTTGATGGAAACTCAAAACCAAATCACAGCTTGATACCGTGATTCACACTCTCACAAGTTGGGCTGGGCTGGAGATGTGCTTCTACTGCAACTCAGACCAGCCTGCCTGGGAAGGTTACTGTTGATACATCAACATCAAGGGAGTTGAACTGGTTCTTTTCTGCCCATCTTCAGCAGAGGGGAAGTCCAAGGGATAAAGCCCTGTGCGTTTGCATTTCCATGGGCAGACTGTGCTGGACTTGCATGATGGAGGCAGCCTGTGCTGTGCAACTAAGGTGCAAGAGAACTGCTGGGTAACAGTGAGGATAATTAATTACTGGGAGATTTTAACCAGAGATAAGTAGCATCCTCTCTTGCTTGAAGTCTTTAAACTGGGTCTGCATCCTTCTGTGTGAAAGGGGTGCTGTCACCCAGATGTTATGGCTGAGTGAGTGCAGCTTGCTCTTAAGGGAAGAACAGGCAGGATCGCGCTAGGGTGCTGGGCAGATGAGCAGTGAACCAAGTACCTCTGGGATCTTCCCATGTGCCAAGCTGCTTTGGGTGAGAGGTGAGTGATAAGTTCTCACTGAAAGTTTTGAGCCCATTTCAGAGTATGATACTTTTGACAAAAAGTAATTTTGGCAGAGGTATGAGGAAGGAGGATTTACCAACTGGTTTGAGGATGATGCCTGTGCTATGCAGAACGCTTGGGTTATTCCTTGGATTAGAAAGGATTAGAAATATGCCTGGATTAGGCAGATGTAAGATTTAGGCTACTTTTTCGTGTATGCTGTCAGTGCAGGAGTGTACATGGGGGGGGTCTGTGTAGTAAACCCAAGTTGGAATTTGTGGCTGTTTGCCATGAATGTGGATGCTTCCAGCGCAGCAGTAACACTGACATAACTCATCCTGTTCAGGATGCACTTGAGTATCCACAGAACTTCATGCAGGGTAGATAGTGTCCTGTAAGCTCACATCTGAGCTGTCTGTTCATGGGCTTTACCACGCAGCTAAACTGCCAGTGCCTCCCTCCCTCTCTCAAGACTAGTGTTTGTTGAATTGGAAGTGGCTCATGCAAGTGGTGACTCGTGCCTGGGTCTCCTGTGTTTTGGGCAGTGTTGTGCTCATCGGGCTGATCGCTGTTCAGGGGAAAGGGACTGGACTCCTCCTGCTGCTGCTCCTCAGTGAAAATTTTCTAGGGTCTCTATTTCATTCTGAAGCAACTGTTGAAACCCTAATGCTTCCAGCAGACCTGAGTTATTCTCCCTCTTGAGCTTGCCTTGTGTTATGGGTTTCAACATGAGGAAGAAATTGGGGAGGAGAGAGATTCCTGGGGCTTGCTTTTTTTGATTCCTCTTTCTTTCTTTCTTTTCTCTCTAAAATGCTTTTTGGGCTAGATTCTTTCCAAAATCTGGCTGACATTCAGTCAAATAGCCAGTGCTTGGCTATGGTTCCTGGACCCAAACCCGCCTCTCAGGATGCCCAGCACTAAGTCCTGGCAGAGGACTCGGCTCAGGGGATCTGATTCAGTGCAGCCATATAAATTATCTCAGGCTGAACTGAATAACTGCAAGATGCTCTTGCTGCTGTCCCATCTTGTCCATTGTCAGCGTGGTTGCTCTCAAACTTTGTGCCACATCTTGGTTGCGCAGTGTGATGCTCCTGGGGCTGCATCACACCCAGCTATGCAGACTTGATCTCTGAATCCCTATATATGTACATATGCAGCAGTCAGATGCATAGTGTTTCTTTTAAACTTTCAGCCAAGGTAGTCAAAGCATCTATTAAACAGGATCAGCTCTTCACAGGGGTAGAGAAACTGAGGCACAGAGAGGAAACAACTTGTTTATGTTGCAATGAGGTCAGTATCAGGACAGTTGGGAACAAGCCCCCAACTGCTTTCTCCCAAGAGCTGCCATCAAAGCTTGAGTCCTGCATTTTAACCCCATCTGAAAGCAGAAATCCCAGTTAGGCGCTGGGAGTCTGATTGTCATTTACAGTAAGGAGCAGCAGAGCAAATGAGATTCAGTCCTTGGAATTTTGACAAAATTGTCACCAAAATAAGAAACACTTAAAATTGAGTATAATAAAAACTCATCATTTAGCAGAATCAGATGTTCAAAGAATTATCTTTGGAGGCCTTCTTAGACTGCTTTGGTAAGGAGCAAAAAGAACCAAGGCAGAGATTTCCTTCTGGTTTGCGTTCTTTTGCTATGTCCCAAGTACATTAAATTGAACAAAAACATGTGACAAGATTCAACTTTGTTGCTCAATGTCAGCTCTAACTGAAGCAGGCAGGCAAGCTGCTACATGATATGGTGTCTGGATGAAGTCTTTCTCTTAATTACTGACAGCTATTGATATACCAGTCTTCCTGAGACAATACAGTGAAATTTTCCATCTTGGTAGGAATATTGTTGTCCCCCCAAAATGCTTGAAATTGCTGCAATCAAAGGGTACTAATAATGAGAATTAATGATCAAATCCGAGATGCAAAGCTGCTTCCACCAGGAAGGGAGTAGAGGGGCACGACAGCAGCACTGTCCTAAGCTGGGGCACATCTTCCTCTTGTCTGCTGTCTGAAAATGCTTTTTGGCTCGGAAAACAGCCTTAGGGCTGATGAAGAGTCTGAGCAGGGCAATAGTTTGTGGTGTCAAAAGCTTTGAGACACAGGTTTAACTCTGTAACCTCTCGCTGTTTGTAGAGGAAGGTGGGCGTTGGGTGAGCTGGGGCTCCTTGCTAGGGCAATGGTGCCGCAACCACATGCCGCTCCTGGTGAGCTGTTCAGTGCTTTCTTATCTCCTTGTGTACAGCAGGAAAAGGGAAGCAGTAGGAGGAAGTGATTTCTCACGCGGCTTTGTATTTGCTTCTAATTAAACGTTGCTGGTCGAACTCTGTTTTCCCACTTTTCACTACTGGCCTGGGATGGTCCATCTGAATCACCCCGGTGCTGTTCTCAAAGCTGACCACACACATGCACGCCCAGTCTGGGGGCAAGCTGGAGTGACTTCCACAGGGAGATAGCAAGTAATATGCAGCAGTTAATGGAGTAAGCCTCATGTTACAGTGAGCTGAAGCAAGCAAGAGGGCTGATTACTTTCAAGCAAATAAAATCACCAAGACTAGAGAATTCATTCTCCAGTTTTATACTTTCCTTCTGGCTGTAGCTTGCGTTGTCTAGACAGGAAGATGTGTGCAATCAACTTTAAAGATGCAGCTTTATACCTCCCAGGGGAGAAAAAACTAAATTCCTGACAGACAAAGCTCTTTTGGGATGAATGGGAACCAAGTTCCTCTCTTCTTCTCTCTAAGGAAATCAGCCTCTGTGTTACACAGGTTCTTGTTGAGGCTTTTCTGAAACCTGTCTATTGAAGAGGCAAAGGCAGAAGCTTGCAGTACCAGTGGAAGCTGAGGTACTATGGCTGGTGAGATGTGTTACCATGCGCTCGTGCTGTTTGCAGAACGAGGTCAGCAATACCTGCAGGAAGACAGAGCACAGGGGGACAGAGACTTCTGGTTTCTCAATGCACTTTGGCTGCCCATCCCCTGTGGGGACAAATCACTGCGCCTTTCTGCCCTTGCTTCCCCATGTAAGAATAAGGGGTTATCTCCTGTGAATCCTTCTTTCTCTTGCTAATAATATAATTTGGTATAAAATATTATTTAAATTCAACTAAATGTGTCCAAGATTCAAAGATCTAAATTCTGCATGTTTTACTAAATTCACTCTGTATATACATATGTTGTATCTGTAGGTGACTACCTATGGAATCTTTAAGGAATTAGCATCTCTTTCTGCCTGTGCTGTCAATTTATGACTTGATTATAACTAAGCAGTGTTGCAGGCTTCACTTGTGCAAAGGGATTTGCTGTTCTTGCAGCCCTGTGTTTTTAAACCTCATAGCCAGAGGCAGTGCCAGCTGCATGGGTGCAGGGTTTAGTTCATCTGAACGCTGAAGTAGGGAATGATTTAGATGTGAATTTTAAACTCTGGCTTTAAGTGCTTGTGCGTTTTGAGCTGGGGTCTTAGTTTGTAAGAACTCAGTTTTGAAATAGCACAGGGTTAAAAAAAAAGTGTTGTTTCATATGCCTAATGTGTGGTCTCGATGGCTGCGGTTGCTGATACTGTCACAGGAGCTGTGTTCAGGGGGGTAACTGAGCTGCCAATACACAGGAGCTAAATTTTTTGCATGCAGAATTACACACGTGCCATTCCTGAAAATGGCACTTCAATACCCCCCTCTCCCAAATTTGACTGGTATTGATCCACAGAGGGAGTACAGAATGAATGAATTTTATTTATGCAGAGGTGAGCCAATGATTTTAATCATGCCACACATTTCCATTTTGTTTAGAAACCAAATCGTAGCAGCAAACCAAACAAGAAAAGTCTTGTTTTCTGAATGATGTTATTTGTTTATCTGCCAAAGTGCTTTGCATTTCCTCAGGTCACAGACCAGCCCATGTCTGGCTATGCTAATATTATAAGAGTTATGCAAAAGCAAAGTTTAAGAAAAATCTTTCAACTGAAAGAAATAGGATCTTAAAATCCCAAAATAGAGTATGGAAAGGTACACATCATGTCTGGCTTCTCTTTCCCCTTGTGGCAAATGTGACTCAAAGGAGTTGGGTTTTTTCCAGCTCGATCTGTGTACAGTTTGGGGGAGTTTTATTGTGAATAGGTCACCTTATAATACACAAAAATATTTCCTCCCAGAGTTCTCTATTCATAAATCTCTCTCAATTCTCACTCTCTAGAAACTGAAATCCGGATGGTTTTGTTTTCTTCATGGAAAGAAGAGTGAAAAAGAGTGAAGGAACACCTTGGTGTGGGGCTGGTCCCCTGTTCTTGTCTGTGCTGCATCTCCTGCTGCAGCTCCCCTCAGGCAGCTGCAGGGCAAGCTGCTGTCCCCCTTCTGTCAGATGAGCAGAAGAGTAGGGCTGAAAACCTGAGACTTTAGAGCACTGTGGTTGTTGCTAAAGAAGGAAAGAAAACGAATGTCAAAGTAGTTATTTAAAAAATGTTTTCAGTCTTCACTTCTCTGTAGGATTCTTTAAGGGCCACTTTTACTTCTTTGCTCTGCCAAAGAACAGATTGTCATTATGGTTAAATACTAAAGCAGCTGCCTAGCATAGTGGAGGTGTTTATCGAGAGTACCAGTCTCTCATAGTTCCGTTTTGAGGAGGGGCATAGATCTGAAACCTGCCTTTAATGTGTTCTTTCATTCTAGCTCATGATGATTTTTTTCTATATAAAAATACATCACAAAACACTAACTAATTTCTGTCTCTGCACAGTAGGGTTAGCGTCACTGTAACACTGATAAACAGAGAGGTTGCATGACATGACTGAAGCTGTGTAGTAAATTGGTTGCAGAGCTGGATGAAAAACTGATTTTAAAGTTCCTGGAGCATTTCTGTGGGTTGTCTATCTTTGTCTTTTGTTCCTAAGTCATCCTGATGAGTTCTTAGCAAGTGAAAGGTAGATGGAAATGTTTATGGTTAAATGATCATCTATAATATCCTTTAAAACTTAATCAATTAACTGAAGATAAGGACACACCCTTTTCTTATGGGGATGCTTGTCACTTTTATATATATTTTTCTCTTTGTATTTCTTTTTATAAAGCTCTTTTCATTTGACAGTGAAGTCATCCCAAAGCATAGCCATAATGCCATAAATTACCAAATAATTATATTACTTTCTTCCACTGATCAAACAATTTATTTCAAATCTGGTCCTGTGGAGGACCAGAAATCCTTTTACTCCGTGTTTTATACCCCTTTGTCCAGCAGATGAAACAAACATTGCCATATGAACATGCAATCAATTCCTCTCTTCATTAAGTATGTATACATTTATACAGACACACACTCATGCACATATGTATTATTAGAAGACCATGAGTATTTTTGCCTTGGGAACTCATTCTATACATGAGCAAACACCACTCAAAATTACTTTTAAAGGTGGCCAGTATTAAAAACTGTGTATGTAGCCAGTTCTGTTACAGCTGCTACTGACTGTGCTCACTGGGGGCAGATTTTCCTTTGTAATTTATTATCTGTTTTCCTCCATTCCAGTCTCTCACCTAGAACTCTGGGATTTTGCTCTGCCAGGAGGGAGGGTAGAGTGAAAGCTGCTTTGCTGTCACTGTAGTAACTGCTCCAGCCCAAAGGATCCTCTCGTCATCTTAGCTGGATCCACAAAGAATTACTCTGTCAGGCATGACAATAAACATGCTCAGTACTTAAAAAATGCTCTTCTCTCCTCCCTCTCCCCTTGTAAAGACAAAATGGCTTTTGCTCATACAATGGCTTTTTATTGAAGGCCAGGAAATCTTGGATTTTGAAAGCACCATGCTTAGGATGAGTTTCAGTATGGCTCCCAGAGGACCTGGGCTTAATGTGCCTCCATGGATAAATAGGGGGTGATTCTTGCATTCATGCCTATTCCAAGTAGGTCTGTCATTTTGACCTCTGTTGCCTTTAATCTTCCATACACTCTATACATTTTTAAATCTCCCCATGGCTGGCATTGTGTACATCACATTCTTGGCAGTGCTGCTTCTCCAGTACCAGCCCTTGTGCTTGCTGTCCGACTCCGCTCCTCCAGCTACCTCCCAGAGCCAAGTGGCATGTCTGCACAAAGCCTTGTACCCTGTTTTCCCTCCTCACCATCTCCTGAAGCTCTGTGCGAGTGAGTTATCGTAGGTGTCTGAGCTGCGGCCGGGCTGGATTCTGTAATTCTTTCTTGCACAACTCTCACTTAAGGCCTGTTGACTTCAATGGGGCTATTCATGTAAGTGGAGGCTACAGATTCAGGCCCTTGGGTTGTAAGGTCTCTGGGGCATAGGCCCTGTCTTTGTATGCCTTGCAAATATGTGCTAGATGAGTAATGATAGCTCAGAAGAGTGAGTGTTGCTTTACATTTGCCATACTGGAGGAAGGTTGCCAGGGTTGCACTGATGCTGCTTGTGGTCCCCTTCCAGGGGGGAATTAATCCTTCTATGCAAAGATACCTCCTGCTGACTGGTGAAAAGAAAAAAAACCTGGTTTAGCCATGAATACCATTAGCTTAATCTTCTTTTCTCTGATCTTCCAGTGCTATTTGTTTTGTATGGCTTCATCAAGGTTTTGTATGTGGACAGAATAATTGAAAACAAATATAGCATGTCTCAGACCATAAAGTTCCCTTTCAGCTGGATCACTGGCTGTGCGGTAGATAAATGTCTGGGTTTCATTTTTGGTTATGTGAGAATGGTTTGATTTGTAATTTTGAATGTTAATATAGAAGAGGAAATTTCCTCGTCTCCTGGCCTATGGAGGCATTCTGGCTTTCTTGCTTCTCTTGCAGCAAATGCTGTTTATAAAAAGGTTATTTAGTACAGAAGAGTATGTTTATGTCCTTGAACCCTAGAGGCCCCAGTCTCTAAGGTCAACTAAGACGACCTTGTGCTGTACAGTCACAGAGCGAAAATGCCATCTCTACCTATACAGATGGTATTTCAGTGCAGTGCAAGAGGGATGGCTGGGGGTAAATCAACAACTGGAGGAAGGGTGAGTTTCTCAGAGCAGTGAATCAAGACCAGTCCATCTAAGTGATTTCAGGAGAACAAGAACGTATTTGCTGTTAATACCACTTAAGAATTCTGCAGACAGGGAGATTTTGTAGGGTGGAGATGTAGGTACTAAAAACGAGCATCTTCCCTGGGCAAAGAGGCTGATGAGCAGAGCATGCAATGCTGTGAGTGTTGGAGAAGTTGATGCTGGTGTTTGGGGCTTGATTTAGGAAGTTTGGGCATAGGTGTTGATAACTGGGTAGAAAATGAGACAACAGAGGGCAAAGAGAACTTTGAAGATGAAGGCAGGCAGCTTATGTCTGCTATGAGGGGGATGGAAAGCAGGAGAGATGGGAAGCTTGGTGATATGAGCGAAGTGGGAGGTTGGAAGCACAATCCTTCTGGCTGGGTTTGAAATGGATGTGAGCTGGGGCAAGACTGCTCGTGCCAAAGCCAGAGAAGGGGATGTGGCAGGGATCATTAGTTTCTGAAATGTTTATACATGGTTTAACTTTTCAGTTCTCAAACTCACAGGCACATTCACTAGATACTTCCTGTTTAAGGGGGAAAAGAATGTTACTTGTTCTAACTGCAGCTGAAGTAGGAATCAGAAGCTGAGCTGAGGCAAGGACATTTTACTGAATGTTAGGCTGGACAGAAAGTAGGGTTTGCAAGTTGAGTGTCACATAGGGACTGATTTAAAGCCCCCTGGGTCAATGGGCATCTTCCATTAGCTTTGACAATGTCTGGAGAGGGCGCATATGAGAGTACTATGCGTATAAATGCAAGCCGGAGACTTCTGTCCTTACCGTGTTTCCTGCTGACAGGAAGCAGGAATCACTGCCCAAGGCTGCAGGTGCAGGGAATCAACATGGCTTTGCAGTTTTATCCACCCAACAGAGAAAAATCCTATGAACCTCATTTAGGAATCAGTCACTGCAAATGACACAAGTGTACTCAAAAGTGTATCTTTTGAGGGGATTTATCAGTCTGTTTTGGAGACAAGAAATTTCTGGTAATCAAGAGCTTGTCTGGTACTTTTTTATCTTGATATATTTAGTATAATAACTATTAATTGCATGGTTTCCATTATCTCCCCTCCCTATGTATTGGACTCCAACAAATACTTTTAAGAGAATGTCTGTCTCTGAGAGTAGGAGAGTCTGTACTACAGATAGCTTTATGTTTATCTCCATATCTGTATATATGCCTGTAGATAATTTGGTTTCCTGACATGAAGGCGTTGCAAGTCCTGTGTGATAACAGATTTTTTAATGTCTTGCCAGCTTCACGGTTACATGGAGAACAAACCCTTGGGCCTTCAGATCTTCATTGGGACAGCGGATGAACGGATACTTAAACCTCATGCTTTCTATCAAGTCCATCGTATAACGGGAAAAACCGTCACCACCACCAGCTATGAAAAAATCATTGGCAACACCAAAGTTTTAGAGATCCCACTGGAACCCAAAAACAACATGAAAGCAACGTAAGCACTTTTCTTTTTACTAGCAAAGTTGAGGAGGATTAAATTGTCATTTGAAGTTCCTTCTCCTTGGAAGGAGTCACTTAAATGAATAATGATGCCTGCTCTGGAGGTACTCCCCTTTCCAAAGCATTGGAATGATATGCGAGTGTAAGACCCTTTTTAAGAGCACATGAGCAGCAGTTACAAGCACCTAGGTAAAAGCTGCTTAAAGAGTTACCAGTCATCAGCTGACGATGCAGGTATTTTTTACTCTTAACACCAACTGACTGTATTGCAGTCATGTGTCATCTTCAAAGTTAGAATGGGGCACCAAGGAAAACAAGATTCTGATCTAAAGTCCTTTTGCTGCAGGGACACAGTGAGTAGCAAGGAGCAGTAGGCAGTGGAGGAAAGGTGTACAATTCATTTTGGATTTGAAGAAACAGAAAACATCTCTTCTGAGCTCAGCCAAGTGCTCTGGCCATGAAATCGCAGTCTCCTGTTGTAATAAGTTAACAGAAAAGCAAGTACAGGCACATCTTTTCTGTATTACTCCCTCCAGTTTTATGGAGGCAGAGGGATGAGGCGGGCACCAGACTGAAACTTCAGGCTTGAACGTGTGCCAGGCAGTAAGAGAGTGATTGCTCTGCAGAGGGAAGAGCTGTATCTCCATCCTTCAGAGGATACTGACAAAATTGGCTGAGCAGCTATGTTTTTAAGCCCCCTGTTCCATCACAAAATGCACATTCTTTCTTTATACATAACCTTTTTTTGGTCAGAAAATATACCTCATTCCTAACAAGTAACCCTGGAGTAATAAACCCCTGCACACATGCAATGGTGAGGAACAATGTGGGTGTAGGCAACAGCTTGGGGTTTATGCCTCCCAAAATGTGATTTTAATTCATATCAAAAGAAGAAAAATGGTCTGTCTTTAAAATTGATATCAAAATGGGTTGTCAGTGCCTGTTTAATAACAGTGCTCACTGCATCCTCTGAGGAGTGTTGCTGAGCTTAGATTCTCTAAATATTAATTGCCACATTCTCTTAACATAGGCAAGTGTGTTTGCTGGGTTACACTGGACTCTTAAGAACTTAACCTGCACTTACACCAACTTTAAGTTGCAATGCTGGTTCAAGCAAACCTAATCTCTTTATTGCTGCTCAGCCCCATTCCGCTCCCTACACCCTCCCTTTCTGCAGGGACTTGGTGAATGGGAGCAGAGAACCATTTTCTGCTCTGCCAAGCTATTCTTTGGCTGGGAACAACATTCTTGGGCTCTGGAGGATGACCCAGTGACCTGGGCCAGGGCTGGAGAGCCCAGCTCTAGTGGTAGCTCCTACTTTGTTCCAGAGAAGGAGAGAGCGGTTTGGTTGCTGCTTTGGAGCTGAGTTCAGTGCTTGCATTACAAACTGAGGCAAGATGTGCCTGGGTGGTACGTGCAATTAGCTGGTTCAACTGCTGTGATTCCCATGGAGCTGAACTAATTTGCCCAGGTGCAGGCAATAGCTGCTGTGCAGTCTCTAGACACTGAGCTGTTTGGAGAGTTGGTGGTGGAGGCTTTCATGCTCTCTAGCTCACAGGGGACTGCAGCACAGGCTCAGCTTATTGCCTGCCTCAGTGTGCACTTCTGGTTCTGATTCACCCTCCCTGTCCCAGTGCGCTGGGATGAGCTCTGCCATGTTTTCCCTCCTGAAGGAGGGAAACAAGACTTGAGGGTTTAATGTTTGGAGAGTGGCTTCTGCTGTCGCCAGGGTAAAGGCCACCCCTAGCCCTCAGCTGGGACATGCTTGGGACACACTGAGCCACCAGGCCCATATCCCTTGGGGAGGGATCCAGCAGCATCCCTCACTCACCGTATGTCTGGGATTTCTTCCTCTGGAATTGCTGAAATGGCAGTATCTAGATCCTAAGTTGAGCAATATTTGGAGCTGCTCTTAACACAGGGATCAAACCAGCTTAATCCTCTTGACTGTCACCTATTTCCAAACTGTTTGAGAGCAGCAGAGTTAAGCTAAACAGCATGTGTGTTTGGCAGCATTGACTGCGCAGGGATTTTGAAGCTGAGGAATGCAGACATCGAGCTGCGCAAGGGAGAGACAGACATTGGCAGGAAGAACACCCGTGTCCGGCTTGTCTTCCGTGTGCACATCCCTGAGTCCAATGGCAGGATCATCTCTCTGCAAGCAGCATCAAACCCCATCGAATGCTGTAAGTATCTCCTGAGATTTGATCCTTCTCTGTCTTTGTAACAACGAATGTCTTGTCCCTCTGCCTCAGGCTGATGCAGTGGAAAAAACCCAGTGTGTTCAGATAGACTCAAAGTGCTCTGCTTTTCCTGCACGCTGGGTCTGTGCCACCATTTGAGTGACCTGCAGCTCCTACCTATATGCCCTCACTTGCCTGAAACAAGCTTTGGTGGCAGGTGGCTCTTCATGGTACTTAGAGTTTGTGAGGACGACAAGGGACTTTGGGGCTTTGCAGAGTTTGTGTTGCTGGCTAGCGGGTCTTTTCTCCCTTTGAGAGCAGGAGGCCAGTGTGAGTATGTATATAGGGGCATATATACATTCCCCTTGTTTGCGTATGAGCATGCAAGCTGTCTGCCTTCCTGGGAGGGGATTCATTTTGAGTGGAGGCACAACCAGCACTTATTATCCGCAAGCTGGCAGGTGGTTGAGGGCTTTGAATTCAAACCTGGGCCAGATCCCAGCACTGTGGCCAGTCCTGCCTGCCGAAGGGGTGACCTTTGATATGAGCTATGGCAGGAATGCAACTGAAATGGAGAAACAGGTTTGATGTAGAGGCTCAAGAGCATCCATCCCAGTTATTGTTTTGTGTAGATGTCGGTGCTAAGGGGTGTACAGCTCAGGAGGCTGCAGCTGAAGCAGGGAAAGCCTGGGTTGTTCTGGTATTCCCCTGAGGGATAGAAGAAACTCCGAGGTTTGATTTGAGGGGCAAATCCTATCAGTATGTAAGCTGAGAAACCTGCACCTCCCACTCATTTCAATGTACAGGATCCTGAGAAAGAGGCCTCTGATAAGGTGCCACCTGTGTCACAGTCATTTCTGGAAGGGCTCTACCCGCTTTGCTGGTTCATGTGCATCCTGTGATGCTTTTTGTTGGTAAATGGCAAATTTTCAGTGGTTTGGGGATTTCACAAATACACAATGAACAGTTTTCCTCTCCCTTTGCTAAATGACTCACCCCTTTAGCAGAACCTATCTTGCTGTAAGTCATGTGAAGAAAGTCATTGAAGAGTTTCTTGTGTGAGTTCTATTTATTGAGATGCAGGCTTTACTTAAATAACTGCTTAGAATAAGAGAGGAGCCAATTTTGGATGGGAAATTGAGAGAAATTGTGGTTAGTGAATTACTGATGGCAGCTTCTTAAAAATCAGTATAAATGAACAAAACAAGGCAAGGCTAAGGAGAGGATGATGGGTGTGTATGATCTTCTGGCAATGTTTATGAGAAGATACTGTCAGACCATTTTAGCAGCTGAGTGAAGTCTCTGGGCACTGTGATGGGGAAAGGAGTGGGAGTAGCCACCACCTTTCTCCATAGGAAACAGTTATGATCCTGTATGGGACCAGATGGCTTAAACAATAGTGGCCTCCACCCCAAACGTGTCCCTGCTGAAACAAAGGCCCATTTGCTAAAGGAAACACTCAACAGACTGCAGCTTCTGTGGATGGGAAGGCAACTGCGGCAAAGGATCACCTGGTTTCTCCCTCAGTTTCTTTTCTGAGTGGAAACAG
This sequence comes from Lathamus discolor, assembly GCF_037157495.1. Taxonomy (NCBI): domain Eukaryota; kingdom Metazoa; phylum Chordata; class Aves; order Psittaciformes; family Psittacidae; genus Lathamus; species Lathamus discolor. The sequence goes on along the minus strand of NC_088894.1, from coordinate 7,387,906 downwards.
CCCATTCCTGCCTGAAATGGGGAGCTACTTGGGTGGGGAAACTCAAGGTGTAACTCAGACATACAGGAAAACAGCACAAGCCCAGAGCAGAGGGTGGGTGGTCCCTGGCTCATGCAGGGAGCCCTGCAGATCACACCCCAAATTTGAGTTAGCCAGGCATTTCTAAGACCCTTCCACAACTGCGCTTGCTATTTGTGCCCATCACCAAAGATTATTCAAGCAGAAATCTGGTCATGGTTTACAGAATAAGATCACATTTTTCTGAACTGTATGCGCACACCTCATTTGCTGTGCAATGACTGCTATTTGTGGTGGCTTGGTTAAGGTGTCCAGGCATTTATTCTGAGTTGCGTTTGCTTTCATGAGTCTCAGGGGCATAAAAGAGCCAAGTGTGGAGATACCAGGATAAGTGGCTTGGTTTTCTATTTTTTATAATTGGAATATGAAAATGTTGGTTGCACAGAGGACAGCAAAGCTCCTATAGGAAAAAAGCGTTTGTTCCCCAAGTTAAAAAAGCAGTTTTATTTGTGTGGTACTGGGTATAGTGGCAGTTTGGAGAGATAAGTTAAGGACTGTTAATTTCTGAGCTCATGGAAGCAGAGTATAAAGTGATCTGGAGTAATAAGCTGCTTCCATTCAGTGTGTATGTTGCATATTTAGCCACATTTTTGCTTTTCAGTATGACTTCCTGGTCTCAGCCCAGTTCTGGGAAGTTGGTTAAAAACATCAGTTGGTTCAGACAGCATTAGTAATGCAGGCTAAGTCACCCTAGAGATGATAATCTGTTTCTTCCAGAGAATCCGCACATGTTGCGGAGCTGAGACTCAGGTATGCTCGGGTGCTCTGCCAAGAAGGGGCTTTCTCCTTGTGTCCCACTTCCCACCTTTGTGTGCTGCTAGGATTCTCCTTTGTTGCCTTTGTTTGCTTTTCCTTTTGGCCACCTGGGAATCCCTTATCTTCAGGGACTCTCCCGTAAGATCTCTCCTGTCTGGTACTTGTTAATAATATCCCGCTGGGAAAGCCCTAGTAAGTAGCAGATTTAAGATAACCGGCCATTTCCCTACCAGTGGGGCTCCCCTGAGAGCACTGTTGCTACCAACAGAATATCTGAGTGTTCTCCTCAGCAGAAGCTGATCCTGGCTAAAAACTCCCAGTGGTGTCAGCAGATCATTAGCTGCAATGAAGCAAGAACTGTGAAGTATCTGCTTTTCACAGGGCGATTTGGTTCCACCTCATCTGTGTCACATTCAGCACTTGACAGGTTTTAGGAGGGGATTTCACAGGTTCAAAGCATCATCCGGAGCCAGTTCCTCCCCAGGCAGCTGTGTGGGAGGACCGAGGAGGTGATACGTTGTTAAACGATCAGTTACGCCTTAAAACGGACCTCATATCCAGGCAAGCCTGCACATTCAGCAGCTCGCAGCTTTTTTCTCCTGTTGCCTGTCGATCCATTCTGAAGTCACTGAGGAGGCAAAGGCATTTGAAAGCCCTCCGATAATTGTAGCAACAGGTCATCTATTAGTTAGGGACAAAAAGCCACAGTCTTGTAGGTGTGGTGCTGGAAAGGTGAGAAGAATCCCTTCTCCTGGGTGTTGCTCCATACTGAAACGGCAGCAAGCCCTATAGGCACTGTGTGAGATGTCCCTGGGATGCAGAGCTGATGGGTCTGTGCAGCAGCGTGTTGCTCCTCTGCACACTTTGGTGCTATTAGTCACAGTGCAGTTGTGCCTGGCTGGGCTTTAGGCGTAAGCCAGCCTGTGTAGGTGAGCTGCTATCACAGAAGGTGTTGAAATCACATGTGTTCAAATACAGCCCTAATAACAACAAGCCACTTAGCAAATCACCCAAGGAGGGGTTTGCTGTTTGCAGACCTTATCATTGCTTTCAAACCATTAAGGAAATTTCTGTAACTACTAATTTGCTCTGATTTGCACTATGACCTGAAACTTATTTCTCAATGAGTGATTCTCTGGAGTTTCTGTTTCTCCAGAGGAGGAGAGTGTTTCTGCTCCTCAGCTGAAGTACCCATGGACCAGAGAAGGAGCAGTATTGAAGGGAGTTCAGAGTAGCCACATAAGCACCAGGAAGGTAGCTTGGTTTACTCCATGCTGTCAGCAACCAAAAACTGCTTTATGTGTCTGGTGTAAGGCTTAGGAGCTGTCATCCGCACTCTGTGATGGTTTTTATTCTAACGGATCCTGGTTAACTCTTCCCTTGTTTAGTGTAAGCTATGTTTGCTGATACTAAGCTGTGCTCATAAATCTCTTAAAATGCAAACAATTGCACTTGGCACGAGAGATGGAGTCTAAAATCTTGTTCTTATAATAGAATCCCAAGGTGGTAAAAAAACAAAACAAATAAACCTCATTGCTAAAGAACTGTGTGTCCATCTGAGGAATTTAAATAGTTTCTATTATTGACCATATTTTGTTCCACTAAATTGGGTCAAATATCTTATTTCCCTTTAATCAATTTCCCTGGAAGTTTCCTTTATTTTTCTCTCCTTCTAGTAGATTTTCCCATAATATTAGACAATCTAACCCTATGATATGTGACACATTAATAACTACAGAGGAAAGAGCTAGTCATGTAGAAGAATGTTGTCTTGGCAAACCAGCGAGTGCTTTTCCTTGGCTGGGAGTTGTGCTGGTTGGAATACAATGGCAGGCGAGAAAGAGCCCTAGTTTATTGAGACAAAAAAATAGAAACGAATGGTCTCTTTGCACTTGCGAGAGACCCATTTGCAAGTTTAATCATAACCACCATTATTATGTGATTAGAATGGTTTCCAGCTGAACTAAAGGAATTTCTTTTGCCTCTTTTATTTCAACTGCCAGGCAGTCACACAGTTTGCCCTAAATACAGCTGACACAAAACCCGGTGCTTTTCCAAGAGTGAAAATATTGTCTCTTACAGCACAGAATTTGAAAGCTAATTCCGACAGCATGTGCCACTTTTAATGTGCACCCAAAATATTTCAGTCTGGAAGGGCTGAGTCAGACAGAAGGAAAATGCCTGCCCTTTTTGCAGGCTGCAAGCCTTGCTATGAGGATGAGCTCCTGTTTACTTCTTGTCTTTGCAGTACCACAGTTGGTAAAAGCAAGCACCCCAGCATAATACGCAGAGCATGGATTTCTGAGCATAACTGAAGCTCATCAGATCTCCTCTGCAAGGGATTAAGGGGAAATGCTGTGTGTACCCACAGAGATGATTGACAGAGAAGTGAACCGAGGCCATGGTTTTCCTGTCATTAATCACACGCTGGTTTGGTGAGCTGGCTGCAGTTCATAGAAAGTATCATAGTTATCTGACACTGCTGCCATTAATGGTTGTCACTCCTCCTTTGCAAGGGCATCCTAAATTATGTGCAGAGAGAGATGGAGAAAAGCCCTCTATTTTTTGTGCTTTTTTTCTTAGATGGCTCTACACAAACTGCTGAATAAGTCTTGCTGGCAACAAATCGGAAACTGTTGTCATTCATCCTGGGTTCTTCTTTTCATAGTGTTTAGGTTTTCAAGGTTCCCCATCTAATCACAAGGGTTGGAAATTTGCTTTATTTACTTGATTCTCACCTAAGCGTTCCACTGCTCCATATGCCTACCAGGAGGTAAATCATCCCATCCCTCCGATTAGAAGATTGCTGCCCTCGAGGGTGCATTACCAATGTCTGTCTGCCTGCTGGAGATGTCTTCTGTCCTTGGTCCTCCCCTGGCTCTCTTACTGCAGCTCCCCAGCCTTTGCCTCTCATCCCACAAGAGAGCTCAGAGTGCTTCTGCATGTGATGCATGGGATCAAAGTCTCTCAGGACATTAATGTGTTGGATAAGCATTGGCCACACGAGCTCTCCTCCTGTCAGTCCTACCCCAGGCAGGCAGGTTGTGGTAATTAAACACAGTGTGACAGGAGGAATGAAATATTTACTTTGGCTCATTCAGGTTTGCACTGAGGTGGAAGAATTAATCCCACTACAAATTACACCTCTGCTATTGCTTCTAGGGTTTGGGGGGGGGGGGGGGGGGGGGATGGTGTTAGCAGTAGACATCCAGCTCTATCTGCTCGTCCCAGATCCAACAGAAATCAGTGGCTGGAGCCAAGAGCCTTTGGGGGTTTGGAAAGATAAGTCAGGAGTGGTGAGTCACGGCTTGAGGGCTTCCAGCAAGCTGGGATGAGCTGGGGCTGGCCTGGGCAGTGTAAGGGCAGGGAGTGGGTCCAAAGAGGGAACTGGGCATGTGGCCTGGGGAGACCGCTGCACTGGGGTGCAAGCCTGCACCTCTTTTAGGTAGCCACATTTTTGGGTTTACTTGGCTTGTGATGACAGTTTGAGGTAATGAGAGGTGATGCTAGCTTTGATCCCACTGAGCTGCAGGTGGGCCTCAGTCCTCCTTGTGATTGCCCAGGGTAAGTTCCCTCCTGAACTCTAGTCAGCTACGGGAATAACAGGTAAACCTAAGCTCTGGATTCAGTGTTGCAGCTGTCAGAGACTGTGTGGAGCATATTTCATTCTTGCAGCTATTCTTTGGCTTCTGTTTACACAGAGGTTTGCATGGAGGCTTTAAGCCGCTCTGCACAAGGTGGCATGGAGATAGTGCACTGATAGATGGAGGCTGTAGAGTATCTCTGCTCTGGAAGTGTTGGTCAGACGGTGCAGAGTTCACAAGCCTGTTCCTCCCGAGAGGAAGATCACATTAGTGTTTTTGCTTTGCCTTCATTACCCGATCCATCGTTCCTATTGCACATGTGGGGAGAGAGATTGCCGAGACGGTTCCTCTCTGGAGGCTGTTAAGAGACATTTAGCTTCAGCTAAGACTCCTCATAAAACGAGTCAGCTTTTGGGCAAGACAAGGCAGTGCCTGGAAGCCCTCCAAGCCGGTAGGAAGAAACACACTGCTCAGGCAGGACTAGAACTGCTCGTCCCAGGAGATGTGTGCAGGAGGAGCACTGATGGGGAGAGCTGGGCAGCACAGGGGGAAAGGGGCTCTCAGGTGGAGCTGGGATTACCTAAGGAGTACATTAGGGAATACAACCAAGGTTGTCACTCGGAACCTGGTAGCAGCAATGGATAACACTGTCCTGGGGGAGATGTGGAGCTGCAACAGACTTACCCAGGTAATCAGTTGTTTCAAGAGATCCCTTCTTTTCCCTAGAAGCCGAATAGTCTCTCTGCTGAAAAAGGAGCAGTTATGGATGCTGCAGGCAGGTGAGAAGCAAGAAATACTTTCACCCTGCTGTGGCACACTTCCTTACGGTCAGCCTATAGGTTTATGTGTCGCGTGTGAAGAGTTCAGCCTGCTGACCCAGAGGTTTAGGCCATCTTAACTTTTTCCCCACATGCTGGCATAGGGAAAGGGGACAAAGGCTTAACCTTTGGGTTAAGGTGAGCCTGGGTGGGCTGTGGGCAGTGGCTGGGGATGTGGGCAGGGGCAGCAGGGCAAGGGGCTGTTTCCATCCTGGGTTGAGGGTCTCTGGAGGTGGGCAGTGCTCTGAGACAGCAGCTCCCTTTCTTTTGTGTCGCTGCATGCATTGTATTTCTTGGCACCAAGTATCCATGACATTGATTTGCAGACAGTCAAATAAAATAGAAGAATAATGTCCCCTGTTAATAGATCGACACACTGCTTCAGGCCAAGTGTGAGTATTTCTATAGCATTTGCTCTGCTGCCTTATGTCAGTAACTGTTGCCATTGAAAGTAAACACCCCGACTGGTTAAATCAACAGGGTTTTGTTTATTCAATGCTCATAAACTCCAGTAGCTGTAGGTCCCTTTATGAAGTGCCAACCCCTGGGGGAAGAGAAGGAATAGTGTGAAATTACTGCATGCAGTCCACCCATCATGAGCCTTAGAGGAAGGGGATTTATTGGCAATTAATATTTCTTGCAGAGGGCAAAAAAAGTAATCCTATTGAGGCAACTCCATGTTGAACCTTGAGCCTCCTTACTGGTAGAAATGGGATGAAGCCTTCTTATAGGCCTGGGTAAATAAAAAAAGATCTTGGAAAATGAAAAGTGGGTTTGTTTTTTTTTGTTTTTTTTGGGTTTTTTGAGGAAAGGGTTTGCAAAACTGCCTAGTGGGAGAAGATTGCAGGTAAAATGGGCAAAGAAAACCTGGCGCTCAGTAGGTACCCGAGTTCTCCCACCTTTCCCTTTAGCATGCTATCTGCATTGAGAAACTCAGCTGAAACACTTCCAAATGGTATTATTCTGCAGCACATATAAAGCACACGTGGGTTTTTGACACCCACAAGCACAACCAAATTTATGTCAGGGCAGAAGCAGTTTTGGAGATGCCCATAGCCTGCTTGTGCTGTAGCCAAGCTGCTGGCCATGGGGCCGTGGAAGCCCGGAGCCGCACCAGGGAACCCATAGAACGCTTCTGCCCATCACAGGCTTCCAGGCAGCGCTGCTGAGGCTGCCCCAGCTTGGCTGAGGGGCACAGAAGGGTATTTGGCATTTCCTAAGAGCCAGGATGCATGTTCCCGGTGAACCAGCTGTCCTCCCAGCTCCCTGGTAGGTCGCAGTGTACACAAACACTGTGCTCTATGGAAGTTGGACAGAGGCTTGATCTTCAGCAGTCATTTCCAACTTGCTGAGATCCAAAAGTAATTAAGATGAGTCAGACGGTTATTTCCAGGCTAAAATTTGTCCTTCCTCATCCTGAAGAAGCCTTGAGAACCACTGATCTGTGGGATGTCAGCACAAAGCTCTCTATTAAGACACTGAAATCTGAAGGAGACATAAATTAACCTGGAATTTTGATGATTTGGGATGCTTTGGAAGTGAAATTTGGGGACTGAGTAGGAATAAACAGTGTCCGGGGCAAAGCTGAAATACATTTTCTCTTGACTATTGTAGACATGGTTTTGATTATTGCTATTTACTCTTAAACTTTTGAGGTTACAAATCTCTCTTTGTGATAAATCCAATTATGAACTCATCAAAAATTTGAGGACTTAGGGAAAGGAATTAATCAGAGTCCATGTGAAAGAAATTAGCAGCTTCTGTGAAAATAATCTGAATATATATTCTTAATTGTCAGTATCTTAGCCCAGCTGCTGTTATGTATTTGAAGGAAACAACGAGTCACAAGGTTGTCTTAAATAGATTTTTTAAACTGCCTCTCAAATGTCACAAGAAAGTTACAAATACCAAATTATCGATATTTTTAATAAGAGCAACATTTCTGTGTCACGACTGGCAGAAGGAGTTCAGCTGAGCTTGTCCGTGCTAGAAGAGTTGCTCCCCACTTCTACAGACGCCTGTCTGACAGCTTTAATGCTTGTGCTTTCCTACCATATACGCTAGCATTTTCTTCACATGGTGAGAGAATTTGTACAGCTCTCACTGTGGCCAAGACCTGTTGGGTTTCTGGCCTTCTGAAGGTTGCACAGCAGTAAAACAGAGCTGGGCTCAGGTCACAGAAAGCACAGCCTTGTCTGTGTGTGAGTGGAGGGCTAACATATAGGATAACGTTTAATTCTTTTTGGCTCAGCAGCCAACGGTGTTCAGCGAAGGAAGACACAAGTGCTGAGTCTCTCTTGGGAGCAGGCTCTTTGTCAAAGAAAGTTAAAATGCAGCCAAGGCAGCTGTTAAATAGATGAGTGGCATCCTCCAGAGGCTTTTCCAGTTGGGGTGGATGAATCTGGAGGAGTTTGAGTGCAGGTCATGAACTCGCAGCTCACCAGACCCAAACTGCTGCCCACCTGGTCTCGTTACAGGGAAGCTCATGATATCTTCCAGCTGTCTGCATTGCAGGGAGCGATTCTTGCGTCTTCACTTTGGTCTTCTCCTGCCGCTTCTTAGCAAACAGTTGGAAATGGGCTTGCAGGGATGGTGAACAGGACTCTCCAAAGCTTTTCTGACCATGCAGATGGCTGTTTTAATGGGATGAGAAGGTGGAGAGATGGTGCTGTCCTGGTGTTCTGGCTAGGGAAATGGAGGATAACTTGGTGAAATCACACTTCAAGTTTGTGGCCAAGAACAGTAAAGACCCTAGAAAGCCTTGATCACATACATGCCTATCTGGCTTCCACCCTACCTTTTCTTTCTTTGCCTTTTATAATCATACTCAGTCTGTAGCACAGGCCCTGCTCCCCAGATGTTCAGGCCTCTGCATAATATGCTTGAAAAAGCCCTGGCTGCAGCAGTCCTGATGTGACCCCTTCTGCTTGCAAATACAGCTTTGTGATTGCCTCTCTTGTTGTGTGCACAAGGCTCGATGCCTGCACATGGAGACAGTGATTTTGTTGGCAAACATGCTGTTCCAGGCCGAGGGTAGTCCCTGCTCTGTAGGAGGCAGTGGACTTTTGTAGAAAAGGGTTATTTTTACTTTTTTTCTGAAGGAATTCAGTGTTATTCAGTGGAATCCTCTCTGCAGGTGGAATTTTTGGGCTCCAGGGCTGCAGTGTGCCTGCACTTGAAAATTTGGCCATTTATTTGGAAACAGACATGGGCAAGTTCCAGCTCATTCATCCAAGCTGTCCTTTCTCAAGGACAAGGAGTAAGGCCAGCACAGCTGAAACGCTGCAGCCAGCTCCTGAATGTTTCCAAATAAAATGCCTTGAGTAAGTTTATTTTTCCCTCTCAAACCTAAATTTAGCATCCTGGAGAAGCTGCTTTGGCAGTCAGTGGATGGTAACGATGACAAGATCGATCTGTGGATAGTTCTGGGAAGATTTGGAAAGTCCTGGTAAAACAAAGTTGGTTTCATTCATGTCTGCAATTTGTCCACAGCCCAAAGGTCTGCTCATGAACTTCCAATGGTTGAAAGACAAGATATTGATAGCTGCCTCGTTTATGGAGGACAACAGATGATCCTGACTGGACAGAATTTCACAGCAGAGTCCAAGGTGGTGTTCACAGAAAAAACATCAGGTAAGGCAGGGTTTTTTCCTAACTTTCCTTAGTAGGATAAGGAAAATCTGTAGTGCTGATGCATCCCATGGTCTCATCCTAAGGTTTGTGCTCGTGAGTAACTCTACTTGAGTGAGTAATCCCGTTCAGGTTTGTGTAAGTAAAACCAAATCGCTTGACCTAACCATGTGAGTAAAATTAGACCTGGGAGCAAGTATTTGTATTATTGGTTCACAAGAATACAGACACTGGGAATCAGCAGGAACAGGATATGTTATCAAAGAAATTAAATGACCATTGCATGTTTCTCTGTGCTTGTTCAGTCTCGTGTTTAGTGAATGCTGCTGCAGAAATCATAACTGGAGCTAATATTTTTTATTGATGTGAACTCCAGGCAAAGACTGTGTTTTCTTCCATTTAGATGTCTGTGGTGAAAAATGTACATCATGTGTATTTTTATATCAAAGTGCAATTATTTTTTACACATACTGAGATACAAGAACACATCACTTCATCTTCCATGGTGTTTTCAGGTATTTTTATAGAGGCTCAGACTGTAGCAAAACAAATCAAATTCAATTCAAAGAGAACGGCCAAAGGCTTCCTGTTACAGCCTAGTGCTGCTTTTTTCCCAGTAGAGCTGCTTCTTTTGAAACATGTTTTGCCAAAGTTTTCAGGTAACCTTGCAAGCTTTTGAGTAATCATAAAGGGGAAATGAGTGGCAGACTGTAGATTCTCTCTCTTTTTCCCTTTCATATGAGCCTACTTATTTGCTTGACTTACAGAGAGCCAGTACGTGATGGTTCCAAGCCCTGACTGGTGTTGGATGAATGTAAATAAATAATAGGAATGGTTACCAGAAGTTATTTAGTTGCCTAGCGTCACCTTTACTGCCTTTCCTGAGCTCTCTATGTTGTATTTTCATAATGGCATGCTATAATAAACATTACTTGATCTCTAACTAAAAAAGTAACTGACCCCAGAAAAAATACTTAGCATGATCTAATGGTTAAGGTGGGCAGCAGAAATCCAGGTTCTTTTGTTTACAGGAGGAACAAATAAGTCCATTCTGCTGAAGTTACCTGTTTCTTCAGAGCTGAATTGTTTGTAATATCATATGCATGCAGGCATTTCATTTCAGCTCACTAAGCAGTATGTGTATTTTATTGGATTTTCTAAGGCTTTTGCTAAAGGACATTGTTTCTTTGTAAATGGTCTGGACTTGTTTAACTTACCCTTCATTAGGCTTGATTTTTGTATTCTAAATACTGTGCTCTGCAAGGATAATAACAGTGTCCAGGGATCCAAAAAGCATTTTGCAAATATGAAGTGCTGGGCTCTGCCATCCTTTACTCCTGTTGATTCTAGTGAGACAAAGGACTCTGCAGTACAAAAAGCATCAGCCTGTTTTATGTAGACATTGTGTTCCCTTTGTGCTGTTAAAAAACCATGTTGCTCCTAAGTTTTTTTGTCAGTAAACTGAGGTAGAGGCAGCTTCAGTGATAGATCTCATGACTTGCAAGGGATTAAAAAAATTGCATTGCCCAAGTGAACAGCAGCTGTATGATTTATAGGGTAATGCCTTTGGCGAAAAAGTAAGAATTGATCCAAAATTAACATAGGTGGACATCAGCTGGTGACGTGGGGTGGGGCAGGAAGAAGCAAGTTGTGAGTCCCTGTTTCTTCCCACACCACCAGCAAGCCATGCTGTTTTACAGCAAGAATGAAAGGCTCTGGGCCTCTGAATCGTGGAGGTTCAGATGAGCCTGTGCAGTCAGAGCAATTTTCTTGGCACCCTGTATTTCCTTTTAAGCCCGTGTGTTAATTCCTTCCCACTGTGCTGCCACTGTTCCGTCGATGTCAGTGAGTTGTGAAGGTGCATGGGAACATGCTTGGCATCCCGTGACAGTACCTGTCCCAAGAATGTTTTGCAGTAACTAAAGGAGATGATACACTAAAAGGAGGTAGCTTTTAATGCCATTTCGAGGAAACATCCAAAATGCCCTGCCCCTATTTCCATATAAGAGCAGAGGAGGCTCTGGCTGGAATAGATGTTAGAAAGTAAAAAGAACAACAATATTTTCCGCACTAAATCTAAAGCTTTTCTTCACTGCTGGGGAAACTACATTTTTGTTGTTCTTTTTTTACCTCCTGGTAGCGGAGAGCCAGGACTTATCCCAGCGGCAGTGCCCAGTCTGGAGCAGGGATTTGCATGCTGGTGTTCCATATCCGGCTTCCCCACCACCCTTCGGTCTCTGCAGGCAGTCTTAGTCTGCTGGACTTTGAATGAATGACCGGCAGAGAGGGAATTTACAACATGGGAGGCCCAGAGTCAAAACTTTGCTCTGAATCAGAAGTCTGTGTAGTTTGCAGTGGGTTATCTGGGGACTCTCCTGAAGGCAAGCTAATCCTCTGTGTATACATGCACTGTGTTATGCTGCAGCGATACCTCTTACAGATACACTCTGAGGGGCTTTTAAGTGAAGATTGCTTTCTTTAATAGGTATATCTTAAGGTGAGGAAGGTTAAGAAGCTGAGCTGGATATGCAAATTGTGCAGGGACTGATCAGACCCTGGCTGCAGCATAAGCCTTTGTATTTGGGTTGTCCAAGATTAATGAGAGTCCCAGGCTTGCATGAAAATGAAGGTCTTACGCACCTGCAACTTTCAGGTTCCCTTACTGTACATTGCAGGCCATTTTAATTATCACTACCAAGGCCATGCTTCATTGTAATTGCATGAGGCTGCAAGAACACAGAACAAAAGGCCCCGTTTCATCAGCCCAATTTTACAATGAGAAATGTCACTGGGTGGAAGGAGGAGGTGGATCCTGCGCTCGCCTCGGGGAGCTCACTCGCTGCAGATCCAGGCTGCACAGCACCTTGCAAAAAGCGCTGATAAGCTGCTCAGAAGCAAAGCAAGCCACAGTAAACATCCCGGTGGGTGGATAGTGCCTCGCTAGTGTGACCCTGCCATTGTTGCGCTCTCTTCCAGAGCATGACACGGCCCTGGGGAGCCTGTGAAACAATCGCACCTTCGCGAAGGCAGGAAGATGCCCCAAGCTTGCATGGTTTTCTTTGAGTTTCATTTTAACAGCACATAAGCTTTGTCTGTGCTAGCAAGTGGTACTTGATTTCCCACTTCTGCCACCAGTTTTAGCTCTACTGGTAATGACAAGGGTGAGAGCTTGATAACCATCTAATAGCTTTTGGTATGCTGTACTCCACAGAGCTCCTTGACTTGTTTGTCAAGTGTTTAAAGTGAGAGAAGCAAGACTCTTTTCCCCAGAGAACTTTTGTGCAGGTATCTTTGTGCAGTGAGATACTCTCCTGTTAATAGTTTCACAGACTCCAGAACCTGGGTGCACCTTGAACCCCGGGTCTGTATCAGTGCCTGCAATGAAGCAGGTGCTGAGGTGGCAGCAGTCAGCAAAACGGGGGACGCTGCTGTTGGGCCTCACAATTGTAAATTAAGTTTTATCCCTCAGGCGGATGCTCAAAACCTGTTTCAGTTTCCTGTGGATCTTGTAGGCAATTCTTCACTCACTGCTAGCAACACAGAGAAATGTAGAACTGTTCATGTCTCACCAAAATACAGCATGCTTCCATAGATAGGTATATTTTCCCCTAGAAATACTTGGAAAACAAATATGCCCCAAATTTTCCTGGGATGTCATTATAAAAATAACTGTCTTGTATTACATGTACTACAAATTATTGCAATGAGCTCGCCAGTGAGAAGTCTGAAAAAGTCTCTCATTTTAGGCTTGTGACAGGAAATGGCAGCAGGAAGCGAACTGAAGGGGCTGGATCTCAGTGCTCAGTTGTGAGCAAGGGGATAAAGTACTTGCATGTGAAATGCTGATGCATAAATAGGGTTCATTTTCTCAATGCTAAAGTTTACCAACATGCAAGCATTATAGTTTTGAGTTCTCTTTAAGGTTATCTCTTCCTGCTGAACAACTGTAACTTGTAGCTCCTGTAAGCCAGGAGAACTCATGAATTCAGTACAGTCAGCCCAGCACCCAAAGCAGAGTTTGGCTGGAGCAGTTTAAGATCTGAACTCAGAAACACGTAAGCAAGCCCAGCTAAATAGAAATAGGTCAGGGGATGCAACTAAATTGGATTGTACAAACAGAAAATATTGAAGTGCATTTATTCTTTTAGTTTTAATCTGGATGAGAGAGTTTGAAAAGTAGTCTTATGCCTATCAAGGATTTGGAATATGTTAAAGGTCAAGGGTGTTAGTGTTTGGTTGGGGCCCAGATCTTATAATGTAGTTAAAAAAAGAAAAGGTTTGGAATTCCCCTTTTTGTTTTAATTGTTATGTAATAATTTGCAAGTCAGCTGTTGGTGGTTGCATTGTGTTTACTCCCATTTGTGTACTGGTTACTGCTGCTGTGCTGTAAGTGATAGAGGAGTCTCATGTTTCTCTGGGAGAAAAGTGCAACTGGACTGTGCTTTCCTCTGCCAAACTCTTATGGTGGCCACAAGGACATCATGAATCATCGCTAGGGCAATGTGGGTGGTGGAGGAGCAACCCAAACAGAAAGCGCACATCTTTGGAGGAGATCCACCATAAATCTTTCGACCATAGAGTGTAAAGAGAGGAGGTGGTGCTCTCTGTGCCGTTTGAACTGATGCAGTTGTCAAGGCCTCTAAAGAATGGACACTCAAAGTCTGTTTGACAAAATAAATCTTACCAGCTCTAGATTCAAGCAATGGACTTGTAGTTCCTTTTTCCTGTGAGTTTCTGCATGTCTCTCACCTCGGTGGTCTTCTTGTGGTAATGGTTTCCTAGGGTGCTGATAGCTAGGGCAAGTGAGCTTGGACATACTTGAGTATCTACTGATTCCAGGAGAGCCCATCACAGAGCAAGATCAGGACCATTGTGTTCGGTGTCTTGGTAATGAGTTGAGGTTTTCAGCTGCATGGTGCCCAAAATGCCATGTCTAAATGAGGCGCTTGCCTCTATGCCCTAGAAATGAACCACAAAGCCTGTGCCAGGATACCACAGGCACAAGCCTTTCCTCTTCCCTCCCTCTCATTCCATCTTGTACCTCCTCTGGCTCCATCCTGTACCGCCTTTGGAATACATGGCAGCTTTACTAACATATCTGAAATATGATTTATAGAGTTTGTTGCTCCAGGTTGGGCGGTAGCATTCATTCTTCATGCACAGCAGGAGCAGAATCATGCTGCTTGAGGTGTGCATCAGGTGTCCAACCTTTGCCAAACCTCTTTGAAGCTGGGAACTCTGCTTCTTTTTATGTGTTGCTGTCTGTTGGGAACTGCTGTAGGAGATGGACTGTCACTGCACATCCAGCTGTGCTAAGTATAGTGACTCACATGCTCAGAAGCACCCATGGCCACATGTACCCGCAGTATCCCACTATATTCATTTACATTCTTTGCACTGGCTTGCCTATCACTAGAATAGCAATAATGATAACTATTCTGATGATAGCTGTATTACTTCACAGTGTCTCTCTGATTTCCAGCACTTCTGTACATCTCTAATTGCAGAGATGCTTTATTTTAACTCTGAGCAAATCATTTCACGTCTTTGAAACTTACTACTTTCTCTTTTAGAAGCAAACAAGCAGGCTCTAGAGAGATTTAGTTCTCAAGCTTGCACTTTTCAGTATTCCTGCTGTACCACAAGCTAGCAAATAAACACACCAGTGCTTTCTGGTTTTAGAATTTCCGCTTTCTAGAAGAAGTATTGTTTATAAAGCCCAATAAGTTGGACCCAGTGATGCTATCAGTCTTCTTGTACCTCTTCTGCAAAAGTTAAAAGCAAAATCACAGCTCCTAGGAAAGATGCTTCAGCACCTGAAAATCTTGTAATGAAGGGCCCAAAACTGAACATAGTATCTGAGGTCCTTTGTGGGATATGTGAAAGGGAATTGTTAAGACAGTCCACAGCAAAGTTCCCCTTTTCTGCTGTGTCAAGTCTGAAATTTCTCACCGTGCCCCAAAGAGGGAACTTAAAGCCTGTTAGTAATCTGACAGTTTCATGAATGATCCAGAAATTCCCAGGGAATGCAAAAAATGGCAAACTATTTTCAACAATTCTCTCTTTGAACTTAATGATGCAAAATTAAAGATGCAGTTTTCTCAGGCAAAGATAAAAATGATACCAAAAAACACTAAAAACTTTTTTTTCCCAGATCCTTCCCAAAGATGTTTGCTATTTGACCCCAGTCCAATAGCAAGTTTCAAATATTTAATTCAAGCTCCAGTTCCCTCACTGAATTTCTAAATTAATGATCTGAAATAGAAGGCTGCGTGGAGACCTTATAGCAGCTTTCCAGTATCTGAAGGGGGCCTATAGGGATGCTGGGGAGGGACTCTTCGTCAGGGACTGTAGTGACAGGACAAGGGGTAATGGTTCCAAATTTAAACAGGGGAAGTTCAGGTTAGATATAAGGAAGAAGTTCTTTACTGTGAGAGTGGTGAGGCACTGGCACAGGTTGTCCAAGGAAGTTGTGAATGCTCCACCTGTGGGAGTGTTCAAGGCCAGGCTGGACAGAGCCTTGGGTGACATGGTTTAGTGTGAGGTGTCCCTGACCATGGCAGGGGGTTGGGACTGGATGATCTTAATGTCCTTTCCATCGATTCTATGATTCTATGATTAAGCTATGGAGGATTAAGAGGAATGAGACATATCTTAAAACTAGGATCATAACTTAGTCACAGATGCAGTGTACTGCTGAACATGCATTTCAGTATAGTTTTTGAAGTCATTTTAACCTGAGACAAAAGCTCAGCATCTGCGGAAAAGAAGCTATTGTGTGTTTCTTTTAATGGGAAAGGGTAAATTAAAAAACAATAGTTGGGAATAGTTATAGAGTTAGCAGAAACAGGAGTGGTACTGTAATCCTAAGTGATTCAATTTGTTTGCAATTCAGGTTTTTTGCTCTACAGAAAGTATATGAAATAAATTTGCTATCTGGCTATTTTCTTGGTAGTTTAGTTTTCTCTGCTCCACACAGCCTTTGGCTGGAGTGCAGCCTTTCAAGCTGGATGCGTGTCTTCTCTACTGAAAAATTGGACAGCAACGGGATGAACCAGGGGATAAATTACAGCTATCACTGTCAGGAGGCCCACCTGATTTTCACATTAGCTAAAGGTGCTCACTTTCCAGGTTAATCTTCCCTCCTCGTGCCTTGCAGTGCACCAAACTAAAGCGGCTGCAGTGTGGAGCACAGGGCCTGCTTGATAGTTCTCTTTGCAAAAAGATACCAGAACTGGGGCAATCAGAGGTTGTGTTCTCTCAGAGTTTTTCTTTCTAAGCAAAAGAGGAAGGTGTCTCAGCAAATCCCTCTGTGAACCACTGAAGAGTAACAAATATTAATCAAGAGGATTAGAGTTTGCCCTTTTCTGCTGTGCAAATGACAAAGTTTCAGGGTAAATGGGATAACTTCTGCTTTTCCTTGCTGTTATAACTGCTGAAAACCCAGCAAACCTTTGTGCCCCCAGGTTTATCCCATGGCTGAAGTGTGCTGTCTGCCCCAGGTGTTCTTGTAGTCCCATGGGGCAATTGTCTGACATTAAATGGGGGATCCCAGAAAAACACTGCAAAACAGGAAAAAATCTAAGGATCACACACACAAAAATGCAAAAGTGTGTGGCTGCAGAAACGGAGTTGCCATAGCTGTTAGAGACTCAGTGAGACAGGGCGGAATCCAGTGTTTTGGAAGGTTTCCCCGTATGACACAAGATTTTGGAATTTTACAGCTGGTAAATCCTTATTAACACAGGCAGCCACTACTGGCCTGGATTCCCTGGCTCGCTGTTTACTATGGGGGCGCCTTGTGGAAGTATGCCTGGTGCTGATTATTCAACTTTGACTCTTAATTGTTTAAAGGGAATATTAAAAAATAATAACTCTTGGAATAAACAAAAGGCAGAGAGACAAGCTCCCATCACCTGTTGACAGAAAATTGATCATGTAGAAAGCTGGCATGGGGAGTGGAATTCCCTGTTCTCCCACTTAGTCATCGCATCCTGGTGTGACTCATTTTATTACATGGAGGTTCCCAGTGGTTTTATTTTGAGAGGAGCTTTTGTTTGAGAATTTATACACACACACACACACACAAACACACGTATAATCTTGAAAAAACAACATCTATTTTGATGAATTAGTGTAAGGAATCATTTGGAAGAGCTCTGGAATGACAGACTGCCCCTGCTGCTTCACTACTCAACTACTGTGTTTATGTTTTATTTTAGTGTGAATTGAATTCCTCAACAATAGATGGGGAGAAATCTCCTCTAGACTTGTTCTCACTGTGCAAAATGTCAGATTTGGGGCTGGGCTGGGTAGCGGATGACTAATCCATTGGCCTTTTACCTCCCAGACCTTGACTTGTATCTTTGGCCTTGGTGACTCAAACTTGTGTCCGCAGTGAAATGAAGGCACTGGCTTCTGCTCACCATAAACAGAGTTTCATTAGCTGCAGTGGGCAGTCTTGTTTCAGAAAGAAAAAGAAATCCGTGCAAGTCAAGCTTAGTGAAAAACTCAATAGCTCTGCTTTTCTTGAGTTTTAAATTCATTCATGCTGTGTTTGCTGTAAGGTTTGAAGTAAATACTTTGGAAGACACAACTGCTTAGGACTAAATGCTGAGCAACCTTGCAGTGACAATGAAGCACAATAACTTCCCAGCTGAAATCAGACTTTGACCCTCAAAAAAGCAGCAGAGACTGTGTGAGCATTCCCCTCCCCATCAGGTTTCCACATCCCAGAGGTGGTGTCTGTTCTGCTGGAAAGCATTCATAACAGTACTTTGTTCTTGGGGTGGTTTTAAAAACCCTTGACTGTTTTCCAGAGATGCTATTATCTCCTGATAAAAGCTGACAGAGATAATCATCATGGTTTTTTGGAAGTCCTTCCAGGAAACACTGTGAATAGGGACAGTTCATTGCAAGCCCAAAGGGAACTCTGCAGAAATGTGTCGTCAGAGCAGCTGTCCCACTAACTACCAGGCTCAATTTCTTTGGTGAACTAGCATGGTTTGCTGCCTGGGAAAAAGGTAACAGGTTGTTCATTGAGTAATTTGTGTAATGCTTGACTGAAAAGCAATGCATATTTTCAAGCATAAAATCACATCCAGGCACAGAATTGGCACAATTGTGTGCTTAGTCTTCAACTGGAGAGAACTGCAAAGAAAATTTCCTGAACCTCTCAGTCCATCAGTCATGCTTGTTCAAATAAAGTAGTAAGTTTGTTTCTCTGCTAGTTACTGACCCCAAAGTCATGAGTAAGGGACCATGAATAATGTGTAAAGGCTGTAACTGGTTCAGAAAACCTTTAATTGGCTAATTAAAAAAAGCCCTATAAGGGGCTGCAGAGAATCACCCAAAACGTTCCTAATGCAGACTGACGTTTTGATTTTCCCCAAAGTTTGAAGCAAGACTTTTGGTATGATCACAGTTTGAGTTAGGGAGGGTAGAATTACTTTCTTCCAACAACTCATTCATTCCTCCAAAGAGTGCTGACACAATCAGATCTCTCATCAGGGTTTAATGCTAAGTCTCATAGTCCTGAAGCAGCACAAAAATCTCTATTTCCTGAACATTTCACTGACCTGTGGTGTTAAAGACTTGCCAACTAAGACAAACCATTAAATGAGCAGGGAACCACAACAGTAAAAATATTTCATGAGGCAGCCATAGCTGGTAAGACCTCACGGTCTAAATCCAAAAATATTTTACCATCTTTAGTGGAACTACTACTCTTTTCAGAGGCACAGATTGAATTCCCCATAGCGGAGGTAGAATTTAAGACACACCACACACATGGACCTGGCACTAAGTTCCCATGTGATCCACACATGTAATGGGACATCCCTGCAGTGCTCTGGCTGGCGTGTATCACTGTCAGGACAGCGCAGCACTGGATGTGACTTGTAGAGCACACGTCCTCTGCTTCTCTATGCTCACACTTTTACTGTACTTCAGCAAAAATGATGCTGGTCCTTTTTTGCAGTTCTCTTACCTCTCCACTGTTGAAGCAGGTTTAATTATATGCAATAAACAGCTTTCTGGACTTGCAGACTTTAGATTAAGTTATTAGTCAAGTTGGAGCTTAATCTTCTTGGTTTGCAAGCAGGGAGGGGACCAGGCGTTTGTCCCACTTGTGGCATGACAGAATTACAGGGTAGCGAAGGCTGGGAAGGGACCTCAGGAGGTTGTTGAGCACAACCTCCTGTTCAAAGCAAAATGCATCTCCAGTGTTAAAGCACCATCTGGGCTGCAGCACTGGCACTGGAGAAAAAGGCCTACTTTAGTATACCCAACTTGTGACACATGTACTGGGGGCTATTCTCTACCATCATATTAGCATTATGACTTTTAACATATCCTTACAATAAATACCCATTTTTCTTGATGGCTTTCTTGAAACATCCGCTTTAATTTCTTCCTATAAAAAAACCCCCACCAAAATCTAATTTATGCACATTCTAAAGATGGTAATTGTGTTGACAGCTTGGTACAAGTTTCCTCCGTTCAAAATTTCTTTGAATTGTCCCACAAACGGGCTTTAAACTTCTCAGTTTGTTCCTCCTGTTCTTTATTAACTCTGACTGTGCGTAATCAAATTATTTCATTACCAGCAAAAAGGATAGGTTAAAATAGGGATTTCTGAACACAGTTTGTATTTTTGATTTTATTCACAGCCTCCCTTATCCTTGTGCCTGAAGCTCACTGTAATGTCCATATCAAGAGGGGTTAAAGGAGAAGCAAATATGATTGTCTCAAGTTAAAGTGAGTCAGTGAGACAGATGGAGCCACATCATGATATTTAAGCATAAAGGTCAGGGAGTGAGCTGCAGAGTGGCTATATTCAACAGGGCTTTCGTGCTTAAAGAACAGGGATTGCTGCTGCTGACAGATTTGTTAGAAACCTGTTTAGCTGCCCCAAGCATGAATATATCCAAACATGCATCTATCATCATTAGAATGATAACCCTAAATACATTTATTTCTTGTTTGTTTGGGCTTATTCTCATTCGTACTCTTAATCCCCACAGACTTTGGACTGAGTCTAAACATCATTTGATTTTTATGGTTGGCTTCATTAGCTTTTAGTGCAAATTCAGTGGCTCTGTTACTAAATCAAATCCACTGTGATTGTGGCTGCATCTGCTTCACAGGCCTCTTGGATACAGCAGATGACTTTGTCCTTTATTTCGTGCATTTTGGACCAACAAATACTTTTGATTTCTACCTTCTTTGTGAAGTTAGTGCTGTTGTATCTGCACAGACTGTTTGAATTTAGCAATACAGAAACAAAGATGAAAACATTCTGTCTGGAGGAAAACCAGTGTCAAATACTCCTGCTTGGCTGTCCTTGTTGTCAGGACATCTTCATATTGCATTGCTTAGGCAGTTTCTGATGTGTATCTCTATCAGAGCTCTTACTTTATGACATGTTATTTTGTTTCCTTTTTCTTCCTCTTTTCCAAAATCATCTTTTGGGGTTATTTTGGGGATATGGGGAAGTTCCTTAACACACACTATGATGGTTTCTTTTCACAAAGATCACCTAGAAGAGGACTCTCCCTATTAAGTGTGTAATGCCTTGTCATCAGACAATGTATTTAGTACTTGCTGGATTAAACACCCAGTATTTGCTGGCTTCCCCCTTCTCCGAGGTGTTCTGAAAGTGTTGTCAAGCACTGGAATAGGCTGCCCAGGGAAATGGTAGTCACCATCCCTGTAGTTATTTAAAAGGCTTGTAGATGTGATGCTTAGGACATGGTTTACTGGTGGACTTGGCAGTGCTGGGTTAACAGTTGGACTCAATGATCTTAAAGATCATCTGCAACCTACATGATTCTGTGTTTACCTTTTCAACAACGGTGAAGAGTTTGCTGCATCAATAGAGGTATAGATGTAACCTTCAGCAGTCCAGAGCCATGGCCAGAGTGAATACTTACTGTTGAACAAGTGTTCTCTATTCCTTTCCACAGCAGTCCTTTCGGACGCGAGGGCTAAACAGCATGTCTTCTTGCTGGCTCTATCTGCACAGCTTGGTTAGGCAGTCTCTGCTCTGGCAGTGTGTCACAAATTCACGTGTGAGTGTAGAAAAGACAACTGACTGACTGTGGGAAACTTGAAGCACTTAAAGAAAGAGAAGGCAGAATTATTTGGCTTGTCCTTCCTGCACTAGAATACCGTGGCAGTAGAAATGTGAGGTGTTGGAGGCTCAGATGCTCTCTCCCTCTGAAGTTTTTCCTCCCAGGTAACTGATGGATGGAGCCAGACTTCGAGTCATTCCTCAGTTGCCTCCACATGCCCAGCGGGCTGGATTGGGGGTGAGGAGGTCCAGCCAGTGCTGTGTGCCCACTTCTGCCCCACCACAAGCCAGGCACCCTGCCCAAACACCCTGGGGAGCTGAGCCATCCTAATGGAGGAAGGGGCTTGCTGTTGGTGATGGCTTCAGGCAGACGACTTCTCTTCCTTGTGTGTATTTGAGGCCCAGAATATAGCAGAGGTGTCTAAGGTGTGGGGTGCTCGGGAGGCAGTGGGCACACTGGGAGGGATCCCCGGGCTGAAGGGATGTGGAGCTGGGGCATCTTGAGTCCCTGGTAGGAAGAGGCACCCTAGGGAGCTGAGCACATCTGTCAGTTCATTGTCTGTGTGGAGTGGAGAACAAAGAGGAAAACAACAGAAAAAATGCAAAATGCATTTAAAAATACTCTTTCATTTCCCTTTTCGCCAGAAGCAGAAGTACTTAAATAACTGAGGACAAAAGCAGCTCTTGCAGAATTTCCAAGAACTGGGAAAAATACAAAGTCCTGTGAGAAGCACTGGTTTTAGGAGACTTCTCCCTCTATCCTGGGTGTGCAGTTGGGATCCCCTGCAGAAACGTGCCCAAGAGCTGCCTCCCCCTCTCTAAAGCAAACACCAGCCTTTGCGGCTGCAGTATTTCAAGTCAGATTGGTTCGTTTGGATATGTGTCCCCTATTCATTTTGAAACCAAGCTTTCAGAAAGGTATGAGGCAGGGTTTTCTTCCCCATCAGTATTTTTATTCTGCAGATTTCTTGGCTAAAAGGCTCAGTGGAATATAAAAATCAAAGGGGTAGAGATTAAAACCTATATATAGAGAAAAAAAGCAATAAGGAAGGCATTGCTAAAAGATGTTTCTGGAAGTATAGGTGACAGTAGATATAAGAAAGTATTTGTAGCTAGATGAAGTACCCACTCTGTGTACAAACACCCTGTCACTACTGATGTACTGTTATAGCACGGTGTTACTTGGGTTGCATTCCATACAAGAGGATCAAATTTTATTTTCCTCTATAAATGAGGTGCTTTTATGCTGAGTACGGTGAATGTTTGGTGCTTTATTGTGACTTTAGGAGAGCCGGTGGCACTCTGTCACAGCCTGCAGTGGTGGCAGTGCTGAGGCATGGATTCACTGTTGGAGATGTTGGGCATGTTCCTTGACCAGAGGAGATGTTAGTTATCATGTGCTGATGTTTATTATTGCACATATAAAAGCATACCTAGTAAGAGGGCACACACAACAGACATCAAGCACTGTATCTAGCAGGTTTCCCAATTACCCATAAGGATATGTCCCTGTTGAACTACTTCTGGGAAAAAACTATGCTCCTGTAAGAATTCAGAGTAGTTTCACTGTGCAGCACCTCTAAAAGTCAGCCCTGAAGTAACGCGCTTTATTTGCTTCCATCTCCATGCATCCTGTACAAGATCTGGATTTTTAGCTAATCCTTCCTTCACCTCCTTACCCATTCCACCACTTACGCACTGGTGGGGAGCCATGTGGTCTTAGCTTAAAATAGCAGATAGTTTGCTGAGCTGCTGACCAAAGGGGATCATTAACAAGTTATCTGACCTTCTGATGCCCTCCATCAGTCAAGCTGGCTGAAGTAAAATCTGGTAAAAAGCAGATGTTGCACCTGTGCTAAGTATTTCATTCCTTGGTTTGGCTAATTTCTACATAAACATTTAATTTTAATATGTATGTAAGCTTTTTCTTGGCAAAAGAAGTGTTCAGTGATGTGTTTAAATTAAATGCTATTGGTTTTAGTTAGGACTGGGAAGGTGCTTGAAATTAAGTCCATTTTGAGCGTTTTTCTAACTTGATGCCCTTAATTTGTTTCCTTTTTTAAAGTCAAGCTTTATGATTTAATAAAAGTGCAGTGAGTTTAATATTGTAATATTCTTCTAGATGGGCAGCAGATCTGGGAAATGGAGGCAACAGTGGACAAAGATAAGAGCCAGCCTGTAAGTATGCAAAATATTGGATGTCCTCTCCTTGAGCTTCTCAGACAGCAAGTTGTATTGAGGGAGTAGTTTCCAAAGAGCTTCTCAAAAGCAGAAAGAGCAGCTATCTTATTGCTGTGATGAACAAATGTCAAAAGCTTCAGCAGTAAATGTATTGCAAAAAGAAACTATTCATTTAGCAGTAACCCACAGCAGACTGAATAACTGCTAGATTTTGTGTTCTTGCAGAAGACTCTATTGTATCAGCCCAGTCCTCTGCAGGATGCTGGCTGTCCTGACTTCCTTTTGCCTGCATGGAAGTCTTGGGTGCTCTGTACTTTGCAGGACAGGATTTGGACTATAGTATTTAAAATGAACATTAATCTTTCAAGGGAATGAGCTTCTTTGTTCACTTTGCTTAATGGGACCTTACTGTAGTTGTTCAGTGTATTTAGGAGCTAGCACTTACATTGCCATCGGCCATGCCTGCCCTTGCGGAAGAGAATGGGAGATTCACTGTTAATTTCCATGGAAGCAGGATATGTCTGTGTATAAGTAAAAAGCCTATAGAATAATGAAGTTTATTCTAACAAGAAGAGGGACCTCAGCAATACAGACTTGTTCATCAAGCATAGTACGATTAACAGTGTTCCCACTTTTATCTCCATTCTGTGTGTTTTATTTGTAGCTGAGACTTCTCTCTCCAAGTTCAGGACAACATCCAAGTACAAGAGAGGATACAGTACATAGAAACCAGCTTCATAGTACCAAAAATCTTCAAGTCTTTTACCATCAGCCCTTTTTTCCTTCCTTCTTCTCGTACCCTACTTTATAGTGATGAATAGCAAGGTTTCTCTTCCTTTGTGCCTGAATACATAACAGGGGAGATGTGCACAAAATCTCCTGTCAGCTTCAGTTACTAATCCTGCATTGTCACCTTTTGTTGTTTCAGAGCATGCTTTTTGTAGAAATACCAGAGTACCGTAACAAGCACATTCGCACAGCTGTGAAGGTGAATTTCTATGTCATCAATGGGAAACGAAAAAGAAGCCAACCCCAGCATTTTACCTATCACCCAGGTAACTCTCAAGGACAGAGCAAGTTGTTGCCTAGTTCTCAGGAGCAAGATTATGTTTTCTGCCACGTTGTTTTCTTGCTGTTATTTCAGGATCTGAATTTTACTAATTTAATTCAACTGAGTGCAGATGAGCACTCAGCAACTCTTTGGTTTAAATGATGCATGTGATTTATGATCATGAATTTCCATAAATTTAAGGGGACAGTTATCTTGGTAATAGCCTGATGCTGCCCCATTCACTTGGTGGCAGTTTGCCAACAGCCTCAATGGGAACAGACTCAGTCTGTGACATGACATGACCCTGTGAAAACCATAAGCATTGCCTTCCCCAGCTGACGTGTACGGCAGTAAGATAATATCAGATCTGGGAAAGTAGCAAGGGCTTGGTATGGAGGAGGACGAGCAGTATGTGTTCTTCAAAATGAGGCTGGTTGAGAAAAATATGAATGCTTTTCTGATGTTCTTCCTCTTGGGAATTGGTGAGCCATGTCACAATAAATGCAACAGAATTACTAATGAGATTCCCAGAATTTCTCAGCTTTGGCTGGGAGAAAAATATTGTGAGAAAATCAGAGTATTGTGTTTGCGGAAACCAGAAAGCATAAAATAACAGTACCAGACTTTATGCAAGCTTCAAAAGATGCCTTGACTAGTTTCTAAGGACAGGCATTTATCTTTATTTTAGTCTCCTCCTGCCTCAAAATCTCTGGTCCTCTTCCTGAATTTATGAACTGTATATAGGGTGTCACCAGTGTGACGGTTTTGTATAGGTGTTAAATTGTTCTGCTATGGGATAGTATTGAAAAGTACGAAACTACCTCCACAAGATGTCTGAAATAGACCACTTCAGAGAAGCAATCCTTATACTTCCAAAAAAGAACCCTGTTGCATGACAACACAATTCTTAGTAAATCATGATCTTTTAAAATGACGGTGTCAGAAAGGTCTTCATCTCTCAGTATGGAGGAAGTTATGTGCAGGAACTAAAAGAAAAGCTCTAAAATAGTTAAGACTCTGCCTTTGGTCACTACTTAAATGTTTGACAGAAAAATTAGGAGTTGTATATGTCATGGGGTTTCTATTTATCCAGTCTTCCTTTGAGATGGAAGTACTACATGAAACACCCATTTATGGCTCTTGCTTATGTTTTGCTTATTTAGTTCCTTAAATGAATTAAAATATGAGCTAAAGTACTGAATTTTTCAGCTTCAGAAATTTGTGGTTAAATAGTTCATTAAAGATTTTCAAGAACCTCTTAGTACAGAGTGCTTTCAAGAGAGACTCTGCCATGATTGCATGTACGTGATTTATTAAACTCAATGCCTGGGAGATAAGAGCTTGCACATACAAATCTTGTAAACAGCTTATATCTCTTACTACTTCAAGGAAAACCTCTGTTTCTTATCAGCTTGTTACGAATAATATCCTTTGCATGCTTTGTTCTAGTACCATCAATCAAAACAGAGCCCATTGATGACTATGATCCAGCTTTAATCTGCAATACAGTACACAGTGGTCTGGGAACAGTAACACAGCCTTACTATTCACAGCATACAATGGTCACCGAATCCCCTTCCTGTCTTGTGGCCACTATGGCTCCTTGCCAGCAGTTGCGCTCAGGCCTTTCTTCTCCTGATTCTCGATATCATCAGCAGAATCCAGCCGCTGTAATATACCAAAGAAGCAAGAGCCTTAGCCCAAGCCAACTGGGCTACCAACAATCCAATCTGATGGCTACACCAGTTGCTATTTCAGATGCCCATAGGTCAGTGCTGGTGCATGCTGGTTCTCCAGGCCAGACTTCAGCGGTGCTCCACCACTCTCCAAGCAACCAGCAGTCTTCTCCAGTGATTCACTATTCTCCAACCAACCAGCAGCTGAGGTGTGGAAGTCACCAAGAATTTCAGCACATCATGTGCTGTGAAAATTTTACATCCAACGTTGCAAGATCCAGCCAGCCCCAGGTCAGTCAAGCACAAAGGTTAAGTCCAAGTTCATATCCTACCGTGATCCAGCAGCAGACAGCCTCAGGCCAGCGAGCAGCAAAAAATGGACCACCGGTTAGCGACCAGAAAGAAGTGTTACCAGCTGGAGTCACCATTAAACAGGAACAGAATCTGGACCAGGCATATCTGGATGATGGTATGCAATTGTCTTTTCTTCGTATGGGTCGGTTTGTTGGAGGGAGGGGGGAGGTTTAGGACTTACAAATCCCACCTATTCCTTGTCACAAAACTAGTGTGGCCTCCTTTTGATGGTTGTGAATATCTGCTGTTCGGTCATGCTGCAGTTTGGTGTTTTCATCAGCTGCATCTTTGGTAGATGGCAGTGCACTTCGGCAACCAAGCAAAAAACACAGTGTTCTGCAGAAACCCTACTGTCGTGCTTCATGCTATGGAGTGAACTGTCAGGTTTTAAGGTGTTCCATTTTGTCAGTTTGGAAAATGGAGAATCTGAAGCAAAATGCACTTTAAAATTATTTTTTTATTATTCATATTATGGCATATTCATATTTTTTTTTATTATTCATATTATTCATATTATGGCAAAGTCCACTTTGTTAGATGCTTTTGTACATTTTGTACCCCCAGAAAAAAAAAAGCCCATTGAACAGTCTATCAAGGCCTGTAATGAATGGGGTAGTGCTGCAGGCAAAACTATTGCAGATGTTCTAGATGAACAGTAGGACATTGATAAGTAAAACAATGCTGTTTCTTTGCTGTGAGCCAGCAGATTTAGCCTTTAGGAATTAATATAAGTTAGAGTAAAGCTTTCTTTGAACTTATCCTGCTTATTCTTAGGTAGGTAGCTATTGGCAATCAGGTTGGTTGGTTCTTTTATTAAAGTACGTTCCTTGCAAGAGGAAATCTATGCAAAGTTATTCATGCAGCTGGATGCTGAAATCATAAAGGCCAGTAGCAAACCCAACACCAGTTTTCATGGGAGCAGAGTGATGTTGCTGGGTATATTGCTGCAAACATGGAGTGTTCTTATGCATGAACTACAGACCTGATTTTCATATATATTCACTGCTGCTGTCCTCTCAGTCTAGGCAACTGAATACATGGTTTGATCTTGTCAATGTGTACTGGTATGTGCTTTGTAAGCTCCTAGTAGTCTGGAATTTTTACTGCAGTTACTCACCTAGAGCTGTGAAATTATGCCCATGAAAGCTTTACTTTCTTCAACTTAGGTACCGGGTGCCCTGTGGTTGTATCATAATCAGTCTTTATTGCTGGTTTTGTGGGCAGAGTAGAGTTTGGATGGTTTTCTTCTTTAGTCTGTGTTTGGGATGTGGTTGATGTAGCTTTGGTGCCATCACAGTAGAATCTAGAGAGTTTTTACTGGTCCCCTTGCCTCTGAAGAGCAATGTCAAATCTGGTTTTAGCAGTGGCTGATTTAGGAGATTTGCAAGAATATAGCTAAGTAAAAGCCACTTCCCATTCAAGGAATGGAGCACGGTAACAAAGCAAGATAGTGTTTCTAATAGTAAAATTGAACACTGTGTTTTAAGGCAATTTTAATATGAGAAGCTAAGAGATTCTTTCCTGTTTCTAAAAATATTTGGTACAAACCTTGTAAAATAAATAAAAAGAAAGAAACTTCAGGTAAAAGCTAGCAAACTTCAAAGTCAAGCCTGTGTCCATTTAAATGAACTCCCAGAATGGACTGCAAAATCAATTTCATTGGGTTTTGAATCAAGCCAGTAACATCTAACTCTAGCATAGCTCACAAGGGATGTACTTGACCTCTGTGCTAAGAGAAGCCATTAGGCAAAATGGCATCAAGTTAATAATGAAATTCCAGGCTTCTCCTGGGGTGACTGGACCATCTTGAATTGATTTCAACTGGAGATTAATTTATCAATTATGCCACCCAAGTCAGACCAGGAAAGATTGGTCTCATGCAGTCTCTTTACTGACCTCAGTGAGTTTACATTAGCTAGAAATGTGACTTGGAGAATTGTGATTTACTTTAGGACTTCACAAAACGTTTCATTCTGAAATGTTCAGGACTTGAATTGAAAAGCCACTTTGTTTGCTGCTGGGGAAGAGTGACTCAGAACATAACAAAAGCCATATTTTTCCTGACTAGAAAGTTTATTTTTGTGCTTTATAGCATTAAAGGAAAGCAACCCCAAAGGCTTATGGAGGCTTTACCCTCAAATCCCTTTTATCCAGAAAGCTCTTCTGAGATAAAGTGAGCTGTTAGGTCTTGCCGCAATTTTTCACGGGTAGATACTGAGATGATAGGTCCCCAGCCAAGCTTGGCGTGAGTGCACAGCACTGCTGCTGGTGCACAGGCTTAGGTAATCACCATTTCAGTGTCTTTCACTTCCCTTCGCTCTTCTTCCCTTTCCCCATCTTCCTCCGCATTCCGTGTTCTCATTTCTCTGTATTTTCTGCTGACTGTCCACCTTTCGTCCCTTTCTATGGTTGTGACCTCTGCTCGTCAACTCTTGTCCTCTGCCTTCATGCTCAACAAGGCTGCAGCCTTGGAGTTCTGGACTTTGCTTCTATTCTGAGCTTGGCCACAAACTTCTTGAATGACCTGGGACAAGCCCTGCTCTGTCGGTTCCTCATTCCTGAAGCTATTGCCTCTCAGAGTGGGTATGCTCATCCAATCTTTGTGCTGTTCTGGAAGTGACCAGAGAACACCTCATAGCTAACACAATAGCTATTTCTCTTTACCTCGCCCAGCTTCCTGCTGCCACTGCTGACAAGACCCTGCATTATTTTCTTACTTTCCCTTCTGTATAAAGAAGGTATTTGTCCTTCCTGAGACCATGGTTTCTTCTTCACTCAGAGCCTTCACTGGTTCATAGGGTGCGCAATACTGGGGACTTGGCACACTTAACCTGTCTTTACCTCCTGCCTTGTGAAGATAGGAGCTGATTCCACCTCCACAGAGGATTAACAGTCAAATGTGTCACCATAGCTCACAAAGCTGTAACCTCTCAAGGCTGAATAGCACCAACAGTCAGGCCAAAACAGCATGGACCTTAAGGGAGGTATTGGCAAATACCTACCCATCTTCTCAGGTGGATTTCGCCACGTGTGAGGACCCCTTTGTGCAGAAGCCGCACAATTGGCACAATCCATACTGGCTACCTTAATGGTAACTTTAGCATATCTGTAGCTCATTTCTGACCGTACTGCAGATGTAGAGACCTGCCATGTGCTTTCTTGAAAGGAGACATTTGCCCCTGTTCTCCTCTTGCCGGTGCTGCCTTAGAGCAAGAGGTGCCTAGCCCAGCCTATGCAGCCCATTTTCCAGCTTTCTGCTCACAGACAGAATTACAGAGTGTGTGGTTGCTGAAGGAAGGCTTTGGAAATCCAGAGGCTGCCTTTGGAAATGCAGTCATTAGGGAGACTGATGCAGGTTAGACATTGCCACACATATGTGTATCTTCATGTACATGTTCCTCCATATGTCTCCATATTTCTTCATCAAAAAAATATATCCATCTGCAACTATATCAAATAGTAGTGAGATGAATGCCTAGAGGAAGGGACTATTCATTAAAAATTAACAGAGAAACCTTTGTTCCCCGCCTCTGCCTTGGAGATTCATTCCTTTTGGAAATACTCTGGAAGTCAAGATAGCCATGGTCAGGAGATCCTTCAGGGTGTCCAGGCCAATGCTGGCAAGCAGTGATTAGCTTCAAATGCAAGTGAAAGCCATAGTCTCTCTGAGAGAGTGCTCAGCATGTTTCAGCCGAGGCCTCATCTTAATATTATTCATAACCAAAACCAAAACCACCCACAATGGTAAAAGTTACACAAACAACCACAGAAATATGCTGACAAATAGAACTTAGTTCTTCCAGGACTTTCAGAGCAACCAGATTAGCACTTTAAAGTACAAATCTAGTTAGAAATTTAGTTACTTGCAGCACAGCCCAAAATCCTTTGGTGGGGCAGGATGGGGAGGGCTTGGGGTACTGGCCATGCCCTGGCCTGCTCATGCTTGTGCTGCAGGGTCAGAGGTTTCCTGTGTAGCTCTGGGGAAGCCACTCAGCTGCCTTGTGCCACAGTTCCGCATCTGCAACACAGAGATACAAGGCTCTTTCCATATACAAATAATGGTTGTGTAGCTGTTGTCTTGAGTGTTATCAATGTTATGTGTTATGTCGTATGCTTTTTACTTTACAGAGAAAACCGACCATCAGTATTCAAACAGTAACTAACCACATCTGACACTCAGAACTGTCTGCTTGGTACAGCAGCTCTAAATTATTTTTGGTGCACCAGCAGTCTTTAATGGGGAGGAGAAAAGCAAGGCAGCTGCTTGTGTAGTGGTTTATCAGTCTGCCGATCAGCAGAGATGCTTCATAGTGAACTCGTGTATTTCACAGAAAATGTCAGACACAGCAGATAGTTCTTTAGGAAATGGATCTGCAGGGTGCCCAGTGTGATGCTCATAAATCACCCATGGCTTTCAATCACCTTCACTAAGAGCCCTTTGTTAATTTCTGCAGTTCTGCTCACCGCAGCAACCATTGCCCTAACCATGGGTCTCATCCCAGACCATTTGGAGTGTGCTACGTCCTTGTATTATTTTTTGTGTGTTCTTTCATTCAACAACAAGAAAATCCAAAGTGTGTCCCCAGAGTGGTGTAAAATGAAATTCAGTCTCTTGTTTCCTCCGTGTTCAGGAAGAATCTTTCTTTTCTGATCAGCTCTTTTTTCGTTAGGCCGGTAGCTGTTAGGCACAAGCCCGAGCAGGGTGTACCTCCAGGAAACCCTGGGTCTCCTGGGGACCCAGGAATCAAAGCTACTGTGTCAGCCTTGAGTAAGCAGCAGTCAGGGACTGAGCTCTTTCCTGCCGGCTTTGGTCTCTTGCTGCCCTCCCCATTCACCCGTGCTGGTCCCGTGTGTTCCCTGGGGAGACCAGCGTGCGTGTGTGCATGACAGGAGAGGGTCAGTACAGCCAGGGGGGAAGGCAGGACGCAGGCCGGGACGTGGTCCTCGTGGCTTTGGCTCGGGTGCTAGCACGTTGTGAGCATCCTGCTCGCCCTCTGCAGCCCCTGCACAGCGGATGGAGGAGGGGATGGCACGAAGCCAGCTCTGTCAGCTTGCTGCCAGCTGGGGATTTCCCTGTGCGGGGGGACCTTGGCTGCGCCATAAAGGCAGTTTGAAGCCCTTTGTGCATTGAGCAGCGGAGCAGCACTTGCAGGGACCAGGGGTCTGGCCTCCCCCCGGCCATAGAGAAGTCACTTTTCTCTCTTAACGCTGGGTTGATTTCATCCCCAGAAAGCACAGAAGATGGTGGCTTAAGAGCATGTTTTAGTTTGGTTTGTAGTTGTTATCATCATGTGTCCGTGCAAAGTAAACCAGCAATACGGGGGGGGGGAATGTTCCTGTTTCCTGGCATTTTAGACAGGAGTGAATTTGAATGTTGCAAATGGGCTGTGGTTCAGCTAGAGCAATAATTTACATCAAAAAGAGCCGCGCTCTGCTTTTAATTAGAACTGCTTTTCATAGAAGGTGTGGTCATTTCTGCTCAGAGTTTGACTAAGAGTGAAGCACATACGTTCTCTACAGCATTTTGCTCAAGTGCTCTAGCAAATCTCTGTATTCATCAGAGTAATTCTTGAAGCTCTGACTCATATTATTCCAGATTTTCTTTTCTCTACTGGGACCTTACAGCACTCCATGCTTTACTTTTGGATCACTGCTATTGCGGGTTTGTGTCGCGTTAGGATCTGACTGCTCCATCATATGTCTTGCTTTTCTGGAGGCAGTATTTAAAGAGAAGAAAAAAGTGGTTCTGCTCCCAAAAACCTGTAGTATGTTGGCAGGAAGCTGGAAGAGCTGTGTATCAGGAGGAAGGTCTCCTGGGTTGTGCCTGAGCAGAGTATTTAACTTCCCTGTACCTCAGTTTGCCATTACTAAAAAGTATCTTGTTATCGCTAGTACAGTTCAGCATTTAAGTCATTTGTGTTACTAAAACTCCCATGGATTCTCAGAAATAAAAGCATCTGTATACCTGAATAAAAACTAAGTATTTGTATTGCTGTGGCAGTCTGGCATCTGCTGTTCTTCTTCACCTCTAGAAACAATTTGCTATTCAAAACCTCAGATGCATCCAGCCCCTTTTCAAGATTGCTTTCCCCAGCAGTGTTTCTGAGCGCCTGTCCTGCTGCCTAAAAACATGCAAACCAAAACAAAGCGAGAAAAAGAAATCAGTGGAGGAAGGAAGAAAATGAATCAAGTGATTAAAACCATAGTTTCACTGGCACCTCTTTGTTCTCGAGCTCAGGAATCTTTAATTGGTGCAGTAAGTGCCCACAGGCAAGTTATGTTACAAAGCGTTTCCTGTTCAAAAGAACATGCAGACTCCATTAGGAGACCACGGGCACAGCCGCCAAGAACTGACACTGCAGAATGGGTACGTGGTGCCTCAGTGAGCTGGGTCTCACCACGAACTGATGCTCCAAGTCAGTAATCCCCAATTCTAGCCATTTGCTGGTGGGAGGCATGCCACTGTTTGAAGGCTACACCAGTGGACTGTTATCAGCAGAAAGCGCTCAGTTTTCAGAAGGCATCAAGTGCTTTTTAGTGATAGTTTTGAAATACTGGCAAAGAGTTACTTAAAATAAAGAACTTGTTCATGGAGTTGGGAGTTGAAAGCTTCTAAACCACAATAAAGTCCTTTCCCAGACTTGCTGTCCATTTACTCCATGCTCATGGCATTCCTTAGGCGGTCTGAATCACAGACAGCAGACAGCTCTTATAAAGAAGACCATAGACACCCATGTGTTGGAAGACATCTGCCAAAATAGGCCATATATTTACTTTTATTCCTTCAATCCACTTTCAGTTTAAAGGGATAAAAACAATAACATTTTTCAGTCCAGTGGGTTTATGCATCCAGTGACACTGTTCCTCCAGTGCAGAGAAATGGTAGTGAATTAAAATAATTCCACTGCAGAAAGAAGCAGACAGGCTATTCCCCAGCTCTTACACATGGGTGAAGGAGGGCACAGAGCCTCTAAGTGACTTGCAACAGCTGATGAAAAAAGTCAACTGCTAAAACTGTAACTTGCCTGGGGGCATCCTAGGCTGCTACGTCTCCCCACCTGCATCCCTCATGCAGAGGTGGGGGTACCAGAAGTGTGTGAAGCTGTTGTCCAGATGTGCAGGAGCTGGGACAGCACTGGTCATGCTGAGAACAGGAACACCTTATTAAGAACACCCTCATTTCTTAGGGCAAAGACTGGAGACAGAGCAAAGCTGCTGTATAAGCAAGTACAGGCTGTAAGGAAAAGGAATCAGTGGTCTTCCTGCCAGGTAGGGGTGACACTGGGTGCTTTATGCAGAAGTTCTTTCAGTCCAACCAAAACCACACCTGTTTTGACAACATCTTTTGGAAATGGGGGCTTTGGAGATGAGAAGCAAGAAGTGTGCCGATAGGAAATGGCTTATAACAGAACTGTGCAAAGCAGGAAAGGGGGTTAACTCCTTCTAGTGCTAAACTCACTATTTCACAATGAACCAGAGAAGTGTTCCCTGGAAACCTTTAACAAGGCTTGTTTCACACTTGAGGATCTTACCACATAACTGTGCTGGTTAAGGTGGTTGATTTCTTTTTTTATGTTATTTTGCTAACACAGCTAATATGGTAAAAGCCCTTGTATAGACACAGCTCTGTTGGTGTAAAAACACTGGAATCAGCACAGCTTATGCCAAGTCAGGGAACCACCACCGGCTGTTTCACTGAAAGGCTTTTGTACTGGGATGACTGCGTCTGCATTGGAAGGAGGGTTTCCACCAGCAATGCCAGTGCTTCTAGTCTGGCTAAACTTGGGGGGGTAGCTCCAGCCTGTGTGATAGAAGGGGTTTTCACATGGGCAATAACTGCACAAGCTTAGCCTGCTTGCTTTGGATGTTAACCACCTCAGAATGAATCCTAGTGTTAGTAACTTCCAGCAAAGATGATGCAATGGGCTGAATTCACTGACTAGAAAGAAGCTTTGCTGAGGGGAGTTGTACCCTCCCTCAAACTGTATAAGGAACACGTATCCAAGTATGTCTTTGTCCTTACAGTTTATCCTGTTATCTCCCCTTTAAAATGTGCACGATGTAATTGAGTAACAGTGAACTGGCAGCTCAAAGCTTTTGCTAATTCTTTGCAATTTCAGTGTGAGTCTTGGAATATCTATAGTGACTTAAAAGTCCACGTGCAGGTGACTGCTACAAAATGCAAGAGTTACTTTTTTTTTCTTAGTTATCTTTTAAAGTCTGGTCCAAGAAAACCCAAACCATTAAAAATATGAACCTTGTTGTTTTGGTCTTTCAAAATCCAGGCAGACAAAAATGATGCAACTTAAGGGGGTGGGGGACTGATTGCATGATTTTAAAACCAATCTCATGATTATTAGAGGCCTGAGTCATGAATGCTGAACGCTTGGATTTGGCATTGCTGCTCCTCGCAGTTTGATTTGTTACAAACTGTGCTAATGCGAAGGATGTGCAAATGTGGGAAAAGGGTAGGGGTCTTTTCTCCCCTTAAAGCTCAATATAATACACTGGGAGGATTTGGCTCCTCCTGTGATGGACAGTGAAAAGGCATCTTGGGCCACTTTTGAGCTGCACTTCTGAAATCTTGTGAGCAGCTGCAAAAGAGCCCTGCTGCTTTGAAAAGTTTGGACAACATCTGCACATTTCTCTAACTATTGTGAAATAAAATGCTTGGCAAGGATAACCATCTTAAAGATGTACAGTCTGGTTATGGTGCAAACTGAAAGCCAGTTAGAAAGTCTTCCACTACAGAAGAATGGCTGGATTCTCAGCATTATTCACACAAGCAGAACTTTTCCAGTTAAGGCCACATCCTTCCAAGCAGCATGGATAGTTAATGGGGACGTGTTGTCTCTATAGATCTTTTCTCTCACAAGTATGAAGACCTATAGGTGATTCATTTAAGATCCATTTTTCTTCTGCTTGGTTTTCATACTTTGTTTCTTATGAAAATATTATTAATATTATTTATAAATTCCTGGCCACTTTTAAATAAGAAAATAATGATGATGAATCATATGAATTTCTCATCAAAGTTAGTGTGCTTATGAGAACTCTTAGTAGTGAGAGCTTTTCTGTCAAGCAGAAGCTGGTATGGCCTTATGCTCCCCAGTCATTTTGCAGTGCTGCTTACTCACCAGTTCCAAGAGACTTCTGAGCTCTGATTTGGATGCAGTATGTTTTTGGAGGAATTTTAAAAGCAGACTGGACAAATGTACACGAAGACAATCCTGCACTGGCTGTGAGAGGTACTAGATGACCTAATAGGTCATTCCTACTTCTCTGATTTGAAAAACAAGCAGCACATCTGTAGTCGTGCCAATAGGAGAGTCAGAGACAGGGGGAAAGAAGAGCAAATACTTGAAGACCACAGAACTCCCTTCCCAGTATATTACCTCTGAGCCTGAATTTTCAACCAGCTGCTGCTTTCACACTTTTTCTCATTCTGTAATGTATTTTCTTCTGCTTTTACCAAGAAGAAACCAGAGGAAGGTAAAAGCCAACCTAAAATGTATAAACAATGCAGTTGTATCTGAGTCATCACTCCAAGTCCCCATGCTTCAATTTGGGAAGCGCAGAAATCTGGGCGTACATCCAGCTGTGAATTTCACAGATGGATCCTCTCTCTGAAAGGGGTCTGCACAAAAATCCCTAAATGCAAATACTCCCAACTTTGCAAACATCCACGTTCTCCATTTTAGGTGCACATCTACTAGAAATGCTGCCTTCTGTTTGGCAATTAAAACTCTGATCTCTGTATACTGGCATGACTCATGGCCTGATAGCAATGACTTTGAAAACTTGGTCTTGAGTTGGATTTAACCAGTGTTAGGTATAAAAGGGTTAAATCTTCAGCTACAGTTAACTAGAGAAAAACCACTGAGGATCAAAGGGCTTCAACAGCATGTCTGTGTGACTCAGCAGGGCAACTCTATTTCACTCAGTGAGAAACTGGTCTAATACTCTCCGTCTTCCCGCAGGTTATCCTAATCCACACAGTTCCCATTTTAATCGGGCCGTGTCCTTTTGTGGGTTTTTAATTTGGAAACTTTGCCCTCCAAAACAGGCTGAACTCTGCCCTCAGCTGAACAAGCACAGTTTCTTTAGAGTGAAACCATAGTTGAACTAGATGTAGTGAGAACAGTGCTATTGACTTCTGCCTTTGGATGTTGGAGAGACTGATAGGTTTGCATCCAAGGGAGAATGTTTCCGCATGGATAATTGTCAGGTGTGGAAGTAAAGGTCAAAGCGGACTGTCCCTTGCTTCCACCCAGCTGTGCATCTGGGCACGTTTTGAATGATGGGTGGTGGGAGGGTGCTGGCAGTGTGGTGCTTGTGTGCCAGACCTGCCTGTGCACCCAGGCAATGCACACTGCATGACCAGGAAACCTTGGGGCCCTGCAGAAGGAGCCAGATGATGTCACAGCAAACTGACAGCACAGTGTAATCCTTTTTCAATGCTTATGTGTTGACTTGCTCTGCCTTTTTGCAAGGACCCTGAACCTTCCCTTTTAATGCACAAACAATAATTTGGGCTGGGGCAAAAGCAGCAATAAATTAGAGGAGTGTGAGTTTACAATCATCCCCTCTTGATCATCTCTGCCAGAGGAGACCAGTCAAAGATTCCCAAATTGTGGTGTGGTTTGGTTTGGTTTCTTAATGATGTATGACTTCATCATCTGTGAATGAATTGAGTCAAATGTAGGACAAATAGTGAGACACATGAATGACTCTTATGACATTTGCAGTGTCTCAATGGGTGCTGGTTTATTTAGGTGGTTTCTAAGTTTCTTTGGAAAGAGTGAGAATGACTAAATGAAGGGGGAGCCACTTCAGAAGTATGGGAGTCAATGGTGAAAGTATTGTGACAGTTAAACCTCCCTGGGCTAAATATCTGTCATTATGAGCAACACAGCATTGGTTATTTTGTAAGAGCTTGGTTCCAGGAGGCTGTAGCCACAAGGCCAGGGGAAGCAGGATGATGTATCAGACATTGCAATCCCTTTATGATCACATACCTCCTGGTGCTCATGCTGGGTCTTCACCAGCTGCTTTGGGGTTTCTTATTCTTACCAGGAGGTAGCAGGGCTGTTCTCTGCAAGTGTGGAGCTCCCGACTTTGAAAGGCACCTGCTCTCAGATGCACTGTGTGGTTTCAGTACACCCAGCTTGCCCCCAGGCGGTGCCTTCGACTGCTGCTTTTCAGGGGAGGGGGTACTGCAGGGGTCACTCAGGGCAGTGCTGTACCTGTGCTTAAACCTCGTGTTTCATGGGTCTGTCAAAGCCATGTAAAAATAAGGCCCAGAATTTTTGTAGATAAATGGTCACCAAGCTAGGAACCTGTCCTTAGGACTTGGGGAAGTCCCTCAATTCAAGTTACTGGATAGGAAGTAATTATAATTTTGTACAAATTAATGTTTGCAAAGGCTGGCAATAGTCTACGAACACTAGCCATTCTAGACATTGGATACATACAGTGAACAGACTGACTTGGTTTAAACCAGAGCTGAGGCAAATCAAATGCAAAGCTGCATTTTTTAATTACATTGTGTTTTGTGGGTCTTTTTCCTTAAAATTACATTAAAATTTTTCTTGTCTGGGTTCTCCTCCACACATTTTCATTTGCTTTAAAAGCAGTGCTGTCTTCTTCCCTGGAAAGCACCCTAAGATCCTAATTTCCAGCAGGCAAACAGTAGGGTGAGATTTTCAGATATGTAGGCTGAGAACTCTTCTCCTGAGGTCATCCTGCAGCTTCATGTCTTCAAATAGCTTTTACTGTGTTTTCAGATATGTTTCCTTTTTAAAAAAGTGCCATTGATTTTAATACAAATTTGAGCTCAGTATAAAAGTTATTAAAGCAAAAAGCACACTAAACTGTTATGTGTGTTTTAGAAATTAATATCCATGTGTTTTATACTTGGTTACATTTCATAGCTCTTCCCATCTTCAAAGCTAGTGCAAGTTTTAGATCAAGATTAAGAATTGCCAGACCTTCAGGCTGTTCTGGTAATGGTCTTGGTTGAGATGTGGCATTGAATCTCCACCAGCTTTTCCTGTCATGCCAAAAAGCATCTCTGCCTTTCAAAACCCAATGCTGAGCGTGAGTGTCTCTGCGGAAAGGCTGGATGAAACCTTTCCTGCATGTGACATTCCAGTGCAGCTATCGGGCCATGCAAATAATCTAGCCCTTAATCACAGCTAGACTGTAATATTTACTAGCATTTCAACAGATTGTGGTCAGTATAACAAGACATTCATTTCCTTCTGTGTATGCAACAAGAGATGCACACAGTTGACGGCTGGTTTATTACAGGAAGCTTGTGTTGCCGCACACAGGCACACTCTGCTGAGGCCAGCTCAGTTTGGGAGGATCAGAGGCTGAGAACGAGAGTGGTTAGCTGAGGGCAGCCTCTCCCCCAGCACTGTAGCAGAGGTAACTCTCGCCGTGCCACACAGACCAAAACCTCTCGAGGATTTTTCTCTTCACGCTGCATTCAGCCAACAGGCAGATGCACTGGTTATCTGGGGAGTCCCTGTCTGTGGCACCTGGACAAAAATGCTTTGGCAGACGTATAAGCAAGGAAATTAATTTTCTTGTCTTTAGAAAACAGTGCGCGCCATCACGCCTGGATAGATCGAATTTGTTATGATAGCAAAACAAGTTCTATGGAAACCATTGTGAACCCTGGAGTGAGGCTGCCCAGGAGAGTTGGGGAAAGCCGCTTTTGTTTGTTGTGCTTGGCATCATTTTGCTCTGGATGAAGATGCTTTAATTTTGTGGGGAGACCCAAGAGAGCATTCCTCTTTTTCCATACCAGAACGCCTTCCAAGCTGGCATAAACGTCCCCTCTTTCCAGCTGCTCCTTTCCAAACACACTGTGCCTCCTAAAGATAGTCTTTACAGTGGCTGGGGCTGGTGGAAAACATGAAGCCTGCATGGATTAGCACAGGAATTCATTTGGGCTGACGAATTGGGTTTCCCTCTATAAACAGCAGTAGTGTTTTCATCTTCTGGACAGCACAGCAAACTTCACGTCCTCTTACTCCTCGCCCCGTCTCTCCCACTGCATGCAGGCCAGCCGTGGTAAAAAGACACACTAAGGCCTGCTTATGGGGGATGGAAAACAGCACACATTTCAGCGAGGTGTTTTCAACTATCTCCCTTCTCAGATGGGTTTTTTTTCCAACCCTTAAAAGAGATGATAGGGTTATTATTTTTTTTTTTCAGGTTGTTTTTCTTTCTGGATAAAAGGGAAATTCAAGTAATCCCCTCTCCACTGGTTTAGTGACTCTACAAGCAGCTCACATGAAATACTTTCTTTTCTTCTTTAACTTCTGCTACAATGTGCTTATCATTTTGCAGGAGTTAGGGATTCCCAAAAGAGGATTTCTGTCTACCCCTTTCCCCTGGAGGTTTGGGCACATAGAGGCAGGGTGGCAGGAGCACAGCCCTGCACTGCATCACTGCCTCCAGGGCCTGTCCTAACCCTGCCAGTGAAGCACTCTCCCCAGCACACCACTGAACACCTCTGCTGCAGCAAATACGCTTTTGTGTCACTTATACTTTGTTTTATAGCTTACTTGGTAAATATAATCATTATGGGTTATTAATCATCTGATGTGGCTTCCATTATTGCTTGAGAGGGAAAGACACATAAAGGGCAATTACATGATCAGGCTACATTTAGTGGTGGTTTGATTTACCTGACTATTCAGTCATGGTCCATGTCATTGAGTAACTGAGCATGGGATTAGAATTGTGTGGATGGAAATGGGGGTTTGGGCTTCTGCTGTCAAATGGAAGAATTATTTAAATAATAAAACCATATCACTTAACTTTCCCTTTTCACGTGTATAACACACACCTCATTCAAAGTTTGTTCCTTGGAAATAAGTCTCAGCAAGCCCCCACCTCCTCCTAACACACTGCAGTCTCTCTTGTAGGCACTCTGGATCCAACCGTTCTCCACCTCTAGCAGGAGTGTCTGCTCTGGGATAAGGGGAAAGAAGAGAGGAATATTGTGGCTTTGAGAGAGAGCAAGCAACTGAAATAGGCATGGGAGAAGCATACTGGAAGGAAAAGGTGCAAGGGTAGAAGGCATTACCCTCCTTCATGTATACCTGCCCTGCTGCTGAATCATGATTTTTTTATACAAAACACAGATTATACTCATGACAATATGTGATTTAAAAAAACGAACTGCAAAAAAGCAGGAAATATATAGAAAAACACTATAGCAATGCTGTAGCATTTTGGAAGTTTATCGATTCACAGTATATTTATTATGCTGCAGTTCACAGTATGAGCATTGCCAAGCATTCAGAAGTCAGGGTCGGGATTCTGTTGGCTGCAACTAAAATATATTCTTTGCCACATCATTTGATGTAGATCCTTATTTGTGCAGTTCTGATGTGCACTCTCATCTGATGTGGTTGTGACGGAGTTAAGCACCGTTCCCATTACGGCAATGAGGAGGCTGCCCAAGGGGAGCCCCTGGGTGCTCCCAGGAGAGGAGGTGATAGCCAGAACATGGCTTTTCATGTACAGTTGCTTTAAGCAGGCGCAGTGGCTGCCAAGAGTTTTGCAGCTGGAGCATCAGCCACACTGAGCCCACGAGGAAAACAAAACCCAGCAGATTTCCAAAATACTAACAGCTGGATGCAGATGACATTTCTTAATCCACAAAAAATAAGAAAGAAGCCCAACCCAAACCAGCCGCTCTCACATTACTCTCTGTCCCCCTTCTGATGTTGCCCCAGTGCAGTGGCAGGACCAGGCTAGTACGTCGCACAAGAAGAAATGCAACTAGGGGATGTTTTTGGGGCACCTATCACAAATGATGAGAGGGGCAAGAGTTCCTACTGGAGACAGTCACTGTCTTGAACTGTACAAATTGCCTCTTTGTGGCCAACTGCAGCCATCTGTATTCTGATCATCCTTCAGATCTCCACCAGGGTCACAGTGACCAAATTCTCTCTGGAGACTCTGCTAGCTGTTGCTATTAACAGTGGTGAATTCCAGCCCAAATATAAACTGTGCTATTATTTTTAGGGTTGATTTCAGTCATGTCGAGGGGACCCACTGAGAGGAAAGCCCTGTTGTGTGACCTGTGGCATAGCTAGGATGGATCATGTTTCCCCCTCACTTTCTGTGTTGACGGGCCCCACAGGGATCTTGGCTGCTGGCTTGGCCATGAGGCATAAATGATCTCTGCTTGATGGGACTCTTCCAATGTTAATGGTTGCTCCCAGCTCACAATGGGGAGGTTCTCAGTTTCATGATGCTCCTTCAGCCCTCTCCTAGCACTCACTGCAGCATAAACCTGCTCTGAAGTCACTATGGCTTAGCCGCCTGCTTAAACTCAAGCGCATTTTTACCTTAGCAGAAAAAGGAAAGCTTCTGGGGTAGTTTATTCTTTCCCACCAGTAAATTACTTTCATTTTTTATGTGGCATTTTCGTAGTACCTAGAATATTCCTTCCCCTTTACCAGGCACCAGCCTGTTTTGCTGCTGCTGGGCTCAGCAATGTTGTGGCCAGCAGGTAATGCCAGTGTGAAGTGCAGCAGATGCATTTGCTGCCAGGCAGTCCTGCAGTGCTGAGGAACATCATGGGAACCAGTGCTGGCTGGGACAGGCTCTACAGCACATGCTACAGCCCACAGCAAGTTCTCTAAGCCTCATGGGTTATGGGGGAGCACAGGTTAGGATGGACAACTGTCCCGTTGCTTCAACTGGGTTTCTCCTCACCATGGTTATCACCACTGTCCTTCACCTTCACATTGAGCAAAGCATAGCAGCTGGTGGTAGTCAGCCATCAGAACTGTTCCCTAGAGAAGAGATTATAGCAGTGCTGTGCAGCGTTGCTCCATGATGGTGGTGATGGTGAAGTCACATGGTGCTGCATGCACACACTGTGAGCCTTCCTCGTGATGATGCTGTAAAGAGTGTGTGAGGAGTCAGCATTACATGCCCTCCCATGAATCAGCCCTTACTACTGCAAAAATCGTCCCATCTGCACTCGGCATCCTAAAGGACAGCCCCCAGTTCCTATCATAGGACATCCTCTGTTGGTGTTCCCAGGCACTTGTACCATCTCATCTGCTAGGAAATGTTGGGTACACCCTAGGCCAGATTCTGAGAGGTGATGCATGCTTATCTCTTTGTGTATTTGATTTTTTACAAAATGGATAGATGTATAATTCACAGTGATTTAGTTGAGAGTTATCTACCAAAATCTGCCCTTGTGGAAGATGTCTGGTGGCTTTATACGGTTTCATTATGCTGTGTGTGTGTGTTAGCTGGGGCATTTCATTGCTGTTGGCAGTCACTCTCCTTCCAGGACCACTCAGAAAGAGTTATGGTGATCTTGGCCTTTAGCTTTGCTACTACTGTGTCTTCCAGCTGTCTGTGGCTAGTTCCCCAACTTCAGGACAAACAGTATTCCCATTCAGTCTGTGTTCAGAGCGGATGGCCTGCCAATTGCTTCCGAATGTGTTCTGTAGTCAGATGAGATCATATCAAACATAAGCAAGTTTTATCTTTATTTTAGGCAAGAGGGTGTTTTATCATGATGTGGTTCCAAAGCCTTCATTGTTTGGTTGGAATTCACCCAGGAAGTGTAGCAATGGATGGTTAAATGCAAACTAATAGGTTCAATATGAGCTGCAAATGCAGAGTTTGTGAGCTGGCTGTGCAAACTTGTGTAGGAGAAAGAATGTTGTCATACAGCTGATGAGAACTTGGGAGTGATTAGGATGGTCTTTCCAGGTACTTACAGTGTCTTGCAGCATGCCCTTGAGACACTGCAAGGAGCACAATATTTCACCTCCTGCTTGGGTTGCATGGGGATACACACAGCTCTCAGACCTCACAGTTGGAAAATTTGGGATGGCTCATCATTAAATCCTGGGAAGGATTCCTTGGGGCAGTCTCTTTGGGTGGTTGTTCCTATGTCTTGATCTGGAATTGCGATGTGAGGTCTGGAAATAATTGAGGGCTAATTTTTGAACAAATGTAGGTTATTGCTGTTGTGGTGAGGTTGGGAATTGCCCAACTTCAATAGCGCCAGCTGCACTTCAGCTAAAGATAGTCACCTCGGCAGCTATTGGAGATCAAGGAGCTCAGTTCTATTTCTGGTAATTAAATCCTTTTTTTTCTTTCTTTTTCTTTTCCTTTTATCTTCTTTTTGAGAACAATAGTTTTCTCGTTTGTGCCATTGAGTCAAATTGAAAGTGTGAAGTCTCTGGATGATGCATATACCTTTTTCTTATTCTCTCAAGCTATTTACTGTCAGACGTTCCTGGCCTTTTTGAGGTGAGATGCAAAGTCCGTTACAGTATCTGCTCCCATAGTCTTTTGCACTCCTTTTTCTAGTTACAGGTATCTCTTACAATTAGTTTGCTCTCTCCGTTCATAATGGTCTCTGATTTGTACATATACTCCATAGTATTATGTGTTACTTTCATTACTACATTATTTTCTGTTAGAAACCCTGCATAAATGAGAACTCTGTTGTGGCAGATGCTGTGTTGACTCCAAAGGAAAAAAAAAAAGCAGTTCCTGCCTCTGAGGACTGGCAGTCAAAGTGCAAAATAAAAGTTAACAGATGGATGTGGGCAGACACAGAGTATCTTGTATGTGGCACCTCCTTGACATTGTTATATGTGAATTATAACACTCTGTCAATAATCACTTAAATATTTAATTGTCTGGATTCTTTCCAGCTAAATTGGGACTCATAACTGTAGCCCCAAAGTTAGGGCTTGGCTGTCCTGGACTCCCGTTGCCAAGACCCGCAGGCCTCTCTAGCGGTGCCCATTGCTTCCATTGCCTGCGGAGGCAACCAGGGCTCCTAAAACAGTGCTCACCATTCAGTGCCTAGCAGAAAGGGGGGATGAATCTTACCCCAAACACTCATTTGCTGAAGGATGTGGAGTCATGATAGAAAAATAATCTGTGTAGAAAAGTGATTTCATGTGTTTTTCACTAGGAACAGTGTGCCTACTGCCCACAGTCCTCTTTAAAATAAAGCACATAAGAAACATATGCCTTCTTCGCACTCATCGTTGTTTGTGAAAGCAGCGTAATTGCAAGCAGAAGGTTATTTGCATGCTGGTTCCAGAGGAGAGTTTGGTTTGTCTGGCAGAATTGTTCATAGCCACTTGCGCATCTGCCTTGTTACCTTGGACAGTGATTTTCTGCTGGCTGTTTTCTCCTGAGAGCCAGGCTCAAAATTCAGTTCAGACACGTTTGGAGGGAAACCCAGTTTGCTGGAGAGGCCCAGATTCTGCAAGAATGCACAAGCCCTTCAGTGGGGATGCTTGCAAAGTTAAGACACAGCAGAAGATAAGATGCCAGAGAGTTAGAGCCAATAAATAGTTTTGTGGATTAATAGACATATAAGCGCTAGTGCTTAAGGGAGGAAAATAGATTATATTATGGACTGTTCATCCCCTGCAAAACTGCCTAAAGGGAAGGGTGATATGGTTTGTTTCCCCTTAATTAAATATTTGTTAAATGGTTTGTTTCCCCTCAATTAAATATTTGTTCTGGTAGTTCCTTTGTGACAGAAATAAAAAAGCAGCAGCATTGCCTATTCTTGTTTCTTTCAGCTAATCCTGAACATGCTCTAACTCTTCTTCAGTTCCTACCCCCCAATTATTTCCTGTAAAAAATAGCTTTCTCCCATTTATTCTCTTTCTCTTCTTTATTGAAGCATTTTGCTGAATGACTCATATCTCCTCTTAGTAAATAGGTTAAGTCTAGGAGAATGATGAAACTGC
Source organism: Lathamus discolor (assembly GCF_037157495.1). Taxonomy (NCBI): domain Eukaryota; kingdom Metazoa; phylum Chordata; class Aves; order Psittaciformes; family Psittacidae; genus Lathamus; species Lathamus discolor. The sequence continues at coordinate 7,342,923 of NC_088894.1, read as the reverse complement.
AAAGTGACATGTGAATAAATAGTGCCACTGCTTGCGTGCTTTTCCTGCCGGCAGTTCCTGTTTCAGAGGCATTGCGGTATCTATTATCAATTACATTAGCTTTTAAACCCTGAGGTACAAGCTACTGTAGGAAAAAGTCATCACCAACCTCCTTTGGTTTTACTGTTTCTAATCTAAAAGAAATATGTCTTAATGCCAAATGCCACTGCTTATCTCAGCATTTATGTAGCAAATTCGTAAGGTCCACACCGTGCACACAAAAGTAAATGTGAGAGCAGTTCACCCCTGTACTTTGCAGCAGCAGCAGTAGCTGCTGCAGAGTTAAATCAAGAGTCAGGAGTGGCAAAATGAAGACTTTCTTCAGCTTCAGTCCTTCAGCCTAATACTCCTGTATTGGTTTAGCCAAGTAATGTGGTTTAAGAAGATGAACTCCTTCCCCTTCTGGTATAAGTTTTGTATATTTATTTATTATGTACGTATTCTACTTGGGATATTTCACTTGATTAACTAAAACTAAATACAAGCTTCATCTCTTCTCAGTAACTCGCTACCTATCAACTAGAGAGAGCCAACTGCATGACTCAAACACATGTCCCTTCCCTTGCAATTTCAGCCAAAACTATCTGGCATCCGAGCACTGCAGAATGAAAGTCATATCTAAATATATGTGAGCAGAAAGAAAGTCAGTTAAAAAAAGACTTTGTTATGGAAAGCTACTACAAACCGAATCCACGGTGGCCTGGAGTTCCTCATCACACCCAGGCTGATCTAGTTTTCCACTTTCAAGGTACGCTTCCCAAAGCAGCTGCTGACACTCGTAAAAGAACTGCACATATTGTTGCAGTTCCTTTATGCCTTGCATGTAGTGACTAAACAGATTTAAAGGGTTTATCTAGTAAATAAACAGGTTATTTATCATCATCTTAGCAAATTTAATAATACAAGAGTTTTTGCTTCGTATTCATGTGGTTCCCAGCAGTGTCAACGTTAATATTCAGAGCCAGTTCCTTGTCAGGTAACCCATGAATAAGATTGGCAGTGCCTGGCACTGGGTGCCACCCTGAATGTGTTCACTTTTAGTATGTGCAGCACAGTGGACCAGGCAGAAAGAAGGTTCTGAGAATGAGATTTAAAGAAACACCCCAGTTTGATGGCGTGCCTCTTCCCATTGTACTTACGCAGTGACTAAGATGCAACTTCTCCAAATTAGGGTTTTTACACCAGGGGGACTGAGCCTACAGATGGGCTCCAAGGGCTTCTCACAGTGATATGCTGCAGCCTAAGGGGGCAAGAGTGAAAAAGCATGAAATTGTGCCTAAAGGTGCACTTTCCTGCTTGCCAGCTGATGCGGCTTCCATCTCCAGTCAATGTGTAGGCAGGGTTTGCACCTACCTCAGAATCTTCTGATAAAAAAATTGATGACTCAATACTGAAATCTACCAAACAAACAGGAAATCACACTCTGGAGCAAAAAATTGCTCTTTCTCTTGCTGTTCCAGCCAACAGCCCAGGATGAGAAAGCTCGTGCATGTGCGCGTGTGTGTCCTACAAGTGCCACATAACCCCAGCTTCCTGGTTCATGAAGAAGGTGCCTAGAAAAGTTAACTTACTGATTTCCAGTAGACTCAAACAGGGATCAAATGGATTAAATAACTGAAAGCACAAGTGGCACCAGCTCAGCCTTAGAAGTCTTCCATTCAGCTCATTTTAGAGCAACGTTTGGCACCTCTTTCTCCAGGAGAGTATATGAATTGTAAGCTATGTAGTTCTCCCGTGTATTCCTTGCACTTCAGATTTCAGTCCTCTTGCTACAGGGTCTCAGTAAACTGGTTTTCCAGGGAACTAAACAACCAGTTAACACCCAATTCTTTTCTTAACTGATTAACTGTGTGAAAGTCCTCTGGCCATGGAAGTGTAATGATTTTTTGCTAATCACTTACAGGTTCAGGTGCAACTTATTACTGATTTACAAGATCATGGCCACTTGTGTAACAAGCTGAAGTGAAGCATGGCAAACTAGGACAGGCACCCAACAGCTCTGTGTGCAGCAAGCAGTACAGGGAGAGCAGCACACATTTCACCTATCTCCAGTGCTGCAAACTGCTTTGTTTCCCTTCCCTTGTAACTGGTCACTTTGCTTTGTGTTGCTGAGGAGGACTTGGCTGGAGGGAACTGCCGAGTAAGAACTTCTGTCTGAGGATAATGCATGAGTAAACAAAAGCAAAGGGTTAGTTGTAGAAGAGAGGTTATTCAGGCTACCAACTGTCTGGGGATACCAGTCCCAGACTTCTTGAACAATCAGTGGAGAGAACATCTGTGAAGCTTCTCACAAGTGATACCCCAGCATCTCCCAGGACAAGGCATCCAGGGCTGAGGGATGCTCCTTAGTCTCCTGACTTTAGATGTCATACAGCAAAGTCGGAACAGGTCACTGTCTCCAAAGCTCTGTTACCTACGTTGGCTCAATTTCCTAATAGAAATACTTATGACCTAATTTTTAGAGGTGAGGACTGCAACATTGACTGGCATTTATAGGTTTAAAGGTTTTAGGCTGGAAACTTAAACTGTTGCCTATTAGTATTTTTTAGAGTGCCTAGGTCAGCTCAGCACCTCATGCCTTTGGTAGTTTGAGATCTAGGCTACTTAAGGACTTTAAAACATCCCTGTAGGGACTTCAGAAAATGATTGCTCTCTACTACATCCACACATTAAGTATAGGCTTATTCAATGCACATCATCATTTGGGGCTTTTTTCTGTTATCTAGGCATGTATTGTTGAAGTTTCCTGAGTGTGACCTTCACAATCTTTCTGCGTTTTTCAGACCAAAGCAAACCAATAATAAATGTGGTCCTTCAGGGCTACCATGGACTTGGCCAGGGCCATATAGCAAGATGATGATACAGGAGAGGTCCAGGCCCTGGGGTCCAACTGTCCAGTCTTCTGCTTTAACCACTAGGTCTTGCTTTTTTTTTTCAGTGCAGGCTGTTGAACTTTACTGGAATTGCACTGGTAATAGTGAAAGTACTTAGAAAATCCTTGCAGTTTCTGGGGTAGTGTCACAGACAGATTTGTGTGTTATTTCCGTGATAGTTTTGCTGTGTAGTGCATTTAGGACACTGATCATTTTTAATTTGTTTTTAGCAGAAATGCTATCTTTATTTTCTGCTCTTTTCTTACAGGCACACACAGCTTCCTGTTAAAGATTTTGGGTAGGATAGTACCATAGATACTGATAATTTTATCTGTGCAGCTTACTCTGTAACTAGATTGAAATATAAGGGAAGGATATGTAAACGTCAACAGTGAAATCCAGATCCTGTGAATCACAAGGAACTTAGATATTGATTTCAGTTGGGACAGGCTTCAGCCAAAAATATGCATTTTATTTAGATCCTATTTTCCATCAGATATCTATGTTATGCTGTTAAATTCATGGAAAGATGCCGATGGGTTTTGAGTCTATTGAAACTATTATAGCAAAAATGCATCATGGGACTTGAATTGCCACTTAGTTTGAGATCAGGAACATCTTCCAAGAGTTTGCTTAATTCATGGAGATGACCCGGTTGCTGTTGGGCTGGATGGTGTAGAAGAGGTGTATAGTTTACACAGACCTCATAGATTAGAAGCAGCACAAGGAAGGAAGGATGTGGGGTGCATCTATGCACATTATTTCAATAGGAGTAAAATTCTTTTTGATGTAAAGAAAAGTAAATGTAAAGCTTTACAGCCAAGTGCCTCTTAGTTGTTCGATGTCCTCATTTACCAGAAAAAAAGCCTTTCATTGCTGTTAATTTATAAAGCAACCCCTACACATGCACCCAGTGTTTTTCCCCAACACAGTCTGTTGGGTTTGGGCTCCTTGTGCCTGATACACCTAAGTTTGTATTTACCAGTCAATTAGTTGCTCTGCTTGCATGTGCAAAAGCTGATTTTCCAGGGTGCAGAATATAAAATAGGCTGTGTACTGAGTGGTAGGTTCCAGTGCGCAATCTGTGGGAGCCAAGTAAAATATTTCTTTTCTATATATAGTCACCTGAAATCCAGCAGCAAAGATACTTCTGAATCTTGCACTCAAAACTAGTTCAGTTTTTAAGAGGCACTTTTCCCTCCTTAATATTGCAACTTCTTTAATTTCCACATGGCTCTGCAGACGTGCCAAATGCGCTGGTGATGAATTTAAAAGAAATCTATAAAGATCAGACAGAACTGAAGCAGAATTTTAAATATTGCCATTTTATGAGAAATAGAAATCATATTTCTGTTGGAAGCAAAGACTAACTTTCATGACTTCTTTGCACATCTCTTTCCTGTTCTTTACAATTAAGGCAAAGTCTGCTTTACATGGCCACTGTGGTTAGATCTCTTATTTAAAAGGGACTGACTTTTGATCTGGCATAAACGTGTCATGCTTGATTTGGGCCACTAAGGTGCTAATATAACTGAATTTTGCAAAAGGCAGTGACTAGTCTTTGACCTGACTTCCAGCATGGACCTCCTGTGCCTCTGAAGTCTCAGATCAAATTATCACCATTTTGCATGTTTTGTGATCAATTCAGGAGTGTAATTTTTTGCATACTTACTTTTAGATAATATCAGTTGAGAAAAGAGGGGGAAAAGTAAAATCTAGTGCTGGATCTGAGCAAACAAAAAGGTCAGCGGTTAAGTTCTGCCTTATGTATGGTATATGCTGAAATGTCCTTTTGATAAATTAAACCACCAAATGAAAGAGTAGCTGAAAACTGTAACATTTGGCCTTGCAACACAGGTCAAAGGTTACCTTTTTTCTCAAAAATGGTTTTGCAAATCTTTTTCAGAGCTGATAGATACACACCTTAGCTGGATACAAAACATTATATGAGAAAGAATGGCTGTGATCTTTGATCCAAGCAATCAAAAAGAAAGGTAATTAGTGTTTTTCTGCCTTTTCTCCAGCTGTGTGTTTCTCTTAACCTTTATTTATTTTTTATAATTAAAAAGTCATGCCCCTTTTTATTTGGCTTAAAGGGTTTTTTTCATTCTTTTTCTTCCCCACTTGTGTACCACAGAGCTGTCCTGAAGTAGCTGGGGCCTGGTGGGCAGGGAACAAGAGATGGGGTTGTGCATGCTGGGCTAAAGCATCCTGTTCTTCCCTGGCAGCATCCAGAACTGTGTTAGGACCGTGGTTTGCCTGGTCACGTTTGGAGGGCACACTAAAAATTCAGGGTTCAACTTTCCTCCCCAGCCCCTGTTATGCCTTTAGTTCCTCCCTGCGTGCCTTATGTTTGCTTTGCATGTAAAACGCTTCTTGGCCACATCAGTGGCACAAATCTGGAATATCCCAGGATCCCTGCCTGGTACAGGGGAGAGCCCGCTGGAGCTGAGCTTTGGCTCCTCTGATGAGACCCTCAGTCTTGCAGGATCCCCAAAGGGCACAAGACCCCAGCCGCTGCCACGAGTATAAAGCTGTGGTGGCATTGACTTCATCAGTGTTACTCCAGACATACACGTGGAATAACGCTAGTGAAGTTGTTATTCCGATGCGTGTGTGAATGTGTGTGCATGCATGCTGATGAGTGTGTGTGCATATATATAATCAATTACAAGGAGCCTGACTCGTTGCCAGCTAAAATTGGAGGCTGTTTTCTGTCTCTGGACTACTAGTTGAAGCTCGGTATTTAATACAACCCACTATCATCCCGCAAGTGAATACACTCCAGATTTCTATCTGAGAGGATGTGAATTAGAGTCTTAAATGTCTTTGAGGACTGGAGCCTGAAAGACTGACTCTAACCCATCAAAGATGAGTGATTAGAAGAACGCAGACATTCTCCCATGATTTCAGCCAGCCCCTTGCATTCAGTTAACTTGGGGATCTCCAAGCATCAGGGCTGTTGTAATATTTATACAACAGCAGTATCTAGCAGAGGATATGCTGAAGAGATTCAGGCCTCACTAGGCATTTCCTTGGTCAGCTGTAGTTTCAATATCCTTTTTTATGATTTAATCTTTCATTATCTTTGCATATGTCCTCATGGCTCCATTTAATCAGTTCTATCATTAAACAGACCAATAGCTGTGTGCTCTAGAGCTGCCACATGCCAGGCACCTTAAATAACAATATTTTATTTATTAATCACATCATCTCCATTTCTTCTCAGGTAGCAATGGGCAAATAATGAGAACTGATACTTGGGATACATTTTAACCATGCTACCAACAAAGATAGGTGGGAGTTCAGAATAGCGAGTTCAGCACATGAGCTCAGCTTCCTTGAAGTTTAGATATGTCTCAGGGTACTGATTTTGTTCAATCTACTTTTGAAGCCCAAGTCACTGAGATTACACCTGGATCTGGATCCATCTGCTCCCAAATCTGGAGCAGATCACTAAAGATGTGCGATTTCACTAGACTTGGTCTGGAGGTGATTCCAAGATGTGAGAGAGATACTTGCCCTGGGATCCATTCCTGTTACATTTATACATTGATTAGATTTAGGGGCTCTGGTTGTAGATAGGACTTTTTGTGTTGGGACAATCATTGTCTTATACATCTTTCCCTTAGAGCTCCCAGACTAGTGTTGCCCAGCTTAAACTCCACCTAACTCCCTCACCACTTGGCTTTAGGTGAAATTCAGGATGACTACAGGATGTTCAGGCCCACTGATACAGGAAGCTCTCTGGTTATTCAAATGCTTACAACAAAAACCCAATTTGCTGCCTGTAACAGCTTGCCAGAGAGAGCCTGGCTGTGCCTGAGCATGGTCCTGCAGCCCATCTATGGGGTTAATGTTTCATACAGTTCCCAGCTTTCCTTCAGCTCTTTTCAGACTGTAGTCCCCCTATAACCTCAGCCCACAAAACCCACTGCTGACCTCCCATGCAGCACGCAGGAGGGAAAGTGAAGTTTGCAGGCTGAATAAGCCTTTTACCACACCATCTAACCTGCCTGGAGCCTGCCAGCGGAGGTCCCTGCACTAGCTGGGCTCCAGGCTTGTGGTCTGCTGTTGCTGCACGATGGATTTCACTTTGCCTAAAGCTCAGGCTGAGAAACTGAACCGAAACCAGACCCCTCAAAAGGCTGTAGTAATTAATGGTAACTCCATTTAATTACCTGCTTGTTTTTCACTTACTAGTTAACCCTTCCTAGACAAAGATGACTGTTGGTTCTGGTATTTCCACCAGCGGTGGCTGTGTTAAATGAAATGTATTCAGTCACACACTGCACTTCTGGCACGCTGGCTGCTCAGACAAACGTGTTGATAAATAGATCAGCCTGCAGTCTCAGCCCACTTGTCTTTAGAAAGGAAATGACCCTGTAAGAGTGGGTGCCCACTTCTTTTACCTCACTGCTATTTTTAGCTGAGGCTGTGAAAAATTTCCATTGAAGACCTGCTCCTCTCATTTCCTGGGTAGAGCAAACAGGAAGCTCTTCTGACTGCGCTGAAGGAGGGGTTTTGCCTGAAAGTGGACCAACCTCACCTCCCACTGGTTGCTTGCTTGCACTGCAGAGCAGCAGCACGCCAAATACCCCTCATATGTGCTTTATTAGCAAGAATTCACCCAAAAGGCTTGTAGAAGCCTGCAGGTGACGGTGGCAGGTAGAAAGCTGGGCAGCAGGAGAAGACAGGAGTTCTGCTCTCAGCCATTCTTTTTCATCCATGTCCTTTACAAAAGGCTGGAATTAGAAAGAGCTCAACTCTGGGCTGTTAACAGTGGGATTTTTGGCCATGGAGGGATGGAAACTGCCTCGCATGGCACAGGCTACAAGGTCCTTTCAGGAGAATTTAGTGTACCTGGATATGCAGGCTCCCTGTCGTCCCATCAAGCAAGCACCTAGCCATGATGTGTGTGAATACTTAGTCCTTGAGGAGTACAGCCCACATCAGCAGGCATCCCTACAGTGATGAGATGGAGCTTTGCATAACACACAGAATTTACTTTGTCCGAGATAAATGACATTGCATGTAGAGTGGAGGGAGACTTCAAACTGCTAGTCAGAACTATTAAAAACTAGTACATGTGTTCTCCCTTCCCAGAGACCATAAGGGATTGGCCACCATTTCTTTTAATAGTGGGAAGTGGTGAAATACTATGTTAATTTTTTTCTTAAACATTTGTTAGAAATGGGCCCAAATATGGAGGAGTCCTAGAGCCATATACGTGAGGATTAATCAGTCTTGGGTGAGGGTCAGCTTTGGTTTGAGTTAGTCCTTGTCTTACTCCTTAAATATCAACAGGAAGAAATCGTTTAAATCTGGGGCCTGAAACCTTAGCAAATTTGGTCTTCTGGTTTTAAGGCAAATTTGTCAAAGTAGAGAAACAGTTTCCAAACTGTGGACCCCCTTGGTGAGTACAGCACCAAGGAGCCACATGTAAAATGGAGCCCCAAAACAGGCAGTTCTGATGTTTCTGAATCAAAATACCCATGTTCTAGGTCTCTCCTAATGGAATTGCAGCCTAGAGAGATACTTGCTGTTCCAGGAGGTACCAGAGGATGCTTTAGGCGAGTAGGTGTGAGAGGAGAGAACGGCTGTTGTAGATAACATGTAATATTGTTCTGATTTTTTAAACAGAGAACAGAGTTCTTCAGTGTCTTCCCTGGAGCTTTATTAACAAGCCTCTCGGTATCACAGCGGTGCATGGAAGTTTGCTTATGCTACAGTCTGCAAACAAACTGTAATAAAAATGTAGAGTGAACAGAGTCTATAGCAATACTTAAAAACCAACCAAACAAGAAAACCACCAAAAAGCCACTTTTCCACCTGAATTTCAATCTTTGTATTTTCATCACTGTCCATTTTATTTTCTCCAACCCTGGCCTTTTTCTTTTCAAAATATTCTTATTTCAGCCTACTGAAGATGTTAAAGTGCTCGGAGACTTACAGGTTTTCCCTTTTTACGCTGTGTAAAGGAAGTGTCTGTGAAAGAGAGAAGGCGTTGTGTACATAAGGGATGTACCATGTACTGGAGACATGGTACAGCTTCTCAGTTGTGTTTTTATGGTACTCGAAGCATGCTGAACACAGCGTAAACCCCCTCTCTCTGCTCTTTCTCCTGTGCCTTCCAAAAGTATGTAGTCTGGGTAAACAGGACTAAAAGGTTTTGGTTTTAATAAAGTTGTGTTATAAATACAGAGGGGATGTTTTCAGCTGAACAGCAAACTGCCCAAGGATTGCTTTTTACTTCTTGTGATTTGGAAAGTGCGCTAATATTTCTTTGTCTTCTTTTATTTCACAGTTAATGAAATTATCAGGAAGGAATTTTCTGGACTCCCTGCCAGAAATCAAACATAGAAGAAGAGATATGTGAGACAACTTTTACTGAATCCTTCCATAACTGACCTCTTAGATCCTTCCAATGCCCCTGCAACCTCCTGCTTCCTTAACTCTTCATCTCAAGGCACCAATTCAATGCAAGGAACAATGTATTGGCATCAAGCTGACAGCCTTGACTAAGCAACTTGCCACCTCTCTCTGTAAACATTGAGAAGGACACCCTTCCTTTCGTCCAAAGACTGTATTGTTCTCATGTAACAGAGCATCTGTGTGAGGAAACTCTTCAAGCCTGCTGCAAAATATCTGTCTATATCCATCTATCTTAGTAATAAGGGAGAAGGGATATGTCACTTCTGAGCACAGCACAAAGCAAGCGAGGTTATATCTTAGTGCTTATTTGGGTGGGGTGGGAAATGGGGGAAGAAAGAGTAATATATTCTATAAAAGAATAACACCAATTTGTGGTTCACTAACAATGACTTGCCCTCCAGGTCTCAAAGCCCTTTTAAGACATTTTATTGCTGTAGGAAACTGAGGCAACCCAAGCTTGCTGAGCCTTTGTCCAACCTGGGATCAAAAGCCATTTTTCTCTGACTCTGAGCACTGTGATCAGGATTTCAAACAGTAGATGTCAGCTGAATCCAGGAGTTTTCTTCATTTTTCTTGTCAGACTGGATAGGAGTTTGAAGGAGAGGGGTGCTCACAGCAGCTGTAACACCTGTCCCAAGGTAAAATAAACCCAGATAAAACAGAGGTTACTATATAGGAGTCCCAGTAAATCCAGAGAGTTTATGATTGATCCTCATTAATGTTTAGGCATTGTATGAACACACCTTATTTTCTCTCTGATGAATTGTTGCTGTTTCTTTTCCTATAGAACCTACTATTGGCTTGTAACTTGTCTCATTTAGCAGCTGTAGCATTTAACCACACAAGCTGCAGAGGAAAATAATTGCACTTACAGAAGTCATCAATTGCATGTTACAGAAGCCATATGTTCCAGAAAAAAATACACACTTACTTATATTCACCTTGTTTCTTCAGCTTTGCAAAGCTACCAGCAATTTCTCAGAAGGTTAAATTTCCATGTGAGTTAGTATGTTTGTTATGTTCTGCTTCATGTGTTAGAATATACTGTACTGGCACATGCTTATCACGATAAAGGATAACCGCTGCCATCTGCAGTTGTACAGCTAGCAAGTTTATAACATTTTGGTGTGGCATTACTACCACAGCATGATAAAAAGGCATCATGAGTGGATAATCAATGTACAGTAGAAGATAGCAATAATATTGTAGGAAAAACATAGTAATCTTTTCTGGTTTTGTAAACGAGGAATGCTGATATTTGTAAGAGTGCGGAGCCTGAGCTCTGCTCTAGGAAATGCAGTGAAACTACCCTGTTTTCAGTTGTTTCACAGTAAACTTTGCTGAACACCAACGTGCCCACATGCTCACAGCAGGAATTAGGTTGTATGAATACAGCAGACCAGAAGAGCAGCTGCATAATTTGTTCCCCAGTAGTGCAGAAAGATCTCGCACAAACCCTGCAGAGCGCTTGGTTCAACAGAAATCATTCCAGGAGTGTTGAGAATAATATATTTTGTATCAGTAAAAGCTGGCACTTACATTCTGCAAAGCCTTCAGTTTTAGAGTGGGAGACAGAAGCATTAGACTTTCCAGAACACCTGACCTAGGCTCAGCTATAATCTTGTGTCTTAAACAGAAATCTGAATTTCAGAAGAGCAGCTCTAATCTCTGGATTTAACCAAGCCTAGACCCAGAACCAGTGCAGAGCCTTTCCTGACTGCACATCCCAAACTGGTATTAATAACACAACTTGGGGGGATTTGCTGCTTTTTTTTTCCCCTGGAAGTACGGCTAACACCTACCAACAGCACCAGAATAAGCTGGTCTTCTTTGTGAGATTCGAATCTTCTGTCACAAAATGAGTCCCAACACCAAAAAGTGTCTCATGCTGGTGCTTGTATTGTGAGCTGCACACAGTAGGAATGGCAAGATACCCCAGTGCCTACAGAGGTGAAAATGCCTTTTTTTTATTGCTGACTTCTACAGAGAGAAAACTGAGGCTCAGACTAGCTGAAAGGACTTCTGCTCAGGGGAATTACTGATCGTAGTATACAACACTTGTATAGTGCTTCACTAGCTCACATGCCTCAAATTAGCTACTTTGGACTGTTTTAAAACTGCCAGTGCACCAAAATCTGACATATAGTATGGATTTTTAATGCGGTCTGATGGCTTTGACAATTTAAAAGAAATCCTCAGGACAGAAGTTGCCTGCCAGAAGTTCTTTGCTGCAGCTGAGTAAAACAACAGATGAAATGTGTCTGCTGGTTTCACAGCATTCAAGCTTGGACGTATCAAAAAAGACCATTTAATTTTTCCTGATCCAACCTGTAAAGTATGGGGGAAGTTTAAAACAAACCAAGCCAAAAAGCCATTCAGAGAAAAAAAAAAATCCCCAAATATGTGACATACATAAACTTTTCTCTTGCTGGATTTTAACTAGAGTATCAAACAACATTAAGGGCTTTTCAGATCAGAAGGCGCACTGATGTAGTTTAAAAATATTTCTGCTTATTTGGTGATTGTCCATAGCAACTGCTTATCAATAGTCCTCTGTGTGCAGCTGAATGGCTGATCTTAAAGTCAGATAACACACAGCAAATGCACTGGCAACCTTCCTCCTGCAGCATGCGATTGCAGTATGTAAGTTCATGATGCAGACTGAGCTTTATATTTTGCCACTCTCCCCCACTGATCATTTAAACATCTTCCTCCTCTTTTTACTATACAGCATAAATGTGTATAGCAGACCAGAAAAATGTGGACTCGTAGCAAAGGCTTTTCAGCATTCTAAGGGACCCAGGCAGGCAAAGCCCTGAGCCCCTGCACTGCTCCATCGAAGCTACTTTGCAGGATGCTTCCATGAAACGTGCTCTTTAACCAAAAGACAAGTTTTCCACTGCTCTTCTGTGTTCCTTTGGGCACTTTGCTGTAGAAAGGGGGAGAGGACTTGTTATTTAATGGGCTATGAGCGCTTCACTCATGCTTGCAGTAGTTGTATTTCTTCCTTGTTTTTAATGCATAGATATTAATCTGTGTGTTTGTGTCAGTGCATATACATATATATTTATATAATATAACCATATACATCTATATGGATATATTATATACATATAATTATATATGAACACACATTTCCCTCCCCCCACAATTACAAAGTTGGGGCATGATCCTGTAGTTGGCTCCAGGTGGCCAGACATATGCAGGCACACAAAGCCAGCTACTGGATCGAGGGTTCATAAAATGTACATAATATAGACTACATTTTAGTGGTTTTATTTACAGCTACATGAGGTCAGGCTGTGCTACTCTATCTGCTTTTACCTGCAACCGTTAGTTAAATAATACAGTTTTAACCAATTTTATATTTATTTCCAGAGAAAAGGACTGTCCTCAGACATAGTGTTATGCATTGGTGTATCTTTTTAAAAAGAAAACTGTTATGTTAAAAGTATATAGCTAGGCTGAAGAACTTTGAAATATACAGTACTAAATTATTTCCTGTTCTTGCTGAGCAGTGGTTTTCCAGTATTAATATTTTGTTACTTAATACAACTTTCTCTCTTTCTGTAGAAGCATTAGCTTAACCTTGGAAGAGTTAAAACCATTTTGTGAGTAATTTGTTCTCACTTTATCTGGAAGATAGCCATATTTGCACATGAGGAAACTGTCTTTCCTCAGTTATCTGAATGTTTCACCACAGTGCCTTCCTGCCATTGTACCAAAGGCCTCCAAATATATTCTTGACAGGGTGAACAACTCTAATGCATTTTCCATCAAAGTTACACCATGTGAAGTGCATGGGGCTCGTTGGAAATCAGAAGTTCATCTCTTTCTTTTTGTGTGTGTGTGTGCATTTTTTTTTACTTCCTTTTTTTTTTCATCCAAGCTTTGGCTGCAAATACAGGATGAGCTTCTATAAACTTCTGCATCAAGTATATGAATATGTAGACTAAAATCATCATTCGTGATATGTAAACAGTCTGAGAGTGGAATGGGAGTGGACAGATACCAGGAAGATTTGGTTTTGTCAGTGATGAGTGTTGGAAGTACAGTTTGCCAGGAGAGTAATGGCTTGTGAAGATACTTGCAATGAAATATGAAGTCCCGGTTTTGTTTTTCTCCATGAGAATGAGCAAATGTCAGATCTGAACAGCAGCAATGGAATGAAAGTGTCTAATGTATGTGTTTTTATTGGTAGAAAGAATGTAGAAGAGCCATGGGTTTTGCACTTGCTTTATTTGTATCCATGTAAATATGTATCACTTCCATTCTTCCTGTAGGAATACAGCATTTTCTGAATGTAGAATATTTCCAAAACCAGCACTATGTTATTCTCTATTGTATAAAATGCTGCTGCTTAAGAACATATCTAAAACAGTTCTCAAATTAGCTAGCATGGGTTTTTTTGAAGTATATTTTGTAATCCATATCTTTACAGAAAAGTGTCTATGCTTTTTGTCTGACCAAATATGCAACACCTTTTTGGATTAAGGATAGTATTTATAAAGGATCAATTTTCATTTTCTGAGTGTATTTTCTATGCAATTGTTGTGGAATTGTTATTGTCCTAAAAAAAGATGTATTGGATAAATTTTCCAAAAGACTTCAAAGACAGCTTTAAACACTTCAGAAATATGTTTCTAAATATTTCAGTCTGTCTTTTCCCCTTGCACTTATTTCCAAATTGCTGCTTAATAGGGAACAATTATCTGCCAGATGGGATTCAAGAAAATGACTGTCTTAATTTCAAATCTTAGATTGATTTGGTTCTTCATAAATTTTGCACCCCTTAAAATCTTCTCATGTTCCAGTTGATCTGCAGTTGTGGGTGTATGTTACTTATATGACATATTGCACTAGGAAGGGATGCCAGAGTTGGGTTTATCCTGGGTGAATTGCAGCTTCTTCAGAAATCAACTGTTTTCCTCATCGTTTACATCGCAGTGATTTCTTACCTGTAAATAAGGCATCTGTGTGCCATCCCATGTGGAAAGTTAGAATTCTTTATTCATCTCAGTTCAGAACGAATAATTCACCTTTTTGAATGTTTGACATAAGATTGACACGTGTCTTGTTTAATGTCTGCTACTTTAGAACTGCAGCAGGTGACAGCTGATAGCAGTCTGTCTAACTACCAGTCAGTATCTAATCTACCATGGGCTGTTTAAGATTTGTTTAGTCATTTGTATTGTTCCTGGGGTACAAAACCCCTAAATTGGTACCTGGCCCACATGGTAATAAATTTCAGATGAAGGTGCTGATACTGTAGAAGATCATACAGGCTGCAAACGTGGTTATCTGGGGAAAGGTTAGGATTTTGAGTTTCTTGTTAATAACAGTCATAAAATAGCAAAACTGCGTGGAAAATTCTGGGATGAGTGAGCCACAATAATGTATAATGATGTATGTGTTTGTAATAGCTCAGAAATCCACAGATGTGGTGTTGGAATAATCAGTTATTCCAGGATAAACTGCCATAATTTTACTGATGCTTATCAGTACCTTACTACACAGGCAGTGTGGTGAAACCTGGGACTAGGGAATCAACATACAGGCTGAATAATGGTGGCCTAATTGGCACTTAACATATGTGTGCGTGTGTGTATATGAGTCTGTGTAATTGTAAAGTGATCCTCCCTTACTGAAATCCAAACCTCCTTGCTGAAGCCCTGCCCTGTATGGTCAGGTAAAGCCGTACGTTTATAGATACACGAGTGAGCAGTTGTCACTCCAATCATCCCAACAGACGTCTTTGTAGTCAGGTTGTTCAAAGGCCTAAGTTTTAAGAATTGAAAAGGGATTTGTATCATTCACATTCCTACAACAACATTGTTAACCTCCAATGTAATGAGTTTTTGCTATCTGTAAAATATTTTTATATATTGCCTGTACTATGGTAGCTTAGCAATAAATGAAAGGATATCATCTGCTGCATGAATGTTTGGTCTGTTCTTATGTACCTTTATCGCCTTTGATAAAGTAATATCAAGGGGTGACTCATCCAATGGATAGTTGTCCTCATCGCCCTCCTAAATACTCACAGAGACGTGTGTAAGGATTTCAGAGTGTGGAGTACTTTGCTAATGAGATGCCCAGTACTCCTCTGCATTAAGATTTCGCTCAGTTTCTGTAGATGAGATGATAGATTGATTCATAAAGTGACAATTCTATGAACTTCATTTTCTCTTACCATTTGTTTTCACTCTTATTTTTCCATTCCCACCAGCACCATTGCAATAAAAAGCTTTAAGCAACCCACATCAACAGTTTTGTCCTAAATACAGCTATAATTGCCATCTCTGTAAATGTCCTTCTGCATCAGTATGTGCTTTTTGGAGTCTGGGGATGTACACCATTTAGGTTTTTTGTTCATCTAAATCTTAATTCTTCATTTCTCTACTGAAGACACTAAAAGATACATTTTCCTACTGCTGTGCTGGAAGAATGCCCAGAGCCCATTATGTCTCAGTATGAGTCGAGTTTATACAGCATACAATTAAAGACATTTACCTTAACAAAATCAATATTATCCTTTGCATTTAAAAACAGAGAATTCAAACCATATTTGATGCATTTGTTGGACAGAGAGCAAGCGCTTTGCTTTGCTTATTCACAAAAGCCTCAGCAAGCGCCATGTGGAAGTTCTTAACTCCCAGTACACTGTACAAAGGCTGGGAAGCTCATAAACCAGACAGGCTTTGCCAACAAAGAAGCTGTTACTGGCTAGGAGAGACATTTTATGATGAGCAAATATATGGCACACAGGATTTGAGCTTTATTCAGCAACAGGAAAATTTAAGTAACCTAACCTGGAAATTCCACAGTTAAGGGCTGAGAACTTGAGCACCTGACCTGATACTCTGGCTTTAATTTATATCTTGGGTCCAAATTAAAAGACTACAACAGTACCCCAGATTTTTGCCTTAACGGGAAATTTCCTGGATTTTGTAGACTTAACTCCCTCCTTTATACCCCTTCAGCACAGCTGACTTTTTTTCCCCCTGATTTACTTTTCAGGGTAGCAGCAAGGAAGAAACAATCGTGTTTCTAATGAACATCTGGGTTTTGTATGAGAACTCGCTTGCTCGCGTGCTCCATTGTGTAAATAGGCGATTTACAAGTTCTTTTTTTTTCCTTTCTTTTTAATACAAATGTAATCTACTCGATTTAGGAAGCTGCCTTTCAGCTTCGTACCAGATCCTTTTCTCAATACATCATCGCTGGCTTGCTCAGGTGGCCATGCTCAAATGCTAAGGGAGATTCGCAGGGAAAGATGAGCCCTCATCCAGCACTGGCTTCATCCTCCCTATCCCTGCTTACCCCTGTGGACCATCTCCCCGTGTGAACCACTTCATTGAAGTAATGTTGTAGAGAGGCTTAAATCATTTTTACTCATCATTTTAGGGAAGGCCACAGCCACTGAACTAAAGGGCAAGACTGCTGGCACAGCAAAAACGCTGAGGTTGTGAGGCCTGTGGGAAGGGGGAGGCAGGAGAGGCTGGCAGGAGCTGCACTGCGTGGGGCGCAGGTTCTCAAACGGGATCATCCTTGACGGGCCCGGCTGAAGGATGTGGCCACGCAGGGAGGCTTCTGCTGCCACCGGCATCCCGAGGCCCAGCAAGACTGAATTCTACCCCCATGAATGCATTCCAACTGCTGCACATCAGCACTGCTCAGCTTGCTCACTGACTGCTTGCAGGACAGTGGAAGACCAAAGGAGATGGTTCTGGCCCTGTGGAGTTGGCCAGCGCAGACTTCACCCATTTTATTGAATATTTAAGCACCAAAATGTGTCTTTGTCGTCGCAGGGGGCAATGTAACGATTGCCCAATGTCCCCAGAGAAGCTGCAGCCCCTCCGTGCTCATCCCCATTCCCTGCGGTGCAGCAGTTCCAGAACGCTGGTGTGAGGTCACAGCCGCGTTACACCGGCAACTGCCCGTGCCCACAGAACAACGCAAACCTTCACCCCTGAACCCCACGCTTCGCCCGTGCTCCCGTTTGTGTCTGCCAATTCCTTCTGCCCTGTTCCCAGTCCTTTTCCACCTGCTCCCAGCCCTTCCCCTCTGTTCTCAGCCCTAATCGCCTGCTCCCTATCCCTCGGTCCCCAAATCACTGCCACCAAATGCAGCCCCAGAGGAAGAACACCTTCGTCCTGCTGGTGGCCGCGCTCAGCCCTTGCGGGGGCGAGGACGCAAAGGCCTGCCTACACAGAGTAAGGAGCTGGTGGGTGCCCAGGCAGGCGCGGGGCCGGGTCTGTGCCCTGGCCCCGCAGGCAGGGAGCTCGGCCGCTCACCCCTGCCCTCTCTGCTCTGGCAGGTCCTGAAGCCGCTGCCGCCCCGCAAGGCGCTGAAGCGCAAGAAGCAAAGGCTCCTCCAGCTCCGGACTCCAGCCTGTCAGAGCTGGTGGGTGCCGCTGCACAAGGAGCCCCCGGCCTCCCGTCAGCTCCTGCTGGGGACGTGCCCGGGGCCCCAGCGCCCCACGGCTCTGCCCGGGCAGCGAGAGGGGACCGGGGTACCCAGAGCCCTGTCCCGCAGCTGCGCTCCGCTGCTCTGGGCAGCGCCAATGCTCTCTTCTGCTTGGCTTTTGCCTTAGGCTGTTCCAAAACATCCGGGAGCTGGAGGAGGCCACCAGCAGGACCCAAATGGGGCTGCAGGTGGAGGACATGGAGGTAGATCTGAAGGTGGAGGAGGAGGCAATGGACGTGGATGTGGTGGTGGAGGAGGACGATGCGATGGATTTGGACTGATGAGTGGTAAGGCAGCACGTGCCCCCCATCCACTGCTGGCAGTCAGGGTGGGTCGGCTGCTGCCGTGCTGGCGCTGGGGCTGTGTGCGACAGCCCCGCTGCAGGGACACGGTGCCCGGTGGCCTCATCCTGGCGGCACAAGCACCAGCACCGCGCTGCCCTGCGCTGCCTTGGGGACACGCGAGCCGAGTGTGATCGCGTAGAGCCCGGCTCCCAGCCCCAGCCGGGGCTGAGCCCCGCGGCAGAGCCTCGCTCTCCCCAGCTTTGGCAAACACAGGGACCATCAGTAGCCTCACTGAAATGACCTTGAGCTGCTCTTTTCCAGGGTTGATCGAGATGGAAGTGGTGTGGAGGTGGAAGGTTTTTGTTGAAGAGCTGCTGTTTTCTATAGAAGATTGTTGTTTTTTCATATCAGTTTCATAGTTTTAAGTAGAATAAATGTAGGGTTAAGAAGAGGAGCTGTAGTGTGTTTTGTTGTTTGCTTTATTTTTGGTTGGTTGTTTTGTAAATACATTTCTTGACGTTCTTCTGACCCAGTCTCTCTTTGTAGTCACTGCGATCACACGTGGCTTTGGCAGACAAGTGGTTTCCGCTTGCTCTGAGCTCCCAGGGCTGGAGGGGCCATGGGGCTGGCGCTGGGTGCTGGGGCACCCCAACTGTCCTCACGTGGGCTCCCTGCCCTGGCAGAGCGGCTCTTTCAGGCTCTCTGCAGCTGTGGGCAGGGGTGGGCACGGGCGAGGGACCAAAGCTCTGGGCGCTCAGCTCGACCCCTCGGTGGCTGCAGGGCCCCTGGTCTGGTGCTGCCGTCGGGCACAGCCTGCGCCGGCGATGACCAAGGCTTCTCGGGCGGCTCCTCAAGCTGGGGGAAGCACGGCCACGTACAAGGAATCCCTCATGGAATCACAGAATCAGAGCGTGCCCGGGCTCGGGTCACTGCGGGGAGCAGCCTGCACCCGGCATCCTGGTGGATGCTGCTGCCCAAACCAAGCCTTTTACCCCCTTCCGTCCCTTCCTTCCAGTGAGTCCCTTGGTCCCCATCCCGCAGGGTGGGAAGAGGGTCTGGGGCCGGAGCTGCTTTGGGATACCAGATGTTGGCGGCTGCAGCAGGAGCCAGGGTCAGCCACCGGTGCTGTCATGTGGGACCCTGCATGCGGGCAGAGAGGGGGAGCTGCCAGCAGGAGAATGGCAGCGGGGTGCAGGGGGAGCCGCTGCGTGCATGAGGTGCACGTGCAAATACAGACTGGGACACGCAAGTTCAAGGTGCGGAGCTGCTGCAGACCCCTCCTGAAGAAGGCAGCCCTGAACAGACGCTGCTGGCACCACATCCTGTGCCGCACTCAAAGCCTTTGCTGCACATGGGGAGCAGGTTCTCTAAGGGGCTCATGCGCGATGGGCCCAGCTGAAGGATGTGGCCACGCAGGCGGCTTCTGCTGCCACCGGCATCCTGAGGCCCAGCAGGACTGAATACCACCCCCATGAATGCATTCCAACTGCTGCACATCAGCGCTGCCCAGCTCGCTCACTGACTGCTTGCAGGACAGTGAAAGACCAAAGGAGATGGTTCTGGCCCCACGGACTTGGCCAGTGCAGACTTCACCTATTTTATTGAATATTTAAGCACCAAAATGTGTCTTTGTCGTCGCAGGGGGCAATGTAACGATTGCCCAATGTCCCCAAAGAAGCTGCAGCCCCTCCGTGCTCATCCCCATTCCCTGCGGTGCAGCAGTTCCAGAACGCTGGTGTGAGGTCACAGCCGCGTTACACCGGCAACTGCCCGTGCCCACAGAACAACGCAAACCTTCACCCCTGAACCCCACGCTTCGCCCGTGCTCCCGTTTGTGTCTGCCAATTCCTTCTGCCCTGTTCCCAGTCCTTTTCCACCTGCTCCCAGCCCTTCCCCTCTGTTCTCAGCCCTAATCGCCTGCTCCCTATCCCTCGGTCCCCAAATCACTGCCACCAAATGCAGCCCCAGAGGAAGAACACCTTCGTCCTGCTGGTGGCTGCGCTCAGCCCTTGCGGGGGCGAGGACGCAAAGGCCTGCCTACACAGAGTAAGGAGCTGGTGGGTGCCCAGGCAGGCGCGGGGCCGGGTCTGTGCCCTGGCCCCGCAGGCAGGGAGCTCGGCCGCTCACCCCTGCCCTCTCTGCTCTGGCAGGTCCTGAAGCCGCTGCCGCCCCGCAAGGCGCTGAAGCGCAAGAAGCAAAGGCTCCTCCAGCTCCGGACTCCAGCCTGTCAGAGCTGGTGGGTGCCGCTGCACAAGGAGCCCCCGGCCTCCCGTCAGCTCCTGCTGGGGACGTGCCCGGGGCCCCAGCGCCCCACGGCTCTGCCCGGGCAGCGAGAGGGGACCGGGGTACCCAGAGCCCTGTCCCGCAGCTGCGCTCCGCTGCTCTGGGCAGCGCCAATGCTCTCTTCTGCTTGGCTTTTGCCTTAGGCTGTTCCAACACATGCGGGAGCTGGAGGAGGCCACCAGCAGGACCCAAATGGGGCTGCAGGTGGAGGACATGGAGGTAGATCTGAAGGTGGAGGAGGAGGCAATGGACGTGGATGTGGTGGTGGAGGAGGACGATGCGATGGATTTGGACTGATGAGTGGTAAGGCAGCACGTGCCCCCCATCCACTGCTGGCAGTCAGGGTGGGTCGGCTGCTGCCGTGCTGGCGCTGGGGCTGTGTGCGACAGCCCCGCTGCAGGGACACGGTGCCCGGTGGCCTCATCCTGGCGGCACAAGCGCCACCACCGCGCTGCCCTGCGCTGCCTTGGGGACACGCGAGCCGAGTGTGATCGCGTAGAGCCCGGCTCCCAGCCCCAGCCGGGGCTGAGCCCCGCGGCAGAGCCTCGCTCTCCCCAGCGTGTGGCAAACACAGGGACCATCAGTAGCCTCACTGAAATGACCTTGAGCTGCTCTTTTCCAGGGTTGATCGAGATGGAAGTGGAAGGGTTTTGTTGAAGAGCTGCTGTTTTCCGTAGAAGATTGTTGGTTTTCATATCAGTTTCATAGTTTTAAGTAGAATAAATGTAGGGTTAAGAAGAGGAGCTGTAGTGTGTTTTGTTGTTTGCTTTATTTTTGGTTGGTTGCTTTGTAAATACATTTCTTGACGTTCTTCTGACCCAGTCTCTCTTTGTAGTCACTGCGATCACACGTGGCTTTGGCAGACAAGTGGTTTCCGCTTGCTCTGAGCTCCCAGGGCTGGAGGGGCCATGGGGCTGGTGCTGGGTGCTGGGGCACCCCAACTGTCCTCACGTGGGCTCCCTGCCCTGGCAGAGCGGCTCTTTCAGGCTCTCTGCAGCTGTGGGCAGGGGTGGGCACGGGCGAGGGACCAAAGCTCTGGGCGCTCAGCTCGACCCCTCGGTGGTTGCAGGGCCCCTGGTCTGGTGCTGCCGTCGGGCACAGCCTGCGCCGGCGATGACCAAGGCTTCTCGGGCGGCTCCTTAAGCTGGGGGAAACACGGCCACGTACAAGGAATCCCTCATGGAATCACAGAATCACAGCGTGCCCGGGCTCGGGTCACTGCGGGGAGCAGCCTGCACCCGGCATCCTGGTGGATGCTGCTGCCCAAACCAAGCCTTTTACTCCCTCCTGTCACTTCCTCCCACTCATGGCCTCATCCTGGCAGCACAAGCTGCCCTGGCAGAGCGGATCTTTCAGGCTCTCTCTAGCTGCGGGCAGGGCTGGGTACTGACACTGACCCAGACGTCGGCACTGCTCAGCTAACGCAGGGTGATCATAGGACATTGAAAGAGCAATGAAGATGGTCCTTGCCCCATGGAGTTGGCCAGAGCAGCATTCAACCAGCTTAATGTCTGTGTAAGCACAAGAGTCTCCGCATAGTTCTCTCACAAGAAAGCATAGAGTTTTGCCAATCTGATGTCTGCCACCACGTCTCACACACCAGGCAGATGATCATAGATGATGCCTTTTCTATTAATGACAGCACCTCTATATTAAACCAACACAGCTTCTGCAATGGCTACAAGAATTTCCAGCCTTTTTCTTTGTTCCCCAATACTGCACATTCCTATTTCAGCCTCCAAAACCCAATCATCATACAGATGGGAAAACCACACCAAACTTACCTGACAAACAGGAGATGGCCGACCAGCTGGGGGTGAGCCATAGGTCCAGAGGGGGTACAGAAACCAGAGCAAGGATGGAATGGAAACCAGATCAGTCATGGAGACACTGTACCCTATATAAATTGATTATCTCTGACAATATCGCTGACTCACACAACAGGGAGTGGGGTTGGCAACAATCAACCACTGCTTTAACTATCCCTTAGTTCTTTAGAAATGGGTTACGCTAAACATGTATTTTTTTAACTAAGGAGCTATATTGAAACAAGATCCATTTTGTGTTGCTTATAGTCCAGGACTAATCCCTTTTCCTAATGTTATGTCAGACAAACCCAAATCTTGCTGACCAACCTGGAGCCCTCTGAAATAAGCGTAATGATGAAGGCAGTAAAGAGGCCGATTCACTTCTACATGCAATTTGATGTGTTGGGTGTTTTATAAGCAATGAGGCTGGAGGCTTACCTGGCAGGAGCTGAAAATTAGACTTACCCATTCAGCCTGGCCATCACTTTACCCAGAGCATTTTTCAGTGGTGAAGGAATCCAAGAGCAACAGAAGCAGAAAAGCACTGAAAACAGTATTTGCAGGCACACAATGAGGGATGGCTGCAGGTTGTCTTCTTTGAAGAACTGCGCACAGTCACATTGTGACTATTTAGCAGGACAGTCCATCCGGTTACGCTTTGGAAGACATGATGTGTTTCTAGCCAATAAATTCCTATATGTATCAGTGTATCCAGTTTTCCATGGAGGAACCTAAGCCAGAAGACCCGCTGCATTCGCTGTCAGTCACAGAGAAAACAAAACATGCAAAAATTTAAACATTTTAAGATTACAAAATTCCTTGGGTTTACCCAGTGGTTTTTCACCCCCACAGCACTAATTTCTCAAGGAAAGATTATGACCTTGTTTGGACAGATGGTGAAACTGGGGCACGGGGAATGGACTTATCCAGTGTCCCGGCTCCAGCAACTGCAATAATAACTGGGGACAAATTCCAGTTATCAGAAGTCTGATTCCAGATCAATACCCATGCTCCACTCCCCCAGATTCATGAAGTTTGAGGTGAGTGCCTGCATTTCTTACCACGGAATGACCCCAGATGAAGACTGGCTGCTGGCTCACTGGAAGGTAAGCAACTGCCACACTCAAGTCGCATAGAATTGTCTGGCATGGAAACCACAGATCATGTGAACGTTGTTGCTGTTGGCACAGGGTATCTGGTGCTCTAGAAGGAGAAACACCACCCTGTTATTCTGCTGTCCTTTGTTTCTGATTTATGTTCTCTCTAAAGCACGAGTGAAAAGTATTCACTTCATTTCTGCTATGTGGTAGAAAGTGGGATTTCAAGAATGGCCAAAAGACCTTCTACATTTGCTGCAAAGACAGCAAATTCCATGTTTTATTCCTCTTCAATAGGTGCAAAATTTGCATACTAATACAGAAGTTACTGAGTAGTTGTTATAAATATAAATACAAGGTATATTTTCAGCTCTGGAATAACATGGTTTTACTAAAATTATTTATTATTATTGTTTGGTTCAAGCCCAAATCTTACTGTTCTAGAGTCTGGAATTACTCTAGGTGTATACTGACATCATACCTGGTCAATCAAACTGCTTCCCTCACTGCTCCCCATTGACTTGGGGATTGCTTATTCCTTCTAAATTCTCTGCTGAAGGATGACATCTAGCCGAATGGACACATGCAGTCAATTTGAGACAGGATTTTGCAAGTCTCTGATTTGGGCATCATAATATAAACCAAATTTCAAAGGGAGCAGGAGGTACCCCATCACACTGGCACGCTGGAAAACACACGGAGCAGGTAATTATATACTAGGGAGCAAAGCTGTTTTGGTGAGCTGATATAAGGCTTGTTTCAGTCACAAAATTTCATCCATCCTGTTGCCATGAACCCACTCAGGCAGTTCCCATCTGATTTATTTTTATTTCAGACTTAACCATAGGAAGATTTTTCTTTTCTCTCAAACTATATCACAGGCATTTGTCCAGCCCTTAATGAAGAAACATCAATGTCACCAATGCATCAGTGATCCCAGATGGCAGCAATTGCAGAAGCCTTGGCAGCAGGGAGGAGGGACACGCAAAAGTGGGGGGTCTTGGCATGGTGAAGCCACATGAGCCTCTTACCTTGGTGCAGATCCAGCTTAAAACCCATCAGCGCTGTAGGCAAATTGAATTTGTCCCACACAGGATAAGGGGCTGGGTGCAGCTGCGTTCCCACTGTGAGAAGGAGAGAGGAGGCTGGGAGTGAGATGACAAAACAGGGAGAGCAGCAGCATTGCCACAAGAGCTCTAGCACAGGGGCATCAGGCAAACTTCCATGCTTGACTCTGCCCCTGCCCCTGCCCATGCCCATGCCCAGTCCTACCCAAAACCATGAAGGAGCCACAGGCACAGAGCCATCCACATGCCAGACAAACGTCTCTTTCTGTCCGTCAAGCAGACCCCTCATCTGTGCTGTGCTTACCCGGAGCGCTGTTTAAAGCCTAGTTCATGAACCTGTCCCTTTTTTTCCTGTTCACTCTTGCGCAATTTTAAATATCCCTCTCTGGAGAACTGAGCCTCTGAGATGTACAAACCCAGCTGAATAGTCAATGCTGTCTCCTCAGTCGTCATGCTGCACATCAGCAGTCCAGGATCAGCTCGCTGATAGCATCAGGCCAGTGTTGTCCCAAATCTCTTTTTTCCCTTAGCTGGTAGAAGACAAAAGGGTGGAAGAAGGAGAGGAGTTCATCCAACAAAGCATATTTCTTGGTTGCTGAGAGACTTCAACTCTCCCTAATGAATAAACACAGTGCACTTAATTTTGTTTATGAAAACAGACTTATTGTGATGGCAAAAAGCATGAGTCAGTGCCCTGAGTGAAGGAGAGTGCGGCAGCTGGAGACACTCACCAAAAAGCAACGCCTCGGAAACCAGAATAACTCTCA
Source organism: Lathamus discolor (assembly GCF_037157495.1). Classification (NCBI taxonomy): domain Eukaryota; kingdom Metazoa; phylum Chordata; class Aves; order Psittaciformes; family Psittacidae; genus Lathamus; species Lathamus discolor. Next base: position 7,317,801 of record NC_088894.1, on the reverse strand, counting down.
TCTCACCCAGGGCCAAGAGATGCAATTTCTCCTTTAACACAAACCACCAGGGTACAGGGAGTGAGAGAAGGCTTCCTCATGGCCTGGCCACTGGCTGTTGAGCAAGCACTGCCATTGCTATGAAAAGCCTTTGCTCATTTGAGAATGAGCAGCAGGTACCAGCTGACACCACACACCCTGCTCCCAGCCCAGCAGCATCCTAAGGATGCTCCTGATGAAGCTGGGCTGAGCCTGGCTTATGGGTTTGGGCTCCTGGGTAACAACTTCAGAGCTGCTGCTGGTCCCTCACTGAAATACCGCAGAGACACACAAGGGAAGGTATGTATTTGTGCCTCTCAAGGAGAATGAGTTACAGACTCCAAGAAGCACATTTCTCCATTCATCTCTGCATCCCCTCTGATATTTGTTGACACTTATTTAGCTCGGACAAAATAAGCAAAGTAGGATCTGAACCTATCACTGTGGCTTCCTGGCCTCGTGAAGGTCCTGGGGCTTCAAATAGGCAAATACAATAGGAACACTATTTCCTTTAATTTTACTGTCTGTACTCACTATTGAACTTACTTCCCATAAGCATTCCTCATCCTCCGAAGGGGAGAGCCTAGTGTGCAAAATGCACACTACAAAGTGCCTTTAAGGAGCCCCAAGTTGCCAAACATGTTGCCCCCTTTGCTGCATTGTTCGGTGGCATGTCACCCTGCCACCAGCAGTCTTGCAGAACAAGGCTCATTAGATCTTCATCTAGTCCTCAGGACATTACTGGCACTTCATAAATAACATGAAGCCTTCTTTTAGATCATGGGCTTTTTGTTTTCCTTCCTCAGTTTCACTGATGTAAATCTGCCATGTATGCACGAGGCTATGCCATGGTGATGAATGACCCTGAATAAGGACCCACTTAGCCAATTTTCACTGTACAGAGTTTCATTGTGTGGCAGAGGGTTAACACACAGGGCTCTGTTCAAACAAAATGAGGTAAACAGAAGTTCAGAGCTTTTCCTTCCTTCCTTCAGAAAAAAACACAACCCAAAACCAAAACCATTTTCTGAAGGCCAAGCATGGAGAAAGGGATTTAAATTAAATACCTAAATTTGCTTATCCTATGTCTGGGTCAGATACACAGGCAAATATACTGGGCATAAGAACATATCATATCAAGAGGAAGGTTTTTAGGTGCTGCAGAGAAGGCAGCAATTGATGACATTATTGACAATGTAGAAGGCAGATCAAAGTACCCAAACTGCCTGAAAATGTCCCCAAAGACTGAGACAGGCAGAGATTTAAAGTTATGTGTGTTCCACTCTCCACATCAAGTAGAGGACAGCCTGTCAGTCTGCAGGATGGTGTCAGCCCCAAGCATGCACACACCAGCACATCCAGCTCCCCTCAGTATTTAATACCCAACACGAACAGGGCTGCCAGCTTTCATCAGCTGCCTAAACAAAACCACTGCAGCTGCATGCACAGCCAATTATCGCATATTTTCACCCATGCAGTCCACTGGGACTGACTCAGAAAACTGAAGGTAGGTGAGAAATCAGTGCAGGCAATATCAGTTCTTCAGTTAATATCTTTGATGGCTAAAAGACAACTAACCACAAAAGAACGGTAGACAGCTCTGGGCTGTCCAATATCAAGGGACTCTTCAAGCTTTTGCCACAAAGCAGAAGAAGGGATGGACTTGCTGGAGGTTGTACTTCATCTTACAACCACACAGTCCTCTAGTATTTTAAACTAGACCAGTTCTCTACAAGCTAAAACTACTGCAGTCAGTACATCATGCCTGCTAATAGAAAAAGGTAGAGGAGGGATGTGACTCATGGATTTTCATCACAAAAGCCTACATCTTTAATTGAAAAACCAACAACTATAGAAAATATGTATTAAACAATTCAAAACCCAACCAAGCCAAAACAAAACCCCCCAAACCCCCAGGCTGACCAAGATAGATTTTTACACTGATTTTGCACTAGCATACATCAAAACTTAGGTACAAAGCACTGAGATCTGAGAATTAATGGTTCATGGGACTACTGTTGAATTATATCAGTTACTTTTACCTTTAATGCTTTTGCTTTGTCAGCACAATTAATTTGCTCTCTTCCTCGTCTAGCCAGTGCCCCCAACCAATGTCCTCCACACTGTGAGAAAACCAGTTTCAGAGGGTTGTTAGTTCAGCACCTTTCAACTGTAACTGTATGTTTAGCTCAACAAATTCTGTTAAAAGTGTGTTACATATCAAACAGAGCCTTAGATAAATAAAGGACAGCAAGCAATACTAGAAGTCCTGCTGCAGACCGTGCTAGTTACAGGTCAGTGCCTTCTGTTACTGTAATTCACAGAAAAATTGCCTTAAAAAAACAGGTGAAAACTCTATGATCCAAGACCTTTTCCTCTTTTTGGTACCAGATTTGTCTCCCAAAGCTTAAGATAGTTGAATCGCAGGTGGATTCTTTTCCTGTTCCTTTGAAGTTTCTAACTAAAGAGTGACTTTTCATGCACCTTCAATACAAAACCAATTCTTTATCTGCCACAACAGATAAATGGAAGAGAACGTGACACTAGCCCAAACAAAATGCCAGGAGTTTCATGCAAACCTGTGGAAATTCCTCCACCAGTTCTCACAAAGTCAAACCTCTCTGATTTCCTGACTCCAGAGCACGAAGCTGGAAGCACCCATCTCCCCAGCAGCATCGCTGACACCAACAGGTCCTGGATATGTGATTTGCCCCTTTGTTGTGTGCTGTAATGCACCTGGCAAAGAAAGCTCTGTCCCTTTGTAACTGTCATACACAAGACATTAATACAAAGAAATAATGGTGAATAATAATTTTCCTATAAGATCCATATGAAATAGTCTGTATCCAACAGCACTTATAATTCAAGGCTGGGGGGGGGGGGGGGGAATTCTATTAAAAACCAGTGCTGTGGTACTAAACTTGGCTCAAACCAGCCCCTTAAAAACAAACAAAAACCCCTGTAAGCCCTGTAGATTAGTTGGCTTTTCACCAACCAACTCTGATTGAAAATCAAATGCAGATGTGAACAGAAAAAAAGCAGCAATTTCAGCTCTCACAGCAGCCGCTGGTTGTTGGCATGCTCCAGAAAAACATCATTGCAAACTGGTACCGTCTGGACCACGCTGTAGCCTTCATGGCAATTATGCGGCCAGAGTGTTCTTGCTGTCCCTATTAAGATAAACAGTGCCTTCCGCAACAAAGAGAAAGGAGGGATTAAGGCAAGCAAAAGAAGAAAAAAGGACTCAGATGGGAAAGCTTAGTTCTGTTACAGCTGAGGGGTATGTATGCAACTCAGAGCTAGAAGCCAAGAAATTCATCCTCTGGCTTCTTCTTTAGAATGCCTGGATGGGAAGAGTCCTTCTGCACAGGGCAGATGTGGACTCCATCACCCCAAATCGTAACCACCACCAAGAGAACAGCAATGGGCTGGAAAAAGGGAAGAACACTGAACAGTTTTAAACCTCTTTACAAAAGAAATGAAGAAGAAACAGAGAGTGTGATGATAAAAGATGTTTTGTGCTGTACTGGCAGAGGAGCAGAATTGATGATGTGATGAGTCAGTTCCCTCTTCAGCATTAACAATCCTCAACATGCATCTTCCTAAAGCAGCCTCTGTTCGGGGTCCCTGACTCTAACATCAGCAATACTTTTCTTGGGACAAGGATCTGTCTTCTCTCAAACTTAACTCTTCCTTAGGGGGAAGAGAATGCTACCACCACGCCATTACAGATTATTTTAGGGGGGGAGGGGCTACTCAAGTAGCTGGCTGTCTTCAGGCAAGAGGGAAAGTTCCGTATCAAAATACATTTCATGTGAATGACCCTATTTATTGTACAAATTTCAGCCTATTCTAGCTTGCCATACCCAGAAATACAGAAAATTAAACTCCTGAAGACTCATTCCCTTGTGCAGGATGCTTGCAGTGCCTGTCACACAAATGACATGTTGTCTCTTGGCAAAAAGATGCACAAAATGAGACTTGATTCACCAACAGCAGCAAAAAGTTCCCCTCAAAGTTTCCTACAGAAGTAGAACCAGAAGGTAACTCTTAGTTAATTCTCTCTGGAGAGTGAGAACTTGGAACATCTTTGCAATACTGTGTAGCAGTATGGTTTTTAAGAAGACAATAATTAGGGCTGTAATAATACATAGCCCCAGAAGTATGAGTTTTACTAATTTTGTCCCATTTATCTACAACAAAATAATCTGAGATCAGAAATATCATTGAAAAATGAGAGTGGAAATTATATCCTTCCATTAGTAAAGCATTCACTAACATGGCTACGGATAAAACATCGACTCTGCTTCCTGACTCATCTCAGAATCTTTAACTATTTAAATACCAAAGTACTTTGAATTTTATGTGGTCATGATAAATAGCAACTGGCAATTGAGTTCACATTCTCAATGTGTAATACTTCATTAAGGAAGGCTCTCCGCCTAGTCATCTGCTTTCTCTTCACCCCTTTTCTTATTTCTGCATCATCGTGCATTACTAACTCTTTTTTCTCCCAAAAGAGTATCAGACTCTCCAGTATCTCCTGGTATCTCCACACAGGACACTCACAGCTCTCTGTGAGCTCATGATGGTACCTACTACAGCTGCGAAAGCAACTCTGACCCCTTTATGCTTGAATCCCACACTGTAACTACCTCTCCACCCACAAGAGGTGGATAATAAATGAATTGTGCTATCCAAAATATTATTTTCGGTGGCTGCACCCATAGTTCTGCACTTAGAACCACCAGAAATTACAAGTTAATTAGTTAAGAAACTGTCCAGCTTGAGATTTGCTCATCCCCACATCATCATCCTTCTGGTCAATGTTGCCGGCAGGCTTTGGGCACTGCAAGCAGAAACTCAATACAGTATGGTCCACATTGGTCATTCCACTAGCAAGGGAACAAGCTGGCTTCACTCTTTAAATAAAAATAACTGCTTTAACATTGCACAATAAGCACAATCCTGCTGCAGAGAACAGCTGCTAAACCAGCTTCAGATCTTTACAAGCCTGCAATCTTCAAAAGAAAAAGAGACAGAGTTCAATTTGCAGTTAGGGATCTATGAATACCCAGTTTAGTTTCTGCTGGGGAGACCTGCAGGACACAGTCCCAAGGAGAAAAGCTCTATGACTGCAGTGAGGATGTACTGCTGGATCAGGGCAGAGGTGGCTCATGATGGCTGCACTTCAAAGCAAACTGTGTCAGAATGAAAACAGAAAGAACTGGACTTCCCCCACCCCACACCCCCCCATCTATTAACTCTTCAGTGCTAAGTTCCTTCTCCAATATGAACTTATAAATTTACACATATCCGGTGTTAATGTAAGACTTAATTTGTCATCACTGTCACCCCAGAATGCAGACACTACTGCAGTGTTCATCTGCAGGCCTGGAAGTCCTATGTAAGCATTATTTTGCCGGCATTAACACACCTTTGTTATTTGATCTCAGTGAGGTAGGAAGTACTATCCATTTCGAAGAGCAAACGGGTTTATCATTAGGCAAACCACTAACAACTCGTTAGCACAAAGTAATCAAATCCAGGAGTCCCGGCTCATGCTCTTTCCTCTCTGAATCGGAACCTCTGCCTAATCAGGCTCTTTCCACCCTCCTGACACTGCAGTATCAGAGATCTTTCCCAGCCCTGCAAGCAACCATCACTGCATGGAAACTGGATTTCCCAGTTTATTCTTTCCATCCTATTCACTTTATTTGTGGGGTACATTCAGACCATTGCAGCTGAAGCACTCCAAAATCTCCCTTTCCTGCCCCACTGTATGCAACGAGGACCCCTGGCCCATTGCTGAAGCCTGAGCTCAAGACAGAAGTGCTGGTGTCTCACAGGTAGTGCCTCAGATACCCAAGGGTCTGAGCTGCCGCAGAAAGGACAGCATGTATTCCTAGTCCTGTGGATTAAGAGAGAAACCTCCTTCTGCAAAAAATGACCCAAGAGGGCTTGGCCTCAGAGCCTGCCTGCAGACAGAGACCGTGCACATGATGAGCACAGGCACGTGGGGACAAGCTCCGTGACATGCAAGTTTCTGTCCACTTGGCTAGCTATTGCCCTGGTGGTAATTTGGGTCTGGTATACATAGAAAGCATTTGAATCTGATTTTTGGATTCGTGCTGGAAAACTGAACCCCTGTATGCACAGCCCTGCTTTTGTCTAATCCACCCAGGCTGCACTGATGACAGCCTGGGTCTGTACAAAGACATCCATTTTGCTCAAACTCTTCCCTCAAGACAGAGCAGAGCTGGACTTGAGTCTGTGCCAGAGCTTGCATGAAAGCAAGCTGCTCATGGGCAAGTCTGGACTTGGAAGTGGACTTGAACATATGGTCCATTAACTGCAAAAGCATATCCCGAAAGTTGGGTGATCTGGCCCTTCTGAGCTTGATGGCTGCTGACCCTGAAACCTAAAGACTGACCAGGATTTCAATAGCAATATTTTACAAGAGCCTTCCAGCTACTCAGAACTGGATTTTCATCCTTTCTCCTGTTGCCAGAAAGGACTTCAGAGCATGTGCTAAACCCAAAGCCATTCAGCTCCTTTGCTGTGGAGTTCTGTCCTGCACTGGGACAGCCTGAGCCAGAAACCATTTCCCAGCTCCTCCAGCATGGCTGCAGCCTCCACCCAAAGAGATTTAGGTCCTTTTGTGCAACATCTGCCAGTTCTTACCTGGTTTCTTTAAGACTCCAAGTATTTACCAAGCCCTATGGCTCCACCATTTACCTCCCACGTGTCAAAGTGGGCACCCAGATGGAAGCATCTGCGGTATTCCTGGCACCAAGATCACTGTGGGAGAACATGTGTGGGAAGTTGGATCAGATGAGTGCTGCTTCAGTATTAGGCCTTATCAGTCATAACTACCCAGGTTCCATCCCTGCGTCCTAGAGAGGGATGAAATGTGTACGTTGCTCCCTTCATCATTCTCTACGGGAATTCATGACATCTGCAATACATTACAGTGTTTTCAAAGAAATGCTGTCTACATTAAGTAGAAGTATTTGATTAGCACTTCATTTAGAGCATGTGGTACCGCTCACAGATCCATTTTGGGCCAGAGATGATTTTCAAGGGTGGGTGGAAAACAGCCGAAAATGCCAGGAGGCCAGTGTAGTTTGCAACAGCCACTCACCGCTTATTTCTGTTTGCACATTACTGCAGACTTTGCAGGGAAGCTGCTGGAGTTTGTAGCCCCGATGAACTGAAAACGGACCCTGAAAGCAAATACACACACAGAAAGTCACAGGAATGAATTTTACAAATGCCATGTGTCTCCTTCATCTTGTTTCTCACCTGTGGCTCCCCTACCAGCATAGGGTCCTTCAGGAGGGAGATTGCTCCTGGGGCTGTGGAGCTCAAAATTCCTTCCCCATCCATCCTCCCCTGCCTGGGGATGCAGCAGGGCGCAGTGCCCAGTCCTGCCTCGCCCAGGGGAAGCCCCGATGGTGATTCAGACACCCTCTGAGTCATCATCCCCCCTCCAGCCTCCCCACAGAGAGGCTCATGTGCTGGCCAAAGCTAGCAACAGTTCCTAAGCCCTGGGCTAGGATCTGAGTGTAAGAGGTGGTATCACCCCATCTCCAACCCAGGTACACTGGTTCCTTACTCCCCACCTGCATACCCAGCCCCAGTCCCTTAGGGTTATTGAGCTAAAACCCGAGTTTGAGTTATTTACAACAGGCACGACCTAGTTGTACATAATTTTAAAAGCAAACCTCTCCAGTGTCATTTAATGGAACTTGCCCATGATCTTATCAGTTCCTGTAAGGACTGGGAAATTCATGTGTCTATATTGGCCTAAATAGTGCTCCTTAGAAGGAGTGCCAAAGCCTCAAATCTAAGCTTCTTGCCAAGGCTAAGAGAAAGTCAAAAGACATCTTACAGGCAGACAAGAGCAACACCATTGCACTAGAACTGCTGGAGTGATCCGGCTATATATTTCACACCTCTCAAGCTTAAATCTTGATCTGTCCAGCCTCACATTTTTGCCTCTGCTTGAACCCTAAGCCCCAGCTACCTATTACCTTCCTGATACATGCAAAAAAATCCCAAACATACAAAAAACCCCTGGGTTCATGGAGCAAATATACTGTAATATTATCAGAATAAATCTTTGACTTGTGAATTATTACAGCAAAAGGACAAAACCAAGCAGCTGCAGTTTTGTGCAGCGTTATACCTGAATGCACACACATTCATCCATACAGATAGTTATATTTATGTAATAAAAATTCTTCCTTTGCTCTGTACAGTCAAGTGCTATTAAAGTCAGTGTGACTCTGTGGTGAATAGAGAAACACAATCATTGATCATCCTTACCAATTTTTTGTGCAGTGTTTCAACAAGTTTCTATACTGTAGTAACATCCTACACCACCTCTCTGAAAACCTTTTCACTGCTGCAAGTGACACTAGTTATCTCTTTCACATTTAATTCTGTTAGCATATTGCCTTCAAGTATCAAACTCTACAAGAATATGGCCATTATCATTGGAGATAGTAAGTAACACAATTCATGGACAAACAGGACTGTTGTCATTTTGATGACTAGAGATTCACACAAAAAACGTAAATCTTGGTGCTAGATGGGCGGTAACACACATCTCCAGACCAGATTTCTGGTTTTCAAAAAATAACCAACAGAATACTGAGGCTGCTGCAAAATCTATAGTTCAGGCTATAAAACATCCTTCTGAGACTCGTATTTTGTACCCTGGCCCTCACCGCCAAACATAACCGTCTCTATCCTGCATGTGTATAGCATACACTGCTGAAACCCTAGAGTTGCATTTGTAGACACTCTAGAGCCTTCCTTTTTGTGTGCACTGATGTTTGTCTATACATAGCTAGGCAGACATTTTGTCTAGCAACAAGTTCTGAACATGCTATTATTATGGGCACAAACTTGGATTTCCTTTGAAAATGGAGTCTATAATGTTTCATGAGGTAGAACTTCAAATATTGTATCTAACACTGGGAAGCTTTATCCTCTGCAGTGGTATTTGAGCTCATGCCTCTTTGAAGGCTGTTGTATTAAGGAGCTGTTCTGTGTCTCGTGGGGTTATACATCTCATAGCAGTATGTAATTTAGTGACTCTGCTCCAGCAAATTATAAAGCCCATGTCAGAATCTGGTCAGACATGGTGCAGTGAACAACGTGTGCCACCAGGACAGCTTTCTTGGGGTCTCTTAGCAAATTAAAAGGTTGGTCTCAGTTTGACAAAACATAAATGCAAAAGGTGCTGGTCCCGATATTTGCAATCACTGTGACTACGTGTTTGCCATGGTAAAAACACGGAGAAAGCTAAATTTGCTTTTTAGAATTACATAATTCATATTATGTACACAGACTCCTGGGAAGAGCATGGCTGTTCAGCTCCAGCCGGCTCTTGCAGAAGGCAGTAATCAAGAATGAATGTTAGCAGATGCAGGATCAGCACTTCAACATTGAGCATCTCTGTAGCTGCTTCCTTGAAACTGCAGGATAGGGAGGAGCTGAGTGTTGGGGAGAAACAGCACATGGAGCAGTCTTCTTGGGGAAGCAAGGATGAGGAAAGTGAATAGAAGGGCAAGAGGTCTCATGGGGAAGAAACTTGGATTTACATTCTCTGAAGAAATAGATAGGATATAATGAGGAGAGAGGAAAGATATCTTAAGCTGTGATTCTTCTGGCTTTCCTTCTCTTCTCCACATATTCCCTGGAAGGTTTCCTGGTGGCACAAACAGCTTCATGTGTATCTTGTTTATTTTTGGCCTGGATAACTTCCTTTGGAGCCAGCCCAGCCCCTGTTAGGAACATAAGATAAATCTGGATTCATTTGAAACTCCCTTTAGAATAGGCAGGGGGGTCCTTGTCAACATGTCAGATTAGGAATGCTCCATCTGGCTTAACGGAGCTGGCCTTTGGTTTAATCCTAAAGGCTCCATATACTTCCATTGTCATTTATGCTCCAAAACTTGCAGTCTTTAGAATTATAGACTTCCCCCCCAACCCCCCCCCCCCCTTTTTTTTTTGAAGGTAGCATCTTCCTTGTTAGATGCTATTCCTTTGCTGCAGATCAGTTCAATCATATCCACCAGAGATGCTCCTTTTATTCTGGTCTAAGGAAGTGGTTTTATCAACCTGAAAACAATACAATTTTAGTGATCTGAAAAGTTAAAAAAGTGTGTCAACGAACAGAGGAAAACTGAGGAAGGAAATGTTACTGAAGGGTACCTGAAAATCAGTGCAGCACCGGGTGGAATTAGAATTATATCTAACATAGACTTCTCGGGTGTTATCGGCAAGTCACTTCAGTTGTATCCACTTCTGAAAAGCTGCTTTAATTGTCATTCTCTTACCTAACAAAAGGCTAAATTCATTAGTAAAATAGCCTTCCACAGTAACAAATTGCAGGTTCTCTCGAGTATTTCTTTATGGCAGCCAAAATTTTCTGAAAACTGAATCAGTCAGAAAGCCTTCTTGGATTTCTGAGAGGATGGATAACTATGAATGCAGTGTGCTGAGCTGGCACTCAGAACATCTGGGTTTAAATCCCATCTCTGGCATCTACAGCATCTGGCACCCATGCATCTATTGTGTGACTTTCAATGAGCAACTGTCTTGTATTTCCCAGTCCATGGAACAAGGATAATGACCCTTCATCACGCTCCCATTCTATCTGATCCAGTTAGGTAGAAAATTAATCAGTCCAGAGCCTGCCCTTTCATAGGCACTAACCAGCCAGTGTTGACCAGCCAGGTAGGACCTGATCACCTCGGGCAAAGCCATACACAGAGCCTTAGCCCTGTGTACAATAAACATAGAAAACAACAGGATAAGAGGAGATTGGGGTTTTTCTGTGCTCAGGTTGCAGGTTGGTAGTTTCCATTATTGTCAGTTTCATAGTCCAAAGTGTTTGAAATGTATAAATACCGAAATTCCAGGTTGTCTGACCTAATTTTCATTCATAAGTATGAACATTCTTTCCCAAGGTGCTGATTCTGTACTGCTCAGCCAGTGAGTTGTAAGGCAGAAATATGAGTTTTCCTTTTGTATGTAGATAAGTAATTTCTGGAAACCAAAACCAACCCAAAGAAATCTGCAGCATACCATAGCCCTCTATATGCTGGCTGACTGCAGACACACTACTTGGCATTTCAGTGTGATAGATAACGTGACCTCAGTGTGAGCTGTGCCCCAAACTCAATACCAATGTAAAAAAAAAAGAATAATCCCCATGGAACAATGGACTACATAAGATGTTTCTGTCTCTGTTTCTCAGTTCTTTCAGCCTGATAATTATATTGATATCAACAAAAAAAGCACCAAAAGAAAAATCCCCCATACAAACATGCATTTCAAATTAACTTCTTATGTGATGGGCTCTTCAGCAGACCAGTATTGATTTAGATGGTAAAATTATGCTTTGGTCTTATGTAAAGATCACTGTAAGACAAACAAATCAAATACTGACCCTTTGTGCGAGCTAGGCAAAACATAGAAAGTAATCAGGAAGAGATCTAAAAAATAAATGACATACTTTCCCTACAATGTGAAGCTCTGCAGGCAACCTAGGATTTGTTAATTAAACACCTTATTAAGGGCAGCAAAACTGCTGATCGCCTGCTTTCATTATTGCAGAGGAATCCAGAGCAAAATGTATACAATTAAAGTTACCAAATCCTTCCACCAGCTCAAATACACAAATTCCAAAGTTACTGGTAAGATAAGCAGCAGGGGGAGGTTATTAGGAAACCATTACCCTTAACTTCACTTCCAAGAAACCCAGTTTCTAAAAATACATGTACTAGAAAATTCCTTGGATATTCACTACTACGCTGAAACAAGCTGTCACAGAGACTTTAAAACCCATAGTGCCACAATTTTGTTGCTGCTCTTTTTGGAGAGGACACATGGACTGCATTTGCAGGGCACTGCACACAGGTCTGCTGGGCAGGCGCAGCTCTGCATCAGGCTGGACACCCTTTTTTCCTAGTGCAGAGCTTGAATGATGCTGGGAAAGCTCAGGACATTCAGGAAAATGTTCACCCATAATGCTCAGAGCTGGAACAAATAAAGCTATCATACATTTTTAATATTTCTCAGCTATTTAGAATGTGAATATTCATCATTCTTGCAAACCAGGGCCTGATTAGATTCATAAATTATTATTGCTTAAATGCAGAGCAGAAGAGGCATGCAATTCTCATTTCATGCAGAGGAGCCCTAGTTATCTTATGCACAGTAATGAGATAGCAAGCAAACACAGCTTTCACTCTTTATGAAGCATTAAGAGGCAAATATAAAGCAGAACTTCGCAAACCATGCCAGCCCCTGCCCACCCTGCAGTCCCAGGCAGCAGTCTTATTGAAGTCACAGGCACCTCAGTGTCCCTTCACTCAACTCCTGCTCAGGTTTTGGCTGACACACAGCTCATGCTAAGGCCTCATGTGTGCTGAGGGCAGCATGAGTGGGTAGGAGAGAGAGCAACACATAGGCAGGACATGAGGGGTATAGGTTACTGTGCAACTGCTGTCACCTCCCACAGCCATCACCTGCATCGTTGCATTGTTACTGTCTAGAAGTTTCTTCAGAATCTCCTGTGGAAATGGTATAGAGCAAACTTCCAAGCTGGAGGATTTAAATAGATCACCTTACCCGAAAAACCTGTTCTGAAGCAGATGCTGAGCAGCAGGAAAGGGTGGGGAGGGATCTGCTCCATAACGGCGGTGTGTGTACCAGCTCTTTCCTGCACAGAGTAGAGAAAGCAGGGCCCTCATTTCACCCTCTCACATCATGGAAGGTTGCTGTTTTCGTGGAGATTACAGAACTCTACACGTTGTTTCTTAAAAAAGAAAAATAAAAGCTGCAAAGGATCTGAAAAGCTTTTAATCTGGTTGGCATGGGATTAACACGGGAAATTTACAGCCCTCCATGGTGAACTGCAAAGTGCACAGAGCCCTCGGGTGTCCTTCACTCCTCCTGGAGTGTTTGCTCGGACCAGGCTGAATCCAAAGACAGCAGGCTGAAATTGCCTTCTCTGGAATCTTTTTGTGTATCAGAGGGAAGAATAAATAGCTGGCTACACTGTGGTGATAGCTGCATCTCCCGAGAAGCCGCAGGGTAGCTAAGGACATGCATAATGCGACTGGACTAAACACATCACATACATTTGGGGATATTTCCAGCTCCAAAAGCTGCAGTTTATTTTCTGCTTTGGAAATGAATGGAAGCACTCAGTTCCCCAGTGGCACTGCCCTGCAAAGGCACCTCAGCTCCAGAAATGCACCTGTGACATTCAAAATGTCACCAATGGTTCAAAACAGTATCACACAATGTGGCCAAAGACAGGGAACGCAAACAGAGCAACCCATATTCTGGTCAGATATGAGAACTGATACTCACACAAGTGCTGTGACCTCTTGCTGCCCTAAAGTGCAATTCCATTTCCATCCCATTTTCAGGTCTTTTTGAACTGATCTGCTCAACACAGAGAAAATGACAGGGGTTAGTTCCACACACTAATAATTAAAAGTGAACAGTTCTATTATGTGTCAAAGGATTGGGCCAAATGCATCTCATTTTACAGATCATTAATAATAATAACAATAATGATAATAATAGAGGCACCAAAATTGAAAATCACAAGTCTTCCTCAGTAGCAAAATCTAGAAATCAACAAGGAATTGTTTCTATTTGGATTTTGTCACATAAGACTTCCCATTTTAGCTTCTTTGTAGTATAAAAATAGCACCAGGGTTAAAACTAAAATCTAAATCAGTTCTATTATATTTGGATTAACAACAGTTCTAATTTCAGGGTGCCTTTTTCCTGAACTTCATTTGTCTATATTTCCTTTTGAGAGTTGTCCAAGATCATAGCCTTGAATTCAAAACTTCTACTGTTTTCTTGTACGTGCAGTTCAAATCCCAGGATTAAATTATTTCCTGGAATTTAAGTGGATGAAATACAGATTAAAGAAAAAAAAAGCAGATTATTTAACAGGTGTGTTTCTTTTGAAAAGAAACAAATATAAAATGCAAATCTGAAAGAATAAGAACTTATACTGAAGCATAAATTTAATATAAGCTATTTTATATTGCATATACATTATTTATATATTTTTCAAATTGCACATCATTGCTGCTGATGTTATGAAGAAACTCAAGCAAGTGGCCTGAAGGAAATTATTCTCCAAGAAGCTGGACAGTTAAATGAGCTCTACTTTGGGTAGCAATTGTTTCTTCTGTAGGAACACAGAAGAAAGAAAATGCGGTGTATTTGTGTTTCAGTATGCCTGTGTTCAAGGAGTAGGTCATTCAATGGTGAGAAATCAGCTAGAGTTGAAAAAGCAAGAAAGTCAGTTTTCTTCTTCCAACTTCTACATACAAATGAGGTGTGAGAGGCTATTAGCCAATGCCAAAACTTCAGCAGACACATTGACAAGAAACAAGAGCTTCAAGTCTCAACTTTGAGAAAAACTTCCCTTCATTCAAAACTACATTCATTTTAACTGTGTGCCTGTGTAAACTCGCTGCTTTTCTTTCGGATGTATCCCAAGTATTTAAAGACAGCTTTTAACGAACAATTTTAAGCTGCTGCTTTTGTGACTTTAAAATTACAATTCAGGTTTTATTCGAAAGCAGTTTCACACCAATGAAATCAGCAATCCTGTAAATAACATGTTTGTTAGCGCTTCTAAGACAATAAAAAACCTGATAATCTGAATGAATGCCTATTGAGTTACAGAACTGTTTAAACATTTACCTATAAGGTCTCCTATCTGAGACCAGACTTTATAGATCGAAAGAAATACAGCACATAGAAATCAAAATTTACTAAGAACATATTTTAAAAGGACAAATGCTAACCAGCCTAAAATCCATTCTTTAAGTCTAATGTCAATGACAGTTGATACAGATTATGGCTTTTAGTTACAACTTAAATAAATCAGTTCTCCCCAAATATTTCACTTGCTTCGCAGCTATTGAAGAGATTGCTAGAAAAGTTACAGCGCTCCACAAGCGGCAAAGCTGCCTTCTGTGGTGTAAGATAACGGGAATTTTATAACTGACGTGCTTCTCTAGAACTAGGAAAGGGAATGCAGTGCAGAAAATGTCGTTTTCCTTCGTAGCCACAAGAGGGGAGCCTTTTCCTTCTGTAATTTAGGGAAAGTCTGTTCATAAACTCCTCGACACGTGGAGATCATTGTAAGAGGGAAAGTCAGCTCCTTTGATTTAGCAGAAAAGCTTGGAATAATGTTCAAAGGCAATAAATACATACAAACAGTCAATTAACAAGAAGCCAGCCAACTTATAACGGCACTCATTATTTATATATACATGTTGAAGACCCATTGTTCTAGGGCTTTTACATGAAAACTTAATTTATATAGAACTCTGCAGTGCTTTTCCTCCCTTGTATGAGAGCGTGTGTAAAACCCATGCTGTTACTCAGCACATTATGGTCACTGGAAAAATCCATGGGCTTCTGCTGAAAGGCCAAATAATCTGAAGTTAAATCTTCAGTGACAAAAGGATGAGCTTGCTGTAGACTGAGAGCTCAATGTCATGCCTGCTATTAAACAATAGATTTTATTGTGAGTGTTCTTCTTGTCTTATGTGGACAGTTTAAGTATTTGGTGAGTGCGACTCGCACTTACAGAAATGAGCTGGTGTTTGTCTCTTGTTGAATGCTAACGCCTCAGGGCAGGATGCACACCCACCAGGGTCAGCTAAATCTTTTCCTTGATTGCAGAGAGCTTGGACCAGCCTTCAAGGCTGCGGTGCGACTCCCAGACTTTAAGCCCTAGTGTCACCAGAGGAGGAACCATGGCCTTTGCTGGCAGCATAAGCCAGCAAATTCTGTGCCCAGCCTGATCCCCATGAAGGTGCTGGGGCGGCTCTTCAGAGAGAAGGCGGGTTGCAAGGGAAGACTGATGTCCAGTCTTCTGGCACAGGCTCAAACCCAAGACTTATGGTTCAGGTTGAAGGGAGACTTACAAGGCTGAGAAGTAAACCCCTGAGTGTTATTCCGCTATCACCTGCAAACTCATCCTTTTTTATAACGAAAAATTTTCCGCTTGTTGTAGGAAGCTTCAGGTAATTCCTGCCTAACTTCACCTATCAGTCAGGGCAGGGTGTCTGTGCAGGCCTTTCCAGCTTCAGGGCCAATACTCTTGAGGGAGGTGAATGAGGATTAAATGGTAACTACCAGCTACCCAGGAGAATGTGAAACTAAGGCCTGCCTGAGAGACAGAAGATGCTTCAAGGTGTGAATATAAAACATTAAACATTAAAGAAGGAAGAAAAATGTGAGCTATATTGTTTTTCTAATTCAATAGACTGGAAACTCGCACACATCCTCATTTTATAGGTAGAATAAGGCCCAGCTTGACATTCGTATTCCCGGAATCATACCTGTCTCTCCGAACAAGCTCAGTCTCTCGGGACAAAGAGCAGCAAGGTTCTGATCCTGAGCTGGGTACTAATCACATCGCAAACTCATTTCTTTCCAGCTACAAAAGAGCAGTCTGTTTTCCTTGAAAACTGAAACCCTCAAATCAGACCAAGCAGTATTGACCAGGCTCCCATGGCAGGAGGCAGCAGTAGAGCTGGTAGGTACTGCCCTGCTGCTTCGCTGAGAGCTGCTGCCAGCCCCTTGGGAAGCACCCGAGGCTCTGCACCATCACCAGGAGTTGGGTCAAGGGCAGGACAATCTGTCTCCCTCTGAGCACCCATCTGTCCTCCGTGGAGCCAGGCTGAAGCTAACATGGCAGTGCGATAGAACATTATTCTCCCAGAGGGTCCAGGGATGATCTGAGCTTCAGGCATGAATTTGCTGCCTCTGGTTGCATCGAGGCTGAATTTGGCTTCTAGTGATTTTGCTCCAGCTATGCCCCTGCATGTCCCTGCAATGGGATTATCTGATGACTGTTCAGAAGCCCTAGTGTGAGTATCTGGATATTATATCCCATTATTCTACTTACTATTCAACCTTTTCATTTTAAGGACAGCTTTTCTCTCTCCTCCCACTCCCACCTCCCTCATGAAGCTGTGGAGTCATAGAGCAGTTATGTTACTATAACATTTGATAAGCTCAGAAAAAAAACCAGAGAACATGTAGTACCAGAAGGGATACAATGGGATTTTCAACTATTGCTCTGCCTTTGCACAAGACTATTATCTTTAGAGCACCAAGCACTGATCTGGCACTACTAGACATCTCCACGATAGTCTGAATCAAGCTGTGACAGGTTTCAGATGACACTGCCTCCACCATGACTATCTAATCCAAAGCCCATTAGTTTTTAATATACACTGCTGGTTGCTAGAAAAACCAAGGAAAGGCACGGCTGGCTGTCAGTGGTGAAATATCTGAGACCTCTAGTTTTTAATGGCTAAAATTTCAAGTGTATGAATTATCTGAAGTAGTTCAAGCAGTCTTTACGAAGTCAGCTCCTACCAAAAGCTGACTTAGCAGCTGTTTTGACAGCTTTCCAACCTCTTCTTGGGAACCCCGTTGTCTTCTTACCACAACATCATTTTTACATGGCAAACAGGCGTGGGACATTGCTCTGGCTGTGCACTGCACATGTACAACCCTTCGTGCGGTTTAGACTGTAAGCCTGTGGATGAAGGAACAAGCCTTGATTGCTGGGTTGTCAGAATTCATGGATTAAAGCTTACCCAAAGGAAGGATTACTTTTTGTTACCAATGTACTTTGTTTTCAGAGAAGAAACTGCAACATAACAAAAACCCTTCACTTGAAACAGGTCCATAAAAGAGAAAAATAATTGATATTATGGTGGGGGTTTTTTATCACCAGAAAGGAATGAGGTTTTAAAGCAGTTTTGTTCTTCTTTACAGCTGCTATCAATTCTGACCTTCCCATATAACTCATCACCAGTCTCTGATTCAGACTCCTATTTCTTCTTTAAATAAAGGAAAAGAAGTAACGAATTTTCACAAAGACGTCTCATGCTTCACAGTTTCTCAGAAGTCTGAATTAAAGTAGAACTACAAAAAACCAGCGAGCTTCAAATAGTTTGAAAGAAGTTCTTACCCTCACCGTGGATCAGCCTTTATCTGCATTGCTCCATCCCCGTATCAGTTCTCCAGTCATTTAGGTAGAAAGGACCTGATATGAAGCACAACAAAAACCACAGACTGAAGGAATTCGACCAGTTACAATGTCTGGGACTTCTTTAAACAAATATCGTAAAGTAGGAATGAAATAAATTAAACAAAAAAAGTTCACACACTTCTCACCCACGTGGAGTCCACCTCATCAACAGAAATTATCTTTGCTGGGAATGACCGAATCTCCTCTGGTCTCTGGCTTTATAAATGACATTTCTCTTTAGCATGGCACCCACTATTTGCTATAACCAAGTGAAGAAACTTGACCTACACATGAGATAACTGAGGAATGACCCAGCTCCAGACAAACCTAAATGGAAAGAACTGTTCTGAATAAAGATGTGCTGGTCCCACTGGTATGTTCCTGAGAACCAGGGCCCCTTTCGGAGGCATGAGAGAGCTTTATTTAGAAGTGTAACTTTGTTTAACTTCAATTATGGAAACCTTGGCCCTACGACTTCGCCCACCTGGCAGTGCTGCAGTTGACGATGACATTTCAGTTGCCCTCATGCAGCAGCTCTCTGCCCCCATGGCAATGCTTCTGAGCATCTCCGTTAATGAGTTACTTGGGTGAAAACAAGTTCAAGCTGTTGCCTAGTGAGAGAAGGTTAATCTGATGTTAGATATCAATCCTTCTGCATAATTAGTGACTGTCTCTTGATGATATAAATAGTATTATTAATTACACTGATATTAATACTGCCACTAACATTATAAGGTTTCATTATGGACAGAAATTGAGTTTGCTGCAGGATCACAAAGCCATTAACAGAAGCAATGTGCAAATCAACCTTATCTGATTCCCTAAGCAGGACACAGACATAGACCCAGAAATATAAACTACAGTACTCTTGTTAATTTTCAGTTCATTGTCACTTTCTTTCCCTGGAAAAAGGCTCTGGGCACACCAATATTGAGATGTTATGCCCTACCATCACTGTAAGAAGCTGTGGCTTGTCTGTGTTTTGCCTGTTGAAACCAAGTGAGGAAAAGGTGCACTCAGCACAGACTAGGAGACCTTAGGAAACACAAGCATGCCAAATACCCAGTAGCTGTTTACATGCTATTGCATTGAGATTCTATTTAATTTGCCCTCAAGACACTTACTGGTCTTATTTATTTGAGCAGACAAACAGGCCAGCAGCTGTTGTGGCAGAATGTCCCGAATTCATCTCCTTCCCTTTATCCATTTCCATATATTTAAATTCCTCTAATAAGTTGGGTAGATGCTGCTCAGCTGTGTGCCTGTCTTTCTTACCCAGGCAAAGCAATCTCAGAGATTCTGTGTGCATAAACACCCCAAAGCAGAGCTGCTCTCCATCCTTTTTGGTCACCTTAAGAAAAAAAAACCCATTAAGATTACTGGTTTGTCACATTTACTGTCAGGTCAGAAATTCCTATTCCTCACAGTATTTCACTGTATTCACCAGATTCTGCCTGCGGCTCAAACTGGAACCAGGCACAAAGTAAACTCATTGGCACTTGCAGAAATTGGTGGAATAGGAGAAACTTCCCACCCTCAGGGAGAAACAAAGGAAATCTCATTAATACCCATGTCTGCAGGGAGGCTGGGCTTCTGTTTCTTTGGATTTAGTCATTAATCTGTTTTCATTACTTTCATTAATATTGTCATCCATGCTTCTGCTACTTTATACTAACTAAGTTAATTAATGCTGAAGATTAAAATGCAGCTGCCTAAAACATCTTACTAGGATTCAAGGTGGGAAAAAATATATTCTAGAAATAAAGTTTTATGAAAGAACCAAGTTCTGAAAGAACTGGTCAAGCAACATTCTTAGATGTCAGAAGTGAGCTGAGCTTCAAAAAGAACTGTGATCTCCAGAATTTCTCATCTGTGAGACAGATTAGGGAAAACAAAGAAAAAACAGACCTTCTTTTCTGCTTAAAAACTGTTTAAATAATATCCGTACTTGGACAGTGTTTTATCTGGGAACATAAAATCACAAAGGACCCCAGACCAGTACCCAATCAATGGATCGCTTTGCCTTCTGCCTAGGAATAACAGGCCCCAAGCGAAATCCCTGGGGCCCTGCATGGCTGAGCGGGCTGGAGATTGCAGATGGAGCTTCCAGCCTCAGATTGCTGCTGGCTCGCAGCCCGTCTGGGATTAATCAGAGGCTATCACCATCCCTCCACTGTTCCGTGACTCAGGGGCTGGTGCAAGCACAGGCATTTGAATTCGTGCGGCTCATAAAATAAAACTGCGCCTCTCATTACCATTTGCAAGCATGCATTTTGTCACAGGCTGTTAGGAAGTTGTAGACCTCGATGCAATGAACATTAAGCCAACAAATACTTGGAGGCTTTTGAAACCCGATAAAAATAAGGGCTTAAGTCATACTTAATATCAAAACCTCAACTTTCAGAGATCAGAAATTGCGATGTAGGTGGTTAATAAGGATAAACCCATATACTGCACTTAAAAACCATGGAAGAGCCAAATGAGAATTTGTGAGGCCATTCTACTGGAAGAATCTACCACACACTTGTACTGTTAATGAAACATTACAATCATGAGTTGCTCAACAGGGTGGGGGGAAAAGAAGAATAAAACCAAAGATGCTGCCAGGAGTGCTAAATGCGTACATTGGCATATTTGTACTTACTTCCATTCATTTTATATTTCTGAATCAATCGGCACAGAATAGGTGAGCACTGCCTGGGGGGTGTCAGGCTGTGTGAGCACTGGAGGAACGGAGCAGGGGGCATTGTCCCACCAAACTCCCGCATCCTGACATGGAAACTGCTGCTTGGAAAAAACATTAGCATCACCTTTTGCACCCCGTGGGACAGCACTGCACAGCCTGCAGCCTGAAACATTCAGACTAATTGGAAAACCACCATCAATAGAAATTAGCTGCTGCTTTTTCTTGCTGCCTTTTCAAGAGTTAACATGAAGGCAAACATTCTTCTGATCTCACATGAGCTCACTAATAAAGCAGGGATGCAGCAAAGATGTGCACAGCATGCTGCAGGTGCCCCCATCCTGCATACACAATGCACAGCAGCAATACAGGGCGCTGACAGCAGTAAAGGTATTTTCTATAATAACAACCTGGTGCAATCTGGTAGGAAAAAATGGAAAAAAAACCAACCCCAAAACAGAGGAGAGAAACAAAATAAGTGATTGAAAAAACTGTCAGAAACACCTGAATTTGATCAGTTACCTACTCAGGTGAGATTAGTACTGTAAAAATGATCCTTTGCTTACAGTACACTAATTCCATGCTGTAAATCCCATTCAGAGGCTCACAAGCCATGCTCTTGAAGTTTAAAGATAAATATCATGTCTCCTGTTAAGACAGAATTTAGTCCAATCATATTAATGCTTTTGTAGAAGTAGCTGCATAGTCTGTCTCTAATTGTACATCAAAAGGAGCAACAGTTTTTACTAATACACATGAATGAGTACAGATGTATGTGTAGGTGCATTTTGAACTGTAAAACACTGGAACTGGAAGACAATGCAAAGTCACAGCCTCAGTTCAGGAATTGAAAACAAACAAAACCTATGAACAAACAAAGATCAGATTTATGATCTTTGCAGCTTTAATACCTTATATTCTGAAATTACAATGTTCTCATCTGTAATCAAATGAGATGTCTGTGGCACAGTCAGGCACTATATGTCCAACCAGACTTGTTTCCTTTTTCTAACCATTTTCTTCCAAACACAAGGGAAGAGCCTTTGAGATCTCTTGAGTCATGTACCCATCCTCAGGCACACACCACGGGATGGGAATCTGACACCCACACATTCTGTCACTTCTAGGGCAGCAGCTTCCCTGGATATGATCCAGAGTACATGATGCCCTGGCCAGGCTGAATGCAGTTCTTCTTTAGCCCTCCCAAGAACTACACCAAAAAAACCCCAAGACAGTTTGTATTCCAAACAGAAGACAGCAGGCAGTCTTTGACTTCAAAACGTCAAACAGCCTTGTGTTTGCTAGGATTTTAACCTCAAGCTAATCAGTTAATTGCAGTTAAGTACTCTGAGACAACGCACATCCCTCTTCTCCTAATGAAGAGGCCACTGCCGCCAGGCTGCACACACAGTCCACTCACAGTTCCCTGCCCTTTTGACGTGCTCAGAATGAAAAGCCAAGGAAATCAAGAGGACTGCAATTGAACCCAGAGGGTTTTCAAACCCACTCAAGCACTGCAAAGCCTTTGGATGCGCACAGCTAGAGAGTTACAAAACTTTATTACTGAACCAAATCTTGCAGGTTTTACCCTGTCTGGTGTCTCTTGCCTATGAGCTGGAATTTGGCAAGAGTGTGCAGCGAGTTGCCAAGATTTGCTTCATTACAGCAGAACCCTGCAGAGCAGTCATCCTCCTGGAAAAGGACTTTGGGTCCAAGTGGCTGTTAGTAATAACTGATGGCAACTGATCACTCTGGCATGTAATTATTAACAGTAAAAAATAGTGCCATCTCACTGCCCATCTATTTGCACAGTTTGAACAACACCACCCAATAGCTGTGATTATTAACAGCATTTCCAAGGAAGAGGAAAAACTCACAGCTAGGTGAAATAATTTGCCCATCCAGTTGCCAACAACAGAGCTAAAGGCAAAGCCACAAACTGGCATTACTGAGCTGTGTCCTCCTTTTCAGGTTGTACTTCTAACCATGACTGTCCCTCTGTGAGGACACACCTGAGCTGCTCGCTGCTGTCTCCCAGGAGTGATTTTCCTCCTCTCTCTCCTTTTCCATCCTTCCAAAGTAAGCTGTGTGCTGATAGGGGCAGCCAGGTGAGCCCAGACCTGCACACCGGATGAACAGCTCAACCAGATGATGCTTCCCAGGAGCCTTTTTCCCCAGGGCTTGGTGGGGAGTGATGGGGACAGGTCTGGCAGCAAGAGGCAGTGACAAGCAGTGGCGACTGTCACCTCTTCCACTGACGAGACAGGATCCAAAAGAAGATGTGTCTATCTGCCATGGGAGCCTCTGCTCTGAGACCTTCAGTATCACATTTTATAAATATTTCAAGCAGTGAGACTGTTAGCATACAGCGCACCTAAAGGCATTCAGAAGCTGTCAAGAGGTTTCCTTCCCCTCACTGCCTCTCCTCTCAGACTTGACTGTGATCTTTGTTTTGCAGGAGGTTTTCGGCTGCTTTGATTAAATACTCACACCATCCATCCCTGCACCAGAACTGAGTCCTTAGTTGATATTTTGACTGTCAATTTTGCCTCCTATTTTTTTCTATAAAATTTACTATTTTTTTATTGATGCACTTCACATCATATTTTCAGTTTTCTTTCCCACTGTTCTTTTAACAGCATTATCGATTCAAATGGGTGCAATAAATCCTTTTCAAAGGAATACGGTTCCTGTTTAAGATCAAATCAGAATGTCAAGCCAAGTTAATTGTCTTAAAAGCTGTAGATAGATCACAGGATAAAAGTCTTTCTATTGGGTCAGATTCTGATTACAGATTCAATGAGATTTGCATGGTATGAGACAGAACAAATCTGACCTCTAACATTAAAAGTTAAGCAATACATCTTAGCAATTAGTATTTAAATAGCAGTAGCAATATGCACGCTATTAGTTACTCTGAAATCTTCAGGTACCCTCAAACCTTTAACGTAGGATAGTTTTCCTATTAAAAATACTATTGAATCCTGATGATGTGGATAAAACTATAAATAAAATACTAAAAATATCTTCTGGTGGAGAACAGGGATGCTATTTATTCCAAGCCACCCTGTGTCCAAAACTCAGAAAGCTGATGTCCATGTGTTTTAGAGTTCCAAAATTTCCATATATATTCGAATTTTATATACAGGCTACATTAGATTGCCAATATTGAGCCCTATGATGATAGGGATACAAGATAAACCTGTTATAGCAAAAAGGCCAAAAGAGAGTCTATACTGCCTCTATAACTCATTTAGAACAAGTAATATTCACTGCAATGATGCAGCAAGCATTGCTGGCAGGAAGAGAGAATAATCTGAGGACGATAACCCGTTTTTAAAGCATCCTGCTTTGTTGGGAAGCAAACCCAGAGCTCAGAAACTGATGTCCTGGTAACTCTGGGCAACAAATGCAACCTGTAAAAATAGGGGACTTGCAAATGACCCCACTCACAAATGCGCTGCAGTGTTTGATTAACAAATGCCAGGACAGCTCCTTGTTTTCCCTCTGACAGTTCCCAGAGTGAGAATCTTCCAGAGAGGCAAAGTCAGGGTTCAGAAAATATTGGCCTCAAGTTGCACCAGGGGAGGCTTGGACTGGATGTGAGGAAACATTTCTTTACCAAAAGGGTTGTCAAGCGCTGGACCAAGCCGCCTGGGGAAGTAGGGCACCATTCCTGGAAGTATTTAAAAGACATGTAAGTGCAGCACTGAGAAGCATGGTTTAGTGGTGCTGGGTTAAGGGTTGGACCTGATTATCTTAAAGGTCTTTTCCTAACCTAAATGATTTGATGTTTCTACAATTCTTATTGGAGAAACTCCCAAAATCTGAAAAAACCTGCTAGGCTCTGCCAAATGGTTGAAGTAGCACTTCCTGCACTGAATACCTCTGCAAGCATGAAATAACAAATCTACACCTCTCATCCCACATCAGGCTTACACTGCATTGATTCATGGATAATTACTCTCAGACTTAGAATTAGGACCCTTGATCTCCTGTGCAGTTTAAACACTAACCTATATACCAAGTTTTACCTGGATTCACCCGAAACGAGGGAAACAATACTTCGGGGGTTGTTTTGAGGGGGGTTAGCAGGTTTAACAACATTGTTTTATACTGCCTGATTTTATCCATTTGTCTACGCAACCATGAGGTCTTATTACATTCATAAAGATTAATGACAGTAAAGGTAAGTCAAACATATTTTCACTTCTCGTCTCACTGTGCCTAGATTCATCCAAGTTAGGCATGTGCTTAAAATGTTAAACACAGGGATCAACTGGAGCCAACTAACCCACTTGCATGTGTAACGACAGGCATACAGTAAATGCTTTGATGAAACAGGACTGTTTGATAGGGGGGTTTTAACAATAAAGAAGTTAAAGCTTGCCATTCCCCCTCTTTAGACTGCCATAACTCATCCTGTGGCTTTTGATTCTGTTTCCCTGTGTCCTTGTCAGGAGCTCCTTTTGTGCAGCCTCAGAAAACAGGGTAAGCAAAGTAACAGGCAACAGCACACAGCAATACATGCTATAGGGAGGAAGCCGGTATTGATCGTTAATGCATCAGCAAGACACAAAGGGCTAACAATTTGTGGTTCAGTGAAAGTGTTCATTCCTTTCACTTTTATTCCCTGTGAGCATCTTCCTTTCCCTTCCTCTGCTTCCTCCCGCTACCCACTGTTAAAGCTTTCAGAGCCATAAATTCAGTGGAATGTGTTTGAACCCATCATTTATACAGGGTGATAAATTGGAGCATCATCATTTGCAGATGCAAAAGTTCACCCACCAAAATGTAAAATGTGATTTGATATTTGATATTGCTGTGCAGAACTTTGCCTAACTTCTACTTTATGTTGTACATTACTTCAAGTTACTTAGATGTTGAATCAGGTAGAATTTCATGGGTCAATGAGTGGCTGTTTTCAGAGAGCCTAAGACAGTTCATTTCTTTACTTCAATGTATGAATGTGTAGCATGGATAGGGATGCTCAACTCCAAAAACTAGATGAGAGTTGAAAATCAGAACCACACAGCTGTATTTCTGTGAGAAGCCAAAATCTTTTCTTTCAAATGTGGGGTTTTAATTATTTTGTTCTTTGCTACAAGGCAATAAACACATCCTTTCTGCAACCTGAGGTTGGGTAACTGCAAATACCAAATCAGGTTTTGATACAAAGCTAAATGGATGCTAAAGATTTCTAAGGGCCAGAAAAAACAGTGCAAGTTGAACCCTATAAAACCTGTCAGTGTCTCCTTTTAGTTTCCCTCTCAAGATAAACATATAGTTTACTACCAAAGCTCAGGTTTTACCCTATTTGGAAAGACAAGTGGTACAGTAGTAAGAGAACAAGATTTTCTCTTCACTCGCAGGCAGCAGCACCCCCAAGCCAAGCACAGCCCCAGCCTAGGTTCACTGCTGACAGGAGTGTTACACAAAACAGAGCAAACACTGCTTGAGTTACAAGAAACAGGCTGAGCAGGAAGTCAGAAAGATGTTAAAAAAACTGGCTTTGACTTGTGAGCTGAATAAACTTGACACAGAAGTGGTGGCTGAAGAGTAAGAGAGAGAAGCCAAGCGCTGGTGCTTTTACACTCGTGTTTTGAAGAAGCTTCTTTAAAAATAGCTTTTAGATGCTCTATGATTATCTGAAGCTTTGAGAAAAATATCTGGAGGAAAATCACTCAGAATTGCAACCAAACCTCTCAGGCATGGACTTGCGCCATGTGGTCCAAATGCCTGGACTTGTGCTACGTAGGTCAAATGCCAAGAGATATTATTGTAAAAACAATGGTTTCCAACTTCCCTTGTGGTTTCGTGGGATCATCTGAAGCTATCTAGGAAGGCAGACTTGTGAGACCATGTTCTGCTCCCAGCTGCTGTAGCCAGAGAGACACCCCTCAGCTCTGCCATGGAGAGGACTGCAGAGCTGTTTGTCTGCCACTCGCTTATACAACAACCAGTATTTTTAGATATCTCACTCACAAAAAATGCTGCTCCTCAACTTGTGAGAAACCAAAAGATCCCAGCGGCTGGAAGCTGCCCAGAAGGAAAGGAGGAATTAGCTTTCCTAATTCAAAGAAAAAAGGGTCTTAAAATTGCTTTCCAGTAGAGACTGAAAGGCACTGAAAAACCAGATCACATTAAGCCACTGACTTTAAGGTTATACCTGCAGGGAGTACAACAAACTCACTTTGGGCTGAAAATGCCAATTTATATATATACATATATATATATATATATGAAGTAGATGAGGGTAAAAGGTGTTTTAAGAAGGTATTTTCTTATTCACTGGCAATTTAATTCGCTGACATGCAAATATAGAAAAGGATGGGAAAGGTTTAGGTGAGGGAGATCCTGATCATGTCCCAGTGCTGGTTCCATGTCCACCCCAGGGTAGCTGAATTACAAAAATCTCCCATTTGTTATAAATTTCAACCTCCTGTTTTTTCTGTCGCTCTCTGTAGCACATAGAAGCATTTTAATGTGTGCAATCCTTAAATGTCAGTATAATGGAAAGCAGATGAGTCTTTTATGACAGCAATTATTCACTTGCTTTTCTTGTTAAAACTATGCAGCGGGAATAAAAAAAGATCTAGACGGTGAAAAGTGTGGTTTAAATCAGACACCGCACTAATTCTCCTTGCTTGAGCCATGTGAGGCACACAGGTACTAAGGCATCAGCCTCCTTTCAGACTGCTCTGATGCAAACAAAACTTAGGAAGTTGAATGAGAATTCCCCATTAGCATCGCCCAACCTTTCTGCTAGTCAAGCTTTGTTAGGAACTTAATAATGGGAAGCTGTTACACGCTATAGCACTCCCTGGGCATTGCATGGGACACTTCAGATGAGTGACAGTGCACGACCAGACAGTAACGCATCGCAGGGCATAACAATGTGAAGGAAAAGCAATTTTTATCCCGTTCCTCCTCCTCGCCTTCCAGAATTTCGTTCATGGCACTTGCACAGCCTGCTGAAGGAGCCAAAGATTTAATGAGCATTTGAAAGTTAAATAATTTGTAGATGTGACTGTTCTGAAGACTCTCTTTGCTGAGAGCCAAAAAAAGATGAGTCTCTGTACGCAGATGAAGCTGAACTGCTCTACAATTATCCAAACATCTCTGCAGAGAGTACAGGAAATGCTGATAGAGCCAGATACACACCACATTTAGGAAGGTCACTGTCTAAGGATGTGTTCCTGTTACATTTGGATAAAGATACCTGAAGTGATGACCAGAGTATAAAACAGCATTTTAAAGGTGGATTAAAGTTATTGCAAGTAAACAACAAAAATAAATTAGATGATCCCTTGTACAAGTACAATCAATACCTGAGATGGCAAGCTAATGAACTTCCTTGGAAAATAAATCAAAGTGACTACATTGTAGAGTACTGTAATTCTTTAGTTTGTGTTAAGTTTTGTTATTTAATGTTTTTCATTGAGAAAAAATGCTGTAATCCACCAGTGAGAAATTTAAATAGGTCCCTTCTTAAGGACATGCAAAACTTGTTTTGTGTGAAAAAGCAAAAATAAAAATCCCTCACGCTAAACCCCCACTTTCTTATGTGCATACAGCAGCAATGTCAGTATTCCTATATTTCTGCTTCAGACTTTGTAGTATGTAAAAGCTTATCTCAAACAGTCAAACGGATTCTGGGCATCCAATGTGAAGTCTACCAGCATCTGAATATCCATACATCATCTACCTACTGCATAAGTAGATGAAACATGTATTTTCTTCCCACCCTTTTGAAAACTTCATTTCAAACGTTAAGGTACTTTATTACACTGTTATTCGAATGTATCATAGCACAGCCTTAAGGTATTTCTCATGTCAGGATGGAAGCAGCACAGAGCTCTAACTTTAAAACAAACTTATACGTAATATAATTAAAAGCAAAAAACACCCCCCGTGACCTAAAAAAACCCAACCTCCACAAAAAACAAAAAACCAACCCTCCAGAAACATATAAAGCCTGATATTGTCTGCTTGGCTCTAATCACAGAAAACCACAAGGTATCTTTCTCAATAAGCCAGCTGCTGACTTGCATCATCTGAGATGCTTTTCTTCTGGCTGGGCTAAGGATCCACTTTTTCAGTTGATGTGAGAACAACTGCCTGTGGCAATTGCCTAAGGGGAGAGAGTTTCAGCTATACCTTTTCTCATATCCAAAGACCTCTTACACTCAGTGCAAGAGACGAGATGCAGAAGGCAGGCAGAGCTGTCACTATTTTAGGATCTAAACTTACATCCCTTTTTTGAAAGTTCAAGGAACATGTCTTGCATAGTTATGTTCGTTATCAGTAAAAATGGGAACTGGATCCTAAATCATCACCAGTAGCCTTTTAAAATTCAGCTCTGAGACTAATGAGATTTCACTACACAGAAGAGCAGCTGTTTCCAAGAGTTGATACCTTTTCAGCAGTATAAGGTGAAATGACACAAAAATCATAGAATTCTAAAATCACAGAATAGTTAGGGTTAGAAAGGACCTTAAGATCATCCAGTTCCACCCCCCTGCCATGGGCAGGGACACCTCACACAGAACCCTGGTACCTAAGGCTCTGTCCAGCCTATCCTTGACCACCGCCAGGGATGGAGCATTCACAACTTCCCTGGGCAACCCATTCCAGTGCCTCACCACCCTAACAGTGAAGAACTTCCTCCTTATATCCAATCTAAACTTCCCCTGTTTAACTTTTAACCCATTATCCTTTGTCCTATCGCTACAGTCCCTAATGAAGAGTCCCTCTCCAGCATCCTTATAAGCCCCCTTTGTCCCTAGTTTTTCTGCTTGCCTAGAAAGATATTTGTCATGAAGTTACAAACCTTGAGAAGAACCAGACAGCTCCTTTGTCCATGCACTGCTCAAGGGAAAACATGCTTAAACACCTCTACCTCACAATATTCACCTCTGGCTACGCAGGGGCAAGAAGTGTTGAGGCCAGCCTGAAATCCATAGCAAGGTTATGCTGACACAGGACTCAGTAATCCAAATCCTCAGCCAAAGAAACACATTCGCAGTGGACATAGCCTTCAAGCTGAAGCTACTTGTTTGCCCATGCATTAACCACCCAGTGTGGGACCCTGAAGAGATCCTGTGGTCTTCCAGCTGTCAGATGTGCCTTGAGCACACATCTGTGGCTCTCCACCACATAAAAGCTTTGCTCTCAGATACACAGGCTCAGCAAGGTGATGGGGACATTGCGCAATTCTCAGCCAGACAGACTCTTGTAACATCCACTGTTGTGGACGGATTCTCTTCTTCACAGCGGACTAACTGAATATGGGCCTGGCTGTCTGCTGTCCCTACTCAAAGGTCTTTAAAATCTCTTGCTGAAGTGGCTGAAGCAGCTAGGCATTTCCCAAAGGGCTTGCTGCAAACCCCACACTAGTTTCCTCTAAGGCCTGCAACTTTGCTTGTTGTTAATCAGCTACTAAATAAAACTCACACCTTTCCATGGTGCTGTTTACTCAGAAGAGCCAAGGAAGCCACATTAGGAGGTGGTTTAATCCTTTAGATAATCATCTAAAGCATCTGTAATTAAAAATCTTCCTGTACCTGAACAAATGAGCATCAATACTTTATACTTGGAGGCAGAACAGGACTCCCCTGTTGCTTGACAATTTGAAGATGGCTGACAAACAAATGGCAGAAAGTTGAAGAGATGATCTGCTCAACATAGAAGTTCTTTTAATTTACCATGCCTTGTTAGTGAATAAGGCTTTTAACAGTGCTGAGCCACCTAAAGCAGCAACATTATTCAGCTGCACAATTGGAACAAAACTAACAGTTCAAATTAATTCGGTATAAAGGCAGAACAAATTGTATCATTTGCAATGCAAATGTGATTTCAAGCTTCATTAGCATCTTCTTTAAGGTCTAGTGCCTCACCAGTAGGATAGAGTGATGCTCTTCAGCATCCTAGACATGTGCCAAATGCCCTGTCACTCCTTAGTTCCTTTCATCAGGGAATACAACAGAGGAAAGCTACATGCATCAAAAGCCAACAGTGGTAACACAACTTGCTTTGCTCCAGTTTGGAACTAAACCCAAAAGAGGCTAGCTTTCATTTTAGTGGAGTAAATTCCCAAAGAACCCAAATACTGCCATTAATTTTGCCTTTGCTTAAATAGCTTCCAAAGCAGTGGATGTGAACGAAATTGAGTATTAAGTTCTTCAAAACCAACCCAGACCCCTGTGAGCTTTCTCTTACTCTCAGGATTGCAAATGAAATCAGATTCTGACAAAAAAAGCTTTATAAAACTGGAAATATATGATAAGAGCTCCAGGATTTGACTGCTCTCACCCTGCTCTGCTTTTCTCCTGTGCATCCCTTGTACTTACAGCATGAAGGCCAAATTCTGCTCCATCACACAGGAATGCAGCAGTGAACAGTGGAGTTGTGACCCTGAGACCTGAGCAGGGATGGGAACAGCAAAATTATGTGGCAAGAAAAAGCAATGTGCATGCATCAGGATTCATAAGCACAGACAGTTGATCCAGACCTCCCAGCATATGTGGATGACTCCATGGGAAACTATTTGGTGGCTATATAATATGCAATCTGCTTCATACTGAGTGCATTTAATGGAAGATACAGGATCGAAGTAATGATAGATATTTTTGAAGCGTAATATTAGAGATATTTAAAGCCTACTTACAGAGGAAACCTTATTGGTTAAGTTGGTTTGCGAATTCAAGCTGCTATGATTACACTCGAATAGCCTTCCATGAGGGTACCTGATCAATAAAGCTCCACATAATAGAGTTAAGTTCTCAGAAATATCCTTATTTGCATAACTGGAGAAGACCTCCCTTGCACACAAGCCTCCAAGGATGGTTGAAGGGTATGGAAATATCAGTGTTTTGACATCGCAGTCCACTAGAGGTCCTACTCAACTCAAAATGATCTAACCTCCCTCTATGAAACGTGATAAAATGCAAATGAAAATATGTCCAAGTTGTGCACACAGACTGGCTACATAGATGCATGTGCTAAATTTAGGAAATGCAAATATGCATCTGATTCATATCCCCAGTGACTGCCAGTGCAGGAACAAATCACTGACTGAGGCCAGGGTAGCCAAAACACTGACTGTTGACCACTCCGTGTACATAATAGCACGAGCTGCATGCACAGTTGAATAAACACCTTTTATCAAGTCAGGCTCTGTACTATTGAAAAAGAAAGCTGAATGCCTGGTGCCGCTTTCGGTCTTAAATCAAAATCTTATCTGGGGTTCATGGAACAGTTTGCCAAGGTTTAGCACAGGGCTGGTGAGAGCCCATCTGGCATTCAGGAGTCATGCATGAAAGTAGGTGCAACCAGTGCGTCTATCAGGAGTCAGACAATGGCAGGAAGAGAGATGTGAAAATCAAGCTCTGCTGGCAATTTAAAAGTAGCTGGGTGTGAGCAAAAAGATAGCTGATGCCACCAGCTACACAGCTAATGCAGAAGGTACCTTCAAGTGAGGCTGATGCACACAGTGCTGGGTGCACAAAAAAAATCTGAATGGGGAAACAAAACATGGATCATATGTACAAACAGATGTGGCTTAGACTACGTGTTGCACTTGGATCACTGGATCAGCAGGGCTGGAGTTCAGCTACTTTGGGAGCTGATGTGCCTCCTTTCAACCATTCACTTTTTGGACAAGTGACCCATAGAATAGTTAGGGTTTTTTGACATGGGGAGCTGTGGAAAACTGAGCAGGCAAAGGGAGTGAGTGGCAGAGGACTGGAGCGCGAGGATGCTGTGAGTGCATGGCAGCCACTCATTGCTTTTTCACAGCCCACTTTAAATCTTGCTCTGCCAGTGGTAGAGCAGAAGAGCCTTACTTGGCTGCTGGTTTGCTCTTTGAGCCATAACTTTATATTTTATTGACAAAAGCAAGTTTTCCACCTTCTCAGCTCTGCAGAACCAGCACCGGGAGCAGATTTCCCTGCATGCAACATGAAGACACAGCAGAGCTCTCACAGCCAGTAGCTTTTTCTGAGGAATGGCAGATGCAGACAAATAAAGACCAGCTGGCAGAAAAATCAAGTCCTGATGTCCCATCTGAGGCTTGACTTTTACCTCCTCATTTGAGAGGTCTCCTTTAAACCAACACGAGGCTTTCCAAAGCTGCACACATTCCATTGCTCTAAAAACTTCTATAATTGTATCTTGTGAACAGACATGAGTCATGAGCAAGATTCTGAAAGCCAAAAAGGCTTTAAAATTAATCTAAGTAATCATCACATTACCACCAGTGCTGCTTAAGACCTTCCTATAACTTACTTTGTCATTTTACAAATAAAGATAAGCACATAAAGAGTGTTCAACTGGCCAAGCTACCTTAGCCTATAGGTGGGGATATGGGAGGAGAAAAGCAAATGATACTGAGGGTTAGCTGAAAATGATCCAGAGACCTGGTGAAGGGACAGGTAGAGAAAGCAGTTGAAATAACTGAATAATATTTTGTCCCCCCACCCCCACCCCCGAAAATATTTGTTTAACCTGGAAACCTGAGCATCCAGCCAACAAGGCTGCATCTGTGCGTTTAGCAGATGCTCTTCCCCACCATTTTCATGTCATTTATTTGGATGTTCAAGTAAGCGATGTCCAGAGCCACTGAGAGTCTGCAAAGCTGCAGTTACATATCCAGCTGCAGCCCAGGACATGGTTTTATGCAGGGCTTTGGTATGGCCTCACCCTTCAGCAGGAGCCTCTATATCAGAAACATCCACTGCCTTTCCATTTCTTGGTAATGGCACATCTTATCCTCCTTAGAGTTGAGACAACTTTGCATCCTGAGCAGAGGAACATTGTACAGCAGAGTCAAAACAAAGGAAATATTTAGAACCAAGACAGAGGCCAGAAATTTGTCAGTTTTGGAGCTTTGTCTGCAATAACCCAGGAAGAAGGTCACAGAGGGAAGGACCTGATTAAGCCGAGATGGTCTGAGCAAAGCCCAGTGCCTATAGGAAAATGATGAATAAAGGATGGGGGAATTGTTAATACTATAACCACAGCCCTCAGAACTAGAGGTGAGGGGGTACAAGGCCTGCAGTAAATATGGGAGAAATGTGAGATTCAGTAGGTGCTGCTGCACCACACAAAGTCCTTGCAGTGTTTTTCTGGTAGAAAACAAGGTCTCTCATGTATCACTTCTAACTTCCATCAAGTATCAATGCAAGCACACTACATCACTCCTTAAAGTCCCATGGAAGCAGGTCACAATCTTCTTGTCAGATCATAGCTAAGAGGCACTATCCATATATTTATTTCCATCTATTTATATAGCTTCCATCACCATAGTAACTTATCCTTCTGTTAATACTACACGATATCTTCCTTTATTCAGGAGAGGTGAAATACAGTTTCCCATTATGAGCACACAAGGTTACTGTACCATTTTCACAGGTGACTTCAAGACTACATCATGGCTTGCCAAATTCTGCTGATTACTTTGGCCTGGGGTAGGAGAAGGGAAAAGAAGCTCTTCTCCAACAGGGCATCAGAAACAACACTGCACTGGAGCACAGAAAAGAGCAGTATTTATTCTTGCATTCCGTTCCATCTCATGCCAAATCAACTGCTCTAAATATTGGATTTTTTTTTTCTCCTAATGCTTAAACTACAAAAAAATAAAAAGGCAAGAGAGAATCTGAGTCCAAAGGGAGGCTGCAGGCACCGGTTACTGCATCTAATCACTGAAAGCTGTAGGGCTCTGAATATATTTCTGATTGTGTTTCAGTTCTTCATTATTAAAAATGGGCTGCAGTTGATTCATAGTTTTGCTGCAATCAGCTGAAACCCAATTACCATCACAGCAGAAACCACTTCTGATGCCGACTTTCAGACTTCCAGGAAGAAATACCACTGTATTTCTAATGCACTAATTTTCCCCAGTGGCAAATACAGCTCATTTGTTTACACAGTTTGGAATTCTCTATAAAACTTTGTACAAACTAAAAACTACATGGACTTATAGAGGGTCTGGACTACTCAATGGAGCTGGATTTTTCCTTTCCAGAGAACTTTAACTTGACACTGACCATGGCACTATGTTACAGCGTCAGCAAAACAAACCTTTCCACCACGGGAGGGAGCTTGCCTCTGGCCTCCTGCAGACGAAGAGCACACATGGCCCTGACATGCCCTACCTTCACCCTGCAGATCCAAATCCTGCTGTCCCCTGGTTGTTTTCGATCTTTAAAGTCAAATCTTTTCTCAATAGCCCACCAGTTTTACTTTAGAACCACCAAGGAGTAGCAGCAGGTTAAGGAATAATGTTTATCTTTTTGCCAGACATTCAGCATAAGCAGTATGAGCAACAATGGCTTGTCGCTCTGCCCATCTCTTTTTCCTTCCTTCCCTCCCTTCAACCTGTCACTTTTCTTTGAGATTGCCCACACAAAGAACTAGGAAATTACGTCCATTTTCCCTGAATATTAGACAGGTTCTCTGTAGATGCACTTTCGGTGGATTCTTCCTACAGAACAACAGCCCAAAGGGTGTTGGTAGGCATGGATGGCAAGGCAGCTGAGGAGTGTCACAAGAATCAACAAATCATTACACCACTACTGTGTTCTACCTCTTGTTACAGGTAGCTTGCATTGCTAATGTATATATTTGTGCCAAAATATAGCCCAGGTTCAGAAAGAAGATAGATTTGTGCATCGGTCGAAGTTCAGGCTGCAGTATAGAGAAACACAGAGAAAAGGAAATGACAGAAGAGGGTTATTAGGAAATAGCCAGCAGGAGAGAAATAAAGCATGCTGTGTCTTTGTGCTTCTGTCCTTCTTCAGAGGTTGTCAGTGAAGTTACATCTCTATTGGCAACATCACAATCGTCTCCACAGCAACAAAAGTGATGCCGCAGAACACTGAAATATCTATTTTTAAAAAGGTAGGAGTTAAAAACAAATATGGAGCATGTAGGGGTTGAGCAGCCACACGTCTAATGACTATAACGGGAGGTGCATGGAAATACTCACTGAAAGAGAAGCCGAGCAAAATCAGCTTCCAAAAATGTCTCCAAACGTAGCATTTCCTGGACCCCACATTACACCTCACGGGCAAAGACAGCAAAGAAGTCACAGAGGTAGCAAGATTCTCCCACAGCCGGTATCACTGCCTCTGCTCCAAGGTGCTCCCAGTCCCACAGAGCCAAGCTAGGCAAGCGCCAGCAGACGTGCCCACAACCATGAATGAAATACCCGTGCCTGTGACTTGCATAGTAAGAGGAACCAGCAAAAGTGTAAGCTTGTGTTTTACACTGTGTTAAAGAGCAGTAACTTTTGAGAGGAAGACCACTCACCCTTAAAAGGGCCTAAAAAGGATTTGCAACCATAAAACGTAACGGGGATTAAAGTGAAAGCAAGTTTATTTTCCAAGTCTGATCTAGATGTAGCCAAAATGCTATGAGAAGCATTGCCTTTAGGTTCCTTTAGCTGTTACTAAAAACACTAGGAAAGTTCTGTTACAATTTGTATCATCCAAGGTTATGAAAACCTCTTCAGGTTAGCTGTTCTTGGGAACAGCTTTGTGACATTTTGGACTTCATCAAAAGAACTCTTCTTAAAACGCAAGCGTGAGTGAATCTGAAATCTCACCGACTGGCTCTGTCCCAAACCTTTCTGCTCAGGTCAGGCCTCCTGAGTGGCTGAGAATACCTTCTCCTTAGCAGTCAGAGAGTGGGACGCTTGAGAGAAAAAAAATCCTCTAACCGTCCTTGAGAAAACAGCCTAAGTTTAAAGCATAAGCTGCAAGAGGGCTGGCTGCAGTACTGAATTCTGTAATGAACTTTATTCTTTCATTTCTGAGACAACTCTCTTTAAAAGCCATTTTGTCACGAGGCCCAGCAGGACTCCTACAAAAGGGAGAGGTGGATGCGTTCTGTTCTCCTTTACTCTCCCCTTGGCCATTCCTGAACTCTAAATAATGACTTTCTCATGCATGAAGAAAGCAAGCAGGACATTGGTAATCAGCAAGTGCATTGCTGGGTGGGACAGGTCCCTCCCCACTGCATCGGGCAGCATTTACTTACAAAAAGTACCCAGAAACAAAGAGTGTGGGATAAGAATAGATTTGGGCAAATGAGTAGCAGTGACCTGCAATGCCTCCAAACGCCTCATATCACATTCTAGACAACACTGCTATTCCCCATGTTTGAAAATTTTAATCAAATTTATACAAAACATAATCCTAAAGAGATGGAAAAGCTATGTTTAAGTATTGCATAGCAAATATAGTAGTGTAAATATTTTTAATTGGCTCTATGAATTATGTTTTATGCTGCTTTGGCTGCGCACTGTGTACGTATTGAAATCAGTAGTTTATCACTGAAGCTGGCTGATAGTTTCCACTGCATGCACACTAACAAGAACTGGGATATGAGAGTGCAATAAATACTGTGGAATAAATGGGAACACTTCTCACTGCAGAAGTAATATATCTTTCTTCAAAATGTGTCTCTCTTCTCTCTGGCTTGACAACACAATTTGATTGTCTTCAGCCAATCTGGAAAAAACCCAAGCCTCAGAAAATGCCAATTTCTCAAAAAAAAAAAAAAAACCAGAGTAATGTATCAATTTTTAAAAAGGTTTCATCTGGAAATGTTTCAGACCCTGAAGGACTTCCAGAAAGTCTAGGGAGTGGGAAATGTTTGCTCTGCTGGCCAGGGATGTCTGGAACACAGATCTAGACTCCTTTTCTCACTGGATCAACCCAAATGAGTGCCCACGCTCTGAGAAGCCGCCTATCGCAAAGCAGGTAGGTCTCCATCAGAGTTGTGAAAAGCTTCCAGCCTCACCCTACAGCACAGCTCACACATTTTTTTTCATGCCACAGTGAAAAATATTTTTTTCAGGACAGGAAATCAGTTTCCTTCCCCACTCCATTTTTAACCAGCAAGCCAGAACAAACCCACCTACTAAAGCTTCCTCCGTGCTTTCAGAGGTTTCTCTTTCTCTGCACCTTGCAACAACTACAATTCAGACATGCATAAAAAAAAATGAGAAATAACAAGGTGCTGGTACAAGGCTGTTCTGCTTTCTACAGCAGTACAGCCAGCTGGCTGCAAGAAGAGTGAGGCGCAAGAGAAAACCAGACTACCCCTCTTCTCCCTTGTATGAATGAACCCAGAAGATCAACAATCCTACCCAAAGCAGGCCCATGGGCGCATATAGCAGGCTCCTGGCAGTGGCTCAGGCACACTACAGGAAGGATTTCTGCATTCAGAATCACGCAGTAAATTTTTAAGTCTCCATGAACTGGGAAAAACAACCACCCAACATTTCTTTAGTAAAGCAAGAATTGCGGAACGAAGCTAATGTATGCCCTTCATGCAACATCAGCAGAGGCTCAGTGAGTTGCCAATGCATTTACATTCCCATGTAACAGGAAAGAGAGACCCCCTCTGCAGAAGATTTTCAATAACCCTTAAACACCAGAAGAGTGAAATGACTGTTAAAAACTAAGGGGCTCTGAGCATTTCTCACATTTCTGTGTTCATAGCATTAAACTTTCAGGAAGGCTTGCCACGCAGCCTGGAGAGAACAGCACAAGGTCACAGCTCTGCATTTGGTATCACATGTGTTCATCAAGAAGCTGAATTAGCCCACATCAAAACAGGTCCAGGGACTTTCAAGAGCATGAGTGCTTAGAAAGAAGCCTCCGAACACTGATCTTGCACTGTGAACTCCACTGAATTGCCCAGCCTACCCCTGGTAAACAATCGCTGAGCCCACGATGGGTGATTAATAGTTTCTGTTATTGAAACGACATGTGTCTGCAGGGATTTAAAGATATCTCTTGGTTTAAAAATATCTTGAAGAAGGTATCTTCTTACAAAACAACTGCACAACCATTCTTGTCAGCTAAACTGGTACCTGGTAACAGCTTCCTTTCCTCTTCTCTTCCTGAAAGCAGTGAAACTACTTCAGAATACAAAAACATGCAATGGACTACCAAGGGTTTAGTTCAAGAGGTGTATTCTTGACCCTCAAGTGCCCCAGCCTCTCTGTCCACATTTGTGCCTCAGTCCCTATAAGCCTCTGTGTGTGTGATTGTCACCTACAAGCAGGAAGATGTCCCCCTCATTCACCTCTGGGTGCAAAATGGTCCTCCCTTCCCAATAATAGGTATTTAGAGATGTACATTCCTCCCAGTGACACTACTGTATCTCTTATTTTTATATTGATAACAGAACATTAGCATGCACAAGTGCTATTCATATTTTATTATTTTCCTATCTCATAAAATACAGAATTTAAATCACCGAGGAATTAGGGGAATGAAGGGAGCATTATGTTTAAGCAGCTACATAATGTGGTTTGCATCATGTAATGGGACATGTTTAATGTGGTTTTACACAGCAGCCTTTCATCATTTACATTTGCCTCTGGCTTAATAAACTGTGTCACTCTGTTTATGTTTGTTACAGTTGGATATAAACACTTCCCAGGCAGCATCCCCATGAATAACACCTGGAACATGGAAATTGGCAATCAACATTTTCATACATCACTGACGTGCTCCTGCCTCCCAGCCTTAAGCTCTAATATTTTATTTAGGAGCGTGCCAAGTATTTTCAATTAAATTTGATGACCAGCCATGAGCACCACTGTCAGAGAGTGTAAAGTGATGTAAGGTTTCTTCCTGCCATTCTCATTCTGAGTAACATCTTGTTCCAGGAGCCATCATGCTGATGAGGATACGTACACCCCTGTTAGTCATTGAAGGAGATGAAACAGGGCCTCTTCATATATTTTGTCACTACTACAGCTAAGTGTCCTCCACAAAGGAGGATCAAGTCAAAAATCAGATTTCCCACTCACTCCAACAGATGATAACTCACCTCAGCTGTCTGGCAGCTTTGAGTACATACAAAAGCAGTGCGCAAAGACATGTTACTAGAGCTGGTTCCTCCACAAGGTCATGTTTCCCAGTGAAAACTTGCCTCTGTGTCATAGTCTGCATGTGCTGAGGAAGCTCTCCACAAATAGCCCTGTCTGAACGCCCAGAGTGGTACATCATGGAACCATGGCAGAAGGTCAGCCTACTACAAGATTACTTAATATATACTTCTAAGCCCATAACCATAAGTGAGATTTCACAAAAGACAGAAATTTGTTCTATGTATTGTGAAACTGTCAAGAAACAGCCACCTTCACATTGCAGCTGCTGCCCTTTGGGACACTGGAGCTGCTGGAAGCAACAGAACTGGAAATGAGGAGCACGGACATTCTGCATATGGCCCAAATCTAACCCTGGGCTGCTGCAGAAGTGGTGTCTCTGGTGCTGTTCAGCACATGTATACAGTTTTGCTCCATGTCTTGAGGCAAAGCTGTGCTGCAGGTAGCTGCAATGTATATGAGGACTCACTGGAGGGGGATAATGCAGCCTGCAGCAAAGGGAGATGGCCCTGGAGTTTCACAGCCTCAAGGACGGGAATGAAGTATCCGGGAATTTGGTGGAACTCAGAGCGCAACAGAAAAGTTCCAGTAGGAACACGAAGGACTGCATGGGGCCAGGGCTCTTCCTAGGGGCACTGTTAAGCACCATTGACAGGGCAGTGAGGTCTAAATAAACACTACTTTTCCTAACGTACAAGTGGGGAAA
This sequence comes from Lathamus discolor, assembly GCF_037157495.1. NCBI lineage: Eukaryota > Metazoa > Chordata > Aves > Psittaciformes > Psittacidae > Lathamus > Lathamus discolor. Next base: position 7,277,366 of record NC_088894.1, on the reverse strand, counting down.
ACATGTTTATACACATTTACCACCAACTACATCACAGTCTGACTGCCCTGTCCTCCTCAAACCAACAGGCATCTGCAAAAGAGACTAGTAGCTTTGTACCATGGACCCACTTGAAATCTGTGGAGCTCAAACCTGAGTATCCCTGGCTGCAGTGCTCTGTGATAGCCGAATGGTATCTCAGTGCTATAGGGATGCAGTCTACACAGCACAGAGTAATGCTGTTCTTGTAGCAGGGGAACATGACAGTGGTAGTCAGAAAATGAAGATCAATTCCTTGACAATCAGTTTCCCAGTGTAAATATAAATCCAAGAACATCCAGAGAGTATTAGATTTAGCAACCAATAAAACAAGAATAAACATTATCGGGATTTCTTTTAAAATTGCCTTTCATAGATACTTTTATGCAGGTGCAGTGTGTAGAAATCTATTCACTTTATGAAAGAGATTACAAGCACATAGATCTCTAGTCTCTTTCATCAGTTTTCATTAAAAATTAGGAGTTGTGCCAGGTTGAGAGATCTCCCAAGATTTTATTACATTGGGTAAAGCTGGAAGAGGAATAACAATTATGTTCACAGGGATGAAGCCTTGCTCTCATTATAAACTTCACACTTTCCTCTCAATACTGGGCTTCCATTTTTTCCCTCTGGCACTTTCTGGCTCCTGTTCATTTTGATGTTCATAGTCTTAATTTTAATCTAGACGCAGTGTATATGATACAGCATAACAGGTTACAAATCTTGTTTGGAAAATTGACTTTTTTTTATAGGCATGTCAAGGAACTTTTCATAAGTTTCTACCTAAAATGCTCTTCACAAATAACAGAGTTACAAAGTCAGCATAACAGTAGCAAAAGAGGATGAGAGGGAGAAAGAAAAAAAGGAAATTAAGTAGGTAATAAAGCTTTTCAAATGAGATTTGAAACCAAAAGAAGTACCAAGAAGGTATTTCAATGGAAAGGAACTACTCTGCATGTTAGGAATTGCAGAGGAGAAGGTTCTTGTATGAATCTTACAGTAGAGGAATGCAGGCAAAATAGATCACAAGCTATACAGAGCATATAACCAGAACAATTCAGGGATGAAAGGAGAGTTTAGAGAAGAATGTGGCTACATTCCTACAGCATGCCTGTAATGGAAGGGGCAACACAGAGTGTGTGAAGAAAGGCGTGAGCTCTGAATTAGGCACTAATAGTCATTGTCATCATCTTTAGACACAACTAAATCTCTATCCAGGACACAGTGGCTGTGGGATTTTTGGACAGCAAGATGTCCAGACTCTGCGTTCTACTGGCAAAAGAAAGGAGTCAAGAACAGCAGCAAAAAATGGGCAGACAGTAAAACTGTGCTTTTAGTCTAATCATTCTCTGCAGGCAATTACACTGGACTCAGTAATTGCATGGATTGCTTCCATTCACATCAAACTTCATTTAATTCCAAATAATTATAAAAGATAGATCACAGCTGCAGTATTAACATGTGCATACCCTATCGAAGAGTAAGAAGGTGGCAGCCAGAAAAGCACATAGTATGTCCGTAATACGTCCACACTTGCAATCAATGAAGTTAATCCCTAGCTTCCTTAATCAAAACTCATCAAGAAAACAGTTGATGAAATCAGAAGAAATATACTTGAATAACTCTTGAGATGGGATTGGAGATTTTTGAAGCACTACATTATTAAAAATGGGCAAATCCTCATCAGCTTCTAATAATGTCAAGTATAATAATCCACATAGTTTTAGTAGCTACCTTTACCCATTTTAACTATAAAATCACTATTAACCATAAACTGTCAATCTCAAACAGGTTTGGAAACCCCATTGAAACAGAAGTCAATTCATTAAGCCTGCAAAATATCAACAGAAAACAGTAAGGAAAAATTTTTGACTGGCCCACATCAACGTTCTACAAAACAAAAAGAGCCCCAAAGTGGAGCACATAATGTGGAAAGTGTAATCTGACCAAAGTGACAAGTACAATCATTAAGACCCTCACTGTTGCCTACCAGGTAACATTCTGTAGTCAAAGTTTAATTAGTTTTCTTTACTGAAGATTTTATACAAAATCCACTGCAGCCTCTTCCTCTCTCAATCTTTCTATGGTACACCAGGAGTTAAATCACATATTTTCCAACACAACGCTGCAAGAACTATGATAAATCCATTCTGCAATGGCACTGATACATTATATTCATGACTTAAAATGATAAAATATCCTTAATGCAACATTTTATTGCTTTCATAAATCAAATTCAAAATGACATTATGTTACTGGGAACTTCATATGAAGGATCTCACTCTTTTGTTAGACTTATTTCTGTGCAAAATACAGAGTACTCATACCACAGATCATGAGAAACTCTTCTAAAAATTCCCCCAATGCCTGCAGTTTTCATCCTGCCTTTCTGAAGGCTGGATCATTGTGGCCATTCCCTTTTCTAAACCACAATAATTTGCAGTCGTCTGGAATAACTCAACCAAACCAATGACAAACTCAGTGTACCATGAAGATGGAGAGATAAAACCCATTGAAATTCAGGCGTGTCTGAGAAGCTGAAAGTGCTCCTCTTTTTCACGCAGGCCTCAGAATTAGTAGGCTCATTACATGATGAGGTTATTCAGCATGGCTAGGATGTGAGCTCTTTGTTCTGAAACAGGTACAATTAACCATGCCACCCCATGTATGCACTGTTTGATGTCCCTCCATCTGCAGTTCTACTGTCAACACTATGCATATAGTGTTTAAATAAATACATCTGGTTTATTTGTTAAGAGCAGGGGCACCAAATGACCCAATCCCTTTAAAACTCATCTTTTTGGCACTTCTAGGATTACACACTTATGACATTCAGAGTTACATATGGAAGATGAAAATGGACACTGGCCCCTACATAGATGGAAGAGAACTCTCCTGGGAATTCTCAGCCCTTCTTGTCAAGTTTTACACATTTTCTGCTCGCAGCTGGATTGGGAGCACAGTTTTTGCTGCTTTAAGAGAACCTCCACTTCCAGCCTGGGTGGGAATTGGGGTTTATAGAGAAATGTGGAAATAATTAAACTAAGGAAAAAGCTACTCATGTTTTAATTCCATGCTTAGGTTCATTCAGAGTTTGAGATGAAGGAATGAGTCATCAGTTTTTATTTTATTCAAACCCAGCCCCTGGAGAATGGATTACATGAAGTTACAGCCTCTACTCTGGCAATTAACCAGTTTTGCATATAGGCTGCCATTTTTCTGATCCTTCATATCTGAGAATAAGCCTAAAATCCACCACCCAAAAAGCAGAGTCTGCATTACAGATATCAGGCACAACCCCCAAGCTGCTGTGGCTTCATCACCTCAGCCATTAACACCTCACCAAAAAACCCAGCCCTGGGAAGCTCCAAACATTTCCTTGGACATGAAGGACTGTGCATGGCTGTTCACAAGAGCTGATGCCTTAGGGTTATTGGTTGTGACAACTTATAGGAAGCACATCCAGGAATGCTTGATGTAAAAAGAAAAAAACACAACTAAACAAAGGGCTACTCGCCTGTCTCATCACTGCCCCTTCCCCTCTCTTAGTGATGCTGGTACCGCAGAATATAGAGAAAACAGTTGAATGTTGCTTGTGACTAAGGATTAACCACAACTTCTGAAGTTCAGACAGTGACCTTTCCTAAAATACATGATTTTCTGACAAAAGCACTTGTAAATTAGAATGGGCTTGTCTGTGTTTAAAGGTTTTGGTAAGGGGGAGACACTGACTTTTTTCTTTGCTATACATCATTAGCTGTATCGAAGACATTTCCTCATTGTAATTCTGAATGGGAATGAGCACTGTTCCTTGCAGAATTCTCTGCAGTCTCATCTCTTCTCATGTTCTCTTTCAAAAAAGTGTTTTTCATAATGTAGCGCAATCTGGTATCGGAAAACAGGAAAACAAGAATGTCCATTTCAGCGCAGAGCCAAAAGCCCCTCTCCCCCCCAGAGATGACATACAGTACTGCTTTAGCTAGAGCAGATGATATTTTCATAAGTTCCTGAAATGCATCGTGACACTTCACAATATATTCACATAGTAAGAACACAGAAGTAAGAGAACCCTCTTGGTCACAAAATACATGATCATACCCGTGAGCCAGACAAATGGGATGTTGAGACTGTGACTCTGTTCTGGGTGTCCAGTGGCACCCATAAAACAGAAACTCCAAAGCAAAAAAGGAATTTAAAGAGTTAGCTCAGGCTAGTACTTGTCCGAGATGATCTAAGGAACCAGGGTGCACTTTTCTGTATATGATCTACATCCCCTGCTGTTTAATGAATACTGATCAGCTGCACAGCCACAGGAGCATATTTCATTTGAAACATGGAGCTGTTTGCTGTACTTGCAGAGATGAGGTTTCAACAAATGCAATATATAAGACACAGGTCTGATATTTTTCTTCTTTGGTTATGTATTTTTTCTTTTTTTTTTTACTCATATATATGAGTAATAAACAAAGAAGATGCATTTGTTAATGACCAGACTTTCATTTATATTAGCAACTCCAATGTTCTTCAATTAGTTGTTTTAACAGGAATAGGAACACAACCAAGTTAAAGCTTCATCATAATTCAGACTTACATTTCGTAGTTCATACCGAATCACTTATGCCTTGCATGTGTTATTCCTTCTAAGCTTTCATTACCCTTTATACTGCAGCTGAGATCATAACTCCATTAAGAATGTGATTGTAGTTTCAAACCATCACCCACCACCAAAGACATTCCTGATGGTGGGTTGTATGTACCTTGTACCTCTCCGAGTTCATCAGAGGTTTTCATAGTCTTTGTTCCTTGTGTTTTAGTAATTTTTAAAACTAATACATTGCATAGACATCACACTTGATTTGTATCTAACTCTGGTTAAAAAAAGGAAGGGTCTGAGCCCTCTCATCCATAGCACCCTTTTTTTGTAATCACTCACAACACGCAAGATAGCCCTATACAAGCAAATAGTAAATTCATGCCTGCTAATGCCTCAGTGGATTGTGAGCTTGATTATTTATTATTGTGTCTTGGTTCATTACTATAGCACCAGCACACATTAGGTTTGTTCTTTCCAGCCTTCCCTCAGGCCGTTTTGACAGGAGAAAGAATAATTGCTAGTGGCTGCTGATGGGCTTCTGCCTCTGCTTGGCCTTAGGACATTCAGCAGGTACCTGGAAGCAAGGCGGCACACTGCTGAGGACTAGGATGGTCCAGCTGCTATTTGTTTTGCAGCCCCTTTCAGCCACATATACTCAGTTCCAGTTGTAATCACTGCTTTACAGAAAACAGAAGGGATTACGCCAAGATAAATTCTCAGCTATTGGAAGTTTCTCAAAAGTAGAAAGACTGAGGTGCCTTTTTCATTCAGATCTATAAGCTTCAAAAAATCCCCTCTAAACCACACTTTGTATGTGCCAGCACATGCAAATCATCAGTTTTAGTAGTGAAAAACAGGATTTCCAAACTGGGGAACACTTGAATTCATCATTAGAAAATCTGTCGTCAGTTTGCCCAGACCACTTCATAGAATTTACGAGCACTTCATATCTGTCAACACTCGCTTAACTGCCAGCCTCAGACAGGCTTTTCATCTTACAGACCTCTGCAGTGAAGCACAGGCCTGATCTGCCCCACGAACACATTGTTCGCTCCCCACCGCAGGAGTTGAGAGACAAATGATTTGAGTACTTTTTACAAAGGTCTTAGCTTCAAAAAGCCAAGTCCTGGCTACATCTTACCAATCTTCTGCAGTCAACAAGTTAGACATCACATCTAGGTTTGGCAGCGAGCCTCAGCAATCTCTGCATTCACAAGAGAAAAATACATTGGAAGGGTAATTAATCTCCTAAAACAAGTAGATGGATCACCCTGCGGAGGCTCAACTTCTCTGTGTAGCCTATAGAGGGAACCCAAACCCAGCTCTGCTGGGACATTTTGCATCTGGATGGTGCCTGGGTGAGTTGGAGTGAATAGTCAGCTGTTTCTATGAAGATATGTGCACTGTTTTGCACACACAGCTCCAGCCACTGCACACAAATCAAGCTGCACATTCAGTGAATACCATGTTCCCAAAAATGCAATCATTTCAATATGTGCTCATCTCAGGAAATGTAAAACTCCTGCAATATGGCACCTGAGGCATAGTCTGAAAGATACTTTTGAAAATCAGACTCTCTCTGGCAAGAGACAAGAGGATTACCTGTCATGCTACCTGATAGTCAAGGAAATCACTACTCATTCCTGTTGACAATTGAATAGGACAAAATAGATCAGCATATACATAATTATTGGAGAGATAATTCTGCACCTAAAATCCCCAAAGAAATGGTTTGGAAAATGAAACAGAAGCAAGTGAAGGCACCCAGAGCACCCAGGAAGTGTATGAGAAGCCCCCAAGGCTTGGGGTCTCATGGGAAGTTTTGTTGTTCTCTTTGAAAGATTGGGTATTTTTAAATCTCCTGTGCAGAATCACATTTCTTTGCTTTAAAGTACTGTGAAATCTTAAGCAACCCTGATAGCTGGCATTACAAGAGCAAAATGAATTACATCCATACAACAGTCAGTATAATGACTTTTACAAGTGACAAGAGTGCGAACCACCTTCCAGGTCAGATCAGTCCTTGGTAACCCAGCGTCACGAACAGCAATTTTCATTTGAACAAGCAGCAAATAAGAAAGAAACCGTGTATTTCAGAGTTACAAGTTGGATTTGCAGAAGATTTAAAACAAAACAAGACTGAAGGAGATGGAATGTTGAGGGCTGCTGAATGAGTCATATGTCAAAAAGACTCCAATCTAGGGAGGGTGTAGGATGAAATTCAGCATGCTGATTTCAGCATCTTTAGTATTATAAAGAATTTCCAGTGGTGCTAGATATTCAAAGATTGTCTATAAACCCAAAAAGACCTTGAAGGTTCCTGATACATTTGTTGTTAATTCGGAGTGGTCTGTTTAACGTCACCTTTCCTATAACTATAGCATTCCATCTGCTCAACCTAACTGGTTAAATTGGTATATATCTGATGATGCTTCATCTGCATAATCATCCCTGTATAGATTGTTAACTCTTAGTAGAGGAGGTGAATTCATTATAAGTGTCTTTAAAAGCTCAGCAAGTAAAATATTAAAAACTGTATTCATCCCAGTCACTATCTGTCACCACTTGGCCAGTTACATGGTACACCACAGCGCCGGTGGGCAGGATGTTTCAAATCAGTCAATGCTATGGCTTTTTGTTACTATGATTAATGACATTCGCATGCTACAGAAGGATCCAGTTTAGCTCCCACTGTGCCATATTCATTTCTCCAATAAAAATCACACATGTTGCCAAACCCTGCCCTGTGGGCCTCTTTTAGGCTTCAGGCAAAATTCTAGTAAATGCCAACAGAGATTTTTCCAGAATAAACACTTCAGTCTCTGACCTTTTAATATTATACATATACATCAGAATTATGTGAGTAATGCAACTTACTATTGGCACTTTTCAACATATGATTACATGTAAAGTTCTACTACATATCTTAGCGTGTATTCAGTAGCCAGTAGTGTGAACTAGTGGGTTTAATTCCTAGCAGGGAGCTCCAATCACTAACATTTTAGCCACACAGACTCATTCTTTAGCCTTTGACCAGTCACTTGAAAAACTTTGGCCTCACTTTCTCAACTTGTGCCATGTGGCATGAGAAGTAAAGAATTATCTTGTCTGTATAGCAGTTTAAAAGCCAAAATACAAATAAATAGCATAGTACATTGGGAATTCGCAGTAAATACATTGAGCATTTCAGATTCCCAGTTGATTCTCATCCTTAACTAGTGCAAGTTTAGTTACAGCTTGACTCCCACATACCAAGAAGTAGACCCTCAAGAAACAGAGAAGCAACTTTAGAACTGGGTGCCTGCAGCACAGGCTGCATGCACTCAAATTCATCCCACCCAACATTCAGACACTGCATCTACAGGGATGTGATAGCTTTTGTCTTGCTCAGAGCAAAGACTGATCTCACGATCTTTCAGGCAAGAAGTAGGAGAATATTTGGAGCTGAACAACGCAGCTCTGGGAAGTGCCATTACGGCTTACTCATACGCACCGAGGGGGTTCAGCTGGGATACACAGCAAAGAACAGGCTGTATGGACGCTGTTGCTGGAGGAGGACAAGCACTAGCAGAAGGGATTCCATTGAGAAGTGAGGGAAAATATAAGCGGTAAAAGGACGTCTTCTAAGAGAAACTGAAACGCTCTCTGAATGGAGTGCACGTCAGAAAGGAAGGCAAGTTTCCAGTGCTATAAATAAAATATATTTAAAAGTATATATATAACACCCAGCTGCATACAAATGCACGCTCAGTCCCAAGCTGAGGAGGAAAAAAAAACAAAAAAAGCCTTTTTTGGCAGAAAAGATGGTGAACCAAGGAGGAGGATGAGGGAGAGTTAACAGAGTAATATTGACTGTTTTCCAACAACCTTATGAATACACAAAATATAACCCCCAGCTTTTAGCTGTTTTGCAAGTTCTTAAAATTGCCCTTAAAACCAAAATTTGGGTTTCATCTTCAAAGTGAATGAGGCACGAAAACCAAATATGTTAATGACATACAGAATCCATTAGAATTTCAATCTAAAACCCAGGTATGTCCCAGATAGGACTCACAAACAAAAGAAGAAAGGGAACAGTTTTAGAAAGCAATCCTGCAATGACAGTAACCTCACTAACGTATTGATAGGATCATTGAAGGCTACAGCAAGATGTAGAGAATGGCATCTCATTTTGGGTGATGCTTGCTTTTTCCAAGTCAGGAGTTCACACAGTGCCTCTCATCTCATTTCTGCTGCTCTTCCTTGTTCACCTTTGTGCAATCATCCTCTAAACCAGGGAGGTTTCAGTGAGTAAACCATGCAAGACAAACATCACTTCAGACAAAATACTTTCCAAAGCTTAAGGTGCCCAAGAACTAACTTGTTTTACCCAAAGCACTAGGTGTGTCAGTGCTTCCTAGTGTACTTAGCTCCAACAACTGCAGCTGTCTGACCCAGCTGCATACAAATACACACCATCACAAGCTGAGGAGGAAAAAGCAGCTTCTTTTCTAGCAGAAAAGTTGGTACATCATGCAGGAAGATGACAGAGTTAATATCGGAGTAATACTGCCTGTTTCCCAACAGCCTTATGAATTCATTAGTATTCAAGCATGAGAAAAGAACAGCTAGAAACTCCATAGTCTTAATCTGACCCTTTACTGAGAGCAAAAAGGTATTAAAATATATCTACAGAAAGCTACAAAAAGCTGCATTTTAGAAGCAGAGACCTGTAACTGTACTGCTGAGAAGAGCCAGCCAGGCAGCACACGCGAGAAGAGGGGTTAAAACTACAGGCTGAGAAAAAAAAAGATGGCAGTGGCCCTTCACCTGGCTGACTCAGGGACCAGGCTAAATTGCTTCATCTCAGCAAAATGAGCACCATGTTTAGCTGTCTTAGAGGAATGCTGTCAATGTTTTCAAAGCATATCACAGAGGGTAACATAGAAGTAGCTCCATAGGAATAAAAGTAGCAGTAGTCAATTCTCCATCATCATTAATACTATCAGTCCTGTTCCAAGCAGACCAGTACATTATTTTTTCCATGCCAAAAGCTCCAAATTCCATGATGCAAGAGAATCCTCAGAATATAAACTTTACAAGCAATTGCCTGTTTAATCCAATCAATCAAGTTAGAGAAAACAGAAGAGCAGCAAAAAAGGGGAACAAGAGGCTAAGGAAGAATTAAAACATGTTAAAAAAAAATACAAAGACTCACACCTTGGTTGTGGCTCTTACTTCACAGCTTAGAAAGCAGCTGGCTCCATGTGTCCTAATCCCTGGCCTTTCTAAAAGCAAATGTCAACACTGATGTCTGACTGCAGATGACGGCTGTGCTCCATGAAGAGGAGTGAATTCCAGCAGTACCTCATCATTCATCCCTTCTAACTCAGCAGCACAGACAGCCCAGAGCATCAATCTAGAATGACATTTGGGCTCCAATTATATACCATTGCATTAAAAGCCCGGTGCTGATCTTGCGGCATTGTTCTTCTGTATGGAACTTATTTATGAGATTCCTAAATGCTTTTAAAAACAAAGCTACGAGGACAGCTCTCATAATTACAAGAAACTAACCACTTTGAAGGGTAATTTGCGGTGGCTTTTGGTGGGGACTAGCTGCTCTCCCAGTTGTGTTTCTGGGCCTTTTGAAGCTTCCTGATGAATAAGAACTTTAAATGCTACACAGTAGAGGTACAGCCCTCTCCAGCCTACATGAAAGCTGGCAATTACACAGCTGCAGACAACATAAAAAGCCTTTAAAAAAATTACAGATATACTTTAATAACACCTCTGCCTTCTTTCAGCTTTGCACACCAGGTGCTGTTTGAAATGCTCAGTTCCTACAGGGCCAGAGCTTGGGAATGACGAGGGGCTGGCGAGGGCTGCAGGAAGGGATGGCTCCAACGCCTTGCTCTGCATAGTGATTACACCCAGGATCTCACAGGGCATGACAAGCATGTCAGGGCTGTTCCACTTCCCCAGCACACACTGCCTCCCGAAATTCCTTATCTTCTCCAAGAAATCTAATTATCAAAAGACAGAGCTGCAGGGGACCTATGAATCGTGTACATGTTCTTGCAGCGCTTAACAACTGCTGTGCAGTTCCTGTTAATTAATGCTCATGATTTGCATTTACATTGGGCCTAACTTGATTACACACTTGGTTCCATCAACAGGGGACTGTGTAATTCCCTGGTTCAATTGCAGAGAGGGGTGTATTAGAGTCCATTGATCAGGAGGAGATAATTCAGGTGCAGCGTGGCACTTCATGTCAGGCAAGTGACAGATGACTTTGGCTACCCTGTGCCGTGCCGTTTTCCAACAGTACATGATGTACCTAAGAACTTAGAGTTTCTATTTTTTCTTCCTTTCTCCTTTACCCTCTTTCCCCCACCTCTATGCTCTAAACATATACATTCCCTCTTCCTTCCAAGTGTGTTTATAGCAACATAGTACAAGTGAAATAGAAATAAAAACTACTGAGAGTGCTAGTGAAGAGCTCTTAACAGACTTTCAAGACCTCTGTGCATAAACCTACCAAAGTAACACTTAGCAGTAATTATATCACTGTCAGGCTGTTCTTCATATAACAAACTTCTCTTAAAAGAAAATTCAGACATTAGGAGAGATAGGCCACAGTCAAATCTCAGTACTGAGTTTTCTTTCAAGTCTCAGTACTGAGTTTTCTTTCAACCAAATTTACATGAATTACATGTTTAGTAACACATGTTTTGATGGGGTTTTTAATGATGTAGAGGATGGGAATATTGCATATCTATGAATATATACAGACCCTTACAGATTACCCCCATGCTATTTTGTTTATTCTGTAGTTCTATGGATAAATGTTCACTGTCCTTCCCATGGTATGTTAACTTCATATCACCACAGTTCCATAAATTCTGGCACAGTGCTAGAATATTTACAGCTTGACAGCTCAGTTATCCCTGCATTGAGATGTATTGTGTGGTGCAGATTTATCCTTGAAGAACTAAATCTCCACTGGTTGTCAAATGTGGGATACCAACCAGCTATTCTCCTTGGGGCCTTTTCACCTTCCCACATTTACATGCTGTTTGGAAGCTGACCTTGCCCATAAAGTAGGCAAGCAGAAGCACATAAAGCACAAATTCATTTTAGTATTTCTAATGGTCCACACCACTAGACAGACACTGGTTTTGAGATCAAATATCTTCTTTGCTTCCTTTATCCTTCCATTTGGCTGAGAATCTTTAAGATGTTTAATTTTTCAATGCTGGACCTAGCTTTACCCTTTAACAGCAGTGTATTTCCTTCTGTTCAGCTTGAAAGGATTGTTCTGATTATCTCAGGCATGCTCCAGAAAGACTTGCTTTTAATTTAATTTTTAAATTAAGAACATCATGTTCACATTAGGAGAGGCAATAAGGGGAAAAAATAAAAAGAAAAAAAGATTTCTCAATTATTATTAAAAAGACCAGAATTTCAATTAAATTCATGACCAGTAACAGTAAGGGTAAGAGGATCGAATTACTGCAACTCTTACTTCCATCAGATGCTCCATGGGAATAAAAATGATCACATGTGAGAGTAAAAATTGCAATATGAGACCCCACATTAAGATGTTGGCTTTGAACTGCGGCAAAAAGCTTTGCTTTTCTGCCACTTACACTGACAAGCAATGAGCTTCTCTAACTTACACAAAACCAGTACTTATCAACAAGGTTTCACTTGGGTTAATATACATAAAGAACCCACCACTAGTACCTTGTTCTATATCCTTCCAGTGTGCAGCAAAGCTCTGTGAATTTTCTATAAGCTCAGCTATGCTGTGATAAGTGGAAGCAGAATTGTGCCAGCCACTCTGTAAATGGAATTTTCAAGACAAAGTACATATACATACTGTACAATAGGATGAGAGATGGAGAAAGTTCTTGGCTGTCAGAAGAGCTGCTGTTGTGGGGAGGATGCATGCGTCCAGTGTCCCTTGCTTCCAAAAAAAGAACAAAATAAATCTTTTCCTTTCCTATTTGTCTCATTGCAGGGATATCATCTCACTGCCACAATTTATGAATGACATCTGAATTGAAAGCTTCTGCTCACTGCAAAAGCGGAATGCATGCAACACCACATAATCACAGCTGTGCAGTGATATTTACTTTAATATCCTGCCCAGACAATCAGAAAAGGCCAAAGAAAAAGGGCTCCTGCAAAAAGAAGGGAGTGAAGTTTAAGAGCTTACAGCTCAAGAACCATATGCAGTATAAGTTTATAAGGCTCTTTCTTTGCAACATGCACCTTTGCATTGTCACATACGCTCTAACGAATTGCTAAAGGTACACCCCACTCTTGCAAATCACTGCATCACTTGGGAGACACTGAAAAGAGTTTTCTAGAGTTCAAATATGCCATTCCAACAAATGAGAAAACAGAAGGTGTTAAGCTACTTTTGCAAAAGCTCACTGCTGCAGTGCTGGGCACCTTGGCATATATTCCAGGTTACCAAGTTCACATATCATAAAAGAGCTAAGAAATAAGACAGAAAGCTGTAGGATCAATCTCCAACTCTATTTTCTCCCCATTTCATGTACTTCACCTAGAAGTTCACAGGAAAAGCCAGATTTAACTATGAAAACAACACTTGGGTAATGTAAGCCCAGTTCTATAATCATTGCTGTAAGTGGGGACATGTTGAGACTGCACTGTCACCCAGCTGGTCTAAGTCTACTTTCCTTGCTGGTGTTTTACCACCACCACCAAAGAGATCCCGGAGGGGAAGGGTCAACTGGCCCAAACACATTTGTCACAAGTGTGTCTGAGAGCACAGCTTGTAACAGCAGCTCACAGTGCTCCCACGCAGGCTGCCTATTTGTTCATGGAGTTTAATTGATGAGCAAATGTCAGGTTTGTTTGGTTTTTAATTATTCCTCTATTCAAGCCATCAAAACGTTCTGGAACAGAGGAGACAGCAGCTCTTCGTAAAGGAAAAGGGCAGCTTCATATTTGTGTGATAAATTTACTGCAAATAATGTGTGTGTTTGAAATAAGTGATCTCTCTAGAGGGTCTGAGAGTGTCTTTCCTGAAAACAAGTAGGAAAACACATTTGAGTTAAGTTCCTTTCAGTTCAGGGCAATGGAAGAGCTGAGGACATCAGTGCAAATATTTCAGCTGCTATGTCCACGTCTGAATCCAAACACGATTTGAGCGATGAATCATTTCAGCCAAGAGGAAGGATAATACTCTTCAAACCTTAAAGAATTAGAAGCATCTAAATCTGTGCTGCATGGGAAAACAAAGCATACACAGTTTGCAGACAGTGCAGTGAAACGCTGGGAGATGGACGGCTCCATCAGCTGCTCTCCTGCATCCTGTGATTACGGATTGCTCATCCTCAGCCCCAGAGCAGTGCTTGATTGTACTATGTGCTTTCCATCCAGAAGATCTCAGCATACCTGGGAAACTTCATTGAGTTACTTCAAGCATATATCTAGCTGAAGGGTCACTACTGCAGACCCAGTTTATTCCCTGCTCACAGATGCTTTGTCTCATATAAAACATACACTACAAAAAGGAGGAAACTCATGAACTTACCATGGTTCCAGATAACCAGCTTACTGATAGCGACTTCACTGACAGAGAGCTATAAACACAACTCTCTCCCATTTCAAACCCTTTGCAGATATGAGGTTTCCCTGAGTTTCAACCATCTGCATGGGGAGTCATACAGGACATAGTGCTGGGATGGGCAGAGAAATACGAGACAGCTCACGTAAATACGCAAAAAGACAAGAAAGCTGCAGCGCTGCCTGGGTAGAAATACAGGACTCTGAGCCTGGGACTTCATGTTACAATGAAACCAGACAAATGTTAGCTACTGTCTAAAGTCCATCCCTATTTTTGTTTCTTGTAGAAAGCCAATTCCTTCAGGGGGATAAGCCAGCAAAAATCTCTAGTACAATACTAAGTGTACAAACACCCTTATTTTGGCTAACTAGTCCTGCCCCAAAAGGCACCCTTTAATAAAGGGGACCTCTCTAAACATGGCTGCTTACTTATGCTGCTGCTCTACTGCAGCTGGGATTTTCTGCACAAGACGACAGGCAAGTCTAATACAGTTTTCTAAAGTATTTAAAGGCACACTATTCAATTCTCAGGTTCTAAAATAGCACCACTATTAAAGTCTAAATGCTAGAACACTGAGAATAATTTTTTTCTACAGGAAAACACAGAATAATATTAACTAGACAGAATTGGTTCACACTGGAATTTTACCACACAAAGACTGATGCTCTGTGTAAAACCAACCATTCCTATGCAGATATTTGATTTGCAAGGGCTGCGCTGGATTTTCCACACAGAGATAATGGATGTATTTAATTTCTGAAATGGTACCTTTTGAATATTACATTTCCGATGTGATGGAAACTTTTATTCAACCTTTATTCATAAACAAGTCCAGCAAGTTTCTGAGAATCTGGCCACACTGAAATAATGGTGCAATTTATACTCATATTTAATGTATGATGAAAACCCACTTTCACTCCTTGAATTTCCAGTACTTCTATTACTTGCTGTAAGACAGCCCACAGAGTGACAGGGTTTACTTTCTCTTTGTTTTCAGAAAGTAACATAACCAGCAAACTAAACTCTAGTATTAAATCTCATCCAGTGTGTGACAACAACACACATCAGCACAGACTGAAAGTCACTAACCTCAGAAACAAAAGACACTTTTCCAAAAGGAAATATTTTTTTCTTTATAAGGGGAAGTCACTTGTATAAAAGAATAGGAGAAAATCATTGATACCATTTGACCCACGATGAATGCATGCAGCTGCAACAAGACCTCAACTAAATTTATAGCATCAATCGGAACATTTTACCTCCAGCTCGCTAAGAGCCGAGTGTAAGCAATACGAATAGAGGTGCTCAGCATCATTCCTGTCCTCACTTGAACTCAGGTACAGGCTATTGGAGGTATATGTGCTTTCAGAAATATTTTTTTCCAACCTACAAACACACTTCACAGTAAAGTATCTGGTTCCATTTTTCTCATGTTTTAAAACGGGTTTTAGACAAATAACGGCAATGCACAGTTATTGTCCTCATTTGCTCCTACAGGTTCTCCCAGTGATGCTGGGACTCAACCTAAAGAGCTGGATAAATGAGAGTCAGAAGTCAGCAGTGGAAGGGAAGGGAGATAACAAAAAACCATTACCTGATGGAAGATACCTACAGAGCTCAGCATTTTTATCAGTGCTTGACTAATGGAACTTCAAAATTGAGCAAAATAGGAAGGGAAAGAGGTCAAGGCCAAACACCGACACTGAAAAGGATGCTTGTAAAAAACAAAAATCCAAAACCACAGACCACTGAGCTGTCGTACACCACTCTTAGCTCCCAGCCATGTAAAAATGACCGGCCTGAAGCACACATTGCTGCTCTTAGCATCAAACTTCATCCAGCACCTACTGAAAATTAATATAAACCTTTGTATTGAGTTTTGATACACAAAACGTACATCCAGTTTTAGTCTTACCTCCAGGAACATGGGCTAACACCAGTGAGGCATCTCTTCAGTAGCTGCACCACTGCCAGAGGCAGGGCAAGGCAATATAAAGGAAGATTTTGGTGAGGAGGGAAAGTTTTGCAAGTAAGAAAT
Organism: Lathamus discolor; assembly: GCF_037157495.1. Taxonomy (NCBI): domain Eukaryota; kingdom Metazoa; phylum Chordata; class Aves; order Psittaciformes; family Psittacidae; genus Lathamus; species Lathamus discolor. Next base: position 7,261,130 of record NC_088894.1, on the reverse strand, counting down.
AGGGTTTCATGCACTTAAAGCTGTTTCTTAATTCAGCAATTCTAAAGCCAGTCAATTTAATACTTCACACTCCCAATGGACTAACTTGGCACATCCCATACTATTCCTCCTCTTGTCTAACCCCTCCCCCTTAGTTACCAGCAGTTATGGTGACATCAACCAGCCCTCTGTGGCTGCCACTGCAGAAGCAAACTGCTTCCCACTACCCATCTCATTTCTAATACCTTTCTCCTTTGAACACCTCTGTTTCCCCTCATTTCTTTTATTGATATAAAAATAATACTTACAAAAATGTTTGTCTTAACTATAGTAGTATTAGAATTGAAAAAACCCATCTCAGTGCTTCTAGAAATGCACTTACCAAAGCAACTGGGTGCCTTACGAATTGGATGCTTTATGAACCCAAGTCTTGTTGGATGAGAAAAGAATCAATGTCACTAGAGACAGTGTGTATATAGGTTGCCACCTGCAACCAGGGCCAGCCCTGAGACCTTCTGCGTCCACAGACCATCCTGGAGGGCTGTGCCTGTTCTAGCGTCTTCAAAATCTGGTACTTAACTGGAAGAGCCAGGGGTGACTTACAGGCCTAATGAGAAGCACAGCAGCAAACATACCACCAAATTTTAAACCAGATAAATCTGAGTGTTGTGATAACATTTCTAAATCACCTCCTAAACACTACTACTCCTCTTCTGGGCTCTCCATCCCTAAATTGGTATGACAGGGGAGCCTGGAATGCTTCTAAAATGCTTTGATTGCCTTTAGGTTTCCCTTTTCTTCCTTCACGTAACTCTTTCCTCAACTCTTCCCTCCTACTGAGTCAATAGAATAATGAGGAGACTGTTAGATCTGAAGCCAAGTGAGTAAGTGACATTCCTATTCATTATTTAGCTGCTTTGAAATTCTCAAATACCACTGGTGATAATCACCTACAGTCTATCAATTCACTTCTCGATCACCATCACATAAAAAGTGTCCTGTAGGTAGCAGCTCAACCCAATATTTATGAAATTATTTGTTTTTTAATGAATATAGAGAGACTCAGTGTAATTCCAACTAGAGCTGCTCTTTGAAATTCCAAACTGGGGGACACATTGAATAGAACTAGATCTCAGTTTGGTGGGGCTTACATAATGCCTTGAAAACATCACAATCTTTTAAAACCACATATAACAGATCTAGCCACATTGTGCTATACAGAATTAGACCTGCATAAAATGTCACTCCACCTAATAAGTTCTGCTATTTCTGCTCAGCAATGTAGTAGCGTACCAGCCATTATTGTCAGCATCCATCTGGGATGAGATAACAGCAACCTGTCCAACAGCCACAGGCAGAGACTCTAGAGCTGACTGCAGAGAGTTTTAGTCCACGCTCAACTGAGCTGTTAGGTCAGGGGTGGGGGGGTGCGAGTGGTGGTGGTGTGTCTCATATCAGCTTAGCACAGCAGAAAGTTGGCCAACTGTCACCTTAACTTTCTAAGAGATCTTCAATGCAAGCCCGAGGCAGAGCTTGCTGGAGCAGCCGATGCTGATGGTGCCAAACCCATGAGTAGTGTCAGACCTCTAATTGGATTATACTTCAGTGAGAAACTTTTCTGTGTTGAACCATATGGCGCTTCACTTGCTGCTCTCAAAACATTGCAATTAGAGGCTATCCATTCACAACAGTGCAAAAAATAGCCTGGGGAATTGAGGCACTTTGGGATCTTTAAAACTTCCAGTAGATTGTAAGGAAAACTGATCTCCAGGCTGGATTTTGTTAGACATCCTGGGTAACTCCATCACATTCAACATGTTTCAAACTACAGAACTTAGTTGCTTTCACATCCTATTTTACAGGGCTTTGTTATAGGTTGCAGAACAAATATGTATAATTTGGGAAGCTTTGGTAAAATAAAGGGCAATGACTAAAACTGATACCTTCAGACTGCAGTTACTGACAAAGGATGATAATGAGCTCTGTTGTAGAGTTAACATGGAAAAATGAAAAATGGTGCAAACCCAAATGAATAGCAGCAGTTTGTGACTATCGTGACACAAGCTACATATTTTGCTCAAACCAAAGACTAAAAATTGTATATGGCTGCAGATTAAAAAACTAATTATACTACTTATTACAACCTCTGCCAATGCCATTGCTCTGTATAACCCCTCATTTTATCAGATCTTAAGAATTGCTACAGATCTTCTGTAGAAGGTTTGAGGTCACAGCACACTTTTATTGAAACATTGAACAAAAAGGGTTCAACTGCTCCTCCAGTGCATTAGAACCATCTGTTCGCATTGAATGAATGTACTGACTCGTGTGCAGGACACTGGCAGCTCTGTTCCAGCCATGTCCATTTGCCAGGTGCAGGGTTAGTCCAGAACAGCCTCTAGATCCCCTTTGGGAGACCAGGGCACCTCCATACACAGGCTTATGTTTGGGAAGAACCTAAAAGCCTGTTTTCAGTTCTGGGTAAGGGTCAAAGCCAGGACCTTCAAAACCTGTAGAATATTCTCAGGAAGTTTTGACTTGCAGCCTTTGATACAAACCACCATTCAGGGGCCTGATGCCACCATCAATCGAAAACCTGCATGGTATTTATCTTCTGAATCTGTACAGCCAAAGGAATCTTATTAAGATAGGTGACTAAAAGATTTCAGGACAGCTTACACTGAAATTGTGCAAGATGATTTATGAGACTTTAATGCTACTGAATCTGAACTCTGATTCAACCTCAGATCTGAGGCAAAAGCTGATGTATATCTGAATGCCAACAGCTCTCTCCTACAATATATCTACTCTTTACACTGTCCCAGCTATTCCCTAACCCAGTTTAGGCAGCAGTGATCAACAGCAGACCCAGGCAGTTGTGAGTTATTTTCTTCGTAATCCAACAAAGTTTACTCTGACTCAGTCTGATCTTCATTCCAAAACAGGGAAGAGGAAAGCAGCCAAGACAAGGAGGAGCAGGAAAGGGAGGAGCAGGCAATTGCTCTGCTTATAGAAAGAAGAGCAAAAGGAAGCTCAGATGCCACCGAGTCACAGGCAGAACTAGCATCCCTTTTTTTTATCTTTTCTTCTCCATTGAATTCAACAGTCACAGAGGCCTTGGGATAAAGAGGGCAGCAGAAAGAATGGCATTTGGAATGAATGCATATGTAATGAATAATTACACCAACGATTTTTTTTGGTGTACATAGACACCACACATGAAGATGATCAGAAATCCTGGTGATGGGCATGGAAAAAGATCTAAAGAGGAAGCTTCCACACTAAGAATGCCCACATCTGTGTCAGGAACAAACAGAAGGGACGCTGCAGTTTTTATCTAATGATTTGTTCTTTTCTCTCCTGCTCTGAGCACATTACAAGAGCAAATCCTCCCTCTCTTGGAGTCATTTATATAAGAAAATAGCCGTGGCCAGCTCTGCAGTCACTCAGTATTTGAAACTCAAACTGCTGTGAGCTGGCTCTCCAACTGCATGTAACCTGGTAGCTAGTAGCAAGAGAAGTGAACTAGAAAATAATCCATAAGCAGCACATGACCAGAAATGAAGTTTAAAGAACAGACTCCACCTCAATGGGAAAGCAGCCATGAAACACAGCGTGTGCTCCTTTAAAACCCTGCAGCAGGCACAGTGCTTGCTTCTAGAGCTTTCCTGCACTGGGGATAGTGTTAGGAAAACAGTGCCAAGGTTTGTTGTCTGGCTCTCTTTTCTTTCATACCTGCCACTCACTCCTTCTTTCGTGTCTATGTGGATGTCAGCCAGGCCCCTTACAAAGTCCTTTAAGGATCTGCAACACAATTTTCTTGTTTAAATGCCAAAAGCTCCTGCATATGTTCAGCATTTTCCTCCTCTGGAGACTGGCTCTTCCAGTGACCGAGTGCCCTCAGTCTTTACAGGACTGTTTTATTGCATGATGAGGGCATGAAAGTCTTTCTTGGTCCCTTTCTACCTGTGGGACCACACAAAGGGTGTGTGTGAGGCAGCTGAAGCCTTCCTTCCAAGGGTCATGCTGTTCTTATCAAAGCTATAGAAGTTCATGCTTGTAGGTCTGGTGGTCCCAGGGTCAGCACCCAAGTGAGTGTGATTGTATTTTGGACCAGTGTCTTCCAGAAGGATGGGTGGTAGAAAGCAACTATATGAAGGAAAAGAAAATTAAGAAAGAGCCATCAGGAAGAAAATATCTGAGTGGAGCACAGTGTCAAGAAGGGCAGTATCAAGTTGAAGAAGCACAGAGCAATGTCACTGCAGATCTTTGAGCCAGTGGTGGTACAAGAAGCCATGATAAGGAGAGATGGATGTCAGGAAAGCACATAGAATTAAACTTCCTGTTTCTCAAGTGCGAATATACATATCTCACAACAGCTCCTTTGGGCAGGAGCCCTGCCCAAAGACCCAAAACCACACTGAGCAATAAGTTCACGCATTTGACCCCAATGTTCCTTATGGCCTCAAGGTATGTGAGGAAGCTGGAGGTGCAGCACCAGGAGGAAGGCGCCTTCCCTACGCTGCCCCACAAAATGGACCACTCACTGCAGTCCTGTTGCCATAACAACCATAAGAAAAGTCCATAAATAGAATATCTTCTGCCAGCAGGATATCATATTGGCAGAGAAGATTTCTCTCTAGCTTCTTACAATGCACCTGCTCCTTAAATATATATACACATATATATACACATTCAGAATGTATAAATGAATTCATATATATTCATAAAAGAACTATATAGACAGAAATACAACTGTGTAAGTAACCAAGCTATGAGTATGACTGCTCTGAGTTTAGTGGCAACTATGGAAAGACTGCTCAGGTCCTCTGCTTTCTCCTCTGTGCTAAGGAAGGCATTTTTTCCAAGGTATATGGCCTAAGAGGTCTGCATAAATCCCACCAACTCTGCCTAGAAAGAGTATACCACAACTTCCTTCTTCGTCTCACCTTTGAGCATCAAAAGATAGAGAAGTACTACCCAATTACTTGTAAACGCACAGCAAATAATCAGACCACTCAGATAAGAAGGCAATTTCTCTGGCAGGAAAGAAGCAGGGCATTTTTCACGGTACACACAGCTCCCAGACACAAACAGAAATGTTCTTTCTCAGACTGCTGTATGATGCAAAAACTTTTACCACATCCCTTCAGTGAACACCAGCACATTAAGCCTTCCGTGACACTTGGGGTTTTCAGACAAGAAGGCATTTATTATGGAAACCGCATTCCTACTATTGTTTAATTTTTATTTCTTTTCTACTTTAAAGCTTCAGCTGTCACAGCAGCAAGGGGCTTTTAAACTGCGCTCCCCCAATAATCACAATAGCTACATCTAGCCCTTGCCATCAGGGTTCCCTGAAAGGAGGTGAACGCTGTAATTCAAATCCCTTCCAACATAAATGTCAGTCATTGTTTTCAAATCTTATATATTGCCAGCAATAATAATACCTCTGCCTTCCATCCCCCAGAACAAGTCACACCACCAGAGTTCCCTGCAGCCCCTTCACTTACATATCTGACATGCACGCTCCAGAGGCGGCAAAATCACGTACACCATCACTAAATTACTTTATGTGTAATAGTCTGCCCATCTGTCCTCGTGTGACCACAATCCAAGAACAAAGCATCACTTCAGAAATCTGTGTAGCATCCAGGCACCCACACTCTACTCAGCCTAACACCTCCTTAGTGAGAGAGGATAATAATGTGCCAAATTTTACAGACAGGGATGGAAGATAGAGAGCACAACTCAAGTGAGGCACGTAGGAAGCCTGAGCCAGGACAGGGCTCTGTAAGAATCAAGTCCCAGGACTAGAGCCCTGAGAAGGAAGTGCATGCAATCGTTTGCAAATATAGGACCACGATGACCTGCTAAAGGATGGTGTTGGCTTTCAGAATCAATGAACCAGCAATGCAAACAGATATAGTCCAAGCTACCAAGGCTCAGCTCAAAGTTCAGGGCTTTCCTATCCTAAAACCAGGAGTTGTCTGATGGCTCTATCAAAAACCAGTGAAAACTCTCAAGGATCACTTTATCTTCTTGTCTGTTTAAAATTACTTCATTAGGTAAAAGACAACAGTGCCAACAGTCCCCCCCTGCCCAGCTTTCTCTCACACATGCGAAGCCACCTCTTGGACAGCAAAGTCCTCTATTACTGTGGTTTATTGTGGAGACAAGTATCACAAGCCTCATGATACAGAGGAGGAAACTGAGGCATGTTAGAAATAAGGTCATCCAGCAAAGTCATGACTAACACCCAGGCCAACTGACCATAACATGTTTCACCCACAAGTGAAACCCATATCTTAACCAGGATTATAACAATCTCTACTATGATTAATAACTCTCTCTCCAGAGTCCTCAAGTCTCACCTGCACCAAATAATACACTGAGATAAATGCAGATAAAGAAAAAGCTTCCCAAGAACCTGATTACATCCCTATTATTTACTCTTGGCCTCCCACAGCTGCTTTGATCCTACTGATATTGGGCTAAACTTGAAAAATTAACAACATGGTGCATTTTCCACCACCATTAAATGTAATTAATGGACACAATTAGTACAATTAGTCAGCCAAAGATAAAGTCCCCTGGCAGAAAGTCCCAGCAATATGAATTTTTGCTCTATTTATGTTATTTATTTGGCATTTTTGTCTTTGTTTTTCATTTAGCATAACCTTTTTATCCTCTAAAATCTACACTGATCTCAGTGCAAACTCTGCTCTTAATCTCATCTAATAAATGTAGATGTTAGACCATTTCATATTCCAGTTCCCTGGGAAGTTGACAAAAGCTAGTTTTTTAAAATATCATTTTTTATCTAAATACCTTTTAAATTAGGTTTCCAGCACATTCAGTCATCTTGCTTACTTTGTTCTTAATCTAAATCAATGTGTATCACAATAAGCACCTTGACTATAGGCCAGCAGATACTCAAGTTCAGCCTGAAAGAGCTGATTCCCAGACTTCGTGCTTCCAACTTGGAGCCTATAAGCCATCCAAATAAGGGTTCAATATTGGCACATAAGGTACCTCATCTGTGTGTCCAGTTCCTCTGGATACGTACAAATAGCTTTTTATTTTTTACTCACAGCAACACTGTTTGTGCCTGTGGTCCCATTAACTCTGCTTGCTGATTAAGCAAGTCATCATGCATACATTTTACTGACAAACGGCATGAAAGAATCAGAGTACAGGTACATAAGGACTGAAGAAAAATGAACACGAAAAACCTGAACCCTCATTTTTTCAAGCAGTTTCAAGTTATGTAGATGCTTAAAGCCAACTGAAGTCAAGTGAGTTGAAAGCATGTAAAGCAACAGCAAAATCTTTTTTCTATATACTCAGAGTTTTCCATGTCAAATGTTATAGAAAAGCTTTTCCAAGATATATAATGTGAGCTAAATCACTGCAACTCTATAATGAGAATACCTCTGGGCTGAAATTTAATGATTTTTTTTACAAGAGAAACTTGTAATGGCTAGAATGTGCTATGCACTAAACTTGCAATGAAATATACTGCCAGGACACAGGACTAACATCATAGGTATTTCAAAAGGTGCTTGCATTGCCACAAGATGTTCTTAAGGTCCAGAAACATTTAAAACCTCAGCTGTAAATCAGAGCTAAAACAGCTCATTAGCAGTGCTCCATAGTTCACTTTACTGGCAGGCAACCTACCCCGGTCTGTGTAGAAGGGCTGCATGATCTTGTCTTTATCCTCCACTTCTAATCACATAACCTCTCAATTAGAGGATAGGTGAAGGTAAAAACTCAGCTGGCAACTGACTGTTGGGTGAAAAATTGGTAAAATAATGGAATACTAGTAAAATAATGCCCAAGGAAGTTGTGAATGCTCCATCCCTGGCAATGTTCAAGGCCAGGTTGGAAGGAGTCTTAGGTGACATGGTTTAGTGTGTGGTGTCCCTGCCCATGGCAGGGGGGTTGGAACTGGATGCTCTTCAGGTCCTTTCCAGACCTAACTATTCTATGATTTTATCCTATTCCATACAGTAACATGTTTAGCAGATAACTCTTCTATTCTATAAAGCAATAAAGGGCTGAAGCTACTACACGGCATTTCAGGAACACAAGCAGCAAAGTTCCAAGCACTTGCTAGTGATCATTTTACTTAAATCTTCCACCAGTCCTCTAGTAAGAAATAAGCTTCATCAAGAAGCCTCCACAAACTAGTATGGTACAAACTTGCCCTCTGCAGTTAATGTGCTGCAACAAACTCCTCCTTTTTAACTGACCTCAGTAGTGCCTTTCCCATGTGAGAAATGAATTCTTGCTATGGCTGCAGTGAGCAATCTCTTTACCAATGATTCTTTCTTTACGCACCTTCAGGCTTACTTGAAAAGCTTACATTTCATTTTTTATCAATCAACAGAGATGAAAGGCAAGGTTTGAAACAGCTACTTAAGGAATATATATCATACACATCAAGTGAGTGGGTTAGTACAATTATCAAAAGTTCTTCTAAAGAACAAAAAAAAATCATGGTCAAATTTTGTTATAATGGTGTATAAGTTCTCAGTGAGTAATAATAGATACGTGAACTGAAAATAGTGATAGAAAACAGCGTGGGTAACAGCTATCAGACCACGAACAGCTCACGAACTACAGGTCAGAGCTTGGGAAAAAACCTTCCACAGATCAATACTAGCAACAAGTAAAACCAATTACAGGCTTTGATTTTGCAGAACAGCAGAGCAGAAGTTCTCATCTCAGACCCCAGAGTTCAAATAAATATTCTAATATTGATTTGTCTCTAAACACCTCACTTGGAACAGAAACCTGAACAGAAGAAAGCTGAGTACATGAAACCATAGAAATAAAGAAAACTGTTAAAAATAAATAAGGTTTTAACCCTTACCAAAACAAAGACAACGTAAAAAACCCAGAGGAACACAACCACAGGACAATTGGTCTTTGAGACTTAAATTAACATGTGAAGAATTAATTATTAATTCACTATAAAGCATGTGGCCTTATCCGCCTCTTTCTTTGACCCTGGATTTTAAACTAGCCCCTAAAATATCTACCTGTGGTCTACACATTCCATGCTTTGATGAGAAAACGCACTGGAATCTCAGCAGGGCTGAGAAAGCACCAGCTTGGACAAAAGCTACATCATCCCATACACATTTTGTACATGTAAAAATTCACAGTGGAAGTACCACTTACCCAGCCTAATATTTGAGGAATGTTTTGGATATATAGATATGTACAATCGCCCTTTGCCAGCAGCCACGGACCACTGGAGTTTGTCGAGATGGACTGCAGAGCAGAGTCTGGAAGTCTGCATACATGGAGAAACATACAGTGCTGTTACCCACAGTACATGCAAGCATAACCAGGTCTGATCTTCACAGCCGTCCCCAAAATACATTTCTCAAACCTGAACACAGCGTTTGCTATGCAGCAAGCGTACGTGACCTGCTGTAACTTAGCTGTTATATCCCTTTCCAAATAACTTCTACAGCTTCACTTTGAAGACATTCTTCCCCTAAAATAAACCAATTTTAATGTAAAATGATTCCATAGCATTTTGCAGTTGAAATGTGCTTCTGCAAGAACTAATCCATACTTTATTTTGAAGAGAGAATAAAATCAGAAGGAAACACTTATTTCTGTAACACAAATCTATAACGGCAAAAGTCAGCTGTAATTTAATTAGCAGCTATGGCAGATTAGAAGATCTGCGATCCCTTCAGTCAAGATTTTTTAGGAACAATTAACACAAGACCAGATGTGAAGCTTTGAAATTCAGAGAGAACAAAGGTGGGAGGTGGAGATGCAAATAAAGACACAGGAACATGAAACAAGCAAGTTGTTTTCTAATTTTTAGCACAGTTCCCTTTGCTTGGGGCAAAACAGGTCACTGCTTTGGTGGGTCAAATGTCTAAAACCGGACCAATGCTCCCGCATGTGCAGAATATAACTCCTGCTCTGAGTGTCCCTCCATTTAGAGCCAAGTTGTTTATTCATTTAGAAAAATAGATTACTGGTAGCAGAATTATCTTTGGGGGTTCATGAACCTTTATTATTTGTTGCATTTAATAAGCACAGAGAAAGAAAAAGGTCATGTCTTGACTGGAATAGCTTGTTAGCTAATATATCAGCAACACACAGCAGCTGAAGATAAACACAATCCACTTCTAGTGGCTGTATTTGATTGTTTTCCTTCTGGCTTAATAGTGTAAATTGAAAGAGAGCTTGAATGTTAGCATATCTGACAAGATGGTAAATTCAAAACAAGAAGGAAGCAAATAAAATGGTTCATGGGGAATTTTGCAACATCTCAAAATATGTCAGCCACCAGATGTCACAAAACCTGCAAGTGATGATGCACTGCAATGAGAAGGGCAAGGCTTCAGCAATAGCACCCAACTGCACAGCATGTCGGGAGATTTTCCTGCTAATCTCCATAAATCTTAGAGACTTGGAATGAAAGGCATTAAACACACCTAAGACAAAACAAGCTGATATTTTCTCTGCCATCATTTATCTCAAAGTGAACGTAATGCGTTCAAAATCAGCATGACAGAAAATACAAGCTACCAGCGCACTAAAAAAAGAGCATTTAAAAACATACAGGGCCAATCTGATCTTACGTAAGCACTGACAAGGACAATAGGCTTACTATCACTTACAAATTCTACAGATCCAAGCAGTTACTTAAACTGCCAAAAATATGAATTCCAAACTATTTTTTATTTACACACACATATATAAAATACTCATTGTACCCTCCATGCAACAAATCCTATGTGAAAAACACCATTCATAATAACTAGAAAGTACTATCTCCACTGGCTTTGCCAAACCCAAACCCATTATCACATCCTTATGGAAACACAGAAAAGATGTATGAGCTAACTTACACCACCTCCTCCTGCTGATAGCAAAATCACTAGTCTAAGGAGTAATAATAAAGAACTTGACAAAGTCTAACTCTTAATATTAGTTTCACAAAAAACATATGAAGCTTCAATGAAATAAAAATTAAATCTCACTCTATGCAGTAATAGAACTGTTTCATACATTGTAGGAAAAAAACCTACATTTCCCCAACCAAAATAGCAATATAAATCAAGAATATCTATTGAGGGAAAGATCACAATAGGTATGAGTTAGAGAGAAAAACAGATTCCTAACATTCTGCATTCAAATGGAAATTCATTCAGAGCAATAAATGGCTTTGCTTTGTTAATATAAACCCCTGTTGCTTTTGTGTGATGCAGTAATCTCCAGGAGCTGTAATGATATGAAAGAAAACACATACTGAATTTGACCAATTAGATAGCAGTTTATAACCACTAATAGCACTGTCCTACACTTGATTGCTTTTATTTACTTCCTTTCTCTTTAAAAATTAAATGCTGAACACTAGAATTATCTACTGCCATTACCAAAACCTTGTATACTGCATGTCCGACGTGAAATGCCAGTATTATACTGCACAACCCAGTAATCATAAATTTTCACCTTCACCTAACCCTACTGCAGAGTGTTATTGTTGTACAAAGTGCTTAGAAATTAGAGAGATGGTCAGAGGACCCCTGTTTTATCTGCCTGAAAACTATACTGAGATTTAGTATTATCATTTATGTTTTCCACTGTGATGAGACAGGCAGGGACCCCTGTTTGCTACTAATCTAAAATCATAGAATCATAGAATCATAGAATAGTTAGGGTCAGAAAGGACCTCAAGATCATCTAGTTCCAACCCCCCTGCCATGGGCAGGGACACCTCACACTAAACCATCCCACACAAGGCTTCATCCAGCCTGGCCTTGAACACTGCCAGCGATGGAGCACTCACAACCTCCCTGGGCAACCGATTCCAGTGCCTCACCACCCTAACAGGAAAGAATTTCCTCCTTATGCTCGAAAATAAACTATTCTAAGCAAATAGAATGCATGGATTACTAGCGCCTCTCTGATTTAGAATAAAATAGGTAGTTGCTAGAGGGAAACTGTACCTTTAACTAACACCTCCAGTACATTGTTTTTAAGCGTGTTCACACTTGCAGCCGGACTCAGAACCAGGGGCTGTGGCACACTCAGATCAGGGATGTAAGCATACAAATTCCCAGGATTCATTTTTAGTTTGAATCGTCCACAGGCACATTAAAGTCAATTCAGGAAACACTATCGGACAGCAGAGCCAGGAAGGAGGAACTGGAATTGCTTATTCCAACAGCACCAAATTTTTAGATTTAGTTAGGCCATTTTTTTTCCCAACTGTATAAAGATCCAAATCCAAAGCTGCTAAAATACAATGGTCCTGATTAGCAAGTTCTGAAACCTGGAGTCTAAAGCCTTAAATGCAGACCTGCACATAACACATAAATGCCCCTTTGATTAGTTGTGCTTGGGTGTCACAAGTAACATGGCCCACATCAGGCCATGCCTTCCTTAGTCTTATGCGCTTGAAGCTTGGAAAGCTGTGGGAAATGCAAGGCCCTCAAAGTGCAAATGACTGAACCTAATGTAGTCAAAGGTAAGGCAGCAAAGGGCTTGAGCAAACATTTAACCTATGCAGGAAAAAGCCCTAGTAAATAAACTCTGCATTTAGGACTTCTGAACACTTATAAAGGGCCAAGAAGAGAATTATTCCATCTGACTCTGGGTTTATAGGGTTTGTTTGCAGTGACTGAGGAGCTCTGAAGAAGCATTACTACCAAAACAGGGCATCCAGGGAGCAATGCAGCAGGATGCCTGTGGACAGCAGACCCTTTGGCATTGGTGTGCAGCAGAGTGACAGGGTTAGTTAACAGAAAGTTAGGGTAAGAGTGTGTTCAAACTCATTAAGATAACTAAAGATCACCAGTGAGAAAAGTTAATTAAAGAAAGAGTGATTTTCAACTGCTTTGACCTCAAGTTGTTAATGAAGTGCAGGTCTTCTCACTAGGAAATGTGGTTGCTTGGTGGAAGCATGATAGTCTGTAACTGAACCTGCATAACATATACATCCTATTTATTTTCTTCTGGTTGAGGAAGCAATAAGGGAAATATGGGGCTTCTAATTTGAAGCAGCTTGTGACATATAGAAAGGAAACAGAAGTGGTTTTTCAGTCAGATCACCCACTACGTCCAAAATAACAATCCACCCTATCCACTCTGACAAAATAACACATAATAGAACTAAAAACTGTGCTGATAAAAATAGTCTGTTAAGCTTCTCATTCCTCTGAGGCCTGAAGTCTATTTTTAATGTTGAGAACTGAAGTTACATACTCCCCACCGAAGCCTGTCTTGGCTCATCCAATTGAGAGAAGCAGTCTGCAAAGCATTAATAATTCATCTGATTCAGTTTAGCTGGCATAATTCAGCAACCAAACTGCACCAAACTCTCCTGCAAGGAAAGAGAGAGGGGTTATTTCCGAAGGAGCTTTCCTCCTTCGCAGCAGGTTCTTTTTCTATTTACTTTCTTTCTCTTCCATGTATTTATTGGTGATATGAAGTCTTCACAGGCAGTCCAAGAGAAAAAAGGTCTCCATATAGGATCAGAGTAGGAAAAGCAGAGATATCAGTAAGACAGAATTTCCATTTCAACTATGATCCACCAGTCTGATTTATTTCTGGTGAAAAGCAGGTAATTCTGTGTTCCTTGATAGTCATTTTGAGAACTTACCCCTGGTATACAACAAGTAGCAAAGACCTTTGGCTGCCATCTCTCATTTTTCCATGCAGTCTTAAAGATGAACAAAACTTAATGCAACGCCATACAGAACATCCCACTATTTTTTCATATTGACATGAGCCATGGAGAGCTTTAAAAGCAAAGTCTGTTACTTTGCCACACCAGCACTTCATTAAACTAACTCCTACATTTATGTCCATTCATTTTACATTTAAAGTATTTTCTAGAAAATGGGAATGAATTAAACCATTGGCTGCCTCTAAGTTTATTCACTCAATCGATTGCTCTGGAGTGGGAGCAATTATTCCAAAAAGGTTCATTCTCAAGAGGGAACATGGAAAGTGCTAAATGTGTTCACACTGGTGAATAACATATAGCTGAAAGTGAGAAGAGATGCAACTATGAATGAATAAGTGTGAAAGTACACAGAGGACTGAGGTCTGCAACTGTAGCTTTTGATGACCACAACTCCACAAAGAGGAAGTTGAGAATGTTCTGAATCACAGATTTCTCTCTTCCGACTAAGCAGGTGAGGTCTAAAACCCAGCTTTATTTCTTGACAGACCTGCTCCTTCCTGTGCAATGACTTTGGCAGGGGAAGAGTTGCAGTTATTTGGTTTTACAGACAGTGCAGAGGAAACCAAAGACTTGCAACCTCACGCAGCTGTGGGTGCCCCCTTCTCATCTTTCCTGACCATATGGCTTCAAAGGGCATTTGCCACCTGTGATAACCTGTCCCTTCATTACCTCCCTTGGAGGATGTTGCTGCAAGTTTCTGACCAGGCTGTTGAAGATGGTGCAACTTATAGCACTCTCTGTACAGCTGTCAACACTACTTCATATGCTGAACAAAACTGGGACCAATGCAACCAACATGCCTAGGGAAGTCCCATCCCCACCACAGGCTCCTAAAGGAGAAGGGGCCAACATCTTCAAGACTCCTGCAGCTAGACATGAAGCAAGATTTACTGCCTAAAAGGATTTGTCCCAGCTTAGTAGCAATATTAGATTTCACAACATTTTGCAAGTAACAGAAGTCCTGTGAGACCCACAATTACCTTTTATATCATTGTTAAAAGTGTATATGTCAAAACCCAAGAAAGATGAATTAAAGTGCACGGTCATTAATCATCCCAGCACCTGGGGACTCAAAGCTCTACAAAAGGACACAATGTTTGATAATACAGCTCAAAGAGAAAGTACATGGTCTGAGACAGCCTGGGATTTCATCGAGAACAGCTACACCTCCAAACAAAAGGACCAGGAATTTATGCTTTCAGCTTTGTGTTTTTATATATATAAGCTATAACTTCACAAAAAATCTCCTTAAATTAGGCTGCTCTGGCATTAATTTCCTGGTGGTTTTTTATTTGCATGAAACAAGCCTAAAGTAATTTGTGTTCATTAAAAAAAAATCAAGACCTTTCACTATGTTGAACTTCACCCTCTCATGGAGCAGGTCATTTATTGAATTATTATTGAATTATCTTTCAGTAATTAAGTCTCTTCTATATAGCAGTTTTTCATTTGAGTAGGTCTTAAATTATTACAGAAAGAGAGAATTAGAGACCACTTTTAGAAAAGCCATTCTGTCTAGGAAAATAGAATATCATTTGTCCTTCCCAATATGTTATTCTGGCCCATAATACCACACAGACCTTAGGCACTACTGGATCAGACACAGAATTGCTTGGAAACATTTGCTCACCCACAGAGAGGAGACCACCTTCTCCTTTGAGAAAACTCAGTATTTAACCAGAGTGCTCACTTTCCCAGTTTTGTAACTGCTTGTGCCATGCTAACAGAAGGTGAGCAGCCAGATCTGTCAAAGCCACAAGAGCCACCACTTTAATATCTTGCAAGCAAATAAACCACAGGAAGGACTTGATTCAAAAAATAAGTATCAAATTGCCTAGATTAGCTCATTGAGAGGCACTTAAGTGCCTTGGAGCAAAACCAGAAGTTACACATAAGAAAAGCAGGACCAAGCTAATGTACTAGAGAAGTCCTGTAAGCTTTCTGGCAACAGATTTCCCCTTCGAAGTACAGCAAACATCAGTCCCCACCTTGGTATCCATCAATCTGAGCACTGGACCACGGATGGAGTCAGTCTTGTGATAAAAGCAAAATATGCTACGGTGCGAAGTAAAGAACCATAGTTTTCACTTTGAATTGAAACAGATTCTCTTTTGTAACAACTTTCCTTCTGCAGATGATGCAGCAATATTGAGCATTGCAGAGACACAGCAGGGAAAAGCAAGGAGAGCAGCAGCACTACCACCTCATTCCCAGGAGGCCTCAGTCTTTGGGAACTAAATCACAAACTGAAGGTCATTCTATGATTGCAGCTACCAACCATGATGGTCCCAGGGGAAGCAGTAGGAAGTGCTGTGGATATGCTCAGGGCTAAGAGCACAAACCTGTAATAACAAGTTCTAGATGCAGCCTCCCCATGGGACACACGCTCAGGTGCCTGTATCAGTACTTACTGGTTCCCCATCACTGGCAGTCCACAACTCAGCGTATTTCTCTTCTCATGGGGAACACTTTATCACACATTATCACTCTGTTTGGCTCCTGTGAGTACTAAATTAAGTAGTTACTAAATTAAGTAGTTACTAAATTAAGTAGTTACTAAATTAAGTAGTTACTAAATTAAGTAGTTACTAAATTAAGTAGTTACTAAATTAAGTAGTTACTAAATTAAGTAGTTACTAAATTAAGTAGTTACTAAATTAAGTAGTTACTAAATTAAGTAGTTACTAAATTAAGTAGTTACTAAATTAAGTAGTTACTAAATTAAGTAGTTACTAAATTAAGTAGTTACTAAATTAAGTAGTTACTAAATTAAGTAGTTACTAAATTAAGTAGTTACTAAATTAAGTAGTTACTAAATTAAGTAGTTACTAAATTAAGTAGTTACTAAATTAAGTAGTTACTAAATTAAGTAGTTACTAAATTAAGTAGTTACTAAATTAAGTAGTTACTAAATTAAGTAGTTACTAAATTAAGTAGTTACTAAATTAAGTAGTTACTAAATTAAGTAGTTACTAAATTAAGTAGTTACTAAATTAAGTAGTTACTAAATTAAGTAGTTACTAAATTAAGTAGTTACTAAATTAAGTAGTTACTAAATTAAGTAGTTACTAAATTAAGTAGTTACTAAATTAAGTAGTTACTAAATTAAGTAGTTACTAAATTAAGTAGTTACTAATCACGTAACTAATTGCAATGATAATTTCAGCTCTTCCTCATTGTTTGCTAGAAGATGGAGGTTTATTCACTGGACAAAGAAAAAGCAGTAGCAAAACAGAGTGATGAAATGGTATGACTATGTTAAAATAAAAAGAATCAAGGTAGCTTCCCTAGGGATAGCTGAAAACAGTACTCATTTCCTAGGTGGAATGCTGATGGTGTGTTTGACTCAAGAGAATCACGCTTTCCCTTTATCAAAAGTTTGCATGCACAGAGAATACCAAGCTCCTTTAGGAAGAACCTCTGTAAAACAAAGTAAATGAAGATAAAATCATGCCTTAATTTTTCTGCCACTTGTAAAGCAGTGATTTATCCCCATCTCCATGGGCTCCTCTGCAGGAGTCGCTGGCTAATCAGTCAGTTCCCAAAAAATTCTTTAGTAAGAATCCACAAGAACACGGGTTTTGTCAAAATAAACCTAATCATAATTCCTGTATCCTTACGCCAGATACACCATCCCTTTAAGACAGCTGCTTAATTCAGTGCGTACAACAACAGCTCCAAAACAAGGTGATGATGGTCATTTTAAAACACCTGAGAGCAAAATACTGTCTAAAATGCCAAAAGGACCATGTACTTCCTGTGACCTTTTTGGTGTTAGATGGTGATGAGAAACAAGAATACACTTAGGAGCCCTCCCAAAAATGGTACAACTGGGAGATGGTTGGCCTTCTTCAGTGTCACTCTCCAGACAGAAAGCATAACTCAGGTGAGCAGCCTTTAAGGTCTGTCTGCTCTTGCAGCTCTCCAGACATGCCTTTTAAGGAGTTTATTTTTTGTCACAATAAATTTCCATCAGGACAGGAAGTTCTAACAAGTGCTACACCAGGAGAAGGTCATTTTTATCTGATGGCTTCGACATATTTCATCTGGTAGTTTATTTTTGCATCTTGCATCAGCCTTTACATCTGCAAAACGCCATCACTGCTACATGGGAGCTCTCCACCAAGTAAAAGGAAATGACTTCTTCAGGTGGAAGGCAGCACAGAACTGCATCCATGTGTTCAAAAACTGATGCTTCCTATAGGACAATTTTCAAAGAGGAGGTTAAAATACCTCAATATTTCAGCTAAGAAACATATGCTTTAATTCGTGAATTCTGTGTCCCATTTATTTTAACAGACTGCAGTTCTTGGGTGGATCATTTATTCTTTATGGGTCTTCTTTCTTCTTAAAAGAGCAGTGGATGCTGGACTGCGGCAATGAGGCAAGCTGAGAAATGGTCATAGTAGAAATAAGTGGAGGGAAAACAAAAAACAACCCTCCCAAATGTCCAGCTGCACATGGAACCATGACAATGTTTTCATGTCCTCTGTCAGCAAGCCTAGGGGCTTGAGAATAAGCTTGAGTCATTCAGAGATGTGTAAATCATATAAGGGTGTAAGGGACTTCAAGTATCATCTGGCTCCAACCTCTCTAGGCACAGCATGACGTAGGCTTGATGTCCCACCACCCTGTCCACCCACATCTTAAAAGTGTCCATTGCTGGGAATCAAACCATTTCTCTAAAAAGGCATCCAATACATTTTGACTGATTTAGCCTCTTTTTCAAGAGAAAAAATTGTCCATGCAGACAGGAGTCTGATCATTTGTCTGAGGATTTCCAAGCCTTGAATAGTGCAAATCCCAGGGCTACAAACATCAAATCCTAGACAAATTGCCACTGAAAGGCCTCAGTTTATCTGGTAGCACAGGACATGTTTGTAAGATAAAGACGCCCTTGCAGTGACACCAAAAGCAGAGCCACACTCCTATAATCCAGTGCTAATTCAGTGGCCACATTCAGCCTCCCACAGGAACACCAGTGTCCAATGGTCATCAGTGTCTGGGTGCACAGGCTGCACCCTGTGCTGACCCCCAGGGGTTTTAGTGCATTGAGCAAGCAATGAACTCGCAGGATGCGAATGGTTTATTTTTTAAAAAGCAGATATTTAAACAGCTTTTATGTATTCCAAGGATTTAAAAGCTGGAATCCTTGGCTACATAAGACAAAGTTATGTAGCCAGAGCAGAAATATCATGCATGGAAAGAAGAATGTTTGGAGACTCCAGGAGCAGCTGTAGTTTTTTTACAGGAAAGCTCCCTGCAGGTCAGCCTGTCCCCTGGTACGCTCAAAACAAGAGATTAATAAGAAGACAGGCATGGTTTTCCTGCAAAGATACAGCCAGCTCTCATCAGATTTCATCTGATTAGGACAGAGAACCCAAATAAAGAAGTATAAATTGCAAAATGACCCAAACTGGATCTTTGAGATACATCACATACCTCATTGGCTTATCTGTTTGTTCCCTGCCCTCATCACTCTTACAGCAAACAGAAACAGATGTTTTGCACACTGGTACCAAAAAATAAGGTCTTATTTCTGTGTAGAATTCATTTATTAGGAAAAGGAATTCACAGCTAACACTTCGGGACTTATTTTGCTTTTATGCTCCTAACTCAGGCTTCCCGATTTTGCTTGTTTCTGCAATTTCGGTATACGAGGCCTGTATTAAGTTGCCTGTCATAAAGCTGGCATCATTTCCCTGCTATTTGATGCCAAAAGCTCTTGCTTTTTACATCATCTTCCACGACCTCAGGCACACAGCCCAGCAGCCACCTGCAGAGCTCTCCCCTCCTCCCCACAGTCTTCAATCTAAGCAGCAGTTACTCAAAGACTGAGCCACAATTCCCACGAGGCTCCGCAGCTCTCCTTCAATTTGACTGCATTTCTAGCCAAGCTTCTTCCCCGTTTTGTGATGTTATTCTAATCAGCAGAACCTCACCAGTGTCATGTAACTTCACAACTCCTGGACAAAGCTGTCTGGAGTCCTGCAGCTTATTTCCTTTGAGTCGTATGAATAAGTTACATCTCCCAGCACCAAAAGATTAAACTGACAAACAAGCTCCCCACCCAAAAGCATGGGGATTTTAAGAGCTCTTGCCATCACAGCAAGGTTTCCCAAGACAGGTAGGTTACACCACAGGTCTAAAATCTGCACTAAGTGAAGAGAGCCCCAGACCAGGCAGGTTGAACACTTGTTTCAATAGTCAATTGTTTCAGTTTTGAAGCACTGGAAAAGTCTACTTTACTATTCTCCTATTCTGCACACATTTCCCAGATGAAATAAAGGGAATATTTAATCCCTATTAAGGATATTCCTTGCTGACAGCTGGAGTTTTCAACTCATCCAGGGTCACACAGCAGCTCCCATCCACCACTGTGATAATATGGGTTGTGCCTAGTTTGCTTTGTCACTACTGGCCTCAAACACTGCATTGCACTGTATAGGGTGGCTTCCTCCCCTCCGATTTCCCCTCTAACCTGTGCTCTAGTTTTAATGTCTCCAGTCCCATTGATCACACCAACTCAGGAGAAGAATGTAAGGAAAGGTAAAATCAGCTTCATTATTATGATAACTAAACCCCAGTATTTTCTGAGGATGAAGAATTTTACGTTTATTTTATTTCTATTATCTTCATTTCCTGACCTAGTTGGTTGTTGGGGTTTTTTGGGTTGTTTTTTGTGTTTTTTTTTTTTGTTTGTTTTTGTTTTTTTTAAGTTGAAAGCTGCATCTATCACATTGCAAAAAGCCATTGTTACAGAAATCACCCATTGGATATGGTGCCCACGCAGAGCTGTGGATAGACAGATATGAGGGGTTTGTAACGTCTTTTTTAGTCACCTTAACAAGAAAATCAATTGCCAACTTCTGCTGCACCTCGACTGTTGCCACGCTCTCAGCAGTGATCCTGCCAGCTCTGTATGCAAACATGCCAAAGCATCAACCATAAAAAGGCTGTGCTTGTGAAGATTAAGCCAAACAAACCACTCCCACTGAAGACAGTCACATCATCCCTCCCCAGCTACCCCTGCCCACAGCAGCTCAACGCTAGGACATGCATTTGTCCACCTGCACCATGACCTGTTCAGAGTCAAATGTATAAGGAAGGTAACCTGGCAGGTCAAAACCAATAATAAACCAAATGTTGTTTCAGCTGTTTTGTGATCTAGGATGGCAGAGGCAGGGAGGAAGAGCAGAAAGCAGCTTCACCCCCATGCTGCACTCCTGTCTGTGTGCTGTGATGGGCAATGTGCAAGGCTCATTGCTCACAAGGCTCAAACAGGTACTGGCAGAAGATGTCAGGATCTGTTGAATCACGTATATTAGCTTAGAAGGAGAAAAAGCAGGCTGCTTCCACTTGAAATCGGGATTTTAAAATACAAAGGACTGATTGCAGCAACTGTAGTTTGACTAGGACACAAAATTATCAAGAAGGCAAGGTATTGCTTTAATGCCTTCCAGCACATGGAAATAGGGTTACACAGCCTGGCATAACCCTTCTGACTGAAAGGTCATGTCAAGACCATCACTTCCCACAGCCCTGAATAAGTGAATAAACATACTTATGAGCCAACTCATCACCAACTTCAACGTCTTTAGCTTTTCATGGACCTATGTGCCTGCACTGCAGTGCTGCCACACAACATTTCCTTCTGCAGTCCCCACAAGAGTTACACTGGTCAATAATTTCTGTGATCACTGCCCTTTCTGCACTCATTTTGCTGCGACAGAACAAAACACAAAGCCAGCCCACACAACAGCAAAATTGTTACCATCAGAGAAAAGCCTCCTGCCCTCATGCCATTCTGCCTCCGAAATTCCCCTCTGACAGCTAAGCACGTTCACCCAGAGTACACCAAGTCCATCAATGAACACTGATTCTCATTAATTTCTTTTTACTGAGAAATCAGTAAAATAATTCAGGCCATTTTTAGAGTCTTGCCTTCAATTTATTTGAGCAGCTATTGTACTTCTCTGGTTACCTGTGTCCTGTTTTTCATTTATTCACGTTTGTGGCTGATGTTTGTTGCCCCTCTCCCTCCTTTTCTTTTTAATTCAGTGGGCTTACTTCAGCCCCCATGACCCTGTGACACTGCAAGAAACTGCAGAGAGGACTGCAGCTGTGCTCACGACCATGATCAAATAAGCAAATCCACCACAGAGCCCTAATAACCATCATAATCCTGAAGCTTAGAAAATGCCCCTGCCTGTTCGTCAGACCTAAGCCTGACCTTCTCCATGCTGCACACCTCATTACAGGGATCAGAGCAAGCAGCTTTGAACTCCCTCAAAGTTGAAAGAGATGTGGCCATTTGGATAACCCCTGTATCTACTGTAAAGATGAGATCATGTTCAGTGAAAGAAACAGAGGGAAAAGTCAGTCCTCCTTCTGGCAACTGTGTCTTGCTAAACTGCTGAAGCAAGCTTGGAAGTGTGAGCTTAAGAAAGAGTTACCGTTTTAGACACAAACCATTCCTTTGTCCATCCTACGTGACACCTTCAACTAAAAAGGTGCGTATGAGCATACATCCTACTCTAATTGCTTCTTTGTCAACTCAGCTCCGTTGAAGCTATGAAAGTTTGTGCTGCCCATTACCTGAGTTATACATTTTTCCATTTGTTTCAGCCTCTTTTCTCAATAGAGGCTCATCTGGCTGCAGTATGCAAGCTGCTTGCCAAAGGCGCCAATAAACATTAAACAGCAGCAGCAAGCACATGTAGCTAGTCTGTCTGCAGAGGAAATGTGCCACAGAAGCATCATGGCAGCTAAGCAGTCCCAGACACATTTGCCTAAGCCTATATCTACTTAAATGGCACAATTGTAAAACTTGTCTGAACCACATTTATATAAAGGGCTTACGAGATGAACAGAAAATACAAGAATCACACTTTCTTCATTTCCATGGACACACAGGAAACCACAAGAACTGCAGAAACCTGTAATTCATCATGGTGACATTTACAAGCCCCTCACCAGCCATCCTGACAGCACTTAAGTGTCACTCAGCAAGTGCAGGGAGGTCTTTTAAACTTCATATTATGCAAAGTATATTTGCTTTCTTTCAACAGCCTGTTCAGTCTTCATTCATTCCCCTACTTATGATGCACAATATGGTTTTGGGGGTTGTTTTTTTTTTTTTTTTTTTGCTTTAAAAGTTTTCAAAGCAGACTTTTCTATTTCTCTACCCTTGCTAAGGCAAAATACTTAACCAGCTTGTAATGGAAGAATCCTTTCAAGGTCCAAAGAAATACAAGTATTTCTACGCTGACATGCAAGATGTCATCAGAAACAGAAACCAACAGTAAACACTGCTTTAAACATGCAATAGAATATATCAAAATATGTACGACATCAGCTAAAGGTACATTCTCTGCACAGATACTACTTGACAGCTTGTTAACCTGCAGAGAAGTAGCTTGTGCACCCAAAGGTGCTGTAACATCAGTAATGCAGGGGATGGTTTTCTTTCTCTTTGAATTGCACAAACCCAGTTAAGAAGGCATCACAACCATTTGAAGATACAAGGGGTTTTCTTCTAGGTTTGTTTTTAAAGTTATTTATTGTACCTTTCATGAAGGACCTGTAACTGACAATCAAAACTAGAAAAGGGCAGCTCCATGTGTATTAACTGGATCTCATTTAAGTTGTAATGTATGCCTCCAAGTACTAGATTTATTACCTTGTAGAGTAACCCTTGGAAAGCAAATTTATTGCAACATTAGCCACACTTATTCCCTTGCTGTGTGAATTCTCTGATCATCCTTTGCACTACAAACACTACTGCAGAGAGATAACACAGAGGATGATTGTGATGTTTGTTTCCTCATGGAATTTTTCATGGGCCATTTTCATTAGTTGGCCAATGGCTCACTTATACAGAATGAGAATTTTAAATTGGCCGAAGTCTCACACTTAATTTCAATTTCAGTTTAGCCCCCTTTCTGAACACCAGACACGCTCTTACATACTAGCCCACCAATCACGCAAATACACGTGATTATTTAGAGACAAGCTTTTTCTGATGCCAGAATAATATGTCAAGCACTGGAATTAAATTTCCATTTCCAATGTGTTTGGAAACTGAGCACATCTCCATTTCCACAGCTGAATATGAGTTAGGTCCATATAACTTTCATGAGTGTGTAGCCTTCTACTAACAGCCACAAAAAAATGACTCACTGCCTGCAAACTATGCAGCAGCTGTGTTAGCATTCTCTGTAATCTCAAACTTGCATTATCATATCCAACATAATATGCAGTATAAGAGGAATGTTTTTATTTAACCCAGAATGTTATATAACTTAACTGTCAGCAGCATCTTCTCAAAGCTTAGTTTCATGTCTTCATAGCTTTCAGCAGTGTTCAAGCCGTGAAAGTGTTTATTAAGCACACGCTATGAGCTATGTGATATTAAAGATTTAGCTATTCACTAACCCTCTCCCATTGCCCCTCTTTCAATACAGCTTCTCCTGATCAGCTTACGGAAGTGAATGTATACATGCGGATGGTCTGGGGAAGCTGCTGTTGTTGAGGGGTTGCAAAGAATGACCCACAATATCCCAAAAGCAGAGTCTGACTGCAGAGTGTGCAGGTACCTTTGATGTATCTTGTCTCCATTTGTGAATTTTCAAATTGTCCCATTTTCTGTAAAGTGACCTCTGTAAAGCTACAAGGGAGCATTTACGCAGCTGTCTCTTACAGCTTACTTACAAATTTTACTTTTTCCAATGCTTTGAGTTTAAGTTACTTGGAGTACCCCAGGTTACCACTATCATTTCAGAAGAGAAGCTCTTCAGGCAGACAAAGGAAAGCAGAGAGGCCACTGATGAATTATGTAGATTCAGCCATCCCCAGATACCATGACTTGCATTGCAGGAGAATACGGTGTTCTTACCAAAAGTATTAACTCTCTAGTAGTATAACAAAACAAAAGCAAACAATAGCCACATTCACATTAGTGTTTCTCTATATGAACAGCTCCTCAAAACACCAAGTTCACATGTCTGTTACTTTGAGGGTGCTTTACTTTTATATTTGAAAAAAAAAAAAAAGAAAACCAAAATCTTTGATAAAGATTACCTATGATATCCTTAACATTGTTTTCAGAACAAAACACAAAGCTATTTCCTATATGATGAAAATGTATTTTTCCTTGGTCCGACTTGCAGAGACTTTATCTGGATGATGTCTTACACCATCTACTCTGAGTTTGGTTTATTCGGCCATGATCATTGCTGTGGAGTTGCTTCTTAAGACAAATGTGGAAATTCACATGCAAATCCCCAATTTTAATTCAAATCCCCAGTTGTGAACCTATTCCCAGCATTTTCCTTGGGGTCACCTTCAACTGACATGAAAGCATTTTTCACACCTATATTGTGCAAAAGCCCTGAACACATGGAATCCTCTCCTTCAGACTGACACTTCATGAGGTTGCACCCAAGAGGTCAGAAAACTTTACAAAGTTTTATGAAGATTCTGTGGCTGATTTATCTGAGCCGGAAACAGAATCCACTTATGAAGTCCCGTACCTGTTCCCTCTGTGCTAGCACAAGATCAGTTACGTCTAGCCTATCACCACTAAATGTACGTCTAGCCTATCACCACTAAATGTCTGGCCATGCAAATCTCCAAAGGCAAGAGATCTCACAGCCAATTGCGATGCTTCACTACCCTGTTGACAGATATTCTCTCAAATCTGATCCAAATCTTCCCTTGCCTCAAATTAAACAATTATTGCCTTAGTCTCTCCCAAAAATCAGACTACTGCCATTGCTTATGGTGGTGGTTCATTGTGTGCTGTATTTGAATTCAAATCCAGCTGGTAAATGAAACCAACTGTCTTCAAACCCTAATCCTTCCCTCCTCTTACTATTGTCTCTAAGGAGAAAAATATTGCTGGAAGGTAGAAGTACTTATTCCTGAAGCACTCACCAGTTTAGCTAA
Source organism: Lathamus discolor (assembly GCF_037157495.1). NCBI lineage: Eukaryota > Metazoa > Chordata > Aves > Psittaciformes > Psittacidae > Lathamus > Lathamus discolor. Next base: position 7,235,467 of record NC_088894.1, on the reverse strand, counting down.
CGGCTGCAGTCCTGAGCTGAAACTAATCTGAGCTTTGCCTAAGGTTCAGTAAAATCCTTTTACTATCTGGAAATTACTCCTGCCAGTCTGTAGTTTGTGGCTGCAACCCAGCAAACTTGCTTATAACTCTTAAGTCTTGTTTCTACAGTATAAAACCCAAATTACAAGTGTCAGCATTTAACAGTACAACACTCTTGCTTCTAAGTACCAAAATACTATCAGACCTTTCGTATGAAAGGAAGCAAACCGTCAGGAATTACTGCAAGACAAGCAGATTTAACAGCTGCTGTGGAGAATAGCAGATAGTAAAAGACTAAATGAAAGAAGCAATTCACCCAGAGGATATTAAAGGTTGTAATGAAATATATAGGTAATTCAAGAAAATTTAGGTGAAGTTCCTACACACTATAATTTGAAAGCTGCAGTGGATAAAGGCAAGGAGTTCTCTCTAGACAATGTAAAAGTTTTATTGACATTTCTGTTCAAATAGTTGGTGGTAATATTTGGCAAATAAACCCACAGAACTCCGATATTCTGAGAGACAGAAGTTATTTGTGACTGACAAAAGGCACAAGATACCAGACCACATTACTTAGCAGCAGAGAGGCAGGCTACACCAGATGTTCCATGGCAGTGTATATTCTCAGTCTTTAATTAAAAGAAAGAAGAACAAAGTCCCAAGTCACAATCATTACAAAGCTTTGGAGGAAAAAAATTAAATGAAGTCTCTTATGATCCTCTATGAACTTAATTCAAGTGCCTCAATAGAATGGGCAGTTAACCATATAAGCAGAGAGCTCTTCACTGCTTAAATTAAATGTGACTTACCTAAGTCACAGTTTTCTTGGAAGCTTCAGGTATGCTCTCCTCAAGGGGGAAAACCCCAGACTACACCACTGCATGAAAGTTTAGTTGATGGAAAATTCAAGCTTTGGAGATAAAACTAGACAGATTCAACTTACTACAAGGAACAAAGACCTCGTGAAAAGGTATGCTATGCCTTGTGACGTTGAGTACAAGTTTTCTTTCTTCTTCCAAGGGAAGGATAACAGGAAGAAGCTTCATCATACAGCATCTCAAGAGAATTGCAGATTTATAATGCATACAAATGAACACTGAACAAGAATCACCTTCAGGAAAGAATAACACATGTCTACTTCCTCATCCTCTGATAAAGGAAGATAGAAGTAAGGATTGTGTCTTTCAGCATCAGGAGATGCTCTGATGATTAAGGGAGTGGAACATCTCCCTTATGAGGAGAGGCTGAGGGAGCTGGGTCTCTTTAGCTTGGAGAAGAGGAGACTGAGGGGTGACCTCATCAATGTTTACAAATATGTAAAGGGTGGGTGTCAGGATGATGGAGCTAGGCTTTTTTCAGTGATATCCAGTGATAGGACAAGGGGCAATGGGTGTAAACTGGAGCATAGGAAGTTCCACGTTAACATCAGGAAGAACTTCTTTACTGTAAGAGTGACAGAGCACTGGAACAGGTTGCCCAGGGGGGTTGTGGAGTCTCCTACACTGGAGATATTCAAGGCCCGCCTGGACAAGTTCCTGTGTGATGTACTGTAGGTTACCCTGCTCTTGCAGGGGGGTTGGACTAGATGATCTTCTGAGGTCCCTTCCAACCCTTGGGATTCTGTACTGAGCCTGCTTCTAAGTGAGCAGAGAAACTGAGCCAAATCCTGCCATCTGCAAATCACACCAGAAAGTTTGGAGAGGTTACCAAAATGTGACAGTGTTTTCATAGGAAATTGGGACAGTTTGGAAAACTTTGGGTTTCTCTTCTGGTAACAGACTTTAATTCTGATTGCGAACAGAAAACCTAAAGGATGCATTTCAGGAAGCGCAAACCTGAAATGAGACACAGGTCATGATACCCACTGCAAACCAATTGCATTGACTGAAAAGACTTTCCAGGCTGCTCCCAAGACTCTAAGTCCAGGGGTCCCAGCTCCCACATGGCCTCTCCTGGCTGCATGCCCCCAGGAGCACCCCTGGAACAGGACAACAGCTCCTGGGACTGGGCTGCACTGCAGGAAGCTGTAAAGATTTTTGTCTCAAAGCCCAAAAGAGGGAATGGCCAAGCTTGCAGCTTCACCTCCCAGGCTAGTTTGTGTGCATATGCATACAACTGCTCAGATGGGAATTAAGGGAGACATTAAGGCTGGGGACTGCTGAGCCAATGTAGGTGAAGTAAGAAGAGGTTTAACTTGTCTGTCCCTTTAAGTTAAACTCCAGATCCTGTCAGGGATTCAAAACACTTTCAGTTAGGTGTTTTTCCACATGACTTGCAGCCCTAGGGTTAGCATAGAAACAACTGCAAGAAGGAAGAAATGCTTTCACTGGCCTGTTGGAGAAAGCATAGCTAAGAGTTAGACACTCTCCTGTTTGAAGATGCTTTGTTTCATGAGCTGCTCAAGGAACCTGGAGAAATTCCCAAATTCTTGTGACTTTCTTCAAGGGGAAATTTTGAAATCCTAATCAAGAAACGCCCTTTAGCTCCCCTTTGCCTCTCCGGCACATTTACTTTTCTCCTTCTGTTGCAAAACATGCATGTCTCTTTCATCCAAAAATCAAGAAATGAACAAAATCACTCAGTGAAAAAACCACAGAGGTGAAGATTCTTCACCTTGGGCAAAAGCAAGAACCACCATCAGTGATAGGACCTTTCATGAAGGTGTTTTACATGGTACTCTGCCTGCACGTTTCCTGCTCATAGCTGTATTGCATTGTTTGATCCCCTGGCATAAGAGAAGACTATATGAAAGATTACAAAGCAGCTGAACAATAAGAGATGACCCAGCCTTAATCCTACCTCTGTATTTTCATCCCATTGTATCCACTGACCACTTTCTCCACATGGAAAGAGATCTCTGCCTCTTTCTGGCTAAATACACCATTAAGGATTGTTCTCAAGGAGCATTGTGCATGACTCCTAGGACTGCAAATAAAATAAAATGGACTTTTAAGCCCGGGTGGTAGACCCAGCTCTTTTCCCCTTTAGCACTCCCAGTACAGACATTACACACTCTCAGTTATGCAAGACAGTAATAACTGCCCAAAATAACTGCAGTCTGGCCAGACTTGATCACATCTTTATTCTGCTCCTTATCTTGTATTATTGGCATACCACCTGCCTGCATGAGTGAATTCCTGCTTCATTAAGTACTAATTACAGTTTTGCCTCATGCTATAAGGAGTGTTGTGAACTGTGCATTAATGTCTGCAAAGTGCTTGGAAATACTAAAACGGAGGTGCAACTTAGTAGATGGTTTATAATAAACTCTCCAGCCATATGTATAGCACAAGGGCTGGACACTGGATCAACTAACATTAAAACTTTGGTAACAGCAGCAAGGAAAATTGAGTAACTTCAGTTTTAAGTGGGAATTTGCTTGTGAATTCAAATTTTTAATTACAGCCAAACTGTACTTTGAATTACTACCTGTCGCCAAACAGAGTGAAGAACATTTGAAATGCTCTCTCCTAGAACAGGGATGCATGCAAACACATCAAAGAAACAACTGTAAAACTAATATGCAATCTAAACATCTCAAACCTGCCAGCTTGTCTTAAATCATTTGTTTTCAACCAGCTATCTCTGTTCATTACAAATCCCTTCTCCTGCCAGAATCTTTTCTGTTTTTAACATAAAGCAGGCAGCAATACTAAATAGCATTTGTGCAACTAACACTTTAGTGGTCATTTTACCTCTGACTGAACCACAGAGGTTGTTATTGCTGCAGGGTAAATCTGCACAAAGTGGTCACTGAACAGTTTAAGCTTCAGGGTAAGATCCATTTCACTCCAGTGACATTAAACTACATTTGAACTTCTGAAAATCTAATTTTCTCTTTTGGATCAATATAATCAATACAGGTGTTAGGGGAAAAACAATTACATTTGCTGTACTTCTGCATTTCATGATAACACATACCGACTCTGTTTGCTGGCCTAGAAAAAACTCTGCTTTTCCAATGAATCAAAAGGAAACACTGATCATATACTACTCTGAGGAGAAAAACAATGGACAGAACCTTTGCAGGTGTTAGAACCTGCAATTATTTCGTCTGGTGACCAAAATCACTCTACTCTCACCTTAAGATTCAGAAGGAGTCAAATGCTCCATCCCCCCCATCCCATCTTCTGTATTGGACAATTTTCTGGGGTATTAAAACAAGAAGTATTGTTGGTACCAGAGCTGTCTGTGACAGCAACCTGTGGATCAACTGGAAGGTCTCTAACTATAATATTTTCCTATAAACCTAGCAACAGTGGATTTATTGAGACAACTGTCAGCTTCTCAGTGGAGAAATTATATCTTCTTAAACATTTGTGCAGTATGTAGTAAAACACAACCTTGATCCAAATATAAGAAGTGTTTAGGTAGGAGATGAAAGGGGTGGTTTCTTGAATTAGAAATAATATCCTAGCCAGGAGATATTCATGAAGGTGGAATCTTAATATTTACTTAGGCTTTCAGCAGCACCCATGTGCACTGCAATTTGTTAACTTTTCAAATATTGCACAGTGTACCTGGATACTAATACATTACCCACAAGAAGTTTACATATATATATGTGTGTATATATATATATATATATATATATATATCAGAGCAGTATCTATTTTAAAAATAGATCTGGGCTTCATTCTTTTCCACCTAAAGTCAAGGATAAAATATTTATTTCCATATTAAAAGGCAGGATTTTTTTTTCCTTATACGAGAGCTCTAGGAAAAGGAAAGAGTTATCACAGACCTCAGTTGCTGCCCTAAACAAGCCCAGAAACAGGAAGGTCTGTTGGCAGCACCTGAAAAGGCTGTGTGGATATTGTGGATTCCTGTTTCAATGATAGCCTTGTATCCCTCTGTTCCTAAAGCAGGAACTGGAGCACTGTTAGCCACAGAGGTCTCCAAGTGGTCTGCTGAAATGTTAGGACCCACTGGCACTGTTCCCAAAAATGGAAAGGTCCAGCCAAGGCAGCCAATTCTATCAAACACCGATAAGTACCTGAGAAACCCTCCGTGAGCCAAAATCAAATGGAGACAGCTCTAGTGCATGCATAAAAACACTACACCATTAAGTAGTCTGTTGGCACCTTTTATCTGAATGAGTAAACAGACATGGTGGATTGCTCCAGTTTTCAATTGTTAATAGCATCCAAGACTGTTTTCACTGTTTTACACCACACACAATAGCTCCTATGTATTTCACATGTTTGTTCTGCACTGTCTAGAAAGACCTGAGGAGATGTAACTCTGCAAACAAATTATGGTACGGCGCAAAAAAGTTTGCCAGTAAACCTTTTCCCTGCTCACTGCATGTAAATCGTTTCTATTTTAATAATTTCAGTTCTGAACACTTGAATCTAGCTGAGGATTCCGTAAGAAAAAATAATCAGACATTATTTACACAACAAAAATTGCACATTTTAGTGCAGTATCAGTCCCAAAAACATGCCCCGGGTAAGTGCAGTGAAAGGGAATGCAAAAGTGTAAAATGTGTTAAGTACCACAGATCTGAAAGTCTTTCAAATGGAAGCACAGGTCTGGCATGTTGCCTTAGAAAAGAAAAGGTGTTGCAGGAAGCAACACATAGCCCTGTCTTCCAAGGCACAGTTCTCATCAATAATGAATACCTCCTAGCATTCAATTGGCTTTCTTCACTGTTTAAAGTCTGATACAGCTTGCTCATTTTCAGTAGGTATTTTTCCCCTTGAGGGGCCCCAATACTTTGTTGTCACAGCTCGGCTCCTAGAACTTCTCTGCTGGCACTTGGCCCAGACAAGTTGTTACTGAACACACACCTTTAATATTCCTGAACAAGACACGGGATCGGACAATTCCGATAGAGAACAAGAGTTGGACAATCCAAGGAACGCTGACTGCTCCCTGCATTCCCAACACTTAAAATGGTAGCCTGAATCTTCACAGGCCTCCAGTTGAACTTGGTGCAGGAATAATTTCAAGGAAAAAATTCTCACTCCTCTTTGGCAGAGAGGCTGTGACACCTACAGTCTTGAAGCTAAGCATTTCAGTGTTGCAAAAATCTGCCAGGCATCAGTCCGGATATGTCAATGATAACGCATTTGAGTTAATCTGGGTTGCTGAAACTTACTAACTCATAGGCTACACTTATACCTAGCCACCTGATATGCCTCTGGTCTCGTTTCAGAAACTTTGTTTAGGTTAAGCAGCTTATTTCTCCATGTTTTTAATCCATTCATGAAGTTACACAAAGTAGAATCTCTATCATCTTGCTCAGCTGCATGTGTTGCAGTGAGGTGTAAAGCACCAAATTGATGGATCTCATCACTAGTTTCCAGATAAGCAATTTCTCCTCATCAAATTTGTCTACACCAGAAAAGCCTGCCAAACCAAAAAACATATGGTTTTCCTTAGCACACTTGGAGACCCTATTGCTTCCAAGCACAAGAGCACTCCAAACAACATATGGATATGGAATAGATACACTTTCTAGCTGGCCATAATACCAGTTTAGCATGCATGAGTAAGTAGACTCCATACAGTTTTATCAGACCTGTCTCAGAATATTTTCCCATTATTGCCCAGCTGTGAATTTCCAGAGTCCCCTGGATCTTTTGCAAAGCCAAGATTTAAGTGTCATTGTGACTAAAGTGAACAGAGCTAGAAGAGGCAGGCGATAAACAGCAGTCTGAGTCAGGCAAAGGTGCTAAGTAATAATAGGACAGATAACAACACTTTCCTCTGCTAAAAATGCATCACCACACAGTTTGTTTTTTCTGTCTCATCCTATTCTCTCCCCCCTTCATTATGCCTTACTTGGGAAAATAAAAATGCCAGTGTTATCTGAGCTGAACCTGCCCAAAGCCTCTGAGCATTTAAAAAAAAAATCACACAACAGTTGCTGTTGGAAGGGACATTTGGACACACTCTAGTCCAAGGCCTCAACTACAGAGAGTTGCTCAGGACCTTGTCCAGTTGGGTTTTCGGTATCTCCCAGGATGGAGAATCCAATCCAGTGTATGACACTTTTCTTACATTCAAATCATTCCTGTATTTCAGTCTGGGCCCATTAATTGCCTCTTGTTCTCACACTTGATAGAGCTGAGGGGAGTACTACTTCTTTACTCCTACTCCTCACACACAATCTCCAATCTAAAGAGATCCTCCCCTCAGAAGACAGAGTCCAAATGTATATATTGGACGATGCCTTATGTTATGTGTACCTTTTGATTATGCAGTAGAAACAGAATTCAACTTGTACATCTGACCACATGCTGTGAAGTTCTACAAGACAAATGGACAGAACACTGTTGACAAACATAAAGGAACAAACCTTATTCATCTGTAGTAATTTGAAGGATGGACCTATTCTACAAGCTACGGATTCGCAGGGCAGCAGACACTGACTGCAGTTTTTAGTTCATGAACTGTTAATTATACATTACACTTTCCACGAGATGAGCATTTCTGATGAACAGATTGTCTTTAGGCCATTGACTGAAGACAGCAAAAAGGTACAGACTGGCTGAAAATATTATCTAATAATTCTGAAGACAAATATGATTTTTACTCACAAATAATAGCACAGTCCATATTACAACAACCAGAGTTATAATTATAATTAATCAGTTTCCTCTTTAAGAAGCTATTATGCAGGAGAACCACACTAATATCCTTGGGACTTAGATGAGAGTAGGACCTAGTCTACAACTTGCTTTTTAAGGAAAGGACTGACTTGGAATTTGATGTTTTTCCATAAATTCTATTTGGGGACACAGAAGGTAGGTGAACAAATGGTAAGCTGTGTTGCCAACCACAAATTCACTCAAGAAGAATGGGAAGAGATTCAAAGGGTATTTCAATAAATGGTTGAGAGTCCTGCACAACCCAATGGCAGAGGCAGTATTAAAAGCGCTTTGTCTCTCCTATGTGAAGCATTCATTCTCAACACTAACAATTTGCAGAATAGGGATTAAGCTGGCCAAGGAAAGATTAGGAACTGTCATTCATATGACAACATTCACCTCTTTGAAAAATTGCTTTAAAAGAAACTAAGAACTGTATTAGGTTTACAAAATCTACCTTCTGGGGAGCACAGGCTGGGACCATGGCCATTACCCAACTGTCAAAGACTAGATCCAGAAAGAGATTTCTCCAAAACAAGTCTAAGAAATACTTAATCTGCATTTTTATCTTTTAACCTAAAATTAGAAAAGGTTCAGACTGTAAAAATCTTGTAACCAGTCATTTGCAATGCCACTGATGAAACTCGGAACAAATTCCAGACCACTGCACCATGAATTCTAATGGAGAAACACTAAATTCTTTCCAGGCCAGCAAAGGAAACAAAAAGTTAATTTGTTATGCTTTTATATTCACCTTAAAAACTAACAGCCAGCATGCTAAGCTTCTAGCCAAATTCCACCTGACATTCATCATTTGTCTTGTGAACTGTATTTACAGCTTGGAGCCACACAGTGGGACATTCAGAATTACACAACGGCAGCATTGCAGGGTGTTTTAGCACAGAATTGCATCCCTGAAATCCTTGGCTGCTCTGCACTGAATATGCTAGAGAAACTATTCTCTGCCACACAGCAGGAACTTGCAGTATACGGTATGCTGCCGTGTTTTTAATATACCTTAATGATTTCATGTCATAGCACTGTCAAGGTTAAGCTTGTACAAACAGCAGGAAGGACTGAGGATGCTAAAGTAATGGGAGACTTTGAAACCAATGACAGAACCCGAAGTAAATGGGTTAAGAGTGAAAACACAAATGCTACTGTGAAGAGCTCATGCCCTGAAACGGAGCATTCTTCTCTGCTTGTAGATACACTTGATACTGAAGACGAACTTCTACTCACATTATTGGTTTTGAGGTTTGCAAGTGTTTTAGCTAGAATTCCCTGTGGTAACACTTTCATCTCTTCAGTGCTACTACATTCCCAGAATCAAGTCAAATTCAATAACATGGTGCAACTTGCAAATGGGATATTTGTTTCTAACACATTTCTGAATGATTTTCATTATTACTATTGAAGATGTGAGGGTCAGAAAGCCTCTATACTGAACACTTAGGGGGTTTTCTACAAAGCTGTAAGAAATTTTGTAAGAGGATGGTAACTTTATGCTGCCAATCTGACCACAGATCTCAGGTCTGTATCAGCACACAATAAGCATGCAACCACATCAGCTTTTTGAAGAAGGATGGAAGGGAGAAATATGACTGCTGGCCAGGGTCAAATTCAGCCTTTGTGTTATCTAACCTGCAGGCATCAGAGTTACTGGAGGAGTTAATATGCAGTTCCAGTAACTGCTAAGCAAGCCTATATAATCAAGAGAGCCATTTAACTTGTTGAAAGTGAGGAACATTCCACACCAAAGTACTGCCTTTCATTTATGCCCAAAGAAATCCTTCTAATAGCTTCTAATAGCAACGTTTAAAAGACTTTTCTCCAGACCCCATTGTACCACATTTGTTCTTTTCTTCCTCTTGCAAAGCCCACTACTGAGAGACCAAAGCTGTAATTTCTTCTGCTTGTAAGTGCTCCACAGGTTCAGCTGACATTTAGAAAAGACATTCTTTTCCATCGCTGTCTCCTTTAAAGCAGCTGCTTTTTTAGAGCACACCCCGAGATCCAAGACTTCCAGGTACCATGGGAGAATGACAGGCAGACATATCCTGCAGCATCAAAGACCACACAGGATCTCCAAAACATTGCCTTGCTTAGCAGGGTGGTGGCAAGTACACAAGAAAGTCATTATTAGATGTGCAAAGAGTACACCGAGCCTCTAACATGCAATTCTGTCACTGATTGCCCCACTCTTGCCTTGGCCAGCACTGCACTATTCAGCAGCACCTGGAGCCCGACTCTCCCGTCTAATGTTTGTTATTAGCCCTGTGTGGAGCCTTGGGCAAATCACAGGGACCAGCTATTACAAATGCCCCCCTCGCACATCAGCCTGGCTTGTGCATTCACTCGAGACAGCCTGTAATTTCTTTGAATTGCAAAAGATGTTATTTACAAGCCAGTCAAGCTCTTCATTAGAGCAAAGCATTTACTGTTCACCATGTATGTACAGGTCTATACAAGATAAGGCAACTAAAAGGGGCTTTTACAGTATTAGGGGCTCTACCCCCACATGCTCACAAACGGGGAGCACAGTCACCGTGGAGGAACACAGCTTGCTCAGGACAATAACCATGAGTCTGCTCAGGAGAAGCCCAAGGGAACTACCATGACAGAGACTTGAGCACTGCTTAGCTGATCCCATCGAATGACCTGCCAACTAGGGCCCAGACTGCACGGGAGGGCGGAAACTCCATCATCCCCCATGGATGTGATCCTGCATTTAACACCTTTATGACCCTGGATGTGTAAGTCAGCCACACACATCTTAACAGGTTTTTTTATACAGTAATTCCAATTTGGATGGAGCCTTTCATTTACTTTGTTTTTTCTCTGTAAGTCAGGCAGTAAGTAGCCTTCTCTCTTGAATTTACCTCCCAAAATCTGTACATCAATGTCTCTCAGTTTACCAGACTGAGAATTTCTGATTTCCTTTTTGCTAATATATTTAAGACCTTTGTTTAATTAAATAACATAGAAGTCCACAGGATCCACAAATTAAAACATCATCCTACAATTACATAATGGAATAATAATTTAAATTCTTTCAAATAATTCATTAGTGACTGTAGTGACAGGACAAGGGGTAACTGGTTCAAACTTAAACATAGGATTGGATATAAGGAAGAAGTTCTCTACTGCAAGGGTGGTGAGGCACTGGAATGGGTTGCCCAGGGAAGTTGTGAATGCTCCATCCCTGGCGGTGTTCAAGGCCAGGTTGGACAGAGCCTTGGGTGGGATGGTTCAGTGTGAGGCGTCCCTGCCCATGGCAGGTGGGTTGGAACTGGATGATCTTAAGGTCCTTTCCAACCGTAACTGTTCTGTGATTCTATGAAAAGCACTAATTGCTGAGCCTGACTCCACAGGCGTCAGCAGAGCCTGGCACGGGGAGGTGAGGTGACTAGAAAGCAAGAACTCCAATTTTACAGAGCAAAGAAAGAAGGTGCCAGAAGCTAAATCAAAGGCTCCAACCGTACCAGCTCTGAAGTACCAGAGCTCTTCCTGCACGTAACATCAACCACAATTTGCAGTTCCAAGGTTTTACAAGGTCAGAGCACTGGATCTCCCCACTCAAGTTGGCTGCCTTCTAATAGGGTGTGCTTGTGGAGTAACTTGCTGGCAAATAACAAGCAAACAGCTCCTCTTCTCCTGCAGGTACTTCATAAGCTATGGGCACACCGGTGGTGTCCTCCCTTGGACTCTGCCTGTGTTATCACACTCTTAACTCACAAGTAGGAAAGACAGCAACCAGCTGTAAATGCTCAAGGGTTTCATTCCCCTCTATTTACTCCTTAATGCTGATTTGCAATTAAATGTTCTTAAAGCAGCACTGTGAACAACAATGTGAACATTTCTGCAAGCTCCACAATAAGCCTTGTTTTCAATCACTTCCTCCAACAGAACAAACTATTTTTACAACCTGACATTCAAAGTCAACAGGCAACAAGACTAAGATAAACCAGTGCATCTTGAGGGTGATATGTGGGAGAGAGATGTGCTAAGTGGATGGGCTGGGATTTTTTAGAGACCTGCTGAGCCACTGACCAAGAGCACAAAGAAATTGGAATTGAGGGAGTTGCTGTTCACTCAGCTGTGGAGTGGTAGCCCATGTGCTTTGGGGATCCAGAGACATAACACACAGGCTGTACTATAGCAGCAGGGGTATAAAGAGCTTTCAAAGTAAAACAGTTTCCTCAATGGTTATAGGATGATCTCCTCTGCATTACTATGACAACTTAATGACACTACTGCGTTGCAGGCTGATACTGTCCAGATCATTTGAGATTCAGAAGAAAATTTTTCCATTATCTCAGACAGTTTAAAGAGCAAATTTCCCCACACACACACTTATGATCAGGAGACAGAAATGCAGCTGTAGGCTGATCTTTCAGTTCTTTCAGTTATTCCAAACACCATTAACTCATCATCTTCCTTTCAAAGTTCACTACAGCCAATAGTTTCATTCCTGAGATTTCCCACACTCTTCAGACCATGGCACTGCCCAGGTGCACAGAAAGGGAGGAACGGATAAAACAACAAAACTAACCAACCTTCTCCACATTCTGTCATGGTGAAAGTTTTCACCTGCAAGTCTCCTCCTCAGAAAACCCTAGCTTAGACAGGAAACCCTTCTCCCATTAAAGATCTTTCTTATTCAAAGATGGGCACTTTATATACTATAAGACATAGAAATTTGTTTGTATATGAACTTAAGCTTTAAGTCCACAGTTATAACTACAGTCAAGCAGTATATTCAATGACACAGATACTACTGATACTTTACCACAGCTCTTATATTAGCAGGACCAAACATCACCTTAATAGCACAGGTTGTATTTAGCACATGCTATCAGTTCAATGCATGCTCTCCCTTTAAGAACACAGTTCCAGAAAGGCAGTTACAATACTTCTATTTCTGTTTCAATCAGATACTGACACCACAGTCATGTACAGTATTTGAGGCCTCTGCATAAAACCAAACATCAACAACAGGCAGCGATTTAAAACATACTGCCATTATGTTCTGCTAGATGAAGGGCCTTAAAGGTCTTACAATTGGATCCCAAACTTGCTGCAGTCATCTGCAGAACATGTGAATTTAAGACTTTATTTTGGACTCGGCTTTAACCATAGCTGATCCTGCTACGGTTTTTATAGAGAAAGCATGGAAAGTTAATTTAGCATAGAGTGGGTTATAGCAAAACACCAGGCAAGCTCCAACATTACCCCTTAAAGGACATTCTCATGACATTAACAAAAGAAAAAACTACTACAACAACAAAACCCAGACTAATGAGAATCTGGACCATCTTCATTTATACTGTAACTTGACATCTGTTCATTAGATGTTATTAAGCTAATAAATTCAGTACAAAAAGGTGCTCTTGAGAATGCTTAAGCAGCTTCTCAATTTTATTAGAGAGTTTGAGGATGAAAGTTCTTGTCGTGAAACCCACACCAAGAGAGGCATTCACAAACATTATTTTAAGAAATAGTGTAATACAGAGTCACCTCATCCAAAGCTCACGACCTATTAGTCACCATCATTCCAACAGCCCCATATGTATGAGATCTTATTCTAACACTGGTTTAGTGCAGCTTTAAGTCTTTACACAATTAATTCCCTACAAAGAAATTACAAAAAGCATTAACAATGGCAACATTAATTAGTAATAAATACAATTGAATCAAACTAACCAACTCAGTAGAACTTCTAGTGCTCACAGCATGCTAATATGCTGCTAATTAAGACCATCAACATTCCTTTTAATTACTATATTGGCTTGCTTAAGATTTGATTCATATTTTACCAGCTCTCCAGTTCAGAACATGTGCCATCAAAGACTACACAGAAAGAAAAATAAAGCAATTCCATTCAACACTTGTGGAAATAAATTCAGCATTTTAGCTTCCTGCTCCTTCTGCTTTCCACATTAGGATATGAATGTGAGAGAAAGACAAAGGAAAACGTATGTGAATGCATGCACACATTCACTTACACAGCTACATATTTTGGGGGAGGTTAGAAAAGGAAGTTCTGGGAAGTCTGATCTGCCTGCAGATGCTGGCTGAAGCTCACCTCCAAGATGCGAGGTCCTGGTTCAGACCTCATTCCTGCTCAATGGTGCTTATCTTTTGGGATGCATACTTATGAGGAAATTAAACTCTCCTCTGTGAGCATCATCATTTCAAATGCTTCCCAGCCACACAACCCTGCCATCAACACCACAACACTGCAGGCATTTTACAGCTATTTCTCTTGCTTGCAGTCCAAATATCCATGAACACTGGTGCCTTCTTCTCTAGGTGAGACACAGGAAGAAAAGTGATGACAGTAACACTGCAAAGATCACATTAGGACCTACTCTAAAGTTTCTCCTAACTTGGAATAGTATCTGGTTTGCACCAACGCAGAGATTACCTAACAAAGAAGTCAGAAAAACAGTGCTAATTAAAATCATATTCTTACCTCCTTGTATGTTGAGTTTCACAATACTCAGCTTACAAAACATGCTTGTATCTTAACCATCCTTTCCCGGCTAGTTATGTTGCAGCTACATTATATTACAGCTTTTCTGTAAAGCGAATGCCAGTTCCTGCTCATCAGGAATGCTAGCACTTTCCAGCAGTGTGTGACCCTAAAAGGGACAGCCTGACTATATTAACAGGAGTGAAGTACCACATGACAGATCCTTTTTGGGGTTTTTTTAGTTGTCATTTGAAACACTTATATTTAAAGTGTATAAAGAAGTTTGGCCAAACTGGCTTCTCAATCTGGTTTTAAAGAATCTTAGCATTAGAGATAAAATAATGGTACTGGAATAGTGGAGAGGATCCTTTAATAGAAGAAACTCATTTGTGCTCAGCAGTGGACAAGGACAATAACCGTTCTGATGTATCTGCAGCCTGAGAGAGTCATGTAAAGGAGATATAGTGACTACATGTACATCAGAACCAGAAGAACTCTGGGTTCCTCCACAATCTGGTGCCTCTGAAGCCAGAGGCTGCAATTCAACCAGCAGTAAACAGAGCTTTTGTCTTCCAGAATTTGAGAACTATATATATTGAGAACAAATCCTCAGAGGACTGGACTGCTTCAGTGGTCACAAGATTTGTGTCTCATCAAGTGTGAAGTTAAAGAATAAATCAGCAAATCACCAGTTCAGATATGTATCTCTAAAAGCAAAATGAGAACTATTTCTACTATCCTACAGCATTTTTTCAACCACCAAAAAGCCACTTAGTGGATCCTCCCATCTGCTTTCTTCCCTGCTTGGATTGCTTCAAGTCTAACAGAGCTTCTAAGCAAGCTGTGTGCTTAACAGCAAATACCCTGAAGAGCTGTCAAACTATGATTCAGAAATTGTCAAGTATAGCCTCAAGAGAATTTACCTTGAGGCAGAAGGGGAGATAAGAAATAAAACTATCTCCATTCTTTTCTTGCTAGACATATTTTGAAGTATTAGAAAAATATCTAAGGGTTTCACATATATTAAAACTGAAGAAAGGCCTTTAAACAGGAGAGAAACTTCAGTTTCAGACAGATACATAGTTTACTAATCCTTCATTCACCCTCTCACTCCCACTGTAGTTCCATTTCTACAATATTAGTTTCCTTTAAGACTGAACATTATCAGGAACAAGAGGTTTCAAGTGGATGTAAGAGTTGCATCTGAGAACTTGTGGTAATACTGAGATTGTAATCAGTCCTTCCTATGGACCAAATTGAGCCACACAATCATCAATTTACTCTCATCAGCCAGTGACCTCGTGCTGTTACAGAAAGTGCAAGCAGCTCACAGTAACTAAGTCACTCTTCAGTGGGGAGAGAGAGGGGAAACATTCATCTGACATGGATCTCATAAGAATCCACATCCATGTGAGCTAACCAGGTCTTTGCCATTTGCAGCAGCTGGCTTAGAAACATGGGATTCCTGTTGTTAACCTGTCTTGGTAATGATAACAGTTCATTTCCCCCAGCAACAAGGCAAAAGGGGAGTGAATTGCTATATGCACGCCTGCCTAAGTTCTTTGCACAATCAGACTTCTTTTAACCAGGCAAGAAGCACAACTGTACCACGCAGCACCCCTTCCCAAAGGGTTTCTTACCAGGGCACATTCCCAGGGAAAGGGGTTTTCTCCAAGAAGAGAAGTTCCCTAGAATCTGACCCCCTTTATCTCCTCAAAAGAAACCAACAGCAAAAATTCCTCAGTAATTACATTTTTTCCAGGGGACTTTAGCCAGTGATGGAGACATCTGAGGAGTGTAATCCCTCCCAGGGCAGTATTCCTTGAAGGGCTGAAATCCAGACGAGAATGTGCCTGGGATGGAAAAGTAAGGGAGGGAGGGGGGGAAAGGATAGAAATAGAGGCATTAAGAAGGACAACCGTTCTGTTGGTAGACAGACTCATGGTGAAAGGGGATTATGATGATTAAAGCAACTTTAAAAAAAGCCTCTTTAAAAAGGAGAAAAAACTCCCCACATTACAAGAAACAGAACAAACAAAGCTGTCCTGGCAGAAAATGCTGCACCTCCACTGGGCCCCTCACATGGAAAATCCCTCAGAAATCCCAGTCCTTTGTTTGGATTTCATGTTAGCTGTCAAGTGAGGGAAAGTGCTCTGCACATCTTTGTGGTTTGCCCATATTTCCCTTTTATCTCGGGGAGTTTCACATTCATTTTAAGTTTTGGGTGCAAAAAAAGCACAGTCTGGCTTATGTCTCAAAGGCTTTGCCAAGCAGGCGGTAAGTCTCGTACACTGACACCAGCAACTGATCCTCACTGTATTAGGCAAAGAAACATCTGGCAGATCAAGTTTTTCACTACATAGAGCAGCAGGTAGAGATGCATGTGCCCTGCAAAAGACAAGGGCCAGAAAACATTGTTCAGGTCACTAAGACATCTTTTCAAGAACTCTTACAATTTTCTGGTAAATTAAGCTAATAAATCTACTCAATTTACACAGAGACCCAAGACTGCTCTCCTAATGGAGAGGTTTTCTCTGCCTTCTCCAAGCTGTGTGAAATGCCAGCTCCAGCCTCCAACAGGCTTGACAATGACCATATGGAGGATGCTGTTGACTCCCCTGCCCTGAACAGCCTTGGCAAGGGCCAAGCCTGGGACATACCTACTCATGGACCATTTCATCCTCCTGGAAAAGCAGATGGCAGAAGGAATGTGCATATTGCATGGATGTGCATACAGATGTGCTGGTATTTGTGAACCAGACTGCCAGCTGTCAACCAGCTATTAGGTTGCCAGGGCTTGCTGTTCCACTCTTAGAGGACTGTGGATTTGGTTCAAGCACAAAACTTCTGCAAGGGCTTTGCATTACAAAACCATCTGAAAATTGATGCCTCAATTTGTGCTGGTAAAATTAAGCTGCTAGAGGGTTTAGGCTGCTTTAGACAGATCTGTATTACTTCACCCGCTTGAAGAAGCCACCTGTGCCCCCCCCATTATAATTCCAACACTGGAACAACATTTCGCATGGAATTATTAGTCAAAAGTAAAAGTGAATTACTCCCAAGACTCCCAGGTCTCCACATGCTGATAAGCTATTTAACCAGTCAGTTATTTTTAGCTCTGCCAAGAAATCAGGATGCTGTTCACAAAACACTTCACCTTAAAATATAATTGCTTTCCTCGGATGACATTGTCAGGATCTGTTCTTTTCACCTTTAATGTGAAACTTCAAAGAAAAAAAGATAAGGTGGTTTATTTGAGAAAGTAAAGACCGTTCCTAATGGCAGAAAAATGAATGTATAATAGCCTTAAATTTCACTTTAATGATACCAAACGACTTATCACTCTATGAAAAGATGTTGAAAACTAATGGATGCAAGATAACAGGGAGGAGGCAAATTGGTCAAGAGTAACAAAAGGAGCAGCACTGCACTGCCTTTCACTGGGCATTTCTGAGGCAGCTTTGGGAGAAGCTCTTCTCACAGCTACAACCTCAAAACCGCCCAAGAGCTTCAGCTGATTTGAGGGTCATGTCTTCAGCATCTACACTGCTCACAAAAGGCCTTCTGCCTTCAATTGACTGCCCATAGCCTCAGAAGAGCCCAAGACCAGCCTTAACAGCACAATCTCTGATACCAAGCCATCTATATCTATACCCTGAGAGACTTCTTACCCTGATAGTATCTTGCCCCCATCTCCTCTTCTTCTGATCCCTCAGATCCCACACTTACCATCTCCCACCAAAAAATGCACTATCACCGTCTGCTAGTCTCAAAAAGCCCCTATCTAACATACAAAGGTTTGCTCTAGCTGTTCACTCTCCCTAATTTCCACAAGCCCTGGAACTTTGATCTTCCCAGGCTTAGGACGAATGAGACTGTCTGAGGTTTCAAGAGATTTGCAGACAAGTCTGATTCCTGCTTTGGTCTCTGGGATGTTTATGTAAGCCCAGAGAAATGCCATTTAAAGCAGTAGTACTTTGGGTGTTACAGAGCATCACTGAGATAAAGCCCGGGTCTGCTGCGCATAAAGCAACAGGCTCATTCATGGAGCAGAATAAAGTAAAACCAGAAACACAACACCACCAGAACACCAAGTGAGCAATGTCTATCAAGACATTAACTGGAGAATCAAGCAATAACCTATGCTACACTTGTGTTACCAAAACCAGAATGGGTACAATTAACCTTGCAAAGTGACAAGAGAAATCTTTGCTCTATCACAAATCACCTTCATCCTCAGCACATCTTTTGACTGTCACACTCACATTTGCAGAAAGGATTCATCTTGATCTGAAGCTGTAATTGAATGCTAGTAGTTACCTTGGTGACATTTAAAAATCTATGGCTGTGCTTTCCTGTCAACACTTTATCATAAAGTGCCTTGTGGAACAAGTCAGAACACAGCTTAGGAAATAGTTCCTACGACAACTATATGAATTGAGGAGATGGCAAAGATCCCAAAATGTCAAATGGACAGTAGCATCCAGGTAAAGAAAATCCAGGCTGAAGTCAGTGTAATTCCTAAAGCTGTGCTGAACTGCAGCTCAGAGCCTGGCTCCAGCCACGTCCATAATGAAACAGTCTCCAGCTCTCGAGGTACTCTCCATTTTCACTGAAACTGCCAAGAGCCCTGAAATTCATTAAGCAATCAATTCGACTGATTTCAGCAGACCTCTGTTGGGACTAATCATGAAGAATGAGGGAGGAAGAGCCATACTTCCTGTGAATAGTTTGTTGTACTTCAGATATTAAATAAGAGTTGAGAATTTAATTATCAGTCAAAATACAGGACTCCCATTCTGCTTATGACAGCATGTCCATTTGCTTTCAGATACTGGAACAGAGCAGCTCTGGAGTCACATTCAGTCTGTATTTACAAACTGACTGTTCATCAGTAACTCAGAGACAGATTTATTTCATTGTCACTGGTCCACAACTACATGCTCTGGGTCTAAACAAGACATGTGGAAGCCAACACAGCCTGCCAAAGCTGTGTCTCCAAATGGCAGGCTGTTCACTGCAAAGTCATCCCTGGGTCCTTTTCCAGGAAGGACACAAAGTCATCTCTTGAGGAGGTGCAGGGTCAGTTCCATCCTGAGCACATGGCTGCTGTACTCCATGCATGGCATGGTGGTCTGCATAGGCCAACAGTACAGTGAAGCTCTGTACAGCTGGGAGACAAGCTTGGCCAAAGCAAAAGATTGCCGAGGATAGCCCCCATTCATTTCTTTCCTCAGGACTGCCTGCCTCAATCTCTTCTTCCTCTGTTCCTGCCTTTCTCTTCCTTTAAGTTTGTTAGACTTTTCCACTCTCTTCCAGGCTTTCCTGCTTCCTCCTACTTGCCTCAAACAGCAAGTCTCCTCTCCAGCACACAGGCCTCAAGTACTTTTATTTACATCATAGTCTACCTGGCTCTGAAACAGAAGTATCTGGACCATTGGCCCCTGAAGCAGGGAATTAATTCTCTTTCATTGTAAAGCTAAATCTGAGCACCAGTTTGTTTGGTAAACACTCCAAAAACTAGCTGGTTTTGACTTCAGTCCTTCCATCACATAAAAGCTGTACATGTCTAATGTACCTGTACCATAGCTATATTCCAAAGTTCCAAATTCATTTCCAGGCACCAGTTTGGAATGCTCTGAAGATAAGACTGAGCTTTTCAGCTGCTCTTTCATTATCGGAGAAGCCACTCAGTAGAACACCACATAAGAAACTTACGTTATTTATTTTAAAGAGCATTTCCTACTTGCACAAGGGTGATGGAACATACGACCACATAAAGCACATATGATTTCTCAAAATGTGAGCCTCAAACACAGAACTGCTCAGTAGGAAGGCTTACAAGAGAAACAGGCTGCCTACATACTTATAAAGGAAGGTCAAACAGACCTTAACATAGCAACAAAAACTTGGTTTCATGGTTTAACCCCAGCTGGCAACTAAGTACCAGGCAGCCACTTACTCATGGCCTGTCAGTGGGATGGGGAGGAGAATCAGAAAAAGGTAGAAGCTGTGGGTTGAGATAAGACCAGTTTAATAACTGAAGTAAATAAAAATAGGGGGGAAAGAGAGAGAGAAGTAAAACCCAAGACAGACAAATGATGTACAATATAATTGCTCATCACCTGCTGACCAATGCCCAGCCTGTCCCCAAGTGGTGATCAGCCCCTCCTGGCCAACTGCCCCCAGTTTCAATACTGAACATTATGTTCTGTGGTAGGGAACATTCCTTTGGCTAGATCAGATCCTGGCTGTGCTCCCTCCTGGCTTCTTGTGCCGCTCTTTGCTGGCAGAGCATGAGACTGAAAAGTCCTTGATCAGGGCAGGTGCTCCTGAGCAACAACTAAAACAGTGTGTTATCAGCATTATTCTGAGACTAAAACACAGCACTGCACCACTATGAAAGACTATCCCAGCTGAAGCCAGGACACCTGGTTCAGGTGCTAATAAGCTCCTTGGCAAAATCAGGAGAAGGCATAGTTCTCTGAACATAGTTCTGTTGAGAGTATGGGGAAAAGGCACATGCCTCAATCAGAAAATGCAACAAAAACTGTGGCCTTTTGGTACTCCCCAGAGATAAGAATCTTAGCCATGTTTTCACTGGAACTTCAACCTGAGAGAGGACAAAAACCCAAGTAACCGGTAACGAAAATATGCCCAAGAAAGTTTGTCTTGTTCACACTCTCACCCTCCAATAAAGTTGTTTGTTGTTTTCTTTTTACCTTAAATCCACCTGGAATAAGATAATCTTGCCACTGGAGACCACAAAAAGACAAGTTATTTGCATACAGAATAGGCTCACAGAAGATTAAACTGCTGTGGAAAACGAGAGCTTATTATGAGAGAAACGTGATAAGCTAAAACATACAAAAAATCCTCCTCAAGATCTGAGCAACACAAGCTAAAAATACCCCTAGTGCATGTCATTTACAAATTCAAAGGGTTGTTTAGGCTGTGTTTAGATTGTGATCAAACAACACTCGATACATTTTTCTCCGCTTATGATTAAAGCTAGTGCTGGATTTTAGGTGTTCTGATTGCTTTCCTCACTTCATTTTTATTTCTATTTTTAGTTTGCACTCAGAGTTCCCTGCACCCTTGCTAAAAGCAAACCACATCATTGGGAGAGGACCAAGGGAATGTACGGTTATCACACACACCGGCCACTCTTCCTAAATAAAGGCTAAGGGCCCAAAGTGGGAGCTATTGCACAAGAACAGCCTGGAAAGTGCATCATCCCTGATTTACACAACAAAGAAGAGAAGATGCTGCATTCCCAGCCTTTATTTTTGCTCGTGTACATTCTCACATGTGTTTTGCAGATGCAAACACTATTAGCCACTGTACACATCTTTCTAGTAGGCCAATGTGTGTTTAAACTACATAGACCTCTTGTGCCAAAAAGGTTTCTAGGCTCTGATGCACCAAGCTCCCAAAGATCGAAAACTTCCAGAGTCACGGGCATTCAGCTGATGCTATACTACACAAGGCAGCACTGAGACAGGTGAAAGCTAGCACCAGGGCAGGTATCCAGCACCTGCTCATCAGAAGTGCTGTGCAGGTGCAAGGGAGGTGAATGAAGAGTCTCAGCACAACTCTTCAGAACTTTCCTTTTTTTGAACTGCAAAGCAAAGTTCAGTGTGTGATAAAAGATTCTCGAACATAAATTACCATCATTTTTCTGTTATACAACATGATTTATCCAAAGCATGTACTGGGCTCATTCCAGTTTCCACTGAAGTCAATAGAATTGTAAGCATTCAGCACCTCCGAAAAAAAAAAAAAAATCAGGACATGCTTATTCATGGGTAGAATTTATAGTACCCAAATTAGAACATTCTGTCCTTAAGTTACCAGTGCAGAAAAGCATGGCTTCTTACTCCTTTCCCTGCTTTGAGGGCATTAATGGAGCAATACTGAAATTTACACCCAGATTGTCAGTGAACGCTTAGAACCGGTCAAACTTGCGAGTTGTGGTTTCTTTAAAGATCTGAAACACCAGCTCCAGAAATCTCTTCTACCCATTCACAGAATCAAGTCGGCTCCAACCAAGATTTTTGTCTATGCAAGCCCTTACTTCCATGAGGTTCACAAAGGAGTAACTGCCACAGAGATATTCCAATATAAGCACATTTCAAATCATGCATAAGGAGTTATCATGCTAGCAAGGGCATCTGGAAACCTAAACCCAAAAGTCATGAGTTAAAAGCGAATGATAGCTCTGATCATCCTAGTGGCCACTGTCTCAATGAAGTACTACTTACTAACCCCTCTTTATGTCTTTTGGACACAAGCCTTCATTCCTTCTGCGTGTATTCACAACTTAGGTTGATCAAGGGTGGCAGTAACAACTCAAAAACCAGTCATGGACCTTTTATTTCTTCTGAGCAAAGCAGAGAAGAAACTGCAAACCACAGCTCAGTCTTGCTTGAAGCTCCTGGGATCTCTTCTGCAGTACTGAATTTAGGGCTCCTTTCAAGCCTCCCTATGGGTAGAGGAACAAATGACATTGTAAAGAACCAACCCCTGTGTTATTTCTGGATGCTGAGAAGTTTGGGACTGGTAAACAACCCAAATATCCTCAACCTGCACCCTACTCCTGACATCTTACACTAACTTACATCACAAGATTGGTATGACCTTTTCTACACATGTTTAAGATACACAGACATAGAAGCAGCAGTTTGTGGGTCTGACCATCCAGCCATGTCCACGGCATTCAGTTGCAAGGCAAACAACACAGCCCAGATAGCCAGTCCCAATCCCTGCAGCCCCATTGGGAAACGCAGAAAAAGAGAACGGGGGATGAAGCAGAAGCCACCCAACCCAACTGGCACACTGCCAGTCCATCCAGGTTGGTTCAGTTCAAATTCCTTGCATAGAACCATGCTGCCAAACTAGCAACAAGACCATACAGTGCAATATTGCCCTCTTTTTCTTCACAGCCTCTCCTCTTGGTTACACCCACATTGCCCTGAGCATCTTCCTCTCAAGGAAGCACTGAAGTGGTGGGAGCAGTCCAATGGCTTTGCTCGGTGGCATTTAAAGCAAAGGAAGTCTGTTTTCTTCTCTGAATTGCTAAGCAAGATTCTTTCCCACCTAGGAACTAAGGAGCTTCCTAAGCTTTTCATAGACCTTTTGCTTTGCAGAGCAGGTAGGCACTAGGTCAGCCCCGCCAGTTAGAGAAGCGAAATCACCCTCATGGTCTGGGGAGAGAGGAGTTAAGTGAAACTTGGCTGGGAATATACCAGAGCCAGTAGGAAGATATATTTGCCTTACACCAAAGTAACAGCTCTTGTTTTTATCCAGTATCCCAGGCCCCACACAGAGGACAGGCAGATGGATCCCACCAATCACTCAATGCCACAGTTGTGCCACACAAATGTGCTTGAAGGAAAACTCCTGCAGCACCAAGAACAAGGCTATTATAGGAGCCCAGAAACAACAGCTTGTGCGTTCGCATTTCTATTCCAAGTTTCAGATTTCTTCAGAAAACAGGAGGCCAATCTAATCCTTTTGACTTCGAATCCTTTTGAGGAAGGCTGCCTAATCTGCTCATCGACTGAAAACAAGACACAAACCTTGTTCCACTCAGCTCTGCTCCAGACCAGACTCATGCCAGGTCCACCCTACCTTCCTAAGCTCCGAAAGTCAAAAGGACTTTTCAAGAGATCTATTTGCAGGTGATCAGACAGCATGAAATACAGTGATTAAACAGAACTGGCACATGCTGTAGAAAAGCTAAAGAGCTGAAAGCAGCACCGAGTTTTGCAACTGCAGCATTTAAGTTAAAAATACCAGGCTGGTGGAATTACATAAATTCTATTGCTAACAAGTTCCAAAACCTAACTGTCCGAAACGGCCTAAACCACAGAGCATGTCTAAGTCACCTGATGAAGAAGGCCTGAAAACAATCGCCCTGCAACCCTCCAAGAGATGTTATTTCTTTGCTTCATTCAAAGGTGTGAGATAATCTGAGACTGTGGACAAAGACACCTACCGTCACATGATAAGGTACTAAACTTCATCAGAACTTCAGAAATTACATTTCTGGAACAATACTTCACAGTTTCTTCATTCTTTCCTGCATACCTTCCATTACTGGTCTCTCCTGTCCACTGAGGCCACCTTTGCACTGTGCTTTTCCCAGCTCCATGAGATAACAAACACATGCCTACACCCACCTAATGGTTCTGTTTTGATTCCCAAAGCCTCTTCAGTCAAGGATCAGATTTTACAAGTTCCTTCCAACCTCAAGGGCATATACAGCTAAGCGCAGAATTTAGTCCAACAGTAGAAGACCATAGTGACCCTGTGATCCCAGGAGTCACACATTCGCCACTCCATCACACTGAAAGGCACAGAGCAGATCATTTTCAGAGTAGTCAGTATGTCCAGACTACTAACAAGGCAACAGTTCTGTGTCCTCTAGAAGGAAGCAATAGCCATGCAGAAAGCTTCCTTTTGCACCCTATTTTGCATTTGTGCACATACATCCCATACCTTCACTCTTGTCACGTCTGAATCTTTGCACATCTGTAAAACCATACATGTTAACTGGTTTATCCACCACTATTCCAGGAACAACTTTACCCTCCAGCCAAGCAACATATGGCCTTTAAGCATCTTTTCAGAGGGAAGCCTCTAGGCTAGAAACTGGATGACAAACCTGGAACAAAAGTTGAGAAACTTCTGAACCGAAGTTATTTCCTAGCCGACTTCATCATGAACTGAAAAGTACAAGTAACAATTAAAAAGCTTTTCCATATTTCAGCTGATTTATAGAGAAAAGGTGATAAACTGCTTCGCACCCCACTTGATGTCTATGAAGCCTGTAGGAGCCAAATCCTTTTCAAGGGTCTCGGACTTCCCAACTAAGCTGTACATTGTGCTTTCAACAGCTTCTTATACTCACAGCACAATGTACTCAACCATAAAGTTATGGCAATATTTAACAGTACGTATTTCACAGGAGGCGGTGTGGAAGCGCTTTGTAAAGCACAGCAATTCATTAACACAGCGCTCTAAGTGCAGAAACAATAGGAAATTGTTCTTTTAGGATTGCTAATCCATTACTTTAGTTTTATCATCTGGTCATGTAATGCAGCACTCAAAATCAGCTAGCAATTAAAGCCACAAAAGGCAGGAAATACTTGACATTAAATCCCCCACAAGCACTGGTGAACTTGCAGTGATTTCATACCAGTGTAATTCAGAGGAGTACTTACCCTATATGTACAGCGAAGCCTGAACAATAACAGAAGAATGTTCTTGAGCTCAGAAACAGCCTTACACCCTGCATCATTTTTGAACAAGGAAGTCTCACATTTGCAAGAGAAGAGATCTATATATGAAATCGTAATGAGGTGACTGATGATCATTACTTTGGTGACATTTAAATCTCCACCACTGTGCCTTGCTGTCGGCACTTCATAACACAATGAACTGCCTAGCAAAGGAAGTCAAAGCATTACTCAGAAAAATGAGCTTCCATGACAACAACGGCCTTCCTCACACCTAAACAGGTCTGATGCCATCACATCTCCTTTGAGAGGGTCAGCTTACCTGGCAAGAGAGCAATTTTGTGGGTGTAGTTGACTTCAGCCCTGTGAGTGTTATCAAAAAGATTTGCCCACCAGGGTTGCTACACCTCCACTGATGCTTTCACTGCCAGAGTGACACTGCTAAGGCTGGTAAGCTAATTCCTGTGCTCGCAAACCACAGCGTAGACCAGGCTTTAACAGCAAAACCACATGGGAGAGATCCCAAAGTAAAGAGCCCAACAGTATTGACTGAGGTGCTTTCCACTTCCACCTCCTCAAGTCACACACTGGTCAATGCCCATTTCCCATATTGCAAGTGCTTTAGGGTTAGCAGAAGCATTACTGCACTGCAGCAGAGCAGGATATACATTGGACTCAATCTTAAAGATCTTTTCAACCTGAATGATTCTACGAAAAACCAGATTCAAGCCTTACTTTCAGAAACGTATTTCTAGAAAGTGACCTTGCGAAAAGCCAATCAAAACTTGTCCCAGTGACCATTAGGACAAGCGTGAATGACACAGCCTAGTAACTCAACCTCGTATTTGTGATGTATTTTTTTTAAATGCAAAGAATTTGATCCACAAAACCCCCAAATTGACCAATTTCCCACCTTAAGGGTCTCAAATAAAATTTCAGATACAAGTATTTATCAAGTCCCTTGTGTTGTGCATAATATAACATTTGTTATCTTAATTGCTACTCAGAAGTTATTCTGATCTCAGTCAAAGCCAAGCAGATGGTTTTAGTGGAAGACATGCGAGTTCTGTACATTTCCAGCTATGTAGCCTTGAGCACAATGATCTGTTTATTGATTTCAACACACATGTGGGTGGTTTAACTTAAAAAAACTAATATTAGGTATCATGTGTTACAAAGTAAACTTTTCACTGACAGGGAAGTTGTTTCTATAGTAACTAATGTTTTTCTAGCAACACATTTCACATCAGGGTTGCTATAGAAACAGAACTATAGAGATGTGTTCAGCAAATAAGTTGTCAATAGCTTTTCCCCCAGCACACTGCACTCTTTGCACCATGTCTACCTAAGGATGAACAAACCACTCCATCCACTGTGAATACCTGAGGAGACTCCAGTTGTTCTCTTAAGAGTGTGAAATGTTCCGTACCCATGTGAGAGCATTGTTTCCCCCATATAGTTTCATGACCATGTTTTTCAGGAGTAAATGAAATGCTTAGTTCTGGATCGGGTTATAAATCCAGACAAACCGGAGATGTTGTGCAGGAGGGTATCAGTGGAACACCCTCATCTGTAGGGAAACACCGAACAGTCAACCCCAGCTACATTCTTCCTTATAGAAACCTCAGCGTGTTGCTGGTACATGTCAAAAGGACATAACTCATGCCAGGAAGAAGACTGAATCTCTACGGTTTTGAGCATATATTTAGGCTTAAGCATTCCCAAGGGTAGCATACCGACTCCCACTCACATCAGAGGAAAGTCTGCAAAAAGATCACAGCTATAATCTGGCATTTACATAGTAGCTAGGATTTTAATTACTATTTGTTCAGTACCTTGCCATTCATTCAGTAACAGCCATATGTACACCTTCAGGACTATCACTGTTCCTGACCTTTGCTTTTCCTTCTTTCCCACTTTCATTTTTCACTTTTCTGAAGTGGTTTTTCCTCACAGCTCCCTCCACCCTTTAACTCCCCACCCTACCAAGTAGATGTAGATTTTCATTTACATAAGCAGCCCTCTCAGTCTTTACCTGTTCCTCCTACTTAACCAAGAGCTAGGGCAGACATGCTCCTATGGATTTGGCCATGATGGTCCCTGTTAAGGCAGCTCACTTATCAAACCAAGACAGGTAACTATAGCACAAGCTTGTCCTACAAGATGCTGGTGGCAAGCTATGAAAGGTAACCTCCAACATCACAGCTGCTTAGAGCATCCATTTCCTACTCCTTAATGCTTCCAGCATAGAGAGTAGTAATTGCAGAGGCACTAATGGCTTCTCTCAGAGCCACTGCCTTCCAAGGCTTTGTGGATTCATGAAGACACCACTGCTTCATTTTATACTCAATTCTCTACTGTATGGGAGATCACACAAGTAGGAAAATGGCACGGATTCAGAGCATCAAGCCCTGTGAAACAACCCTAGTGAGGTGATGCACAACCTTCCTCAGTCTGCTCTGATGCATATTTAATTGCTTTACTGCCTCTGTAAGTCTCCACTGCTGCTCTCTGCCTTGCCTTCTCTTTAAGGGAAGCTTTGCTCCTTCAAGCAACTTCTGGTATCTGATTGTTGGCTCACATATTAGCAAAACAAAACCCCCCTTCAGAGACGCCACAATGAGGGTAAGAAGTTATAATTGACTAAACCCACTCTACTCATACCCACGATCGATCAGCTCCAAATTTATCAGCACACCTACTATATCTTTCATAGGTCTGTCCTTTCCCAGAACCATCTTTCAGAGGGAACCTGCTGAAGCAGCTTGAACAAATTTATACAGAAGAAAAAGGAGCAATTTATTCAAGCGTCAGTAAATATAGGTTCCAAGTCAAAACCACTGCAGGTGGATCCACTGTTCACAGAATCACAGAATCCGAAGGGTTAGAAGGGACCTCAAAAGATCATCCCAGTGGAAGAGTCATTTCTGCTCCATTCTTTAGAGTGATGTAGAAGAAAACTGGGGTCTTCTTGTTGCATTGGGGTTACATGATAAAACTTTGTTGTTCAAGCTCAAACTGCAGCAGCACTGGTTAAAGAGTTTTCAATTATTTAATATTTCTGTAACTATGCAATGGCATAACACTGTATGCAACATCCTCCCTATTTCACCCTCTGCCCCCACCTACCCATCATGAATAGAAGTAGCAGGAATACTTGGTACATCATTCTGCAAGAGACAATCTAAATCAAGCTGCCTTTAAGGAACAGTTTTCAGGAGCAGAGCAATAGCATCCCTGTTTCCACTAAAGACTCAATAACACAACAATGTAGCCTAAACCAAATAGGATCAGTTTTAAACTGGGGTAGTTCATCACTAAGGTTTATAAGGGACCACTCTATGCCAGACATGACAGGAAGGAAATACATATTAGAACTCTGGAGAATGCCACCAGAATTCCAAAATAGCGTTATATGAGTTATTATACAGGCGGGACAACAACTTGAGAATGACCTTAAAATTCCTTTGTTAAGAGGCTCTGTGAGTTACAGGGCATTTTCCTAATTCATATGTACAGGTCTCACCCACCTTGGCCTCTGTTTGCTTGCAAAGCCCTAGGCAGGAGGCTGCTTAAGCCAAGAGTTGTTTGCATATGCCCAGGAAATGCTAAATATAATCTGGACAATACGCAGACAAATCATTTTTATGAACTTTGTAGGTCAAGGTCCAAGCCTTTGTTTGCACCTAAACACCACCAAATAGACAGTGCAAATCTGTCCCAGATAGAAGTCTCAGCACTACTGCAACTGAAATAGCAAGTTTAAACTGCAGCCTTGCAATTTTTTTCCCCACCTCCCCATCCTGATCTTTAAAGTCATTTACCTCCCCAGCTCCTACAGCTGAGCTGAATGGTCTCACTAGCTTGCTTACCCCAAGGCAAGCACTGTTCTCTGCAGGTTCACAAAGAGAATGACTAATGACCAGTGCTGGAAAGCCAGGAAGAGATAAACCCAATCCAAACCCATGTAAATCTATAGCATTTACAAACTAATTACTATCCTCACTAATAAAGACAGAAAATAAGTCTCACTAGAATTAATTAGCTCCAATGTCATCATACTGCCCCATAGTTCCAAATATCTCCTTTTGAAACAGTGATAAAAATAGGTCTTAAAATGCATGCCTATTAATTTTTGCTTGTTTCAGTGCACAGCCTCTTGACAAAGACTACTTCCTACAGGTCATTCAGGTATTTAGATTATTTCATGAATTAAGGAACAACATATAAATCAAGAATTATAATGGGATCATTTCACTAATAACCTTTCCATGCAATAGATATGTTTGGTCAAAATAGCCAAGAAAAATTGGAATATAAGGTCAAAAAGTTGCAAGTTATCCTCACTAACAGTCTTTTCAGATGCCCCAGTGTCATCTAACATTTCCTATCAGGTTCAGAATTATTCAGTTATTAACTAAATCTAAGCCACAAAACTAAAGACATACTGGAGTGACAGCCAAGACTTACTTACCTTCTCCTTTTTAACCCCATCTTAGAAGTAATATCTGAACATGCTGGCACAGGACAAGAACAGACTCCCAAAATACAGCTGAGAAAAGTGTAATAATTATGCATATTTATATTTTAATCACATGCAGAAGTATTAGCTTTTCCAAAGACTGTTATTTTGGCATCCAAGGTCATGTTAATGAATAACAATAGAAGTGAGCTACAAGATCTGGGTGCAAGTTTAAATATGCTCAGTATTCAAATGTGCTTGGACACATATCCCAGCAGAGATTTTAAACAGCGGGCCGTTTAAGCTTAATCACTAATGACCACAGCTCCACTGCTAAACTAAAACAATACTGAGGGCTGCATAGGTGCATGTGTTCGTTAGATTTACCTCACTAATCCAGTTCTGTTACAGCATTCAGTTCCTCAAGATCCAACGTGATGGTTATCAACATTTCATTCACAGATTTCAGCTGTTTTAATCGGTTGTTACAGATAAAAGTGTTAGTCAAGTCCTATGCCCAGATTTGTTTTGAGGACAGCCTGATCCTATTTTTAGAACACATTACTCAAAGTCACAAGTAAAATCCCAGATGTTTCAAAATTCTTCAGAGCCCTCACCCCAAACAGATTCCATCCGTCCCTCCTTCCTCCTAGGGGGGTTGCCAGCAGCAATACAAATTGTTCTGCCATCCACATGATCTTGTTTTGATTAGAAGGAAAATACCTGCCCTCGAGACAAAGGTGTTTGTCTCCCACTGGAAAAAACCTGAAGCATCAAGCTCCTATAGCTTGCACAGTAGATGTATCTAACCCCCTCTGTTTATTAGTCACATAAGATCCCCAGGTTCAGCCTCAGCCCAATCTAATTATCTGCTCAGTCATCTCCTCCCATACGTCAGGTCACACTAATAATTTCAGTGTTTAAGAGTTATTACAAGCTGATGGAAGATTTAGTGTTTAGTTGTATTTCATAAGTTGGCAACGTCTGAGGCTGTCAGTGATTTTCACTGCTCTTTAAGTCAGGGAAATGAGCTGGAGTGATTATAGCTCTCAGGCTTTAAGTGGGCAACAATCAGGGGCCTTCAGAAACTCATTTAAAAGCACAGAAGATGCCCTCAGGAAAAGTGTGGAGTTTGGCAGTGGGGAGCACAATTTCCCCAAGCAAAGAGAAGCAGTAATGAAAAGAGAAAGGAAAAAAAGAGAAAATCCACCTTCTCATAATGCACAGAAGTCCTTCAGGAGGGCCCCTTCCCTGCGCATGGCTGCAACTGCTGCCTACAAGTTGCTAGAAGCAAACCCTGCAACAAAATTAGCTTTTCCAAATGGCAAAAACAGAAGGTGGCAAACCATGACATATTCCCAGGCTCATACACCAACAAAACATCCTGTAGCAAGTGTTTTTTCTTTTTTAAGGAAAACTTCAGGCACACAGGCTGGGAACATAGTTACACTCTTAACAAGGATGCAAACTTCTACCCCGAAATCAAATCACAGTGAAATACCAAAACAGGTGATGTTTCCTATTTACAATCTCCACTGGTTATTTTTGCAACTCCGAGAAGAAAGGTAGAAGAAACCCCCAAACAACTGAAAACGTCAAACCAAAACTGTTTTGTTAAGATGGTGGATAAACCCGATGCTTGTTAAGCACTGGTTGCTTCTTGAATGTTCGGCTAGCCATCAATCTCTTGAAACAGAGAGGCTTTAGGATTTTTTCAGTCTGATCCCATGAGACCTGAATGGAAAGCCCACTTCGTAAAAAATCCTGCTGCCTTATGAAGTCCCACAAAATCACCTAATGACTGAAATGGGACTGAATTCACTGCGCCACTAAAGCCAGAACCCAAACATGAAGGGTTCGGAGTTGCACATCTCAGATTGCCCTAGAGAAATTGTTTTAACTGCAGTAAATAGCACAGCATGCTTACAGTGGGCTAGGATAAACAGTGATCAGAGGCCACTGGGATACCTAGATCAAGTCCCCATCCAAACCTGCAGCCACATGAGCATTTGCGTGCCCTGCACGGGTTTTGTTCAAGACAGACAGATTCTCGCAAGCTCTGCTGCTGCCTTTTCCCACGGTAACTTTGCCCCAGTACATGGGTGACCTCTGAAAGCGCTGTGTGGTGTTTGCTGCTCAGGAAGGAAACAAACACAGCATTTTCTGGTTTTTCTCTCTCATCCAGCTAGGACATCAGCTTCTCTACCTTATTCTCTTGGTAAAATACATCAGTGCAGGGGATAAATATACCCGGTTAAAAACAAATAAATCTTTTTTTTTTTAAATCTTCTGGCCTAAAGGTCTATTTCTATGGCTTTCCAAGGCACCATCTTACAGCACTATAAACACTGAACTGCAATCAGTAATGCTGCCTCAAAAAGTCAGTGTGGGGAAGAAGAAAGATGGCAGTAGGAGCACTAACTGGACTGTCTTGGTGATACAGCAGGTACCATTTGCATCACATCACATTTTCTAGTCCAAAACCAATAATACCAGCTGCTCAGCATGCTGACTAGTCCTTAGCTCTTGCTGGACAACGCAGGCATGCACACCTGTATTTCTACTATGTAAAGTCAACGTAAACCCTGTCAGTGCAAGCTTATGTGCTCCTGCATCAAGAAACAACTGAGCACACCATTGGTCAAAGCACATGGCAGAGACATCACAGCACAACACAGCACATGAGCTTCTACAAGCAATCAGAAGGGGATAACAAAGGCACATGCTAATGAACTAAAATTTATTCCAAGATTCCTGTAAACAGAAAATAGAAGATACCTTTTCACACACTCCAACAGGCCACCCAACATCCCACTATCCAAAGAGTTGATTTGGCATCAGGAGCTTTTTGCTACCAACTTCACAGCACAGGCTCACCCAGTTTCACCTCTGCAAGTCTCTGCAGTTGAATGATGGGTGTTTCTCAAGAACAAGGCTCCACAGGGTTTAGAAATCCTAAATCCTGCTGTAAGCCTGCTATTGCCATCACAAGAGCTATGAATAAACCGCCTCAAATCACCTAAACCCTCATGTCAGTATAATTTCAAATAAGCTTGGACAAAAAATATCAGCTACCCTGGGTTTGCATGCTTTGTTCTAATAGCATTGAATGCCTGGGTAACAAGATGAAGGGCACTTCTAAAAAGAGAAGAAGCAAGCAGCAATAAATTGTATTATGCACTAATACCCACCCTTATTGACAACGCTTATCTGTAAAACTAAAGGTCTGCACAGACAGGGGGAGTTAAAAGCTCTGTTATCATCAGAAGTGGCTCTGTCTGCACTGAAGTTTATCCAGGTTTTGTCCTCCTCGCGTCTGGCTTCTAGACCAGAGGGGTTCATGGAGAGTTTTTGACTCCACTGAAAACAGCAACATGAACTCCACTGGAGCCAGGTCCCAACAGAGAAGAAGTGCTGTTTTACCTATACCATGGGCTTACATAGGAATAAACCAGCAGAGGTTTGTAAGAAAACCTCATCAAGTACAGCTTCCCCTCCAGTGGAGGCTAGCACTGCACACACAGGCACACCACCTGTACTCCATCTGTTTGATAATGCTCATAATACTGCTACCAATTAAGTCCTTCCTTTGTGTCAGCAGCAAAACTGCAAACTCCTTATATATCCTTACACCTCTAGGAGCAAGGTTATGCAAAAGGAGATGGTTTTGCAGCAAAAGAAAAAGCACTTCAGACTTTAATTTAAATCCCCCTTACCTGCATTGCTTATCTCCTTCTAGTTTAAGATCACAAACTCACCTCTGCAACAACAAACAGCTTACATTTTATGTCTGGTCTATTCCGTCGCTTCTTATATCAGGCACTGAAAGCTGATGGCTGAATGTGCTCCCATCCCAGGCATTCCTGAGCTTGAAGCTTTGACCTGAATTTTAAGTGTTAGTGGAGTAGAGTTTTTTAAGAAACAAAATAAAATCAGCCAAGTGAGATCAACACATGGCAGGGAGGAAAGCAGCACTGTGGGCTTGTGAGGAGAAAAAACATGAGAAAGCTGGGAAAGAAAAACAGGACAGTAGAAACAGCACCTGTACCGTACACAAGGTACTGCTTTCAGCTGCTTCCTAGCTCTCGGTTAAATACCTCTGTCTCCACTACAGGTGTTAGCAATAGATGCAGATTTAAAGTGCTGACTTTTAAAGAGAAACCAACATATTCTTCTGAAGAGTAAAGCAACTGCAAGCCTGTTTTCAAAAAGAACATATTCAACTACCCCCAAAAATCAGTTGGGGGTTGATGAGACAGTAAGGAGCTAGGAGTCCCTTTAGCAATATCCTGCTTTCTTCCAAAATTTCTTTTTCAAGGGTGCCTTAAAGGTTGAAAGAAAAATGTACGAGATGTTTATCACAAAAATATATTTTCAAATTCCTGCTTGTAAACCAGTTGAACAGGTTTTGGATTTGATGTGTTATCCCAACCCTTTTCCTCCAGATGAGGACCATTTTCATATTGAGTTTTTCCCAGTACTCTCCTGCAAGGACTTGAACACACAACCCTGTTTCTTTTCAGCTGCTCACAACCCTGCTGCCTCCCTAGCTGCTATTCCCTGTTCAAATCGAGGTATTGAGAGTCTGCTTCCTTTAGCGTTGCACTTTATGGGATAATGTACCTGTAAGATGTAAAACATTTCAATTTGCTTTTGTTTCCCCATCCTCTATAAACCACTAACAATGCTACAGATTTACGAAATACGTTGTTACAGGATATCAGAAGAGTTCATGACTTCTAATATTACTTCCACATCTCCACTATTTATGCATCCACACAGTGAGCCAGCCTTGAGCCTAGAGCAGATCTCCATGTGTGCAGATGCTGTGAGGTGATGACTGTGCTCCCAGTTCTGCCCATCACTACCATGCTGCTTCCCTTCCACCACTGCCAGTGACTAACAGAGGGACAGTGGCGTGATCTGTACCTTTCTCGTACCACCCTGAGCATTCAGAGCTTTAAGCTCAAGCCCTGCTGACGCCACCCTATATCAGTGCAGGGGGACACCACTCAGTGCAGAGTAGCCCTTTAAAATGTCCAGTTTAGCTTTCAGCGTTCCCAGAAAAGCAGAGAATCTCTGCACCTTAGCAGGTACCAGCAGAAGCTCCATTTAACCTTAACCCTTAACATCATCATTTGACAGCATCTTTCATTATCCCTCTTCTTCAAAGCTTCATGGTGTATCAGTTCATTACCATAAAAGATCAAAACATCATTTACAAGACAAATACCACAAACACAAGATTAATTCAACGGACCAGTTGATTTCAAATGAGAATGGTGATGTTAATTTCAGTGTTAAAAAAACCTCTCAATCCAGTAATTAAAGTCTGTTCCACCAGATATAGTCAAGCATATGCTCTGCCTACACAAGGGCTGATTAATTGACCCTGAGATGACATCATCCACTTAGCAGTGGGTATCAAACTGTCCTACATGCACAGGAGGCAATAATGAGTCCAAGATACCCCCTCCTGCTGCTGCTGAAAAGGAGAATGGGCTCTTTTGTGCCCTGCTGAGCTCCCCAGTCCTTCCACAACAGGTTTTTCTCTTCTGGTTGTCAACACCCTCTCCCTAAGGTTCCCACTGCCAGGATGAGATTAAACAGACTTCCCTGAGGCAGAGGGGGTGATGCTGAGCACTGGATAAAGCTTGGTGCTACCGTCCACAGTCTTGTGCTCACACAGACCTGCTCCACCTTTACTGGCTTGGTGCTGAGCAGTGTTTATGGGTTTTGCACAGGGAACATGGCAGGGCTCCAATTCCAGCTGGACATCAGACCATAGACTCTGCCTTTGCAAGTTTCTTTATCTAGATTGATGAACACAAGCTTCAGAAAGAGTATTTCAGCAGCCTCATATAAGGGGCATTAGTCACTGCTGCTTTGGTGCCTAGAAAGAGCCATCAATTTTTGTAAAGCAGACAGTCATAACCTTAGAAAAGATGGAGCCAAGCTCTCTGACCCTGAGCTTTCTTGCCCTTTCTGAACCCACAGCTCTGATGAGACCAACGGGAGTTGGACTTTAAAGGAATGCAGCATCATGCTAACAATAATCAACCTACAACCAATCCTCCATTCCCCAAGACAATCCATACTGACATCCATTGCTAATGGAAACAACTGCTGGATTGCAGGGTTTCCCTGGGTCATCTCAAAGTTGCAGTGCAACATCCAGCTGCCATGGTGACACAGGACTGCACATCTGAATCTCCTGTCATGGCTGGCAACCCATGAAAGCAGAAATATTACATTTGTAATCTTTTTTTCTCCCATAAATCCCCATCTGAGAAGCATTTAAGCCATGATTCTTATCACTAACCCATCTAAGTTTCTAAAACAAAGAGATATATAATGAACAAGGAGGACAGGAGAAAGAAAGCTTTACAATTTAGAAAACAACAATCCCTTTTGGAAGAACACTTAATACACATGCAGTTCTGAAACTGTGATCACTGAGAGCAACACTGAAAGTAAAGAGCAAATATATGGAACTGAACTGGGTTTCATGACAACACCAGGAAAGAAAAACTGAAGATGTTGGTCAAAATGGCAGGATTTTCTTGAGGAACACAGGTACTGCTTTGTAGCTTGGAAAAGAAAAATTGATTTTCCAGACACTGCTATAAAACATGCCAAGAAACAAGTGTAAACCAAAGAAAGCACAAGCTATAATGAGATTATAAACCATCCCAAATGTTCCATGTATGCCCATTTACGGGAGGAAGAAATTACCCTAGACTTAACTTTGCTCTCTGCCACAGGTCAAAAGACAAGAAACATTTATAGAAAGCAAAATTCAGTATTAAAACCCACAGGCATAGAGAATTATTGACAGAGTTGAGATATGAGCAGCCTGGGACCAAATGACTTGCTTGGTCCTGAGCGATAGCCATGGTGCAGTAACCCCTGAGAGCTAGGAGCAGAGCCCGATGTATTGTGAAAACACGGAGTGAAAGGAAATCTCCTTTTGGATGGAAAACCCATTCTGGCCCCTAAGGCTGACCAGCAACTGGTGACAGAGAATGTGGTTATGTGGAACTATTTTGAGTCTATCTATTATTCCAGGTCACAAGACAAGTATCAGTGATCTTGCACTGAGACCAAAGGAGCTACGATGGTTCATATTTGTATTACTTCAGACTGCACTGTGCAATAGTCTTGTTTAAGCACATTTTTTAACTCATGCTTAACATGTTATGCAGCCAGATAATGTATACTACCCATACATATCAAAGGGAAACCTCAGAGAAGCAAAGAATTGCTACAAAAATGCAATAGGAACAGGCATTGAGCCAAAATGACCATGGGGTTCTGGGCTATACAACCAAAAGTTGCAGGATCATTAAGAAAATAATTCCACTTGTACTAATTGTACCCTGTTTGGTTAATTCTTTTGGGTTATTTAACCGTGCTTTCCAAGTCTGCACTAATTCACTCCATCAGTTGTGCCTTAATGCCATCTTGACATGTTTGTTTCATTAGCCTGCTGATTCATTTCACATTTTATGCATCTTTGGTTTCTCCTTTCCTTTTTATTTAATTTTTAAGTTCTGGTAAATAGATCAGACTCACATAAGATCTTGTCAAGAGGTTGAAAGTCAGTGCTAGGAGCTGAATTTATCATTCCCAGCCGGCTTTGGAACCAAGATCGTAAGGACAGATCCCCATTTGCAGCCAGCCAGGAGGCAGCAGGAGTGAGGCCCTTTCCAGTCGGCAATAGGCAAACTGAAGAAACTGCAGGAAGAGGAGGGTTGTATCTGGCATTGACTCTCCCTGGAAAACCAAAGGGATGGCCCCTCAGTGGTGAGAGAAGCTGAAGGTGATGAAAGAAAGGTAGGTTTTGTGAACAGAGGCCAGCTGGTCAGCTTGGGGAGCAAACTGCACCATGTACTGCTTCACAGAATATGAGTCACTACCACTTTGTGGCAAAGCTTTATCTGATGCCCTCATTTTCCTGCAGTGCTCAGTATCACCTAATGTGAGCTTCCACTGATCTGCACTGCAAGGAGGGAGAACTGGAGACCAGTCAGGACTGCACAGAGTCACTTGAATTGCTGTGACTCCTAAGGGATGTTGAAATGATGTTAAGTGGGAAATCTAAACATCCATCTAGCTCCTCTGCTTCCCACAGGG
Source organism: Lathamus discolor (assembly GCF_037157495.1). NCBI lineage: Eukaryota > Metazoa > Chordata > Aves > Psittaciformes > Psittacidae > Lathamus > Lathamus discolor. The sequence goes on along the minus strand of NC_088894.1, from coordinate 7,197,531 downwards.
ATTGTTCTAGTGCGCCTCTGTTCCAGACCTGGACACTGGTATTAATCCCAGCATCCCCCCAAAAGTTAGACAAAATCCACCTTGATTCATCCTCCCAGAGTAGGTCCCCAGCTCAGGTGCAGGCAGTGGATAAGCAGTATCAGCAGAACAACAGGCACTGGGGGAGATATTTCCTTTGCCTCATGTGCTCTGGAATAGCAGCTTATCTTAGTGTGCAGAGCAAAGCTGAGCAAACCCTGCAAGTCCCTTAAAAGAGAGAAATAAAAAGGAGGGGTGTGTAGGTGCTATTACTGGTGTCCTTTTGTAGCTGTAATAAAGAAATCTATTTCTCCAGTTAATTTATTGCCGGTTCTCCCTGCAACACCAAGTCAGCAGGGAGCTGACTGGCACCATGTGAATGCTGCAGTTCCCCCAGCTCATGCCAAGATCTGAAACCACATGGCCATTCTCAAGGAGACCACATGGATTTGTTACATGCCTGTGAGGACTGCAGGACCGTGAACTAGCAAATTATTACAGAAAACCATAAGTATAATATATTCATCCATGACAGGCACAATATTGTCCCCCGAAAGCATGGGAACATCAAGCTCACTTGCCAAGACTAACAGCTTGAAGGCCTTAGCTTTACAAATATGAAAGAGGATAATAAGAAAATATAATTAACTTAATAAAATTGAGTAATTGGCTTATCCTTTCTGTTCTGAGCTTTTTATGTAAATTAAAAGCTATGGAGAATTAAGTTGAAAAGAACTGGGGAAACTGCTACTTAACTTATTTCAGCATGGATCTAACATTGTGATATGTTGCCAACCTGGAACATAAGGAATCTGGATTTTCCAACATTGTTATGACTTCATGTCTTGATGAAGTAAAAGATCTCAGAACTGAAGAACCTCCTGTGTATTTTCATCAGCCCACAGCCACTAATACTATCAATGCAAATCTGCCAGTCACCCAAGAGGTGAAGATTCTGAATGTACCTAATTAATACAGAAGTACAAATTCCATTTCAAAGGTGACTTCATTACATAAGGATGGTATTTTTAGGTACCAAAGGTACTGGAAGATGCAGGCAGGCATATACTGGAATTTTCTAAGGTATCTATCAATTACATTATATACAAAATTACATTCAAGTAATTACCCTAATGGTAAGAGGAAAGCTGACTTGAGCTACTATTGCTCTAGTCTCCAAATCTCGCTTTCAAAGTGCTTGATAAACTATTCTTTACTTTGATGCTGGCCAAAACCATGGCATATAATTCTACTTCATTTAATATTGGCTTGATCATCGTTATCAAAGCCAGTGCAAGAGCACATGCACCTTTCAGGAAAAGTCGGAAAGACAAACATGACATGCAAAAAGAGCACGATGAGCTGGTGAAAATCACCAGACCCCATCAGTGATGAAAAGAAAGGCTCAGTAAGAGATGCACAGGATGGAGGAAGCTCCAAATGGAATTCAGTCAGTAAGAGGGTGATTATCGATGATTCAGTGCACAATAAACTTTCTCAGCCAAATCTCTAAGCGGCATTTGGGAGCACTGAAAAGAGAGAAATGCCAGTATTCAAAAGAGGGCCAAGTCATAGCAGGCTGGACACCACAGAGTTTAAAAATAGGCCGCTGGCTCCTGCTAGATCCACTGCTTTGAAGTATTGCTCACGTGGAGCGTTACAGTCTGCTCCACTCTCAGCTGCGCAGCATCCTTCCCTGCCTCTCCCACCCTCGCCTGTGCTACTGCAGCCAAACAAGACAATGTTTCACATGCTGGAGGGGTTGTGAGGTGCTGGCTGGTGGGAGGGAGTTAATGGATTTTACAGCATTTGCAGACTCACATGGATAACCAGATAGGCAAGGCTCAGTATTCAAACTGTCCCTCAGATTAACAAGTATCACTCATGAGAATACGCAACCATAAAACATGGCTTCTGAACTCAGAGTAAATCAATAATTCATCTGAAATGATAGTATTAGCCCAATTAATAATTCACAAGTGCCCATAAGAATGTTTAAGATTATTCTTATCAGTACATCAGACATGCAAACCACTCCAATGGGTAACACATCTGATTCCCAGTGCAGAAATACCCAGCTGCCTCCAGGATCACATGGTATAGAATTAAAATGTTAAGCATGTTCTCTTCCCTGGGGACCACTTGATGCCTTTCATTATTCCAGGTTTATATTCATTATTAATCCTTTCCACATCATTTCTCAAGCTAATAGCTCCCCAATTACGTATAGACTTAGTAACTACTAAGAGCAGTGAGCAGCTTAATACAGTAATACTTCTGGACACATTCATTTTCCATACATAAAGGATTTTAGTGGCACAGTTACCCAAGATCTTTCATTCCATACAAGTGATCTCAACCTAAAAGGAAATAAAGACAAGGAAAACTTTGCTTCTGACATATGATACCTGTTCAGCACAAATACTGGAAATTGTGGGCTTTCCCTGGCATTTATCTGTATCCTTTGAAGTTGTACCTAGAAAAAGGGCACTAGAAATACATGCTCTCTATTTTCATCTCAGGTGAAATGTGAATATAGCACATAAAACTACTTCTGGCAGTATAATTTAGCAACATGGTCAAATAGGAGCTGTTAAATGAAGTGTTTTACTGAGCAGCACCAATGTGTGATGACTAGTAAGAGGTTAAATAATTTTTGTCATGTCATACAAGTATAACAAATGGTAATGTTTATTGTCCTAGGAGCCAAATCTTCATCAGGCTCTCCCATAACTAAATCTACATATTAGATACTCCAGAACACGACCCTGAACTTGTATGGGTACACACACGTGAGAAATAGACCTTTTTTTTACATTTACAAAGCATGTTCAGAATAAGATACAAACATTCATATATTTGCCTCCACTTTTACTCCTTGTGCAGGTAACTGAGAAAAATCCATATACATGAGACAGATCCTTCATCCAAAAGGCAATTTGGACATGCCTGCTCTAAGTACCTTTACAATTGCACCATGTGCCTGTGATTAAGGGCTTTGATCTTCCACATATTCAAGCATGTGTCTTAGTTAAACACCTGCGTCACCTCATTAGTTCAATGGGAACTATTTACATCTAAGTGCATATAAACGGGTGCATGTACACATATTGGAGCACAAGGTTCAGCAATGCTGACATGTTTGCATTTTTGCAATCATATTTTCAGGGAGGAAAAGGTTTTATGGTGGCCTTCAGTCCTGGCTCACCGGGCCTCATCATGGCAGAGAGGAGGAGGAATGGATCCCAACCAATGTAAAAAGCCTTCCCAGTCCTGTTGTTTCCGGTGGCCATCTACTCCCCTGCAGAGAGGCTTTGATGAACAGCCACTGCATAAACAGCAAAGCCATTGCACCTTGGATACCGATGTACCTGGGACATGACAAATTTGCCACTGAGGTCTGAGATGCTATCTACTGGATGAGATGCTTTTAGAGATCAGGCATGTGTGCAACTGCTCCATTCACCATGGTGGGTATCCCTGACTTGTTTTGTAAGATCTATTGCATAAAAACAGAAATGTAATACAAGACACTGTAGCTTTCTTGCTTTAGACTTAGTAGTGCTAACAAGCTATAAATAGAATAAATCAGAATTCATAAAAAGATTTCTGGAAACCTACATAAAAACCTGAACCATATTTGTTTTATTTCAGTTTGTCTTATCCACCACTAAATAAACAAAGATTGCACAGAATGTGTGTAATCTGCAGCAGTACCTAAATCAGATTCCCTAATTTGCATGTTTTACTTTGAACTTCTGAGATATATTGTTTTGCAGAGAAAAATAAATGTTACTTTCGTTCTCCTTAAGCCCATTTTTATACTTTTCTGTGATAAATTATTCTTTTAATTTGGAGTCTGGAAACGAGACTGAAAAGCTATTTTCTGCAGGCTGAACCATCATTGTCAAAGTAAAATGAAATCATCCAGTTCCACAAATCTAGAGCTTTTTGTAAGTATAAATCTTTAAGAAATTCTGGTGGAGCTGCTGTTCCAAACCAGTGCAGCAGGCAGTGATGGTAACAAGCCTGACAATGATAGAGCCAAGCAGAGATAATTTAGCACACATACCTTTTTGCTATTACCGTCTGAAATGTCCCTGGTCTCTATAGCAGCACTGCTGTGGATAAATATTTCCCTTCTTTCCTTTCCTTCTGTAGGTAAATTTACTTTTTTTCTCTTTAGATAGCAACTATCATCCTAGACGCTGTCATATGTGTGCCAAATTCATCCTGGTGTGAATCCTTCGTCTTATGAAAGGTGTAGTCAGGAAAGTACTGGATTAAGTAGAACTAAAGTGAAACTAATTCTGTTATCATTATTCTGCTTAATCAGAAGATTTACATGCATAAGAAAAACAATATTTATGGGCCAGTAAAACCAGATTCTAACCCCAGATATTCTGAACTTGGGAAGAATGTGGTCCAACATTAATTCCTCCAATTGTGGTTTGTAGTTTACCTCACTTAGACCTAAGCTGGAAGAATACATTTTGCAGAATTTGGGCCTTACAGTGTTGTATTGCACAGCTGTAGCTCTTCCTGCCCCCATAAATCACATTTACGAGAGCAGCTATAGTGATTACGGTCAATGACTGGGACTGGAAATGACGCTTCTGTTCGCTCCTTATCAAACCCAGAGACACAGAAATTCAAGAGAGGTTCCAAGGAGTCTTGTCTCACAAAAAATACCTCTGCCCATGGGAAGTAATCAGTATATGGAATCATGTATTGCTAAGGATCATGGAAATTGTGCGTTGCTCGCTCCTCTCCTTAGACAGCAAGATCAGAGAGACTCCACAAGATGCTTAGCCATCAATTTGCTAAGCACTGCTCCAAACACCATGTGGTGTTTCATGTCTCCTTCTTGCTCAATCTATTATTCCTTTGGCATCTTGCCACCTTTGTCATAACTGATTATAATTTCACTTTGATGAAAAACTTTGGACTGACTGTTCTGAGTCATGGCAGGGAACAACTGTATTCATTCGAGAGGTTTAATTTATATCTGGCAAACTTGAGGCGTACAGTGCACTGAAAAAGGACTCAAAATGATAGATACAAATTACTCCTGCTGCAAACTTAAAATGCGCTACGGCTCAAGAATCAGTCCTTGTTTTATTACATAAATAGAAACAATAAGAGAGTTCTGTATTCAAGAGGGGTGCAACTCTGGGACTGATGTGATGAGTCTCAAAATAAGCATTATTTACTGGAGAGGATCTTCAGGTAGTATTAGGAAAGGGTTAAAAATGCAATAAACTGTGCACATGGCAGTGCACTGATAAGTTAGGCTATAGGAGAGCAGTAAAAAATTCTAACATATGAGCACTCAGAGGGAATACAATAGATCTTCCTGCAGATAATCATCAGAAGCTGGAACTATCCAGACACCGTGCAAAAAATTGGACAGCTTTTCCCCTGCCCAAAGTAGCAAGAATTAGCATCCATGGTAAAAGTGATGCTAAAATCTTGCAGCATTGGAGGATGTTTCACAAAGTCCGAGGGCAACAGAGCAGGTGGAAATGGGCTACGGGTTGAACCAGGGAGGAATTCTCCTTTTACAGAGCGGACTGGATAGGTCCCAGCCCCTCAAAGTGAGTGTATTATGGCTGCAACTCTTTATGCAGATAAAACTGTTGCATCGGCTTTTAAGGAATAACTTCTGCTCACAGCAGGAGATACGAGCATTTTCCAGGAATTAAAAAAGCTATGCATATACTCAGAATCAACGCTACTCTGACTGCAGCAAACAATCACTCCTGCCCACAGTACAGCATCAGATAGGGAAGTTTGTTAGGGAAGTTTTTGACAAGTCTTTATGTGATGGCTTTCAGAGAACAGATAGTGGGATGTGACTTCAAGCCACCTGGTAGTGCTACTTCCAGCTACAGGGGAAAAGACCAGCTGTAATTTCTGTAATTATAAATAAATTCAGTGTATACTCAACCTTCACAAGCCCATAACAACAAGCATTTGTCAACTGTACAATTATACAATTAAAACACTGAAATTTGATCTACAAACCAATCTGCCGGGCAGTGTATCAGCATCTCAATCCAGATAAATGTAGCTGATCCCTGGAAGCAGAACAATCATGTTCCACAGAGCTCCCCAGAGAGACAATGCTATCCACACCCACCCAACTGCTCAGCGAATTGTCAGGGAAGGCTTTGCTGAGCTGGCAACAGAGCAGCCAAAACCCTATTCTGTCCCCAGGGCAGCAGCATGTTTTGCAGGAGGAGATGGGGATTTCTATTTCTCGAGTAAAGAGAAAGGCTCAGGGTGCCATGGCATCCTACTCCAGACACCACTTGAAACCTGGTGAATTATTAATTAAACAAATTCCCCATTAGCCACATGCAGTCTCCACCGAGCTGCCCTGAAGCATACCCAGCTCCGCAGCTGCAAACAGCTTGCTCCTTTTGTCCTGTTAGTACAGCTCTACTCCATAAACGGTTATAACACAAATACTATAACATTAGTACCACCTTAAGAGTACTTGTCTCCGTATAAACACAGCTAACACAGTTTATACCAGACCCCTGAAGAGAGTTGGACCCAGCCAGTTCATCAGTTTTCAGTGTTCAGAAAGTCATGGACATCCTGTAACTTTCTTCTTGCATTTGTGTTGGCAGATGAGTGTAACAAAATGCCAAAAAAGAGAAATTGGACAACGCTAACATGACTAGTCCAATTTGCTAAGGCACCGATGACTGCAAAGCCATAAACCAAGAGGAATGAAACTGCAAAATAAATGCAACCAGCATTCAGTACAAAACACCCCTAACCGTATCCATAAAAACAACTGACTAAATTAATTATTAAAGTCATTTTATGTACTCTACACTACAAATTGCACAAGTACCTAAATGCCTGCAAAAAAATCCCCAGTGAAGCACTTCTGAAAATCCCACATTGCAATTACATTCTGGTTTACATCTCCTGGACATTAAACACTGTTCATGAGAAGACAGGTAAGTCACTTACCGAAACAGAGTAGATGGTATCTCTCCACCACACACTGCGTTGATGCTCGAGTGCCCATTTTCCAATTAAATTGGCCTATGTTGTCAGACATCTTTATCTTGCTGTCTGACAGAGAAAGAAGAACTGCCAAGAACTCATTAATATCTTTTTATCAATGTACTAACTGCTAAACTAAGATTTGACTAGCAGTACAATCAGACATTGTCATGACTATGCCAGCACTGAAGAGATTATATAGAAACTGAAAAGTGTGGAGATGTTTCCTATATTTGTAAAAATTAAAATAGATCTTTACCTTCTTTAGTCCTAAAATGCCTGCAGATACAGGGGAACAGGGTGACCTTAAACTGTATTTGTTCCTACAGAGGAACTATCCATTTGTGAGTTATTTCAACAGATTTGTCAAGACAGTGCTGGTTTTTCCATTTTATGAGAGAAATAACAAATACTAACATTGTTCTTCAATTCCCAACAGCCTCAAGAGCCAACAGAGAACTCAGTTGTTCAGTGCACACACATCCCAAATCCTCTTCTTTGCCAGATTAAACACAGAAATGGCATAAAGGACAGATTTATTTGGCTCATGCTGGAAAATTACTCTTTTTTATTTGCATTGTGGCAGCCTCTAGGAGCCGCAGCAGTGGATCCGATCCTCACTGTATGAGGACAAACAGAATTAAGTGTGTTAATTAAACCACAAGATGCTTAAAACCTAAGCCGACATACACGCCAAATAAGAAAGAACTATGATAATCTGTGAACTTCTATTCTGTTCACACAGTGCCGAAAGATGTCAGCAAAAGCTGTGAATGCTACAATACTTAAAGTGCAAGAGACACAAAAAAGCTTCAGAGCTATTTGAGATCTTGCTCAAGAGGTATCTGTGACCCGACACCAGTTTTCATTGAAACTAAGGCAATTTTGACATGAATTTCAATGGGAAAAACAATGACAGAGCTCCAAGACTATGCAGCTGAAGCCTGCTGCCTTGAAGGTTTCTGAGCAGGAAGCTAGAGTCATGCACAATTATAACCAAACAGGAAATGTCAAGAAATAATACTTATTTTTAGACAAATCCATGCATTTCAGAAGTTCAGTGAATGTGAATGACTAATGCATAGTAAACACCAATGAAGAACCTGATTTTATTCCTATGATTTCCACAATAATTATTTATAGACCAACATGTCATAAACTTAATAAGAAAGAAAAGAATCTTATTAACTAGAAAGCTGGTCTACATTTGGTGGCAATTTTGCTCTAAGCAAGACATACAGCTGAACAATAATTAGGTACAATAACTACATTATACATGTCTTGCTTGTTGTGTATGAGGTTCCATTTTTTAATTATAAGAATTACACGTTGGTTTTCCTTTGAATTTATCCCTCCGCCACCATTGATTTTTTCACATGCTACCAAAACCAAACCTCTCCTTGAGATAGCTTGCGTGGACTCTACTTTTTTCAACTGTTAATACTTTCAGCAGCTATTGAATCATAAAGAGATTAAATTATTAATCTGAATTTAGCAAAAGAGATGTTAAGGTTCACCACGCAGCCATGGAGTATCTGGGAGATGATTTATTCATTTAGAAGGAGAAGAGTATGATGGTGCTATATACTTTCCAGAAAAATACAGTAACCCACAGGGAAATTTTTGAAGCAGGATCAAAAGCTTTCATTTCAGGGCTACTTGCAGCTAAATATTAACTAGTTCCTTTAGTAGTAAAATGTAATCAGTTCCATAAAAAGGGACACAAAGCGGTTAGTTACTACACACAGCTGGGGGTCTAGCTACAAAGTTAAATGCTCTTAAAAATATTTTACAAATGCTTTAGAGGAATGCCAATTTCTCTTCTCTAAATTATTCAGATATATATCAGATATTCCTCTGATAGGACAACCATATCCAGCGGTGATTCCTGACCACCCCTTACCATGGACTTGCTTCATTAACAGGTTTCCAAAGACTTGGCACAGCAGCTCCATGTGAGCTACAATCACAACGCTCCACCTGCAGTTCCTCAGTTCTTGCCTGCAGACAGCACCCATGAAGCTGAAAGACCCAAGCGAGAGCAGAGTTTCAGTCCCCTCATGGAAACAAAATCCCAGTAAGCCAGACTTTTATTGCAATACCAAGCATGTGCCTTTAACTTTTACAATCACGGAACACCATGTTGGAAGGGACCTTTAGGATCATAATAATTTGAGTGCCAGTAGAAGGGTCAGATGACTTGTACATGATTTTGCCAGTCAAATAAGATCCATATTGGTAGGACTCAAGAGCCATCATGCCAGTGTTTATGAAGTGCATTGTAAAATCCGCATATGAGTGGAATTTGTACCACGTCTAAAGTTCCCTGCAGCAGCTGGGCAATGAGAGTCCTCAATGAGTGTGCTCTTACCTAGGGAAAGTAGTCAAGAGCTTAAACACATTGCAGGGTCATACGTGGGACTTTCACAGTGCTACACCTCTGCCACAATGAAGGAATAGAGGACATCAGAAAGAAACTCTCCATGAAAGTATCCATAGCAAAGCCAGAGGGTGCGCTGGCATCTGGGGGTTCGCTGATATTGACCAAGGCACAGCTGTGTCAAGTAGACTTTGCGGCAGCTACACAGCAAGCGGGCAGAGTCACCCACCCCAGAGGTCATTCTTTCCAAGGGATGCAGAATAACCCCATGAGGCTCCTCAGGAAAAATGGCTTTGCTCACAGAGAACAGAAATATCACAGTCCGGCCCTGAGTTTGAGGGACTGCTTGAAATTTTCTTTAGGGATGTGGAATCGCACTGAGCCACAGGAAGCAGAACAGTGGTGGATGGTCAAAAGCACCATCCCTAGAGTCAGACTGCAGCTCCCCACCCAGACTCATTGCTTACCACGGTCAAATGCTTACCTTCTGTTTTTCCTCCAGGGCTACAACCACTCATAAAGTCTTTTCATCAAAAGTGCCCAGCACGATTTCAAACATCTAATCAAACACTCATTCCTGCACCAATGTGTTTAACAGCCAGAGTACAACTGCAAAGAAACAGCAAGATGATGTTCGTAACCAACAAAGCCAATGGCAAGAATCTTGTTTTCACAACTGCATACGCACTGAATGTTGCATACTAGCATATTTCCTCTGAGCACAGTTACCCCTCGTGCATGCAGAGAGTGTAAATTCCTATGCAAATGGCCAGTCAGATACTTTCACTATTATTTGGGACTGTAAGTACAGTAATAACTGCTGCATTCAGAATTCTCTGCAAGTCCCACTGAGCCTGGGAGCTCATTCAGGGCCTATTTTACACTTCATTCTCCAGATGGCTCCCTTTCTAAAGGGAAGATTTCCAGCGGTGAACATGTGCAATTTTTTTTGCTGTTGAAAATGTTCTGCTTTGGCAGACACAAGAGTCAAAACTAGTGAGGGAAAACAAGCACAGGCTGTACAGTAACTTCACCAGCCTTGCAGAGTTAAGACAAGAACCCAGATCTCTCTGCCTTTACCTTACTGGCATCCTGTCCACTGCCTACTGGTGGGATTGCACGTGCAGCCACACTGCTGGGCGAGCAAACGAAGTGCACACTTATCTGCGTTGTGCAGAACAAGGGCCCCTGTGAGGGCCCCAAAGATACACCCATTCATACCAGCTGCCTGCTCACTTAAACAATACAAATAAATCCCCCGGGTTCTAATTTACTGGGTAAAATCTCAAAGGGTGAGGTTACTGCCGATTAGAAACATAAGGATGAGGTCTTTGTTAAGTATTGTGTTCATTTGCAGAGATACTGAAGTGTAAATCATTTCAATTATACTGTATACCCACACCTTTTTGTAACAGCAATTACAGTAGTCATGCACGATGGGGTTTTGCCTAATTTTTTTTTTTTCTTTTATGTTGTCAAAATAACTTGTAAAACTGCAACATGCAATATAGTATTGTACAAATCAAATGTATTATGACTAAGATAATTATTTCACATTCACTGAATGTATCACGAGTATTAAAAATTGACCAAGCTAGAAAAACAAATGTAATGAAAGTTCATCTCATCTCCTTAACTATATCTTTGATCAGAAGTTAATACCTGAAAATTGTGCGCCTAGTCACCTCCGATGACATTTTGACAGTGTGAGGAATCTATAATCAGGGAAAAACTGGCAAATTTAGTTTGGCATTAAAGACTTCCCCTTGAAGTGTTTCATACCACAGGTTCTGTTTTTAAGTAGGGCCATTTGGCCTCTCTATTTCTTTTCCTGCCCATGACAGACAGAAATTCAAGAGGGCTGGCAGAGGTTGTTAATTGAGAGACTCCCATTCAAATCAAAATGCACTAGAAGAAGGGAATGGCTGACCCCAGATTTCTCCAGTTCCTTGCAGAAGGGTTGGAGTTTGACACCCTGGAACTTCACCATTAAGTAAACCCAAGCACGTAGCCCTAGAAAAGTAAAGGATTAGAATATGGATGCTTAGCTCTCAGATTATCCAGTGGAGAGGAAAAAACGAAGCATGAAGGGACCCTATTTTTTTGGAGAAAATACCATCTTCTGTCCTGGCCATTCTTGTGTCCTCTTCAAAGCCTACTCTCAGCCCAAAAACCTTCACAGGTGATGGCAAGATGAAGGCAGGGAGCAGGCACCATTGTGCCTGTAGATCACTCCATTTGTTACAAAGGTGGTACACGTGTTTTTCCTGCTATGCCTTGCCCATAAGAAGAGAGCTGCAATCAGATGGGTGGGATGAAGATGGGTGGTGGGATGAAAGCCGTGGTTGTGCTGCTATGGGAGCCCAGGGAAGCTGGATGCCATGAGTCTTTTCCAGTTAAGGGGAAGAGAGCTCCTGCAGGGAGCTCTGCACTCTGCCCAGGCAAAGCAAGGCATGGACATGGTCACCAGGGACGCAAACTTACCAACCTGGTGCAAGGTCCACAGACCTCCAATGCTTGCTGGGAGTTGTATAGTAGAATTCATATTGGCACCAGTTACGCTCAAAAACGCATTCCTAGGCCTACATGCAAGCTATATGAATACATTCACTTCTTTTTTCAGTGCCTGAACATAGGAGAGGAATGATAATTTTCTTTGACTAATCTGAGGCAGATGCGGTAATGAAGTACTTAGGAGCATTAGCCATTCTTACTCATAAAGCTGAACAATACTGGTGCTTAAGCACATGCTTGGAAAGGCATTTCTCAGATCCTTGCAAGGCTCTTGCAGTTCAGCAATCTGAAAAGAAGTGATCTGTTTCTGGAAGTCCGCCAGAGCCATGATAAATAATACACTGCTCCTGATAGTTTCAATACAGCAGTTCCCTGAAACTCATTTCAGCCAAAGAGCCTTTCACTCCTGTAAACACTTTTGCTGGTCTTGCCAGTACCTGATGTAAATTAATTATTTAAACACAGTTGAAGGAGCGCATTTTACCAAACTCTTTTGGATATAAGCATTTTTAAACCCGGCTCTCTGATTATGTGCCACACAGCTACAGTTGCATGCCTAAGCTGAAAACGAATTCAAAGTGACAAGAGTCACCCGCATGCAAAATTCTCCTGTTCACCCTTTGCTAGTGTGTTAACCACACATTCAGATTAAGCATAATTTATGCAAAATATGCAAAACATATGCATGTAGAGGTTTCTCTCCTTACTCATTCGATTACTGGATTTTCCAACGTTAGATGCAACCTTAACTGGAGCAGAGGGCTGCACAGCCAAGTACTTGAGATATATGGCTAAGTTTAGGAACCAATAGTGCACAGGCCAAGCTAAACCCCTGTGAAGCTGTTCAAGTACATCCATAGCTCTCTATTTGTTTAAATTAAAAGAAGTTTTCTGCACAGCTATGCTCCTGACTTCTTTCTGTTTTCTAGTTTTAGATCCTGTTCATTTCCCAATTTCTTTGCAGGAAGAGTTTATGCTGATTCTGTACCCTACTCAGAAACTTCGCATTTTTCAGCACCATGGACTACAGGTATCAATACACATTATCCACCCAAAAGAGTATTCGGAACATTGATCAGCATATCTGCAGTGGGGATATGGGGGAGGTTGGCAGCACGAGGTACTGGAGTAAAATTTCAAGTGTTTGTAAATTCATTTTAGTCACATCGGCCACCTTGCAAGCATAAACATAACATCTTCAGAGCTGCAGATGGAGGAGGTATGTGTTACTCTTCACTCCTTCAATGCCAAGGCTAACACGATACAGACGTGCAGAAGCTCGTGCAGGAGTTCTCCCGAATAATTTTCAGCAAGAACAAACTGAAGCAGAAGAGTGGCAAAGCCTGGTTCTGCCCATGCACAAGCACAAAACTCAGAAAGCTGTACAAGGAACAGAGCTACAGGAAAGCTGCTCTCCAAACACAACTGTCTGAGGATTTGTTTAATGATTACAGATGAGAGTAAGACGACCAAATTTAATCCTTTCTCTGCTGCAGACCCTCTGTGATCTAACGCAGGCGAGATCCCTGTGATCAATGCCAGGTGAGGTCCCTCTGCCCATATGTGAGCATCAATGCCAGAGTCACCCAAGGTTGCTTCTACGGTGAATTGAACCTGGAGACACTCACTGGGACAGGGTTTATTCGTGCACCTTAAGGTGGGTAACCACATTTGCTCAAGCGCATCTCAACTGGCAATAAAGGGAACAAAAGGTGATTGACACATTTACCTCCAGCAAGGCAGGTGAGGAAATCTTTAACATTCCTTGGAAAAAGGCACCAAACCCAAACACACTGCTAGAGTGGAGTCTGGTGCTTACCAGTATATGTGCACCAAGAGCTTTGAGACACGCTTTGAGCAGTGGCTCTGAGGCTTTAAAGCCAATTTATTCTGGCTGGCAGAGCCGTTCCCTGGGGAACTGCAGAAGAGATGAACAATACTGCAATGCAAGTGCACATCTATGTGGCTGGGAGGGACACGTCCCAGACAGGGCACAGAGAAAGCATGAGGATCGTGTTTTGCAGGCACTCTGAAGGATTATTCCAGCGGAAGGAGGGAGCGCAAGATGTGAGGAGCATGGAAATACAAGAACGTGGATTGTCGAGTCTAGTCCCCTGCTACTGCAGCCCTGTAATACACCACTTTTGGATCTAAGCACCTCTGTGAATTCCAGAAAAAGACAAATTGCTATTTTACCTGGGTTATTTGTAATAAAACTCAGGGACATGTTTTGAAGCTTTATCCAAGGGAAGGTGCTCTACAGAAGGACTGCATCAAGAGTAATGGAGCTATTCATGAGAAAAGACATGAGAAAAGCAAGCAACAAAAATGCCCGCATGGGCCATAAATCAGCAAATAAATGTATCATGGTGCAGTGACAAAAGAATAGGATCTACCTGCAGCCAGCATGCGATCTGCTTACCTTGACGGGACAGACCTCCCCTCACAGCAGCCGCCCTGAACTCCTCAGGGGAAGCTGACAATGGCAGTAGTATTTCAAACAGCAATTCCCACCGAAACCCAGAATTGCTCAGGCTAGAAGAGACTTCAGGCGGTCTCTAGTCTAGCCTCCTGCACAAGGCAGGGTTAGCTGCGAGAGCAGATTTGGTTGCTCAGTGCATAATCCAATTCATGTCTGAAAATCCCCACAGATGGAGACAGCGGGAGTGCTCTGGCTGCTCCACTGCTTGACTGTCCTCACGGGAAAGAAGTTTTTCCTTACTCTCGTTTCAGTTTACGACTGTTATCTCCTGTCCTCCTGCCATGCACCACTATGAAGAGCCTGATTCAGTCTTTCTGACAACCTTCTTGTTGATATTGGAAGCTACCACATCTCCCCAAAGCCTGCTCTTCTCCAGGCTGGACTAGCCCAATTTCCTTCAGCCCTGCAGCAGAGCATGTACTCCAACTACTGACCATCTTGGTGGCCCTCTGTTAAACTCAGTCCAGTCGATGGATGTTTCCCCTGTTCTGAGTAGCCAAAACTGGATGCAGTATTCTAGAAGTCATCTAATGAGGGCCAAGGAAAGGCAAGCAAACACAGCTCCTGATTCAGATGGGTTCCTCTTGTTACATCCCAAGATGCTGTTGGCTTTCTCTGCAAACAAGGCACTTTGCTGGATCGTGTTCAGCTTGTGGTCTACCAAGGCCTCCAAGTCCTTTTTAGGAGAGCTGCTGAATAGCAGCATGCCCAGCATCCCATCAAATTGCTGTTGTCTGAAACCAGATGAACAGCTGCGTAGAGTGAACCATGAGGTCCCACTAGCGCCCACAGCCATGATCAGTAGCCTAATCTTTAGCCACTTAAAGCTCCTCTTTCCCAGTAGGACTGTCACATTGAAAGTGCTGATAGAGCTGAGGGTTGACAGATGTTTCCTGCTTCCTTTCCTGTGGATGGTGCTAATGGCTAAAGTGGTTGCACTCTCACTCCCCTTACAAGTCTGTAAGCAATACAAAAATCATAAGTACCATTTTTCTTCCTATAATAGCAGAAATCAAGGTACAAATGGATCTGAGTATAAGCAGAAATAAAGGGACAGATTTCCTTCTTCTTGAAGAAATTCCCTTGTTCAGTTTGAGAAAGCCACTGACACGCATCAGATGGTATCATGGGTTTTGACATGTTCTTTTCTGAGACTGTTTTGAACCTCTATCGACAGCAGCCTGCGCTATCCACTTTCAGCCTAATATTCTGCATACACATTCTATAACATCCTTAAAAGACAAAAGCATTAAGTTTTCTAAGACCAGGTGGATAATTCACCGCCCATGATTTATTCAGAAAGGTTTGCTTCTCTCTGTTTACAGAGCTTTCCTCAAACAGATGGCATTTTTGTAATGTATTCATTAGTTGCAATTTTCTGATGAATAACTTTGGTGAATAATCCTTGGTCTGTAGATTGGGTTTGAAAATTCTCACCTTTCAGCCTTGTAGATATTTAAGTTCTGTTTTATAAGAAATTAATTTAGCCTCTTGCTTTGTTTGGAAAGTGAGAGGTGAAAGGTGCTGTGAAGTTGCAATACCTTGTTTTGCTGGCAGCACTGCTCCTGACTGCAGAACAGTGCTGGAATTATCCGCAAGAGCCAGAGAAACGATAGAACAGGATTTCAATGTCAACAATCAAAGGAACAGAAGGGAAAGCAGCCACAGGCTACAACAGTAATGAAAGTGGGATTAAAATTTTTCTCTGCGGCAATGCTAATTCCTCAGGGAGCACGGAGTGGTAGATTTACTCTGGGAATCCTCAGCCGGTTGGCCATGCAGTCAGCTTATCGCTACAGGGAAACTTCTAGTGCATTACTTCTTATCTTCAAGGGCATGCATCACTTCAGTTTTTCACATGAGCTCTGTGCTCATGAAGGATGCAGGCAAGACATGCCTGAGGAGTAAAGACCTTCATTTGCCAGAACAGAATTAACATTGACCACAGCCAGGGACCTCACCTGACTTTCATGTCTTATACCAATGTCAATGCCTTGACCTCACCTGAATCTGCCAACCAAGTGTCCAAATGAGGTGGTGACTTCTACAGTGAGTCCCAGACAAGTTGCAGGACATTTATATTTGCACTGACTACCAAGTAGTAATGATTTTCAGTCATTATTGCTCAGAATTGGATTTGAAAACTGCTTACTTGCAATGGGTAGTTCCTGCTCTCTGTCTCTCCCCGTGAGCCACTCATGGTCTCCAGATATTAATCAGATACTGATCTGAATAGCACAGTCAGGTGTGACTTATTAAATACTAAAACCACCGCATTAAACATTTGAGGTGGTAACGAGTTCTCTTTTTGTGCCGTGCTGCCATGGCTCTTCCTGACACGATAGATACAGCTTGTTGGACAGCCGCAAATCATAGAAATATGGGCTGGGAAGTGTCTCAGATCACTGAAACTCTCCCCTGCCCTGAGGCAGGGTCAGGCATGCTACAGCCTCTCCTGATAGCTGTTTATCTAACCGTTTATTTAAGTCTTCACTGAACAGATTTACAACCTCTTTAGATCGCAGCTACTCACACAGTAATGGTTTTGTTTGTTTGGGGCTTTTTCCTGCTATCTAGAGTAATCTCCCTTATTGCACTTTAGAAAATTGCTTTTTATCCTGGCATTGGTGGTCACAGAACAACAGTTTACTGTCATCTTTATAAATGTGTTTCTACATCTGAAGACAGTTGCCATGTCCTTACGTTGGGTCTTCTTTTCCAGATGAAATAATCAAATTCCATCTTTCCACGTCACTTCCATTTCCTGAGCCTCTCACAGCTTTGGTTGCTGTTTTCCTATCTTGTTTGCCTACATCTTTCTTTAAGAGTAAGTGTAACGTTTGAAACTGGATAGAGTGCTTCAGCCAAGTCTGACTAGTCCTAAATGGAACAGAAATAACGCCTTCTGATGTCTTGCATACGATCCTCCTGTTACTAGAGCTCAGAGCAACATGACTGTTTTGCAGCACTGCACAGTCTATGATCCACTACAGTCCCAAGATTCTCTCCTGCAGTATTTTTACCTAACTAATAGTCCTCATTTGACATGTGATATTCCTTCCTGTGTGTCATACCACAATTTTTTTCTCTAGAATTTTATTGTGCTGAGTTCAGATGAGGGCTGCAGTGTTTATCAAGGTCATTTTGAATCTCAGCCTTGCACTCTGCTTGGAAACACTACAAATGTTCCAACAGTGCCCTCCATTCCATCACCCAAGTTATTACAGAAAACACTGACCAAAACTGTTCCCAGATTATTCCCTGAGAGACCCTATTTAATGTGTCCTTCCTCTTTGACAGCGATTATCAACAAAGGCTTTTCAAATACAGGCTTTCATTAACAAGATTATTACAGACTATTATACAAAAGCCAAAATTCTTTATACACAGCACTGTGGTCAGTAAAACCGGTTACTTCCTTTCTGCAGATAAAGGCTGAGCCATGCTAAGAAACCTTTACAAAGTCAAATAGAAATCATATGCAGTATCAGGGGAAAAAGAACAAGTGATGCCCCCAGCCTGGCCGCTGCCAGCCCTCTATACAATTGCTGTTTAGCAGCTACGGTTGACGAATATCAGCATAACTATTCCTGTGTGCCCACACAATTCTGAACCACAGTCCAATTTAGTTTAGGGGGAAAAAAACAGTATTTTGCTAAAATTACCATAGTATAGGCTGCTCATTTGTATTACCATAGCAACAAAGGACCTTACTTGAAATGAGACCCCGAGCAGTGCACAATGATCGTAATAAGAGACAGCCCCTGTCCCACCGAGTTTAGAGATGACTGTCACCATCCTGCATCGAGGTGCAGGAGTTCGGCTGCAGGGAACTCCCTCCAAGACCACTGCCTAAGCAGGTAACATCAGAGGCCAAAAGTATCACAACCCCTGTACCCACTGCGGGACAATAGCCCATAGGAAGGGAGTGGGTTGCACTTAGAGTCCATGTCAGAGCTTAAACTGCTGGTGTCTCCTCAACCTTGGCACCAACATTTAATTCACCGCTTTTGAACAGAGATTAATTCCCGAACAGGGTGACTTCCACTCAGGTCAAACACATTTCATTTAAAAGTAGAGATACAGAATGTTGTTCAAATCTCTGACAACCGATACTGGTGTGTTAATCGCCTCCGTACTTCGCAAGGGTGCCACAGGAGCATGGCATAGGTTTAGCTCTCCTGGAGTCACTGCTCTGCAGTGGGGGGAGGGATAAGTCCTGATTTATGTTTTAAAGGACCCTTTTAACGCCACTTCTCGAAGCGAAAAATCAATCATTAAAACTGCCACGGAACAGGCAAAGCACCAGAACTTTTCCTGCTGACAGCAGCAGCCCGGGATGCCACCTGTGGACATCACCCCCCGCTCCCAGCCTCCCCGAGAGTTGCCCTGGGGGAAGGACAGCGGGGCAGAGGCGACGTCCGGCCCCCCCCCCCCGCCCCGGGTCCGCAGCACCGCGGGTGCGGGCCGAAGCTCCCTGGGGCGGACACGGCACAACCCCTGCCCACGGCTCCTGCTCGGGAGACGCGGCTCCCGCGGAGGGCAGCGCCGGGAACTCCTCCTCCGCCGTCCCCGCCGCCGGTCAGCACGGGCCCGCGGGGATTCCGCGCCACCCGCCGCTGCCTGCCCCCGCTGCCGCCCGCGGGCTTTCCGCGGGGTGCGCAGCGTCCCCCGCCGCCGGGCGGGCCATGCGGAGGGTCGGGCTCCCCCCGCCCCATCCCCCGGGGCCGCCCCCGCCGCCTCACGGCGCAGCGGCAGCGCAGCGCGGAGCGCACGGACCGGCACCGACACCCCCCCCCCCCCCCCCCCGCCGCGGGGCTCCCGCTGCCCGGAGCCGCGGGCAACTCGCAGGCAAGTTTCCGGGGAACTTTCCTTCCGGGAGCGCCTCGGGGCCGCGGCGCTGCCCGGTGCGGGGGGCAGCGGCAGGCGCGGGGCTGCGGCCTCGCCCCGTCGCGGGAGGCAGAACCCGGCCGGGGCCGCCCGGGGCGGGGAGAGGAGCGGGGGAGGGGGTCCCCGGGATCCCGCCCTACCCGCCTGGAGCGGTGTGCGGGGCGGGGAGGAGGCGGGGGGGGTCGTGCGCGTCCTGGCGCGGGTTGCAGCAACAGGTTTCCTTCCGCAGCAGGGATGGACGAGAGGGACTGTCCCCCCGCGCCGCCATCCCCTCCCCAGCCCCGGCTGCCCGTGCTGCCGGCAGCGGGAGGCGCTCGGCCGGTGGCGGGACCGCTCGGCTGATTCCCGGCGTTCTGCTGTCCTGTCGCGGAGGTGGCTGACGGCGGTCAAGGCTGCTCCATCGGGCTCGGTTTGTGATGCTCGGTCTTCCCCTTCCCGGCTCTCCCTCTCCCCGAGTCCTGGGTCTGCACAGTGCAGCGTGGAGGCTTGTGTTTCTGATTTCTTCTTCTCTGCCTGATCTGAAGGTCCTTTATAGCTTTAATTTTGAAATAATTGGGATGTCTTTTACATTGATCTAATTACTGACTTCTGTTCGTTGGCCACTGGCGCATCAAGTTAACTGTTCTTGATAGGCAGTGTATTTCTGGTGGGTTTTTTTTCATGGGAAAAGACTTGGGGGGGGGGGGGGGGAAGGACCGACACGCATAAAATAACTCTCCCATGACTACGTATCTTCATTTCAGTGGGAAAATATGTATCTATATAAATCAATGACAAATCCTTTACTGTTTTTCAGAAGATGTTTAAGAGATTGTTTTGACTGTGACTTATTAAAATCTGTTGACATCAGTATACTTCACAGCAGGATAATAACTACAGTTGTTAGTTCTGATGCATTTCAGAACATCCTCCTGGGGATGTAAGTTATCTGCAAAGTTCTTTCGCTTCTGATTGTTATCGGTAGAATTAGGCTGAGCTTCATAAAAGACCAAACACTGAGTAACGTTTGTCATAATTCAGTTGGTAGGTTGTCGTAAGATGCCAAAAAGCAGAACACTGTCCAGCTCAGGGACAGCAATGTACAGATATGAGCATCTCTTTTCAGATGATCTGTTTTCAGGATGATTTTGTTTGATATTAAACATTAACCTTTACAAGCTTTACTTTGATTTGCCTGGCAGCTCACTTTGCAAGCAGAGCTGAAGTTTGAGATCTGTTCTTACTACGTGAAGAGCTGCATGACTGTAGCTTCAAGTATTTCAGGAGGGTACCCTGACAGTGTTGATACCATATGGAAATAATTTGTCAGAAGATAGCTGAATTTAACACTGCTTGAAGAAAATGCTTATTTTATCTAAGGGAAGAATAGGGGAAGGATCACTAAACTGTAGAGCAGTTTCTGACAGAATTCTTTCCCAAAAATCACTGTTTTCATAGTCAGCCTGCACTGAAATCTGAAAGTTGTTTGGGTTTTTTTAAACTTAATTTACAAATGGTAAAAAGCATCAGAGACAAGTCCCAGGCACTGAGATTGATAGAAGCGTCTATGGGGGAGTTCTGCATCTTCCTTGCATGCTTGTTATCATCCAGGCGCAACTTTGTCTTGTCTGCATCACAGAGCAGTATCAGGACTCTTTGCAGGAGCTCTGATTACATCAGAGATGCACTGCAGAATTCAAAATACTGCAGAGGACACTGGGAGGGGAAATGATTCTTGCAGTGGAATTTTAACGTGTTACTCATGATTTCTGTCTCTTTCCCGCAGAAGGGAGTCTTTAATAATTCTTTCCCCATTGTCTGGCATCCTCCCTACATTTTGGCCGAGAGTAAGGGCAGTAGAGATTCAAAGATGTTGTATCTCACTTCACATGCACACCACACCACTTAGCGTCACCAAGAGCCTGTGCTGTGGGCCAGGTATTCTGTATTACTGTAGTTTCTAGAAGCCAGGACAATGATCAGGATTGTGTACTGTAGTAAGAGACAGTTCTTGCCCCAATAAGCTTACAAACAAAATAGGAAACGATGCTCAGCAAGAAGCAATTTCCCAAGATGAAAACACATTATGAGCAGGGGAGCTGGAAAGATGAAATGGGCTTCTCTAACTCCCAAGTATTCGAAGGGCAGAATGCTACTCAACCAAGGAGGGGTTTTACCATTGGACCTTACTGAAGCAGAGCAGTTTTATCTGATGATTTTTACTGCTACAGCATATCCTTTGAGTTCATCTTGTTTAATTTGGGGGAAAATTGCTGCTATAGGATAATGTGTTTGTCTGACCTTATATGCTGTATGTTGCGTTCAATTCTTAATGCATCTCTTACAGCCATCTCCAATGCCATCAGTCTGCCATGTATGACTAAAACAGTTTGCTTGGTTTTTAAGCTCAATAGCAAAAAAGCCCCTTCCATTAATTAGGTATCTCCCTCTTAAAGCAGTGTTGTAGAAGCTCCTTCCAGAGGAAAACAAGAAACATACAGAGAAGTATATGGTTTTGTTTTCCTCATTCCTCTGTTCCTTCGAGTCAGGCCATCTTTTCTGTTGTCCTTTATTTCCTCCTATTCTTCCCCCTTAGATGTGATGCTATGTGTATCTGAGGCAAAGAACACGTAAATAACACATGTACGGCATCAAATACTATAGCTGCCTACGTGGGATGTGTGGGCTTGCCAGTTCTCGTTATGGAGAAAGAAGGAGCCACCTTTTATAACTGCAGTCATTCAGTGTGTTACACAGGGGATTAATTTGTCCAAATTATTGTCTTGCACAGGTTGAAAAGCTGGAAACAAAGAGAGAAATTCTTGTTTCTTTGCTCTCATTTCACAGGTGATGCCTCAGGGTTACAGTGTGTGTCTGCCACACGCTGAACGTTTACATTCCCCTCTCCCCATTCCTTCCCATTGTGTCAACAATGGATGCAGTGGGAGATCAAACCAGTGACAGAGATGAACTGCCTCCTCATTTTTCCTGGCTGAGTTTCAGAAGATTAGTTGTTGCTAACCAACATCATCTGGTATTACAGAAGGGAAAACAGTTAACAGCTCCCATTTATCCATAGTCTTATATCAGTCATAATCTTTATTCTCTTTGGGCCAGCCCTGCATTAAGCATAGGTTAGGCAAAGGGGAAACCACAGCAGTTGGTCTGAGAAAAGGAGCCCTACATAAACATATATCAGGTAGTCCTGTTTACCCATATCAAACCGATAGCTTGAACTCCCAGTGGCATTACTTCTACTGATGGTATCTTGGGAATGCTTTAGCAGAAGATCAGCTCTGAGGTCATTAGGAGTGCTTCATGTGACAGGACTGTATGTCAGTGTAATTTCAATTTCAACTGTTCCATATTTCCTCTGGTGTAGCTAGCACTATCTGCGCCAGTTATCACTCTCCTCAGATACCTTCATTTCTCTGAGTCCTTCAGCTTTTCCAGTGGGCAATGGCAGAGTGCCATCGTCTGTCATGAAGCTCTGCTGATAATCCCAGCGTTGGCTAGAATTTCCTAGAGTGTGACTTTAAAATACGATTATGTTATGTGTTAATGTGCTTTCCAAAAAAGAAGGGAAGGACTTTCCGGTGAGCAGGCCTTTGCTCAGGCTCTCTCAAGGCAAGAGACAAACCAGAATTGATTGGAAGTTTATTTAGGTGCAGGCCGGTGGGATTTTGTCATTGTTTGCATCCACCATTACTTCCAGAGGAGCTTCAGAATTGCCCCTCCCCTGCACAGGGATTTCCAGAGTCATAATTCTGGAGCAAAGACGGAGCGACTCACCGATACAAGCAAGTAGGTAGTGATAAGGCACTGAAAGGTGATTACAGTTAAGATTTTGGCATAGAGAATAGGTTACTTGCTAAATAGCTGTCATCAAGTCACTAGCGATAGTAATGAAGAGATCCCACTTTGTGACAGAAGCAAGATGACAAAGCTTACCTCTTTGCTTACCTCAGGCCAGAAAATGGTACCACAGCTCTTGGAAGATCTGAATCAGGCTTTGTCCATTCTTGCATATTGTTGTAGGTTTTCTTTATCCACATGCCCTAAAGGTACATAAATTAACGATTTCTTTTTGTACCAAAGAGGATTACAGGTGAGGAATCAGGAAATACCACTCCATCCAAAGCTCACCCAGGGCCACGTGTTTGTAACAGTAGGTAAGGAACTGCTTTTTTCAGTGTATTCCATCTGGGAAGTTCAGGAGCAGAACTGAGATTGTACTTTATTGAAAGCAGACTTGTAAGTCCCATTGCATCGAGGAAAGCCTGTTGCTATTAAACTGAAGTGCAGCTGTCTTTTGAATACTTTGCTGTTGTGTATTCATGGGTTTTTCTTCTATAATAGGTATGTAACACTATTGATGTCGTTTATAAACCCCAGCTTCTGCAAACGACAGTTCTGTGTGTAAGAAGGTCACCCTAGCAGGGGCACATATCCCCAGGGTGCGTATCAAAGGGGAGGTAAGTACAGCCAGGAAAAGAACAAAACTATGTACTGCTAGTGAAGCCAGTCGAGGATAATATTTATTACTGCCCTGTGAACTCGAGGCTAGACAGTCAGAATACTTGTGCATAATTAATGTCTATTTAATGTACAGTCTACTTAAAGAAATATTCTTATCAAATGAAACTCAGCAGCTCCACGCATTAAGCTGTAGCTGATTGCACAGGTGGAAAAGCGAGCGGCAGTGCTGTGTGTGAGCGGACTTTCCGTCTGACTTTTGAAACACAGTGAGCTAGAGAGGCAAAAAGTTTAACATTTCCACTACTGCTTTTTATACCCATTTGAACCCTGTGGTCGCTTCATGCCACAGGCTTTACACTTAGTGTTGTGTGAGCAGAATTTGAATGTGATTTTCAAATTCATGGTGAGAATTTTCTGGTTTCCTACAATCTGAGGTGAAGGCACTCACCCTGGCTCTCAGCCACAGTTTAATCCATTGTAAGGATTATTATATATATGCCCTGCATATAGGGCATCAGTTATAACTGAAACAATATTCCAATGGCTATGTAGAAATCATGTATTTCTTTGCAATCTTTTGCAAATGAGGCCATAGAAAAGGAGTTGCCATGTCATCAAATGTGTATAAACTCTACACAAATATTTTATGTGTTTGTCAATGTAAGGGGGGTCTTTTTCCAAAAATTGTTTCCATATGGCCTTTTAGAAGTTAATCTTATACCAACTGGTTTTTTGAAGTGTGTATTTACTGAATTACAATATAATTGACTTCTGATTGTTTCTATATACTTCATGGTATTAAAATACTTAAG
The DNA here is from genome assembly GCF_037157495.1 of Lathamus discolor. Lineage (NCBI taxonomy): Eukaryota > Metazoa > Chordata > Aves > Psittaciformes > Psittacidae > Lathamus > Lathamus discolor. The sequence goes on along the minus strand of NC_088894.1, from coordinate 7,172,951 downwards.
ATTTTATGTGTAATAAATAAAAAGATACAATTTCCTTTTCTACAAAACAAAATTGAATTCTATGTTCTTATGTGAAACTGTCATAATTTTTATACTTCCATTCTGAACCAGGAATATCCTGCCACATGCTGAGATTATTCCTGGTTTCCTTCTATATCCACTGGGAACTTAGACCTCTGTATCTGAGACAGGAGAAGCCACCCAGTGTGACACATATGCTGAGCAGAGCTCCTGAACAAGTCAACAGCCCTTGACAGAGTCAGTTCTACCCAGCTGGACAAATCCAGCCTCACCACAAAGGTCTTCTAACCATACTCAGCCACTGCTATTTTGTTTCCAATTGTTTTTATCAACTATAAATGTTTTTGAGCTCTAATCACTACATTTGTTCCAAACTTGAAATCAACCTTTCGTTCACTTACCCCATATATCTGGTCTTTTTTATTCCAGAAGACACTTGCAGAAGTAGCCAAGTGATGTGAAGTTATCTTCCAAGATGACTGTTCTACCTGGAGAAAATTCCGACTACGACTATAGTGCCCTGAGCTGTGCTTCAGATACTTCCTTCCACCACACATTCTTTCCAGAAACAGAAACACTTAAGGGAGTCTTTTACCAAAGAGCCAAGCTAATTCACCCTCAAGAGGATCTCCTGAAAGGCTTTCACCCTGATGATCGGAAGCATCATATTATCATAAACGTAGGGGGCATTAAGTATTTGCTCCCTTGGACTACGCTTGATGAATTCCCATTGACACGTCTGGGACAACTGAAGTTCTGTACTAATTTTGATGACATTCTAAACATCTGTGATGATTACGATGTGACATGTAATGAATTCTTTTTCGACCGCAACCCAGGGGCATTCAGGACAATCCTGACCTTTTTGCGGGTTGGAAAACTTCGTCTCTTGCGTGAGATGTGTGCACTGTCTTTCCAAGAGGAGCTGCTCTACTGGGGAATTGAGGAAGACAACTTGGACTGGTGTTGTAAGAGGAGATACCTGCAAAAAATGGAGGAGCTTACAGAAATAAATGAACGGGAGGATGACCTCATAGAAAATGAAACAGGTGAAACAGTAGAGGAGACAAGAATTGGCTTGTGCATGAAAAAGTTGCAAGACATGGTGGAAAGACCCCAGTCTGGCCTCCCTGGAAAGGTGTTTGCTTGTTTGTCTGTTTTATTTGTAACTATTACAGCAGTGAACTTATCCATCAGCACCATGCCTGACCTGAGGGAGGAGGAGGAAAAGGTAAGTTAGCTTTTCAGGGTGGAAAATGGTATGCGCTGGCAAGAGCAGAACAAGTACGAGGTCTGATGGTTCTGATTTCCATGCGGATTTTGCAGCTGTCTTTAGAGGGGGGAAAATAACAGAATATTTGAAATCTGATGTGACTCTTTTCAATTCAATTACTCGTAAGAGAATTAATCGTATCAAGTTTTATGTCCAAGGAACATTTTGTTAGTGTGCACTCTTCTGTACAACTGCATTATTACCTCATTAAGCTTTGTGTTTGCTATTTAGAAAGCCTGAAGTTACCGAGCAATATCTTCTGTGGAATATATAGTTCCTTTCTAAGGTTTGCATTTAACTTGCTCTATTTTGTCAGTGTGTTTCCCCATAGCAACAGCTTCAATTCTTTTAATATTTTGGGTTTAAAAAAAAAAAAACAACACAGAAACCTCTCTTCCTGTCACTGCACCAAGTAAAATAGTTATTATCCAGTGCCGATTACAAACTCCTCCTCTTTCCTGCAGGGTGAGTGTTCCCAGATGTGCTACAATATTTTCATTGTGGAGTCTGTGTGTGTGGCATGGTTTTCCCTGGAGTTCCTGCTAAGATTCATCCAGGCAAAGAGCAAGTTTGCATTTCTGCGGAGACCATTAACCCTGATCGACATAATAGCCATTCTGCCATACTACATCACTTTGCTAGTAGACACCACGTCAGTGGGCTATAAAAAGCCCAGCTCTGGGAGCATCTACCTGGACAAAGTAGGTCTGGTCCTCCGTATTCTCCGTGCCTTGAGGATTCTGTACGTCATGCGGCTGGCCAGGCACTCCCTGGGGCTGCAGACACTGGGGCTGACAGCTCGCAGGTGCACTCGTGAATTCGGGCTCTTGCTGCTCTTCCTCTGTGTGGCCATTGCACTGTTTGCACCACTCCTCTATGTCATTGAGAATGAGATGGCGAACTCGCAGGAGTTTACCAGCATCCCCGCGTGCTACTGGTGGGCTGTCATCACCATGACCACGGTAGGCTATGGAGATATGGTTCCCAGAAGCATTCCTGGCCAAGTGGTGGCACTCAGCAGCATACTGAGTGGCATCCTCCTCATGGCATTTCCAGTCACCTCCATCTTCCACACGTTTTCGCGCTCCTACATTGAGCTAAAGCAAGAACAGGAAAGAATAATGTACAGGAGAGCACAGTTCTTACTAAAAACAAAGTCTCAGATAAGTAATGCATCACAAGGGAGTGATATTTTATTCCCCAGTGTCTCTTCTGAGACTAGGGACAATGAATGAAATTTAGGTTACTGTTTCTCCTGATGTCAAGTGATGTTTTGTTGTATCAGATTCCATCTTTTAATTTGCTTTGGAAGCATTTTGCAAAGGTAACCCTCATATTAAAAAAAAGAAAAAGAGTTATTAACCAGGAACTGAGAAGTCTATTATTATGCTGTTTCTACTCCCCCCTCCAGTATAATGTATAGGATCTTTCACTGAGATCATACAGTGGGATTTTAGGAATTAAAAGTCTCTGACAAAAATAGAACACCATATAATAATGTACTTGTCAGGCTGTTTTGCCATTTGTAATACATATTTTTCCAACCGAATCACGATGTATATAATCATTAAACAGGCTGCCATTTTTCTTGTTCTTCTTGTATATAAATAATGTAAATACAACAAAATTGATGGTGAAAATCTCTCCCTGTAAAACGCCTTAGAGCATAATGGAAATATCCACACACGTTTATCCCATTGTGCTCTTAAAAAAAACATTAAGTGAGATTTGTCATTCACAACAGCAACTGTATGTTTCTCTGCAAGTCAGCCCTAAAGATACCAGAAGAATCGAGCTGTTTGTATCATAATCTTGCTCAAGATGTACTTATAGCTCACCAGCTAAAGTTGAATTGAAGTTACTGTGTTGACCTATGTCATTGAATGCAGTAATCCCAGGAACAAAGTCTTTGAGTTTTATAGCATTTAATATTATTACCAAGAGGTGACTAGCTGCAAATCAAATGAAATATGCATGATGAGATGCCAGTCATTCCCTGCCATCTGTTTCCATGTTTTTACTTTACCTCAGATATGAAATAGAATTAAAAGAGGCCTGTTTCCAGGGGACACCCTACCATTACTTGGCAAATCGAAGCTTCGGCTACCCATTCACATTCAGCATTTGGTTCTTTAGAAGGAGCAGAAAATATATGGTCGTGGGAAGTTGTCAATGGTGAAGAAAAGAAAATATCATTTGAGTCATGGAGTGGGGGGTACTGACAGCTTTATACTTTACTGTCCTCAATCAGGAGGGACTTAAGACTTAATTAACCATACCTTTGCCATCATGACACACATCATAGGATTGGAGAAAATTTTAAACAGGATACGAAATAGCAGTTAAGGTCCCAAAACACACCCATGGATTCTTCATCCATGTGTGTGTCTTGGTCCAGGTCCTGCTGAAGTCAGCGGGAGCACTGGGTCAGTGAAACACTGAGGTTTGGCACAGGTTTCTGTGGAGATCAATGACAGAACTCCCATTTATTTTAGAGGGAATGAGACTGGCTTGCACAACAGTTCAGGAGGAAAACTCCAGAGATTAAAAAACCCCCAACAACCTATTTGTTTGATTTCATGTGTGCTTAGAGGTAAAGAAAAGCTAATCTCAAGGGTTTCACCTTCCCTCCTCCCCTCCTTTTTAGTACTTTTACTTATTAACAGTTAGGAGCCAAGGAAATTCAGAAGTTTCCATCACATTCACCAATGTTTCTCTAGATTAATTTCCAGAAATACTATTACTTATTGGCATTTCTGGAGGAGGTTGCTAGAAATGCCAGAATACATGATGGGTTTGTGATTTGAATGAAGGCCAAGGACACAAACATTGGCCTTTCAATAAGGTAGAGTTAGTTCCTCAGCCTTTGCTGTTTGGCCAAGCCCATGCTACCCCGGTTTTCTTTTCAGCTGTCTTTAAAATACCATTTGAAGGTGTTCTGATATATGTGCTCTTGAAGAATAATTCCAGAACATTTAAAAAGGCACTTTGCAAGTAATGAAGGCTCTACCATTCTTTAGCCTGCAGTAGGTAAATATGCCCATGGAGCATTTCTGCAGAAGCCTAAACTCTTGGCAGTTAATCATGTGGCAGAACTACAAATGTAACCAGCTTTTCACTCTTGTTTTTCTAATTAGAGTTGGACAAAAAACAGAGACATCGTGACAAAAAAGGGACACATTTTCCATCCAAAATGCACTTAATTTCAAAACTGTTTGATCATCTGTAGCATTGGCTTCAACACAAGTGCTATACATCCTTCTACCTTTGTGTCAGCACTCGTTATAAAAAGAACTGGTAATTAGATTAGTCCTGTGAGCAACAGTTGCTTATCTAAGAATGTGTTTGACAGGCTGAGCCATAAATAAGAAGCTGTAAATGAATATAAGGAGAAATCAAGACTTACCAAATAAAACCTAAGCTTATTTCCATGTTATGCTAGCTAATAAATCCAGAAGGTCCATCCATTCTCTCAATGTCCTTCCATTAAGGTAATGCTCATTTATTTCATGTATGACTTTATATTTTTATCCCAAATTATAGCTTGACTCTAAAGTCCTTGTCTGGCAGCAAAAAAATATCACCCTGAAGTTGGGTTGAAGTTGGTTGAGCAAACCTGTGAAAGCATCTTGCCTGTTCTGCCTAAGCCAGGAACAAATTAACTGCCCAGGAGGTACCCCTATGTGATTTTGTACTTGGCAGCACATTGATTGTAAGCATCTCAACATGTTTTACTATGAATCACTCTAACAAAGTTGCTTGTGTTTTACAGGAGGCAATACATACTGTAGTCCTTATGTTAAATAAACCCAGCTATAAGTCTTAAGAGCACATTAGTATGAAACCCACATGCTGTGTTCTAGCTCTTACTGTGAAGGCTGAGGGCCTAAAGTGATTATGCCTCTTTACAGTGTATTACCTGACTTTTTAGTCAAATTCAGTTAAATTATGAATTGATTCAAAAGCTGCCTGTTTCCAGTGGCACAGCTGATAGCTACCAAGTCAGCTATCACTCCTTTTTGCATTAGCGGCATGTGCAGTCAAGAAGAAAGTCCCAATAAAAAACCACTTTGTGCTTTTATGAAGAAAAAGGTTTGAATTGCCACTGATAGTGGTGCATGTCTGCAACAGTGAGAGGCTTGCATTGCTTTCTATTACCCTCTGTATAGTGCAGTACTATGTACAGTATAAAATCAAACAGCAGCAGCTGTATTAATTTTGATTAATAAAGTTTTAGTCTCCTTGCATTTCCATGTGCTTCTTACTGTACAGAAAGACTGTCACGTGTGTAGGTATGCTTGACAACCTGGGGTTAGTCTGAGAAGTGAGCAGCAGCTAAGGCAGAGTTTGGGCAATGAGCATTGCTACCTGAAGCAGGCTGGCTGTGATGGAAAGTATATACTGGGAAAGAAAACCATCTCAGTATAGAAAAATATAGGTACCAATTCAGCCACTTGTATAAGGAAACCTCTTTCTTGCATGTTGTCCCAAGAGCCACAATCACAGTTAGTTGGAATATAACTTTAAAATATTTTAACCATTCAATATTTTAACCATTTAACCAAAGAATCATCAGATTCAGGAAAAAACAGGAAGGATCCACTGAGATTGAGAAAGAGAAAAATCCCTGATAAAACCAGCATTTCCAGGGGACGTGGTATATTAAATTACTTGCTCCAGAATCTTTCCCTCCTCTGTCATCCTTTCTCAAAAACAGTAATAAAAGCAACAAAAATCACTTGGTGAGTGCAACACTAATAAATGAAGACAGAACCACAAGGCTTCTTTAACTATACATCAAGGAACATAATTTGCAAGGTGAGTTGGAATAATTTGTATTACACTAACATTCATTACAGGTCAAGGTCTTAGGGAAATTTCTCTTTAGGAATACATAGGGCTTGTCTACATTTGTCCCTTTATATTTTTTCCACTGTAACTCAGTACTCCAGATTTCCATAGTCAGAGGCTTTACCAATGCCCAATTAAACAATAAAAAAGATCATGCAGAACCAAATCACGGATTTACACATCATGAGATGCACATCTGGGGAGGAAAGCTGGCGTGCTCTATGCATTCATGACTTGTGCGGGTAGAGTTTAACTGGGGATTCAGGCTGATGCAAAAGCAAACATGTTTTTGCTATAGAAGGTTCTCATTCCTACTGCTACAGCTCTCCTCTGCAACTGAAGTTTCATAGGAATCTCTCTGAACAAACACTCAAACAGTCCTTTAGGCTGCAGACTGAGGGTAGAAGTTCATTTTAGGCACTTACCGAAGTGCCTGAAGCAGCAGCCTCGTCAAAAGATCTGAATCAGCACTGGGGATATATAGTCTTCTCTGGGGTTTATTTTTTAACTAAGGGAGCCTGGAATGAACTAGATCCCTAATTCAGGTGTCACATTAAAAGGCCAGTGTTAGGACAGATGAATTGGAATCTTACTCTTCAATTGCAGAGAAGCACTAATACCTATCAGCATTAACTCCACGTTATTTGTCCTTTGCACATCTCATTCAATGTATGTAGGGACCAAGGAATACGAAGCAGCGCAAAGAATCCAGATCCAGAGAGGCCAGCTTGTTCTTGGTCAGGGTCAGTTTGAAACAACAGCAGCAAATACAAAGTTCTTGGCAGTTCATGCCTGACTGTGAAATAGTCCTGTTCCATACAATTATTGATCTTTTTGCTTAGATAACAAGACTAGGAAGTTAAAACAAGAGAAAAGGAACAGATACTTTTCCTAACAAAGCTACAGGATTTCATATCCCTCTTTTGGGTTTGCAACAGGCTGAAATCTGGAGCAGATAATCCTAAACCTACATAGATTTCATTGCCTGTATATAATCAGAAATTAAACAACAAAGTGACAAACGTGAGTTCAAAGACTGTGACACCAATCCCTTCTCTCACGTCGGTCACTGACATTAACCCCTAACCTGACCAGTTGCCTCTGACCCAGGTACCAGAGTTTCACCATTTTCACATTCATTACTCACCATTCTCATTTCTACCAGTAGTTGCTGCAAAAGTACATGGCCCAGTTTCTTCTGTGGTGATAGTTAATCTTATGCAAGATTTGGCAGTCAATTTAGTATCTATCCAAAAGGTGACAGGAGTGCCAAAAATAGACAAAAAATTAGGAAAAGAAAGCACCCGAGTACAATGTGTTCTGGGATGGTGGAACTGTGGTACCCTATAGGCACAAAGAGTGCCACCACCAGGAACCAGACAGAACAGAAGGCATGGAACTAGAGTCCGTGACAGTGGATGAACATCACCCCTGTCAACAAAAATACACTTCAAATAATCTATTGCTTGAACTGAAAATGCTTAACTCTAGATTTACACACTCACCCATCTACCTCTTCCTCTGTGGCATTTTAACGTTCCCATTTCAGCATTACTAATGATCTCGGTGTTCTTAACATAGCAGTGATAATATAAAAACCAGGAAAGTGAAGACCATTTTAGATCCAAAACTTGTACTTCACTGAATCAATTCAGCTCTGTGCATGTTCTGTCTTGTCTTGTAACATTATAGAGTGTAAGTCCTTGGGACAGGATTCCTTGTTTTGTAGCTGTCAGTCACTATGTAAAATCATACACCATAAATAAAGGTAAATTTCTACACCACAAATAAAGTCAAGGAGATTTTTGCCTGTGCTGCCAAACTGAAAATGTTCCGAGTTTGGCCTATTGATTATTAACAATAAAACTAGAGCTTCCTCCCTTTCTGCTCAGTGTTTTTCTTTGTCATTTTCCAGCATCTCACGTCTTCAAAATACTCCCTAGAAATCACTGCAGCTATTAAGACTGCTATTAGCCCTGCCGAAAGTGTGGTGAAGAAACTGCAGGACCATAATTATCAGGGGATGTTTCTGCCCCATCCAACAGGGTTTCTCCTTTCCCTTTGCCCATGGCAACTAATTTAGAAGCAAATGTCACTTGAACAGAAATAAAGTTCTGCCATAACTAAAGCACAGGAGGCCCATCAGGGTAATTAGAGCACATTTGCTATACTTTATAAATATTAATTCGCTATCCCTGTAGCCCTTCTGACATAAGTTGAACAGTCTTGAGCAACACTGAAGTCAGCTAGGGCACATAAACACATGTAATGCTGTCAAGCTGAGGTTTCAGCTTCTCCTTCATTAGGTACCCTTTTTAATGACTGCAGTTTTGTAGCCATTCTTAATTATGGTCATAATTTTATTCCTGCATTCATTGCAGGTGCAGAAAACAGGGCTGCAAACTGTAATAATTACCTGGCTCAAGTGAGTGACCTGGAACGGAAGTACCTCCCAGCCATTACCTAGAGATTAGAACGTTTGAAAACCCAAGGCCATTCATTTCCAAAACCAGACAGTTAATTTTACAGCTCTCAGTCATGCAAGTAAAGTGGTCAGCAAGTATAATAACCTTTATCTTTCTGTAAAAGATAACAATCTAATTTAAATGGTGCCTACGACAGGAACAAAGTTGTGTGGACTAGCCTAGATTTCTACAGTTAATTACATACAGACGTAAGGTTTTAACAAAGTTCCTGAACAATACGTGAAAGTAATGCTCTTGGTTTCATTAGTGGTGCACCTCATGTCACAAAGAAGCTGAGTGATATCATTCATAACCTTTACAATGGTAGTTCACAGGTCAACCAAGGAAAAAACGACTCAGTTTCACTCATAAATAAAAGCACTTTGGGGGAAATCAAGCAACAATATCCTCAAGCAAACCAGATCCAACACTGAGGAACTGCAGGTGTCTTTAACTTTAGAGAGGAATGTTTCTGGGACAACCTGAGTGGGAAAAGTTAAGACTGCAAAGCATCACATGGCACAGGAAGTGGGTGAAGTTATCTTCACAGTTTTTTAGGTGAAAGCAGAGAGCACGAATTCAACATGGGAATCTCAGGATGAAAATGAACATAACTTGAACATTAGAACAGGAAAGAAAAATCAGCAACAATAGCATAAGGTGAGCTTGGCAGCCCCATCCCACCACAGAGGCTGCTGTAAGCCCTGAAATTGTGTTAGTCAAACCCTCCTCTTGGTGGGACCTGTATAAACCTGCATGTGCATTTTTTTCCCTACTGACTATTTGCTCTTCCACTGATAGCAGGAACTGTGACCCACACCTAAAGTACTTCAAGCACCTGCACAGGACCAAGGGCATATTTAATTTTGTTGTGTACTACTACGCAAACCCAAAGAGAAAGTTTTCCCTGTGAATCAAAACTTGTCATTATTTGCTGTGTTTGAATATGGCTGCTTTTCTAACTATAAAAGCTATAGTACTCGAGATGCACTACTAGCCCCAGAGGATGCGTTGCTAGAAGGGCCAAGTGTTACTAAGAACAATATAACCTCAGGCTGTTTCAGTGTTTGGGTAAGAAAACCGGTTTTCATCAATGCAGAGCGGAGAATGTGCCTGATTCAAGGAGCTTACATTGCCATCTATAGGCTGCTCCCGGCAGTCTTCGTCTGAGTGCCAGATCCCTGTCCTGAAGCATCCATCCCTACCAGTCTCTTTAAAAGGATGTATAAAATATTATGAGAAATGCTTTTTAAAATATAAAGGAAAATACCCAATCCACTGCACTGCTTGGCTTCTGCATACATGGCCTCTCATTTGCCAGAGAAGCCTGTTAGATCTGCCAGGAAACAAGGATGAAGATCCCACCAACATAGTTTCTGGTGAGTGTGAAGCACATACTGACACTCCATAAATGTCCATAAATCTATTTACACAGCATTTATTTGGCTGGAATTTATGTGAGTGGCATTTTTCAAAAGCCTATCTGAGTAAAACTAACAAGCCTCAAGGTTAAAAATGCAAAGACCTCCATCGCTTGTGTAAGAGCAGTCGGGTAAGTAAGCAGTTAGGATTTTATTTATAAAAGAAATTACAAGAGCTGCTTCAAAAGAAAGAAAACTCATTCAGTTAGTTGTATCTGTGCAACTTCTCAGTGTTCAAGGAGTTCAGAAGTGCCTTACCCAAAACCCTCATTACCACTTTGCCAGCCCCAGTTCCCCTGCTGCTGAGAGAGCAGGAAATTTATCTTGTTTAAAGGGAAGAATAGAAGATTCACTGAGCCAGTTCACCGGCAGTCACACAAATACATGGATCAGTCCAAGGCAAAGGGCAGTGAGGTGTCAAGGAAAGCCTATGGCAGCACTGCTAAAAGGTTACCTGTGAAACTACTATCACCCAACTGACAGGGCTCCAGCAGGGATGCAGTTTTCCCAGCCATCCTAGGCACCAGTATGAAGCCGCGATCAAACATCATGCAAAGGAGAGATCCATTTCTAATGACCTGGTGAGGTTCAGGTTCTAAATTTGCTTCCCTGTTTTCTGAGGTTTAGGAAAAAAAACCCCAAACCAAACACATCTATTTCCAAAAGTGCACTAGAAGCCTTAAGGAGGGAACAGTGCTGTAGATTCTTACAGCCCACATTAAACTTTTGTGCCAATCCATGCAGTAGTAGGGATGCACACACATTTAGCATACTGTCCATTAGCTGGGAATAGACCAAGCTACTATAAGTTCTGCATGTGATTCTTGCGCTGAACTTGTATCAGTAGAATTACTTAAGTAGCTTTGTCACCCCTTCTGCAACCTGAGAGCTTGCTGGACAGAGAACAGGTAAAGAACAAAACCAGGTAGACATGAAGAACAGGTAGGGTGCAACCACAATAAATAAGAAGTGTTCCTGTACTGCAATTACTCACAGCACAGCTATGTCATCTTGCCAGCTCAGCTGGACTCCTGAGGCATTGCAACAGTAGTGAATCACAGGGAGAGAGGAAAAGAGAATAAGGTGCCCCCAGCAGAGTGGGAGTCTGTCAACGTTGTGAGCAATGCCTGAACAAGAGCTTTTGCAATGTCACCACAGGTGTGGGAGAAAGGCTGACAGCCTCTTCCTGTCATCCACTCCTTCACAGACAAAAGAAAACTGAAAACAGCAGCAGTGTCACAGAAATAGTCACTCTAGGACACCCATCTCCAGGGAGAAAGCATTAGTTCCTCCAGTATGTATCAATTAAAGTTATCCAGCTGAATAATGGAAGAAGGAATGGATTTATACCTTCATGTATTCCCAGAACTCAATGAGTTCTAGCTCCTTGGAAGAGCTGATTATTACTTCGACCTAAAACTAATAATGGGAAGACTAAAAGAAAGCTGGTTTAGAGTGCTGGCAATCTAGTCTTGTCCTAGGACAAGTCACAAAACTTCTTCCTTTTGTTCAAGTTTAGCTACTGCTGGAATATCTAACATTCAGCAGCACCAGGGTGTTATAAATCAGTCTTCATCGACATCTATGTGTTGAGTGCAAAAAGTTAGAACCTGTGTTATTCTCAGCAATTATGTTACATTATGTTAGTAGAATAATGGTGCTTCTTTTTTTCTTCAAAGAACTGTACATCACTGCTGCCATTGACTTTAATCACAGTACAAAGGAAAAGGAAATAAAGGAAACATAAGAACCTCAAACATCATCAGTGTTGAAAAAGGCCAACAAGATGAGAACATTAAGCTTGTCACCATGAAAACTGAAGAACTGGTTGAGGTAACTGCATCCAAGAAATAACGACAAGAAATTTCATCTCAGAATTGGTGCTTTGACTTGACTCTAATACAGCGTTAAAGATGCTTTAACTGAGAAGGAGATTAGCATGAATCAGGGCAGCAGATAAGGAGTCCCCAGAAGAACTTTGGGCAGAAAGCACAGGAAAGAGATTAAATTATTGTTTTTAAAGTGTTGATATTCAAATATTCCTTGGATCAGTGAATCAAGAAAGAGTGATTGAAAGAGGAGCAGCAGGGTTCTGAGTGCTGAAGAACATCTTGGTGCTCTCATCCGAAAGGCAGGAAAACGAAAAAGGCATTAACAATACAAATTCAGTTTTAATAAATTGAAGGTGAAAAGGTACCTACACAACACTTCAATGAGTTCCAACCATTGTTACAGCTGCGACTTCCCACTGCTACAGTAACAAAATTGAAACTGAGAGCAGAGTTTCAAAAGGATATAGAATTCTTATGGTTCTATCACACAGCATCTGGAATATACCTGTGCTCTGGATATGTACAACCATACATTGTATGTACATATAAATATATCTATAAAAAGACAAGTTTAAACACTTTGATCTTTTTTTAAGCATTTCAAACCCTCACATTGTGAAGTTTGAAATCTGTTTCACAAAATAAGAAGAACCTCCTTTCCCTGTTCCTGAGCAGGTGAATGCCCATTTGTACAAGAGACTTCATTTCCCAGTCAAATACATAAGGAGCCATTTTAAATTTGGAAATACCCTTTCTTGCAAGCAGAGATTTGGTCTCCTAGCAACAGCAGGAGCACCTTGTGAATGAAACTAGTTTATTTGCACAGAAGGGCCCTGTGCCATGGGCATGGAGAAGCCATAAGAACAAAAAGCTGCCACCTCTTCCCTGCATGACAGATGGTGCTGGGTCAGGTCAGCAAAGCCTGCAGTGAACACGCACATCAGGAAGGACGGTAGCTGAAGCCATGCACCTTGTGTTGCAGTCTGGATTCTCCTATCTAAGTGGTCCTTTCCAGACCTTGGTCATGGATACAGCTGTAGCCCAATTTTAGCTTTCAAAAGATAGCATAATTTTAAGTTGCCCTGATGCAGAGTAGGAATAACTTCCTTTCTGACTGGAAAACTGGTACCTCCATAGGACTAGACTGAATTTATATCAATTTGCATTTTGGATAAGATTCATAGGACATATAATTTCGTATGGAAGCTATTTTTTTGTTCTTAATCTGAACATGAAATACTAGAATTGTGAGTACTTCACAATAAAAAGAACAAGAGGTCAGAGCAGCACCATCACATAGATACATTTCAGTTGGCTTCCACAACCAACTGAATCAAACACATGAAATACATTGTGAAGATCAAATGAACCCATTCAATGGTGATGACTAGAGAACAGGCAAACAGAAGCCATTTTCCTGTCCTGCTGTTGATACCAGAACATACCAGTTGTTTTTTTTGCTACTGTATGGAGAAGAAGAGCGTGCAGCTCAAGCTCCCGACTACGTAATAAAGATTAAAACATACTTGCACTGCTTCTTTTCCTGCTCTGTATTTATTTTTCCTATAAAGATTTGGAAGCTGCAGTGTAAGGTAAGCAGTTTATTATTGTAAAATAATAAACCAGCAACCAATGACTTCAGCAGTCTTACAGCACAGATTCAGCAAGAACGTTATTAGGACTAAACTTGTGACACAATGCAAGCGGTAGGATGAGTTCAACCAGTGAACCATAGCAAATGCAGTAGTAATTAACCATTACAAAGATGTAAATTATGGACAGGCAGTGGTTATGTTCCTAGATTTTCAGTGTACTTTCTAAAAGTTCTATTAAAAGCAATACCTTACACCAAAATTATTACCTTTAATTTGCAAGTAGGGTTTTTTTTTTTAATTCTTCTTTTATTATCTGCCACCTAAGTGTTAAAAAAATAACCTCTTTATAAACATTTGTCTGTATGAACAAAACCCCTGCCTCCTAAGGAGTTCAGCATTTGTGTTCCTGTTACTACCAAGTCACAGACATCATTATATCAGGCAAAACAAGAAGTTCAGTATCTTTTGGAGAAATCAGTTGCTTTGGGGTGAAGGAGGTCTCAATAGCAGGTGGGGGGTTTCGGTTTTGCTTTTTTCCCCAACAGTGTTAAGCTGTCTTACTGATTTTGTTCAAGCACATTGGAACACGTGCACTTGTTTCCCCAGTCACTACAAAGATCACCTTCTGATGTCTCAGGGACCACTACAATTGTATGGACCACCAGCTGAGGAACACTGCCCTATATTAAGAATGTACTAGCAATGCTCCGTGTTGAATTTTATGCTAGTGTTTCTAATAACCGTTTTCTGTACAATTCTCCATTTTGGCTGCACAAGTGTTTTGAAACAGCATGTGAAAAAATCAGGTCAAGTCTCTGAAATAAACAGCTCTTTGACAGCTCACCACAGAAACATAATTTCCATCATACTTTTTTTAAGGAATATTGTAGGTGCTATTCAACTGCTCCGCTCCATTTTCTGCTATTTCACCAGTCTTCTTCCAAAAGAACTGTACCACAATGCATTTCCACAAGCTGAAGCTCAGCTCTTACTAAAGTTGAACTGCATCCTACAACCCAAAGAATGATCTGGTTTATTAACTTGCAGTGCCACCTAGCAAACACCCTTAACATTGTTTTCCCAATGTAGTTTCACAAACGATGTTTTAGAGCTTTCAGATCTTAAAAAAGACCAATTTGTGCTTGCAGCATTTTAAGGATCTGGTGCGCTGTTTGGTTTTGAACAGTTAAATTTATTAGAACTGATGTTTACAAATAGGATAGTAATAAAGATGCTCACATAACTAAAATACATCCTGATACATGAGCATTAAGAACTAGTTTTGGACACATCCCTCATACATTTGTCTACAAACAGTTCCAATGATTGTTAAGGATATTTTTTAAATCATACACTTTGATGGTAGGTCAGTGATGAATTTATTGGAGTTTTGAGAGACTCCTGCCACCAAAATAACGAAGATTTTAGCCTATCAAGGCACACTAGTACCTTGCATGCAGATGCCTTTTAGACCTGCATGAAAGCCAGACCAGTTTGATTTGTCTTGCCTTAAAACAGTAACCATACTCCAAGACAAAACAAGCTTAGGTATTTAACTGTGCCTGAACCATGAAGCTATCTCACATACTTACATGTCTGACACTAAAATGCAGCAATTCAGAATAAATGCTGCAGCCACCTTCTATTACCCCCCAAACCTCTAACAGGAAGCTTTTCCCTGTTTAATTCCTTTGCCAAATTCTACTAAGCCAACTAAAAGAGATTGTAACTAAACAAGCAAAAAGCAACCTAAAGACATCAAGAGTGAAGGACAAAGAGAAAAATACACTCTGCTGAGTGACCTTATCCTCTCTGATAAAACATCTTAGACCACCGACTCTATAAGCTCCCGGCACAAAGCAGCTCATCTTCATTCAGTGTCAATACATACCAAATATTTAGCCAGTACTTTGGCACTAATACAAAATGAGTTTTATTGCTCCTCTTGGAAATTCTAAACAGAATTCTGCTATTACATTTCCTGGTGATCAGAGAAACCACCACATGTTTTATAGGGTTCAAAAACTAAAGCAAGTCAAAACAAAAGATGTTTCCAATAATAAGAACAGTTTTGGCTTAGTTATGATCCTCTGGTCCTGGATTTTTCAGCATATCTCCAGAGTCCATCACTGCATGAGGACTCTATTTAGAGGAAGACTTGTAGATCACTTCAGCAAGCCAAGGGGAGAAGAAGAAATTAGTAACAGCCCGAGTATGTAAAGAATTAAAGTCATACAAGCACCACAGACCCCATCTTTGTCTCAGATGCATGGCAGATGCTTTTGTATTTGCTGCAAATTTAATTGCTATCCTAAACCAAGGAAGAGAACACTTTTTTCCTCCCCAAAGAACCTACATTTTGCATACTCCCGAGTTCTTTCCAGATTAACCATCTCTATGTTGTATGGCCCAATTAGTTTTGCACAGAACTCTATGCAAAACGAGCAGATGCATTTCAGATGCTGTACTCCTGTAAGAACTTTGAACCTTAGTCCCTGCAGACTGGCAAGACTGGTCACTCCAGAAAGTCAATGAAATAGAAAAGATCCTTGAAAGTTTATCTGTGACCAGCCTGACTCGATGCATTTACTTTTTTTTGTGAGTTCTGATATCATTCTTATGGTTTTGCACCGTTTTGATTCATCTTTATCACAGCTTTTGCACAGAGTTCTTGAGATCTTAACTGTTTACTATTCAGCACAGAATCAGACTGGTTTCATGCTTGAAATTGTGATACAAGAAATGCAATTATAAATTCGCTACAGAAAGTCCTCTAACCACTACAGGCTGTAATGTCACCTCCATTTTCTTACCCAGAATGTGCACACATCTGCTGCTAAAATGTTGTAACAAAGGAAAAGACTTTATATATGTTATTTCTATCCATTGGAGGTAGCACCCATTTACAGTTAAAAGGTCTCCCCTTTTTCCCTATGTCCGTAGGTTCACCTTGCTTTAAACAATAAGAAAGGAATCACCATGTTAGGTCAGGTTGGTATGTGATACACTATCCACTGTTGAGCAGTGGGAGATGGGGTATTAGATAATTATTGCTACTGTTACCTTCTCTGTTTCAGTTTCTTCTTGACAAGACAGTAAAGAAATGATAGATAGATGAAAACGGATCATCAGACGTTTCAAACAAGTCCCTCTGGTTTCTAATTCCCACAAGCTGAAACCCATCAGAAGTCAGACAGTTCTGACTGAAGTGGGCCTCCTCAACTGTTTTGAAGTCCTCAACCAATGACTCTCTTACTCCGCACCACTGATGCTTACTTTAAGTCACAGCCTTCAGTATTTTCACTGTCCCCTAAATTGCAAGAAATATGACTGTTTATAAATGCACGTAACTGTTTCCTTCAGAAGAGACCAGGATTCTTATCACCAGAACCCATGGCATGTTATAACACAGTAGGCAGTGTGGATGTTCTCAGATTTATTTTACTAAAATATGCCTTTTTGACTACTAACTCTAATGATACTATACTTTTTTTTCCTTTGTGTAATGTGAAGATTAGTCATGACAGGTGGTTTTTTCCTCCTCAGGAAGCAAAGGAAATCCATCCCTTAATTAATATAAGAAGATAATTACTATGCTTAAGTGATGAGGACTCAGGCAGCTCTCTCTTGAGAAGCTATTTATTTCTCCTTCTTTTCATTCAGTTCATCTACAAGAACATTTTAGATATGTGTAGCTCTTGATGCCAGTTAACAAAATAGTGCAGTGCCACTGGTGATACGCACCTACCACAACTAACAGGGAGAACATTTAAGAAATATGTCTTTGTACTTGCAGAAGGGAGGCCACATATCTGTTATTTTCTTTCTCACCTCTTCAATTCATACTATGAAATCTTCCAAGCTCTCACAAAAGCATTTTCTGTATGTTTTACAAACTTTCTGGGCTCAAGCTTGATGTCTTATTAACATTTAACTGCAGTTTCTCTACACAAGTCAGAGAAAACATTCTTTTGCCAGCCAGCAGGTGAGGGTAAGTGGCTCTGGAAGTTCTTCACAGAACAGCCTTGCTGTATGTGATGTTAGCTGCAGCAAGCTCTTCTCTTTCATAAATACACACCACTTCTACAGAAAAAAGATGGTGACCAAAACACTCTGCTCAGCATTGTTTTGGCAATTCCCTATGATGAGCTCAACAGCGTTACTGACCACCTCAACATTAGTTACGTGGTTTTACTCACTACATGGACTGTTGTGATTTGTTTGGCAGTTAAGGAGAAGGAGTAAAAACCTTCAGCACTTGACTCTTGTGCTTTGTCATTCTCTGGGTTGCAACTGCTGATCAGGACTTGTTCTCAATTATCACAGGCACAATTAAGCAGTTATTCCAAGTTTTCACTGTTAAATAATAGCAAAGAAGCACGTGTCTTTCCATATCCATGGACAGTTTTGCATTTTTATAAAAATAATCACGCATCTACAAAAATACACATTTTCAAAATACCATTTAAAAAGCAACACAATATTTCTATCTCCTATGTTATCCACGTGATAGAGTTATGACACAGAGAAGATGAAACCCTATGGAATTTACTATGAGCATTTGTACTGTTTTTCACCATTTAAATTCCTAATACTGAGGAAACGTTGGGTCAATTTTAGTGGCCCAAGCCATGAGCCCCCCTTTAATATCTTTGGCTAACACAGAAGCAAATTCTTTGACAGTCAATTCCTGAAGGATTCTTACAGCCTTCTGGGAATCGTTTCCTAATTTGCAAATAACATATACAGGAAACGATGTCTGGCCATTAGTTCTCTGCTTTTCTTCACAAATTCTTTTTTCTAAGTGTTCCAGATGCGCTTCATCTTTTTCTTCCAATTTACTCAAAGGAATGTGAACAGCGTGTGCCAGGCGACAGATATCCACTTCCACCTGTGGGCGAACATCTAGCAATACATGAGGAACCTGCTCATCCAACAGTTTCTTGTATTGCTCTACAGATATCCTGTCTTTACTAGACAGCAGATGTAAAGTCCTACACTTGTCTGTTGCTGAAGAACCACAAAATGCCTCATAATCCTGAAGGCAGGTGACAGATGGATTATCACCACAAACAACACAGTCTGGCTTCTTTGGTCTTAACTTGATGTTGCGAAATCTCCCTTCCCGGGCATCAAACATCAGCATGAACTGATTGAAAGAGGAACCCATTCCCGAGGCGATCTTCAGCACTTCCAAGGCCTGTATGCACCCCATGATGCCTGGCACAACACCCAGCACTCCCCCATCTGCACAGTTGGTCACTGTCTCTGGTGGAGGGGGCTTGGGGAAGAGACACCTGTAGCAGGGCCCTCCCTGGTAGTTGTACACGACCAGCTGTCCCTCCAGCCGGAGGGCACTGCCAGACACCAGGGGCTTCCCAGCCAGAACACAGGCGTCATTCACCAAGTACCTGGTGGGGACGTTGTCGGAGCAGTCAGCGACGACATCGTACTGCCGGACCAGCTCCAGAGCGGTGCGGGGGCTCAGGGCGCCGCAGTACGGCACGTACTGCACCGTGGAGTTCAGTAGCCGAAGAGCTGCCGCGGCAGACACGGCTTTGGGCAGCCCCCGGCGGGCCTCGCCGTGCAGCACCTGCCGGTGCAGGTTGCTCGTCTCCACCACGTCGTGATCCACCAGACCCAGGCGGCCGACGCCAGCCGCGGCCAGGTACTGGGCCAGGGGGCAGCCCAGGCCGCCGCAGCCCACGACGAGCACGGAGGAGCGGGCCAGAAGCAGCTGCCCCCGCACGCCGAGCTCAGGCAGCACCAGCTGCCGGCTGTACCGCAGGATGTCGGCGGGGCTCAGAGAGGCCCGGGCGGGCAGCGGCGGGAGCTCGCCGGGAAAGGCGGACGCATCCTCCTCCGTGTGCGCGGCGTCCCCCGCCAGGACAGCGGCCAGCCGGTCCCGCAGGCCGCGCAGCTCCCGCTCCCGCTGGCTGATCTCCGCGCTCAGCCGCTCCGCCTCCGCCACGCCGGCCATAGCTGAAGGGGCAGCGACAAACACCGCTTCCGCTTCCTCCCGGTCACCTCTGGAGCATCGCCCTTCCGTTCGCGTCGGGAGCGCCGATTGGCTGTTCCTTGTCGCCGCCGGTTCCGGGTGCGTCAGCGCGCCGCTATGGCGGGCGGCGGCCGCGGTGAGGACAAGTTCTCGGTGCTGCTGCCCACGTACAACGAGCGGGAGAACCTGCCCCTCGTCGTGTGGCTGCTGGCGCGCACCTTCCGCGACAGGTACCGCCCGCGGCGCGGGGGTGAGGCCCCGGGGCCCTGCGCCGGCCGGGGCCGGGCTGCGGGAGGGCCGGCCCTGTTGCCGGGGGGAAGCCCGGAGGCAGCTTTGGCTTTGCACCTCTCGCCGCCGCGGGGCTCGCACCGGTCGCTGTGGTGAGGCTGCGGCGGGATGTGGCGCTGCTGCGGCTGAAGAGCTGAAA
The DNA here is from genome assembly GCF_037157495.1 of Lathamus discolor. NCBI lineage: Eukaryota > Metazoa > Chordata > Aves > Psittaciformes > Psittacidae > Lathamus > Lathamus discolor. The sequence goes on along the minus strand of NC_088894.1, from coordinate 7,153,068 downwards.
CAGTGACCTTGGGTCACGGCTTATGCTGTAAGCATGGTCCTGTGGCTGTAACTACAGCATCCAGCTGTCAGAAAATCACCTTGTCTTCGATTCAGTCCCGTGCCGCTCGCAGTGACACGGGCAGTGAAACTGGGTTTGCCTTCTGTTCATTTAAAAATAATTCTCATTTCAGCGGAAAGGATTTTGAAATTATCATCATAGACGACGGAAGCCCTGATGGGACACAGGAAATTGCTGAGCAATTGGAAAAAATATATGGATCAGATAAAATAGTGAGTTCTGTATGATGTATCTTTCATTTTTATCGTACTGGAAAGTACTTGAAGTCTGTAGGGAACAGGAGCCCTTAGAGAACTCTTGGAGAGCAGCATCTCTGGATTCTGCACTTCCTTTACATCCTTAAGCAGTTATTTAGTTTTCACACAGCACTCCAGGCTTAATGTTAAGCTACAGGTGTTGTGCAGCAGTTTAGCAGTGTCATGAGCCAATACACAGAATCATGAACTGTTTGCAAAAGGTTTTCAGTACCGTGCGCGTTGCTGCGTGCTGTGAATAACGAGTAGTGGTTGTTAGTTGTTACTTTGCGCACAGCTGAGGGAAAAATAAGGTCAGGATAAGGTTTAATTTCACTTTAAGTGATGGCAGGAATAAGGAAATTGGAAAGATAAAAACTAGTCTGGATTTGTGATTTTTTTAATCTGGTTGCATTCCTCAATGACGGGACTTTTTCCCCCCTATTGAATGTAGTACTGTGTAACCATCAATTACAAGAAGATACTGTTATTTCTTTGGTGTTTACAACTTAAAGCCACCTTTTTTTGGCAATAAAGGCTTTATCACAGAACAGTGAACCCAATGTTCTGTGTGCTGGTTGTGCTGTAAGCAGGGGCACTTTCTTAATCTATTACTGTGTAAATGCATGGGTTTAAAAAGTATCTGTGAATTAAGTACAATTTAGAGATTGCTTTAAGAACAATGTGTATAAGAAGTTTTGGAGTCTGCCTTTTTTTATCCTTTTTACTTTCTTTTTTTTATACCAGTAATAGAAAAGTTTCCTCACTGTGTAAGAGTTTAGTTTTGAAGTTTAACATGTGGACCATCCCCTGATGCAGTGTTATGCTGAGCACAGTTGAGTGTGAGTATGTGAAGGCACCACCATCAGCTCACACTGGCACCACTGCAGAAGGGTAAATCTGCTGAGAGTTTTCAATAGATGGATTTTCATTGTTTCCTCGTATATACATTTTTTTTCTTAACCTGAATTTTGTTTCCTGAGCAAAGCCATTCTTCTGATTTGTGCTCAGTTGTCATCATCTAAACAGCTTGATGGGGCTTCTTGCTTACTACACTAAGCTTACTGAATGTAGTGTGCTGTTGACTTAATGTGAGGCCAACAGCTTCAAGGAAGTCGATGAGGAACTAAAGTGATTTTTTTTTTTTTGAGTTAATGTTTAAACCTAACTATTTATTAAAAAGCAAAAAACCAACCCAGAAACCAAAATAACAAATCAGCAGAAGCACTGAGGATTAACTCCTTCATATCTGTGTCCATCTGCAAATTGCATTGCTTATGACCACTCAGATAAGGCATCAAAACTGGCCAAGATTTTAAATGTGTTTCAGAAGTATGTGTAGATAACTGCTTAAATATCTACTCTCTCCTCCCCAAATGCTGACTTATATCAATGGCACTTTAGCAAGTTAAATTACTGTCACGATGATCTAGAAATGAGATTCCTCTTTTGTTAGTGGTGGTGACTCCTTTTCCCCCTGCACTTCACAGAGCCCCGCAGGAGCTGAGGATACAGGGCCCGGGTTTAAAGCTTGGTCACCCATGTTCTGGGTGATCGATAATGTTGTTATATGGTCATTACTCCTGGGTTATGTCCATATGCACTCAAAAATCTTGACATTCATATTCAGTACTGAAAGTGATTACTTTGGTAAACTTGCTAAAATATTTGCTGTTAGTGTCAGTCATCCCTGAAGAGTAATGGTCCTGGGGAGACTGTTGTTCAGATTTATAACTGCATTTCTGAGAGTGGAATTTGGGGAAATCATTTAGTTACTGAGATGGCATTTTTAATTTGGGGTTATTTTGTTGATTTTGGTTTTTACTGCAGAACTACTAAATAAAGCCTAAGATGGGTTTGCTTTTAAATATGACCTGATCGAATACCTGTTTAATATAATGGTTTGTTTCTCATGTATTTTGACAGATAAATTTATATTAACTAGATTTCTAAAAATCAGAAGTTTAAGATATTTTTGTACCTTGAAAATAGCAAATTTAAGGTGTCACTAAAATGAATTAAACACTGTTCTTTGAGTAATATCTCTATCTTAATATATTCTGCAGCTTCTGAGACCCAGAGCAAGAAAGTTGGGCCTTGGTAAGTCCTGGTTAACTCCGGTTAGTACTAAAAAAAATAAATCTGCTGTATTCTTTGATTCTAGTATATGAAGTTTGAGTGGGGAAAAAAATCACAGCAACTGGATGACCTTTAAGGTCTCTGCCAACTCAAACCACTCAAGGATGCTATGAAATTGCATTAAAACTTGTAGTATGAAAACTATTCTGGAATAAAGTGGGGATATTTCCATCTGTTAAGATCTTTATCCCTTTTGCCTTAAAAGAATGGAGCCAATGACAAAATGCAGTTTGTTGTTTGATTTATTGTCAATCGCTATCTGCATTTCTTGCTAAATATCTTGCAGTCCCCCACTGGTAAAACATCTGAGGTGTTCAGTGTTCTGGGTACTGCATCTGATTTCCCCAGTCCACTGAACAAAAATCAAATTCTAATTTTGATACTGAATTTTCTGGTTAAATTTCTTTCTGTATTTTTTTCCTCTCATTTATCTAAGAAACTCCAAAAAGCTTACATGCTGTTATGTGTATGTTTTCTACTTTCTCATCCCATGTCCTAATTTGACCAGTATTATGGATTAAAACTGACTGAATTTGACTCTTTTTGTGTACCATAGCTACCACTTGTGCACAATATACAAATCTGTGACACTTCTATGATGTAACTCTGCAAACAAGGGAAAGACAGGGAAGGCAGCTTGTTCACTAACCAGGAGTTTAGTTTTCTGTGGCAGTGCCTGCTAAGGACACCAGTTGAGTGTTTTGTTTTCGGTTTTTCTATTCCTCATGAAGTTAATAGGAAAAACTCAAGAGTAGTTTGGATAAGTGAGAATAATCTGCCAGTTTTTCATCTCTGTTGTGCTGCTCTACTGTCCACGGATACAGTGCTGTCTCTGGATGATAAGACTGGGATCAGAAATTTGCATTCTTGAGGAAAACTGTAATAGCAGAACTTGTTACAGCTCCTATCCAGATAGCTATACCAGTTCATCCAGGATGAATAAAATACAACAAAGTCTAAAGAAAGAGAAAAGGGTTATCTTCAGATTAGGTACCAGAATATTAGTCATGGTATCAAGAACTAACTAACATCTATATACAACTACTAGTAAATTCTGAGTCTAGAAATCAGCGGGGTTTTAACTATTGGTGATTATGTTCTTGTCTGTGTCCTATTTCTAGTCTTCTGTGGCTCATAAGTGCCTGTGGCTCTTCTGAAAATGATATTTCAAATAGTGACCCACTTACCAAGTCACGCTTCTCTGTGCAGCTCTAATGCAGCAGGATTTGCCAATTTTCTATTTATAAAATCTGTTTATAATCTATTTATATTTATAAAATCTAGTGCTGAAACTGGAGGGAAAAGGAAAAGGAATTTTAATGTTTGGTCACCAATACATCATTTTAAAAGAAATTTTATGAGGTTGTAATTGATCCTTTTCTAGTAAAGATTCTAGAAAATCATTGAAGACTGCGGCTGCAAGATTGCACATGTTAAAATAGTGAGGGAAATTCTTTACTGTTTCATCAGGCACTGCATATATTCATGGAATGAAGCACGCCACTGGGAATTTCATTGTTATTATGGATGCTGACCTCTCTCACCACGTAAGTCTGTATTTTATCTATCATTTTTTTAATCTGCTAAAATTAAGTTTTCATTGATTTTATTTTTTTTTAACCCCCATTGCTTCATCTTTTCTGATCTGTTTTCTTTCCATTTCAGCCAAAGTTTATTCCGGAGTTTATCAGGTAGGTGCCGATCCTAGTATGAGAGAATGACTTCTGAATATTTATTGCTTTGTAGTAGTATTTGAAAGCTTTATATTCTTGTGTAGCTGTGGTAAGAAAATTGGCAAGGAAAGAATTTGAATAAAAGTGATTGGCCCTCATTAGATTTGTCCCAGAATAGTCCAGGAAAATAATTAGTTCCTAACTGCAGCAAAAATCCCCAAGTTTAAAGTAACGGAGTGCATATGTGGCTAAGTAGTAGTTCTCTGCCTTGTAATGGCTGTGCAGCTTTAAAAAGCATATATAAAAATGTCATCTTCTGATTCTATTGATTTCATCATGTAAAGATATTGAATAGAGGACCATGTCCTCAGTTATTAGTGAAATACTTCTCTTCCTTTTGCCTACCTCCACCTCCCTGTAACATTTCAGTTGGTGAGAAATGGACAAGAAGCATTACATTGGAGTCTAATGGCAGCAGTCTGTGTAATTATCGACCTTCTTGCCTAATAGGACTGGAGGCCTTACATTTTAGATGAGGTTCTGCAGCAGTCTGGACTAAAGATAGTTCCAGACTTTTTTTTTCCTTATTATTGGTTTGTGTAATTTAAATGTGTAAGTCTGTATTTAAAATCATTGTCTTTTATACCAGAGAGAAGCTTTAAAAATGCCTATGTCGGTCTTTATAAATTATTCATGAAGTAGTCTGTGAAATTCTGTGGCGTAGTTGGTGAAAGATAATCATGAGATTCCCTGAAATAGGTCTTTATAAGAGAATAATCACCAGGTTTTTAAATGCATCATGCTATAACCACCATAAGGATTGCTTGCTTCTCTACTTATTTGTTCAGAGGTTTGTAAAATACAGATTTTGTACTAAAGAGAGTGATTGTTTTTATCTTGTCCAACCTTCATCCAAATAATCCTCCTGTTTCTCTGATAAAACCAATTGCTTATAGAAAGCAGAAAGAAGGCAATTTTGATATTGTGTCTGGAACAAGGTATAAAGGAAATGGAGGAGTACATGGCTGGGATTTGAAAAGAAAATTAATCAGGTTGGTATTTTTCTACATATTTACACATAAATATGTTATTTAGAAACAGTAATTCCAAGGATTCAGCTCAGTCTGTGTGAGCTGAACTGAGTCTTCAGTCAATAGTACTGGGTACTGCAAAATTATGTTAAGTAATAGAAGCATGAATGGTTTGCAGATGCTTTAGTTAAAGCCCACCAAGAAGGAATGCAATGACATAACTAAGCTTGAGAAATGGGTTGGAACAGTGAACAAACCTGGCTGGAATCAGGTTGGGACAGTCAGCTTCATCATGCAAAGAGTGAGCTGAGACTGTTGTAAGTTTAAAGACACATTTAGTTAGCTCTACCAGCTGTAAGGGGCTTTTCCCCAGCAGTAAATCACTTGCTAAACCCCTCTGTTGAAGCTCTGATTTGTCATCAGTTCAGAATTACCTGGCATGATCAGTGCTAACAGGTGATTGCTTAGACCTTGCTGGAAAACAGTTACAAGTGAACACTGGGGAGAGGTTTCACCAGCACTAAGAGGAAAGTTCTGTCAAGGTTGTACAAGCATACGGAGGCTGATACCTCAGGTTTATAGGGGCTTACAGATTCTGAGGAGGTAGTTGACAAGTTTCTGCATAGTCTTTCACACCTAATTTAAGAGGATAGGCATAAGTTAATGATAGTTTATATGTTACTGTAAAGAATTAAGAGAAGTTGTGTCAGCAGTCTGATCTGGAGGTGATATCACAGGGACCATGTTTGGGTCTTCTCCTGTGTTTAATGCTGGAATAAGTGCTCATCTTTTTGTGAACGTAAATAAAATCTACACCCAGTAAAAGAGCTAAATAGACATTACAGAGGAATCCTTTTACTTCATGCTGGACAAGGTGAAGTATTTGCACATCTTATCAGTGTGTAATAGAGTCCTCAGCAAGATAATTGTAACTGGCCTCTCGGTCTTGGGACGTTCTTCATCACTGGAGATTATCCTTATCCTTATAAGAGCAGCATTACCAAAACTGAACCTTGATTAATTTTTTTTTTTTAAATCCAACTCTCACATTTGTCCAGGAAACATTTTTATTCTCCGCCTACAGTGGAGAATAGAAGAAAAATGTCTTGGCTGTTGTCAGATGTATTGTCTCAGTGTGTAGTTGTACTAACAGTTCTACCAGAAAGAACCAGATTGTAAACCTGATTTCTAGAAACCAGTTTCTCCTTCATAGCAATAATCTACTGATAACCTGTGTTTGAAAGGCAAACGTTGGGTTTTCATTTCAAGATTCTGTGATTTATTCATCAAATCTAGACGTGAAAATATATTAGACATATACTTGTTTCATTTTCCTTTTTTTTTTTTTCTCTTTGCTGGTAGGATGATTTTTGATGCTTTTCTAGAAATTCCGCTTGATCTTCTGGAGTTGTGCACTGAGCAATTCTGACATTCGTCTTTTCTTTCACAGTCGTGGTGCCAATTTTCTGACTCAAGTTTTGCTGCGACCAGGTGCATCAGACCTAACAGGGAGCTTCAGGTATGGGTCTGGTTTCCAATTTATCAAGTTTATCTGAAATTAAGAAACTGCTGAACAAGGAACTGGAGGAAGAACAGACCTTCCTTACTGAGGGCTATGAGATCTGTTTGGAAAGGTGTAAGAAATAGACTAGATTGCAAGAACTGTTGCTCCTATGACTTTGTTAAAGTTTGTTTTTTAAATAGCAATCATCTGAGTGAGTAATTCCAGTTAAGATTCCTACGCACTGTCTTGATTTCTAAAGTTCAGACATTGTGCTTCAGCTTTCTCTTTTCTTTCTGTAATCATTTACAGGTTATACAGAAAAGAAGTCTTAGAGAAGCTAATGGAAAAATGTGTTTCTAAAGGATACGTCTTCCAGATGGAGATGATTGTTCGGGCTAGACAGTTGGGATATACTATTGGAGAGGTATAGTAGAAGTTGTGATAAATATATTGTGCTTTCATTTCAGTGTAGATACAGATTACTGGGAGCGCAGGAAATTTTGTGAGCTTCCAAGAAGCAACAAGATTATCAAATCAATCCAAAAAGATTACGTATGTACAACTCCATTTTTCCAGCTTTTCCAGGTGAATAGGAGATCTGAAATCCAGTTGCTTATTCCCCTGGCTGATCTGCTGCTCAGATCCTTCTCTTCTCTTGTTGCCATTTCTTTAGCCACATACAATTTTACGAATTTTTTCAAATGAGGGAAGGCTAAAATATACAGTGAGGCTGCCCTGAGCCTTTTCTTTCCTCCTTCCTATTGCACAGACATCTCTAGTTAGGTCTTTTCAAATCACTTTGTTTTCTCCACCAACCTGATTCTATTTCAGATTTATTCTGTTCTCCATCATTTATTGCCTTGTTATTTTCTAACTTTCCACTTCTAAACTCTTTGAATATGCTGTCTACCATTAGAAAAGAACTCCAAAATAACTGTTAGCTGCTGTATTTCCAGCAGTCTGATTGCGGCCTTTTATATTTCATTGAATTGCTCTTGCTGGTGTCTTTAAAGGTGATTTCTTTTCTCTGGAATTCTTTGTGCATCTTGGAACCAGTTCATCATCAAGGCCAGGTTTGATGAAGCCTTGAGTGGGATGGTTTAGTGTGAGGTGTCCCTGCCCATGGCAGGGGGGTTGGAACTAGATGATCTTGAGGTCCTTTCCAACCCTAACTATTCTATGATTCTATGATTTTCATGACTGACTTGTCAGAGACTTCTGTTGGTGGTACTTCTCTCTCTAAATCTGAACGTTTTGCACTTCTCTATCACCATTGGGCAGAGAATTTCCACACAATAAAGCAAGCTCTTTTTTTCCACCTTTCTCACTTACGGAGCAACATCACTATCCTGCTCTTAGCTGAGGTTTGACAGTAGTTTCTTTGGTCTTCCCATCTAACTGGAGTCATGTACTGCTTTCTGGTATTACTGAATTAAATCCTCACCTATACACCCAGAAACTGAAAACTAGAGTGAGATGGGGGTTTACTTACTATACATTTTTGAAACAGTAAAATACAGTTGTCTGGCTTGAAAAAATTCAGTCTTGGGTTGCTTATACCTCTTAAGGCTGCTCCTGCAAAGACCTTTTCTCTGCCTATTATTTGATCCCACCACCGATGTATTTATGTGCCTCTACTGGTTGCATAGCATCAAATATAAGATGTTTGTCCTTTGGTTCAAGGCCTAACAGTCTTGACAAGGCTTAATGTCTCCCTGTCAGTGCTGGGGCACATGCTCTGTTTTGTCATGGGTCAGTTACACCATCCTCCATAATTCATCTGTATGTTCTTAAGCATCTCCTTCACTCTTCCTTTGGATTCTCACATCTGGGAAGAGTTCTCCCTAACATCTGAAAAGTTGCTTCATTGTTCTGCTTTGGCCTTGCCTTTAGGATTGCCTTTGTGATGTCTGTAACAAACACAACAGTATTCAGGTTCCTGACACATACCTAGCATGACTATTGTATTTTTACTGTTCTGTGTATCATGTCTGTATTGTAGCTTCCTAGAGCAGGAAATTTTCCATTACATTTCAAGTGCATTGATAAAGTATTTCCTGATCATTACTTATGATCTTTACATAGTTTGTAATTATCCAAACAGTAATACTGAAATTCCAGCAGAGGTGACACTCACACATCTCCGTCCTGGTTTGCAGGTGCTGGAACTGTACACACAGAATAGGGGGATTTATGCAGCTGTAAAATGTAGATACAATTGTGTCAGAAAAATATTTCTTAAGCAAAGTTGAAAATGAAGATTGAGACCTGCCACTCTAATAGAAACAAGGGGCTAATGAGATGAACTGGAATGAGCCATACCTGAATAGTCTTGTTTGCATCTCTGTTTCATTTTGCTGTACTTCATTACTATATGTGAAATGTACACAGTGTGTGGAATACACCCTCTGGAAGATGATTCCTTTAGAGTAATGGTAGAACTTCTTAGGCAAGAAAGGCAAAGTCCAGAAGCAACCCCTATACTGAAGGGCAAGACTGACATCTTTAATTAGATGAGATGTTAACCATTCTTTCTTCATGGGTCAGGAAATGTCACTGCAGTGACTACATATTCAGTAGTGCCCCATAGATCAGCTGCCTGTACTTGCTTGGGATCATCAAAGGGAACCTACTAAGAAAGCCAGAGCCACTGCTGAGTCTCGCTGGATGCCTTTTTAGGTATCTTTTTACCATTTTCTTGCCCTGAGTTCTCTTCTACCATTGACTGAGCTGGAGTTGTGAGAAGTCCTCAGCCCTGGCACACATGCAAGGGTGTGGTGGGTTTTGTGTCTTGCTTGCCAGATGATTGTGGTTGAAGCTGCCAGCAGAACACTAAGCCAGTTTTCTAATGACTTTTGCAAATGCAGTTTTTTATTCCAGCCCCTGAGGTATTTTAATTCTGCATATAAACATGTATGGAAATTCTTGAATATTCTAATACAGCCTTGGCAGAATGTCCTGTTTATGTCATCTGTGTGTGGTGTAATTACTGAAAAGCAGCATTTACCCAGTGTTTTATGAGTAGGGAGTTAATCTGGTCAGTATAATCACTTCAGTAAGGAAACCCAAATTAGTGTTTTAAATGCCCTCTAATCCTGTAAATATTCTATAAAATGGTCAAAGAGCAATAAAGACAGGCATTGCTTGTAAAATATACACCAGCTGCCATACCCAGATGTCATCTTCCAGGCAGTGGTGAGGTGCAGAATACTGTTTCATGGTGGCGGGAAGTTTTTGCCTCCCTGAGGCATTGACTTAAAGGTATTGAATTTCAGTGAAGGAAAGTGGTGAAGGTTCATTTTAAGCCCCTAGGCTTCCAGTACACTTAAGCTATTAAGTTTCTTCTGACTGGTGTATCATCCAGCCACTGAGTAATGTCTTTGGATCATCTTTAAAGGTGATAAACCAAATAATTTCATGCTCCCCAGCTATGGGGCATCATTAAAACCACTGGTAAGAACTGGCACGAAGGAAGCCGATCTGATGTTTGCCTTCTTCCCGTGTCTAAACCTGCTGTAGTTCAAAAGCCATTCTTATGTTTACAGAATTTATGATTCTTAAGGTTTTAAACCTTAAAAATAGTTTTGCTTGTTTCAACAGGTTCCTATCTCATTTGTGGACCGTGTCTATGGAGAATCTAAACTGGGAGGCAATGAAATAGTCTCCTTCTTAAAGGGGCTCTTGACCTTGTTTGCTACAACGTGATAGTTTATCCTAAATTAACTTTTTTTTAGGAAACCTTTTTCTGACATCTGTGTGGTTTTTAGTACATAATAGCAGAAGCTTGATAATTTGTGTGGTGACCAGAAGACCTGCTATAAACTAACAGTTAAACAAACCACCAGTAATGAGCTACATATGTTGTATCCCAGAATGCTCCTTTCAAAATAAATGAACTGTATGTTAAACTAAAACCTAATAAAGACTAATGCTCTATTCTATTTTTGTAACAATAATGAAGTCTTAATAAAGAACTAATGATCTTTTGCATTCAGAAATGAATCATTATTCAGCAGAAGCTAAAGATGATTTTGAAATGAAGACAAGCGAGGACATAAAGAAAATACAGAATTTATCTTCTCTTTGTTCTGTGGTTTGCAGATAGTATTTTAAATATATACCAATTAGTTCCCTTTCCTCAGCACAGAAAGACATGTATCTTAAAGCAGACGTAGAACAGTTTCTACAGCACTGATAAAACTTACGTAGCTTAAGAGGAAACCCAGATGAATACAGTGATTTGTTCTTTGTAATGCTGTTCCTAGACTGGAGAGAAGGAATATTCTTTGTATAAGAAAAAGAATTGTATGTGTGGAATAATCTTGTATTCTGTGTATTTGTCCAGAAGCAGGTGATTCCCTTTTCCCATTTTCTTTAGAATCTAAATATTTTTAGAACCTGTAAAACAGGACTATGGCATCTCACCCAGCTTCAGGGTGAGACCCAGTTCACCTCACTGGATCTGAGACATTTTTCTTTGGTCAAACAACAATTTACAATGTGGAATCTCTTTGTTCTAGATCCTGATAAATGAAACACAAACAAGTAACACTGTTGGTTTTTTTTGTTTCATTTTGTTATATGGATGAAGAATATGTCCCATTTTTGGGGGGCTGAGAGTAGTTCTGTGGATATCTGTATCAGAAAATTAATATTAGGAGAAGCCACAGATGTTGCTTAAAAATGATGCCTATTTGGCTGGTGTTTGTATTTTTTTAGTACAGTAGATAGAATTTTTAATATTAGAAAAATTAAATATAAAGTCTGTAAATGATAAATTCATATCTCGGTTACTTATCACAGTGACAGAAATGGTTAAATACAACTTTAAAATGACAGCATGTTTTCTAAGGGACTGCTTTAGACATATTCCTTTCTGCTTTAGTGATATGCTACAGATTCTGGTATTTTTCTCCTTTCCTGGCTATCCAGAGCAAACATTAATTTGCCTTAAAATCATACAAAACCTGTAGCTGTAGGTTTTGAATCTACAAATCACTGGATTAGTGACTTAACTGTACATTTTGTGACATTTGCCTGTACTTTTCCAGCAAATTACATATAATTTCATTTGGTGCAGGCTAATCAAATTTAATATTCTATACAGAAATAAATCTCTGGCTCTAAAGGGCCACTGAAATCTCCAGTGAATAAGTTTCATCTGCTTAATGTTTCCTTGTGAGGTTTTGTGGCTAAAATCAACATTTTAGATAGGTACAAAATTTTTAATGACCCAATAGGGAGTTCTTAGATGTTTATTCAGATTTACATACTACTGAGAACCATTTGCTGGAATACAAATTGAGCCTCAACCAGGTCATATTTTTCTCAGGCTTTTATGTAACAGTGTATAACTAAAGTCCATTGTAATAGTTACTCATAACCTAAGTGCTCTGAGTTAGGGTTTAGCTTTTAGAATGTGCATGCCTACTTTGTGATTATGAAAATGACCTGGGAAATTTCATTTGCCTATTTATGAGATCATGTTTGGAGGAAGGTGCTTTTACATATAAATTAAGATCATAATACATGGCATGGCTTTTGTGTGCTCTGGTGTGTCAAAGTTTGAAACGTGACTGGGCTATATTCCAATTTTAACTAAATAGGTGATAGTTCTTATTTGCTTAAAGGGAAATATTTAAGATATGAAGAAAGTATACTATAAAGAAACAAAACCAAGGGCTTCATGGCATCAGGACACAAGCAGACACTACAATGCTTCTTAAAACAAGAAAAGGTCATAAGCATGAAACTGATTTCAGTAGCCTGCACCTTCCTACTTGTAGAAAGCCCTGCTGAAAGGAACTAATACATGGATCCAGTGGGAATAAAAAGAGTTAAAAACATCCCTCAACCACCAGCAGGTCAAGGGAGGGAATTCTCCCCCTCTACTGCACTCTTGAGAGACCCCCCCCTGCAGTCCTGCATCCAGCTCTGTGGCAACAACACAAGAGGGGACATGGAGCTGTTGGAGCGAGTCCAGAGGAGGTCACGGAGCTGCGGCAAGGGCTGGAGCAACTCTGCACTGGAGCCAGGCTGAGAGAGCTGGGCTGGTTCAGCCTGGAGGAGAGAAGGCTCCTTAAGGGGAGACCTTAGAGCAGCTCCAGTGCCTGAAGGGGCTGACAAGAAAGCTGGAGAGGGGCTTTTGACAAGGGTAGGTAGGGACACGACAAGGGGAGTGGCTTTAACATGCCAGATGAAGGATATCAATTAGATGCAAGGAAAAAATTCTTCCCTGTGAGGGTGCTGAGGTGCTGGCACAGGGTGCCCAGGGAAGCTGTGGCTGCCCCATCCCTGGCAGTGTTCAGGGTCAGGTTGGATGGGGCTTGGAGCAACCTGCTCTAGAGGAAGGTGTCCCTGCCTGTGGCAGGGAGGTTGGAACTGGATTATCTCTAATGTCCCTTCCAACCCAAACCATTCTGTGATTCTATGGTCTTTAAAATCCCTTCCAACCCATTCTGTGATTCTGGTATTCTATCTTCCATATTTCTTGTTTCCCATTTTCCTTTTCCTATTTTTTTTATAGACCCTGCTTATCCCCTCATCATAATTAGTCTTTCTAATTTCCTCAGACAGAAGCCACACCACACCTTGCTGTTCTCACAATGCTAGTAGCAGACTATAGTAGGATGACAGACAGTTCTACTATAGCCTTTAGGGATCAGGTGCCTAGAACTCCATACAATGTCTTAAATACTCATGTAGTAGAGATTTATACAGTGACATTTTAGTTTTCAGTTTCTTTCTTAATATCATGGCAATACTCGCCTTGTTTTGGCCACCACAAAACACTGATTTGACATTTACAGAGAATTTTCCATTTTATATCCTTGGTTTTACAGTTTTTACAGTTCCACATGGAATCAGGTTTTCTCAGTTACATCCATATACATTTCCCAAGAAGGCACAAATGTACTTCCTCTATTATACTTTCTTAGGAGTCTGTGTCAGCAAGCACTCAATCTGTTGGCAAGAACAGGAGTTTTAATTCCTTCCTGGCTTAAATCGGTATATATCATGAATACATTTGGTTGGGCATGTTTAATGAAGAGGGGGGAGATGGTAACTCACGTTATGCACCAGTAAAATTCACTTTCTCCTGAATAGCAAACTGATTGCTTCCACTGGCAGGCAGGCAAGGCCCTGGGAAGAGCTGCTTCTGTTACTATGGGCTAGAGATTTAAGGTGACGTATGAAAAACCTTACACAGCAGGCTCAGTTGTTCAGACCCATTAGACAGCCAAAGCGTGTGCTGAGCTTCAAGCACGCACTCTGGAGTTTTGCATGCCGTATCCCTAGGATTATCCATGAGCTAGGTTTGGTGCTTGCGCTCTGGTTTGACCATGCTTCTGAATGCACGCCCCAGTCAGAGCTCTGCTGACTGACTTCAGCAGCCCTGTATCAGCATGAAGTGTTTCATCAGACAACCTGAAGCCCCAGCTGGGAGGTGAAACACATAATTGCGGGCTACTAAAATTGGTACTGCCTCCTGTCCAAGGACTGTGCACCTGATGAGCTATACTACATAGCAGGAGGGCTTTGAGCAGCTGTGGTCTCCTCATGCTCTCAAATAGCCCTGCCTCAGGGATATGCAGTACAGTTCACACCCTGAGGTATAACTTTGTCTCTCTTACTCACATGAGGATTTAAGTATGTAATTCATAAAGGCAAGCAGTTTAATCCCCCTGACCTAGATCATAATGATTCTGAAGCTGGAACAACGACTTCAGACAATAAAGGCTTGGTTAATGTATCCAACTGAATGTGAAGCCAGCATCAAAATGAGATCCCCAGCTTATCTTGTTTGGCTTTTGTGGGTGAGGATTTGTCTGATCTGAGGTTGGAGGGAATTAGCTGCAGTTTTGGTTTATGGGGTTTTTTTAAATCTGAGCCTGCAATAAAGATGTACCTAGTTGCCAACATAAGCACTATAATAAAACATATTTTCCAGTGGACTGTGTAGAAAGCCAACTGCAAGGTTGCACAACCTTCTGCATATCAACAGTAAAATATACTGATGACTAATCAATAATATTTATTTAAGGGTCTATCAAGATTCCAGTATAAACATGGACTGAAATCTTGGCACAATGAATTAAATGACAGATTGCCTACTGAGTTCAGTGCATTGATGACTCCAGCAACAGCTTTTCAGTAGTTAGCATTCCAGAATTCAACATGAGGACCACTATGACCACGGTATATGCAGACAAGAGGATTGCTTATCAACCTTTATCGCTGTTTTATGACACATCACCTGCAAGGTGCCATGCTGAAGAAGACATGAATACAAGAGGTAATCACAGAGCTTCTGTAAAGCACAGAACCTTTTTTTTACTTCTCTGTTCCCACCACATTTTACCTTCTGGTAGCCATTTGTAACTTCTACAGACTGTGATTGTTTTTGTTCAGGAGAAAACATACTGGGACTGGGGAGAAGGAAATGGAATTGCAACTTTTAACCAAAAATTCAATTGGAAAACTCCACACTTGAGAGAGAGATTTCACCAAAGCAGCAGTGGGCAGAGATCATAGAGTGGAAGGTTGTTGCAGCAAGGTTTGTTGTACTGACTTTTCAATAGAAATCGCTATCAATGGTACCTCATCATAAAAACCGAAACCAAAACCAACAAGCTACCTTATGTTTGGCTCACAAACATCTTTCCTGTTTTGACTTCTGCAAACATGTTGCACCCTAGGTGACCCCAGACAAAACCACAGTTGAGAGCTTGATGTTCCCTGGGAAACTCGGGGGGGCTATCAAGCTCCCAAAATGCTGTGCTCTCAGGAAGGGGAAGATCTGAGCACTAAATTATACTTCTACTTTTGTTCCAGAATAGGAAAGATCTTGACTGAGCTCCTACAATCACTGTTGAGAATGCTCTGGGGACTTCTGACCCACTACTTCTATGCAACTACATGGGGGATACCCAGGAATTAAGTAATCCGTTTTACTTACTACATGGTGAGTTTCATGGCATGGCTGTAATGTGTTTGGAGAGCTCTCGTTTCCAATCCAGTTTTGCATCCTGCTTGCTCTCTCAAGAAAGGCACATGGCAGTACTTCTGATGAGTGGATTCTGTCAAAATAATATTACTTACTGTACAATGCAGGGGAGGTAAAAAAGACAAGCTGCTTGAAAGTGATGGGTAATGGCTGGACTCAATGATCTTAAAGGTCTTTTCCAGTCTGGTTGATTCTATGATTTATCCTAGATAAGTTACTGAAATACTGAAGTTAGGTGATTTTTAAATTTTAACCAAGTCTGAATCCTGCCTGAATGCAGTGTTTCTGAACACACTGACAACATGCAAGACATCCATCCTACACCCACAGACAGAACGCAATTTTTCTTGGCAGCACAGCATCACCTCCAGAGCACGTGACACTTGACTGACCAGCTTCCAAGTGAAATTTAAGTGTCACTTACAACAGATCAGTTTCTCACTGGTCAGACTAAGACATCAACTTTTCCTTTCAGGTTATCCCAACCCACTAAGCAAACCTCTTTGAAGCATCTCTAATCACAGAGCCACTCAGTAGGAGTATCTTCTCAAAAAACAAGGAGAAAAGAAGAGTACTTTGTGTCAAGGCATAGTTCTTCCCTACTTTCATCTTGATACAGACTAAATTTTGTTCCTTCCTGGTTGCTTTTCCCAAAGTCATCTTCATGGAAGAACGTCAGAGAATGCTGACAAATGATGAAGAGTCTAAATAGCACTGGAGCTGAATGGCTTAATGGGTCTCTAAGATCATTGTGAAACCAGTGATCTCAATGCTCCTGAGGATTAACTTGGGTTTATTATACAATTAATTATGTTTGGTGCTTACAGCCATTGACAGTTGTTTCAGTTATTTTGTATTTGAATAAAACCCAAACATAGTCCCGCTGCTGAACTAGTACAGTTACGAATGTGGGCACAATTTTGACCTGAATCAATAGCACAACATAAGTTCAATTATACCTATTCCACTTGGGATTGCTAATCGTGTCCTCTCCGGTGTTAAGTGTTTAGGGCTATGATTTTACCCATTTTTCTAGTGGCCACAGTCTATCGTGAGGAACAATGCCCACTTCAGTAATATAAAAAGCATATTAAGACTATTATCATCAACTTCTGTTTCATTTTGTTCACCTCACTCTGTACACACAGGAGAAAAACAGACTCAAGGCTCCTTTTCTCCTTCCCCACTGCTTGGGTTTTCCCCTTAAAATCAATCTTTTCACACACACTTTGTGTTTTATCCTCATCTTTCAGTACAAGTCCCATTACAGTACCTACTCTAGGAAGGCAAACTGAAGTTATAGTAGAAAACCCAAGCCAGCTTCCCTTGCTCTCCCTGGTTGAGATGTATTTCACATACGAGTATTGCAGTGGAACTTTAACCTACCTCAGTTCTAGAATCCCTTTCAACACTGAAGCACCAGCTTTGTTTTTGCAGGTAAGTTTTGTGTATTTCTATTCTGTTGCATGTAACTTACGCAGTCTTATGACCACTTGTGTGAAGGTACCATGAACGTACCTGGTGAAACAAAGGTCTGCAGATGGTGACCAACAGCGTACTTCTAAATTCTGCTCAACTAAAAAGACTTCAAGCAAGCCAACAACAAAATGTCACTGAATTCGCCAGAACAGCTAGTTACGTGATTGCGATACACGGCCATTTACATACTTCCAGGGTATCGGTCACTTGAAAACATAGGAGATCTTTGAGTTTTATGAAGTCTAAGTAATTTATGACAACTTTTCTATGCTTTTAATACTAAAGGCAATAACTTGAAAACACACTCTTCTTTTCTAGTATTGCAAGTCTTAGCTACAGCACGTGTGACTCTGAACCAGAAAGGGTTTGGATGCTGAGCATGGAACTGCAGTTTACTTCATCCTTCAAGTGCTTGTGTAGCTTTGACATAACAAACCCCAACATTCCCTTTCACTCGTAGAGTGTCCTTTTACAGCTCTATCGAATTGGACCTCATTTGCTGAAGGGATCTTGAGCATGTTTGTCTTCACCCACTGGGCACCATCATTCCCACATGGAGCCTTGTCACGATCCAGGTGTTACGGCAGGTCATCAACCTGAAACGCACTGTTTCAGGGCTGTGTGTGTGTGAACACACGTGCACGAGGCTCGCCAGGCACATGACTGACACCCACCTCCAGGCAACCGTAAATTGAGTAAATTGAGCCGAAATACGCCAGTTTTGGCTGCAGTAAATTGAGCCGAAACACGCCGGTTTTGGCCTTCAGAGAGCGCGAGGCAGGCCCCGCCACCGCGCCTCTCACTGCCCTCCCAGCAGCCTGTGGTACACCTCGTGGCGCGAGGCCCTGACGAGGCCCTCGGCGAGGCTGTCGCCCAACTCGAGGCTCGCTCCCCTGATGCTCCGCGGTGCGGTGCGGTGCGGTACGGAGCGGTGCGGTACGGAGCGGTGCGGTGCGGTGCGGTACGGAGCGGTGCGGTACGGAGCGGTGCGGTGCGGTACGGAGCGGAGCCGAGGGTCGGTGCCGGCGCCGTGCCCTCCGGCCGCGCTGCGCTGTCCATGGTGTGAGGCGCCGCGCGCCCTGCGCCCCTCGCGGGGAGTGGCCCCGCCCCTCGCGGCGGCGCGCGGAGCGGGGCGGGGCGGGGCGGGTGCCCCCTGAGGCGCCGCCGGCGCGGCCGCCGCGGCACGAGACCGTGTGCCGAGGGCCGCGCGGTCACGTGCGCTCACCGCTGTCACGTGGGCGTGCGACTCGCCGGGCGCCGAGCCCCCGCCCCGGCCGGCCCCTCCGGACAGGATGTAGTCCCGGCCGGGGGCGGCGGAGGGATAACGGGGGCGGTGTCAGCTGCCTCTCCGGCCCCAGCCGCAGGGCGCGGCGCCTCCTAGCGGGCCCGGGGTAGATCCCGCCGGCGGCTCCCTCCGTCTGTCTCTCGCGAGAGCGCCCCCTCCGCCGCCCCCCGCCCCACGGGGTTATGTAACCGGCCCGCCCGGCGGCGGCGGGACGCGGCCCGCGGGGGGGGGATGGGGCCCCGGTCCGCGGGAACACCGCGGGGCGCCGGCTCCCTCCCCCCCGGGGCGCGGCCCCCTCCCCTCCCGCCGGACAATGAGTCCCGTATGCTAATGAGAGTCTCGCGTCACTTCCGCTCTTTCTCGGCCGCCATCTTGTCCAGGGCAGGTTCTGGGCAGGAGGGACCCGGCTGTATTGTCTGCAGGGAGCCCCCCCCGCCCCGCAGCCCCACACCCCCCGCCCCGGGGACCGAGCCCAGTGAAGCCGCCGCCCCCGCCCCGCGGGACCCGCTCACCATAGGCCACCCCCCGCACACTCGCCCCCTCTCCGCCCCCCCTCCCGCCGCCATCCAGCCCCCTTTGTCTCCCCCGCGCCGCCGCCGCCGGCTCCGCTCCGCCCGCCCGCCCAGGGACCCGGGCGGCGCCAGGGAGGCAGCTCCGCGCACCCCCACCCCCAGCCAGAGGTGCCGGGGGAGCGCCCGCCCTCGCTGCTGAGGAGAGCCCCAGTCAGGTAGGTGTGTGCGTGAGTCCGCGGTCCGACCCGGGCGGGGGCAGCCCCCGCCCGCCCCCTCGCTCCCTCCCTCCGCCCGGCGGTACCGCGGTCCCCGGCAGCCCCGGCCCCGACGGCGGAGCGGGAGTCCCGCGCCCGCCCCGAGGGGCAGGAGCCCCGCGCCCTGCCCGCCGCCCTGCGCGCTGCAGCCGGGGGGCTGCGGAGGAGTTGGCGGGCGGCCCCCTTCCCCCGGCCGCACACATGTTGAAGGGACCTGGCCGCCTCGGAGAGGCCGGTTTCGCTCCGGCCGGCTGCGGGGACCGCTACGCTGCCGGCTGCTCTCCGCTGTGCGCGGGGCCCGCGCGGCGCAGGCAGCCCCAGCCTCCTCCCTTCCCCCTCCCGGT
This sequence comes from Lathamus discolor, assembly GCF_037157495.1. Lineage (NCBI taxonomy): Eukaryota > Metazoa > Chordata > Aves > Psittaciformes > Psittacidae > Lathamus > Lathamus discolor. The sequence continues at coordinate 7,133,547 of NC_088894.1, read as the reverse complement.
GGGGGGGGGACCTCGCATGGACGCGTCCCGGGAGCGGCGGCGGGGGCTGCGGTAAGGCGATGAGCGGGGTGATGGCTCGGTGGCCGGGGCCGGCACCCCGGCGCTGCCTGCAGCCTGCCGGCAGCCGGGATCGGGTCCCGCCGGCTGAGCGAGGCCCCGGAGAGCGGCGCTGGCGGGGAGCGGGGAGCAGGGAGCAGCCGCCTCCCTCCGGCAGCCTCTGCCCGCGGGAAGAGGCGCGCTCAGCGGCCGGTGCCCCGAGCCGGGCAGCAGCCGCAGGATGCAGCGTCGTTGGCTCACCCGTCCCTCCATCCCCTGCCGCGGGCTACGGTTACCGGCACCCGCGTCTCAGACAAAGGCGGGGGAAGTCAAACCCTGGAGCCCCGCGCCTCCGCCGGGGGCTGCACCCTCCTTGTCACGCACCCCCTTCGCTTGGCGGCTGCAACCCGGGGCGGGAAGGGGAAAGGGGGTCGGTTTGCAGCCCCGGCACCCGGTGTACGCGGCGCTGGGCGCGGGTTTTCCCCGTTCGGTCGGTATTGTCGGCCCCGGCTTATGGCCGTGCGAGAAAAATACCAGCCCCCACCCAACATGCACCGCAGCCCAGCGCGGCGCGCGGAGGCAGGCGGTAGGGGGCGCCCTCCCCGCGCCGGGCAGGGCTGCGGGGAGGGGTGGCGGGGGGGGGGGGGGAGCGGCCGCAAAGCGCCGGCGGCGGCCCCGGGCGGGACGGGACGGGACGGGACCTGCCGCCCCGCAGCGCAGCTCGCCCGGCTGGGGCGGGACGCGAGGCGGTGAGCAGGATGTCAGTCGCGGTATCGCGCCTCGGTTGTGGCTGCTGGTGGCTCTCGCTCTGTAAACTTGCATGGCTTTCTTTTTCTCTCGCATTCTGAGCGCATGGCTGCGGCGCTGGAAACTTGAGTGTGAGGCGTTGCTGAAGCGTCGAGTGCTTTGTCTGGGGCCATGAGCAAGAGTTTGGATAACCAGGCACTTTGAGGTCTTGATAGGCTTTGCTTATTGGATGTATTTAAGCCATTTGGTAGGTGTGAAACAGGGTTTTCTTCCTTTTAGAGGCCTTCCCTGTTTTCTAGGTGGTTTTTACTACCTGTGTTTCTATTTATTTTTACTACTGTTTTCTACCGGGAGGCCCAAGGTGTGAGCTAATGGAGACGTGTGATTACTACCTGTCAAGGTACATGGACCCATCGTAGCTGGCTTCTGTGTGGGCACAGTCAGTACATGCTGCAGGCCACCAGCATCGCTGCCTCTTGCAGGGTCTCAGCTACTTGGAAGAACTTGCACTTTGGGGACTCTGATAACTGTGTAGTTACAAGTTGCCATCCTTCTAGGTGAGAAAGACATCCTGCTTAAAAAACAGAAAAACATTGCTTTTGGGTTTGCTTTTAATAACAAACCAAAACTTGGTTCCCTTTTAGATGCGCATTTGCAGATGTTGATCAGTAATTTGATATCAGCACATCAACATCTACTGTGATGGGTACTGAAATCTTAAAATGTTAAGAAGAGACAATAGAAGTTTAGATACACCCCATTGCTGATAACATTGCACTTGCAGCTGATGGGTTGTAATATGATTGTTACCTTTCTTGAAGATATATTACAGCAAGTTCTTAAACTTCATTCAGAATAGAATGACACACAATGAGCAACTTGCTCTCCAGAAGTAATACTCAGCTTAATGTTTTTGTACTGGTTTTTTATAGTAAGCTGCCCTTTGCTAAAATTATTCCTTAATTAACTTCTTAAAATGCCTTTTTGGTATCTAACAGAAATGAAATGTCTCTAGCATTTGGGGATAACTCTCTAAGATCATTGCAAACCGATGTATTTTTAGTGCCCCGTTACTAAAAAAGACCCTTTTTCTTTTTTTGTTTTTTAACTTGAAGTGATGGTCCATCAGACAGGTTTATAGAAAGCATCTCTTAAGGTTACTACTGTTTATGCGTCAAAGTATATTGTAAGGAACTGCTAGAGCTTAGAAGTCATTAAAAGCTTGTAGGATCACCTGAGGTTTAGGAGGGAGATGTTTGAATATGCCAGGGAAGTTGAAAGGTGGCCGCCTTTGCCTGTAGGTAAGACAGACAAGAGGCGAGCAGTGTCTGCTCTCGGAAGTGCTTGGGAATTAAACCTTCACAGGAGAGGAACTTCTTGGCTGTTTTGGAAAGTTCGTGCCCTGTGGTGTTAAGCATCAGCTGCACAAACAGAATATCTAGGAAGGCTGTATGTGCTCTTCAGTATGAGATGAATAACTTTGTGTTTTTCTGTATAGGTAGGATAGAAGTTACCAGTTGTCAGAAGATGCCCATTAGCATTTTCAGAATTGTTATGTGTTACAGTGGTATATTACAACAGCATTTTAATTAAGCTTTAATAGTATAAAGTATCACTTGTTAGGTGCTTACCAAGCTGAACTCCACAGTTACTGAATTCACTATTCAATTCTAGATGAATGCAGGTACAAATTTTCTGTGGCAGGTAAGTTGTGCTTCTGGCACACTGCAGAGTGAATAATAATAGACGATTATTCCCAGCCCAGTTTAACAACTCCATAAGAACAGTAAATACAGAGTAAATATTAAAATTTAAAGAGCATTCCTGGAATACATAAACATACCAGTAGTCAAAAGTCAGACAGTCCAAATGTGCATGTTATAACTTTCTAGTAAGATGGCAGCTGATTTGATAGGTGTAAAGAAAAGAAATTGGAACCAATGTGTGGGAGCAAAGATAGCTCATGGGTTAACGTATTTATTTTGAGGTGGCTGCAGATAAGATTTAGCAAAATTATTGGGGTGGATTTTGTGGGTTTATGTTTGGGTTGTGTTTTAGGGTTTTTGGTTTGCTTTGGGTTTGGTTTTGATTTTGTTTCGTACATCAGGAAGAAGAGTATCAGATGTGATGCGGTTCATAGTCTGAGGGGTCTGTAGGACATGGGTGCAGGAGAGAGGCAGCAGGTAGCTGTAGAACTGCAATCATTCAGGCGATTAATGTGGGTCACAGGTATTGTTTGATCTGCTTTGTCTGCATGGCAAAGATGGGGTATTTCTGAAATAGTTCAGATGAGGTAGTATGGTAATGCTGTTTGCTGGGATTTTCTTTAAAGATGTATGTAAATGCTTGCGTAAAAAAGATAACAGCTAATTTATATTGGCCTGCATCTAAACAAGCATTAGAGTATTTGTTATTAAATAAAGATCTGCTCTATGCTCAGATTTTTTGTTAATAAAACAGTATAATGGTTAATGTGGAGGTAATCCTGCTCAGAAATGAATCTGTTGATACAAGGGTATGCTTCCTAGTAATAGTGTAAGCAATGGAGATAAGAAGAAAAGGTGCTGGTGTAAGGACAATGTAATGGAAATGTCTGTATATGTTTTGGAAGAAAAAAAGATTCGGGATTATGTTAATTTAGTTAAAAAAGCCTCTACGCTTTGTGTAGGTGAAAGGTGTGTTCTGACTCATGGGACACATTTTGGGAAGAACACCCTTGCCTTGCTAGTCAGGGCGGCCGAATGAACCTGCTCATTTTGTGCCTTCAGGAAATAGCTAGATCCGATATAAAAATGAATACATGTTCTAGGTTTGAATCAAGACATTTTCGGAGAGGGTGTAACTTTCAGTTATGTACCTGAGGGCCATATGCCTCAAGGAGAAAGCTGCATTGTTCAGAGCTTCACCACAGCTAGCTGGTGTTGAAAGGCAAACATGAGGCTTGAATTTAGTATCTCACTCTTGTTTCACAGTAGTGCTTTTGAATGAGTATGACAGTTCTTGGTTTGAATAAGAATGGAATAAATACCGTGGTTTTTTTCTGCAGTGAGTCACTTGAGTTACCACCATTTATATCCTTGCTTTTTTTAAGGTAGTATTAGCGATAATTTGGGTGAAAAAAACCTTAACAGGCTGTTGGGTCCTAAATCTGTGTAGTTGAATCTCTGAACGCATCACACCTGCGGGTTCTTGACTGTCCAGAGCATGTGGCAAAATGTTTCATTTAAAATCCACTTCCCAAATACTATCTAAAACAATTTACAAGAAATAGAAACTAAGTAACTGTGTAAACAGCCTGTTCACTGAAGTAATACTCTTCAGGTCGTGGGGTCCTTCAGGTGTAGGAGAGGGCATGCTTTCCAGCTTGGCTTTGCTATCCACGTTTCTTCTCTATTCCCAGCTCTCCTCTCTGAGGCCCTAGCCTCGGGTTTTCTTTCTTTCACCCCTTTTTGTCTCTCCTGTGTCTTGTTTTCTGACTGGGGCTCTGGATCTGATAGTTCTCTGCATGTGCTGCAGCTGAGCCAAAGAAGTTGTTAGTGTTGCAGATTCATAGCAGCAACAGTAAGGGGACAAAATGTCTCTTGAAAACTAAGTAGGCAATATAATTGTCTTAAAATGCTTTCCCCTCTCCCTCCTAAAAAGTGAAACTTATGGTTGTGATCTTTTTTTGTGTGTTTTGTTTTGTTTCCCCATTCCTGCTGCTGCTGCTATGAAGCCTTTTGAATATCGAAGGTTCCTGAGTCAGACCGAAGACAGCAGTAGCTGAGGTGGATTAACGCTGGAATGTAGTCAGGGATTGGAACACTTGGGAGCTATGCTTAGACAGAAAGGGAAAGAGGTAAGAAATGTGAAGTGGTAAGACTGATTTTTAAGCTCTTGTTTACAGACTTTACCCAATCATGTCATGCCAGCATTTGTGCATAGCGTGTGTTGAGTGGTAAGGCAAAGGAAAAACAATTAGCATCAGCCTACTTCACTGACTATTTTTACACTTCAGATACTCAGATGCTAGCCAGTTGGCGAGATCCCTTCAATATCTAATTTATCTACTCTCTGAAAGCATGTATTGGCATTAGTTTTGGATGAGCTTGTAAAAGTATTTGTATGCTCTCTTTTGTTTCGTTGATTTGTTCTGCCACTTACCCCAGCATGCAAGCCATGCGTTTTACCAGGCAGAACACACCAGGGGATGAAGTTTCACTATCGGTTTAACTGTGTCTGTGCCAGTGCTGCCCCTGGACAGGGCAGTGTGAGCCACTTTACTTGTACCAGTCCCTGTGCTTCTGTTTGGGTGAGCAAAGGAACTACTGTCTGAAAAACACTTCTCAGTTGGATCAGGTCTCTGCTGTGGCTGTTGACACAGGGGTGATGTCAGGAAAACATGGCACAGAGAAGATGGGACTACCATTTTCACTAGCAGTCTAATCTGATTGCAGTTTCACAATCAGTGTAATCCAGTCATAAATGATGTGTATATTGATTACATGCTTTGTTCTTGCACATTTCACAGAGGCTTCTATGCTGCTTTGTTCAATTACACAAATGTTTTTGTGAGCTTTGGATTACAAACTTAAAGATGATTCTTGATTTAATTTAAATGGTAACTGCTAATTCATGAAACATGCTTCTGTTCCCAGAATAATTCTTTTTCTGGGGTTGTCCATGTTTAGCTACAATCTAGATGAGGATTGTTTTGGAATTGTAGAGTACATTCATGCAGCCTTTTTTTCCTGATCACTGAAGTGTGGATATCATGGTGTAAGCAAATAATATCCTTTGTGCTTCAATGATCTCCAGTCTTGATTTCAGATTTCTGCAAGATGTGCAGGCTTTATTGGATTTCAAACTGAAGTGTTTAAGAAACAGCCCTAAACAAGCAAGGCCATCATATTTAGTATGTATATTACATATTGATTTCACTGCACATACATGGATGCATATAAACATCTATCTTTGGAGATCTTGAACAGTCACAAAAGACGTTATTTAAGATGATGGTAGGTGCATAAGCGTACTTGAGCTGCTAGTGCCTCTAATTTAAGATATCCTATGCACTGAAGTGTAGCGTGCCCTAGAGAATGGATGCAATTTAAAACTGCTTTTCAGAATGCAGTAGAGATTGCCAGAGGGTTTTATTGATGTGTGTTCAAAAGATCCTCCTTCAGAAAACGTTCAACTTCAGGTAACAACAGTCTTTAACACACCCCAGCCTGTGTCACCAAAAAAACCAACAGGCATTCTCAGCAGAGTGTAAGAACAGAAATAAGGAGTTGTGGTTCCCAGAGCAATTGAAATTTGGCCATTTTATATTAGTGCATATAAATTATATAGTGTACAGAACTTGTACTGCTCAACAAAAGGTGATAAGGAAATAGTTAATTCCCTTTCAGTTTTGCAGTTAGTGTACACACCCACCAGATGGAGCTTCTGGCACCAGTGGAAAATTCCAGAAATTGAGCAAGAATGAGAAGTGTGTGAATGACTTAGAAGATCCCTGTCTGCTGGACTGCAGAAGATATTTTTCTAACCTTTAAATAAAACATGAATGGAGAGTAAAACACATCAGCCTTACTGATTCCTTTCACTACATCTGTCTTCCATAGAAGTTCTTCCTCTGATGGCAAGTTGGGAGTCCTTAGTGCAAGAGTCACCAACCTGAAGCTAGACAGTAAGCTCCAAACAAAAGAGAAAACAGTTTCGTAAGCCCTTGCTGACAGTTGCCTATAACCACTGAAACAGCATGTTCAGGTTTTTAGCCTAAGAATTTCCTCCAAAGGAGTAAGTGGGGTTTTTTTTTTAGTACCACATTTTAGATGGCCTTCTCTCTTCTGCAGCAGTATTTACACAGGATGTCAGAGAAATGGTGTGAAACAATCCTTTTTGACACACCACTTGGCAGGTTTTTGGGGGTGGCTGATTTAATCTCTGAAGAGATTTTTAGGGTTTTTTCTGATATTTTTTTGACGCAGAGACTTTAAAGAAATAGACTGTTTGTGAGGGGCAGTAGCAGTGGTTTCATGCACACGGTGCTGCAGAAGTTTTACAATGCTTTGACCAGTGATTAAATACATTTGATTTTCTTCAGTTCCAATAATCCTAGTTTTCCAGAGGCTGTGACTTGGGTTTTCTGTTCACTTTTTATCTTTTCAATGTGCCTCATCCTGTTTTAAAGTTAAAGGACTTTGCCCATAGAAACAAGTTAAAGGGCTTGGGGGCTTGTGCTTGCTGATGTGTTAGCGTAGGGTTGAATTCAAGCACTGGTCTAACATGGCAGCTGTACACACAGAATAGTTGCCTAGTTAGAATTGAGAGGTGTGTGTTAGAAGTTAGCTAAAGACTTCCGTGTTACATGGGCAGAAGCTTGGTGCTGCAGATGATTGTGCTGAGGAGATGCTGTTTAAAATGTTACCATGAGAAGGGAGTGCATGCTGTTACAAAACAGCCTCCATCCTAGGATTATAGCGGATTTGAAAGTGAGCCCTTAGTTGTCTGGCATTTCAGATGTGCAGTTAAACTGCAAATCTCATTACCTTCACAGGAGATGTGAGTGCACAGCCCTCTGAAAACTAGGCCAGAAATGCTTAAATACGTAGGAAAGAGAAGAGTCCATCAGAAGGAAGTGAAAATGCATAATGTAAGCCAGCCATAGACATGTTGGGAGTAGATTCTTCATTCACTCAGTGCAGGGAGGGGAGATATTTAATTGTAATCAAGGAAGTTTCTGGTAGTTTTCAGTTCTTCCAACTTCTTCATTCTTCCTTATGCTTCTCCTGATGTTGTTTTTGATCTGCTTGCTTTTCCTTGAGATACCTTTCTGCTTCCTGACTATCACTCTTCCTTGCTCAGCTGTCCTGGAATTGTCAGGTCCTGCTTTGCTGCAGGGACAGGCCATCATTGTCCTCATGTGAATATAGAATATTACACACCATCATACTATATAGCATCACTTAACCTACATACAAGAGGAGGCTGCTTTTCTATTGCTGTGGGAACCATCAGTAGGTTAATTTTCTTCCATATTTTTCTTGCATTTTAAGAGATTTCACTCAATGTTGCACTAACAGCCTTCTTTGCAAATGTTATTTCATGGCTAGCTTTTTATAACGTGCTTCTAAATGCAGTTAGCTGGGCAAATGATTAAAAGTAGACCTTGTTTTAAATGCAGTTGGAATAGGGAGATAAAGAGCGGTTTCACGAAACAAAACAGTCTTATTTCATTCAAAACCATACAGCTGTTTCCAGCTCTGATACATTCTCCTGTGTTGTGCTGTTATATGTAAACCAAGAACTTCTTCAGCTTAAAATACTATCAAAATAAGGGCTGAAATAAAAGATTCTTAGGATTATATAAAATCAGAAAAATGCCAAATGCTTGGTGATTCTTGTCAGTAACACAATGCAGGGAAATGATCCTCAGTCTTCGGGAGGCCCAGCGTGGGATGAAGTACTTCCCAGTGCTCAGTATTTGTATCTTCAGCCTGATACACTAATTGTCACTGACCTGCTCTCAAGGCTGATGAGTCCTCATCCAGAAGTGTGCATTCTGCAATGAGGATTCAGTGGGAGAGAGGTAATTTGGACTTTGGTAGAGATACAGGGAAACAAATTCTAGTTAGAAAATAATCCAGTATGAAACAAAATAACCCATCATCCTTCCCTGTTTGAAGAGGTGGTTAGTGGTCTTTGAAAAACAGTCTGTACTTGAAGCTGCAGATGTTCTGTCTGAGTAACGTTTTGAAAGCGTAAAAACCTGTATTACTTGAAAAAGTAACTATAAATGACTGGGCAGATACTGCTCTTGTAAACTTTAGATTTGGTTGTTCCAGACTTCACGATACTGATGTTATGTCTTGTGCTTCCAGTCTGTTCAAGACTGAGTTTCTGTCCATGGGTGGTGTGGGTTGAAGAGGTATCAGACTTCCTACAGAAGTACAGTCATTTACATGCCATTACCCAAAACCTCACATCCTCCCTCCTACTAGCAGCATGGTAACTGGAAATTTTCACTTGAATGCTTCCTAAATGAATGTATGTCCTTAGGGTGGTGGCTGACAGCCATGTCACCTCTCTGATCTCCCATTGTCTTGTAATTTAATGCGGGACTGTGTTTGTGTGGTTACCTCCTAGGAAAAATTACCTGTATAAGGAAGCACTGTTGATACTCATCATGTGTGCCTCATTTACAGAGGGTGCAACTATGCTGCAGGTACTGATAGCTCAGGTGAGGTGTAAACTGAGGTCCTTACTCCTTCAGTCAAAAGGTTCTATGAAATGTGAATAGGAGCATTTGTCTCTGTATCCTTCTGGATTTCTGAATTTGGTAACTTCATTGAAATGCACTAAAAGATACCTCAGGTAGCATCACCCACCGAAATGTGTTTAAGTCACAAACCTGCTAAAACTTCCTGATGCACTGCTGACTTGCTGGAGTGCACTCCACAGTAGCTCTGTGTCAGTAAAGGTACCGTAAACATGGTTTATAATTAGCTTTGGAGTCCTTTGCAATGGAACATACGTTATAAATGTAAGATTGCCCTTACTACGTTTCTCATCTCTTGTCTTTTAACACTTTGTTTTGTACAGCAGGATATGATCCTTCTTCTATGTCCGGGCTTTGGCCTCACACAGTAGGTGTAATATAATCCCTGAGGTGGGTGTTCTGGAAGGAGAATTATTTTTGGAGGCTTTTGCATGAAACTTGTCCAATGAGTCTGAGACGCCCAAGCACCATTAATTTCGGAGGTAAATGCCTCATAATTTGTACTGACTAGATTGGGAAGAGTTAAGATTTTCATTTGGCAAAGTATTGGCAAAAATAGTTGAAAAGATAGTTCTGTCTGTTTATTCTTGACATTTGGACATTTTGAACTTAAAGGAACATCAACTTGAACTCAAGGAAAACTGGGGGGGGGGGAGGGGACGGGGACTTTGAGCTCAGTCTGGCAGCTTCACTGTGTATTAATCAGTTTTCTGCTTTAAATTTCCTCCCTTCTTTTGGTTTATTAAAACCAACAGAAGCAAAAGTGAAAGATGACTTTGACTGCAAGAGAAATGACCTAAAGTACTTTCTTGCACTGGGGAAAAACCTGTGAGCTGTGATATGGAAGTTCAAATATATGTAATTTTAAGTTGAATGTCCCTTTAAGTTATGCCTTGGAATGTAACATTTCTTACTTGAATCTCAGTTGAAATATTTCCTTTTGGAAATTCAACTGAAATGGGTTTTATTAAGCTATTTTCTATCATTTGTCTATAATTTGGTCTGTCAAAGTGGGTTGGGATACGTATAAAGGGAGGGGAGGGAACAATACAGTACAATGAAAAGATAAAGCCAACGGGGGGAAAATCTCCAAAACAACACCACCAAAACAAATGAAAGAAAATAATTAGTCCCAAAAGAATTTATTTTAAATGACAGATTTTTAATGTCAGTATTTGCCTTGGGAGGGTGGGGGGGAGGAAGAATGCATGAACTATGATTTACTTTAAATTTTATTCATGCTATTGTTACTGGAATGAAATCAGGTTACTGATGAAATGATAATGTATACTTAAAGTTAGTAAGTTAAGTTTGCTCTAGTAAACAGCAGGAAAACAGCACTGGCATTCGGCCAGTAAAGAAATGAAAGCTGTCTTAAAGATTTTGTGTCTGGATTGCACTTATGATGTTGATCCTGGCTTCTTACTGCTTTCTGTTCTTAATGATAACTGTAATTGAGAAATATTTAATACTTAAACCCAGGCTGTCTATAGAGAGCTATCCTGTACTTTTTAATGAAGTAGTTTTTAGCATAATCTGAATTTTCTGCACTAACTTGTTACCAAACTGCATGCATTTTTTTGATTATGCTGTTTCCCTCTGCTGCAGCCCTTCCCTTTTAGTATTGTTATGGATATTAAGAAATTTGGTGTTGAATTATTAGAATGAAAACCATGGGGTCATGATCTGTACCTAACAAAGGCAATTACAAGAGTAGTGGGTTTAAGTGTGTGGGGTGGTGTATTGTGTAGGGAAAAGGAACAGCTTTTAGAATAAGGGTTTGAAACATTGCTTTTTCTGTAGGAAAAAGATGGAGTATTGCATGCTGGGAACAAGTGCTTTCCATAAGGTAGCTAAATTTTAAAAGTACATTTGTTTCATTCTGTTTTAGGCTTTGCTTAAGTTTCTAATTTAGTAATTTTGTCCTTTCTGCAGTTTTCAGTTTGCTTAGACCTCTGCAAAATTCTCTTCTAAACCAAAATACAAACCTAAACCAAACCCCCAAACCTGGGCCACAACTGCAGTATGTCATTTCCGAAACATTGTGCAATGTGCACAATTCAGAGGATATTAGTTAATATTATAAATTCTTTCTTTGGTCTTTTTTGTTTTCCATGATTTCAAAATTGCAGCTATTAACAGCAGTGAATTTAAAGATGTGAATGTGTTGGGTGACTACAGAGAAATGACCAAAAGTAAATGAATTTGCTGAAAGGTAGTTTGCATTGATACCTCCTTATAACCAACCAACCAACCAAAAACCCAAACCAACAAAACCTAAAAGCCCCACTCATGAGGAATACCTCAGCAGAACTCCAAGTAAATGGTCACATTCTTTTCTCCTTTGTTCTTGTGAATATGAAGACAACGTACTTGGAGGAAGTCTGAGTAGATGAGTCAGGACTTATTTCATTAACTGCAGTTAAATGTTTTGGCCACATTTCCCAAGGAAACAAAGCTTATACAATTTTTCAGATTGTGGCTTGTCTCCTAATCCCCACTCCCTCCTCCCAGCCAAAACAAAGTTGGCCATTTTAAACCAAATTCGGATAGAGATAGAGGTCACAAAAGATAAATGAGCACCTTTAAGTTTCATTAAAGGTTATCTCCAGTAACAGAAGAAACTGAGGTGTGAACATTCACAAGTTTCCTTCACAACTCTCCTATGAGCCTGTTCCTTCAATTGGATGCAGCGAAGCCAAGTGGCTGCTAAAAACTGTGGGAGAAGTTGTAAGAGGGAGGGGAAAGAAATCACACTGCTTAGGCCCGGGATTGTAGGGGGCTGACTTTTCAGTGCTGGATGTGTACCAATTCAGAGGTGCCAGCTAGGTGTTCTGCCTGGAGCTGACCATAGCAACTTGCCTGTCATTATCTAATGCGGAGCTCGCAGGGGGGTTATGAAAGGAAGAGAAGCAGTAAATTATCTTGGCTTAGTATTTAAAGTATTCAGCTCCGAATGAGAGTTGTTGGTGCCTGACTGAGTGCATGTATAGTATATTATTCCATGGATACGATATTATTACAGGTACAGCAGCAGCTCATGATGCCCCGTAAAGCTTTTCTTTCCCAGAAAGAAAAGCAGGCTCGTGCCAGGGAAAGGGATATGTTAAAAAAGAGGAGGAGGCGACAAGACTATCTCAAAAGAAGCGTGGAGCCGCAGAAAAATGCAGAAACAATAAAATGGCACAGGGATGATGAGAAGAGGAGAGAAAATGAGCAAGTTAAGGACAAAGATATCAAGAAACGGTGGAGACAGGATGAGAGAGAACGACGAAAGAATGTGGACGCTATGAATTGGTGCTATGAAAGGGAAGATGAGAAGAGGGAAAATGAGCGAGGTAAGGACCAAGCAGGCCAAGAACCAGCAAAGAAAAGATGAGCAGGAGAAGGGGAAAAAGTTAAGAAAGGACAGACCTTTTGAAGTAGCAGAAGGATGATGAGGGAGAGGGGAAAAGATCGAGTAAGAACATTTCCATTTTATAAGCATGTGCAGATATAACAGAAAATACTGGTATCTTTGTTTCAAACTGATGGGAAATCTGTTAGTGCACTAAAGTTCTTACATAGCTAATTATTTTAAGGTAAGATTGATCTGAGCATAGATGCCTACAGACTCAAAGTCACAATGGGATAGAAAAGGGTTGGTTTACACATTGCTTATAAAATTGCCTGGTTTACACATATGCTCACACCTAATACCTGCTTCAGCAGTACAGGTGATAATACTGTGTTTCAGACCACCAAAAAGTTCAGGCTTTCTCAGTCTTCGTAATCTGAGTAAATGAGAGCATTAGGAAAGGAAGGATCAACCAAACATGCTCATAAGAGAAGGTAAAGCTGATGGTTTATTTTATCCTTTTTAATAATGTGCCCAAGAGATAGTTGTAGTTACATCCCCCGGTTTATCCCAAGGTGAATTATTTAACAGAAGTTGTATGGAAGTGTAAAATTCACAGAATGCTTTTAAGAAGCAGTCAGTTCAAGAGACGCACATCTCTGTGTCATTACATCTAAGGTGTTACATCAAATCAGTTGTCATCACATTTGACTTGATAAATTCAGCCAACACCTTGGCATCAAATCCAAAAAATTGGTAACCAGTGGATGGTTACACTATAGTAGGCAGGCCCCTTCTAAAGTTGGAGTTTAATTAAATTTTATAGATTTTATTTTTATCTGGAGTTATGACATGTTGTGCAGAGGGGGTTTGCAGTAGCCCGAGAACATGAGCTGTAGCTTATGAAACAGCCTGTGGATTTATACTGGATGAGGTTTAGGCCTTTGGAAGTCTTTCTGCTCCCGTTTAGAAACTTAAGCCCCTCAAGTAAAAGGGATGGTGCCTTTGCCCGCATGATGGGTGTTTGCTCCCATCTTTACAGCTGGGGTTGTGGAGCCCTTCTTGGAAGATTAGGTTGCTTTGCCTGCAAGGGTGTTCGCAGTAAGCACTGGGGGAAAGGGCTGTCACATTTCATCTGTGGTGAAACAGTGCCACCTCTAATCAGGAGGAATGAGAAACTGAGTCAGTTGTCTGCATCTTTTGGGTTTTCTGTATTTAACATATGCTTGGTTTAGGATTAAAGATCTAAGTTTTTGTACTCCATAAGAGCTTTCTTCTCCCCTGGTTTGACTGGTCAGTTATGGAGAGGCAGCGTGGAAGGACACAGCCACAATAAGGGAGTTGTGTAAATAACAGGACTGCTGATTCCTTTATGGCTCTGTACTGAATGTGGCTGAATAATTTTATTACTCAGCAAAACCGAAATTGTCAACATTGTGAATATGCACAAAGCTTTTTCTTTTAGTGCTGGTCCTTTCAGTTGAGTCAAAAAACGGGGTAGCAGCTTTCCACCTCTGTCTTCCTGTGAGGTTTTCATTGCAGGCCTGAGAACCATCAGCTGAGAAAATGAATTGTATGTCAAGAAAATTGATAAATTCATGTAAAACAGAGCTTTTGCTTCCCGGGGCCTCATTTTTATTTCTGTAACTTTTTTTCTTCATTCCTGATCTTCACTCAGGACTCACTAGGAAATTTTGATTTGTAGCTTTCCTTTTCTTGATTGACGGCTGCTTCTCAGTTCTGTCAACTTGGATAAACAGAACTATGTTCATACATTTCCAAAGGAAATAAATGGAATAACCAGCCAGTAACTTTGCAGTTACTCCTGTAGTATCACCGGCAGTGTTGGCACCACACTTTTCTTGTATGGAGAGAGGGAGGAAAACAGGGAAATTAGAAAACACATGTTCCACTGGCTTGGTTCCACCACTGGACGGGTACTTCAGCAGAATTGTGGCCACTGTAAGGAGCATTAGGATCTCTAGTCTGCTTATACAGGTTTGAGATGTCTGAGTAAGAGGAAAATGCACCAGGGACTAGGGTTTTCTTGTTTATAGCTTTGGGGGATTCCATAACTGTGTTTCACTTCCCATTTCACAGTGATGCTCTTTGCAAACCTTGTGAAGACATCTTCCTCAGTGAGATGTCTAGGATCGCCTACAGCTCTGTGCTGGCTGCTCATGGAAGGCTTTCCTAATGGTACAAACCCACAGTGTTGTAGTCAGGAAATGGTGTCATCTTCAGTTAAGTATAAAGAGAGGAAAACCTTGGTCCGGGTTCTGTTACACAGCAAGATTTTCCTCCAGGTTTCTTTAGGTCTGTGTTTTTAGAAATTTCTTATGCTTGCTGCTTGTTAGAGCTGTAACAAGGCTCAAACATGAAACAAGCATAGTAAGCACTTTAAATAATACCCAGAAATGAAAATGACATGATGAGGCAGATTTGGAATATTTGCTGAAGATTTGAGTTGAGAGGAAAAGGCTGTCTTGTTTGAAAGTGATGGATCTTTCCCACAATCAGAATAGCATTGTTACCTTGCGGGTGCTTTGAAGCTGTACACTACAGGATCCTCTATTTCATTGTTCTAGCTAAAGCTGGCAGAGCTGACACGGGCTAACATCTGTTACCTGATGGTACCAAAGGTAGCAGGCTGCAAGGCAGCATTTCTGATGAGGTCCAAAATGCAAAAGACCTACTGGAGAATTAAGATTTTAGTCATAATAAAATAGAAGCAGCTTTGGGGGTCTAGTGACAGATGGAAGCTTTCTTTTTTAACACCTCTGATAATTTGACTGATGTGGGGTTTTTGCTGTTCCTTCCCTGTGGTGTTTCTTGTCCTGTCTCCCTTCCTCTAAGGTTATAGTTCTCAAGCTGTGAATACAGCCTATTGTGTATGAGATCAGTATTCCTTCATAAGGGAGGACTGTTGTTAACTGTTACAATATAGGCATTATAAACATTATGCAGAAAATATAAACATTGTGCAATATGTTACAATATAAAGCAGGCATGCAGTAATGTATTTTACATTAATTAATTTTCTGTATAATGGCACAGTAATCTTAACTCCTTTTTTGACTCAGTTCTCTAAGAAGTTCCAGTCCCTTGGTAACTCGTTATTAAAGGGCTGAACTGCACGGGCGTGTTAACTTGTGCTTGAAGCTGATGCAGTAGGGATAGTTTATTAAATGCTAAAAGTGGTTTAAAATCACTTACAATAACATAACAGAAGGACATGTCAGACTTCACATTCTGGTTGTCTTTATAATAGTGACTGCAATCATTTCCATCTGGAATTCAAAGCGCTAGTAAGAGTAGCAAGTTGGTGAAGGGGTAATTTGGAGCTGGAAGCCCCTGCAGCCTATCTAAAGGCTAAAATGTGGGTTTTCTTAAAAAAAAAAAAAAAAAGGTGGTATGCTGAAGAATGTGGGGTTTGTTGAGACTTCCCTGTGACTATGTGGTGGTTAATTCCTGGGCCAGACCTTGTTTCCTTTCTGGGTTTTTTTGTCATGCCATAAAATTAGAGGTCTTGATTTCCTGTCTGAGGATATTTGCACTATTCAGTTTCTAAAACTAAGCACAATTTTTTCTCCTGCTCACACTCGTGCTCCTAAGAGCATGTCAGGGTGGTGCACATTTTATTTCCCTTGCTAGTATTTTCTTTTGCCAACAAGATTAGACCACTGAGTAGAGAGAAAAAAAGCCTTTTGCTGTGAAACAATGCTAACCTTGAAGTGAGGTCCCTTTTCATTCAGGCAGTGAACCTGAGTGCTTTGAAAACACTGAAGGAGCCTGTGATTTTAAACAACTGAGGGGCAGTGTTGGTGCCTCTTTTCACCTGCATTTTTAGTTGCTACCTAAATCTTGGCCATAATTATTAATTTAAATCAGTCAGCCTGTCAGTATGTCCTGGCCCATTCCCATTTCAGGATGTGATGCTATTGAGTGAACTGAGCTGCTGGGTCCTGTGGAATTCTCAGACTTCAGAAGTCTGTAGCCATTTTGTGCCCTCATTTTGAGGTTATAAGATGCACATATCAGAACCGCACTTGAGATTATATTCTTCCTTCCTGGGACTCTTCCAGCCTCTTTAAAGCCAAAGAGGGTGCTTCAGTTCTTCCAAGCACAATACCTCGTACACACTTGTACGTGGTATTTTGTGAAGTCTCGTAGCTGTTGTTCCTCTGCCTACCTTGCAAATATTTCCTGCTTTTTCACAAAAGCCTTCCCTCCCATTCCCCCTTAGGATTTTTGGATTAAGATCTGAGAGTACTTCATTCAAGCCTTTTTGTTAACATGTGCACTAGCCAGGAAGCTTGTCTTAGCTCCCTGTTCTTGCATTGCATGATGGCTGTTACTTGTATAAGTGAAATAGTACTGCATGAAGTTTGTCTAAAATAGTCACATTTTGAAGATGCAAAGACCTATGAAATAAAAACCTGAAGTACACTGTTTCTAATTTAGCAGTGATATTTTGCTCTTTTATAGCTTGTTTTTCCTGCTTACGTTTGGCTACTGAATTATTCTAGGAATCGGTACCTGGCTGTGGACTAGACCTTTGTGCTGGGTACTGCTTAAATACAGAGCAAAAGAAGGTTCCTAATATTTCTTACTGAATTAGTCTGCTTCCTTTACCCTTGTTTTGTGACTGTCAGCTGTTCTGTCAGAAGGTCAGGTGTTTTGTGTACCAGCACACTAACCATGAGGGAGCTTTTCAGGATTTCTTGTCACTAGGTTATTGATCCATTTTCTGAGGCACCTGAAGGTCCTGCATGGATATTTCTTATAAGGACACTGTTGATCCTGGTTTTCAGTAATCATTTATTCTCTCCATCCAGCTCTAAAGTTTAGATGATGTGTAAGAGATGTTCCAGGTGTCCTCTCTTAGGCATCAACTTTTGATCAGAAAAGGATACCTCATTTCCAGAATAGCATTAATGTCTTAAGTGATGATTGGAGATGCAGCTTAATCCCAACTGGGTTTTTCTTGATTGTGATGTCCACAGTCAAGGATGTGCCAGCAGTGTTGTGTATATTGCACTTAGAATTGGAGTTACTGTAAATGGAAATGAATGGAAATGCTAAAAGCTTTTTGTAGTCACAAACTAATAATACCAGACTATCTCCACTAGCTATGAGCAAATTGTCAAGAAACTTGCTAAATAAAAGGAATTTTATTTGCTTAAAGGTTTTCTTAAGATCAGGTGAGTTGGGTCCAGGTATCAAGCAGAGTTTGCGAAGTAAGGTTGAGCTTAAGTTTTCAGATGAAGATCTGATTATATCCTCAGTTAGTTATGATGTGTTGCAATAGGAAGATGTTGATAATTTCTTTAAGACTGTGAGGCAGGCAAAAGGGCAGAGGAAGCAAGATGGTGCAGACAGAATAGAGGTCTTGTTTTCAGGCAGTCCTAAATTTGCTTTCCTTATCACTTGCATTTATATATATCATGTTGTATTTGGCATGTCTCGGTATATTGGACATGCTAATTAAGAGAAAGCATTTGTTTCTTTTGGTGAAGAAGTTGTTAGTGGCATTTTGTACTAAAATAAGGTATTTGTTTGAGACTTGTGGCTGACTTTCAAGTTTGCCTGAAGACAAACTCTGTCCTGACTCACTTGGTTATGAGAAAAAAACAAAAGGTTTATTTACAAGCAAAATGAGACTATTCTTTAAGTGGGGACTTTGGTTTTGAAGGAAACACCACAACTTGCTAGGTGCTTTAAAATGTAATGTTTTAATGCACTGATGTTTGTTTAGTTGATATTAATACCTTGGGTTATTCTGGAATAAAATTGCTAGGACATTATCTCCTTGAAGTTCACTTGAAAATACTCATTCAGATCCTGAACACACCTGCCTGTGCTGCTTCATGTAAATCTTGATGAAAAAATTAGAGCATACAGGTAGCTATGGAGAAGCTACCGAACCATCACTGAACCAACGCAATAGAGTGAGAGCAATGCTTACTCAGTGCCTATAGAGAAAAGGAATTAGTGGAGCCATGATTAATGTCTTGGCTACATTAATATTTTTCACTCTGGCTCCATGAACTGCAGCAGCAAGAGCTTTGAATCAACGGATGTTCTTGAGTTAAATCAAAATTGTGTTACTTTATTGTAAGTTAGTGTTCAGAGCCATGCCTTCAATTCTGCTTAGGGAAGAGAGGGAATAGAAAGCTAAGCAAGCATATTTTCTTACCAATTTGTGATCTGTGTTGGAGGATATAAATCTACTTTGCACTATGTGGTATTTTTTTTTTTGGTTTCCCATTAATGCAGTTCTAGTATCACCCAAGTCAGATCTGGTTTAAGTCATAAATAAAGTGATAGTGGGCTCAGCATTGAAAACTATTTCATAGTGATTGGCCAAGGAGAAGAAACTGCAAATTGGAGTTGCCTTTTCCATCTGGAAGTGTTAAACTTCACTTACGATTTCAACTACAGATCAAAACTAGAGGAAATGGTACTACTTGAGTGTTGCAAATAGGACGCAACCTTACTAAAGCATTTGCACTAAGCAATAAGCTGTTAGGAGTTGGAATTCTCAGACAACAGCATTTTTTCCCATTAGTCTTTACCATCTTTTGAGCTACTTTGTTACTACACAGAATTGGCGTTGCTGGTCCTCAGCCCTATTGTTAAATATTTTCTATTACTGTGCATGCCTTTAAAATGGACCTGGCTCAGCTTTAAGCTGTATCAGATGTTGTTTTTAACAACTGAAGCAAAACTGCATCCTTTTAGTAAAGAATTTTTAATTCTATTTATTGAAGTAACTAAATCTAATATTGCTCTGAAATATGTAATTGTACTCTTTGTGGTCTTAAATTTTTTAATACAGTTTCTCAACACAAATTCCTGTTTGCAAGGTAAATAACCATTAATGTTTTCAAAAGCTCTTCCACCATTTATGTGCTGGTACTTTGTCATAAATGGCATTATTTTTATTTTTACTTACTCCAAAAGCATGTTCAGTACAAGTAACAGAATATAGCCTTTGCCCAGAGGTGCTCACACAGTAAAACTGATACCAGAGCCTGGGCAAGGATGGATAGAAGAGCAGGGCAGAACTTGGCACATTCTATAGTTACTTAATCAAAGCCTTACACACACAGTACAGAGTTATAAAATCTTATGTATGTAGACAGCGATTTTCTTTTCCTCAATGTGTACCTTAAGCAATAGCTCTTAATATAAGAAAGAGGAAAGGGACATGTGGATAAATTCAGAATTTCAAAGTAACAAGAAGTTAATACTCAGATTCAAACCTTATTTCCTAGTCCTTTATGAGGATTAAAAATAATTCGCTGGGCAGGAGTGAGCAGCAGTCAGAAAGGATGACATGAATCACATTCACAGTCACATAGGGAGTGTCTTAGGCCTGGGTGCTGTCTGGGTTGCAGATGAAATACTTGATTATAAAAGACTAAGGATGAGAATGGATACTGCATTTAAAAAGAGCAGTTCATGATTTCCCATACAAAGTCATTAGAGGCTTTAGAGGGAGTAACTGGGAAGAGAGCAGTTCACTGCCATGATCTGTTTAATCCTCACCTTCTCCAAGATGGCAAAGAATGCCTGTAGAAGTGCTCTTCAGAGCTTCATTAGGGGTCCTATTATGAGACTTGTAAGTGACTCTGTTAGAAGGTATTTCACTAGAATGGTAATTTCTCATATTTCTAAAGTGTGCTCGAGTGTCCCTAAAACGAAGGTGCCAGATAAGATACAGAACAGCGATGCTTTTCTTATGAATTTAGTTCTAATTTTTTTCCAATTCTGATCCTTTTCACTGAAACTAGAGTTAACTGAAACACCTCTGCACTCACAGAAATTAATACACTTGCATTTAGAGTTTTGTATGTGAAGAGATCAAGATGGTTTTGATTATACAAAGTCCTTGTTACTTGGAGGAAATTAATACAGAACATTAAAATACCTCTTCCCAGCCCCCCCAGCCTGTGCTGTTTGAAAATGATTAGTCACTTTGCATGATGTGTCTGACTTCATTATTGCAAGTAACTGTGAGTAATTTGGAATCCCGGAGGTTTATAGGCAAGGTCTGCACTCTTTTATTTTACTATCTTCAGTTTCCTAGTTTTGATCTAGGGCTGTTTAAAATGACACTGTTTGCATCTGGTAATCTGTGACAGTGGCCACCCCAGTGCAGGTACCAAAATCCTTAATGATCAGAGCTGCTTTGGTACTTCTGAAAACTTTCCTGTAGATCTTTATATAAACTCAGGCTTGTTTCCATTTAGTTTCTGATTTCTAGTTGTGATATGAATTCTAAACGTCATGATAGTTTTATCCTCTTACCCAGGAGCTATTTCTGAATTCAGTGAGTTTGAAGAGACTAGAGCCTAGCAGCACTACTTGTAGGTTGTGAAAGTGATCGAAGTGGTTTGTACTAGCACTGTTACATGCAGAACTTGTCAGTTTTGTTTTTTCTGAAACTAAACAGTGGTGTTAGTGACTGCCTTAAAGCCTTGCCCAGTGAAAGTTGGTAGAAGTATGAAGATAAAAAGGCTAGTGTGCAAACAGACAGGTAATACTTTTAAGAAGTCTGCATGATCGTGCATATAGAACAGTTGGTTTTGATCAGAGAGAGTTGCTGTAATCACAGCCCATATCCTTTGTACTTTGAGAATTTCTTACTAAGCTCTTTGTAGCCTAGCACTTGCCCTTGATCTCATGATGAAAGGGGAGAATTCTTGTCTAAAATTCTTAATGGCTGTAAACTTCTGTTAACTCTGCATCGAAAGTGTTTAAAAAATACTTTCAAACTGCAAACATAAAAAAGCCCGGTTTTAGTTGATGTAGATAGCCTTTGGCCTTGCAGTGCATTAATTTGTTGGTATGAATCAAGCCTTTTATTGTTCAAACAAAGCAATATTTCTGAATTGGCTCAGAAATGTTAATGAGCAAAAATGCAGCTTTTATCCTGTGGGGTGATAGCCTTGATGCAACAGGCACTGAAGAGTAGGGAACAGAGTAACTGACACTTGCTGTTTAAGCAGCTTCCTTCCCTTCTCTTTGAGAAAATCCTACCTTTTTGTGGCTGGCTCCACCCTCACTTCCGCAGTAACTGTACATGTTCAGGGACTTCCACATTTCTGCCATTTCGCACCTTCTTAAAGCGCAGATCACTTGACGCTGATTGTTCTGTAGCTGAGCAAGCACTTACTGTAACAATAGCAGCAGGCAGCCTGACAACTCCTGCATACACAAAGTAAGAGTAGTTATTAGTGTTTGGAAGAAGTCTTAGTGGCAGTGCTTGAACCTGGGAATCCCTGTATCTTAAAATCTTAGACTTTGTTTTAGCTGGATAGCCCCAGTCATTAACAGACAGTTTAATTGTGTGGTGAACTGACAGGGAGGGTTGTCCTGTAGGCTGAAAATACCCAGCTACACTCAGAGGTGTTAAACCATCATCTCTTGTGCTTTTTCCATGGATTTATATCTCTGAAGGGCTCTAACCAAGCTCTCAGGCCCCAACTTAATAGAAAAATGTATGCTAAATAGCTTGCTAGTCATTTAAAGCTATAATACAGTACATGGAGGAAACAGTATTAATTTCTTATCCTATCTGTAGCTGAATGCAAGAAACATCTTTCTCACTGAAGAGATACTGTTAAATCTATTGCAAGACTGACACAGACCTTGAAGCTCAACTCACATCAGTTAGGATGCATCTGCACGAAAGATAAATTGAGGTTTTAAGTACTTGAGCTTAGGGGGCAAACTTCATGTAAATACAAACACTTAAAAAAGAGTTCTATCCAGATGTAGCTTATTACTCCTGCAATAGTCGTTAGAGCAGTCTGTTGGGTTTTCAAGTGCTCTCAAGTTTGTCAGTATCTAGCTTTATGGCCAGGCTCATTTAAGAACAAATCAGACAGAAAATGTGGTAGTTTCTTAGTTAATGGTACAGCTCTGATACTGAGTTACATGGGTAAAATCAGACAGAAAATGACTAGTAATTAACTAACAGTGCAAGACTCCATCAGACACATTTGACTTAAACCTTTTCTCTTACTTTCTTTTTCAATAGAAACTATGTTCCAACTTCCTGTCAACAACCTTGGCAGTTTAAGAAAGGCCCGGAAAACTGTGAAAAAAATACTTAGTGACATTGGTTTGGAATACTGTAAAGAACATATAGAAGTAAGTATTATACCTCCCAAATGCTGCAGTTAGAGTTCAGAGCTCCTGAGTCAGTGGGGCTGGGAGGCCTGCGGTGTATGATGACATTTATTTTTTTAGACCTGCTTTGCAAAATGTTAAGTTTTTGCTTTGAGTTTTGGAGGAATCCCCTGTATCGTGTTCCCACACCGCAGCCCTCTGTTTGCATTGGCCCCTGAGTATGATTCTGGGGGTCTGGCTGAGCCTGGTTGCTTGGGCATTGGTTTTTAAGTCCTCCATGAAGTAGGCCTTAACTTGGGATAAAATGTACCTGTAAACACTTTTTAGACAGCTTAGTGGAGACAAGATGCACTTCAGGCTGTATGTGACTGACTTGGTATCTATTGAAGGTAGGTTGTCTTTTGTTTATGTTGGATGCTTTAAAATAGCATTTGCTAACTGAACATTTAGGAATGAAGTGAGAACTCGGTGTGGTACAGGATGTTCTTGGGGACAGAAGATGGTCTGAGGTTTGCATGAAGTGTTTGTCACTGCTAACAGTAGGTTAAAGAATTGCCTCTGTACCTGTGTTGGTTCCTAGAAGGGAAGAGTATTCGTGCTACTCTTCTAGACAAACATCATAACTACCCTCTCAAAGTGCAGCTTTCTCTCCTGAGCACTCAACTGTACTGTCAGTTCAGACACTCTTTGAAGTACTCGGCAAATGATGACCTGTTTGCTTTGGCTTTCCTATTGGTGTCTCTTTAAAGAGCATTTAGGTGAGATGCATAAGAGAAGGAAATGCCAGTCCTTCCTGCTTGGAAAATTTGTGGAGCAAGTATCATTTGTAAGGGTGAAATCCTGAACTGGGACAGTGCTATTTTCAGTGTTTCATTTCTGTGGAAATACTGGGTTTGAGTCCTTACGTGCTGCTGACTTACATGCAACGAGGAAACTCAAAGTACTTCGTGATTTTTCTTAATAGGAATTGGGCTTCTTGGACATCGTACGTGTGATCAACCTTAAAGCTTTTATCTGAATGCCCCTGTGAAATTAATTAAAACCATGAACCTCCAATCCCCCCCAAACCAAACAATAAACCAAACATCAGAGTTACAGTAGAGTGTCTACACGATCTCAGATGTATAGCACTAGCCTATCTCTGTTCTATGACTGCTTGTGAAAAAGGGCAGGTATGTAATTATAGGCTTGGGTTAATTATGAGGATGAGTATTGAAAACAGTTCTTCAGGTGCTTTATGATACTGAGACTATTCACAACTCTTCATCTGCAAAGAGGTGCATCTTCAATACCTACACTTCCTTACTCGTATCTCCTGTCTGCTGGCAGCACTCGAGGATTGCATGGATGCTTGCAAAAGTTGCTTAAAGTAGCTTTTGGTCTTTGGTTTTGATTCTCTGTACTCTCTTCCCATCTCCCCCTTTTCCAGGATTTTAAGCAGTTTGAACCTAATGACTTTTATTTGAAAAACACTACATGGGAAGATGTAGGATTGTGGGACCCATCGCTTACAAAAAATCAGGTTGGTAATAGTTCATGTTGACACATCCCATTCTGAAGGTGGTTCTTACTAAAGGGCATTGCACAGAGATGCCAATGGCTTTTGCTGCAGTTTTACCCATTAATCTTCATTTGTCATCAATTTAAGAGACAGCAAAAGCTGTGCTGCTTTTTAAAGTAATAATCCTGGTCTTTATCTTAGAGGCATGGATAGCCATGTACTGGAGAACCCACTGGTCAAGAAATCTCACTGACCCTTTGACAACTGCATATTAAGAGCCTGTTTTCAAGCTTAGCACAATTTCACCATCCTTCAGATCAGCGATTTTATACAGCACATGATAAGTTTTTTAGCTGTCCTTCAATATTTCATAGTGTGTTCTCATAGTGTGACTAAGTCCAAGACTTGGTTTAGGCATAGTAGCTCTATACAGCAGAATTAAGTCTTACTTCTGAGATGTTTCTGTGCCAGAAATAAAGGAAATTTGAATTGAGGTAGAAATTGAGGGAGGAAATAATATTTGATTCTGATTAAACACACTTAAGGCAAGTCATGTGCTCTGCAGTAACCTCTGATGGTACAATAGGGTAACATCAGCACTGACAGAACAATGAGAAGGTTAGAAATCCCTCTGCTGAATAAGGTCTTTTTTAGCATTCGAAAGATCAGGGATTGCCTCTATAGGAAATCGGAACCTGCATTATGATGGATTCTTAGTGCAGCGTTAATCTAAAAATACCCCTTTATTACTGTGCTCCGTAGAATACACTGGTGATGTCCTTTAGTTAATTCCAGAATAAAAATTGTAATATAAAAGGAGACAGCTTTTGTTTAGTTTGATTTGTTGTATCTTGTCTCCAGCCTCCCGGATGTTTAAGGCTTCAGAACGTGGACAGAAGTGTATATTCCTACTTCTTTATGCACAGGGAGGGTACAACTCTCCAGCTACTTCAAATGACCTATGCACAAGATTTGTTCACAAATGATCTATGCTTGATGCACAAGACATGTTTTGACACTCGTGATGAATGTTTGTAACTATTTCAATGTAATGTCTTACCTCATCTGAAATGCCAGGTTGCTTGCGGCTATCCCCAAGGCCAGTGTAACTGTTTTTTCTGTTACAGCAGTTGACAAGAACCACATCAGCACCATGTTAAATGTAACAGAGGGGGCAGGGGAACTGCAAGTGTGGAATTCTCAAATACCTTTTTTTCTGATTCAAGATTGGTTTTAAAATTTGAGTTTGTTTTGATCAGAAGGAAAAGGCTTTGGTGGCTTTAAGGGCTTGTGTTGCCTTAGAATGTGAGTTGGTAAAGCCATTTGTTCACCAGAAGTAACTTTTGAAGAGCATGTTACATGAAAGTTTGTAATGAATTAAGACCCTGGAATAGCTAAAGTTATATATCCATCTTCTATCTAGAGAAGTTTGGCAGATCTTGATGGGATGCAGCTCATTTCCTAGATGCAGTCTCACTCTACCCAAACAGTCATGCTTCCCTTTGCTCCCAGAATGAGCTTACAGTGAACTTCCATGCACTCCGCTGCAGGGAATGAAGCTTTTTCTTGTCTGGTGGAGAAGGATGTTTATGATTTAGCCTTGCATGTTGAGTTTATGGGTAAACTCTTGAGGGGGCTCTGAACTGGCACTTGCCACATCATGTGTATGTCCAGATGATAGACTTTTTAGGACCTGATCTGCAGGTCAAAATCTGGAAAGAAGTGAATCTAAAGGTTTGAGACTGTTCAGTGGGTCTTCAGACTGTTGCTTAGAACATGATTGTTAAGAGTGTGGATACTGTTTTTCTAAAACCTGCTTTTCCATATTTAGTTTCTGCTCTGTTCTTTGTTTTAAGGACTATCGGACAAAGCCCTTTTGCTGCAGTGCATGTCCATTCTCCTCGAAGTTCTTTTCAGCGTACAAAAGCCACTTTCGGAATGTTCATAGTGAAGACTTTGAAAATAGGATTCTCCTTAATTGTCCTTATTGTACGTTCAATGCGGACAAAAAGACTTTGGAAACGCACATTAAAATATTTCATGCTCCAAATGCCAATACACAGAGTGGAGGCATCAGCACTTTTAAAGATAAAAACAAACATGATAGCCTTAAACCTAAGCAGGCTGACAGTGTAGATCAAGCTGTTTATTACTGTAAGAAGTGCACTTACCGAGATCCTCTGTATGAAATAGTTAGAAAGCACATTTACAGGGAACATTTTCAGCATGTTGCTGCTCCTTATGTAGCGAAGGGAGGTGAAAAGTCACTCAATGGTGCAGTTCCATTAAGTTCCAGTACCCGAGAGGAGGGGAGTATTCACTGCAAACGATGCCTTTTTATGCCGAAGTCGTATGAAGCTTTAGTACAGCATGTTATTGAAGACCACGAACGTATAGGGTATCAGGTGACAGCAATGATAGGTCACACTAATGTAGTGGTTCCAAGATCTAAACCTTTGATGCTGATAGCTCCAAAACCACAGGATAAGAAGTCTATGGGCCTCCCTCAGAGGATGGGTCCCCTTTCCCCTGGAAGCGTTCGATCTCTTTCGTCACAACAGATGATGAACAGACTCACTATACCAAAGCCTACGTTAAATTCCGCAGGAGTGAATATGATGTCAAATGTGCACCTACAACAAAACAATTACGGAGTCAAGTCAGTACCGCCAAGTTACGTTGGGCAGCCAGGGGGGAGGCTGAACTTAAGTGGTAGTGCGCAGGTTTCTATTCCACAACAGTCGCAATCGATGAAGCAGTTTTCAACAAGTGGAAATGGAAGGCCTTATACTCTTGGAGGGGAACAGAGATCACAGGCCTCAGCAAGATACTCTCTTCAGTCTGCCAATTCATCTTCCCTTTCATCAGCTCAGTTGAAACAGGCATCGTTATCTCAGTCACAGTCAGCCTCAAGAGTATTAGGTCAGTCTGGCTCAAAATCTCCTGTAGCAGCTACAGGTCCTTCCCCTGTCAATACGTCATCCACACAGAAGTGGAAAATCTGTACAATCTGTAATGAGCTGTTTCCTGAGAATGTGTATAGTGTCCACTTTGAAAAGGAGCACAAGGCTGAAAAGGTGCCTGCAGTAGCTAACTATATAATGAAAATACACAATTTCACTAGCAAATGTCTATACTGTAATCGCTATTTACCCACTGATACATTGCTTAATCATATGTTGATACATGGTCTGTCTTGTCCGTATTGCCGTTCAACCTTCAATGACGTTGAAAAGATGGCTGCTCACATGCGAATGGTTCACGTGGATGAAGAAATGGGACCTAAAACTGATTCCACCCTAACCTTTGATTTGACATTGCAGCAGGGTAGTCACACGAATATCCATCTTCTTGTAACCACCTACAACCTGAGAGATGCTCCTGCTGAATCCGTAGCTTACCATGCTCAGAATACTCCCCCGGTTCCTCAAAAGCCACAGCCGAAAGTCCAGGAGAAGTCTGATGTACCTGTAAAAAGCTCTCCACAAGCAGCAGTTCCCTACAAAAAAGATGTGGGGAAAACCCTCTGTCCTCTGTGCTTTTCAATCCTAAAAGGACCCATCTCTGATGCACTTGCACATCATCTACGGGAGAGGCATCAAGTAATTCAGACAGTTCACCCGGTTGAGAAAAAGCTGACCTACAAATGCATTCATTGCCTTGGTGTATATACTAGTAACATGACTGCCTCAACTATAACACTGCACCTTGTTCACTGCAGAGGTGTTGGGAAGACCCAGAATGGCCAGGAAAAAGGGACTTCCTCATCTCGGCTCAGTCAGTCTCCAGCTGTAGCTCCCGTAAAACGTACTTACGAACACATGGAATTCTCACTGATGAAGAAGAGGAAAATGGATGACGATGACTCCCCCTCTGCCTTTGAGGAGAAGCCTGAAGAACCTGTAGTTCTAGCATTGGACCCCAAGGGTCATGAAGATGATTCCTATGAAGCCAGGAAAACATTTCTTACGAAGTATTTCAATAAGCAACCGTATCCTACTAGGAGAGAGATTGAAAAGCTGGCTGCCAGTTTGTGGCTCTGGAAGTCTGATATTGCATCTCATTTTAGTAACAAAAGGAAGAAATGTGTAAGAGATTGTGAGAAGTACAAACCTGGTGTGCTGCTCGGTTTCAATATGAAAGAGTTAAACAAAGTCAAACATGAAATGGATTTTGATGCTGAATGGCTGTTTGAAAACCACGATGAAAAGAACTCCAGAGTCAACGTTAGTAAGACTGTTGATAAAAAAATAAACCTAGAAAAAGACAATGAAAGCTCCTCAGACAGCTATGAAAATATAGAAGAGGAATACAATGAAAGTGGGAGTCCGTTTGTTCAGCATGTTTCTGACAGTGGTGGGAAAACCTCTTCTGATAGCACAGTGGAGAACCCAGAGGACAGCATATCCTCCAAGGAAATCACAGAAGCAAATACATTACAGTCTCCAGAAAAGTCTGATCAAAAACAAGAGGAAAGCTCTAAGTATGAAGAGATAATTTCTGCTGAAGAGCCAACAAAACTGGTAGGTGATGTCTCAGATAGCGACGGTGATCAGGATGATCGAGATGATGCTGTTGAATGGAAAGATGGAGCTTCACAGTCTGAAAGTGGGCCTGGTTCTCAGCAGGTTTCTGATTTTGAAGATAATACATCAGAAGTAAAGCCAGAGGTGTGGACAGATGAATCCTCCCAAAGTGAAGATGCAAGTAGCAGTAAACCAGCTGTTGAGACAAAGGGGGGTGGATCTGAAAGTGATGAAGAACAGTCGAAGTGGAAGAATCGTTCCTATGGAAAAGTAGAAGAGTTTTGGTCTAAGGACCAGTCGCAATGGAAGAACGCATCAGAGATTGAGGAGAGATTGTCAAATCAGCAGATGGAATGGCAGAATAGCACAATTGACAGTGAAGACGGAGAGCAGTTTGACAGTGTGACTGATGGAGTAGCAGAGCCAATGCACAGCAGCTTAACCGGTGTGGAGCTGAGCAGCCAGCAAGCATGAGCTGCTCTGTTCAGAAGCATCAGTAACAAGGTCCAGTCTACAACTGTTGAAACACTTTCATTTCAGTCTGACTGCTAACCTTACGTTTTAACTGGTACTGCCTTTCGAGTGCTAGGTCATGGCATGTGGTGGTTGTGGCCACTGCTGTTCCAGTGGTTATTTAAGGACGCTGTTGGCTGATCTTGCTTGAGAAAACCTGCTGGGATGAGCACAGTAACTTAATGTGAAAATGGATAAGCTGGTGGCTCCAGAATGCACACAGAGAAAAGCAGAGGTTTATTTTATCTGCATTTTCAACATTTATTTCACTCTTGTACATGTTCAGTTGTATGTCTTTTTAAACATTACCCTTTTTCACATGGTAGTGTAGGGCCAGCCATACAAGCTACCAGTTCAACGTGTATAGTAGACTCTGGGGGAATTGATTTTTTTCATGTATCATTCTGAATAGTTGAAATGTATATTTGTACAGTCTTTTAGACCTATTCAAGTGAAGCTTATGAAATTGTTCTTGTGTACCCATCATAGATTTGTTTCTCTTTTTTAGTGTTGCCCTGCTGTGTAATAAATGCTGTATCTAGTTTACCTAGCAAAAGCTTGAAACTGCTATAGTATGAATTTTGACAAACTTAGTTTTTGCACATAACCTTGTACAATCTCAAAACAGAGGCCAGCAACATAAGAAAATATATCTGGACTCTATTGTATTATAGAATTTTCTTGTTCTGAATATCCTTGACGTTACAACTGATGACAAACGTATTTCAGAGCCATTTTCTGAAATCTTTTAAGCTAAAAAAGAAAAATCACATGCAAGAAACAAGTTTGCAGCTACTAATTTTGACACCTTTTAGATCTGTATAAAAGTGTATTGTGTTGAAGCAGCACACTGAAACAAAAGTGCTGTGTTTTGGATATTTAGTTTTATCTTTAGTTAACACCAACAAGGTGTTGTATTCATTTATACCATCTAATATATGACACACTGTTGTAGTATGTATAATTTTGTGATCTTTATTTCCCTTTGTATTCTTCATTTAAGCATCTAAATAAATTGCTGTATTGTGCTTAATGTAAATATTTGCTTTATTACATGCAAGTGCTGCATTCATTCCTTTTTTGTTTTTTTTTCTCTCCCCTTTGTTCCCCAAAGTGCTGCGCAGCTCTGCTGGGGGGTGTGTGTGCTCAGCACTTCCTTACGGAATAGACTGATCTCCTTCAAGGATGTTGAAAATCCTACAAAACCAACTTTGGTTGAATTTGTCTCTACTATTCAGTGTTATAGACCACTAATTTATAAACAGGATTGTAGTGATTTGCTTGTTTTGCAGCCTGGGGAAACAGGGTCTATGAATTACTTGCATTTTTCATCCCTTTCACCTATTAAAATGTTATCTGGAACTGTGCCTCTCTGAAGCACTATGTAGTAAGGGGAAGTGATTGCAGAGGTATTTAAATACTTGCCCTTTAAACATGACAGAGCATGCCTTGCATGCTACAGACTTGTCTTGGCTTTGAGGAAAAAGTAACTTGAATACTTAATAAATGAGTGTGTTACAAATTGGGGATGGGTTTGGTCAAACCAGTCCAGCATTTTGGCAAGTGTGCAGTGTAAGGCAGCTGTGCAACCAGAAGCTTATCCAGATCGTAATCCTGAAGGGATCTAAATTGTGAGAGCAGAAAACTATCCTTAATTAAGAGTGATGAGTTTGCTTTAGGCACGTCCCATCAGTATCAGAGCACCTACTTGGGATATTTTACAAGAGCTAAAATGACCTGTGAAATTTTATTAATGCTGTTCTGTGTTCTTCAATTTTAAACATTTTAAGCAGCAAAACCATTTCCCAGAGATGTTGAGAAAACATTCAGCAGTCTTTGGTGGGTATAAGCTGTATTCCCACCTGTGTAACAAATGAGCCAGTATAATCCAAAGATGAGAAGATGTGTATGGTCCCATGTTCTGCAGCTCACTTGTGCTGCTGCTGCTCTTTGGAATGAGCATTTCTGGGTGGTGGCGAGCTCGTTATGTGTGTGATGACTGAAAGCAGTTACCGGTAGGTGAAAATGAATTAGGTTTGCTTTGTTCTTTTCCCCTTCCCAGAAGGGATATGTACCTTCGTTCTACTTTTTTAACTCAGAGGAGTGGAAGTTGGACTGGCTCCCAGCCATGCACTCAAGTGGTAGAAGATACATTTTAAGACTAATAGAGGAAAAATACTTTTGCATTCTGCATCAGCAAAAGAGCTCCTTGTGGGCTTTTTTGTCTTCTGTAAAAGAAAACTTGAGCCTCAACTCATGTTACGAGGCTTTCCATTTCATTGGAAATAACTTTTCAGTGAGTCAGGCAAGAGTCTGTTAACTGCCACTTACAGATGCTGATGGGTTGGTAATCCTTTTCCCAGCAAACCCAGGCACTCGAAGTTCTAGAAGAGGTTATTCCTTTCTAAGAAAACTTCGTTATGTTCCTTTCTCGCTCTGTAGGCTGCTCTGGGTCACAGGAGGCTACTGCCTGAAAACTGAAGGCATTCAGGGTGTTTTGTGTCATTTCTTGGAGGCTTTAAGAGCTTTTACAAATGCAGTTCTAAAAGATTTTAATTGAATGAATGAATAAGTAACAAAAAACTCCCAACAGTTTAATGGCAGTGCCTTTATCTGTTACCCAGCTCTTTTTCTCACTGCTTATCATCTTATGACTGAATCGTATTTGTCTCAACACCTGATAAGGCTTATTTAGTATTAGTGAACTCGATAGGTAATAAATTTCTGAATTCTGAGCTTCTGTAAATGAATAGTAAGACTCTGAAATACGAACTCTAGAAGTGCTTCATTTGCCAGAAAATTCTATTATATGAAATACCATTTTATATAGTGATTTAATTAAAGATCTTGTATAAAAATAGTCTGTCATACCAGGAGTATCAAGAAGGATTGAGGATGGTTAGTTTCAGTTTTGGCATAACCCTTCTAGTATTCTATACAAGTTACTCTTACCTGGATTTTAGCCTAGGCAGGAATTCCTGTCTACACTGAATTCCTGTCTACACTGGAGTCTAACCACACATTTTTGTGCAAGTCAAAAAGCAAAAGAGGTAAATGGCCCAATAAAACTGAAGGAACCTTAAACCCAGTTTGTGTAATCATAATGTACTGCACTATTATAATTTTATGAGATGGAAGTTACCCAATTTTTACATACATTATTAAGGTTCTATAGCAGAACTTGCAGAGGAGCCAGCTCAAGCTGACATTTACATTCCTCTATATTCAGTGGGAGACCCTGAATACATGAGTCAGTCCAGGCTTTGGCCAGCACAAAGACCATTGACTCTTCTCTGAAGGATTTCTTTCAGGCAGTTTGAATTGAAGCAAAGTGAAGTGTGGGTTCTGTTTTAAATACGCTATCTAAAATATAAAGGTTGTAACAGTTGGAGGATATCAGCATAGATATCATTTCTAGACAGACAGCTTTGTACAACAAAAAGAACCAGCTTTCTGAGCTCATGTGACCTGTAATTCGGCTTTTGAAGAATACCCGAGAGTGCCAAGGACAGTCAGAGATCATTAAGGGCAGCTGCATTTTATATGATGCTTTATTGCTGTGGGTGTTCATAAGGGCTTGTGATACCTGCTACTTGGAAGCTCACTGCACTGATCTGCAGCTGAGATAAAGTGGTTCAACAAGTACATGCTCCCTTCTTTTAGCACACTCCTTTCCTTCCATCCTCCTCCCCCCTCCACACACACACACTCTTTGAAGCATGCTATAGCCAATGTGCTTCTCTCCAAACTAAACAGTTATTCTCCAGCAGGGACAGACAGATGGCTTGTGCTAAACTCCCAGTTTTCTATCTGGTACATCATACACTAAAGTCACACTTGATCTCTGCCTTTCCCTTTGGGTGCTGTGACTTAACCCTTGAGCTGCACTGGGACTTCTACTGAAAACCTTTTTACGTGATGCTGCAGACATACCTGCATTGAAATTTTATTTCATAAGCTTTTAACCTACTGCGAGTTCAAGTGACAGTTAATGCTGCCATCCTCTGTTCAGCAGCAACATTCTGGTAGCAAGAACTTGCCAATTAATATTTGACCCTTTGACTTGCGTTTTCAAGACAGAAATATGAACATTCCCTCAGTGTTTTTATAGGAAAATTCTCTAATTCTTACCACCAAAAAATCAGTAGGTTTCAAATATCCACTAATACAGTCACAGTAAACACTTTACTATTGTCTTGTACATACATTGCATACACCGCTGTGGTATTAAAACAAGTTTATTTCCATTTTTATCAAAACCAAAAGATATCAGGAGTTTGTTGTGTGAACTGTCTCTTCATTTCTGTTAACAAAGCTGCTGGTAGTTGGATAAACAGGTTGGTATAACTAAAGTGTCTTCTGTTCCTCTCATAACTTACCTGCCTCACTGTAACACCAGCTCGTTTATAATAATCCATTACAGTAACCTGCATTGCAGGGGCAGAGACAGTGACTAGGTCTGACTTCTAGTGCTTTATGTTTTAATTTGACTTTATCTTTCATCATCAGTCCCACTAATAAATATGAAAAGGTTGAGTTCATTTCTTTCTGCAGCAGAAAAGCATTGGTCTCCATGGTTACTCACAGCCATGTAGCATTACTTGCACCATAAGCTGCTTTTTTCCCCTTCACAGAATTTGCATTGGATCCTCCATCTTGAGGTTTTTTACAGGTATTTTTAAAACAAGAGCATTTATTTCTGTCTTTTCATACTGGGCTGTATGAATGTATGCCAAGCCAATCATCTGAAAAGTGCATAACCTCTTCCTAATGCTCTTTATTCAGAGAACTGAGTGGGTTTTGTTTCCTTACCCCTAATTTGAAATAAATAAAGCTACAGGTGCAGAGATGAACTGTGCTACTCCTGGTCCTGCCTGAAGAGCATCTGCATCACAAAGCAGCACACCCAAAGCTCCATAACAGCTTTGCAGATAGTTTATTTATACCATTCAACTTTTATTACACAACAGCTCATAAACCCCTATTCCTGTTTTGACGTGGAGTGCTCAGAGCTTCAGCCATGTGCTATTATTGAATTTTTAAATTCTGCCAGGGACTTCTCTTGTAAGATCTGATCATTTGTGCGTTAGTGAAGCTGGCACCATTAGCACAGGACAGTTTCAACAGGCTTCTAGAGCACTCTTCAGCCTTCTGACCATCTGAGGTATAAAAATGCGAAGGTAAACAAGGTGAGGGTTTCTACAGTCTCTCCATTGATTTCAAGTGCAAACTACTGTGATCAAGTCTTAGAACACACATTCCAGCCTCCATATAGCTAGTACAATATGATCAGAAGCTTTTAGCTTCCCTTCAGATGCTAGCCAAAGATCTGAAATGTAACAGTTGCTTCTTCCTAATGTCATAAAGTATGACCTGAGAATAAACTCAGGCAGCCTTTCCCAAAAACTCTTTCGTAGCCAAAAATTAATTACTTTGATACTTGGTACCTACGTAGTTCATAGGAAAAAAGGTCTTCGGCTCAGTAGTTTGGGCAGGTCACAGGGGTGTGCTGCTGATGGAGGATGTCTCTGAAAGAAAATAGGACGAAAATTAATCTTAAAGAACAGGCAATGCTACTTTAGTGTGTTGACAATGTAAGAGACACGGGGTGGGGGGGAAATCAGCTCAGGACTGAGGTGACTTTACAGTACAAGATCATTGGCTTTGTAACCAGGGCTGATAGTGTGAAGTTTACCTTCACACCTGATTCTACTGACTTGGCAATCTTCTTAGCTGGATTAATAGTGAACAGATAAAAATAGAGTAGAACACAGGGGAAATTAGCTTTATAGCACAGAAAAATGCAAATTAATTGGTAACCCTGAAAAACACTGACTCCAGAAGAAATGCAGAAAGGGATTTGGGTTTGCTTCTGGGGTGTTTAACAATTCAAATAATTGATTAACCCTGAATTGAGTAGATAAAAATCATTTTTTCTGTAGTGCAGCAATTCAAACCTCTAGCTAAAATCACAGTCTCAATGGAAGATGAAGAGCCCATCTTTCCCTTAAAGCTAATGGTCTTCAGGCTCTAAACTTAACCTATTTCCAGAGAACAGTTTGCTATTTTAGAGGTAATCCTCACATTTGTATTTAATTCTCATTCATATGTTTCAAGCTGTGCAGCTGGTTACAAACATCCACTGCTAATTCTTTGGAACAGACACCGGCTCTCCATAGCCATCTAGGCACAACTTAAGTAAATACTTATTTATACTACCATCAAAGTACTGGCTGGCAGAGCTGCGGCATGGACAGGAGTTCTGCTGATCAGCTTCTGATTTGCACATCCTGGAGATCAATACCATGCTCCAGAGGGGCATTTGCTAGCTGTTAGAATATACACACTTTGCAAGGGGGAGAAACATAATCATCACCAGATGTATGTGGTTATGAAGTTTTTATGTCCAGAACCAAACAAAAGGAGATGGGCTCCTCTTAATGGACAGAATACTAAATGTAAAATGTAAGGTTTTCCATCTAAGATTGGAAATCAGCAGTCACAACCAGTGAGTGAGACACAATGAAGAATCTGAATTGATCATATAAGAACTACTCGTAATGAGGTTCACCTCTGCAAAACAGGAGAAAACCCCCTAACCAAAGCAGCAGTAAACCAGCTAGCTGTAGCTGTAACAATTCACAGGGAATACCAACATTTCCTCTATTGTCCCTAAAATAAAAGCAGAGAGCAAGGAAAGTTGAAGGTCACTCCAATTTTCAAAGGGAAATAATCTGTCCTTCATTTCTAGAACAATATTGCAGTGGTCACACCAGGAGAAAACAAGGCAGGAAGTGTGTTATGAATTACAGTAACTGAACTGAAAAAGCTGGGTGACAAACTGTTTGCAGAAAGCTCTCATCAGCGCAATCCAACTTAAGTGAGGACAGGAACCTCTCTAAAAGCAGACTCAGGATTTCCCATAGCTCATGAAATCACTGCCCCACTCTTATTTGTAACCAGTTATTTTAGGACTTCTTAGCACTTACTATCCAGAATTTCTCCAAACAGATGATGCCATGATTGAAATAATAGTTTGGGGTTTTTTTTGAGATCCTTGCAATAGTACTCTGATGCTTTTATGAGTAATACCTTATTATAATGATCCATAGATACACTTGTTCCCTTCTGACCTGCAGATACTGTATGTTTTCTGCATACCCTCTGTAACCATGCCATAAATACTTACAAAAGTGCCTCCTCCTGTTTTACATCTACCCCACCAAACTTGCACCAAGGAACACTCGTTACCATCTTATATTAAAGGAACTACTTTAGCCTTCATTATCTTCAAGCATGGCTACTGAATCCATAGGCAAAGATCCCAATCCGTATGTCTTTTTAACAAGGAAAGGGTCTGAGAAAAGCTTTCTTTCATAGTGGCACAAATGCCACACAGGGTTAAAAGACAAAGGCATAAGGAATCTCTGTGCTGTGCACATCACACACACTGAAGATGAAATAATTCCTTTGTGGTCAGGCTGCTGTGAAACTTAAAGGAAAAGTGATGTGGTTGCCTGCTAAGGAGTCAGGGGGAGAGAAGAGGGTGAAAACGTCTTGAAATTCCAAAGCCTATTGAAGTCATCAGAAAAGAAAGGTTTAAGTAGTAGCAAACAGCCTTTCGCCTCTAGATCACTTGATTCATGCTGTCACGATCTACTAAAGGCCAGATTATGGCCTTTAGGAAGTAGGTGCTCTCATTAGGTACAGCCATACAATAACATACAACCACTGGTGGCTCTGACTCCAGCAGTGGCTTGCTGAAGGCCAAGTGGCATTAAGATTAAACTCTCTTTATGTCTAATCCAGGCTATGAAGGCCTTGGGCAAGGTCCTGCCATTTCACTGCATCTATAAGCACTTATGGAACCTATCCAGCGTAAATACATATCCTTATTTCTCCTCTTATCTCTTAGGTGAGGCTTAAGACAGCAGAGTGTAGCAAGCTTACATTGTACCTGAGAAACACAAGATGGAAACAGGTATCTTTGTTGAGAAGCCCTATACCCCTGTATACTTCGTCCCAAACTTGCAAACTATTAATGAACTTAAAGATCCAACGATAAGTGAATAAACTGAGGAAATAAGGATTATAAGAATTATAGAGGAATTTAGCTTTTGAAAGGCAGTATACCAAGTTCAGATGAAACTAGATCAAATAGTAGAAATGAAAGGATTAAAACATTTGTGAGAGCTTTTGAAACAAAGTATGCACAACAACTCTGCACTTGCAGGCAAATAAAAGAAATGGCATGTAGAATCATGCCTGAAAGATTAAAACTTCTGGTTGCAGCTTTAGGGACTTCAGTCAGTTGCATTTTAACAGGCAGTAAAGTTATCCAGGGAGACAAGTTGCGTGACATAGTATCTAAGGCACTAAATGCACCCCTTGAGAAATACAGTTTGAAGCCCCTGAAAGCCAGGCCCCCGGTGAATAGAACTAAATATGGGAGAGCAGGAAGAAAATGACCCATTTAAGAGCACAGTGGTTACTCTGACAACTGCAATCCAGCATCAGAACAGCAAAGCTGGGTCAAAAGGTGATCACTTACAGGTTGTATCACATCCAGGAAACAGCTTAATTCACAGACAATTAGATTCTACCTTCTATTGAAGAAAAATAAATGCAGGGCTGAGTGTGTTTGCTTGCTCAGTTCCATTTTCATTGCCAGGCTTCAGTCAGCCTGCACAGCAACGTTACTTTAAGGCAAGTGCTCTAAGAACTGCTGATGGGAAACAATTTTCTGTGTCCACTTCTATCGAAGAATGGATCCAGAAATCCATTTTGGTACTGCTGTTATAGTGCAGATGCAAGACATCAACCTCTCTGGGACCATGAGCTCAGCGCAGCTAGACCAATTCACTGTCCACCCCTGGCTCTTCTCTTTCCCAGCAGCCTCCCAAGCAGATCAGGAACAAGTAGCGCTTCACCTGCCTCCATGTGTAATGAATACAGTCTGGGAAGCAGCCAGGCAAGTGCAGTGGGTAAGGTCTTTTTGTGGTGCAGGGGCACTGGTACAGTCAGAGCAGAAAGGTTTGGCATCATTATAAGGATTTCTGACCCTATTCCAAACAGTCTGTTTATCCAGGCTGCTTGTGGTGTGCCTGACCACCACAGCTAAAACACTGTGCTGCTTTCACAAACAGACAAAAGAGATTACCTACAAAAAGGAGGATGGTTTTTACTTCACACAGAAGAAAGTTAACCTTCCACATGCTGCATCTCTGGAAATGCAGCTGCTGTCTTGAACCTTCCTTCTTACTCTGACAGCAATTGTTCCAGAGCCATCAAAAAAAGTCTCCTCCAGGGTTACTGAATTTAAAGCCTTAGATGTCTTTACAATAACTGTACTGGGGTAGTTATCTCTCTGAACTGAGCTCCTGATCAATTCTGCAGCTTCAAAGCAGAAAAAGAAGTAATAAAATATAACTATTCTATGAGTTTGTCCACTCCGTTGGACTGTGGCAATGATTTTCCCTGAAGTACTCTTCATGTTTTCAGAACTCCTGAATCCATTTCTTTCACATCTGCTGCCTACCACCTGAAGCAGCACTAAAATACCTTTCCCTTGACATCAGTAAACATCTTTGCTCCTGTTAGTTTACAGTGAAAGGCCGCCAAGCTCTCTGGAGTAGATCAGCACCGCTGCAGATATCCAAAGAAAACAGAGCAGCTCAAGGAGCACTTCTCTGCAGAAATCTGCAACAGAAATCTGAGTTCTGCTCTGAAAGATAAAAGGGGATTCTTGGCTATCTGGCAAGAGTTACTCTTTAGATTTGGTCATTCTCACAGGTATTAAATCAATGCCCAGACTTCAGTTTATGGCAAAAACTGAAACCTGTTTCTTCAGCACCTCCAAAATCAAGCAATTATTCTCTTTTCCAACTAAGTTTCAAAACTGATGATTAGGATCCCTCTTGATCTTAACTTTTAATAAAATTTTATATGATAATGGTAAAAATTTTCATTTCCAGTAAAACAGATTTAAAGTTCAACATACTTCTTAGAAACCCATCACCTTGGACTTTCCAACCAGCCTCCTTTCAGTTGCCACCAGCTGATCCAGCACAGTGCTGGTGGAATCCTGAGATGCACTTTGGGGAGAAGTATGACCTAAAGAACCAAAATGTGTCTTCACACATGAGCTCTGATGCTGAGCACAACAAATCCTCACCCACATGTTCTTCCCTGTTAAACACTTGCTATGAACCAAGGAAGTAATTTCGCTATGGACCAAAGAAGTCATTTAATAAGGATGTTTTTAAAGAGAACAAGGGGTTTGATATCCATTAATGCCATATCAGAGACCTCTCTTGCTTAGGCAGCCTCCATGGTAATTCTTAACCCCCATTTGTGGGGCAAATAACCCCACTCTGCCAAGACAAATGAAACCCAGCTCTTCTATAGCATGTGCTTAATAAACATGCTACTGAAGATGTAACATAGCACCTCACCTACACCAATGGGAAGAAACAAGCAGTGTAAAACCAGTGTGAAGTCTTATCCTTAGCTAAGTAACATAACTTCTCAGAAGCTTCTTGAAGGTGTTTAACCAGCATTGAGAAATCACCTCTCAATTTGCTACTTCAAAGCAGACTGAAGGCTGAAGATAAATCCCAACCACAGCCTTACAAACCAGTCAAACACATCTGCACCTTGGGAAACCGAGGTTGTGTGGTATGTCCCAACAGACAGCAAGTTGTGGCAGAGCCCAGACTTAAATCTGGACTGACAGGGGAATTCTAGCAGAGCCTGCAGCACTGGTTGAAGACTTCACCACCTACAGCTGTCCTCCCCATTCTCCCCCTGAGGTTATTTTTCTCTCAATCGGCAAAGGAAGTGTGTCGCCACATCAGAGCCATCCCAGCTCAGTCTGGCACCCTGCCTCCAGTCACTGATGAAGGCAGGTTTGTTACCAAGGTGCCAAAACTATTAATTGCAAAAACCAGAGCATGGGTGTAAGTTCTGCTCTAGTAGTAGTTTCTGTCCTAAGGCAAACACAGTAATATCAAACCATTTCAATTTTCAGAATGCAGCTTCTGAACCCAGTTTTTGCTTATCTCCCACAGTTTATGTATTTTACCCAGCATGACTTTCAAGAGCTAGATTCCATTCTCAGCTTCACATCCACGGCATCCTTAAGGTAAAGCCCACCTCTTTTTCTGTAAGCCTAGAATGTGACTGCATGAGGAGCACAAGGAGCAGAATTCTCCTGAGAACAAAGTCTTTCCTGACTTGGGTACCTTTGCCCATCATCAGATGGAGTCACCCAAGCTGGACACCTGACCTCAGCCCAGCACACACAATAGCTTCCGGTAACAACCTGTGCACATTCACTCTTTACAGGATTCTTTCTAAAGACCATTTTACCTTCCCCTTGTCCTTCAAGCCTGTGGGATTACTGTGAAGGCTTTCCAAGTGATTATTGACTCTTACATCAATGTTCTTATCTCTGATTGACCAACAGATTGGGGAGAAATAAAAATCCTTCCTATGGAGGTCTGTTACTGGTCTCCTAATTAGAGAACAACATAAACTTTGAGGCACACTGTCCTTATCAAATCACATTATTTGTGGGTCTCAAAAGCACAGTAAATAGTTCACAAACTGACTGCAGTTCCATTCTTAAAACAGCTTATGAACTTATACCTGACAGAAATAAGAAATATACCGATTAGAATGAAGTTCATTCTCTCACCAGTCTGCTTGGTAACTCACAAGGCACATGTCTTATCCTTCTTAACATGATCATATTACCATTTCCATCACAAATTATAAGCTTTTTCTTCCTTTTGCCCTGAACAGTCTGTGTAAGCACTTCAGAGGAAGGCCAGTTCCATGCAAGCTCCAAAAAGCATCACATATATCCTTTTGGCTGAAATTTGTCACTAACAACTACCTTTCATTTCTGACTTATGACTAGAATCTCTTCAAGGGAAGGATAAATCAGGCTTCCCTTTGTGCACTGTAGTTCCATGAAAACATGGAAAATGGTCAAACAGCTATTTTTATTCCATAAATACTAATGAGATACCTAAAGTCAAGAGAATTCAGAAAAAGTACAGGAGAAAAAACCCACAACATCCTTCCCCCCCCCGCCCCGCAATCTCTTCAGCAAAGATCTATTCAACAGCTCAATATTGACCCACTGCACAAATCAATAATGTTGCTGAGGCCATGGGAAAGCACAGGTTTTAAGCTGTTCAGTAAGGAGAAAGAAACACAGGGATGCAGCAGCTCTTCTCCTGCCAAAAGAGTGTGGGATGCAGAAGAAATGTGACCACTTTGCAGAATCTCACTGCAAAATGTGTTTTTCCTAAGTGTACAGTCTAAGGTTTTCTGCTTAGGCATGTTATCCACCAGGCTTTCTTCTCTTCAGCGATGAATCCATCTCCTCACTAATAGAAGCATTTTCCTGATACACTGTTGGCAGAAGGAGCTTGTTCTTTAAAAAGGAAAATCTGGGTTTGTTTTGCTGCTGCCATTTGTGACTGCTCTGACAGGCTGTGCCAGACTGCCCCCGCTTCAGCACTCTCAGACTCTCAATTTGTTTCTGATCAAGAAGCAGTAATATATTTGGGGCTGCTCCTCATGTGTTAATCTTCCGGAAAGGCAAAAGGGAATAGGAGAGAGAGAATGGATGGGACAAACTAAGTTAAATAGTACCCAGCAGTTCTACCTGCGGGAGCACAAGGGGCAGAAACTGCCGTTTGACCCTCATATCCTTCTGACACAGGTATTCTCATTTTACTAATAAAATAACTCTATGCATTCTTTAGTTTTTACTGCAAGGTCTGCTCCCAGAATTTCCAGGTCCGGGTCTAGAGGCACAGTCTAACGAAGTGCGTAAGACAGGGGCAGATCCAAACAGGGCCCTTCACAGCAAACTGCTATTAAAAAAAGACAAAAAAACCCCAAAACCATGGGACCATTTGAGGATGCTCAAGGTGCTGGTTCACATCATTGTGAGGCTGCAGTCAGTCCTATTAAAGGTCAAGGCAATCAGAGGTTCTTGATGATGGAAGAAAGTCAAATGTCAGGCTTGTCTTCAAGAAGGCCAAGGAGGAAGACAGGGCAGATCTACAGGATATTCAGCTGAACCTCAGTCCCAAAGTATGTATGGAGCAAATCCTTTTGGAATCCATTTCCAACATTGCAAAGAGAAGAAGGCGATTGAAAAGAGTCAGCACAGATCTAACAAGGGCAGTGCTTTGCCAACCTCATTTACAGCTAGTTAGAGTGCAGCTTTGCAGAAAGAAGTACTGGTGGTCCTCAGAGACCAGAAACTGAATCTGACTCAGCAGAGCACTCTGGCACTGAGGGAAGCTAACAGCATACTGATGTCAGTATGAGCACAACCTACAGGCTGAGGGATGGGATGGTCCTCTCTATTTAGGCAAGACTGCATCTGAAGACCTGTGTCTGGTTTTGGGCTTCCCAGGAGCAGGATTTACTGGACTGACATACTTGGAGCAAGTCCAGCAGAGGACAACCAAGAGGCTCAGCGCATGGAGCACACACATTATGAGAAGAGACTTAGACAGCTGGTTTCTCTGGCCTGAAGAAGAGAAGTGCAATTTAGTTGATGTCTTCAGCTATCTAATGAGTGAAGACAGAGCTGCTTACAGAGAAAACGGGGTTGGACTCAGCTCACAGCTGCATAGCAAAAAACAAACCTACAGGCAATGGATGTGAGTTGCAGAAAGAGGAATACTGATCAGACATAAGGGAAAAATGTAGTCAAAATCTGGAAAAGGTGCCCAGAGAGGCTGTGAAATCTCCAAGAAGGGAGATTTTGCAACTTGACTGGACGATAGACTGGGCAGCCCAGTCTAACTTCAGTCAGCCCTGCTTTCAGCAACGAGTTGGACCTGATGACCTCCAAAAGTTCTAACTTATATTATTCAGTGATTGTAACTGAGGCACAGAGGCAACATATTACTTGAACTCTCCCAGGGGTCTAAACCACGTTAACCATAAGCTTTAAATTCAGTATTTCTGGTCTGTTTATTCCAGGGTGTTAGTCCATCCCAGGTACAGGATTTAGTGCTTGTCATTGTTGAATTGACTAAGATTCAAGTGAGCACATCCCTCTGGCCAGCTGGTCTTTCCTGAGAAAGGCAGCCCTGTTCTGGAGCACAATCCTTGCGGAGAGTGCATCCTATCTCCTCCTTCAGGTCACTGATAAAGGTATTAGGCAAATACCTGACAAACTACACCTGTAACTAGCACCCAAGCAGAGTACAAGCCATTAACAACTACCTTGTCTTTCTAATAATCCAATCAGTATTTTCATCTATCTAGTAGTGCACTCATCTACATCCTAACATCCCAATTTGGATACAAGGGTGCTGTAGGTGTCTGCATCAAAAGGCTTCCTAAGGACAAGGTACAGGATATCAACTGCGCTCCCCTTATCTGCAGTTACATCATAGTTATATCATTCTGATGACTTCACAGTTAGAACACACTCAACATTCCCAATAAAGGAACAGTGCTAGGAAAAATATTCATAAAGGGAAAGTATTAAACCAGATAGGTCCTAGTCCTACTATGTTCCCATGTAAGGCAATGGGAACTGAAAGCACACAGCACCTTGGAGAATCCAGTAGATACTAGAAATGTGGCAAAATTGGAAGTGTTAGATTTAGCCTGGCAAAATATACAGTACTCTAATGCTCATTGGGAAGGCATTCAGACAAACACACTGACCCACCCACAAGTCACAGGAGATGGAAAATCACATTCAGTTTCCAAGAGTAATACAGCAGGAAACAAAGATCAATGAGGTTTGGCTTGTATGTCAACCACTAGTCAGCGGCTGTGATGCTGTTCTACAGTAGTACAAGAAGAAATTTGTCCACAAATACAAGACTAGCCAGAATGCCTACACTGTCAAATCAAAGCTTAATGTCCTGTCTCCAGCTGAGACCAACAGCTGATGCTTAGAGGATAAAAACAGGGCCAGTATGCAGCATTCCTGCCTTGAATACTCTCCTAACCTACAGGAATTTGGAGCATACAGGCTCCTAGAAATAGAAAGGTAA
Source organism: Lathamus discolor (assembly GCF_037157495.1). Taxonomy (NCBI): domain Eukaryota; kingdom Metazoa; phylum Chordata; class Aves; order Psittaciformes; family Psittacidae; genus Lathamus; species Lathamus discolor. The sequence continues at coordinate 7,089,437 of NC_088894.1, read as the reverse complement.
CTGTGCTAAATTACTTTGATCAAGTTTAACATACAGAAATCTTCTTTCATTTACAACTGCAACAGTGAGTTCAACATTTTGGTGAAACACTACCTGGAAAAAAACCCTCCTCTAGTGAATTTTGAGACTATTTCTTGCTAATAAATTCTACTCATGGCCTCATGCAATTTTAGAAGTCAAAGAACTCCAGTGCATTCTTCAGTGTGGAAAAGAAAACTAAAATCATAGTGTGCTTTCCTGATTCCCAAAGGGATGTGGTTCTAAACTTCTGGTGCAGATGCCTTTTCTAGTTCTGCTGCAACAGGACCACAGCTTCAGTCACTATTAAAGATGAAGCCACAGAGGGGCACGAGAAGGTTTTTATTTTCTTTCTTTGTACCTTTCCTAATAACCCCTAACATCCTATTTTCTTTCCTGTCTGCTACTGACCTGGGGGCTGAAGGTTTTCACGAGACCGTCTTGGTCACTTCATGATACCTTTCTTTAGTGAAAAATGCACATTCAAAGACCAGTACCAAACATGTGGGGCTCATTCACCCCACCCCAACTTGCATCACATTATATTTACTGACATTTCATTTTGACTACAAGTTTTTCCACTCAGTCTCTCAATGTTGCAGGGTCTGTCTACAGCTCTCTGCAGTTGATGTTCACTTCTGTGATCTCAAAATAACTGTCACCAAGCTTTCTCATCTCATTGTATGCCTCATATTCCAAATCGTTTGTGAGCACTGAACAGCATGCTAGAGACACAGCAAGCATCTGAAAGACTTCTTTCCAAGTCTTTTGCTCAGGAGCAGATAAATCTTTGGGATCCCAACAGGACGAAAGAGTCAGCAGTACACTGTATGCTTTGCAGGCCTGTCATGGAACATATGTGAATAGCAACTTGAGCAACCTGACATGAGAACAGCCACAGTGCTTAAGTGGGAGGAGAAACAGCCCAAAATAAAAGTAATAATAGTCCCAACAGTGATACAAGTCTCCATTTATATATATTATATAAAGAAACAGTTTTGTCACAGGAACAACTGATACCAAAAACTAATAAGGTCTGAAAATTATTATAATAGTTTGGTTTTACAATTCTTTATGGTTCTTCTACAGGGGGTACTTTGGAAATGAAAGAGTTAAGCAGGAATAGTGGGGAGTTTGTATGGATTAATCAGATTTTTCTGGAAGAATCACTATCAGCGAATTGTTGCTCTTCGATACAGTAAAGTTATGTCAACTGACAGAGAATAAAACAGCCTGTGCATGACTCTGCAAAGGCAAAGCAAGGCAGGACACCTCACACAGCAGGGCACGGGCGTTGCACAGGGGCTGGAGAAGGGGCAGAGGATCCCAGGCCAGCCAAACCCCTTGGAACCTGGGGTAGGGGTGGGACAAGGGGTGAGTGCAGGTGTGCAGAAGCAGCCCAACTGCTGGGGGCTCTGGCACACACACATACACACATTTTCGGCAGACTCTGTTGCATTTTTGTTTTTGGCAAACCAGAGCAGCTTGGGAAATACTTGCAGGTCTAACTGTTTACGCTGGGGCAGCGTAGCAGGGAGCACGCAACTATCGCCCAAGACTGGCTCACAGAGTAACTGCTGCTGGAAGAAAAAATTATTTCCGTAATAACTGTTTTGCAGCACACCAGCTTTGCTTTGTACAGCACTTCACCACTCAGCTGATGTACAGAAAAACAAGGGCAAACACGCTACTTTCATACCTTTCCCCCCACAAGTCATCTTGACACATGGACTCTGCGACAAAATGAACGCTACTGAAGCCCAAAAATATCTGCACTGAATATAAATATATTATGAAATAGCTTTTAAACTCTGCCCTAAAGCACTTCCTGATTGGCTGCCAATGATGTCACACATCCATAAAGGCCAATAAAACGCAGGGGTTAACAAGTCTCATTTGTGTGCGTGATGCGCAGCAGGAGCCCAGCCCAGGACAGGACAGGGATGAACCATCCCACCTCCCAGGTAGTTCAAATCCTAGGACCTCAGGTGTGGTGTCCAGCAGCTGCACCACTGTCTGTGCTCCCAGACTGATCTTAATGATACCTAATTAAGCACTGCTTACCTGGGACAGAAGCCTTCCTAAAGGACACAGTAAACCACAGTTTTTAGGCAGTAAAGATAGTCATGCATATTCAAAGCAATCAGTCTGATCTCACCTAGCAGTTGGGATCTTACATTTCAAGTCAAAGGTGAACTAAGCATGGTCCCCTTTGCAAACAGGAACTTGACCTTCAGCCCTGTTTGAATAAACTGTTATTAAAGTGAGTAATGTTTTACAAAAGCCCTAACAAACCTAAAACCTTCTATTTTACAAAACTCAAAAACTAACGCCAGAAATACCAACTAAGCCTTTAAAACATACTACTTTGGCACTCACTCCTCAAACAATAAAATATGTTAACTCTTTCTGTGCACTCATGCTTAAGGCTGACAAAGAATCTAGGTTTGCAGGGTTAGGGGTTTGGATGATTTTGAGAAATGGAACATTCTATGCAGAGAGAAATCTGCTGTGTAAAGCACTAAGTGTGTATGATGGTCAATTGCCAGCAACCAATATTTGTTTCTTACTATGAATACAATCCTTGGAGCTGGCTTAGTTTCAAATGTTATTAGGTAGACAGCATGTGGTGTTGCAGTAAGGAGACTTACGCATGAACTCAAAATATACTGAATTTGATCACCCTATTCCAGGCGGTTTTGCTGCCAAATGTGGGCTAATTTATATATAGCAGCCTAGTGAATAGTTTGCACTCATACTTCCACAGCAAGCATGGAAGCAGACCATGTACAACCATGAAAATTTTGCTACATAAAGCTTTGTTTTCCAAATCCTTGTCAAAGATTTATGAATATTCTACTGGAACAAAACTGCCAACTACATGGTTCAAACATGGAGCTGCTATCAGGTATGGTACCACTGCACTGCTCAAAGCACTATCACAAACGGCGTAAGAGAACAGGCTGTGTATTGCTATCTACTGTTGCTCCTTCTGTCTCTCTTTTCAGTTGCACATTAATGGCAAAAATGCTAAAAATCAGTCAAAGGAAAAAAAAAGCCCCCAAGCTCAGGGTCTAGAAGCCTCCTGCCTTCCTTGACAACTCCTAAAGGATCCCTTCACCACTGAACCTCGGCACATACCATCAAATATTCCAAGTGGAACAAATTCATTAACTTGTAAACACTACTTAACTAACTGAAAGCCAGCGACAGAAACCTAGAGCACTGTTAAATCAACTTCAGGCAGACACCGCATCTCATGTGTTAATACTTGCCATCTGCTCATGTTGCATTTTTTACCACAAGAAAAAAAATGTGACTGCTGAGTAAAGACACTTCAAAAACAGCAATAGGAGAAACCTGACCTCACTCAGCCAGAAACTATGGCTTTATTTTTATGGGGTTTACACACGCACACACACACTCCCCGTCTCTCTATTAAAACCAGCACAATCAATGTAAAATAGCCTATTTAGCTGTTGCTGCCTTATAATAGCTACGCTAGGAAAGCTTACAGGAAAAAAGAAAGTGCCTGTGCATGTTTGGTACTCCAGACAGCAAGAAATTTGCCTCGGGGAGAAACACTTTGTGAAGGAAGGTGGGGGAAGGGTAATACGCTGGTAGACTGAGCCATGAGGAACCAGCACAGGAGTGTGCTGGAGGCTTTGGGAAAAATCAAGTTTGCCACTACGGCTCCTACAGGCTCCAGCACAGCAAAGCACCTTTCTTGCAAGACAACCATTACATCACGCCCCAAACTGCCTCTGACCACAGAAAATGGCCCAGCCAGGAAGGGATGGATGCCAACAGATGGAATGCGTCTCCACTTTGTGAAACACGCCATTTTTAAACTGATTCTTTTCAAAAATCAGTGCTTTTTAAAAATAAGTAAGAAGTCCTAACTTCTTACCCCCTTCAAAACTAAAGGAGACCAACATTTTGCCCCAGGACTTGGCTGTGTAACTTAAGAGGACACGATGGTATAAGCTTTGTTTTAGTTTTGGCCTAAATGGTATTTCATTTGCCATGCAGTGTGCTTCTAGTAATAATCCTAAAGAGCACTCAAGCATTTCAGTAATGCAAGTGAAAATGAATCTGCTGCAGCACCAGGTCACTAAGGAATAAGTAGTTCTGAAGTTACGTGTCATGAAGTCCTGCTTAGCTGTTGCCAAGAAAAAGAACTGCCAGATTTTGTCTGGAATTGCCATTTGTGCCTTTTAACAGTTGTCATATTTTAAATGGGTGCTTATGAAGAAAGCATCCAATGGACTATTTTGGTGTGACAGATACACGGAGCAGCAGGTCCTGATCTAGATGGGCAAATTCAAACACAAGTGTCTCTACAGAAGCTGCCAGGAAGAAAAGGACATATGGTGATGGTGCATGAGGTGAAAACCTATGTGCTGGAAGCTGGACAACAAAACCTTTCCACAGAAACTACTGCCCAGTAACTGTGCAAACACTGACTTCAGTGTATGCCTCAGTTATAATGATAAACTCAGTGCATGAAACTTGAAATGGTGACATCTGGCTAAAGATTTCTCTCATCCATTTCCTGTCACTAGTCCACAGAACTATTTTACCTTCATAAAACTACAGCATAGTGCAGTGTCTCTGGATGTCACCTTTCTTTGGCTGTATTCCCAACATTACCCACTATTTTTAATTTTGCTAGAACATTATTAGCTGCTGGGGTCCTATTCCTGATAGCTGAAAATTGTGGGGGAAAAAATAATACTGTGGTTGTAATCAAAGTCAATAAATATCAGCCTATGTCACATACAACTGAAAAGAGACACTAGCAGGATATATTCAGGCCACAAATATTTGAATACAAGGCATTCTTTATAGTGAAGATAACCACTCATCTGGTTCCAGATCCTTCACACTTAAAACTCATGCTTTTTTACTCCCACTCCAGATCCTTCAGCAGATCTTTCCTTTCCACAAAGGAGCCCAGGTGTTTCTTGAATTCACTTAGCATTTCCAACACTTCACTCATTGTCACATTAATGATACCCATATGTTTAAGTATTACTGTCCTCAGTTTCTTCCTTACTGCCCTTTTCTGGAGATAAATTAATTATGTGGGTAGCTTTCCCTGAGCTAGAAAAGTTGCACAGATTTTATTAACATCTTTCATAATTTTGGAGACTAAGTAAAATTGCTTATTTACTTGAGACAGTTTTGATGTTTGAAACAAAGATGTGTATGTCTCCTGTTACAACATTCAAATTCCTATTTTCAAAGGTGTATTGGCTCAAGATTACCCCTTTCACAGCTGCCCGTTTAAGAGCTGCTTCAAGGATCAACATGGCAGACTGCATACATTGAACTGAAAGCTCAAAGAGAGAACAGCTTGCATTAAGTCATCTGCAGTGATTTTCAACCCCGGTTGGCTTCTCTGCCTCTTCTCTGGCATCCCTCTGCACTGCAGAAGCAACCGCTGAACTGCCCCAGTTAATAGCCCAGCATATGAAAGAAAATGGAACTTTGGTTTCACTTTACTTCCCCATACCAACAAAAGATCCAGCCACTGTTACCCTGATCACAAGAGCTTGGCATCTACTTCACTTATTTGACTTCTAATTATTCCTGGGTTTCATTACTGCCCTGTAATACAGGTATTCATTCTAAATGCATTTAACAGTTACATATGCTCTTAGATGAAATAAGTCTTTAAGAAAAGGTCCCAAGCAAAATCCAAGTGGAAGAATTACAAAAAAACATCAAGACAAGAGCAGTCATCAGGAAAATGAATCACAGAGAAGGCCAGGAGAATCCCTCAGGAGACTTCTGTATGTCACAAAAATGCTTTCCTTTCCTCAGACAGAAAAGGCAGGGGCACTGAAAGTGAGTCGATAAAATACTTTTAAAAGATGGTGGGTGTCCCACATAGGAACATCTATGTGGCAGCACAAGGAGATGGAGGAAAGAGTAGAGGGGCAGGGGGGAGTTAATGAGACATCTGTGTGAAGCTGGGGGAGGGCAGACAGGAAGGCAGTAATGAACTCCATAAGCAGAAGGTGCCACAGGGCAGGACTAAGACTACAGCTCTACTGGAGCGGGGAAGCAGAATCCATATTTGTCAAGAGTATGCCTGTGTAAAAACTGTAACAATTTCTGGGGGCCCTTGCTTACAAAGGGCATCTAGTAACAACAACATGGCCTTTAGCAGCACTGTAGTCATTTCATAGAAGGGAGAGAAGCAAAAATGTCACCAGTGTCTGGAGCTTCACTTTACCTCCCACCTCAGCCACAGGTTATCTCAAGTACTTCAGTGAAAGCTGAGATTCAGAATGATTTCACAAATGACACTATTCCACGGATCACTTTGCATATGAGCTGATAGTTACACACATACTCATGCTTAGCTTTATTTGCAAGTATTTATACAGGATCAAGATCTGTATTTCCCAGCCTTCATATTTTATTCATCTTAATCTGTAAGTATACTTCCAGAAAAAGTCAACCTGAGTTACAGTAAGAGTAATTTATATAAGAGTTGATGCTGAGTATCACTTTAGGATCCTGTGAAAATCCACAAGCTACATCATGTTCCATATTATAAAAGCCAAATCAGAATAAAAATTCCTTTCAAAAATTCTCTCATGCCAATTTTTTCCAAATTTTAACATAGAACTTGCTCTGTGTGGAATATCTGGAGTGAGGATTTTTCTATTTAAACCTTTTACTAGCTCATAGTATCATCCGGGTCTTGCACCAGTTTATCCAGTTATAAAATGGAGTCTTTGCTTACCTGTCCTTTCTTAATCTTTGAGGACAGGACTTCAAGTGGAAAGCTGAAGCATTATGATAGTTCACCAAATACGTTTCATGCAGAGTCTCCTACTCTGGGTTCTGTGGACGCCTGACTGTAGCACCAGGTCATGTTGTAGATTTATGGTAGAACCAGAAAGAAGTCATTGTATACCTGTACGCCTCCCATTCCCATCAGCAAGATGGTGCTTGTGTTCCCTTTTGCCCATTTGTCTGATGTGTTTACCCAGAAAACAGTTTGAACCTGGAATTACTGCTAATCCCTCGGGATTTAGCATCCTGAACCCAGTCAAGCCATTCAGCCCCCAGTATAAAGTGTGATCATTTTTTAAAAGTAAAATATTTGTAAACAGAAAATCATTTTAAAGGTCAACTTTGTGTGCAGAATTCAAAATAGGAACAAAATAAACACAGAAATCTTTGCTTTTGTCACACTGAGACCACAATTTCTACAGACATTCCTCTGATGAGACACCATTACAGAAGTATATATTACATGGTTACAGAAATACGTGGGGCATACCATGCTGTGGAGACAATAATCCACAGAACTATGGTAAAACACAAAGTTTCCAACAAGCTCACCACAACTATGGCTGGCCAGAACAACATTTCTCAGTGTATTATAATCCATTTGAAACATTTAACCCTAACATCATGTTATTTGCAGTATATTCCTTCAGCTCAGCTAGAGTTTCAAATATAGCCACTAGAGCATAAATTGAGAAAATATATAAGCAAAGAACTCCTGAAACAGGGAAAACAGCCATCTTTATTAATAAGGGAGTATTTTGGAAAACGTGGTTAATTTCTCTTAAAAACAGATGCATAAATACTACACATGTAACAAAGAAATGAGGATGTTGTCAGAAAAATCCAGACAGGTAATGCTGCTAATAAAGGGACCCAACAGCACCTCTCACCATGTGCTGCTCTGCTGCCCCCAGGCTATTCATGCTGGAGACACAGCAGCCAAGTTTTAGCTTTTATTATTTTATTGCTTTAGGGTTTTTTTAAGAATTGACAGCAGCCCAGCACAGGTTTATGAACAATAACCCTGAACCTCTGGAATTGGGAACAGCAAGTATTTTCCAGGCGTTGTTTTGTAACACTGAATGCACACAATCCTGTTTAACAGTGTATATAACAACACAGCCTCGTATGGAAGACAGAAATGCAAGTACAAACAGAAAACCTGATACAGCTGCAGACATCCTGTATTGCCCCAGAAGACAGGCCACAGCAGAGCTGCAAAGTATAACATGCAAATGCTTAAATCAATAGTGGAGCAGTAGCCACTGCTTGCTGCATTCCTTACAGGAGCTGCCAAAAGGAACATAAGAAAAAGAGAGGGTGAAGAGACATTTACCATCTATTTCACTGGCATGAGCTCGTATCTTTCCTGTAAACTAATTCACTCTAAGCCTGTGCAGGGCAAGGTTATGTAAAACATTTCTGAAGGAAGATTTTTTCCTGCCTTTCAAGAGCAAGCAAAGCCGAGTAAACCATGCACTGCAGAGTATGTGCAAAGCTCAACAATACTACCCAATAGAGTCACTGAAACTGAGCTCTAGAGGAGGAGCTCTTTACATGCAGAGCCTGGGTTTCTATTTTCTGGCACAGATTATACAGCTTACAGAAAGACAGTCTTTTACAAATCTTTACATATGTAGCCAGAAGCTTTTGTTAGTGAGATGCAATTACAGCTTAAAAACAATTTCTATGAAAGAAAAGCGATGAGAGCACTAATGAAGGTGGCTTTCTGACAAACCAAGTTTTTCCTAACCATTTTTATTCATCCATTTGATGCCAGTACTGGAATTTTGCAGCAGGATTTGGCTCAGTCTCTTTCAAAACATAAAGGGCCTAATCCCTTCCCATCAGAGAACAGGAAGTGAGGAGCCAATCTTAGCACCGATTAAAAAAAGAGAATCTGGACTGTTATTTTAACTTCTTTGTTGCACATAAACCAGAGAATTTTTGTTTCCTCCTAACATTTCACATGATGGATCAATTCAAAGCTGATGTCTCCCCTAAGTGGCACCAGCTTAGTACAAGAGATCTATTGCACAAACTGCTCTGTACAGGAACTATGGTGTCTCCCCATCACTCTGGATATGACTCAGAACATGTGCTGCGCAAATCCTTATTTCTGTCCCTCTGTGCTGTCCTGCTTTGCACAATCTAACAATGACACTTCTACTGCAAAGACTTTTTAAACCTGCTTTAAGTGCATTCCAACAAGACTGGCTCAAGTGGGAACAGGCAGTATTTTCTACTTGACTTCTGTTTGTGCACACCTGAAAACTGCATTTATTGTCGACAGGGTTGTATGTGTGCTGGAGCCAACAGGCCAAGCTTCCACTTCTCCCCAGCTTTCCTGATGTTCTCAATACATAGCTCTGTGCATGTGTACATACAGTGTTCAACCCCAACCACTCTCACCTGCCTCCTCAAACCAGTGGCACAGCTGGATGCCCAAGTACAGGGCTGCAGCCTCTGCCAAGTTCTTTCACTTGACCCCAAGCTCAAGAAAATGGCAAGAAACCCTGGCTTCCCTCTGGGAATTGTGCTCCCTCAAAGCATGGGGTGAATGAGGACTAGGGCCACGGGTAGCTGAAATCTTGACTTCTGAGCCTATTGCATCCCCTCACTTAAAACTTCCCCTTTTTAAGTGGCATCTTTCTACACAATACCAGTGTTACCTCTCTGGGGCTCCCAAACCAGTTAATGAATCAGACTGGAACTGGATGGACTTTAAGTACAAACTTCAGGTAAAATAAGCTGAACACAGCCCCAAAGTTCTTAATATTTAAGTACATGTTATTTTTCCCAACATTAAAAAAAGGTGGGCAGTATCTAGCACTAGAAAATTAATGAGTTTTAAATCTGAACATAGTACACCACCAGTTTTTAAATACTCTGCTCTATTTTCTCTCCTCTCATCTTTCCCATCTGGTATGTTTGAGTAATAATTTAGCAAATATTTTTCTCCAAGGCTGTCAGAAAAATCTCATAGCATTTTGGAAACACCAAACATTATCTTGTGAGGTAAATTAGGACACAGAGAAGTAGCGTGACATATATGTGATCACACCTTGTCAGCGGCAGAGACAGTAACAGAAATCCCAATATGTGCTGCTTCAGAGTTTTCAAGAAAAGAAATTGGTAATACATAGCAAATAGTGAAGCTGAAACTATGTCAAGTTACATTTGGAGGATGATCTGTAGAAGTTAAAGGAACGCAGTTTCAATATAGGAAAGATTTCTTTGTTCCAGTGCTTCATTTTTGTTAAGATTTCTTTATGAGAATTCAAATCCAGCCAGCTGTCTTCTACAGTACACAAAACCTTAACCCTACACAGCTCCTTAGTCCTGAGCTTTCTTCACTCAGGGGATGAATCTCCTATCAGTCTATGGAGACTGCAGTCAGGAAGTCTGTGTCCACCTCCGCTCTTTACACTGGGAACCACTAAAAAGAACTGTCAAGTACAGGTCTCTTTCCCAGCTACTTTGGTCAGAATTCATCTGTAAGTTTTGCTTATTACTGAGCTAAGATGAACTAATGAAGTGCCACACAGAAAGCCACACATCCCATTATCAGTTTCCCAGTTCACTTTGTCAGGATCTACTGCAGGTGTCAGAAAAACCCTTAGCCAAGCCAAGACAGCAAAACCGTACCTCAGAGAAGCAGCTGCTGTTCTAGAGATTACATTAGAAAGAAAAAGACAATTAAAAAGCCTCCAAGAAAAATCAATCTCAAATGTGCACTTTTTCCTCATACCATCAGCATGAGAATTTCTATCAGGCTTTCCCTGCGGCTATACAAGGGTTAAAAATTACTCTAAAGAGAAATATTTGACAGGATTCTCAGCCAATGACATTGAAAGAAAATGTCTGGCTTTAAGAAAATGCCAGCTATCACAAGATGTATGACAGAACAGCAAGAGATGCTGACACTCAGTTTTCTTCCATTGGAAAAGATACATGCTAAAATAGATTTCCCATCCTTTTTCTAGAGTTGCTGCACCCCATTCAGCCAGGGCACAGATCACATCTTGGAATAAAAAATTTGCAATCACAGTTTCTCCCTTACAAAGTTCAAGCTTTACGGAAAGAAGGCTTTTCCTCCACAGAGCTGCAAACTGCACAAGAGGAAGTTATTTTCTCTCTTCTATTCCCTCCGGAGGTGTTACATTCTTATAACCTGTCAGGCTTACCCAGGCATATTTGTAATTTATATTTAGTATAAGGTCATTTCTTTACACACTACCTCTGGATATTCCTAACACAAAGAGTGAATTCTGATTACTTCCTCTTCTCTTACAGGTCAGATACCTTTCTCAGTGCTGCTGTGTACTGGAAGTCTACATGAAACAACTTTCTGAATACACCAAAACCACAGTGAAAGATAAAAAAGAAACATTACTGGATTTTTCTGCATCTTAAAATATAATTGCAAAACACTGAAAGTAAGATTTCCCTTACACTTAAAATAGCATCTGTGTTTAATTAGAAGTGGGAAAGCCTTAGCTGAAATACATATAAACACACATACTCAGAGAGAGGGGCACTCTCAAACTAGTCTGGTCAAAGCTACGGAGAGATGATACACAAGCTGAATACTGTCATTTCAGAACAAGTTAAAGTCACCCACAAAACCGGTCAGGACAGTCCAAATTTTCAAATGGCAAAAGATGCCAAAGGGGCATCTCTGCATCAGTGTCCTACATAATAGGGGAAAAGGGATGGAAGAAAGAAAGAACAGAAGAAAAAAACAGATCTGGAGAGAGTAGTGACATTTGGATAGTTGGCAAGGATCTTAATAAGGTTTCAGGCAACAGTCAAGCCAAAAGGAAAGTTACTGTAGAAATTCAAACTCCATTGACAAACAATTGTCCTGTCCCACACACTCACTTCTGCTGGAAGTGAATAATTCTGTACCCACACAGAGCATTGTCATTAAGAGCCAGAATTTACAGTGAGAACCACAATGTACAAGCTATTAACAAGCCACTACACTGCATCATTCAAAGGCCCTTGCAGCTAAATAATCCCTCTTAAGTGGTAACCAGTGGAAGGCATTGCCTAGGGGAAGTTTTGAAGGGTAAACAGACAAACTTATTTCCCAGTCTTCAAGAATCTGTGGTTGAAGAATAGACACTTTAATATCCATTGTTGGATTTTTTTCCAATGAATTTGTCTAATTGCTTTGGGAATATATAGCACCCTGTGGACCTAAGTTCCATGGCATATTAATACATGATGGAAATAAGTACCTCTCTTTTCGTACTGTGAACATGCTTGCTGCTAAGTTCACTGGATGAGCCTAGCTCTTGAATTATGGGAATGAGTAACCATTCTCTATTCACCTGTTCCACATACTGAAAGGCTTCACAAATCCCCATCCTATCCATTCCTATCCTCCTTCAGGCTGACTCTTCCTCTGTTTAGAAGTTTCTGTGAGAGAACTTTCCCTTATCTGTGCTCACAGAATCACTGGGAGCATTTCTGCACACAACCTTGTTACCTCTCTCATTGTGCTTTCTAGTTGTACTACTCTGGGGGGAAAGGATGGGAGGAAGGGAGGGAGGGAGGGAGGGAGAGAAAAGACCAGTACAGTAGGAAGCTACACCATTCCCTGTTTATTTTTCTCTAACATCATCATTCCAAGATGCCTTCAAGCATGAATACACAATTATACAATATTTCAAAATTTTTCTTTGTAATTATAAGGAAAAGAAAATGGAAACCACTACACTGTCTTCAAGCCCAACTCAAGCCAGCTTCTGAGTCAATAGTCTGGTTTTCCCCGCATTCTTACTGGCGTCCCAGTTGCACAACATTATTTGTATAGGCAGCCCAACCTTGTAGAACTTCCAGCTTTGATATATTTTCCAGACTGGGTATCTGCTGCAGGTTTAACATTTCTGGAAAGTTTCATGGAACAAAACCAAGCCAATTCAGATAATGAAATTAAGGAAAAGTATATGTTGTTTTGCTTTTCTGAAAAGCTCCAATGCCTTCATGAGCTACAGAAGAGATTTTAAATTGGCAATGCACTACCCTCATATCAGGGACATATTTTCCCATTCCTATGAAAATATTATGAAGTTTGGTCAAGTTACAACTCTACTGAGTCTATATAAACTATGGTTTTCTAAAGATTCACTAGAGTCTGAAGGCTGAAAATGAAATCAGAATGCACCATCTCCTGTCCACACCCCTGTTAACCAGACTGAAGAGTCATTATCCTCCTTAAGCAGTTACAGCTTGTTCTGGATCTCCAGAAACTGAACTGGACTTTTCCTGCAACCGAGGCTTCCAGAGCTTGCTGTGACACCCAACAAAACAGAAAGTGGTTCAGCTGTAGCTACATGCTCACCAATACCTATTTATTAACTGCCTACCCAGTATTATGTGCACTGGTACAAAGCCCCTTGAAATAAAATGAGGAGGGAAACATAATGGCAGAAAAGAATTCAGGGAAGTAGCCCAGACTAGAAGACCCTGCTAGAGATATGCCCAGACTGAAAACAAGGTAGATACCACATGGAGATGGAGGAATGGAAGGGATGAGTTCAGAAAAGGCTAACTGGAGACTGCGATGGATTGCTGGGGAACAGCAAATTTAGAGAATGACCTGGGAGTTTAGAGAAGGAAAACAGAGTGTAAATGTAAGTGGTGTGAAGACATTCTTGGAAAAGAATACGGACAGAAAGGATGAAGAGTACATAAAGCTTCCTTGAGTCCACATCAGATCTCATTATCCGTGACACCTCGCATTCTTCCTCTATAGGCAAATAACCCTAAACCTCACTGAGAGAGTCCTCACCCCCCTCTAATGCTCATCCATGAATGACCCTATAAAGTAATTTTGACATAATTGACATAAAACCAAAGACTAAATAGAACAATTTCTGCGTATGTCTCTCACTGCAAGATGATGTATAATAAGCTTCCTATTTGCATATGCATATACAGACAAAATGCTTTCATTCAGGAGCAAAATTCAAAGATCCTAAAAAATTACTGCTGGAACTATTCTGCTGTAAGAGCACATTTGATACAGAAAAGGGTATTTAACATCACTTCCCCAACTGCTGGAAGCAACTTTAAAAATACTCACAGTTTTCAATGACGAGACAGTTGCACACTGAAGTAATTTGCAAACTGCATTAAGAAAGGTGCCACGGCTCTTCTCTGCTTCAAGCACTTGCTCTTCTAGGAGGGAAAATGGTGTGCAACCCATTTTAACAAATGCCTATGGAGAGATTAAAAATATCTAATGAAAATTAAAAGCATCTGTGCTTTTCAGTCTTACCCTAGCTAGAGATCAGAAGTCAAAGAAAAAGCTGTAACAAGATTTCAGAGTGAGCTATTGCTAATATAAATATCCAAGGGGCACATACTCAGAAGCAGACTACAGATATTTACAGCCATAAGAACCACCAGTGGTCACGACCTAAGGCTAATTTTTCTCCTTACCTAAGGGCAGACTTTTGCTCCCTGTTCATCACAGGGAGTATGTAAGTACTTACATACTGTCTAAAGGTCTGGCAACATTTCAGCAAGGAGGTGAAAAGCTCTCCAGAACCCACAAAGAGACTGTTACTACTGGTGAGAATAAGAAAGTGGCCAAAGTGGTAGGAGGTAGACAGCAAAACAAATGATAACAACAAGTGATTTAGCTGAAAAAAGGTCAGGGATCATTGACCTAAACCATACATGTCTTCAGTTTCAGTTGACATTTGAGCCATAATGGAAAGCTAACTAGAAACAACACTGTATATATCTGTTACAATACAGAACAGTTTGCAAAGACTCTCCGATAATGACTAAGCTTCACCTTTTTTTTGAGAGAGAGATTGAGCACTGCCCATTTTAGGCATGGGGAAGGTGAGGCAGAAGGTAAATTCATTGCTCAAAATGTACCAGTGGCAACATCACAATTAAACCCAACAGAATCTCATCCTATATAACCATTACACAACAGTTCTTTCCTTCCTTACTCTTGGGAGTACAAGTTAATTTCTCCCTTCAAAATCCCCATGGATGCTGAGCTTTAAATTTAAAAGTTCTAATTAAAACATTAACTACTGCTCAAATTGCCAATTGAATCTTGTATTCTCAGATTCCTGGATTACAGCTGGTAATGTTAAGGAGCAAAACTGCCTCTGAGCCAGCCAAGGTATTACCCTCCCTTGATAACCAAGAAAGCCTCTGAATAGAATTCTGCTGCACTATTCAAGGTGCGTATAGCCCAGCAAAGACTGGTGCTTTCTTCATATTCCACATTACTATGTCTGTACAGTGGTACTAAGGGAATGGGATCAGGAAGGTTTGGTTTTCCTTTCCCTGTATCAGAGAGGGGAAAAGCACTAAAGAGTTCTTACCATACTTTTGGCACCAGTATTTTTTCAGGGTTTTATTTTCCTGTTTCCAATTCCCAACCACCTATAAACATGGCATTTGCAAAAAAAGACCAAAATGGGTGAGACACTTCCAGAAACAGTTGGTTTGGAACATGATTAATTTTTCACAGCTCTAACTGATGTATACATTCAAGTATGGCCAAATTGTCAAGTATGCCGAGAACCTGTTAGCTGCTTCTTGGACTGGGGTACTCAGTTATGAAAACTAGGCAGAGGTTTCTAAGCAGGTTATCAGTTGACTCCCACTTTTGTTCTAAAATGCCTTGTCCCAGTTTCCTGTCTGAAGCTTTCTCCTGGCGCTAAGTCCATAAAATAAGAACTGGTTTCATAACATAAGTCTGTTACCACATGTAGGTGTAAACATGCAAACAACAAAAAATGAATTGCATTTAAAGAAAACCTGCTGAAAGTCAAGTCAATTGCCCTGTCCCTCCTGGCACAATAAACCTTACTCGAGGATATTACTTGGTACAAGGGCAGAGCCTAAAGCTTAAATGCTGCCTATCTGGATTTAATGCTACAAACACTTGGGTTCCTTTCACTTTGAGTCAGTTGAAACTGATTTTAAGCATTACACAATTTATCTCGTCATGTTTTCGTTATATTCCTCCCAGAGGCCAACTTGCCCTCAGTTGACGCAAGTTATATCATGCTGCTTACTAAATATGGTGAGGGCATCACCTCAGTGAGTCATGCTGGCTTCCCTTATTCAGGATACAACAAACACCAAAGCAGATGCAACAGAAGATGGGAGCTCAGAGATCTCTCCACTACTACATATCAACAACTTAAAGTGGGGACGTCCAGCACTGATGTGAGACTTGAATTTTTGAAGTTATAAATGGTTTCAGATACTCCTTCAAGCCACAAAACAAATTATCATTATAAGCATTATTATTAACATCAAACCCACAACTAACGATTTTAATTTACCATTAGGAATTGTAGAGTCCACAGCAACAAATTACTCAGTGATGTTCCAAACCCATAAGCACTTATATGTGCTGAACCATGGGCAAACATACTGATTTAAAACCAAACATAAGACAACAGAGAGCAATAAATATCTGAGTGCTCCATATAAATACCCAGACAGTTGACCTATAAAACACATAAAAAGGAGGACGTAAATTTTCTAATACAAGGGACAAACCTCTAGTTTTTGCACTTTGGCACATATGTGGTTCATTTCCATCACTTGTCTTTAATCAGGGGAATGGTCTCATCGAGGGTCTCTGATGTATCACTTCTGATCTGCATGAAAAAAAATATCTGACATGAGGATGGATCTTGCAGATAAATGCTATTTGTTTCATTTCATTTTTTTTTCATACAAATATTTTAAAACAAACACCTATTCAGAAAAGACACAACCAGGACCCTTTTGCAGTATGTTATAGAGAGTGGGAAAATAACTTCCTTTCTCAAGGCATCCCTGAGACAACAACAAAAAAACAAACAAACCAAAACACCACCAAAAACCCAATAGTAGATGACAGGATGCCCACATCAAAACTAGAGTCAAATCCTTTCCTCTTCTCCACAAATTCCTACACTACTCCTCCCAAGAGATCACCTACTCTCTATTATGAAATACTGTAGACACGACAGGCAATTATGGATTTACAATGAAAACTGCCTCTGGACCATGCTTCATGCTTTGATTTTACTGGAGAAGAGATAACTCACACTTCTTATCAATCAGGTTTTGGAAACAGTCAGATCTTTGAGTACACCACTTAGAGTATCTTGCCTTCAACAGGAGAGCAAGATTCTTCACACAACATTATAGCATAGGCACAACAGAGGAAACCTCTGCTCCCTAGTCCCTGTCAGCTTCTACAATAGCTAAGTGCCCTAATACAGGAAAGATACTTGGGTTTTTTGTTACCTACTATAACCAAGCCTGTTTCTGGTAACCACAGGAGAGCTTGAACCTTATCTGAAATCCTGCTGAGTGTTGTGTCAGCAAGAATTACCCAATTTCCTACAGAAACAACTGCCAGTGCTTTGTTAGGTGCAGGTGAGATACACCTCCAAACAGAGCACTACAGCTAACGGGACGTAAAAGCTAAAATTGATGGACAAGACAAGAACTGGGAAGAGTTCTTTACTGAAAAAGATGAAAGAAAACCCAAGAAAACACTCAAACACGCATTCTAATTTGTAAAACAGAGCTGCAACACACTGACAAGAGAAATAAGAGATGCAACTGAGCCCACTTATATGCAAGTTTTCTTTCTCAATTATAGTGGAGTATAGGAGTCTTGGTTCTCTCCTGGATTAAAGCTGTCCTGCTTACCATTTTAACAGATGTAAAGAATACAGAGGAACAAGAATTGCTTCAAAAGACATTTCTGTCCCAAAGACTGAAGTAGAAGATACCCTTCCTTCAATTTCATAGGAAAAAGTAAGGAAAGCTTAGCTAGAATTGAGAGATTCTGGCATTGCACTAATCCTGCAGGGAATTTTCTGGGCATTTTGAGATTTGAGATGAACCAGAATCTCAAATAAGGTATAAATGCCTGTTATAAGTCATGGGCCATGCTTTATAAACTCTAAGGCATGCTTAGCATTGTACTGATGATCATATGACTCATTTGTGTTTAGTGTTTTAAGAAGCTGTGTTTTTTGAAGCTGAGCATACACCAAGCTATATACATATAGAATGACTCACAGCAAGATTTTATGGTATTTTTATTACCAGAATGACTGCATGTGTTTTGTAACAGGAGATCAAACAGGCATATCAAAATACTAGTAGCTTTCTATTGTAAACAAACCAACAGCATCTCCAATATTACTTGTCTCAACACTACATCCAGATATGTACACAGACACCTCCTCCAGCAGTGACACAAGTAGATACACAGACACTCTGTATGCACTTTATAGCCAACAGCAAGGGAGCTCAGGCACTCATGCAGGATCCCTGCGAATGGAGTCAGACTTATATTTCCTCATGTTAAATAAAAACACAGAATTAATATATAGTGAAGGAGCTGAAGCAGATGAATTCCAGGCTTGTTCTACTGAATTCTTTTGATCAATGATAAGCAAAAAACCTCTTCTATCATAAAGCACATGTGAAAGCAGATTGGTGACCTTTCTGAGGTGAGATTCATGCTCAGGTAAACTGCATCAGGTTAAAATTTGAGCCTGAAATTTCCAAACATAAGGTAACAAACTTGTCCGCTAATACTGGTTTCAGAAAGGACCAGGGAATAGCCACTCTTTACAGCTAAATGCTAGATAACCGCTCTAAATAGAAACACAGTTTAGGACTTAGTGAGAGAGAGGGAGATGCTGCACAGATCCAGCACAAAAACTGCCAAAACAAGGTCAGAGCAGACATGGAACAGATTTAAACCATCTTTCTTTGAGGGTAAAAGCGAAAAACCAATATAAGACACAGGAGAGCTGATCTTCCAGCAAGCAGCCTGTGATGAAAGGAAATGATATGCAAATATGATTCAAGAAGAGTAATTCTGCAGCAGTCTGCAGAACCACAGCGACAGAGGAGTTCAAGAGGAGTCAGCACATGACAAAGGGAAACGATTCTCTTGGTACAGCAACCTCTCATGAGCCAGAGAAGGCAGGACTGGTCTGAAACCCCATATTATAAAACAAGATTTATTCCCCCCCTGTGCAATGTATTTTTCTTTATCTTACTGAAGATTTAGCTCTGTACAAACACCAGAGCACAGCAGTCCCCGGGAAAAACATGTATTCTTCTTACTCGGATTTTACTACACTATTGGAGGAGGGGGTGAGGAGGATAGGTTTGATTGAGCTTTGTCTTCTAGTTTAAACCTGCAAGAATAAGCTCAAGGAGGCAGCAAATCAACAGCACCAAAGTCAGTTCGAAGACAGCATAACCAGAGTAGGAATGGTGAATTAGAACACTAACCAGGAAAAGAACATTGCATGTAGGGCAGTGGGGCCTGATCCTCACATACATACACTGCAGTTCAATCTGCACCAGGTAAACAAGATTCCTGGTATTTTATAAAAGCTTTTTTTTTTTTTCTCACCAGGAAAATAATAAAATCAAAATAAGTAGCTGGAACACCAAGTCAAAGATACTGTACAGATTCTAGTTGTCACAGGGACTTCTTTGAAAGGATCTCTCTATATTATTTTTCAGTCTTTGATCCCATATGTTAACACGGAGTAAAACAAAAGGATCACAAGTAACCACTGCAAACTGAAAAGCTCACTGATGAGAAAAGAGAAGACTGATGCTGGTATGTCCCTGAGAAGTCAGCAAACCTTAGCCACAGGAAACCAAACTAAACAACCTCTTCCTCTTTTCCTCAGTGACAAAACCAGGTTTCACACCTGGAGCCTCAGGGAGGAGGTTCCCAAACTGCAAGTCAGGGAGACAAAGATAAGCATTCAGCAGCTTGTCTGTGGAACCATAATAAAGCAAGATCTACAGACACATCACCTCCATGGGACGAGTTCTGCAAGAAGGTTCAGCATCTTGAGAACCACTAACCTGTGGGTTTATGAACTGACGAGTAGATGGCGCATCAGAATATGTATTAAAGAAAAAAAGAGGAGTATCAAATATAAGCAGAGATTTTTTATCTACCCATAGACCCTCTTCAAAGACTAGGAGTCAAAGAAATGGAAGTAGTGAATTTCCACATGTAGCTAACCCAGCTGTGCATGTCTGAATAGATGTAATTTCCAATCATGCTTTAAGATACACAAGAAGCACAAAGAATCGTATATAAAGAGGTAACCAACAATGCCCCATGGAAACAACACAAGAACAGCATGTACAAGAGTCTGGTTATTACAATGATATTTTTCTTTTGCTTTTGTGCCACTGGTTCAAATCAGAGCTCAGTTAAAAAAAAAAAGATAAAAAAAATCATAATGTGATAATTATACCTGAGAGGCTCTGAAGCCACTTAAAAGACATTAATTCACTTTGTTGAAGACAGTGCCGTAAGGAAGACATCACAGAAAGTTATATTTAACGGGCACTGAAATTCTTCTAGCACAATCTCTTCTCTGCATGCTGCTCCCTCTGTGGCAAATGTGAGGCATGCTGAGCTGTATTTACACTGTCATTGGAACTTACCTACTGTACAAGTGTCCATTTTCAGTGCTGTGCCATGCTGTGCCATCCAGGTACAACAGTATGACACTGGGAATAGCATTTTGTCTTCCTAGCACTGAGGACCCAGGTTTTTCCTCATTGCACTACTCAAATGTATGCATCAAGAGTGCTTGTAAATGAAAAGCAGCAGCAGGCTCAAAGGAGAAAAGCCAAATCCCTCTATGTGAATACTTTATTGAATGCCCAGTTGAAAAAAGCAAGATTCCCCTTGACTTTCATTGGTATAGACAAAAGACCAAACTCTTGCTAGGCACAGAACCTGTAAGCAGTTCAAATACTGCATTATATTTATCAGATTCCCAGATACCACTTGACGTACTGCTGAAAGGAACCTTCCATTGTAGGTACAGAATCAGCACGCTGACTGCAGTGCTTTGATGTTCCCAGATAAGGTCAATAATCTGCATAGCAGGGAATTATTCACAGCCTGCAGGTTGTGGAAACATGTTTTCATGGGCAGTGCAAAGATAGCGTGTTGAAACTAGGTTAGTGCTTTTTGTAGAAAGGTTGTGAGACTTCTGCCAGGAAGAAGAATCTGAATCCATCTGAACAAGCTGCATATCTTCCCTGCTCTGGAGCCAAAACTGTAAGGTGCATGTCTGATTGACAGGAAAAAGCATAAGGTACATTCAAAATCTTAGCGTGAGCTCCCAAACAGAAGAATTGAGCGAATGAATTTAACGGTAAATCAGACAGAATATGATCAGCAGTGAAGAGCTATTCAAACCGCTTGCTTTGAGCAAGCCATGTAGTATCACTGAAGCAATCATCATCTTTCATGAATGGAGTCAAAGGATTTTTTGGGCCCAAGAAGCCAATCTCCTGTATTCTACATTTTGCACAGACTAAATGTGCCATACTAGAGAATTTAAAGCTGACAAATGTTAGGCCAAGATATATCAAAAAAGAGACAGCATGCTCTGAGGTTCACATGTTCCTTTATAGCTATTTTTGTCAAAAGCTGAATGGAAAAAAGAACTGCTCAAACAGCCAGTAATACTGAACTATTCTTACTAGGCAGCTATTTCTCCTTTAAGTCCCCTGCTAACCATGTGAGACTTTGATAAGCCAAGCTTTTGTTTCTTTCCACTCTATGTCAACTCCTTCTGGAAGCAATGATGCCTCCTTTCCATAAGCGAGACATGCCAATGACAAAACCAGAAACTTCTGATGAAGTCAGAAAAAGATTAATAACTGACTCTATTGCTGACTGCTTTTGCCTGGAACAAGGACGACAGCCTCAATTCTCTAGAGCAGAATTCACATCCTAGATGCAAGAAGATCTGTTCCATAATCAAATAATATTAAGCATTAATTAGCTTATGATATTTTGCATAAGCTGCCCAACATGTTCATTTGAGTTTTCAAAGGGCTCTTGCAGCCCCACCAGGATGCTTGGGAGCCACCTATGACTTACAGAATCACAGAATCACAGAATCCCAAGGGTTGGAAGGGACCTCAAAAGATCATCTAGTCCAACCCCCCTGCAAGAGCAGGGTAACCTACAGTACATCACACAGGAACTTGTCCAGGCGGGCCTTGAATATCTCCAGTGTAGGAGACTCCACAACCCCCCTGGGCAACCTGTTCCAGTGCTCTGTCACTCTTACAGTAAAGAAGTTCTTCCTGATGTTAACGTGGAACTTCCTATGCTCCAGTTTACACCCATTGCCCCTTGTCCTATCACTGGATATCACTGAAAAAAGCCTAGCTCCATCATCCTGACACCTACCCTTTACATATTTGTAAACATTGATGAGGTCACCCCTCAGTCTCCTCTTCTCCAAGCTAAAGAGACCCAGCTCCCTCAGCCTCTCCTCATAAGGGAGATGTTCCACTCCCTTAATCATCTTTGTGGCTCTGCGCTGGACTCCTTCAAGCAATTCCCTGTCCTTCTTGAACTGAGGGGCCCAGAACTGGACGCAATATTCCAGATGCGGCCTCACCAAGGCTGAGTAGAGGGGGAGGAGAACCTCTCTTGACCTACTAACCACTCCCTTTCTAATGCACCCTAAGATGCCATTTGCCTTCTTGGCCACAAGAGCACATTGCTGGCTCATGGTCATCCTCCTATCCACCAGGACCCCCAGGTCCCTTTCCCCTTCGCTACTTTCCAGCAGGTCAACCCCCAACCTGTACTGGTACATGGGGTTGTTCTTTCCCAGATGCAAGACTCTACACTTGCCCTTGTTAAATTTCATCAAGTTTCTCCCCGCCCAACTCTCCAGCCTGTCCAGGTCTCGCTGAATGGCAGCACAGTCCTCTGGTGTGTCAGCCACTCCTCCCAGTTTTGTGTCATCAGCAAACTTGCTGAGGGTGCACTCAGTTCCCTCATCCAGGTCATTGATGAAAATATTAAACAGCACCGGTCCCAGCACCGACCCCTGAGGAACTCCACTAGTCACAGACCTCCAGCTAGATTCTGCGCCACTGACCACAACTCTCTGCCTTCTTCCTTTCAACCAGTTCTCGATCCACCTCACTACTTGATCGTCAAGCCCACACTTCTTTAGCTTACCTATGAGGATGCTGTGGGAGACAGTATCAAATGCCTTACTGAAATCAAGAAAAACTACATCTACCGCTTTACGAGTTCTGTCTTTTCACCAAACAATGCTGGAATACAGGAACAGAAAAGTGGATAAAGGCTTTGGAGGCAATATTGGCATTTGTTCTGTGTACAGAAGACAATGTGCAGAAAGACCAGCATACCAATGTCTTTTGTTTGCACTAAAGCAGGGAAGAATAAAGCCAGGAAACTGCTCTTCAACTGCCCAAGAAACACTGGCCACATACTTTTGCTATCTGCTCCACTTCATCCTGTCTCACAATCCATTTATCTTCTGCAATTCCTAGGAATAATCCAACAAAACAGCTCATAGGCAAAAAGTGCCCAAGGAGATGTTGGTCACTTCGGGCCATCAGAAGTGCATTCAATGCAATTAGCAACTATTGCAGCTGCCAGTAACACAGGGGCATTGCACAAGATGCTTGGAAATGGAAGGAAAACGTTGTGGTAAGTGCTAACAGAAGTTGAGATGGTTTGTGCATCAGTGAAACCCTCTATGTAAACTTGGTCCATGCTCTAAACTAGCACTCCATGAAACACTTGGAAAGGGTTAAAATGCATTACCAGCTCCTCTATCTAATCTTAGGGGTTTAGCCTGAGGAAGAAAACTTGACTGCAAAACTTCCCTTTGTTATTTGGACACCATCACTCAGGTAGCCTTCAGACAGCACTTTAAGCAGAAAGCCTGAGGTAAGCTGAACAGTACCACACCTCCCTTGTTCTAGCTGGTATATCCGAACAATTAGGCAGTGACAACGGCGAGGATAATGGGCGTGCTAAAACGTTTTACAGCCATCAGCCACAACGCAGTTAACCCGCATTCCCCAGTCAGTCACTGCACCCGCACTGACCCCTCGCACCCTGAGGGCAGGCCCTTCGCTGACACAACCGCAGCACCCCGCACGGGCCTCGCTTTGCCCCTGGTGTGGCCGCCACACCTCAGTGCCCGCCGGGGCAGCCCAGCGCCGCTGCCTCAGCCCCGCTGCTCCGTCCCGGCGGCTTTCATGGCGGAACGCGGCGAGGCCAACCCTGGCGCTGCCGAGCCCCCCCCGCCCCGGGGCCCGGGCCGCCATGAGGCGCCGGCCGCTCGCACCCACCTGCACCCGCCCGAGCGCCACCTGGCGGGCGAGGCGCCCCGCAGCCCTTCCCCGCGGCGGCCGCGCTGCCAAGATGGCCGCCCCGCGCGCGCCGCCGCCGCCTTGAGGGCGAGTACCTCCGGCCTCCTCAGCGGGCCCGCCCCCGCCAGCTCCCTTTCCTTCACCGGCGGGCAGAGCCCCGCGGGGGCCTCGCCTCCTTTCACCTGGTCACAAAGTGAAGGACGCCGGAGTCGCCTGCGACGTTCAAACCGCAGCTGTCAATCCAACAGTTACTTCGACAGGAGCACCACCATCCAGGTAGCCTTCCCTTGGGGTAACTCCAGGATGGGCTTTGCCATTCTTAAAAGTGCCCAAGGAGCTCCCCAAACAGGTACAGCTCCTGTGTGGAATGACCCAGCAAAGGGAGTTGCTGTCATGGGAAGGCATTAGGTAGAAGTAAGGGTGGAAGAACTGGTACGAAAACAAATGTACTTTATCAGCAAGTGATGGCATGGAAACCACAAGGCTCTTGATTGAAGCGAGTGTTAGAAGCAGCACATACACCTTCACAAAAGGTGCTTTGCATGGACTGAAGATGCTCACTGGCGTGTAGCTCCTCTTTTACCTTCTAAAACATAAGCGGAGCAAACGTCATTCTCTACAGAGCCCGAGTCAACTTTCCAGCTCAAAGAAGGTGATCTTGCGTCTCTGGAGACCTACTTGTAGCCATCATCTGCAACAGAATGAGTTTGAAGGATTTCGGGTACGGGGGTGCTCCTGGAGGAAGCTTCTGCACCAACCCAGCACTGGTGCTGTCACTGCAACAGTATCTCCACATCCAGTTTCTCCTCAGCAAGAAAGAGCACTCTTCCTCCCCCCTGCACACAGGGTAACTCTAAACAGGATCACTGCTAAACAGCAGGAAAATGCATTCTTTTCAAACAATTCCACCAAGCTCCCGACGTTTCCTGGCAAGTCTGTGCAGTCAGCTTCACAGGCCTGGACACTGACACGGCCACATGCTCAGGACTAGCGCAGCTGGCGTAAAGAGACAGCCCAAAACTGGTATCATAGAATCACAGAATGGGTTGGGTTGGAAAGGACCTTAAGATCATCCAGTTCCAACCCCCTGCCATGGGCAGGGATGCCTCACACTAGACCATATCACCCAAGGCTCTGTCCAGCCTGGCCTTGAACACTGCCAGGGATGGAGCATTCACAGCTTCCTTGGACAACCTGTGCCAGTGCCTCACCACCCTCACAGTAAATTTCTTCCTGATATCTAACCTGAACTTCCCCTGTTTATTTTAATAATATAAAACTTACAGTTTGGAAAAGGCCATTCAATGAGAGCAATCATTAAAAGCATGGCTATACAGCAGGTATCAGTTCCACTAATTTGGCAGATGATCCATTAAAGAAATGTCCATTTAACAAAGCTGCCTCAGGTGTATGGGTGCCCTGCTCTGACTGAGGTTGCAGACACACTTCAGGCAGGTAGCTTGGTGACATTACGAGCCCTTCTAATACTTACCATGAGCATCTTGTGTTCATCATGTTCATGAAGACTCAAACAGTCATAGAGTAGCATTTGTTAGGGGACAGAAGCAGTTTATTGACACCACTGAGAATAAGTTAATTCAAAACAGATCCAGAGTCCTGAACTAGGGTGTTACATAGCTTGAAATATAACAGAAGACAACAATAGTAAGAAACAACAGAAAATAGATGCAAACAAACCACTTCACACTATTTCTTCAAGACATGCTACTAGAAAAGCACACTAGGCATAAAAAGCCAAGATACTATGTTTAGAAAGGACTCAACTGCAAATACGTAGCAGTTCCATATGAATGGAAAGAGAAAAACATTTTAAGTGCTCAATGTATTTAAGACACCTTCCAAAATGGTTAAGATGGGCCTGTTGCAAATAGCAATATCAACAATGTATGTACCATCATCTGTAATTAGATACTTACTAAACAGACCAGACCATACATGCTTCTTTTGGGTGATTATAGAACTCACTGTATATTTAACATTAAGATCTGAAATAAAATCTACTGAACACATTTCAAAGACAGGATGAAAATATGGGGTGACAAGTGTTTTTAGGTGATTGTGAAATTACAATCTTAACCATAAAATTCTATAAGCTGGCACTTGCAGTATAAGTAGCCTACCCTTTTCCATCATTCACACCCTAAAGCCAACCCTTTGTACATGAGAGGACAGACACAGTGGAATGAACCAGGAAACTGTTCTGGGTCAAAAACCAACCATTAATATCTTTGCCATGTCATTTTAGCTCCCATCAGTTGTTTGACTCAATTCATCACACAACCACATTAAGGCTAGCACTGACAAAGACAACAGGTAGCAAGAGGAAGAGACACTGGATCTTTCAATAGCAGTGTTAACTTATCATGAAAACTTTAGCCAAAGGCACAACAGCACCACTTCCAGATGGCATTTTAATGTTCCCACATATCCGCTACTGATTCTCCTATTTATGGAAAGAAAACAAAATACAGTTAAAATCATCACTTCATTTTGTAATTTAGAGGAAAGAAATAAGCAGTCTAGCTTGAGGTTAGCTTTCCTTTCAGACTTTATGTATTATATGCTGTACCCATTGTAATATCTCTTTCTCACCACTTGCATTTAAATGTCTTTGTTTCTCAACAGCGAACTCCTCCCTCTTTACTCCAAGCCTGAGATAAGCTTTTATAACTCCCCCCATCTCTCCTTCCATTTTGCCTCAGCATTATTCTCCCATTCAACCTTACAACATTTGACTTGATTTTCCCAGGGATCTCTTATTTTCTTTTAGACACTGACCTTGCTCCTTGATAAAAAGATTTGGGTCAGGTATTTCATATTGTCAGCTGTTCAGGCCCACAGATTATGAATACAGTGCTCTAACTTAACACACGGCATTAAGGAACATGAAAAGAAGAAAATTCAGCACTAAATCTCTTCGACAAAGTTTTCCAAAAGCCACCTGCTTTCACTCAAAAAGCTCGCTGCCTTTGTTGGAATGTGAAGTGCTCTCCTGGCATATCATTAAGATGGAAAGGTAGGCATAGAAAACTTTAAAAATAGCTAAAGCAGAAAACCACACAGCTCCAGCAGGAACATTTCAGTATTGCTGAAAATTAACAGGTTCTTCAGTGATGGCCTCCTATACCAGCTTCAGAACACTGAAAAAAACCCAAACCTACAAAGGGGAAAATAATGAGTGTATAAGGAGAAGCAAAAAAGAGTAGAATGGCAAGGATTTAAATAGTAAAACTAAGGAATTTCACAGATATTTACAGGATACATTTAAATAGGGCACAATAATGTATTGTGCAGAACATGCTTGAATGCTTTCACTTAGCAAAATCGACTGGCCTACATAAATACCTTATTTTGCATTCATCATGATCTTGGTCTCATTTGCGAGAACTGCTACACAAAATTACAAAAGCATTATGAAAATGAGGAGTTACATGCTAGAGGAAAATTAAAAATGCAAAACTAAAGTAGCTCTTTTTGATTAGGAACTGAAAGCCCTCATTTCCACAGCATGGGTATATGACACAGCTAAGCAAGGAAGGCAAGGCCCACAATAAGAGGTGCTTAAGAAGATGCTTCCACAAAAGATGTGCCTGATCCCGAAGTAGGAAAATACCAAAATGCTGTCCCTACTTTGAGCAAGCCACCAATATGTGAGAGAGTCAAGAGAAAGCAATATTAAAACAGACATTTATTTTCAGCTGAAGGTGCCTGAAGGGAACAGAATGACTTGCCAGTAGCAAAGGACACAAGTTGTTTCTGTTCTTGTAAGAACTAACAGGCTTAAGACTTAGCTGCAGAAACACACGGCCTGTCATACAGTGCTACACAGCGATCTTGTTTTACTCATTGGCACGTCTTCTTTATTTCTTACTTAACAGCAGTATGAGTGGCACTTGATAAAACCAACAGAATCCAGCTAACATGAACTAATACTTTAATGAAACTTATTCCCTGCTAAGGGTTTCACTTTGCCCTGTCATCTTAATCAAGCTTAAACATTCATTTTTGTAACTGTTACTTGTTTCTGGCCCTGTATAGATGTGTGACTAATAAAGCAGATCTTAATCCAGAAGTGAGACAAGAGCTGTCAGTGGTTTTACCACAAGAATTATGTGGGTATCATGGACTGAAGTGTTATATCATCTCCTTGGAAATGCTGAACAGAAAACCAAAATAAAGATCCCAAGATTTGGACCTGTCTGACTTACTGCAAATCACAGACAGCCACAGATGGAGAGGTGAAATCGATGTTGTGATGGTATCAAGGGAGAGGCATAGGGAAAAAAGTCTCTTTAATAGTGAAGCTGAACAAGAGTTTCTAATTTTTTCTTTTCTTCTTAGTGACAAAAATAAATCGTATCAGCATTTAACTGCCAAAACGAAGGGAGGGGGTGAGGGGAAGCTGTTTTAAGGACTGATTTCAAAGAGTCTTTTATCTTGACAAGAAAAGATCTTAGATGATCTGCCCAAAGAGAACGTTATTCACTTTCCATCAGCAGTAGACTCAGTGGGATAGCAGCTACGTACAAGTCAGGAAGGGGGATACTCGCAAGCACTCCCTACTCTTG
This sequence comes from Lathamus discolor, assembly GCF_037157495.1. Taxonomy (NCBI): domain Eukaryota; kingdom Metazoa; phylum Chordata; class Aves; order Psittaciformes; family Psittacidae; genus Lathamus; species Lathamus discolor. The sequence continues at coordinate 7,060,794 of NC_088894.1, read as the reverse complement.
TCTTGTAGCCTTCCTCTCTTTTTTGGGGGTGGGGGAGTGTCTTAGCCTACAGTGTGCAACTTCAAAACCTCCCTCTTTACCTTCAGGGATCTCAAGCGTCCCCTATCCATCACCAGGATGGTGACAGTCTGCAAGATCGCCGCTATCACCATCCTCATGGAGCCAAACAGTTAACATCTCGTAACTAACCGCACTTAGGACCCTCAAACTAAGCATCATTCCACTTAACCACATCAGCGCTCTTATTTTACAGTCACCAGCAGACTTGGTTTCCGCAAGAAACAAGTAACAGGGTAGCAGCCGCAGCCATAGTCACTTACAAGAGAGCACAGAAACACTTCCTCAGCTCTTCAGGAGCTCAGCAGCAGCTCAACTTGACCCAACACCGCATCCCACACACGGGAGACCCGACGTCGAGGCCCTCCTCAGCCAGAAGGAACGCGAACACCCCGCGCGCTCGCGAACGAGTCAAGCCCCGGGGGCACCGGAGCCGGGCAGGACGGAGCCTCTCGCACAGCCCTCCCCAAACGGCGCAGGGCAGAGGGGCAGGACCTCCGCGGCTCGGGGACAAGGCGAGCCCGAGGGCTGCTGATGCATCCATGCACGCATCCACCCCGGCAAGTGACCCCAGCAGCCTCCGACGTGCGGCGGGGCCGCGCAGCGGGGGTGACCGGCCCATGGCGGCCGTGCCCTGCACAGGGAGCCGGCCCCTGCCCCGGGGCAGAGCGGAGCCCCCCGCCTCAAAGGGTGCTGATGAGCCCGTCCCCGGGCCGGCGCAGCCCCTGCTCGCCGCTCCCCACCCTCCGTGCTCCGGGCCTACCTCTTTAACCCCGGTGGCGGGGTCAGGCGGAGGGCGAGCCGCCGCGCTTCGCTCCACTCTCCTCAGCCGCGGCCGCCGGAACCGGAGCTCCTCCGGCCACAGCATCACCCCGCCGGTCCCCGGCTGAGCCCATGGCAGCGGCTGCTCCGCCCCCCGGCCGCGCCTCCTCCTCCTCCTCCTCCCGGGCCCAGCCGTCGCCGGGGCTTCCCTCAGCGCTCCCAGCGGGCCGTGCGCGCCTCCCAGCGGCAACAGGCGGTACGGCAACCCGGGGCGGTGACAGCGCTGCGCTGTGACGGGCAGCGATCGCGCACCAGACCCCGCGTCTGGCTTGGAATCGCTGGGAAATTCAAGGCTGTAGGTGCTCAGGATTTCTCCGCGCCCCGTTCGCAAGGTATCTACGTGACCTGAGGCTAGAGACGTTCAGTTCTGCGTTAGGCAGAGCAGCACTGACAGTGCTAAGTCACAAAAGCATCCTGTCCTCCCTGAGGATGGAATGGCAAGACCCCGGGTGGAACCTGCAGTTACAGACACTTTTCAGCCCTTCTGGACGCTTCTTCACTGCCGAAAACACTCTTCCTTCAATTAGGCTCCTTTAAAACATACTCTTAAACCAAAGCGCCATTTTAGAGAAGGACAAATGATCAAGACAGCAGTTAGACACAAAACCTGCCATCTGTTCTGGTTTAGCTGTTCTTCCTCTAAGCAGGAAACAAGACCTGCTTGGTAACTGCTATCAGTTCATAGGACAGGGGAGGATTTATCAGTAACAGCACAGTTCTCAATGCTGAAATATGCAGTAGTTCCCACTAATCCCTTTGAGACATAATCTAATTTTAGAATTTCATACTACATAAAACTACTTCTGAGTGCTTGCAGAGCACAAGGCCACAACAGGCCTGCACCATCATCTTCTTGGCTTTGGATAAGACCAAATTATTGCTGAATAATGGCAGAAATATAAATTCAGTTTAGCATTCCTAAGAAAATGTTAGATTTACAGTCTGTGGTTTGCTGCAATCAAAGCACTGATGTAGGCTTGAGGAGGCACTTGAAGCAACAGAAGAAAAAGTTAATGGGGTTACAAGATTTCCCCAAATCTCTTCTAAAGAGTAGGGTCAGAGTGGGCTGAACCTGGTCTAAGTCACCCTGACAGCAGCATCAGACAGACCTTTTTACACTAAACTTGTGGTGACTAAAACCATCTGAAAAATCATGAGGCATTTGCAAATATCTCCCACTGACCAGCACTGCTCAGAGCAGAAACATGCTGCATCTCTGGGCACTTTACATCACATTTCAATTTACGCTCTCCAGGTCTGGCCAGCATCTTGCCATGTACTGGTGGAGTTAACAACACAGACTTATTCTCTGCTCAGCCCCCTAGGTGCCATTTTTATGCTGCAGATCCCAAGGGTTTGAATTCTGTACCTCTGAAAAAGCATTTCTGTCATGGGAAGATGTACCTGATAAAACTTCAGTGGGATTTGGCAAGTGTATTTGGGAACCTTTAACAGATCAGGATGAAATAATCCTAACTTGTTGTGTATCACAGATTAACTGTTACAAACCTATATTACCTATCCTAGGAGGAAGACCATGACAAGGTCTGTTTAGAAGAAACACAGCAAGCCAGGGGAAATACTCTGTGTTTTAAAAGTTTAACACCAACTTCAGTTCCTCCTGATTATTTCATACAGATGGTACCATCCACATGGGCTTTAGCATTGACAGGAATTCTTTACCATAGAGGAAACCTCTCAAGAGGAAACAGCACTAAAAAGAACAAGTCATGCTTTGTATTTCTGTTTCCATGACCAAATGGCTTTGTGACCTCTGTGTCTCAGCTGTAAGATAGGGATAAACCTTCTATCTTCACTATCCTAACAGTTTATCAATGCAAAGCACAGCCAAAATACAAGGAAAGCCACATGCTGAATTACCTCATTTTTTCAAGATACTAACTTTGCAGGATGACTCAAAAAATCAAAGCTTTTTGACATGATACAGACCCAATTACTGAGAGTTACCAGCATTCCAGTTTTAACACAACACCCAAATTATCTTGTGCTAGTAGCTTTTAAAATTAAGTCTTAGCTCAATGATTCATGAGCTTGCAGGCATATCTAGTTTTCTCATCCTCCAGCACAGGACAGCAAGAATACAAAGGGCAGACTTAACAATAAGGTTATTTAGGGGTTTCAGCTATTAGGATTTAAAATTTCTAAATTACAAGTCCAAGTGTTCACGTAAGCCTGTGTAGCATTCAGAAAGTCAGAGAAATCTGTGTTTATCTATTCCATACTTTCTCCTCAGCATTTATAAGCATTTCAAATCCTTTGCATCCTCCAACAGAAAAAAGCGTAAAAAAAACCCTTTTTTTTTACTGGGTACACAATATCCAGAACAGCAGCAAAGCAGCAAAAGGGGAAAAGAAAAAAGGAAAGACCTTGCAAGAATTCCAGTGTTTCACAACAGGAATATCCAGGAATACCCTTTTTGTGCCTAGAGGTTATTGTTACAACTATAAAGCTTAAAGAGAAAGACTGGGCTTGCAGGCAGAAATAGTATCTTGTACTTGACCAGCTTATACATCTTAATATAATGGACAAACTTCCGGCTATTGCAAAATGAAGTATTCCTTTCTGCAATACACCTGAACTCTCACCTCCTTCATTAGCCTATCTCCATTTGCTTCCTACTTTTATCTCCATTTTGTTTGGCATCTGTGAATAACTAGGCCACTTATTTTCAGAACCAATTTAGACATGCCAGATTGTGATACACATCATTTTACCTATTGTAGCCACACCAATATAATGGGTTTTATTCAAGCAGAAACCTCTGCACTGGATGATGTCCCTACCTTCTCTAACTCCTTCCACATCATCTGCTGTTCTCATCTGTCACTCACACTCTGTTCCTTGTTTCTGAGCATTGTCTTGAAGCTGTGACTACAAAATAAGAAAGTGGTATCAGTAAGTAGCCATTACCAGGTGCTCAAGACTGAAGAAATGCACCTCAAAGAACCATATTCTCCTGTGAAAAGGAAATGTGGCAGCCAATAAATATGCTCATATATATTCTTTTAAACCTAATATCACAGAGTCTTTCACACTGATGAAACGCAAAGAATTTCCTTACACTATCAGGTAATAAAACTGTAGTTCAGGTAGAAAGGAATGTTAATTGTAACGACAGGAAATACAATGTTATTAGCAACACTTCTGAACTGCTAATAAGAAATCCATGCTTAAACAGCACCATGATACTTCAAATTGCTTTGCACTTCATATTTCCAAAGCACTTTTGAAATCAAGCATACTACATGAAGTCCTCAGAGACAAATTAATCTTGTATTTGAGAGGTAAAGTACACAAGTGATCTATCACAGCTGCACAAGGAGTCTGAATTCTTAAATCTTGGCTACATCTCACCTCTCCAAGAACCAGCTGTACCATTTCTCACATACTTCTATAGCATCCAAGAACAATATTGTTAGCATACAATACATTTTACCTCATGCTAGTATTGGAAGCCATTTATGAAGCTACCTTGAAGCTAATTATTCCTCTCTAGCTTTACCACATGCAACTATTACATAATAGTATCTGAATATTGATAATGTATTGCAAGGAACACATATGCATCAGAAGTTATTCAGGCGTGTCTGAAATTGGACTGTCACAGTTTTAAGATAACAAGAAAGCTTCCAAGGGGTATGTAGCACGAGTCAGTCTTTTTCCTGCTGGTATAAAATTTCAAATCATCAATTTCAATTGATTACATATGAAAATCCCAGAAAGTCTTTGTATCTGCAATTAGATAAACTTTCAATTTCACAGAATAACCATCTTAACACCTTGTTAACTCTTCTCAAGGTGATAAGCTCTGAAAGACTGCTGGCATTTAAAAAGACAAATGTTATTCCATGGTATTTAACAGTTGCATTCCTTCCTCAAGGAGGCAGCAGTAGGGAAAGTTACAGTCTGTCTTTACAATTAGTTTAGGAAAACTACCAGTAGATATTGCAGTGATTTGCAGAAACAGTGTTGCTGACCTGCATGAATATGCCATTCAGTCTCACTCCCTTACAACATCCCAGACTAGCTTCGGTACCATCCCTCCACTGCAGATTCAGTCCAGGTCAATCCTAGCAGTAGTCGACTCTTTCAATTCCTGTCCAACCTTAAGTGCCCTGTCGAGCTTACTACATCCTAAGGACATGTTCTCCTTGGTCTTTGCTTCTGCAATCATCTACCCCCTGGATTATTAGCAGTTTTAGTTTATGAGAAATTCTCTTACACACAGAAGCTTGTTGGAAGGCACAGAAACATTAATGGCTACTAAGGATACAGCTATATAGTCTGTGCTCTTGCCTCAGTGAATGTACTACTCCCTGACTCAGTGCTGGTTCCAAGGCAAGGAACACTGGAGGAGATGCATGTGCAGAGTTTGAGACACCACCAGACTAATTCTGTGAAATTACATAAGCCTTACATGAAACAGTGCCCTCTAGGTTCAATATATTTTTTGACCTCCTTAAGAATTATTTCTTAGGGAGCTAAAATTCACTATGAATCAAATAACTGAAAGCTGGTAAGTGAAACTTGGATTCAACTGCACTTTTTCAATCCATCTCTTGATACTTAATTTCATCACACGAAACTTCACACACAGCTTTACTGCTTTTTACAATTTTTCTCAGGCTGATCAGGTCTCTTCTACCCATGTTTGTAACACTAGAAGCATTCTACAGTGCAGATAGCTTTTTTTTCAGTCTGGTATCCTTTTTGAAAATAGGCAATTAGAACTGCATACTACATTTAAAAGCATTGCTGAACCACGGTTTTATACAGCAATAATGTGTTATCAGTTTTGTCCTTCATTCCTTTCCTAACATAATTTGGTATTTTATGCTAGCAACTATGGGGTTGATGTGTTCAGTAAACTATCATAGCTCAGGACAGGCTCCTAAGAGGCAAGTCTGCCTGGCATTCATTATCACCTATGCAAAATACAATACAGGTTTCCCCCCACACACACACATGCAAACTGAACCTACACTGAATTGTTTGTTGGTTCACTGCCTCATCCTGCAGTCTGCCAGCAATCCTTCACATTTTGGTCCTCTTTTTATCTATTCAAAATAACCAATACTTAAAAACTTTCAGCCGCAATACTAGACAGTTACTTGCTCCCACAGTTCATGTGTAAATAAGAATCAGTAACTTGGAAATCTCTCCCAGTTTCAGAGCTTTATGCATTTGGACAGAAGGCCTGAAGTTAGAAAAACATTAAACCCGGATTTTAATCCAGGTAGGTTAAATTTTTAAAACCATTTCAAGAATCCCATACCAACTTCAGCATTCCTTTAAGAAAGGGGTAAGCAATCAAGCTTCCATGCAGAGTAAAGAAATTTCTTACAGCTACAAGCCATTCAGACTCAAGTGCACAGATGAAGTAGACCAGGTTCTTTCAGCTGCATACCAGTATTAAGATACTGGAATGCTGTTCTGAGTCTCTTCATCACCTCCCCATAGTTACATAGGCACGTATGAGAAGTACTGAACCATACAAATGAAACCAGTCACGCATGTATGAAGGAAGGTGTAGAATACGAGTCATGTGAATGGCCCCAAGACCAGCAGGCACAAAAGCCCTACACAAAAGGGCTAAAGGAAACTCAAGTCTTTTGTCACTAGGTAAATGTTTACAAGGGCTGCCAAGGCATTAGACATGGGAGAAAACATTCACAAGGGGAATGGGTTCAAGAAAAAACTTCAATATAGATGATTATACCAAGTACTTACAGTAACAGTGACAACCTCCACACCACCAGCAGCACTCGACAAAGGTGACGGAGGATAAGGAACCATCTCCCAGGCGTCATGACCTAAAGTGTGCTATGAGCAGTCCTCAGACAAGTGATAACAGTGTAAGATTCATTAGTTGCAGCTACTGTAGGAATAAGCACATCACAGGTTAGTCAACAGGGCTGAAGGACAAATGCTTTGAACCAGTCATACTCTGGGGTAGATATTTGCTCCAGAGCAGGGAGCAGAGCAAGAAAATGTTTAAGACTGCTATGAAACAAGAGCCCGCTTGGCTGCCTAAGGGTGGGGGGGAACCATCTTATTTCACACTGGAGCATAAAAGGGTATATTTGTCCTCATTTTTACTTATTTCACTAAGTAATCAAGAAAAACACACTTTATTTCTATATCCATTTATTATTCCAGTCTGTAAAAATATAAGACTAATATACAACTACATCTAGTTTGATTTTGTAAAATCATTCTTCATTCAGTGAGATACCAATGTACATTATACATTAAAGTTGTAAGAAAAATACTGATATTTGACATTTTAAACAAGTTTCATTCATGTAAAAATCACATTGCAAGTAAAATTTAATTAGAAAATACATAATATTCACAAAAATACACATGTTAAAGACAGCTTGTGAGAACATTGTCCCAAATTTAATTCAGCTGTGGAAAAAAACCATATGATTCACAGTTAGGCTTGACTTATCCAGTACCATAGCAGAACTTCAAAGTAAATGCATCTTAATTCTATTAAGAATTTGTTCTTTTTCCTATTAAGGTGCACTTAAATCTCCCAGTTGCAAGTAAGGAATGACTTTTCCCCCCACTGTGCATGTACACAACATATATAACACTAGTCCAAGGACTTTTAAGTTTTCCATTCCATTTTGAAACAATTTGGGTATTTTATAAATTAATTTATAAAATCTGGCTTGAAAATACAATTTACATATACAGGATACTTAACACACAGATTACATTAATAGCAGCGTAGCATTGTCAATCATGCGTAGCATCTTCACCATCACTTTGGGATTTTTTTCTCCTCTTTTTTTTTTTTTTTTAGCTAAAAGATAAAATCTCTATAAAACAGTCAAGCCTTGAAGTATTTTCTTCCAGGGAGGAAACTGTATAGATGTTAAAAATTTAGGAGGTAGTGAATGAAAGGCTAATAATATCAGTGTATTTTAAAAAACCTTATACGGAACCCCAGCATCATTTCTGTATAAAATGAAGTTTAGCCACTCATAATCAACCGTTAATCAGCCTGAAGTAACGATTTACAAGTATTTTGTAATTAACAGTGTATGCGTTAGTAAGATATGGAAGAACTTCAGAAACTTTATGGTAACTGCAGCATTAAGCAATTACATGCTGTGCAGTCTGTCATTGCAACTGCAAATACACACTTTAACAAAGGAAAACATTTTTAGGTTTATTCTTCAATGTTTTTATCATGTCCCAAATGCTCTGTTTTACTATGTGTTACCGAATCTCTGTAAAACAGAACATGGTGTGGGCCAAAGACACACTGGATTAATCAGTATCTCACATTTAGATTAATAGGCTTTCAGGAAAGGTCCTCAGAGAGTAATTCTCATGCAGTTTAGAGTAGGACCCTAGTTAAATTTCTACAAGTCCTTAATACTGGCATATAGAGTCAAAATATTCATGCGTCTGTTAGGAGTACAGATTGGGTAGCACAGAGCTTGGCAGCACACTAACCTTGGGTGATTGTACCTAAGCAACAGGTTACCTTGCAACACTAACACTCCCAGCCTCAATCCTCCTGTGAGTTAATAGCTCAAAGCTATTACCCAAGCTACAAAATACTTATGTGCCACATTAGAGCCATAACAGCTTTCCACTGAATGAAAGTGTTACACCTGTGTTAAGTGCACTACCAGTTCATTTTCTGTATCTGTGGTCCTCAGGTCTCTTCTCATCCAAGTGCCTTTATTCCTTTGCTTATTCAGAATACATTCAAGTAAACAAAAGGCACAGAAGTGCAAACTAGCATGATCAATGAAAGTCACCCTCCACTGATGGCTTCACACAGGAAGGAAAGTCTTTTGATACAGGAAAAGAAAAGACATTTCAAAGTAAACAATCTTCCTTAAATAAAGGAATTGTAGAGCAGCACTGTCAGAAAACATGTATAATTTAAAGTCTACATGCAGAATGAACAGTTATTTTCCTCATTTCACACTAAGTGGGTGTAGTTACTTCATTTTTAGTAAGTATTAACAAAGTAAGTAGAACACTTCAAAATTCTTCCTCAGGTTGGAAAAGATTCCAGGGCCTCTCCATGTGCACACTGAAGAAACCATAAATACATCTGACAAAGCGGAACTCTAGCCTGTATTTGCAGAGGTCCCTTGTCTGTTATGGTAACTCTCCATGAACCAAAATGGGCATGAAAATGTTCCTTGTCATCTACAAGACTTAACTCCAGTGGTATTGACAGCCTGAAAATACTACTGCTCAGATATGAATTTCAAATCTGCATTTAGTGAAACTGAACAGTAGTAATTTCTGAAGCATCTTTGTTTACATCATTAAGGAAATCTTAAACACAGTTTTAGCCTCTGATATCCTAGAAAGACTTTTACAGATACCTTAACATTAAATTTACAGTTAGTCTCTTGTTAGTAAAGTTACCAGAGGTAGATTATTTCCTCAAGATAGGGTGAGTGGGAAAGAAGACTAACCCCATTCTTTTTTTTCCCCTCAGCCTATCTCCTCAGAGGGTAGAACAAGCTTCCAAGAACCTCGACTGCTGGCTCTCATAAGCACAGTACCACAGTACGGAACCGGTAGCACCCTACTACCTTCTTAGAGGTTAACATAAGACTACTGTATTGCTGGCAAGAAGCTCCATCCATCCTTCTCCCCAATCCTGTTAGTCCCCATCTCATTTTCCTGCCACAAATTATGTTCCCAGAGAAGGGTCAAGTTGGGAACTGACTGCCAAAACAGTAAAGCAGGAGATACTAAAAAGGGAAAAATAATGCTGAAAGCCTCTCCTTGTGCTTCTCCTTGTAATTGCAGCTGATCACATGCACACTTACGCACTTGCAGCATCAGGACTTGTCACTGGTGTTTTATGTACAGCAGCTTTGTACTATTCAAAACACCCAGCCAGTGGTACATAGAAAGATCAGCATTTACAGTGTAGTTCATAATAACAAATCATTTAATATCACATGGCTCAAGCAAGGTCTATTAAAAGCTTCATTCTGATTTTAACCTTTTTTTAATCTAGGGATTTAATTTACCTTTCTAGTAGAAACCTTTATGACCTCTACTGGGACTGCGATTTTAACAAGGATTATGTTATGTTATTGCCATAGCATTAAGTTTATACTTGATTTCTTTGAAATTTACTGTGGTTGCACATTCACTTACAAAGGAACAGTCAACTTCAGAAGCCTCCACCTTCAAATCCTGGCTGCTGTCAAGTTGCTGACCACTATCACAGATGCCTATTGCTCAATGTGTCAGTCAGGAACCAGACCAACCACAAACACCTCTTCCCACCCCACCTAGTGCTTATTTTTCAGTTTCCTCATACACTGAGCCACACAAACAGCTCTACCAGCTAAACAGCAGCCCGGAACAGGAATGAAGTGGCCAAAGCAGCTCCATCATACGTAAGCAGCAGATGAACATGAAACCACAGTACATGAGACAGTCAACCTCACACAATAATGGAAATTTACTTCTATAGAACCAGTAGTATTCTGCATTAAAAAGAAATAAAGTACCTTTAAAAGAAAGCTCACAGCCATCTCTTAGCTATCCTTCATTTTCAATTTAAATTCTCATTCTACTTTAGTCACTTCTCAGTTATCTTCCATCTTTGTGAAGTATTTACACTGAAGTGCACAATTAACTGAAGTTAGTCAACTTACATAATTTTGAACTTCTTGTATTTACTTTTTTCCCTCCTTTAACTGCAGTGCTTGATAGGAGAGGTATCAAATGTATTACATCTTAAGCCAAATCAAAACATGTATGGTATCATTAATACATAGTACACCAGTGTAATTTCACAGTGTTATAATAGTTCCATCTTCTTCTAACGACTTATGATCTGAATCTTGTACTTCATGTTCCATGCTAGTGTTGCCTGCTGAATGATTCAAATTCATCTCAGTGGAAGGAAGGAATCCATTCTGTGTTGGCTCTTGAAGGAGTTCAGTTTGTGCCAATGATTCCAGGCTTTCGCTAGTAGGTGCGGCTTTTGGAATCTGCTGTGGCTCGCCACTGTCTTCAATAATAATGTCCTCTTCATCGCTCTCCTCTTCCCCTTGCAAGAAATTTGCTAAAATATTTGGTGTGCTGCTTGGAAGGCTGGATTCAGTGGACTGGCCAGAGCTGCCAGAAGTCCGACTGTTCCTCACAACATTATTTCTCTGGTTTGCTGGTCTTACTGTAATGATCAGGTTTCTGCTGTTTGCAATCATCATGTCTGTAACCTGATCAAGGCTTTTTCCTGAAACCTCTATTCCATTCACCTCCAATACTTCATCATTGACAGCCAGTAAGCCTGTGCTTTGAGCCAGACCTCCAGGGACAAGCCTAGATATGAAAATCCCTGGCACTTTCTCTAATCCATGTGGTGTTACTCTGACACTAGAGCCGTCTCGTATATAGAATCCAAGGGGTTTGTCAGTCCCGTATTTGTAAAGTCGCACCCTGCGATGGGTTTCAGGAAGAATATCTACATCTATAATGGAAGACACTGGTCTGAAGTCCTGTGGCATGCTAATGACAATGTGTGGTTTCTTCTTGTGATTATCCGGACGTAACACATTTGATAGAACGTTTTTCTTCCTCGTCAGAGTATCCGTACCAAAGGCACTGTAGTCTGCATCTTCTGTAAGACACAGCACATTGGTAATTAGGTCACTTTATATGTGGTCCATATCACATTGCTGTCATGTTTTAGGTTATCTAGGTTTCTGGCTTACTACATTAGAAACTTCTCTCTCCACACATGAAACAAGAGCTTTAATGTTTAGGCATTCAAAGTTTGTAATATTTTTTGTTTCCTTCTACCAAACTAAAGATAGTACAGAAAACCCCTAAAGCAAGTTAGCAGCAACAGAGACACAAAGAACTAGAGCTGCTTTAGAGGAAGGTTAGAATGGAATGGGTACATTCCTAGAAACAATTTTAAACAGAGTAATTCCACTGGTTATTTTTCCCTCCTCAGGCTTCAGATCATTGGAAAAGTAAGAATGAAAAAGGGAAAGCAGCCAGCGTGCCTATTATTGCCTGGCTCCTGGAAGCTGGCCAAGTGACCTGGATTCAAACTCCAGAAAGCTTGTTCCATTCTGCACCCTCCTCCCTGCCCCCATGCAATGTAGGTAAAATGGCTGAGGAGCAGAAACAAAGAGATCTTGCACACAAATACTCCAAGCCAAACCGTTCATAAAGCAATGCTGGAACTGCCACAATGTGATACAGAAGTATGCAAATGGGTAAGAGTTTTAAAAAAGAAAACATGCAAGTCATACCAATACTTCTCATTGAAAAGGAAATATTCTATGGAAGCAATTCGGATGTCTGAAATGCCTATTAACCAAAGCAAGCTTCATTTTTAATTCTTAATACGCTATAACCCTCCAAAACCAAGGAACCAAAACACATCCAGGCCCGAGTTTCCTTGGATTTACACTTTTATTTTTGCAACGTTGTATAGATTTACTGCTGTGGATAAAATAATCAAGCAGAACTGCTTTGGTCTAACCCTGCAACCCAGAGAAATTGGGATTTTTTTGTATTATCACATTAAGATGCCATTGGTTCAGCCAAGAAAGTAAAAGAAACTATACATTTCAATGTGTGCACTGAAATAACTATGGAAATGCTACCCTAGTGTGAAATTTCAGGAGACCTGTCAATTGCTGCTGAAAAAGTACACAGGAAGAGTTAGTAAGTCAGATTTCTTTTCCCTTAGGCTAAGATGAAGATATACAGACATGCACCAGTTATACCTGGACTCTTCTGATGCTTTAAGCAAAAGAGAACAAAGAAAGAAGTTCTGAAGTTAGTGAAGTCTAACGCTATTTCAGAACATAATACTAACTCCTCCCTTCCCCAGACACTGGGACTGCTGAAAACTTGAAGTTTTTTTAAGTCTGCCTCTACTAAGGCAGACTTGGACTTGGTCTTCTAAAAGACAAAAGACTACAAAAAAAGAAACTAATTTAAATTAGCCTGCAAAAAACCACAAAGGGATTTATCTTAAGCTCACACCTTGTATCTACACAAGAATCATCACATAGTTCATCAACGTGGTTTAAAAATTGTGTCCTGATGGCGGCCTCAGTTACACTATTGTTTTTCATTGTTTAAAAACAACAATCACACCTTAAGGAAGGCAAAGCTGTTTGCTAAAGACAGACTATCTTTAGCATTAAAGGTTATAGATAAGGTTGTTAAACACAAACAGGAATTATTTCTGAATGTAGCTAAGTCTATACAGCCATACCCTGGAGTCACTTTTGTGACAAAATCAGCTCCTTTGGGAGGGCATGGATGCTTCTCTGGACTATTACAGCCACCCTGCAGAGTTAATTTCTACTTCTGTTTCTCAGATGTGGCCACCTTTTCATCCAGAGTGGCGTTTCTGCAAGCCTTACTCAACGAGCAAAGGCAGCACTAACACAAATTGTTTCATGCGTTACGTTAGACACCCCACTGCTCTCACTTCATGTGCAGCACTCATAGCACTGCAGGGATGTTTCTCTCCCACTTCATCCATGAGACAGCCTCTGCAAAGCTGCTTCCCTGCTGCCTTGGGATCAGCAGGTAAAAACAAAGCTACATGAAAGTGTGGGCTAGTAAGCACAATATGAAGTTTAAGACAAGTGCAAGGTCCTGCACATGGGATAACCAAAGAGCCCAGTACAGACTGGGTGTTATGGTGGACAAGCTGAATATGATTCCACACTGCGCTGCCACAGCAAAGGCAAACTGAACACTGACGCTGCATCCGCAGGGGCATTACCAACAGAGACAGAGATGTGATCAACCGCCTGCTCAGCACTTGTCAGGCTGCACCTGCAGTAACTGTGTCCAGTTCTGGTACTCACAAGTCAATGAAGATGTGGACAGACTGGAGAGGATCTAAATGAAGACCATGAAACTGCGCCACGAGGAAAACCTGAAGGAGTCTCTTGCATTTCAGTGTTTAAAGGATGTCTTCCAAAAGAATGGGGGTTTACTTGTCTGTCCTTTTGTTTTCTTTATTCTCCCCCCAGTGAGATCAATCACTAGAACAACCTCCATGGGGACACAGGGAGTCCCCATCACTAGAGATTTTCAAGATTCAACTGGACAGGGTACTAGTTAATCTCATCCAAGGCCCTTTCCAACCTGAGCTATTCCATGAATTGTACAAAGAAGAGTAGGAAAGTAGAAGCAAACAGAATAATCTACACTAGCTATATCTGAGAACATTAAATGATTTTTATTTTTTTTTTAATTTTTAGTTTATTTGGGATCCTGAAAGGCTCTCTCAGAAAATGGAATTACTGTTGATCTGCAGAAAGAGAGGTCAAGAAGAAAAGGAAATGTAATTTAAGGTTAAACTACAGTAATATTATGTCTCAGCATCAACCAAGGCTTTAGAAATAGCCCAAAATCTGTTCTTCAAATGCCTAAGAATGTCAAATCAGTTGTGTTGAAGAGTGGCTTCATTAAAAACCAATCCAACCAACCAAACCAAAGTATGTAACAGGTGGACTATGGCTTAAGTGTAAAACTGCCAAAAATACAAACTCGACATTTACTCTCAAATGCATTTGGGGATATCTAAGTGAAGATCAGCCATTACAAACCCTGTGCTGCATCACTGAGCACTAACAGGGCTGGTTTTCCAGACAACATGGAACAATTTTTTTAATGTTTGCTTAAAATTTATGATCAAAGGAAAACGTGTGGGAAGTTTTGCCCTTATCTCCACTGACAACCCATCCAACCAGTTTCAAGTTAGACATCTGGTTGTTACATTGGGAGGATTTTTGCAATTCAATGAGTTGCAATAGCTTCTCTTCTCTGGAACTACAATTGCTTACAAAACAACTTGGAAAGGGCCATTGTGAAAGAAGATACTAGGCAGGAGGGTCTTTAAATCTTTCACTGCTGAATACAAAGTAATACAACAAAAAATTATGACATAGGTGAAGATTTTAGACAACCAGAGGACAATGGTGACTCAAATATTAAAATTCAGAATGTTAATGAGTGCAAAGGGGTTTTTTTTATGTCATGGATTTCCCCTTCCCCCCACCAGTTGCATCTCAGTAATCTCAAAAACTAGGTAAAATCTCTGGTTTCTTGTGCAGTGCATGTTTCAGTATTGTAAATCTCATACTTCAGAACTCTGGTTTTAAGGCTGCACAATCTGTGTTAAATTAAACTAGACTGGATAAAAACATTCCAAGGACCAGGAAGACACTACATGGACGAGACATGTCATTTTGCCTCATTTCAAAAGCTTCACTTCATTTTAGGTTTGTAGCAGTGACACATTTCTAGGCATTTAACACCACCCTGCTCCAGAAGAGCTCTGTTCTGTGGAAAGTTCTCCAATCAGCCATGAGTAAGCTGGAAGTATTTCAACTGATTAGTTCCACATTGTTCAGACCTTAAGCCATATCACAGTGGGTATTTTAGACTAAGCTCATCTGAAGAAAACAAGAAAATTACACACGCACGATTTATCCATTTTAGAGTGCAAGCTGCTGATGAAAGATCTGGGATATGGGCACTAACATATAACCTGTGAAGCAGCCATGTGGATGGGGCTTGGAGCAACGTGGTCTAGTGGAAGGTGTCCCTTCCCTTCGCAGGGGGTTGGAACCAGATTGTCTTTAAGGTCCCTTCCAGCCCAAACCATTCCATGATTCTACTGCTTTTAATACAAGAATTGGTTTATAACCAGAAAAGTGTATCCAAACACTGTCAGCATTGATTTTCTTACAATGCTGTTCCACATGCACAGGTTCCAACATTAAAAAGGTATTTGATTTTTAGGTTTTTCCCCCCTTAAATTTCAAGTGCACCAAATGAGATTCTCGTCAAAGAATATCTGTCAAAAACTATCGTCAAGAGTATCTGATATTTTATACATTGTCATATCAAACATATATCATTATTTGACATTCCCAGCTTGCCACAGCAGCTGTAAGGCTTCTTCACCTTCATAGCAGGCCACATAGCAGGATTTCTCTTCCTGCCACTCAGGCCTTCTGTGCCTACATGCTAAGTGTGGTATGTACTATATCTACAAACATAGACACATTTATTATACACACATCCAAGAAGTAGATTTATTGTGTCCTGCAAATGATCACAGAAAGTTTGTGCTCTTTACCCAACAGTAAGAGCTATTCACAACTTCCCTCCACAACAAGAAATGAGAGTTCACAGAAAGCAGCACCCAGCTTGTCCTCCCACAACTATCAGCTGATGAGGCTTAAAACTTTTGTCCAAATCAAGTTTTTCCACAGTCAGTAGAGAAACTACTCTCAGTTGCAAGAGGACTGGCTTTTCAAAGATTATATAAATGTATCTGTATGTGAAAGAATAGATTGGAATGTGCTTTTTAAACAAAAACTGAGATCACAAAAAACATTCCTCAGAAGAGAGAAGGACTTTAGAAATCTCTTTCAGAAGACGAATGTACAATCAAAAATATTTAACACTGAGCTGGTGCTTTTGTTTTTAGAAATTTAGTTAAATTACATGACACACTGTCCAAACAGAAGTATCCCAAACTTGCAGGCCATATGTCAAAACATTTCAGAAACTACAAAGCACCAGAGGGGAGGGTTTTTGCATTGTAACTAGTCTTAGTAGTCTAATTATACAAAACTAGCACAGACCTTAACACAAACAGTTAAAGTGACATAATTTGTGGGGAAAGGAAATAGTGAAAGGTTGACGAAAACTCATCTCCAAACCTCAGCCAAGCAGCATGACTCTGTTTAACCTCTCTTCACTGCTAGGCAAGTGCTCGAAAGCAGGATTCTGCAGTACAAAGGCATCTCTGTTCTGGCACTACCTAATCAGTTTAAAGCTGCAGCGGAAAATATTTTGGCATAAAGCCAGAGGACAAGGTGTTAACTACAGATAGCGTTAAGGAGAATGTCCACATAGTACAAGAATGAGTTTTCCCTCTGCAGTTTCAAACTCAAGGTGGCACAATCTGTATATACTCATTACATAGTGTTTAAAAACAGCTGCCCACAAATGCCAAATCTGGTTTCAATTTAGCATTGTTCAAGACAGATTTTAACACATTTTCCTGATCTGTTTGCAAGCAACAGAGCTACCCACACAAGTTACATTTGCAGAGCCCCCCCAAATAATTAGTAAATTTGAATATACATGCAATTTAGCATTTTTAAAATAAGCCCAATTTATCATGTCTCGTATTGAGTCACAAGTTATAACAAAACATGGATCTAGGAAGTGACCTATGCTTTTTGGAAGAGGACTTGGAATAGGGAGGATATTCTATAAAAAGCTGTTTAAAAACCAACTTCTTTTAATTTTCAGTAAAATAAAGCCTTTCAGTGAAAAGTCTACCTCAAAAGGCACAAATGAATTAACCAAAGAATCCCGTTTTTACTACAAACAACCATATACATGCACGACTTGCAAGAGCTGTACATTGTAATTTAATAACTTGCATGTGAGTTTGAAGGACGTTATAATCAAATACACCTTCTGTTATCATCCCTATTATTCTTGTATTTACAATGCGAAGTCCCCCACGTTGAACTGCCCTTCAGGGTTTGTGTGGACTGCGTCCACCCCCACCCTCCCCATTTGATCTTCAGGAAGATTTTTCTCACAGACAGAGCGACTCCTATACATCTGGACTTAATTATGATACATCAGTTTAACCTTTACATTCCAGATGTCAGCAGTACCTGTTAATCTGTTAGACTGCAGAAAGAAATTCTGATAAGGGAACTGTTTTCCAGAAGCTAACAGCCACTCTTGACTTGCGCAATATCAAGCTCCAGTTTAGATTTAGCATTGAAGCAGTTTAAAATGTTTTAAAAGAATCTGACTAAACACAATTAGAAGAGTCTAAGGGGAATAACATGACTTCATTTAATTACAGGATCTCTAAGTTTCTTACTACACTAACCAATACACATAAATGCTTGGGGCATCTTCTGGCTTTAATAAATTATAAGTCAGAACAGAAAAGGGTGCTTACTCTGACAATTTCTGACATTTTACAGTCACATTATCACAACTGTCACTTGTTAATAAATGCAAAAGCATTTTGTTGCTTCCCTTTCAACCCCTTAAGGTGTTCTTGGATGCAACATACTAAGAAGTTAACAGTATTTCCTAGATTTTATTGTAGTCTTCTCACACCTTATCTTAGCTTCCCACAAATTCCATCTAGCTCCTAAATTCATAAGATAATGTGATAGAATGTAATATTTTAAGACAGTAAAAACCCTCTCTTTTTCCCCACAGTGGCTTTTTATCAAAGATCTTAAATTACCAACTATTATTGCTGGAAATACGAAAACGGACAAAGTCCCATTAGAAAATGCACAGAAATTTTTCAGATTGAAGAGAACGCATGAAAGACACAAGCAGCCTTACAGGTAGAAGAGTAACTAGTTAGTTATAGGTCCAAAACACCACAGATGAAAGCAGCCCCATCAATATATCATCAATAGCAGGTATTTGTTCAGATATCGGATTTTCAATTTCAGAGGTGGGGCCAGTAAAGATCTCTGCAGTTGAATGAATTAACCATACCTAAACAAATTAGGCTGCACAAATTCCGATACATCTCTAACCCCTGCAATGCAGCTTTAGAGGCAAATAATCACAAATAAAATACAGAATCAAGTTATTTCCTTATTTTCCATCAAACAAACCTCTCTTCTGTATTATGCAAAGATGCTAAATGAAGCCAAAGCCTCAATTTAATCAGCAGAACGATCAAAGTGGTCACAACTAATTCAGAACACAGTACAGTACTGGAGGTGCTGGACTCAGGTGCCAGCCTGCATTCTTCATTCCCTGTAACTCCACATCCAGAAGGCTCTGGTGTCAAAGAGAAGGTGATGACAACTGACACTTTCTACACAGCTTTTCCCAATAGTGAATTCTAGGCATGATAAAACTTAAGTGGGTTAATCTTATTTCTGGTTCTGTGCATTACTAACCACTTCTATTACCAAGTCCTCACACCCGAGTAATAAGGAGTAATCCATCATACCTTAAATAACAGTGCAGTGAAGGTACAAGGTGTTAGAAATGTAACACTAGTAACAGTGAGCATTAAACATGTAACACTAGTAACAATCTAAAAACATATGGTGTTAAGATATAAACTCAATCCCACTCTGACAAAGTGGATTATCTCTTCTCGTCATATGGCTACTGTAGGAGATTAAATGGAATCATAGACCCTTTCTGCCTTCAGGTGCTATTAAAACAAACAGTTAATTCCTCTGGCAATTCAGGACTGAAAACATAAGTGTTGCTATACCACACAATCCTCAATACAAACAAAACAAACACATTTTGCCAGCAACACAGCAACTGGCAAGCAGCCACACTGCTTTTGAATATTGTTTTTGTGTCAGGCTGCTGTGGATCTTACTCATTTTTTGGAGTGGGAAAGCTAATAAAAGCTTTTGATGCCCAAGTATTTTCTAAGGAAAGTAAGTCTGGCTTAGCAACAGTCAGAAACAGCACACACCTTCATAACACAGCTAAGGAAGAAGCAGCCTGCTATTCAAAGAGGAGTTGACTAGCTTCTTCTAATAGGAACTACATACACATGTTCACATATGTACATACAATATATGCACATTCACACCTGTAGGCAAGTCAACAGAAAACCAGGAAGTGCAGAAATCAGAATTTCTTGACTTCTCTGTATTAAAACAATTTCAAATCACATCACTAGATATTTTCCTTCCCCTTCACATGCTCCCCTGGACAAGAACAAATACAGCTTCAAATCTGGTGATTTTTCTTTCATGAAGAAAAGTAGACACTAGAAAAAGACGTTAAGAACTTTGTGCCTAGAGGACATGCTATTTTTAAAGGCAGACCAACAAACTGAACACACTCACATTTGAGGTTTGCTAATTGAAATAAGCTTGTCATTTTGAAGGTTTCGGAATGTTTTATTAGAAAAGTATGACAAGAGTACCATATTAAGCTTAGCCTTTAATTTATACTGACATTTAATACCTCGTAATAAGACTTTCAAGATTCCTTTCTATCCTGTAATTCTCATCTGATCAAGATTACAATTTTATGTGAAAGACATTCAACATACAGAACAAAAAGCCCTAGAGGTTTAAAGTTTATTTTCATTTGCTTGCATAGAACCAAAAAGAAGCATTTGCTAGAGATTTAACTTGACTTTAACAGAACTAAATACAAGAAAAAAGCACAAAGTATAAATAGGTTGCCTGAGGAAGCTCTTGCAAAACAGATGAGTTGTGAATACCTTTCACGATCCATAATTACTATGGAATTTAACATGATGAAATAGGACTGAAGGGTTTTTTCCTCCATAAGTCACGCTGGTTACTATATAACTGGAGAAACAGATGATTCACCAGCTTCACGTGCACTTACCTTTTCTCTGAATGAAAATCCGGAGTAGAGGATTAGCTGTGGAAACTGCTTTGTGATAGTTGTCATCATTATTGATAGGCAGCAGGTCTCCATGAATGTCCGTGTATCCTACCAGAACATCAACATTTGGTATCTTGTGCACATGCTGCAGTAATCCATAGAACTCCTCAAACTTTCCAGGTTTGGATCTCTCCAGAGAAAATCGTCGGAATTCTGCTCCAAACTACAACAAAATATATTGTACATCATTAATATGGAAATGTAACATTCTCAAGCTATTGAATGATTTGAATGTTGAACTAGAAATGATATGGAATTAAAAATGCAGTAAAGATGACAACCAATAATTTGAAGTGACAAAAAGGTCAGTATAAACTGGCTTCTGGTGTTTGGTTCCTCCCCCCCATTCCCAGTAATAACTTTTTCATCTTGATAAAAGAATTCACTAATACAGCAGTTTAGCATTAAGGTGACAAACTAGTGCCAAGAATAACTGCAGATTCTCACACGCTTATGGAACAGCCACACTCTCAGTAAGAGACAGAATTCATACCCAGCACTGACGTTGGTGGCTCAAAACCAAGATTATGATTAACCTCCTACGGTATTTGACTACCTGGAATTTTCTTCAAAGAAATTTCACTGCACTTCAGAACAGCATGTATAAATTGTTGTACAGCTATGGTTGACTTATGCAAGATTGAGAAGCTTTCTTATCCAAACAACTGGGAATCTGAAATGTAAAAGCCACTTTGGCCTGAGACTACAAAATATGGGTGCTGCTTTTCAGTACAAACTCTGTGCAGTAAAGCTGTGATGAGCTGATCTCAAATCAATTCTGCTCTTACCTAAACAGACAGAAAGGAGGCAAACAGCCACTACTCCTTAAAAGGACTCAGAAGATCTGCCTACATGATCAAGACTCTTGACTGCAGTCTTATGAAATGTGATTGTATCCAGATTCAGATTTGAAAAAAATAAAAACTCAAAACTTAATCACTGACACTGGACTTTCAGAGGCAGGATTTGCATTTAGTCAGTATGATCATTCAAGAAAACACTCAGCTCCCCAGTCCATGCAAACTCCTAAATCACCTATATAACAAACACTTATTGATTCAGTGGCAGTAGGCATAAAACTAAACTAGGTGCAAGCATCTGATGTCAACTAGATATACTGGAGTTTTAGTATGCATAACTAGTAAAATTATAGTGTTCTGCCTAATACTGGCAGGACTTAAGGCAAATAGAATATGGGATAAAAATTATCCCAAACCCTCCATGTCAGGTACACACAACATACCAAAGAGGCTAAAATTGATAGCAGCAGTCAGCTTACTAAAAGCAGACCAACTTGTATATGAACTAGAAGGGTAATAAGCTGATCATTAGAAAACAAAAGTCAGATGGTAGCATTTTTTTGTGAACTCTATTGCTGACCTACAGTGAATAAAGACTTTTAAGTAATGCCTTTAGCTAGTTTAGTTTTAAACAGAACAGAAGGGCACATGGAACAAAATACTGACTGCAAGTTTGAGCCTCAGTATCACATACTTGGGTATACATTACACACCACAGATATGAAGGTGCATGTTACCAAGCCTCCAGACCAACTTTTACCTCACTTTTGATAACAACCTTTTGAAGCAAAAGCAAAAGCTTTACAGTTCTCACATACAAATAAAGACATGTAAATAAGGAGACAAGGATGCCATTGTTAGCACATTAACACCATACTGACTCCAACAGCACAGTAGAACAAGCTACACCTACCACCACCCCACCTTCCTCACAAAGTTTCAAAGGAATTATGTGGGAACATTCCTCTTCTAGAAATACTCCACTACAGTAACATTAACTAACAATAAGGCAGGAGGGATGATTCATACCCATGAACAAGGAAAGCAAAGCAAAGCCTACAGGAGGAACTCTCATTATGTCAGAAGCAGCATACTTAATCATGACGTTAAGTGAAAGACTTTATCCTGTGCCTATCAAATCTTCAGCTATGTGAAGTATGAATACCACAGGAATTGCCCATGCACTGCATCAATTGAAATTGTTTGGCTTCCAAAGACTACATAGTTTAAACATAATTCAGTAATAAAAGTTTAAAAAGCCAACAAGCCCACTTGCTATTTGGAGTAAATATTAACTCCTCTTCAGCAAGCATGGAAACGGCCACATTTTCAAACGCGAGGTTTTTTTGCCCCTCATTATTTTTACACATAGTTGGTGCAAACACCAAGAGACTACCACTCTATCATTTCCTAGCATGGTATGCCATATGCTCAATACTACTATAAAGCAGGTAAAAGACGAAAGTAAAACTATTTAATTTCACAGTTCATTTTAACCACCAGAAATGTTTTCATTTGATATCAAATGGTGCACTCCATCCCATTCCAGGCTGCACTTAGGGGAAATGAAAGATTGGAAAAGTAGCTTAAGAGAAGGCTTCTCACCACCTGAACTTTTTACAAACACACACTGTTACACTGCTAACGCAACTGGGAAAACACAGCACAAGCCATGTCAGTATACTAGGAAATTAGTAAGACTTGAGAGACATCTTTAAGTCACAGCAACACAGCATACTGCTGCTATGCTGTAAGCCTCCAGCAACAACAGAAGATGAACTACAGTAACCATCTGGTTTATCAGTATATTAGATTTCATTCTGAAAAGTATTATTCAAAGTCCTAAGAGAGAGCACAGGGAAAACCTGAATTTTGTATCTAGGGAGCTAGAAGTTTATCTGGGGGCTTTCATATCACCACTGGGAACTCTAGCTTGAGGTATACAAGTTTATTTTCTATTACAAGAAAAAGGGCTAACTGAAATTAATATACTGTGGGGATTCCCGATGGCAAGTTCAGCCCAGTTGCCAAGTCGAAAAAGCCAAAATAACAGAAGAAATTTGCTCATACAACTGCAAGTGCAGCCAGGCTGTGCTGGCACAGCTGTGTCAGTAGGGCAGGATTATTGATCTGCAATATCTAAATACAGAGCTATACCTCACTCATAAGCCCTCAAACACTAGACCACTCCACAGTAATGGTCCCCTTCACCTCCCACACAAGAAGGAAGAAGCCTTTCTTCCTTCTCTTTAGAATAGCTTATTTTCATAAATAGAAGAGAACTCCTATGCCATATTAAATCAAGGTGCTGTTAAATAATGCATTAGTGACAAGTAGTTCTAGGAATGCCTTGAGACCTGCTACATAATATGCACTTAAGAGAATCCTT
This sequence comes from Lathamus discolor, assembly GCF_037157495.1. Classification (NCBI taxonomy): domain Eukaryota; kingdom Metazoa; phylum Chordata; class Aves; order Psittaciformes; family Psittacidae; genus Lathamus; species Lathamus discolor. The sequence goes on along the minus strand of NC_088894.1, from coordinate 7,037,241 downwards.
GTTTATTAGAACTCCTACGCTTCTCCATACAAACACCAAAGAACACATCACATAGGTGATCTCTAGATATATTTTAAATCAAGGAAAACACAATGGGGGAACAGTAAGCCTAGTTTGGGGCTGAGGAAACAAGCATTTTGTTTGTAAGCACATTGTAGTGATTGTTTTCAGCCTTGTAAGAGCACAGGTAAAAGACTTCCCCAACCACAGTAACAGCTATGCTTAACTAGTATTTGGCATACCAGGTAGACCTGTGCTTTCTGGTTTTGACCACGTGAAAAGTTAAGACTTGAAAGAAGTCATCCTCATTCAAGCTACAGAGACAAACCATACATTTTCTAGAAGTTTCAGCACTGTAGCAGGCTGTCCTTAAAAACACACACACAAGTTTTGACCACTCACTTCACCTATACCATAGCTGCTCTAACACTTGACTGGCAGGAAAGGAAGATACAGGATACAGACAGGCTGCAGACGAGATTAAAATAAAAGCCAACAGGAGATATATTTTTCTACCAATGGAACAAAAAACAACACCTACATCTATGTAGGTGCAATTACAATTTGTCTAGACAATGAGAAAGGGGCTTTAACTCAAGCTACCCAGATTTAGCTAATGGCTTGACACTTCACCTAATACTGCACATCCAACACTTTTACAATTATTAATTGCAGAATATCGATAAAATGTAACACATATAAACCAGAAAATGAAAAACCTAATTTCTTTCAGAACAAAGTTTTGCCAAAAGACTTTGCCCAACAAGCACATGAGAAATTAGCAACATGAAGAATGGATGCAGATACACCCGTGAGAGAATTTACACAACTGTGCAAAGCCCTGACCACAGAAACTGCTGTATAAGCCAGAACATATCGAGACACACACGAAACAATTGCCAGTGTCAAATCCTCAGACAGCCTCTAAAAGAAGGCAAGCTCTATTTTAAGATAAGTTAGTCAGGGCTTACCTCTACCAAGTAATGCAAGTTATAAGAATATGTTCTACCCCACCAAAAAAAAAAAAAAAAAGCACGAAAAAACAGTCACCAAGTTAAATAATAAAAAGAAAAGTATAGAAACAGCCCCTAAGTTAGCAGGGGCTTTCTCTAATTCAGACAGCAGGTTTTGGAGTTTGTGAATTATGATTCTGAACACCTCTTTTGGCCCAGTTATACCAAACTTTCCTCAGCCATCTACTTCTCTGTATCCTTTTCAGTCTATGCAGAAACGAAGGGTGCAACTCCACCAACCTGCTTGTTAAAAACACTTCAAAAATGCTTATTTCCCCCCGCAAACAGCGCTCCCCGTATGCACCTCCCGCTGCCTCAGCCTCCTTGCAGCCGAGTAGCCCAGGAGCTGGCCGCAGCGGGGCCGGGCAGGTAGGGAAAGCAGACGGCCCCCGCGGCCTGAGGAGCGTTCCAACCCCACCGGGACCGTGCCCCGGCGGACACCGGCCCGCCGCCCTCGGTGCCACCAGGTGAGTCAGCAGCGCTCCCTGCCCCGTCCCCTCACCGTCCCCCCCCGCCCTTCTCCACAGCGGCACCGTGACCAGGCGCCCCCGCAGGGCAGGGCAGGGCCGGGCCGGCTCCTTCCCGCCCGCCCGCCCGCGGCCCTCAGCGTGGTGACCAGCACCTACCTTACTCTTCACCTCCATGGTGCCCAGGCCCCGGCTGCCCGCGGCCCCGCGGTGAGGCCGGTTCATGCCGCCGGAGGGTCGGTGTCTCGTCCTCGCTCAGCCGCGTGCCGCCGTGCGCGCTGCTGCGAGAGGGAGGAGAGGAGCAGCGGGAGGAGGGCGAGCGGCGCAGCCCGAACCCAAGTGCCCCTCACAACCGCGGCCGCCCCGACGGTCGCTGCCGCCGCCGCCGCCCTCAGACAGAGAAAAGGGGCGGGGCCACGGCGGCTCCTGGCACCTGCCGCGCCACGGCCAGCCGCGGGGGCGGAGCGGCGCCGCCACGGCGCCTGCGCCGCCGGGAGGGCGGGGCTGCGCACCTGCCGCTGCTGAGCATGCGCAGTGGCCGGCTGGCGGGAGGGGGGGGCCGCGCACCTGCGCGGGGCTCGGCGGGGTTCCAAGATGGAGGCGGGCGCCCGGTGCGGGTGAGGAGGATGGGCGGTTGTGTGATAAGGAAGTCTTTCTTTCCCCGTACCCTAGGGAGCAGGTGTGGGATGTGCCTCGGCAACCTTTGCCCTGCAGTAGCCGGGTCTGATGTGTACACCAGGGCTGCGGTTCCCCGCCTTCTCCTCAGGCCGCTCAGTGCATCGCGCCCTGAGGCGGGTGGGACCAGGGCTCCTCAGGCGGGTTGGGGTCCCGCGGACTTAACACAGAGCGCACAAGTGTTAGTTCGTGTATTGACACGGTACATACCGGGCTGGAAGTTTGAACTCTTGCTCTCTGGATGCCCTTCAGGGGCATAAAGATGCTTTTGGAGTTTTCATTTTAACCACAGATAACATTGTAGTATCTAGTAACATCTCCAAGTGGTTGTGTCTGTCAGAGAGATATATCTAACATGTCAGAGGGGTCTAATTCTGAGATAGATCTGTTATTTTCATATAAATGTCTGTTTAGCTACCCTGAGAGAGGTGCTGACAAAACCCCTAAGTGGAGGGACCATAACCAACTCACAATCTGAAGAGGAAAGACTCTTCACTTGTATAATTTTATATGCAAGAAGAAATCATGTACATTAATCTAGTTATGTCAACAAACCTTTGAAATCCAGGTCTCTCCCTAATCTATAAAACTGATAGAAGAGAGCTCAGTGTGAAGTATCTGTGTGTAGATGGCTGTGAAGGGAGTTCAGACAGTTCCTCACAGCTGAGGCAAGGTGTGAGTATCTGTTCACTTCTCAAGTCTCAGCTGGTAGCCAGTAATTAAAAAAATAAATCCAGTGCTGAATCACTTTTAAATTGGTGCTGGTTTATGTACATCGTGCCAAAGGCAAAGGAATTGCAGCTATCGCCCAAGACAAGCCAAGTTGTAATTAGTACAGAGGATATTGTTAAGTATAGTTTGCTGTCAGACAGTGTCTAGCCTAATTCAGTCTTCCCATCCTTTATTTAGTATGGTTTGGGTTTACACTGCAAAAGGATGCATAGAAAATTCAGTCTAAATAAAGTCTGTAATCCTGATGTAATAGAGGACAGACTACAAGACTTGGATAAAACCTCTTATTTTGTCACTTTGTAATTACAAAATTGAAGCATTTGGACTGCTTTCCATTTCTGTCTCCTACAGCATGCTTTGCGTAATGAGCGATAGGAAAGCACAGAGTACAAGTGACAGAACAGTGCCTTCTCCAGGCTTTTAAAGCTATTGGCTTGCCTCTTTTCTTTTGGAGAGAGGGAGGAAGAACATCCTGAAGGTGATTTGTGCTTGAAGCCATCATGCAGTTAATTTTATTGCTATAGATTTATGAAGTATCATGTAAGATAATTTCTTCTGTTGTGCATTCCTGGCATGGTTGGAGTGCCATGCGGTGGGTGTGGTGGCATGCTTGAGGAGTCAGGGCAAATTCATTTCAAGTCACTGGAACCAGCCTAATAAAAAGTATTAATCACTGGCTTGCTTTCATCACAAGGAGCTGATGTATGAGGAAGGAATGTGATAAACAGTTTGATTTCAGATAAAGGTAGAGAGAAAGGCAAGCTTTCTGTGCCAGTTGTAACACAAGTTTATAGAGCTATTTTAGTCACAGGTTCTCTAAAACCTGTGATTCAGAGTTGATCAAGCTATTCATGGCACGTTCAGTTTCAGCTTTTGTGAAGCTGAAAGACAGGTTGGGTTTCCTAATATGGACAGTTGGGGAAGTTTTCTGGGAAGCATTTTTTTTTACATTGTTTTGGTGTAGAAATCCAGTCACTAAATCCACCATAGAGACATTCTACTGTAATACTTCTTTCCCATCTGGAGACTTCCCACTTCTTACGTGGAATGGTGTTCCATACAACCCTCTTGGAAGCTGAAGGAACACTTCCAAGAATAAAACATAGAAAATGCCTGCCAGTGTATGTTGACTATTATCAAGGACCTGCCTAAACTTTTGTTGTATAGATCAGGGTTTATGCTGGTTTTGTATTTAAGATAAACTGTTCATTGTTGATACTGTCAGTGCTGGCTCAGGAGAGTGTTTGTTACATTCAGTAGATTGAAATCTGAGTTTGTATTGGAGTTGATGGGAAGTTGGGTATTTTTTGATGGGAAGCAGAAAAGGGGAAAAAGAGAAGCTTTATTTTAAAAGTTATAATAGGAATGTCATGCCGCAGATTCTCTGCTTTCTTCAGACAAATAAAACCCCACCTGTACTTGCAGGCTTTCATTTTGACCTTCTGCAGTTTTGATATGTTAATCTTGCATACCGCTTATAGAATCATAGAATGGTTTGGGTTGGAAAGGACCTGAAGATCATCTAGTTCAAGCGCCCCTGTTTTCTTTCTCCAGAGTGATTTGTGAACATTAGTTATTTGTCTTTCCAGTGCTCACTGACTATTCCTGATCTAGAATTTGGAAATGTTATAGCAGATAAGAGGAATAATCACTCCAAAATCTCTTTCAAACTTCATACATATTATAGTTTTAATTCTGTCTTATTCTTAGATAATTAGATACAAAGCTTCACCTAATAAACCTTTTGGAATAAAGACTTTGCTTTTAAGCTCATCTGCAAAGCAGGTTTTATCGATATTTGTGAGTAAAACAGTGCCCTCTGCTAGCAGCTGCAACCCAGAATAAGTAGTACTGTAAGTGCCATCTACTGAATAGTGAGTACTTTTGTCTTTTACTATAAATGAACTTTTTTTACAGAATGAGGGTTGAGCTTAAAAATATTTGTGACTACACAGTGTGCTTATAAAGCAAATTACTAGCTTTATCAGGTATTAAAGGTAATTTCCCATCAGAAAATGTAACATTTGAGCTTTGAAGTGAACAAGCTACTATGGATGCTAACAGTTTAATCTTTTATAAACGCCCAGCTCCTGTTACACAGCACCTTGCTGCACAACTTTGTTGGGACTGTGTTGTCCTTATGTCCCTTTGTCCTCTGGCCATGATGTTTAAAATGCTCTGCATTGCTGTCTGTGTCATATTTTGAGTTTGTACATTGCTCTTGTAAGCAAGTCCCTCCTGCCCCGTGCTTTTTAATGGGCTATTTCAGAAACCTCTCAGCTAGCTCCCTGTTCCTGTACCTGCATACTTGTCTGTCTCTGCCTCTTTTCAGATGTTCTAGAAACAAATCTGTGTCCTCCAAGCTGGCCCCACTGCCAAGTCACACTGCTCTGATAAGGAGTGCTCCAAGAACGAGAAGTAATTGCAGGACCTGCTATGGTTCTGTTACTTGTCTGGCTCTGAGCAAATGAATTGATTTCACAAATGATATCTGCATCCAGTTGCAAAACTAGTGATAGCTGTTTATAAACTAGTTCATTATTACTTACTATGATTGAATTATTATTGGATAACACGAGTTACCTGAGATTGCTCACACAAGCTCAAAAAAAGGCACTGGAAGAGCCTGCAATGCTTATCATGGAATCATAGAATCACAGAATCACAGAACATATTGGGGTGGAAGGCACCTTAAAGATCATCCAGTTCCAAACCCCTGCCATGGGCAGGGATGCCTTGCACTCAGATCAGGTTGCTCCAAGCCCTGTCCAATCTGGCCTTGAACACTGCCAGGGATGGGGCCGCCACAGCTTCTCTGGGCAACCTGTGCCAGTGTCTTACCACCCTCACAGAGGGTAACTTCTGCCTAAGAGCTCATCTCAATCTTCCCTCTTTCAGGTTAAAGCCATTCCCCCTTGTCCTGTCACTACAGGCTCTTGTAAAAAGCCCCTCTCCAGCTTTCTTGCCTGCCTCTTCAGGTACTGGAAGCTGCTCTAAGGTTTCCCCAGACTCTTCTCTTCTCCAGGATGAACAACCCCAGCTCTCTCAGCCTGTCTGCTACCTGCATCCTATTGCAAAAATAATGATAGCTTTTTATGAAATAATTCATTATTACTTATGATTGAATTATGATTGGATCATATGCAAGTCATCTAAGGCTGCTCCCACGTGCTCAAAACAGAAAGCCTTGGAAGCGCCTGTGATGCTTGTGATGTGATGCAGCTCGGGCTGGGCTACATCCGTGAAGAAGGTGGATTAACCAGTTAAGAGCGGAATCTGGTGGCAGGCTCCGTGGCGCTCCGTACCTGCGCGCTGGCTGCCGGTCCCTCCGGTGGGGCGGGATGCAGGGCGGCTCCCGGCGCGGAAGAGCGCCGGCAGAGGGCGCTGCTGTGCCCGGTCCCCGGGAGCGCGAGCGGTCGGTGAACCCTGGAGCCTGACGGGGTGACCCTGGCCACGGCGGTACTGAACCTCCCGGATGCAGTAACTGCTCTGTCACCTTGCCGTGCTTGCAATTGTAGATAAATTAATCTTGCAGTGGTTTAATATTTCATTGATTTAGTGTTGAAATCATACACACACGCGAACAAGTCAGACCCGCTGTGAAACTAGAGTTTAGACAGCAGACATTTAAACACCAACAGAATAGAACTGTCTCTGTTTATTAACCAGATAAGACAGAGGCAGTGGTAATAAGGAAAACTAGAGATGTACAAGTCAAGGGGAGAAGAAAAGCAATTCAGTTTTTCCATGTATGTCATATTTGGAAATACTGAACCCATGTGAGTTCAGCCACTGCCCCAGTCGTGTTCAGCTTTTAGAAGATAGGCTTTGCTTCTGTTGGCTTGTCTCTTCATTTCCCTCCCAAGTTATACTGCCATGAACTATAAACTTCAATGCGGATAGATGCTCAAAGAAGCAAAAATAATCATGTGCTTAGAATTCTGGATGTGTGTAATTACAGCTTAATCTTACTATAACACACCCTCAGAAATGCTGCATAAATGGTTTTTATGTAGGGATGGTTTGTTATACCATGATCTGAAGTTTGTTGTGTTACATTAGTGAAAGTGCCTAGTCTATATCTTGAGAGACTGATAGATAATCTACTTCTAGACAGATGGCTTCCTATTTATTAATATTTAAGTAGCATCCTAAAATTAAAAGAATATAGAATGAATGAGGGTACGTGGAGACACAAGCAAATCTTTGCATACATACTGCTTGCATTAAGAGCAGCAAGAAAAATGATTGTTTACTCCAAGTCAGCCTGATGTAAAAGATCATATGAATACGCCCAATTACTGAGTTACTAGCTATTGCTATTATAAACAGAGTTATGGTTTATAGCAGCCTTTCTAAGAGTCAGTTTAGTCTGGATCTTCCTGAGAAGCCTGCTCTGCCCACAGAGTTTGCTGTCTGTACTTCAGTTGGTTTAGGAAACAAACAAAAATCACTTAATTCAGTACTTAAACAATAAAATTGTAGTTAATCTGATTATGCCAGAACACTGGCGAGGCTGAAACACTGAATGTATAATGTTGTTGCAGCCGTCCTGAATATATTTTAAAATTATCTTTGTATATTGTACCCAATAGATGTTAAGTGGCTGAGTTTGTGAAGTGCTTTTGTGTAGTGCTTTGAGATCCTCGGAGGAAACACACTAGCATTTGTTTAATGCCACTTTAGGCCTGAGAGACATCAGAGTGTGGTTTATTTTTTCATTGTAAATACTCTAGTGGTGCCAGCAGTGCAGTATTTGCAGCTTCTCAGATGCCTGAGAATACTAAACATATGTATTTTAAAGGAAATTCCAGAAGAATATGGAACTAGCTTGTAACAATAATCTGTAGGTTTGTGCCCATTGTTTTCCTGAATATGTAAATTGTTACATTATAGAACTGGCTTTGAACCCTGCTACATAATTAGCTGCACTGAACAGCAGTATCCAATTTGGGAAATCTGTAGCCAAGTGTTTTATTAGAATTTCGTGGAAAAGGAGAACGTGAACAAAACCATAGAGCAAATAATTTGAAATGCAGTTAAAAAATAATGAAAACCAAGCACCAGCCACATAAACACACCAGATGAAGACACAGCAAATGAAGATCATAAAAAATAAACTGGAGTAAAACCAGGGAAGGCCAGTCCCCAGCTGAAGTAAATAGGGACATGCGTACTGGGAGTGATGGAGCCTTGGTCATTTGCATTAGTCTGTGTCTGTGAAGTTTATTACGAGTCTCATGTTTAGGAGGAAATTACAGTAACAGTAAAGGCTTTTTGGTCAACTGGTTGCGTAGGGTTCCTGCAGGGATTTGCTGTTCTGACAAATGTCCTCCTGCAAATCCAGTTAAGTTGATTTAAAATAGCCCCTGTGTGCTCCACCCTGCTGTGGGGCTGGCACAGAGACGTGAGCGCTGTTGCAGCTCACAGCCTGTGTCCTGATGCAGTCCTGGGCTGCAAGAGTTGGGCTGACACCACTGGCTCTGCTGGGTCTGAGGCTGGAGTGCGCACAGTCCAGCTTTGCCAGCTGTTTTACAGGACTGGAAATCCTGAGCAGGCAGGATGTGTAGCTGGCTGCATTCTGAACTGCTGCAGGTATATTTGCCAGGGGGATTCTTCAACCAGTCAGTGGGATTGATTGTAAAACCCCAAAATACTGGGAAAAGCAAGAGAACTGTTAGTAGAAATACAATAATTAGAATGTGTCATGTACTTAACTGTACAAGTCTGTGTATTTGTACCTCCTTGCTTTGTACTGCTAGGTACAGCAGCTCTGATACTGGTCTTTTCCATGGTGCATCACCATTGCCCCAAGACCCAATCAGTTTCAAGACCCAGTCTGAAACCCCTTTTACTTGCATCTCAGCATCTTCTAATATATATAAACCCTGAAGTGCCTAAGTTATTTGCTCAGCCAACTCCATCAGCCCATCTGGTTTTGTCTCTTACTGCTCACTTTCATGTCTGTCAGTTCCCTCATGCATCTTCTTAAAAACATACTCAGCTGTGCAAGAGATCTTCCTTTGCCTTTTTCAAGCCTTTCCTTTAAGCATGCACGCAGAAAAATACAAATCTTAATCAACTTTGTAAGATACTGCAAAAGAAAGCAATGACTCTGCCCTAACAGGTTCCTCTGTGGGATCTCTGGGCATCTGGTACTTTGAGAACTTTAGTGTGTGTTTTATCCTCCTATAAAAGAGCAGAAGAGTCTGATGCATGTCCTGGATGTTGCTGAGTATGTCTGAAAGGGAGCAAAACACTATTAGTAATAAAGTTATCATAACAGCATGTGCAAATTCCATAGAGTCAGCTCATTTTCCTCGTGGGGAGTGTCAGGCTTCCTGTGCTGTCAGTCAATCAGCCTTATGGTGCTAAAAAACAGAGGGACAAATAGAAGAGGGATGAGCCATACCATAATACACAGTGCTCTGCCCAAGGCAAGAGGAACCCAATTGTGTGTTGGTGTTTACAGAAGGCCGGGCAAGCATTGTTCAAAAGGAAAGGTGTGTGATTGTGTGGGTTCATGTGGTGAGGCAAGGACCAGAAGTATTGCAGCCTGCTTTCTACATCACCATTTCACATCTTTTTGCCAGGATTATTTGGAAGGTGCTTGGAAAGCTATTGAGAGGGAGCCAGTTCTCGAGGAACAGTACCTGCCTGAAGAAGCAACACGGAGGTCAGTGGTAGGTGCAGCAGGAGGACTCAGAGTGGGCTTTGGTTAGCAAAGAATCAAAGAGAGCAAATTACACATCTTCAGTGATGGAAAATCTGTGGGAGGGCAGGGTGGAAAAAGGGAGGAGGCGGTAAGAGAAAGAAAGATGATGATTAGGGCAAGACTGAGGGTTGTAAGAGGAGGGAATCTTGAAAGGGGTAGTGAAGAGGGGCAGGGGCAGAGGAGGGTGGGCAAAGGATGGGGAGGATGGGAAAGGAAGGGAATCCGGGCGTGGAAGAAAATGCCAGAGAAGAGGTGAGGTGGTAAGAGTTGGTGGGTCAGGGGAAGGGAGGAATTAACGGGGGTTATAGGGCCAGTGTCCCCGCGGGTGTAGCCGGTCTGTCACTGCCCTGCGACGCCGCAGGGCCCGGAGCAGAACGGCCGGAGCAAGCGAGGGGGCGCCCGGGGTGTTCCCGGTTCATGGCAGAGGGTCCGGGCTGTGACCGCGGGCGCGGCATGTGCTGGAGCTGCTCTGCACTTTCCCAGCCCCCTTGCCAGGATGAGGGGGGTCGGAGGGAGGGAGGGAGGGAGGGAGGAGGGAGGAAGAGAGGGAGGGAAGGAGGCAGCGAGCGGGACGGGGCGATCGGCATCCAGCGGCAGACAGGCGCTCCGGAGCCGCGGCTTCCTGGAAAAGGAGCCCAGCTGGGTGGCGGGCCGCGGAGATAAGCGGCGGCTATCGGGGCGCTCCCGGCGGGCCCCGCTTCGCCGCTCTGCCGCGGGAGCTGTGCGGAGCCGCCGAGAGGGCACAGGGGAGTCCCCCGGCAGCAGAGCAGCGCGGAGCGGATCTGTCGGGGACAGCGCGGGGTGACGGCTCCGGGCTGGGAGAGGCAGCGGTGCCCCACGCTGTTCAGACCGCGACCCCCGGCCCGGCGGCGGTGGGAGGTTCAGAGCAGGGAAGCGTCGGTAACGCCGCTTGGGGCACCGGGCAGAGAGACGGTGTCCGAGACGCGTGGGGCAACCAGGAGGCACCGGCACCTTATCGGTAGGTGAGAGGAACAGGGCACGTATAGAGAGGGGCATGTCATCCTGGGGGCAGCGTGTCACCTATGGGTGAGCACTTCACCTATGGGGGAGTGTATGTCACCTTAGGGGGGGTGCATGTCACCTTAGGGGTTTGGCTTCTGAGGAGCCTGCGGGCATCTGTATGTAGGCAAGCTTGGAAGGATGCTGATCTTCCTACAGAGGCTACACCAGTGCAAAGAGGTGCGGTAGCTTTTATCCAGGGTTAACACATTCATGCCAGGAAACCCCCAGGAACCTCCTGGACGGTGAGTGCCTGGTTGGAGCAGGTGGAAAAGTAAGAGCAGCAGGACAGTATGCTGTCCTGTAGGGTTTGCATTTTGGAGGTGTCACTGTATGGGCTGGCTATATTTTAGTTAACTCTTTTTGTCTGTGCAGAGGTTACATTTTATATGCTCATAAATGCGAATTGAGGTTTTGGGTCACAGCCCAGTTACATTTTGCTTCAGAGAAAGTTTAATTTCCCCTTTTAAAAAGTGTTTTAAATAAGTTGGACCATATGGAAATGGTTCATCAACCAAAGGAACTTCAAGGAATTTGAAAAATATGGTTACCTATTTCTTGAGTACTGAACCAGAGTCAGGGTACAGCACCAGTACCCAAAACTCCTAATTCAGACATTTCCTTTGTTGGGATCAAGACTTAATCCATCTCTACCTGTGTTTTCACAGCTGTAAAATGGAAGCTACACCTATTAATGGGGGGCATTACATATCCTTTTTGGAAAGAATTAATTAAAAATGAAACAACAGAGGAAGGTCATTTGTAAGGATAGTAAATAATGCAGAATATATGTTGGGGAGCATTTCACATTGAATGGAGAGATACATCTGGGGAAGATGTGGTGCCTAAAGGAACATGCGTATTAGAAACTTCTCTGTTGTATTTGTTTCTCATGCAGCTGATCACTTACATGCTTGTGCTCTGAGTTCTGCAGCATGAATGACATAAGCACCACATGTAATGAGTAATGCAGGAAAAGCTGCATAAAACCTGCCAAAATGGGCAGAGCTGTTACTGAACATCAGGCCAAGCTTGCTTCATGCCCCAGGTCCAGAGATGAACTTGCAGGAGATACAACACATGCAACATGGTAGTAGCTTGGTAAAATTTTCTTCCAGTTAGAGCCTGGATCCTGTTTAGAGGAATTCAGGAGCTTCCTTGAGATGACAGGTCCTGTGTCCCTGTCTAGTGCTCAGTTTTGAGTCAGTAACTGCAGTGAAGCAGTGGTGTTTCTGTTAACAGCATGGAGCCAAGAATCGGGAAATATAGGCCAAACAGTGAGTTATGTAATGGCATTCCCTAAGGGGTAGTATAAAGATGAGATGATTTCCTTCTGTCAAGACAAAGAGCAGCCGTGCAGTTGCTCTACAATGTTTGCTCCAGCCTGGGTTCCTTAGGAGCAATCCTGGCAGTGAGTTGGGACTGGGTAATACAGATCCACCAATATCACTACTCCTTTCCACAGCTAATTCCTTCACAAATATTCCTTTGCAGTATCCTCATAAAGAACTTGATGAGTGGAGTAGAGAAGATGGTGAGAAAAGGAAACCAGATTCATTCTACAGAGAGGGAAAAGTTATGATTTTAATGTGTCTCTTTCTCAGGGGTTTGAGGAGTGATAATGTGAAGTTATAGTGCCCCAGGACAAAACAGAGGTTCTGTGTATATATGTATAGTTATAGCAGGTAGAGCAAGGGTGTGAGAACTGTCTCAGAAGGTGTGTTAATTACACCATTTGGATGCAATGAATAGAAAGGCTGGATTGGAAGTGAAGGAGGTATTTGATGTAAAATGGAAGGTTTAATATTAGTTAAATATGCACACTTGATCTTAGCCAAAAGGCTGAGAAAAATGGGACAGAGTTGAATTACCCAGGCTGTTATTGGCCAGCACTGGATTTTGGAAGGTGATTGGCTGGTGGCAGTCCAAAATGCTACAGACAGCAAAGTCTTGCACAGGGCATCAGCTGGGCTTTAGTGACTACAGGTGCTCAGGGTCCTGGGCTTAATCCTCATGGTCAGCATGTGTCTCTGGAAGTATGTAAGGGATATACATATTTATGAAATACCAGCTTTTATCCACTTTTTTCAACTTTTCCATTTCTGTTGCCAGTTTATTCTCCCTGAACACAGATTGCTTTAAACCAGGACGTCTTCAAAGACAGAATGCCTGGAACCCATAATTTTAATTCAATTCTACTTGTTAGGGAAAAATCTTGGTTTTCAGCCAGTCAATGCATTTAATCATTAGTAATCTGGAGGATCAGAACACCAGGACAATATTGTCTTCTTTGTTACTAGTACAAAAAGTACTGTGAGTGTAGCTAACAAACAGATTTATATGTAACTGATATAGATTTGAAGTTAGATGTTTCAAATTAAATAATAAAATTTGTTTCATGGGGAACTTAAAATGAAATTATTATTGGAAAAATAACTGTGTCATCGTATTTTCTTACTCATCAGATACATTCTTTCCATTAATTCTTCCCTGATTTGCTTGGTGGAGTAGCAAAAATCCACTTTCATTATTTTGTTAACTCTTGCTGCTCAAGGCTGAATTTAGTGACTGTGATAGCCCTTGCAAATTGTTCTGGCCCTTGTATTATGGATTAGGATCCATAGTAGAGTTTATATCACGAAGTGTGAATCTCAGTTGCACAGTAAAATACCCATAATAATTCTCACTGGATTACAGTCATATAGTATGGCTTTAAGATTTCAGACTGAGTTGTCAGGATTATTAGTGATTAAAACCCCCTGTTCATTTGTTGACTTAGTGAACTGAATTTGGGCTGTAAACTTTTATTCTTGTTTTTCTTTCCCTTTTCTACAACTAGATTGTTCAGACTATGAATTCTGAGCATGCTGCACGCTCAAGATAGCATGTCCAAGACTTCAATTCCTATAATTTCAAGTAAGGCCAGTAACATCTACTGGTCCTCAGGAGCTCAGGGATCAAGGGCTGTGTGTTTCCATGTGGGCAAGTAATATCAGGAACATCTGGAATTTAACACACACTTTGGCCTCATGTGCTCCTTACATCTCTCATCTGTAACAGGGTGATAATACAGTAACGTTTATGTAGTAATGGCAAGATAATAAGAAATCAATATTAATCTTTTTCCATCATATAGGAAGAGTTATATTTATAATTAAGGAATGCACCTTGTTCCTCTTAGCTGAATACTTTCCTCACTTATTTCATATGGCTGGAGCAGTGGTAACAGCCCTCATCATTTTGTTGTAAAAAGGCTGGCTGCTAGAATACGTGCTCACCACAAGAGTTTTCTCTAACCATTGGAGAAACATTATTAAATGTGTAATTTTAATCTATGCATAAATATCAGTAGCTAATATTCTGTGATCTATCAAGGCAAAAAGGGTTATGTGATTACATGTGTTTGCATCTCTCTCTGCTTCACATTCTTGCAGACCAGAACAACAACATAACTTTCTTCTTCAGGATAGTTAATGTTCTGGCCCAGAATTATAGCACCAGATGTGTTGCCACAGAAACAATTTAAAGAGAGAAGGGACTGGGAGCAAATTGTCTTTCTAGTGGAAAATGTTTTAGAGCCTCTCATTGGTTTCTATGTGTGTTATATGCGTGCACAGCAGAGAATAAGGGAGAATTTTGCCTTCTTATTTCATACATCTGTTAGCATTTTAAAATGCTCTATATAGGGTTGAAAATACTCTGTTATGGGCATGAGTTACGTATCTCAGTGACAGTTGTTAAATCTTGACTCATTTTTAGAAACTTTGTCCCTGAAAAGTGTGCAGTGTGCTGACTGATTTATTCAGCTCCACTTGCAACATGCTTTGCAAAGTATTTCCAGTAATAATTGTTTCTCTAAAAGTAAGGAAACATTTGACTACATAAAATTAGCCCAGATTTTGATGCTGAGAGTTAGTAGCACATTCTTATGACAATTGACATGCTGATGAAAAGGGGGAATGTATATAGGCCATGTTTTGATTTAATCTTGTCCAGGAAGCAAGCCTTAAAGCAGCCAAAGAAAGCCCTTGGATTTAGTTTGCATTTTTTTCTCTCAGAGTAGTTGCCACAGGATACTCTGTGCAACATAGCCTTTCTCAACTATTATGAAAATATTTGTCTGAACAAAACGCAACATGAATTACCTGAATATCCCCTGTTCACTTTTTTGACCAGAAGGGCATCTTTATCCAACAGTTTTGCATATTGTTTGGGGGGTAGGTTAATGGGAAATACACCTAGGAAGGCCACAACTACAGCGAACAGGTTGGCGCATGTATAGTTGTGTCAGAAACTCTCAGACGTGGATACATTCAGTATTTGCAAAAAGAGATTTTTATTGTTCAATTTATGCTTATGATTTTTGACCTAATTAATTTAACAAAAATGCAGCTGGAATTGTATCTGTACTAGGATTTAAATTTTATAATAGATGTATCAGAAAAATCAGCATCTGTAACTAACAGTTCTTGTATAAACTTGACTGAAAAATCTGGGGAAATTTAAAAAAGGCCAAGATCCACACATAGAGACTTGTTTCCATAGTTCTTGGTCAGTCATGCATTTGGAAGGTCTTTCACCCTGCAAAGTCAGGAATACTGCTGAAGGGAACATCGTTGCATTTATCTTCTCAAAAGCCAGGGTGAAGTTCCTGTCTCTTGGGAGTGATGGAAAAAAAATTACCATATGCATCTATATGTGTAATGCTACCTGGGACTTTGGAGGATAATGGACATACATTGTTATGCTGAGAAGCCTTCTTTTGTTATTTGTCTGTTTGTTCAGTGTTTTCCATCTGTGAAATGTATTCTAAGTATATTCTCCATACAGTCATGCTTTTAAATGCCCCTCATTTTGGAAATATGTGATTTCTTCCCTTTGTTACTAATTTTTTTGTACAAATAGAATCATAGAATAGTTAGGGTTGGAAAGGACCTTAAGATCATCTAGCTCCAACCCCCCTGCCATGGGCAGGGACACCTCCCACTAAACCATGTCACCCAAGGCTCTGTCCAACCTGACCTTGAACACCAGCAGGGATGGAGCATTCACAACCTCCCTGGGCAACCCATTCCAGTGCCTCACCACCCTAACAGGAAAGAATTTCTTCCTTATATCCAATCTAAACTTCCCCTGTTTAAGTTTTAACCTGTTACCCCTTGTCCTATCACTGCAGTCCCTAATGAATAGTCCATCCCTATAGCCCCCCTTCAGATACTGGAAGGCTGCTATGAAGTCTCCACACAGCCTAATGTGAGACCTTCACTTTTCTAGTGATGAAAATCATTTATAACAAGTATCAGAATATGTCCAGGTGTACTAGAACTAAGAGCAGTTACGTAGGCTTATGAAAACAGTTTTACCTTATTTTAAGTGTCCTGCAAGAGTAATCTTTTGAAATCTATCTAGTTTGGAACTAGACTGCATGCCATGTCACACAGCTGAGTTTTGGCTGGTTCACAGGCATGTACATCACCAAAACAAGATCTGCCACAAAGATAAGAAATTAATTTCACTCATGCATTCCTTATTCAGGCAGAACTCCAGTTCTGGGTGTGGAAGGAATGTGGAGCTGGGCCTAGGGCCTGCGTCTGCACAGGTTAGAAATGAATTTTCAGTGTACAATTTGGATCTGAATCTGCATCCTTATTGCGTTAGAAGACCACAGATATTTGAATCTAGGTTTCTGGTTTGGGTGCTCTTTGGGGCTGAATCAGTGCTATGTTTGCAAGATGATTCAAACATCCCCTTAATTAGTTCACATCACTTGTCTGATCCCAGGAGTAGATAGGTTAGCCTCTTTTTAGGCAGCAGAGCTTTCCCAGACAGACATTGTAATGTAGAAATATAGGTACTTATAATTTTCTTAAAAACGTCCTTTGGGCCTGAGATTTTGTGTGCTTGGTTTCAATCCAGTATTGAATAAGACTGGAAAGTCTGAATAATGTCAGTTCAGCTGCATTTGACTTATTCAAGTGCATTTTAAAAACATGTACTTTCCACTTACATTTTTTCCGTAATTCTCTGCACTTACATAACCTCTGTTTTATTATTTAAATGGCCACAGACTTGAAGAGGGGAAAATCATTCTCCAACACTGGAACTCAACAGATAAACAGGGAGGTAACTCAAAGACCTCAGTGTGCTTTAAAACCTTAATATTTACTGCTTTAATGTTAGCATGAGTAGGTTTATATTTCTACTAGTGCAGACAAATACAGTGTAAATAACCTTCACTTTACCCACGTGCTGAATTTCTGCAGCTTTTGCATTAGGTAACTGAGATTTTACAAAAGGTATAGGTGGTTTCTGCAGGTTATAAGGAAGGATTTTGCTTAATGAGACCTATAAAGTTAAAATAGTAGGTCAGGGCTTCAAAAAAGATTTGACAGACAGAGGGATTCCAAATGCATTTGCAGCTCTTTGAGCAATTATTGCAATAGGGTGTATGTACTGGGTAACTGTGTGAAAATGTGGCTCATACTTGATCTATACAGAAAATTCATAGGCTTTTCTAAAGTTTTGAAGATAACTGATTTGTAGAAATTTGTTCCCTGACTTAAAAAATAGCTAAAATGGATGGATCATGTCTGAAAATGCATCGATTTAATTCCTTCAGTAGCTTCATAGCTTCAGCATCTCTGTGTTTGTTGTATGTCTACACATTGCTGTGTGCCTTTTTTCATGCCTTTAATACAACAGTATATGCCCAAACTATGAAGATCTATCACCAGGCTCTGATTATTCGTTGTTTGGAATGGACACAGTGATCATGAAGGTAATGCCACCTTTGAAGAGAGTCCTGCAGTAGAAAGCTGACTACTATAATTAACCACAACTCCCACTGAAACAGTAGAGACATCCTTTGTGTAACTCTGCTAAAGTCATTGGATCTTGTTCCTAATTCCACTGTGGCTGAGTTGTGCGCCTCCCTTTTTCTGAAGTGCTCACATGCCAATGTGTTGTGCAACCATCATAATTTGTTAACAAATAATTTAAACAACCTTAGACAATCAGTGCAGGCATCCCAGCTGCCTGCAAACAAACATCAAAAGTACAAAACAAGTAAGTAGCAGTGCAAAGTATCTCATAATTGCTTGAGCTTTGGTTCTTCAAGAACAAAAATACAAAAGGAATATGTGTTCTGCAGAGAAGGCTTTGGATGAGAACATACACTACATCTTCTGGTAGGATCTCTAGTCCAGACATAATAGCTGTGTCTGCCCAGCCTAGCTTGTTTTCTCCAGAGCTGTAGTAATACATGATGAATCTTTCTCCCATATGTGTATGAATTTGACTGGTTTTCATTTCATTTAAAGCAATAAGCAAGTATACTTTGACCTGTAATTGTCAGATTATCTTTACAATACAGTAAAGCTGTAGCTTATTGTAAAGTCTCTCTTGAGTAAGCCAAGTCATATGGAGCAAAATAACATTTTTCTGTTATAACATTGAATACACTGTCTGCCATTGCTGCTGTAACTGTGTCAGAGTCTGGATTTAATTCTGATCTGAATTAGTATATTGTTGGAATCTCTTGTCAACATGTATATTTTGTATCTGAATAGCCATTGCTGAATTTTGAAGATCACCCAAGAATAATTTTCTGCCAGTAAGTTCTCTGGGCTGTGTATTCTTAATGACAATTCTGTAGAGGATCACAAACGTGAGTTCATAAGATCAATGATCCATGCACTGATGGTTGGAGGGTCACGTTGCAAGTGTGGGAAAACTGCCAGGGGACATAGAACATCACATACTGTTCTGTCTGCTGCTGCTCCAGCCAGGCATGGTTCCTCCTTAATGGGAAGGCGTATCACTGTTGTGCCTACAGCACCTTTCAGCATTCTGGACACTGCTGCCATCATCTCAGGCTCATCTGGCAAGATGCATGATCATCACATCTTTCACAAATCGTGCCTGACTGATGCCAGAAAAGCAGATCAGTGCACACATGGTGCTTTTGATATCACTGGACTCATCACAATACTGTGGTATTTAACTGTTTTGCCTATGTGTTACCCTGAAATATAAAATTCTTTGCTGGTGATCTTATCCATTGTCAGGACTCCTTAAATTATTAATCAAGCAACAGCAGTGTGAATATGGACTATGCAGTTGGCCATCAGTTTTTGTGTTAGAACTGTCTGCAGCTCTGATAACTATAACTGTGTGAAAACCTGACTGTGATTTCCTTACATAGCACATGCTGAAGGTGACCATTGTTTGTCCTTGTTCTATAGGACAATAGAAGCTAATGAGTTAAGGATCAGTATGTTCAGTGAACTAATTGATACCTTGAGTCTTTTGCTCATTGGTTTTGGGTAAGAGCTCTTCACACATTTGAGTCAGTGTATGTGTTAGCACTGCAATTCACTCCTTCCATGTTGAAAGGAAACTGAGAGAACTTTCTTAGAAGGAGCCCAGTTTTGTCAAGTGGCATGATACTATTCAGCAAGAGAGGTCTAAATTGTGATTGATTCATGGGAAAGTAATAGTCTGGGTAACATAGACTAAGTCAATTTACATCATAGAAATAAGTTATTTTATGAGTCAGGAAAAACTTACCTACAGATTATTTATAAACTGAGAACTGATACTTGTTCTACACTTACCATGTAGCCATACTAACCTTTGTTCTGTGCCTAATTGTAGTATGGCTGTACTACTATAATTTTGTCTCAGTTGATGTTTTTTCAAATGACATTAAAAGCCTCTGCAGGTGTATTGATACGGCAGTGCTCGGTGCTAATACTACTTATTCTTTTATCTGATCCTTTATAGCAGTACATCTGTACTAGCAAAGTCCTTGTAGTATCTAAAGAGACACAAGTTATAAGCCCCTCTCTACAGCTGTTAAGCCTCTGTCTATACTACAGATTCCTGCCCTCAGTTAAATTGGGTAAGGACTGTGAAAAATTGTTTCTTTACCTACAAGGCTGAATTAGCAGAACGTGCGAGTATAGAAGCAGTTACAGTGTACAGTAAACTTATGTGTGTGTTAGTACTAATAGTTTTAGGTCTGACAGGGCAAGGGGGAATGGCTTTAAGCTGACAGAGGGGAGATTTAGATTAGATATGAGGAAGAAATTCTTCCCTGTGAGGGTGGTGAGGTGCTGGCACAGGCTGCCCAGAGAAGCTGTGGCTGCCCCATCCCTGGCAGTGTTCAAGGCCAGGTTGGCCAGGGCTTGGAACAACCTGCTCTAGTGGAAGGTGTCCCTGCCCATGGTAGAGGGTTGGAACTGGATGAGCTTTAAGGTCAGCTCAAACCATTCTAGGATTCTATGAGAGTTTTAATAGAAAGGACAGGCTGGCCAAGTTGCTCCATTCATTCTAAGATAACTTTTGTAGTAAATAATACCAATATTCTGATAGCAGTGAGGTGCTGGTAGTATAGGTATACAGACAGTGTTATATTATCCGCAGACTACTAAAATTTTTCAGAACTGTACTAGATGTATTAAACCAGCAGAGCTTTGTTGTGTAGCTGTATAGATCTGTGTGACAAAGTTTTTGGCATACCTGTGAGTGCTAAGAGGAATGTTAAAAAATGAAAGCCATAAAGATTTAGCTGTGCTGGCAAAGCACTTGTATAAGAACACTCCTTTTGTTAGGAATGCCGGTGTCTTTTGGGGAGAGAGGTAGAAACCAACTGGCAGAATACTTATCTTTTCTGTTGGAGTTTTGTTGTTGTACTTACACATAGATGCTGACTAAACCAGTCCACAGTCTAAGAAAAACTCCTTGTGATGCTGAAAAATATGAAACGCTAAGCAGATGTGACTGCTCGTTGCAGTAAAAGCTTTGAGTCCTCAGGGAACAAACAGTTGGGTTCAGAGTCTTTGAAGAAGTTTGAAACAGAGAGCTGATTGAGGGCTTTTTTGTGCACAAAACTGAAACGCATTTTCATGAGCGGCTCTTGCCGTGTTTGTTGATGATATTCATAACATTTCAAGGGACCTTAAAATTAGATTAGCTTTTGGCCTAAATGTTGAAGTGGTTTTAGATCTCAACAGATCCTGCTGCGCAACTTGTGTTTAGCACTTCCAGTTGTGTCTGCCTTATTTTTTTCCTTTCCAGTGAGTAGCTCTCTTGTGCTTGGGCTGGGTGATGTAGAAGAGTCTGACATTTCCAGGAATTTATTATCTCTGGCAGAAGTCTTGTTAATGTCAGTTATTGATAAGCAGGAGAGTAAACATGAGCCTGATGAGGCAGTGCACTTTCCATGGCTCACCACTAGGCTGATTTCGTGTCACAGCACACACAGCTACTCCAAACAGAAATTCTACCACTAATTAGTTTTTAAGATCATTTTTACAGTATGATTTTGGTTATAACTTACCTGCTTCTTGCTCCTTTCTAATGTAGAATATATTTTTACTTATTTATTACAAATCTTAGCTGCATTAGGGAGATCATTTTCGCGTCTTGCTAGAAATACTTCTGATTTAAGAAATTAATGTGGCAACTGTATTAACCTTTAATGAATATGCCCAAACAGCTACTCTCTATTTGCTGATTGTGAAATATTTGAATTATATAGCAGTAACAAAAATAGAGGGCTGAAGGAAGGAAGTTCATAAAGGCCAAGGCAGATCTGCAACCAGTTATTCTGGTGGAAGACATCACCACTCTCCTTTAGAGATGTGTTGTCAGAACTGTTTATGTGAACTCTCCCTACCCAAGTGCTTTAGATAAAGCACTTGAAACAGTAGTCTTTGCTAAACTATCTTTTATGGCTGAAAGAGGTTTAAGGGGCACTCCATGGAGTAATGATTATTGTAGATGGTGTAGTCTTCCCCAGCAAACTAGGCCCAGAAGGCAGTACACAAATTTGACTCTTCTGATTTTAAATTTGGCAAGAGAGTACTGCTTCAATTCTGTTTAGGCTTGAAATAATCCAAAGCTGTCTTCTAAGCAGAACCAGACTGACAAAACTTGAATATCTGGTTTAAAAGTAAATGTAGTTCAGTTTAAGCTGCATTTTGCTTAACTGCTCACTTCACCATATGTATCCTAATATATGCATTAGTTTTCTGCCTGTTTGCAAAGCCATGTCCTTTTGAATGCTTAATATTTAAGAACCAATTAGTTCCATTTTGTTTTGTTTGGATAGTTTGCAATTAAACATTCTTTCAAGTGGGCTTTATTTAGCTAATTCTGTCACAAAAATAAGCTCTAAGGGAATGAAGAGAAGTTCAAACTAGCCAATGTTTATTTTTATTATTAATAATTTATATTAGGGTAGTGCCCTGGGGAACTAGGGCCCCACTAAACCCAGTTTCCTCTGCATGCAATGACCTTGTCTAAAAAAGCCTTAAACAGCAAAAGATTCTTTCTTTGCTGCTGTGACTTAGTCAAGGGACCCGCTGTATACTGCAAGGCAGCATACTGATGAAGAACATATAAAGACAAATCAAGAATAGTTTTGTAAAGAAGCTTAAGTGAGGAACTAGAGGGAAAACCTGAAGCATCTTTTCTATAGAAAACCATCACTAATGCATTTTTCCAGTGTGAGCTCCAAATCATAACTACAGAGATCTTGTTCGTCCTCTCTCTGAAGTTATGGCAGTGCTCCCAGTGACTTTGATGGGAGCATGACTGGGCAGAGAAGCAGTGGTCCTAAAAACCTTATCTGTTTCCAAGCTAGCAGCAGGAGACACTTTATATTTCAAGGTCACACTGATAGGCAAAGTTAGTTTAAAAAAAATCATGTTTAGTCAAATTTCTATCAGAAGTTACTGTTTTCACAGCATTTGATCCTATCTAATTATACTACTTTATGTTGTACAGAAGTCTTAAAAAATGTATTAAGAGTCTTTTCACACCTGCTAAATGCAAAGGAGGCACAGCACAATCCTGGACATCATAACAACTGAGGATCTGGCCTGCTCACTATGGGATACTTTTTGTGAGTTAAGTGACTAGGACTGACATTGGGATGAACAGGGCTGTAAAGTGGAAGTGCCTTGAAGCTAGTGCAGCAGTGCAAATTGTCATCATCAGTGGAATTACCTTCCTTCTCCTGTCCCCTTATGTGGAAGCACCAGTCTTTTCTGTTCTCTCTCCTTAATTTTAAATTCAAAATCAAGACACGAGTTTTCCTGACCTATATGTTCCATATTCCTGTCCTCATTAGTTCAGTTTAAAGCTGGTAAAACATCTGTTTCCAAGTACAGCTGTGTGGTTAGTATGTAGGCCTTTTTTTTCCATACAAAAATCACTAAATCTGGTTATTTAAGACACAGATTTTATAGGAGCTAGAGTTGGGCTGTGCAAAGTTCACCTCATTAAAAACAAACCCAAACCAAATAAAAGCAGGGAATAACACCATAAAAAATGTGGGGCATGAATGTCAGAGCATATGTATTAGGAACTAGTCAGGAATGACAGGGAAAGTACAGGTATATCCACATGTATTCAAAGGCTCTTGGGGGTTTTCCACAAGTTTACATGCTTGTTGAGTGTCTACAGAAAGGGAACATTAGTACAGGACACAGTGTTAGGACTGCTATGACAGCTGCCCTCATTTGTAGAAAATATAATGAGTTCAAGCCTGTGTTAGAAGATACAGAGTAAATTCAGCCTAGATAAAATGTTCAAACCCACTGGTGTTAGCTGGTTAGTGAGAGGCATTCTAAATTGTCTTGATTTTGGTATCTCTTTCCAAATAATACACCCATTTTCATTATTCTAAGTGAGGCATCAAAATTCACTAATCAGTTTATGGGAATACTGTCTTTGAAAAAACTAAGTCTGTGTCTACACAGCATTAAAGAAAATACTTTGATTTAAAACATAAACCATTTTCTCTCCTATTCCCCTTTTATGTGACATTTTGTGTACTTTTCCTCTTTTTCCAGTGTTCTTTGGGATATTGATCTTAACTTCAAAACTTCATTATTTCTGTGGCATAAGATTGTATCAGTAGCATTTATGGGAATAAAACATGATTGCAATAGGAAGTTGACTTAATGGTTTAATACTTAATAAAGGGACAGTTTTCTTGACAAGACAGCTAAATGACAGACAGTTTCTCCCACATCAGAAGCTTGCCCCAGGACACATGCCAGTATATTGTGATTCACAGACTTCAGTTTATGAAGATATCAAACTATATCCTACATACTGTTGAACATCAAGTTTCACTATTAGTGGAAGTTTGTCATCTGTTTTGGTTAATATAGTCTTCTCAGTGTAATAATCAAAACAAGTATTTTATCCATGATGGTGGTTTCTATTGAAGCTTAGACTAGGGACTTTCCACAAGCGTAAGGCTGAGATAAAGGATCTTCCTTATTTCAGAATTGACCTGGAAATGGGCTTTTAGGAGGCTTCTGCATTAGAAGGGTGTGTGGATGGAGACATGATCGCACCTGATAAGTCTATCTGTAGCTTACATTCAGGCATAGATTGGAGAAAACAAGGAGAATGAAATATGTATTACACAAGAATGTTCCTCGGGGTTCCTAATTAAGAAGGAGGAACCTCTCGAGGACAGAATTGGTAGGAATCAGTGCCTTGCTGCTAGGCAAATTTTCCTTTGTCAGAAATGGAAGAGCCTGTTCATCGCTTGTAAATTGCTCTCCCTCAGTGCCATCTGCTTCTTCTGTTGTTAGGAATTTGTTTTTAAGTATTCATTATAATGTAGCTAACTGCAGACTCCAATGCTGCCAAAGCTGAAAAAGCTGCAAGTCAGGCTAGCGTGTGGAGCCTGCCACATTCCTCAATCTCTGATTCAGGCTTGCAAGTTTGTCATCAAGTTGGAAATTGAAACCAGAGGAGCTAGCAGCAAGCCCTGTGCTCATAAATCAGCTGATAATGGGTGAATTGTTCTGTGCCTTCCCCTGAGGTGGAAAGCAAAACTCAGTGCAAAAGTACTCACAGCAACTAGAAGAGCTATGATGTCGGCAAGCATGGAGAAACTACATGGGGCTGTATGAATATGCTACATACTAGCAAAGGAAGTAAATAAGGATTCGGTTATGTGCAAACGCTGATTCTTTTCTTCCTACAACATAACCAAAAAGAAGTTACAGTGGGATTTACAGCCAACCTTGATTCCGGATAACAAATTTCAATGAAAGAAATAGACACAATACTTCAGTGTGTGATCCGTGACAAGGTCTCCTTTGTGCTTCATTTGTTTGATATCTGCTGCCACTAGAGGGAGGTACAAAATTGACCACAAAAATATGTCTTGAAAATAGTTTCCAGGTCATTAACTCAGCACAGGCCAACATTTGCTGCCGGGATTCTACTGGAAATCTGGAACAAATGACCGATTAATTTCCTCTGGATGTGCACCACTGTCACTGAGAATAGAACTTGGATCTGTATGCTTAGATGAAAGCTAATTAGAAATACAGTAAGGTTTTGAATCGCAGGCTTGAAAAGCAGGTCTCTTGGACTTGAAAGTTGAGTCCTGTGTTCAAAGAACCACGCTAAAAATGGTTACATCAGAGACACTACCTCCAGCACAGGGGAAGATATCTGAGGGGACTGCTAATGAAATTTTTATTTATTGCTGCATAGGAAACCTGGACTCCAGAACTTCGTTTCCAGAAGCTGCCATAAAGCTATAGGACGGGCCTAATGACTAAAGCAATAACTTGGATCAAAGCTGTTTATCTGATTTTCTTTTTATTCATACCTAGCTTGAATGTGGCTGGGAGGAAACTATGTCAGATATGCAGTATTGAAATATATATTTAAGAGTTGAATCAGCCTAGATAAAATCTGCAAAAGTACCAAAATGAGTTACACACTGAAGCCCCATCTTTCTAAATAGTGTAAGCTGTGAATGTAATTCTTACTCAAAACCAATTTAACTACCTCCTAAGAGCCGAAATTACTTCTGAGAGTGGGATTATATTCCTGAATCATTTGAGACTTTCAAAATACAACCCAACAGATCTAAGTTTGGTACAAAGTAAAGGGCCCATCTAATAATCTAGGTTAAACAGATTTAGGCCAGTAAGTTCTATGGGACACATGTGTAGATATGTCGAGAAGCAAAATCTTCCACTTGCAGCAGAATTGCCATGTAATTTCTTACCTTGCTTGGTCTTAAACCAGCAGAAATAATTCCATGCTGGAAACAGCATGAAACCATTCCTCCGGGAGATCTAGTCATGCTGGGACACCTAGTCTAGGTCATGCTTTTCTAGAAAGGTTGGGCCAGGTGATCCTTGAGGTTCCTTCCAGCCTGGTATTCTGTGATTCTATGAGAAATGTTTGGTGTGGAAGAATGGTTGTTCATGGCTTTGTACAGCTGTATCTGGTGGTCTTCACAGCACTATAGCTAAACAGTAGCTAGGTGTAGGGTAGGAGATAGTTTCCTGCAGGGACTGTATTTTTCTACAAAGGGAGCTGAACAAGTTCATCTGCCTACATTGTTTTATTCCTATTTATTTATATTGATAGGAATCAGCAGGGAGAAAGATGAGTAGGGTGAGATGGAAACGTAACTGCAGTGGCTCTTCCCCTTTCTGTGTTCCCACAGGTTGGAATTCCTATGTTAAAATGAATTACATACAACCTTTTCAGATTCTGCTGTGAATCCTTGTGTTATGAATACTTTCCACAGAAAGGATTTCCCAGAAGAAAGGATCTGTATTTGAATGTAAAGCTGTGTTAGAACAGCTGTATTGAGGTGTAGTATCAAGGGCACTTTCTGTGTCCCTAATTCAGATGACTTTTCATTTCTAGAAGAATAACCAGAGAATTTTTTCTTACTTCTGCCAGTAAGTGTATAAATAGCATGTTTGTCTAACAATTGAACAAAAATGCTTAAAATTTAAGGGGGTTTAATCATAAATTTGGAATGTTTATCTAGCAATGTAGACATTGCTGCTGAGGTCAATGGTTTTTTTAAGGAATGCTCGAGAGCAAAGATTAAATGCAGTGTGTATTTCCCCAGTGGATTCAACACTGTGCTGTACACAAGCTGGTCACTTCATTCTTTGTTCAGTAAGCTTTCATTACATCTGCCTTTAGAGGTATTAGGGCTGAGTTATGATGTTATCACATCTCAGGAGTTTCATTCATGTAGTGGTCTGGATTCTTTAGATATCCAACACTGCAAATTAAGTGCCGAGGTCTGGAGATTTCCCAGACTGTTCCGTGGTACATTGAAATCACAAGAAGCTTCAGTGATTCAGGCCCAGATCAGCCCTGAGACTTTGTCCAAAGTGTTTGGCATTATTGTAATACATTGTGATAATCTGATTTCTTTTTCTTTATCAGTGTCACTAAAGACTCAAATGCCATTGTCTGCCGCAACTGTTTTGAAATGAATCCCACCCATCGTAAGCATTCAGAAGGGTTACTTAATTCCATTGTGTCTGAGTTTTGAAATAAATGAGAGGAAAAAACCTTTGTGATCACATCAATGTGATGGTAGACAAATGTAGTCCAGTTTTCAAAATTAGTCTTAAATTTGACTTATGCTAGAAATTTTCTGGTGTAATTATGTTAGGGTTGTCTTTTCACCTATTGTGTTTGCAGTATATATTTGTATCAGCTAAAACCCCAATACAGATGCAGTTATAGCAGCAAAACAGTTGTTGTGATGAGTTTATAATAAATGCAGGGAAGTGGAATGAGTAACTTAGCACCTTTGACTGCAGGGCTTTTTGAAACAGCAGATAAAAAGTTGGAATCACAGGCCAGTGCTAGAGTGAGTAGAGAATGTTTCTGAAGTCCCTGAATGTTCATCTAGTTAATCACTACTGACTTGGGGTACATGTAGTGAAAATTGAGTTTCAGTAGAAATCGTGTAGAACCAATAGACATTAATAGCAAATTTGGCTGTCATGGAGGAATTTTATAAAACCATGCTCTAAAAGGACATAGATTCCAGGTGTCAATCCTACAATAAAATCTAGGTACTATGCTATACAAAAATCCACTGTCTCAGAGGATTCTCCATACAGGCACAAATATAAGCCACATATTTTAGGATCAAGGCTGCAGTCCCCCCACTAAAATGTTGAGCACCTCTGATACTGAGGAAAGGATTATGTGGTGTTAATACAAGATTAAATCAACTCTGCTCGGCTTCCACAACTAGAAGATAAAGTGGCTCTATTGCCCTTCCAGGTAGAGCTAATGTAACGTTTACAAATAAAATTATGTATAAAACTAACAACAATAGTCTAAAAAAGTAAAATGAAAGTTAACATCAGCTGATGTTGGACAAATTATAATCACATAACGTATCCCAAATTACAAACATGATCCTGAGACATTGAAGTGATCGACATTTGATAGTTTGTGTACAGTCATTGTGTTTATTTTCTATGGGGGCTAGCAATTTATGTCGTTTCAAACTGGCTTTTATTGGGTTGCAGTTGCTGCTTGCTGAAGCAAGTACTGACACTAGTGAGATACGCGGCCCCTTGTACCTGGGTTATCAGCTCAATGTGTGTGTCCACACTTAGCTAAAGGAAGCAGAAATCTGGTACAGTTTTTGTAGGCTAGGAACAAGAGTTCCTAGGAACAAGAGTGTGCCTCTTAACCAACTGGTCGTTCGCGACTGAAATATACATTTTAAGGAAATGTGAATACCTTACTCTAGCCACAGTTCACCAAGTTCAAGTGAACCTCTTGGAGGTACTAAAAGAAAAACATGGCTACTAATTCAAAATACAAAACACAAGCAGAAATATTTTGCAAGAAGTCAGTGAGTCATATTTTCCTCATAAAATTGCTGAAACCATTGTGCCCAGAAACAATTAAATATGTGACTAGGGCTGGAAAAGTTTAGCCATAAACACAAACAGACACCAGTTTTTTGTTTGTGAAGGATGAAGGTCCTTTGGCTTGAGGAATATCCTAATACCAACAGAGACAAAACAGACCATGCAGTCTGAGCGTGCTCATGGCTGCGTAGAAGGTCAAATGTTTGGCTCTGTGTGCCTGGATACTTGGTAACACTGCAGGTTAAATGCTAATAGTTTAATATGACAAATCACTGAAACAGGGACAAACATACTCTTTTAATTTGAAGAAAATGCTCATTTGATTTGTATTAAAAATACATTTCTGAGACCTGAATTCTCAGTCTTACAAAATCTTTGTGTTAAAACGTTTGAGTCAATTAGTACGTGGCAGTCGGGAGATCTGTTTGAGACTCACAAGCTTTATAAGACTTTTTCAAGACTCCTTTTGTTTTTATCAGTAGTTCAGTGTTTCTCTTGCCCCAGCAATAGACTCCTCCAGGTTGGCCTGGTATTTTTATGCTCTACAAATGCCAGCCATGACAGCTACTGTATTCACACTGTGCTTTTGGGGAAGATTAAAAGAGAGGAAGTTCCTCTGCTCCCCAGGGTATAATCCCTGTGTTTATGAGATTTGGAGACACTGCCCTGCACAGCAGAGGTTGCAGGTTTGAAGACAGATTTGAACTCAGCTTTGTCAGAGGTCCTTACCTGATTTATTTCTAGCCTAAGGGGAGAGCTGAATTTGAGATGTGTCCAGATGCCTTTTCTCAGGAGCAGTTGTAACATAGCTCAACACTTCTGTACAGACACTCTGGCTAGCAAAACCCTCTGTTTAAACAACTGCATTTATAAATCTTTCTTACAAATAAAATGTTGTCTTGACATCCTACTTATGGTCTTCTACTCAGAAGTGTGAAGTGAGCTGTAAGATTTGTAGGTCGCTACAGAAAATACATACAAGTGGTATTTGACTCCGTTGCTGTTATTTCAAAGAAAGAAAGATAACCCCTTTAATGGTGCTTTCCTAACGTTATTTAAATTCTCTTCATTCTTACAAGAGGGAAATGTGAAAATGTGCTTAGGAATTGTTGTTGGAAGTAGCTACAGGAGGACATGACCCGGTCAGTGGCCTTGAGGCCTGAGCATTGTGCAGTTCAACAAACATCCCATGAGAATTTTTAAATGCTTATGGCTGTGCACAAATGAGGTCCAGTTCATCTCTCATTTGCAACAGCACATCTTCTTAGAGAATTCTATTTGATTTATAAAGACGTGTGCAACAGGATCAAGTCTAGGCAATTTAAGCAATTTCTTTCTTTCACCAGTGGAGTTTTGGGGGGTCTGTACATTTCCAACCTAATGTTTCACATCTAAAGCTCTGTACCATGGAGTTTTACCTCAGGAGTCTCCTCATCATTTTCCACTTTCTGAGCCTCTCAAGGGTCTGCTCTTTGTTTGTTCCGCATCTGCACACTTTTGGTCTTGTCCTGTGCTGGCTTTAGGAGTCCTATGAAATCAGGAAAGCTTTTCCTGCACTTTCTTCCTCTCTTTTACTCATGAACTAACTTTCCCAGGTTAGAGAGCTGAAGAATAGATCTTGGGAATCTGACTTAGCCTTGATGAGGGATGTGGTCAATAACCATGGGGCTATTCCCTTTATTTCTTCCTTTAGCAGCTTATTATGCAATTACATTTTTCAGTAAGTTGCATATTTTTTTCAGTCTAATGGTCCTTTTGATGGGGTGACTGTTCACAGGCTTACAAGCAGCGGAAAACTAGAGGAAAGAATGGAAAATATTTCAAAACTTCAGCTATGATATGATGCAAGTACAGTCTCTGATTAAGGATGTAGAAGAGGCATCCGTTCAAAGCAAGAGAACATAAGTGCTGTACAGTTTGATTAAAAGGTGATTAAGAGGCATCTAATTTTCCCCATGTAACAGATTTCCATTGATACTGCTGAAGCTATGGAGTTACGTGGATTTTGATGCACTGAGATACGAAATACCTAGCCATGCCCAGCACCTCTTTTGACAACTAGGTAGTTTGCGAAGCAGGTAGCTGGCTCAGATTTGTCATTATTACCTCTTGCTCTTAAATCTTCTGCCTGTTTTTCACAGATGGATTAGTAGGTTGGCACAGCCTGTAGAACAATGGAGTGTTAGGGCTCAGCCCAAGGAGCTAATGAAATAGGCAGGTCTCACTGCAAGATTGCTGCTTGTGGAAATCCATGACAACTTCTGTTACTGCTTTGGTAGATAGTGATACCTAAAGCATAGTCACTTACAGTAATTCCCTGTACTTGTAGAGTAGCCCAGAATTAGCAAAACACTCTCAAATCTCACCCCTCTTGGGAGGTATATTTAACCATACAATTCTTTATATGCAGTCTGGAAGAGTACTGGGTTAAGTTTCTCTCCAAGTTAGTGGCAGAGCCAGGAGAAGAATCTTATCTTAACATTTTGACATTTCTGGGCTTCTAGTCTCACTTATTGTAGCCATAGTGATGGGATACTGTCAGGCAGAGGGTTTTCTTTCCAGTATTTATTGTGATAGATTAGGAGCTCACTGTTTTTCAGATCACGTTCTGTAATGTAGGACATTTTTGTGTGCATCATGTAGAGCTCTTCACTGGAGTTTGTGCTTCTCTCTACAAATAGATACTCCAGCTTTTTGTTTTACTTGGTTTTACTCAGTTGTGGTGTTTACGTTACACCAGCTTGAGGGGGGAAGGAAGGGGAATTTTTCTGTATATTAACTGTCTGGGTGATTTTCTACAGCTGCTTGAAGGATATGTCTGTTACTTATATTGTAACTTGGATTCTATAGACATATGGCAGAAAACACAATTCTCCAGAAAGCAAAAGATTTTGACTGATGGAAAACAGGGGAGAGCAATCCAAGAGCAATCCTGCCAAAGGAGGAGTATGAACCTGAAGTTTACTGTTGAAATCAGACTTCTGCCTTGGGCTTAAGTACCATACTCAGCCAATTCTACCATTGACTTCAGTGTGGGTCTGCACAGATGCAAAGAACTGCTTTTTGGACCTGACTAAGTCTGGAGCTTAAGTATTGTGCTGGCATCCATGATGATTTGGGAATATAGTGGTTGGCCTGAACTCCTCTAAGCAGTGGGACAATTACAGAAATGTAGAGAGCCTGTGAATTGAGGCTAATCTGGCTTTTACATAGTGAGTTTGTAAAATCAATCAGAAATTGAAGAGGGCATAAGAGATTTCATTTTAGACTATTCAGTCCCTTATTAATTGTATTGTGGATGGCAACAGAGGAAACGTGTATAGCAGACAGGTCTTGTTTTTCTATTTAATCTACTGTCTGTTGGTTTGGCTTTCCACTTTCATGCAGCTCAGCACTTGCAGCAGCACAAACCAGGAATGCCAAGAAGGTTTTTTCTCATCGTTTTTTCTGTTTATTGCAGAAGCTGACGGAGTTACTGACCGGCAGTCATGTCGGTCAAACTCACATTTGTGTCCCCTGGTGATGGGGGTGGTATCAGCCGGAGTTGTTCCTTCACTGGCTTCAGCACTGTGCAAAGCAGAAAACTGGCGTAAGTAAGACAAAAAGTAAAGCACCTGATTGTCTGAGCAGCAGACATTAGGGACTGTGAATGTATTGTTTAGCCTAGGGTATCTATGTGTAGAAGTTGTTCCTTCATTTTTATCTTAAAACTATTGAGTGTTGTCATGGCTCACTGATAAATAGCTGTACTTCATACCTTACTATCTTACACACACTGTACTCCAGAGATGGCTGGGTTTCAGAGTCTATGTATCAGACTATTAATAGTGTCCATTTACTTGACCTTTCCTGCTAGCAGCCTAGTTGTAACTGATGCTTTTTGACTAGAATCTTGGGGGTAGTTATGGTAATTAAAAATCTCATAGACTTTTATAAAGATGGGGATGTTAGTGGTGAGTCCTGGCAAAATATGTAACTGAACCCAACTCAAGTTCCCCTGGCATTATTAAAGCAGAGCAGCATTACATGAGAGGAAGGACTGCTTTCTGGCAATGCCACAAAAGAGAGGAAGGGAGCAGTACTAGAGGCCAAGAAGACCACTGCAAATTCACTGCTATCAGTAACAGGTCTATAGTATAGCCAAGGTTGCAGTCCAGTCTTTAAGTCTTCAGTTGAGTTTCATAATTGCTAAACCATCCTGTACTGTTCTTCCCTTTTGCTTATCATAGCTTGTTGTGTAGCACTGCTCTATGCAGATAACTGCAGCTTTTCCACTAGAAGTGCTCTTGTTCTTTTTCTGATCCCTCTATAGTCTGTCAAGTGCTTTTAAAAGATATGACATATAAATGGAAAATGAGTATAATCTCTGACTGCCAATGCATGCTAGGATAATAACAAAGTGAATCATTTAGCAGTATCATATAGAAGCATTGGAAAGTATGCTTCTAGAAGTATTGTGCTCAAAAAAATCCTATTGTATGCCAGTAAAATACCTGACTCATGTAATAAAATATCTTTTCAAAGAACCAAAGGACTGAATTAAGCTTTCAGTTGAACATAGCATGGTAAAGCATGAGCAAAACAATTCCAGCAAGAAAAAGTCTTCACATTTGACTAAATTAATTTGTTGTGGAAGCTGAAAGATAATACTACACCTAGCAAAGGTTGGACAGCTAAATCACACCAATCACTAAGGTCTTGAGAAAAACACTGACATTAAATTATAGAAACAGACTTGAGCTCAAGTCCATAGTGAGAGTTCTAGCAGGGAAAGGATTTACCAGGAAAACTGTTGAACAGCTGTTTCTTCAAAAACGGCACAGTCTAGTGGGGTAAGAATGCTCCAAGCAGAAGAGTTCATATATCTGTTAAGATTATTCTGCTGCTTTTAGCTGCAAAATGCCTCTCTACACATTTTGGTTTATGATGTTGCTTTTCATTATTTAAGTGTTTAGACAGACAGTTTTGTTCAGGAATCACCACAATAAGGAAAATTTGTTTACTTAATGCTCAGTCACAGTCCAGTGAACACCCAAAGCCTTTCCCAGCATAGTGAAGAAATTTTTTAATCACCCTTTCCTAACTTATCTCTCCTCCAGGCACTGTTGCAAAACACAGCAGGAGATTGCAGGGGCCCTATGCAAGCTCTGTCCAAAGGATGACACACAAATCAGGTCCACATGGAGATGATTCTTAAGCAGATGCTAAATATACTTTTGTATTTCTTAAGCAATTTCCTTTTGAGGCTCTGTCAGACACACTATTTCATTTTTCTTTACAATGGTCCCTACAGGAAGCAAATGTTATTACTGTTATCTGTAAAGTGGGAAATCTGATATTTAAATTAAGTTCACAAGGCAAAGCAGCAGCATCTAGCTTATAGCTACTGTCCCTAAAGACCTTTGTCAGCCACTTCACTTTTCTAGGAAATGTATGAAAATGGGAGTCTTAACTTCAGTGCACTGAGTATGTATGGGCTGCATCAGTCAGTGGAGATACTGAGGAAAACAGTGAGTTTTAAATCCCAACCTATCCATGCTTAGGTGCTGTATTTTCACCTGAAGAAAATGGTTTCCTGAATTTAAGATTTGCTATCCAAAACTGTTAAGGTAAATATCAAAGTCCTTTCCTTCCCAAAACCAGACAAAACCCAGGAGTAATTTGGGCTTTTTTGATTTCAAATTTTAATTTCAAAAGATAGCATCTTGTATCTTCCATATGATATCTTGCTAAATAGTGTACTCGTCTAAAGCGTGGAACTGGATGCTGTTTCCTTCTTTGCATGAAAGAATCTTAAGTAATGATCCTTCTAGGAGACTCTTTCAGCTGATGTTATTGGATAGACTGTCTCTTCCGGTGTTATTCCTGTTGAAATCCTCTTGCTTTGCATGGAATGCTCAGTGAAAACAATGTAGGTTTCTAACTTAACAGCTATGTTCCTCATTATAGGTAGCCTGAGCTCCAAATGGTGTGGTTAATTAATGCTTTACAGTAAGCCATCATAAAAACCAAGGTAATCACCAAGGTGAAGAAATTAAATGTCCAGTAATGTTTGGCAACCCCTAATTTTATCAGACTTTTGGGCGGATTATATGTTAAAAATGGAATTAAGTGGAAATGTAGCACCAGGGTAATTAAAGTAGTTACTCAAAGGTTTCTGTAACAGGACTGGGGATTGCCCTCAGGTGTGCTGGGCCTAGCATTTAATCACCAAGCTCAATATCCTTAGGCCTCCAGTCACATGCTTAGAACTTAAACCAGCCAATGGCAAAGCATTAAGCTGGTTAAAGCTCATCATTTCTTTGTGTGAGTTGTATTTAGGGTGGTGATTGTGGAGAAGGTGGAAAGTGTCTCTTAAGAGCAAGCAGTTGGTTTGGTGGAATGGGAAACTTCTTTAGGTAATATTGTTTTAGAGGCTTGATTTACAGAGACTAAAAACCATGCAGAAATAGCTAAGACTTAGAGAAGTGTATATATAGAGGTAAGTCAGGCAGGAATCTGACAAGATGAAAGAACTATTTGCAGAGCACTTATTTTCTGTTTTAAATATTGTGGCTATATAGAACTAATGGCTTGGGGTGTTTTAACTCTTCAGGTTAGTACAGAAAATCCTGTGCGTGGGACTTCTGTTAGACACAATATTTAGTTTTGGTTTTGCAGTTGTTTTTGAAAGGAAATGAGGTGTTAGACACTGAAAAAACACCTTGATAATTGTATCTTGTATGCAATCTGGATAATCATGTCTTGTGTGCAGTCTGGGCTTGGTAGCTTGCTTGGCTAAAATGTGGTAAGGCTCTAAGCCATCATTTAAATTGATGGTGAATGCAGGCAAAAAAATAGCTAATTCTAAAAGCTTTTTATGTTAGCTTTGTACTTAGGCCTTGAGCAGTTCAAAAGTTTGCTGCCTTGTTTTCCTGACTTGTAGGTCTCTAGACTTGAGAGATGTAGAATGGGAATGTCTGTCCCGCAGCGTGGCTTACTTGACTAATTCCATAGTTGACCCAACAACTGGTGTGAATGTGCACACAGAAACAGGGCCTTAGCTAGTTTTCATGTATGTCTGTTAAGACAATTGCTATTAGTATGAACATAAACTTGATATCAGCCATTATAAAAATTAGCTTTTCTTTTGTTTACTCTGTTTCCACCCCCCTTCTTCCTGAAGAAATAGAGATATACATGATTTTTCTTTATTTAAAAAGGGTAAAAGAGAACCAGAAGCCTTTTTGGAATCTGCATCAAGCTTGGAGAAGGAGATGTTTCTTATTGAAATTATTATTATTGAAGCTGCAGAAAGCTTGCAGCTTTTCTGCACTACATATTTAGGGCTGGGCCTTAACTTTCTAATGTTGTCTGTGAAAGTTTTCTTGGTTCTTTTGACTAAAGGTATATGGGGTTGGACATACAGCTTGTAGGCTGGAAGCCTTGTGGCTTAGGCATCTTTTCTCCCAGGTGATGGGGTCTGTGACTTTCCAGTATTTCTTTCCTCTTTTTACAGGAAGTCTCTTGGCAGAAGTTCAGTGAGATCCAGAATGTCACTGAAATCCCCCAAGGCTTATAACTCCCTGCAGAAAGGGGCAGTCATCTGGGATCCAAAGCCACTGCAGGTGAAGAAAATTTTTGAAGCTTTGAAGAAAGGACTTAAGTAAGGACTTTTCAGATATTATAATTTGCCTCCCCCAGTTGTGCTGCTTAAGTCTGTGTATCACTGTTCTGTCTTCATCTCTAAACAAATGTAATGAGTTTCCCAGACACTGGCTTGGGACCTTGTATAACGAGTTTCATTCACCCTCAGACAGTCTGCTTGGAGACAAAGAGCTCTGATGTTTTTGTTTGTTCCTAGTTTGTAACAGTTCTCTTAAAAGGCAGTGACAGATCAAACTCTGTAAGGAGATTTCCCATCTCTTGGGGAGCAACTGAGTTCTCCCTTGGGGAAGGGAGGCTTTCAGAGCATGTAGGGTGGCAGGCAGGAAGTCTGCAGATCAAGGAGAGACTCGGATAGGGATTGGAGAGCCAGATCTGGGGGGTGATTGGCAGAATGCTTCTGGAAATGGAATTGTGTAGAGTTGCTTTGACTCAAAAAACTGACTTAAGACCAAGTCTGAAAGTGAGGGTGTGTCCTGCGAGAACACAGTGGGAGGCTGGTTCATAAACTGTTCCTATTCTCCCTGTGCTAATTAGAGCTAGATATTCTTGTGGGTTGGGTTTTTTTGGTTGGTTGGGTTGGGTTTTGTTTTTGGTTTTGTTTTGTTTTTTTTTTTTTTTGTTTTAATAGACTTCAGCTTTGGAAGTCAGAAGTACTCTTTCATCTCTGTGTAGCTTGTAAGGGAAAGGTCTAAGCAGATCCACCTGAAAACTTCAGCTGACTTGAGGTGATGAAACAGAGCTGTAGTACAGCTCCATCTTCTTATGGCAATGTAAATAACATTATCTTGCTTTAAGTATAGCACTCTTTTTTTATGGTTTATATGTGCAGCAAATGTTGCATCAGTACAGACTTCAGTGAAAAGGCTAAAGACCAATTTTGTCCATTGTCTCCCATCTGGCAGAAGTGGGATGCATGCAGCAGGCACAGTACAGTTCAAAGGATGGGCTGGCAGTCTGAATTTAGGGTGTTCTGCCTTTGGGGAAGCTGTCAGTTACCTCATAGAAATGCTGATATTATTCAATGCTGAAATGGCAGCTATTATAGACCAGGAAGGAAGTGTTGTAAGTGCTCTTTGCCTCCATCAGTGGTTGAAACTCATCTGGTAAACCCAGGACAAACATTTAACTGAGTGATCAAATCTTTTTATATAAACATACACATTTTGCATCTTTACAGTTGATGTTGATGGATCTGGTCTAGTATTGTGGGAATACTTACACCCTGAAGTACCTGTGGGAATGTAAAATACCTCTCCTTGGATTCGTAAACCCAGTAGCTCTTTCTGCTTGCATCCTACTAACAGTTCCTTCATGTATGTTACTGCTGTCCTCAGAATTTTGCTACTGTATTAATTCTGATCATAGTTCTTTTTCTTAAGCAAAGAACATAAAACGTGTTGTAATAATAGATTGTAAACTCAGATGTGTCACATTTTTTTTCTGATAAAAGGCTGTAAAGTCTTAGCCCTAAAAATATCTGTCAATGTCTTATTAGTGGATTTTGATTTAAATCAAATAATGAAACCAAATGTTTTTGCAGAGTTTAGAATTTATCAGAGCTTAGGGAAGAGAAACCATAAAGTGAATCAGAATTTGTTCCCAGTTCTGAAGTGAATGCCACATGGTCAGATTCCTGCCAAAACTGAGGAGCTAGCTAATTGACTAACCTACAGAAAACAACTGTATCAAATAGCAATGTAAAGTCCAAATTTTAAGTAGATGCAGACTAAGTCCACTTGGTGCTGGAGTGACTTGAATTTTTAGTACAAAGCAGTTTTACGTGCCTGCTTCTTTATAGCTATAGAAAATAACTTCTGTTAACCATCTGGGTACCATTTAATCAAGCTGGCAATTCTAACATACTTAAATCTAAAAGTGAGGAAGCTTTTCTAAAAGGTAAGTGAATTCTGTTCTGCTACCAGCCTTGGCTACTTCTGCACCGAGCTGTTAACAGGCAAGCGTAAAGAGCAGACCACTCAATGCTGGAGCCACTGGCTGTCTTGGGGAGCTGGTTTTAAACAGTAAGAAAAGTAAATGCATCAAAGCAGATGTGAAGAAGTGAAGTTGTCTAAAACAAAGTTATTTTGACTGCTCAGAGACTGTGTCTTGTAGTATTTACCAGGTGATTTAAGCACAAGAGGAAAAAGTTACCTAAGTGTGCTCTGTATTAAAAGCAGAGTTGAAAGAAGATGGTCTAAGCAGAAATAGGTTAAGTCCCTGTGTGAACTCCTAAGGGACAATCCTTGCTTGCAAGCAACTCCAGAAGCCAACAGGCACCAGGTGCTTTACACTTTGCAAAATACTTCTAATTCTGGAAAATGTAATGGTTACATCAAGAAATTCTCATGCACTAAAAGGTGCTATTCAGCTGTTTGCTAAAACACTGAATGTATCTTGCCTTACATATGGAGTACTTCTGTGAGCTCAGCTTTGTAGTTCAAGTGTTTCCTGTTGCAGTTCTTTGACTTTTTGTAAGATGGAGTTGGTGGCCTTCTTTAATTCCACTGTAGCATCCAACAACTTGGAGGAGTAAAAAGGATCGAGGGGGATTCCTAATGTACAACATCTTTAAATGTTAGGTAACAAGTAACCAGCATCTTCTGGCACTTGTTGTGTACAGATGCTCCTTGAGGAGTGACTTTGCATTTAGGGTGATTTCCATAGACAAATACTTGCCCTTTCTTGTCTATTAAGCCATATCCCTTTATGTAGTCATTCATATCTCTAGAGAGCAAAACAAGAGAAGCCTTCTAACAAAGGAAGTTGCTTTAACATTCTGCTGAAAAATTCTTTGGGGAGATGTTATAATGAATGCACCAGAAGAATGTAACACTGGGTTTTATTCCTCTCCAGTGAATACTTGGAAGCACACCAGGCTGAATTGGATTATCTTTCTGGTCGACACAAAGATACAAAAAGGAACTCCAGATTGGTAAGATGCTTTTACTATTAAATACTTAAATATTTTAAAAATAAAGCCACAAAAATAGATGCTCTCTCACGCCTGGGGTCCAGGAACTGACTCTGTATGGACAGAAATGGTGATAAAGGCTGGGTTTGGTTTCCAGTAGCTGGTGAATGTGTCCTTCGTTCTGTTGTGTTCACAACAACCTGGAAGTACCTTCAGCAACAAGGGTAATGAAAAGACAACTCGCACATCCAACTTTGCCTTTCCTTTGGGAAATAATAACTAGATTTAAAAAAAAGATGGAAAAAACAAAACCTCCCATGTGCCATCACCAATGTCCAGGTCCTTGTTATAGATGGTAGTGAGACTCTGTCTCATTTAAAGCATCTGCAAAAAGAAACCAACCAACCATGCACAGAAAATGAAACTACTTCTAAAAATGTTGGCCTGTCTCCTCGTAGTAAATAATGCATCTTAAGTTAGTGTAACTTCAGATGAGCTTTGTGAGTCTCATAGTCAGTATGAAAGTATTGTTAATATGTGCAAAATACATGTGCTCTTCTGTTCAGCCTCTGCTATTTTTGTTTCAGGCTTTCTACTATGACCTGGATAAGGTAAGACTATTGAGGATGAGATGAAATGTTGCAAACAGTGAAAAATGGCTGATGTGTCATCACGTTTAAGAAATAGTTTCTCAAGACCCACTCTCTTTCCCTTCTTCAAAAGCAAATCCGCTCTGTGGAGAGGTACATCAGAAAACTGGAGTTTCACATAAGCAAGGTAAGGGGGTTTTAAATCTTACACTGCCTACATAAGCAAGCCATCTAAACAGAAAATATGTTAATTCACCTGAAGGGGAATAGTGCTGGGGCTTCCTGAAAGCTGTAACGACTCTTTTTACAGGAGGAGGGGAGTTTTATTTATTTATTTTCTTGAATGGCTGGATTCAGGCTGAATGTTGGGCACAACCCAACCTGTGTTTGCCTGTGAAACCAGTTTGTATACCCTGCCAGTTTATTCAGAAAATCCTGCTGTGAGGAGACTTACATGTTCTCCTCCCTCCCCACAAGGGGCCAAACAGGCAGTCCTGTGGAGTGAATGTCTGCTGTCTGCCCTCTGCTTCCAAAGGAATGAAATCTCCTTCCTGACATAGGTGTAGGTGTTTTAATCTGTATTGACAGAATTAGTTTCTTGCTGTCCAAGCAATTTTTCCCTGAATGAATTGTTAGTCTACTTGTCTTGTAGTCTGATAGCAGCAGAGCTGATTGTTTCTCAATATCCCATGCTTTTGTGCAGGAATGTCTACGAACTGTAGCACTCTTATTATCAGTCTGTAAAATGCAAGAGCTGCAGCATTGTGCAATGCTGTGATAGCGGGATTTTGTTGCCAGGAAAGGTTGCTGATGTTACTTTCCAAAACTTACTAAAACTGTGCCAGGGTAATTCTTGTTCATTCTTCCCCTACCCTCCAAATCTTACAGGTAGAGGAACTCTATGAAGCTTACTGTATCCAGTGCAGACTACGAGATGGGGCTGCGAATATGAAACATGCCTTTTCCTTGTCGCCTTCCACCAAAGCCTCCAGAGAGAGTCTAGTGGAGCTTTACAAGAACTTCCAAGAGTGCACAGAGGTAGGGAATACTATACATATGTAACAAAGACCAGAATGTTTCTTAGCAAAAAGCATACTAGGTCTTAAAGCTGGCTTTCTTTTTAATGGTGGAGGTGAAAAGCTTAACCTGTAAATGAATTACAGGTATGTAATGTGTACTGAAGCTTGTGAGGTAAATAAATGCCTTACAGGAAAGCTCTTGAATTCTGTGCCTCTTTTTTGCCCCAGCTCAGCTTGGCCTCATGCATTGGCAAAGACAAGTGAAAAATCCTTTGAATCTCTGCTTTATTACTGGGGTCCACTATAACTTATACTGAAAGTAATGGGATGAGAAATCAATAATGAATAAGTTATGCTATTTTTACAAAACAAGTAGTGGAAGGTAACTGGCAGTGAACTGCTGAAGTAGTTACATTCTTCTGTGGAGCAACATGATAATTTTCTATCTTAAAAGTAGCGTGAATGGACTCTTTATCAGCTTCCCCTAGTGAAGATGTTACTGTGTGTCCTTTAATAAGAAAAGAAAACAGCTTTTATGGGAAGGTAGCTACTTTGTGCTGTTTTTCAGTCATAGTGACTGTTCATTCCTTCTTCTAGGACATGTGCTTTATAGAAGGGGCATTGGAGGTCCATTTGGGAGAGTTTCACTTGAAGATGAAAGGTATGTTCGTTCTTGTTTCGTTTAAGAATCGTCAGTTGATTTGGGGTTTCCTATGTAACAATCTGATCCACTGAGAGTACACTTACTTAATGGCAGTTGCTTCCACTGGCTTTCTGGATGAGACCCGTAATAGAACTTTGGGAAATTAATGTTTGCTTCAGTGCCATAAACCATGTCTGCAATGATATCTATACTTGAGTACAAAATCTGACAAGCTTTAATTAATGCTTGCCCTTCTAAGAGTAGTTCGGGCCAGTGGTGTAGCTTCTGCACAGTTAAGCACAAGGGGGCGTTAGCCAGGTAGTCACTTTATTTATTGCAAGCTGAGGCTTTGGGGGTAATTGTAAAACTCTACGAGTTTTCCTTCTCTTTTCAGGGTTGGTGGGCTTTGCACGTCTCTGCCCGGGGGACCAGTATGAGGTGCAGTATGCAGCAATTCATTTTGTCCTTTATTTTACTGCTGTGAGTTTGCAGTGGAGGAACAGGAGAGCAAAGGTGCAACATGTGTAAGACAGACAGGAAGTGGACTGTGATTAAAACTGCACTGTTCTGAGAAGAAAAGTGCTTTAGCGCACAGTCACTAGTTAATCTGCTCCCTGAGACTGAAGAGGGAAAGATGTGATTCAAGTGTTGGGGGTTTAAAAGACTGCAGTGGCTGTCTGTCAAAGCCAACCTGTCAGGTCTTTGTCTTCAGAGTTGCTCTGGAATCAAGTAACAGTTGCTGTCTGTTTCTTGGAAGGTTGCCTTTGGCATGATTTGAATGCATCCCAGTATCTTACTGGGTTGCCCTTGGCATGATTTGAATGCATTCAAGGATCTTGCTGGGTTGCTTTCCTACTTCTAACAGTTCCAAATGAATTCCAGTGTGCATTCTGTTTCAGTACCCCTACACTTACTATGCAACATAGCTTTGCAGTTGTTCTAGAATGGGTGGGACATGTCATTTGGTACTGAGTTAAAGTGTTAAAACCTGCAGTCTGAATTTCTGCCTCCAGTTTTCTAGCTTTATGCAAGTTCCTAAATGTATGGTGATCAAAGGAATGGCTTCACTTCTGCAGTACTGGCACAATGTGAGGCCTATGGATTGAAGTGAACATTATGGAATATGTTGACCCAGCATCATTTTCTCTTTGGTGGTTTGTAGGTGTTTGTGCGACTGGGGCGCCAAAAATGGAGGTTGAAAGGCAAGATTGAGACTGATGACAGCCAGACATGGGATGAAGAAGAAAAGATCTTTATACCGAATCTCCATGAGAAGCTTGAAATTAAGGTGTGGTGTATAATGGTTGGATTGGAGTTAGTGGGTTAACAGGTCTTCTACTCTACAAGTTACCTGTTACGCTGCCAGATGTTTGTCAAAACTCTGAAGTAGTTGGCTTTTCCTAGCCAGGTAACAACGGCAGTTAAGCAATGTTCTGCCTGCCGAACAGACATATACTTCTGTTTTTCTTGGCACTTGTAACTGTATTGGTGCATCTGCTTTCCTGTCTTGTGGAGTCTGGTATATGTGGTTGGTTGTGTATGTTTGTTGTATGTGGTTGTTTTGTTTTTACATCCTAGATCAATATCTGGGATTTTCTAAGGTGAACTCTAGATGTGGAGACAAAAAGATGTGTATGTAGATATTATTTATGACCCATGTTGAATATTAACAACCTGGGGTTCTGTTTTCCATTGAAAGAGAATTGCATATATGGAAAACATTATCGCATGTGTGTATGTTTTGACTCTGTAGTTTAAATGTCCCTTTCTCTGGGGCAATGCAGATTCTTTTGTTGTATTTTAATCTAGAGATGCTCTGTATCTGCAAAGAGCCAATTGCACTTGCGCACTGGTACAAACAGTCTGTACTTAGTATCTTTATTTAGGGAAAAAAGTGTCAGAACTCTAAAGTGCCTTAGAAAAATCATATCCCTAACAGTAAGGTACCAGTGCTAGTGGCCTGTGATGTGTGGGTGACACATTATGAGTACCCCCTTGAGGGAAGTATGTAACTTTCATAGACTCTTGCGCAGCTGCCTTTGGCATTGGTTCTGGCACTTACCTGGCAGGTGGAGTTAATCCTTAAACAGCATTGCCACTGTAGTCTGGCATCTCTTGTGGGCTGGACACTGCAGCGTGACTCCTGTCAACCTAAAAGGAGCTGTGATTGAAGGCTGTGCTGGATCCTATTCTACTAGGAAACAGTGCCAGTGCAGCATTTCAAGTTTTGGCAGCTCTGTTAAAGCAGCTATTGCAATGTTCCCCTCCAATCTGGCAGCAAAATTGGGTTACATAGGAGAGACTTTTTGGCATCTTGCCCTAACAGCCTTTGGAAATGTACTTATAATGCATTTTTTTGCTGCCACTGCACAATGACTATCAGGTGAGAGGCTAATTCAGATCCCTGTTTTCCCATAATAGCTGTAAAACCTTGTATTACTTTGTGTGACAATGATAGCTTTATTCTTTTTGTCAGCTTATGAAAAGACTTTCTTAATCTGACTAATGTTCTCCACACCCTCCTGCTCTTTCCACTTTGTACTTAATCATCTTTGCCCAGTACAAATACATAGCAGGCTTAAAATTAAAAAATAAAATTAAGAAGTGCCAAAGAGTGTTCCAAGAGGAGCCTGGCAACATAATTCTGCTCTACCTTAAAGGAGATACAGGCATGAAACTAATTCCTGAAGTGGACTTCAGTCACTTGTTCTAAAACTCTGTGCTGAGTGTGATTTATGTGCTTCTGAAACAATTTGACCTGCATTGGAAGCATGTGGAACTAAGCAAGTGTTTGATTGGATTTGTCATTTGGTTTTTTTAAGTAGCTGAAGAAGCAAAGTGCCAGCCTGGGGAAAATGCAGGTCTGCAAATGCATTGCTGACACACTCGGAGCCACCTACAGAGCTAGAGGAGAAAACTGACACAGTTCTGATTTTGGTCCTCAGCTGAGCTTAGAACAACTAGAAAGGTCACAGTGGAGGCAGACAGTTGTGCTTCCAGATCCTTTAGGCAACTGAGAGCTGACATAGTCTAGTGTAGGTAGGGTAATATACTTCTCTGTAATATAGATTTATTTTTTTTTGCCAGTGTTGTTACAATGTGTAGACAAGCTAGACTGTGCTAATAGCAACTGTTGGTATGTATACCGCAGCTAGAATTTCCAAACTTCAGACTTAATTTTTCTTAAAATCATAGTCCACCAAATTCTGTTGTCACATGTGCTGCACAGCTCTCTCACCAGCTTTTCTCTTCTCTTTGCTAGCTTGTGGGGATATTAACTCTCAACAGTTTAGAAGCCCAAAACTGAGTATTGGAGTTTAAAGTTTGTTGTGGGCCATGGAGCAGATCTGAGCCTGGGGTGTTCTTTCAGTGTACATGACTGAGGATTGTCTGGTAAGATGAAAATGGATGTGTTTGTCCCTGCAGGTGACAGAGCTGCGAGGACTGGCCACTATTCTAGTCGGTGTTGTGACGTGTGACAGCATAAACTTCTTTACAACCAAGCCTCAGGCAATCATTGTGGACATAACTGAACTGGGAACCATCAAGCTACAGCTGGAGGTCCTCTGGAAGTAAGTACAGCTTCAGATAAAGCTGGAGCTGAACAGCTGAAATAAATTAAAGGCTCCCAAGTATCTCACTTAGTAGCGTTCAATGTCATAGTCCTCTTTCTATTTGCAGAGCAGGTGCAGGAGATGGCAGCCCTG
Source organism: Lathamus discolor (assembly GCF_037157495.1). Classification (NCBI taxonomy): domain Eukaryota; kingdom Metazoa; phylum Chordata; class Aves; order Psittaciformes; family Psittacidae; genus Lathamus; species Lathamus discolor. The sequence continues at coordinate 6,992,397 of NC_088894.1, read as the reverse complement.
TGCTTCTTCACAGCAACCCCACCTCCTGTGCTTACCTCTGACTCTGGCACCAGTCGTTGGGAAGGGGAGGGGGAAGGGGAGAGGGGCTGTGTCTATCACCCGTTTAGTTCTGTGTGTTGATGCTGCCAGAGCCTTGGCTTGCTGTGTGAACTGATAGTAGGCTTTTGCTTAGCTTACTAGTCTTCAGAATGAGCGTTAAAGTCTAGCTTTAAGCAAAGTATGGACACCTATAAAGAATGAACAGTTATTTTAAAGATATAAAATAATACTGAAAATAGCAGCTTCTAGGCACAATGAAAAAATATATACTTGCAATTTTAGGACATTCACTAGTACCAGACAATTTGTTAAAAATGAAGCTTTCCCAAAGACTTAGTACCTTTATATTTTCACTGTGATTATTATAGTTATCGATATAAGGCCTGTTTGTGCACTGCAGGGAAGCTTGGTTACAAATGCACTTTTAAAATAGCTGATGATTTTCATGGTGCCTGTGATTTGCTAAATTGTTTTCTAATTTCAACCTGTTAAGTCAATTTGTGTAGTGGATTATTGATGTTATTAAAGGCAAATTCTGACTTTTGTGGATGCTGCACTGGAACTTCTTCCTCAGTCTCTACACACCACCATGGATTTTTGAGGTAGTGCTGTTGTTTCTGCTTTGTGGGACTGTCAGTCCATTCTGTTGAGTCTTGTCTGCAACAAGTCAAAACTTCTTAACCTGTTTCCATTTACTCTTGTTTGGGTTAAATTTAGCCATCTTAGTGAAGCGCCCAATGAGACAAGAGGCACTCTTCACTTGTACCTGGCTTAATGCAGCCCTTAGTTCTTCCCAGTTCAATATGGCAAAGAAGCATTTGAACACACCTACGTGATAAGGACCTTCCTGAAAGGCCACTTTGTGATGACTTGTGGATCTAGGCATGTAGATCCAGGAGAAGTGGAAACCTAACAGTGTTTAAATGAGCAAGGGCAGGGAGCTGTGCCTTGCAGGCCAGATGCATCCATGGCTCAGCCTTATACAACTGTTGAGTCTTTCTTGGTTTTTAAGAACTGCCAAAAAATAACAAAGCTTGTGTATGTTGAATGTGTGATCTACCAAATACACCCAAACAGATCTTTTGGTTAGAGAAAAGTTTTCTTGCCCTCAGGGTAATAACCAAATTATTTTATAATCAGACTTGGTTTTTAATACCCTGTTTTTATTTTTCATTACCTGTGGAAACATCGTTTGACTTAACCCTTATCACAGGCTTTTAAAGCCACCACCATGAGAAATGCCAGTTTTTCTGTTGCAATTGCTGTTCAGGTGTTTTGAGGTTGCATTTCTGGGTTTGGGGGAAGAAAAGCCTTGTTGATTAACAGACTGGTTTTTGAAGGTCTTTTGTGCGTGCTGTGGTTCTTGACATTTACTATTGATTTGTACTTGCAGTTGGGCTGAAAAATGAGTCTTGGCAGCAGCATCTGAAAATTACTTTCAAACATACTCATGGTTCTAAGTTGATGAGAAACTTGCACAGCAAAGTTATGCCTACACCCATTGTTTATGGCACCTTTTCCTCCTGAGATCTAACACTGGGCATCAGTATATGTTTTGATGAGGTGCTGCAGCTGCTCTGAGACTTTTGAGGCTTCTGTTTCTTATTTGAGAAGCTGAGCCACTAATTAGTTGGGTAACAAAACCTCATTCCAGAAACTTGCTGTGATCTTGCATTATATTCCCTATGAAACTTCCTCTTACTCATGCCAAGTTATGCATGTATTCCCCCTTGAATCTGAAAGCAGAGGTATTCATGGCAGAGTTATTGCAAACTGTGGGGAGTGGGGATGGTGCAAGTTGCATTATGAAGAGGATTTTTTTTAAGTAAAAGTAGCTCTTAAAATGACAGCCCTTTTAGGTGAAAGCCAGTTAAAGTATTATGTTGTTTTGACATTTGTATGTGTTAGTATTGGTGAAGGAAGGTGAGAAGAGAGGCATAAGAGGATTTACAGGCTGTCACACTTCCCCAGCAAAGTCTGATGCCTCTATTTGTTATCACTTGCCCTTCAACAAGCACACACCACCAAAGCTTGACTTGGCTTTAATCTAGGTGCGAAGCGATAAAAAGCTCTATGCACCTTTTCAGAGCAGAAAGGACTGCAGACAGAACCCCTCCTCGCAGAGGCACTCCTGTAAAGGAAGTCCCTTTTTCCCTGATTTGAAGCCTAATGTAAGCTTCTCCTGTGCAGTGAAGAAATCCTTTATTGAACAGGGTTTAAAATCTGGTTTTGCCCTAATATGGTAAGTGCTATACTGAGAGATGGCATGTTCAGAGTAGAGTCTGGAAGAAATTGCTTTTACTCTCTTCTTGTTAACCCACACAAATGGCATCTAGCAGATCAATTCACTTCATCTGCTTTTGCTGAATCTGCTTGCTTGACTTTCCTTGCTGTCAGTATCTTGCATAAATAGTTACGCACAGAAATTTTTCTTGCAAAATGCACTATATGAGGAAAAACCCCTTCCTGTTCTGGGATACTGCAGTTTCTCAGGTAATGGGTTAAATCTCAAAAACAAATTCTATTTGTAACTAAATCTATCTATCTATCTATATATATATATATATATATACTTTTTTTTTTTTAGGAAAATACAGTTCCAATTCTGTTGCCCCTTGATTGCTGCAGTAGCTCACAGCTCAGCACAGCTTTTGCTCAGTGAGATGGATGCTTCTGTGGCATCTGGGACAACCATCACCTAGCTTTTAGAGCTGGCAACAGGGTTAGTGGTGACATGTTTTATTTGGGAGTTAATCCCCACTTGGAATGTTTCAGTGTATGAGAACTGTGTCTCTGCTATGTTTAAGTTTGGTGAAATGCATTGGTATCCTACCAAGTGGGTTCTCCAGAGCAGCTTTGTGCAGATCTGGCAGGCTCCTCTCCGACAGCCTATTTGCTGAAGTTGCATACAGAGAAGTTGTGTGGTGATAACTCGGGGTGTTTGTATTTTTCAAAGACGGAGCACTCAACAGCTGCTTTTTTCTTTGGGTTAATAATAACTAAACAAATCCAGCTGATTTGCCCAAACTTCCCCGAGAGGCAAGCTTTCAATCTAGACCTGCTTTGTGAGAAATCCAAGTGTGGATCAATCTTCCACTTTTAAATGTATATTTTCTTTAAATAGACCACTAGTCTTCTGGGCTCTAACAAAAGTTCCTTCAGCTCCTTTATAGATTATGCCATGAATGACCTTGGGCCTGTTGCAGAACAGCTTTCTTGGCCAGTTTGGCAGAAGACTTTGTTTTTTTTGCCAACCTAAATAGCAGTCTGAATTCTATGTCTCACATGGAGGACAAAGAGAAACCCTGTATTCTCTTTACAGAACTTCAGTTAGCACCCCGTCCTGGGATCTAAGGGTGCCAGCCAGCCAGAACCACTCTTGTGCTTTCTGCCTGCTTTGAGCATGTGCTGGCCTGGCTCACAGGGCTTTGTGGAGTAGGAGGGAAAAAACCTTAAGGAGGAATAAGAAAGGAAAGTCTGTTTTTTCTGGATACAAATCTACTGACAGTTTTGCTCTTGCAGATGAAAACTTACGTGACTGGGTAGTTACTCCTGCAGGTATCTTTAGCCATTAGTCCACATCTGTGCTTCTGATGGAAATGTGCTTTTTGGTGGGAGTGATGTTTTGTAGCTTAGTCTTGTGTTCAGCTGGTGCTTATTACGCATTAGGGGGTAGGTGAAACCTAACAATAATCACACTGTTCAATTTGTATGGGCATTTTCACTGGTGTTCAGCAGGAAAACAGAAGTCTCATGATTAACAGTGAGTTCAATGCAGTTGACCAGAGTGCTTTGATTTAATGCAAGTGTGGATTCACAGGCTTAATAGTGGGATTCAGAAAGGTCTGTCCACCCAGAGTCCTTCTGGACGGTGGTGTTTAATACATGGAGGGACTGGACAAAAGGGGAGTGATTAGGACACAGTCTTGGCAGTGAGAGAAAGGAAGGCAGGCCCTGTGGGGCTGAGGACTGAATTGGGTTCAGCTCTGATATGCTCTGTCTGATTACTTACATCCTAAGAACATAAACCAGGAAGTGTCCTCCTCACCCAATGGGAAAATGCAGCAGGGTCAGGGGAATGATGGAAGTCTCAAGTATTTAATCCCTCTGCAGCCTTGGTGGTTGTGACAAAACAGTATCTCACTGGGAATCCGTGCTCAGTGCTGGCCAGGCTGAGGTACCTCAAATGTGTGTGGATGTGAAGCTTCTGACGTCATGGTTGGTTTAATCTAGGAAACAGGAGCTCTAATGAGTTGTAAACCCCTTCAAGGTCAGGCTGGGGCTGTGTATTTTGGTCCTGAACACTAAAGTCCTGCAATGGTGCTAAGGTAAGCTAAGGGAGAGTTTTGTGCTACCTTCAGATTGCATGACACAACAATGCCATCCAGGCATTTAATGCCAATATTGTAATTAGTCATAACTAAAGGCCAGCATGTTTGGAAATATAGAAACAGAATTGGGGCAACAAAGATGATCAGACCTGGGGCCACTTTCACTTTTTAATAGAATTTCTCAGTCTTGGAAAGGTGTTGATGGATAACACTGTACAGGCATAGCGATGTTCACTGTGGGGAATGGAAAGTAAATGTTAGCCACAGTTTCTCTCAGTACAGCCCCAAGACACCCCCATGGTAAAGTGCTTGTCCCACAGTTTCGAGTGAAATAGTGAAGTTTTTGCAAACTTGACGTCTGCAGAGATTTTGTGTCAATGATTTCAGGAAGTGATCAGGCAAACTAAGGAAAAGTGTGTGACAGCTAAAGGCAATAGTCTGCTTGTGAAGTCTGCTGCGTGACAGGTCTGAACTATGGATTGCCTCAGATTTGAGTGTGTGTCTGGGGAAAACCTACTAGATCTGACTTATTTCCTGTGCTTTTCCCCTGAAAATCCCCTACTGGCTTCTGTCAATGTCAGGGTGCTGGGAGAGATGGATTCACAGCTCTTTCCCAATATGGTGTTCTGTTTGCTATACAAATGTGGAACAAGACAATGTATCATGCCCAAAGAGCTTACAACCAGGGTAGAATAGATGCTTTAGAGCAGATTTCATTCTTTCCTTCACCCGTTGCTTTGCTCTCTCACCTTGTAATCTTGCAGTAACAGGGAGTGTGTGCTTGGCTGGAGGCAGCTCAATAGTGGTATTTCGCCAGTGGGCTTCAGTAATTGTCAAAACGGCAAAAGAGATTTAGCTTGTCATTCCTGCCCCTTTCCTCCAAAGTGTCATTTTGCATTGCTATATTAAAAGCTGAAAACGAAAAATCTGAGGAATGGATCCCTGTGACTCTTACTAAGAAATGCTATGGATGGGGTTCATAATTTTCTTCCATCAGTAAAGGTAGGAGGCTTTGCCTAAAAGGCTCTCACTGTCAGAAACCTGATTTATGCTCTGCATGGTGAGGCAATACAGATGGTGGTTGATGTAACTCCATGGAACTGGCCTGCTTGATGAACCCTAGCTGGGTGACAGCATTCATGTAGACAGTTAACCTGCATTAGGTGAGCTCACAGAGCAAGACCTCCATCCTGAGGAAGACAGTGGTGTGTGGTGCTGCAGGATGCTGCTGAGAATTGTCCCTGTGCAACCGGAGAAGCTGGAGAGAACTGGAGCTCTGCTTTTCAGCTTTTGCTGGAGAGCAGAAGTTCCACTCCGTGTAATTGATTAGTCCTTGTGATTGATTGGCTCTTTTCAGACTTGTAGTGGTTCTGTGCTGTACAGCTGAATGCAGCTGACTTTATCCTACTCTTTGCTCGTTACATTCATATCTGTGAGATGACACATTTGTTATAAACCATTAACTTGTTTTCAGAATGCCAGTGCCTAAATAGAAAACCAAACTTGCTCCTTGTGCCACAGGGCACATTGGTGGGGAACAAAAGTAACGTGTAATAACCCCCCACCCCCAGACTTGCTTTAAGTAACTTAAAATATGCTCTCCTTCTCCTGGTTAGCCGAGTTGAATTTTGGGAGGCAGTTTGTTCAAGTTTCCTTAGACTCTTTGCAAAGGAGTTGGGAAATTAATGGCTGTGATGTAGTAGGTAAGTGGGAAGTCTTTAGAGTGGGACTTGCCAAGCTCTTCTAGACCATAGCCCATATCCTCTGGGAACTGGACTTGTCCATGACCGTATGACCCACACAACTTGCCATATCCCAGCGCACAGGTTTCCCCTGCCAGCCAAAGGAGTTGTTTATTAATATTTGAAGGATAATGAAGGTGGAGGTTTTTAGTAGCTTTTCCAGGTGCTGTGTGCTCTGCAGGGGGGAAATTCATGGCAGTTTTCCTTTATTACATGTGTTATAATTCTTGCCTATGTCGGACGTGGTGTACATCTCACTATTTGTCCAGTGGCTGCTGGCAAGCAGCTGATGCTGTACTTGCCAGGACTGTGTAGGACATGGCAGGGGGACAGAAAGTGCTTCAGATTTATGGCCTGTTGGACTCCTATTCCCAAGACTGTGGCACATGTCTTTGTCTAAAGGGTGTTGAGAATTCCATGTAAAACATAGTCTTTTTGCCTTCTTCTTTCTCTGATGGTGCAATCAAAGGTGTTGGTCATGAGAGGCAGTTTTGCTTTCCTTTTATTCATTGTGTTGTTTACTAAATGTCACAGTTCAATCCTAACAGCTATTCCTGCTGCTAAATGTTTCTGTGCTTTCCGGACTTACTGACACTTGGGTCTTTGTGTCTCCTTCTACAGCCCCTTTGACACAGAGAACCTGTTCTTGTCACCTGGAACCACTGCCAAGTTTTCTGTGAGTAGCAGGAAGAGCTCATTATACAACTGGACCCCACCAAATACTCCAAGCTTCAGAGAGAAGTACTACCTGGTGAGTATGCCGGGGAGAGCAGAATGCAAAGCACAGACCTAAAACTTGACTCATTCATTCAAGAGGGGTTTGTTTTAATGGTTGTTTTATATGACCCTTTTAAATCTGCCATATATCTCAAGTGCTAATAACATCACTGATACGTTCACCTAACCATCAAGCCTTCTTTTGTCCAACCTACACTGGCCTGGCTGCCTTGTGCAGAAGAGCCCTGTGGTTTTGATCAGTTGGGTGTGTACGTTTCCAAGAACAGGAACCCACAGTTCTCTTCTATCTTTGGTGGTATCTCATGCTTTTCTATGCTCACTGTTGAATCTGTTTGCTGCAGTCTGTTTTGCAACAAAAGCAGAGCCAAGCGGATGGAAGTGATGTTCAGCCTCCCAGCATCCTGAGCTACTTGGCTGCCTGTGATTTCGATGTGCATGGGAGGAGCAAGCCCTGCACACCGGCAGAGACAAGCGAGGCGGACTCATTCAGCTCTGAGGATCAGAAAGGGACAGAATCCAGAACTGCAACTCCAGCTCTAGACCACAGGACGTTGCCATTAGTGATGGTCCAAGAGACTTGTGCAGAAGAGCGGCAGCATCCTCTTCCAGATCACACAACTCTGGATATCCTGAAGAAGACTCCATGTGTGGATGGATTTCCAAGTAACCCACCGAGTTTTCTGAGTCGTCACAAAGGTGGAGATTCTTTCCACCAGACCAGAAACCACCGTCTGAGAGAGCATGAAGACTTCAGCCAGAAAAGCTTGAATACTGCAAATGACCCAAAGCTAGATGGACATACAAAGTCAATTGATAAGACTCTCCAAGAAGTGTTAAATTTGCTGAAATCGCATAATGTGGTGCAAGCCCAGCTGGAGAAATTGCAATACCAGGTTTCATCTCTGAGGGATAAATTAAAGGTATGTTGGAGTTTTGCTCTTGGTAGATGGTGTAGCTCCCACTGTTAGTCCTAAAACTGTAGAGGTTCCATGACTGCAGTGGATTTGAGTTAATGATGTAGCAATAGCAATGTTCCCAGAAAGTAAGTTTGGCCACCAGAGGTCAGGCAGTACTCAGAAAAGACAGCCCTGAGAGCTGACTACAGCGGAGCCCGATGTTGCACAGCCTCTCTCAAGAGACAGCTCTCAGGTGCTGTGTGCAGGTCAGTAACTGGGACAAAGAAATTAGGAAGCTGCCTGCAGTCAAAGTGGAAGCGAGCGTGGGCTCAGGTGGATGTGAACAGTGTGTGACAGCCTCTGCATTTTGTCTGCTTCTAAGTTTTGTTAATGTTTTCAGATTTAGTGTACTCGGAGATGATCGCATCAGTTTTAAATCAAATGTTTCTCCAGGGTCCCCCAGGTTTTGCAGGCAGCTCAGACTGTCTGACAAGTTGTATGATGCTGAAAACATCTCTTTCTTTGGAGGAAAGGTCTGGGAGAAGAGCTTTCTGCAAGCAGTGGGTTATATTGCAAACCTGGGAGCATTGTATGTGGGATCAGTGTGCAGAGTTGGGAGATAAGATACTGTAAGGCTTCCTCTGAGGTCTGGAATATAAATGGTGTTAACCAGTGCTCTCACAGCAGCCTTTCCAAGGGGAAAAAAGTTACTGGCCCCATGAAGTCAATTATTGATACCAAAGTTCTTGGTTACTACTGGAATGTGACAGACCCCTAAGATAGTTACTTCAAGATCTAAAACAGGGAGTAAATGAAAATGGCACAAGATACAGAGGAAATCGGCTCTTATATCAACCTGAATGGGCAGGGAAATCCAGAGACAAATACAGACAGATCAAAATACAGAAGCACATTTTTGAATCTAATCAGAACACTATTTTTGGATAGTCTGGAGCAGGAGGTAACTTTCCTGGTGTGGTAGGAATGAAATCAGAAAAGCAAATTGATTTGTTATAAAGAGTGACTGGAAAAACTGCCAAGCACTCGTGCAGAATGGCTTGATAACTACAAATAACAGCATCTTCCCTCCCATTCCATCACAGCTAAAGCCACTGCATCACAAACACTCATCTATGGAAAGCTTAATGGTGGAGACAGTACTGGAAAGTTTTGACTTTTTAAATGCTGACTGCAGTGCTGATGAGCTCTCGTTGTTCGGAAGCGTACGGACAGCCAGTATCAGGTATGTGTCTGCAGCACTTCCTGATGGGGGGTAGGGAGGGCTGATCCCAGGAATGCCTCCTAATACGCTGTGCTTGCCTTGCACAGTTGAGTAACAACAAATATGGGAACATCCAGGGCAGAAATCAGTTGCTGTGAATACTCAAAGATTCAGAATAACCCACAGAGTGTGATGGAAGTGCCTAATGTGTAGGCCTGCTAGAAACAGACTGCAGCAAACAGGCTGATCGGGATGATACTAGCCAGTGCTGCCCTATCTATGAGTAACTTACAGAGCTCTTCTACGTGTTGCTTCATTTGAATTCAGTTGCGCACTGAAACTGAACGTTCCAGAGCTATGAGCCTGATCCTGGGAGACTTATTACATTCCCAATATCAACAGGTTGAGAGACACCACAGGATTTGTCTATGTGCTGCTTCTGCACCTCACCTGCTGCAAATGAGCAAGCAACTCAGTTCATGCTATTTGGAAGCATCTTTTACCAGTATTGGTTCTCCATGATGGGATTTTGTGGGATCAACTGATCCGGCATTACTGCACTGGAAAAAAATTATAAAGTCCTCATGTTTTTAAGAAGTGTTACAAATGCAATAAGAAAAGGCTGAGATCTGTTAAATGCCACAGAGTTTGTAGTTCTGCAACTTGCTTGCAGGCTGCTACTGAGACTGTGCATCTTTAGCTTATTTAGCTATGAGAGTCTTAACTCTCTTCTCTTTTCTTTCCTCAACAGCACGTACAATGACAACACACTGCAGTCCCTGAGCTGTGATACGAGAACAGAAACAAGAGATGTAACTACAGGTGATGACAACTTAGACACACTATTGGTAACTCATCTGAAGCTGTGCAAAGGCCTTCTGCAGGTAAGGAACAGCCTGTGGTTTTGATTCCAGTTACAAAAATGAATATGTAGCTGGTTCTGTTTATAAAAAGAGGCTCAAAGTAGAAACTGAGTCCAGAAATGCAGTGTGCTTGCTCAGAATGTGTCATACAAAACTGCTGCTTTATTTCAGCCTCTGGGTTTTGCTGAAGCTCTAGGTAATACCTTTGTGTCCCAAGCAGGCTGCTAATGCAGTAGGGCAGGTTTGAGTTGAATTGTGTACCGATAACAGGGGATCAATTTCTTAATGAATGAAAACTGCTACTTCTAGAATGAAACTGGCAGCATGTAGGCAAGAAAGAACTCCTGCCTCCCCTTGAGACCTCATTCCTCAATTAATTTCAGTTACAGTGCTCAAGCACATTATCGTCCTCAAAGTACTACCTCTGATGAGGATGGGCAGCAGAGGACAGTGTAACAATTAGTATTGATCTGCTGTGCAGTTGTCAATGGACAGGGTGGAGAAGGATCAAGTGCCAGCCAGCCTGTGCCAGCACACTCTGATTCACTCATCCTGTTCTGCTGAGCAGCGCTGCACTCAGGACTCATCCATGCTGTGATGGGCAAAGAGGCCTTTTGAGAGCAGCTGTGTGTTTTCTCATAGATTACAGGAGATTGATTCCAAGAACAAACCCTCATTCATCTTGTGCTCGATGCTGCCTTTGTTCCAGCTGCTAAGATAAGCATGTTGTGTTTCAGAAACTGAGCTCACCCAGTGTAGCCCAGGTTGTCCAGAAGAGCGTCCTGGAAGAAGTGTCGGAGCAGACACGGGTCCTGGGGGATGTCTTGGATCTGTCTGTTGAAGAAAGTGAGTAACTGCATTGTTCCAAGGCATGCCTGAGGTGTGAGAGGGGCAGGTGCTTCTCCAGCTCAAGCTTCTCCAGACATGTCAGGTTTCATCCTGAATTTCTTACGCATTCACATAATTAAACCAGCTCTTAAGCTTGGATTCTTAGGGAAAACAGGGCTCATTGTTTGCTTGGCTTTCCTCTGCAAGGAAGGAAAGGATTTCAGGAACTTTGTCTCAGACCTAGTAGCTGAACTGGTTTGTCTTAGAAACAGGGATGTTATGGATGACAGAGTTTGCAGTCAAAGAACAGTGTAACAGCCTTAATAAAATCCTCTTTCCTGTCTCTGCTTACTGCATAAAAGCAAACAGCCCAAATGTGCAAGGAAAGTTTGGTGTGCAGTTTTTCCCATCTCGGGCCTTCCCACTACTCAATCACTTCCATTGACTGCTGAAGGTGACAAAATGATAAAGGCCGAGTGGGAGACTGAAGACTTTTGGTCTCATCTTGGTAAATAGAGTGGCAGGAATACAGGTTTTAATTAGAAGCATTTGCTGACACATTTTATGCTGAAGGATGTGAGAATAAACTCTTCCCTGGAGCAAAGCTCTGAAAGGCCTGTGATACAGCACGATGAGGAGAGTGTAGGAGTCTTAAATGCAGAACACAAAGGTAAGAGTGGGAAAGGGTTTAAATAATAGCAAGGAGCCACAGGGTATTGCTTCAAGTGCTCTTCCGAAGTGCTTTGCTTCAAGTGCTCTTCTTCCTTTGAAGGAAAGCCTGCCTCAGCCTCTGCACTGAGGTTCAGAGTTCTGCCCTTGTGAAGGTACATAAGACAGGATCTCTAAAGTGCTTGGAAATGGCACAGCTCTGGTTGACAGAAATTAAAACAATTCAACTCAAAGTGCTTCTGAAACTTGACGTGGATAAAATGAATGAACACAAGGCAGAGGAGCTGCTACGTGTCTCGTTCAGGTCTTGTAATGACAGTTTAGGAGCTCAGCCTAAGCCTGGTGAAATCGGCGCTTGCAGATGTTAAAAGACTGGCAGCAAATCTCCAGCTTTGAACAAAGCCATCTACACAACACAAACACAAGTCAGTGCTGATACATCTCTACATATGCCATCTGTTGCCTCTTTTCTCATGTGAAATCCAAAATCTGCTAAAGCTCACTGTCTTTAAAATGGAATTTTTCAGTTATTCAGAAGACTAAGAAGAAGAAGCAGTACCTGAAGATCTGGAGTGACCTTGCAGAGCCCGGCAGCATCTTGTTTGCTTCAGCAGAAAGATTCCGTCATGCACTAAAATACACCCTGATGCTCAAAGTGAAGGAGAAATACCCCCGTCAGTTAGAAGCAGGTACTGAGCTGCCACTCAGGTTTCCTTTTGCTGCATGGCTAAACATTGTTTTTATGCACTTTAAAACTAAACTACAGCTCCAACTGTTCCAACTTTGTTCTTTCCCATGCTGCTTCCAGTGCTGCAGAGGTTGCTAGAGCAGATTGTCACCTGTGATGGGCTGCTCCCCTGCCTGCCCCTCCAGCCAGAACTGGTGACTTCATTCCAATTTTACAGCTACCTGGAGAAGCACCACATCACCAGCCTGGAGAAACACTTGGGAAAACTTGCTAAAGAAGGTAAGGGCAGTGCTTGGCTCCTTCCCTTGAACTGACAAGCCCAGCTGCTGCTCCCCAGGTTACTAATCAGGATCCACTTTCAGAGCAGAAAGCAGCCCAACCATTGCTTTGACAATTTGTTTCCATTTTAATTCCCTTTATGACCATGTAATTTTTAATTAGAACAGGAAAGACAAGCCTGGCTCCCATATGTAACAAGGTAAAAACAAAGCAGAGGTGGGAAGATGGATTTCTTAAGTGCCCTAAAAAGTGGGTCTGTAATAATCTGAAGTTCAAGCAGAAACAGCTGGCAGCAATCTAGGGCTGGCTTCAGGGACTTGAGCTCTGTGTGACTGTTGTTTGCTATTACCTATGTCTGGTTGCAGCTGCGGTTACACATGTAGCACGAGTCCAGCACATGACAGCACTTACTGCTTGGTCTGTGTCAGAAAAGAATTACTTTAAAAATAGTCCTGATATTGGCTGCATCTTCAGTCTTGTTTTGATGCAGATGACTCAACTGTGGCAGGCCTGAGGTCTGTGTGGTGCTGGCCAGTGAGGAAGTCCTGGGATATTCTTCAAACTGGAACTGCAAATCCAGTGCCTGAGCTCATCTTTCTTTTTAAGAGACAGAGGCTTTTCCCTTTGAGCAGTACAGCAAGATCTGCCAGGGATGGTTACAGCATTTTGCTTAATGGTGTTTTCCTTACTGTAAGGACTGGTCTGCTTGTCCTAATACCCAAAGGCGTAGGAGTAGGTGCAGTTCTTTAGCACCGCATGTTGTACTTGATGTACCCAGGGCTTCACTGCACTCCATGAACTAATAGTGTGAAATAATCTCTGCTCCATTCATCAGATGGTCTGGGCATAGGAGGAAATGAAACAATGACAGGGAGAGAAGACAGGATGGCCAAAGGGCCAGTTGTCCTGATTTGCTTCCTGCCACATTTGGCTTGTGTCTTACCCTTGTGAACAACTGCTGGGGGCAAAAGGACACAGAATTAGAGGGGTTTGTCTTGTGGTACTGCCTTCAGCTGTCAGTGACGCTGCCCTTTCTGTTGCAGTGATGCTGATCGAGGAGCTGCAGTGCCCTGGACGGCTGAAGACTCTTAAGAAGCTGAAAGGAAAGCGGCTGAACCGGCTCCAGCCGCTGCCGCAGACATTGCGGCTCCTGGGGCTTCTGCAGCTGGATGACAACCACCGCGTCAGCAAAGCGGCCACGGCCTGTCTGTGCCGTGCGGCGGCGAGCCGGAACTGCAGGGAAAAGGTAAAGGCTGAAACCTTCCTAGCTTGTCTGAATGGATGCTGAAATACGTGGATCTGGTGTCCTGGAACAGTGCTGCTGTCCGCTCTGACCTCCTAACCAGAACCTAAACTACATCAGTACTCAAGTGACTTGTCCATGTCCATTACTCGGTTTCAGCTTGGTAACGCCAACAGTGCTTAGGTCAGGTTGAATTACAGTGTGCAATGATGCTGTAGTTTATAAAACCTTTTTTTCTTTTCAATTCAGGCTCTCTTGTTTTACACCGATGCTTTAGCTGACTCCGACACAAGACTTCAGCAAGCTGCTTGTTTGGCTCTTAAAAACCTCAGAGTAAGTATATGGGCCAAACTGCCACATGCAGAAGTGTATCTAGCTTTAGTTTTTAAGCCAGTAGGGTTGCTTTTTCAGCTTCCTTGTCTTGGGGGTTAATGAATTTTTTGATTGCCAAAGTTACAACCTATTTATGCTGCTATTCAAAAGGCAGCAGCACAGGGAGCTGCAGGGATCTGGGAGTGTCTCAGTTTGATGTGAGAGGCACAGTACAGTGGTAGAGTGTTTTACTTTCTACAGCATTGTTGTTGGTGAAGGACAACAGCCACTGTCTGACTGGGGGACATCTTGCAGGCGAAAAACTGGCCCCAGCGAGCTGTACATTGAGCTGGGTCTAAAGCTTTAACTGTAGAAATTGAAAGTTAAATCAGTTAATCTCATTCAATACTAGCTGATTATAGCCAGGAAATAACAGTAACATTTGCATCGCTGCTGTGGGAAGCTGCCAGAACAGATGTAAAGCTTTCCAGCCGCCACAGTTTGGTAGTGAGTTTGCATACAAGGCATTACTGTGAGCACAGTTTCTACAAACAAGTCACAAGACAAGCCCAACAAATCACAGCATCAGCTAGGTTGGAAAAAACCTTTAAAATCAGAGTCTTATCCTCAAAGTCAGCTTTGCAAAGCAACTGCTGCCCTTGCACAACCAGCAGCTGCCCTTTCAGAGAAGGTCCTGACTGGTTTGTGCTGATTTAATGGTGCTGCAGCAGTGACCTGTACCTGGGAACTTTTGCACTTTTTCTGTGCCCTAAAACAGGAGAGGAGTATCATGCCTTCTTAAATTACTGAGCATGATCAGAACTGATGTGTTTGGGGGTGGTTGGGGAGGGAAGGAAGGTGATAGTAGAACTCGGATGCAAGAAGAGGTGGGAGTCAGTATTGGATGTGTTTAGCTTGCTTGCTGAAGAGCTACTCTTGCAAACTGTTCTGTTCTCACACAGGGTGTTGAGAGCATCGAGCAGGTTGCCCAGCTGTGCCAGTCTGAAGCTGAGGAAGTGAGGAATGCAGCCAGAGAAACAACACTGTCCTTTGGTAAGTCTGTAACATAGTGCAGAACCAGAACAGGCCTGAACACATCTGGGACAATGAAGCTTTTATCAGTAGCTACTTCATAAACACTGAGATAAACTTCGTACCATGTGTAATAACCACAGGCTCTGTTAAAGTCTGCAGAACAGGACCAAGGCCATCCATCACTGTAGGATAAAGTGCTTTAAGAGCCACTAGCTTTCCTTTTAAGAAGGTGGCAGGTAGTACCACTGGTGCTGCCTAACGGTAGTCCTGGCATCAGCAACATTCTCATAGATTTTGTAACAAGAACATTAGAACATGGCAGGTCACAATAAAGCCTCTTCCAGCTCTGAGCTTAGTGAGGATGACTGAAAGGTCTGTTGTTCTTTTCTTATATTTAAGAGACCTCTTTGGGTCTGGTAATCTTGTTTAGCCACCTACAAACTGACTGGTTACTTCTAATCTTGATATTCCTATTCTTCTGCGAATGGTTCCACTCTGAATACTGGAGGGGTAGAATGCAAACAGAATGGTTTTACACTGGACCATGGCCTGTTACTTCACCTGGACTCAGCAGACCTGCTGTGGAGTGGACCTTCAGTGATGAAACACAGGTGTTCCCTGTGTGCGGCCATTGGTACTTGTGCTTCTGCTGAGGGCAAAGAGCTGCCTAGGCTGACTCTGCAGAGCAGAGCTGCTGGGGAGGGTGTCCAGTTGATTCAGGAGATAGCAGTTTCCCTCTTCTGTTCTTCCCAAAGCCACTTCAGTTCACACTTAGTTCTGGGGATCTCCAGGCTTGCTTCTCGGAAACACTCAGCTTCACGTGCATTACACAAGTTTTCCAGCTGTGATGTTCCAAGTTGTTACTCATGTGGAAATGTTTACAGAAGGCCTGATTTTTCCATGGTGGCTTTGAGTAGTTTTTGGGAAACTATTCCCTTCGAAATGTGTTTGTCACTACTGAGAGTTCTTGTTCTGAACAAGGTCACAACAGCAGCATTTCCAGAGAATCCTGGTTTTTAGTGTTTCTGGCTGCTTTCTCGTCCTCACTGTGGGCTGTCTTCTCTTTCCCCACAGGTGACCAGGGCCGGCAAGCCTTTGAGAAGATGGACAGGATTTGCTGTGAACTCAGAGACACCGTACAGCAAGAGGCTGAAATCGAAATCACAGTATTTTAGCAGCAGAGACAAGGGTACCTGAGGAGCTGGTTGTGGTGTTCATCAAGGTCTGGTTTACTTATGCCCTGCTTAAGCACAGACCTATTCCCAAAGGGGCAGGTTGCTGGCTGCATTGAAGCAGGTGGGAATACTTCTTTACTGTCTCAGCACATGATGAAATACCAAGTGCTGGACAAATGAAAACTGGGATCTCTTAGAATATGGAACCAGGTTGAGTTAAACTCCCCATCTTACTGGAATCAGCTGCCCCTGCTCAAGAGCTATTTTTCTGTGAAGTCCTTTATTTATTCCTTACAAAGGAGAGAAATGCTCCCTTTCCAGCAGTCCATCTAGAAACCAGCAGACACCAGGTCCTTTACAGCAACTGCCCCATCCATTAACGACTATCCGGTGGTATTGCCTGGTGTTTCCTTCCCTTGTACAGTTCAGTTGCATAAGGAAAGCTTCAACAGCCAATTTCATCATCATTGCAGCTTAGGAAAGGAGACTAAGCAAGGACTGCCCCATGGATCCTCGGCAGTTACTGTACCTGGCTTGTGCAGGTCTGAGAGACATGGACAGCTCTGGAGAAGTTGGGTTGTTGATGTTGTTGTTGGTTTTAAAATGTATTCATTTAGCCATAGGTCAAAACTTCTCATAATTACACAGCGTTGGCAGGCTCCTTACTCAACGTTGGCTACCCTCCAGTGCGCTCACTATGAAAAGAAGCCTGGCTTCAGGTAAAATACTTGACAGGGTTTGGCTTTCTGTGTGTATATATTTTTATACCTAACTTTTTCTATTCAGTATTTATTTGTTGGATTTCATCCTGTTTTCTACAATTCTAATAAAACATTTGAGCCAAGGTCCTGTGAGTGCTCCATCGTGCTGGGCACAGGCAGACAGGGCAGTAACCCCCACATGGAAGGAGGACCTTGCCTCCAGTCAGGGTGTCACCCACCACCACTCCTGAGCTGCTGTTCTGCTGCTGGGCTTGAGTTTGGAGATGTGCAGCTTGCTCACGCAGCTGGAGGCTGTACTGAGGAGGGCTGGGTAGCAGGATGTGGTGCTTGGGTCATGCTGCACCATAGCAGAGTGAAACCTCACAGGCTCCTTACCTGTGCTGTGATGCTTGCTTTTAATGTACCGATTTTTCTAAAAGCAGGGAAAAGAAGTTCTGCTTCGGGAAGTTCTCCACTGCCCCAGGCCTGGCTCCCACACCTCTCCCTAGTTCTCATTCCAAGCGCCTCCTCTCCAGTTGTAGCTTTCCCTTAAAGATACAAACCAACAGATAAATAAGCCAACCACCCCAGCACCGTGAGCGCTGCAGGTTAGGGACATACAGGCCCACCACCCTGCAGCGGCCAGTTCCGGCACAACGGGAACTCTTTGAAAGCCCTGTCCTTGAGTGTTACTACACTTGTGTTATCACAGATTGAAATCACATTGATTAAAGTAGTTAAAATGTAACTCTTTAAGGTGAAAGACTAGAGCAGGGAGACAGATACCCTATGCCTCTCCCTGACACAGCCCTTGCTTCACCTGCCTCTCTCTCGCTGGAGCTCTGACCTACGTGTAAGTTCTTCCAGTACCATTTAAATCCCGTTCCTTGCCAGCCCTCACCCCAGGCCGAGGGGAAGCAACACCACTCGCACGGACCTTCTTTAAAAAAAGAGTTTTATTGTTACAACTAAAATGAGAACTGAAAACTCGTATGGGAAATCATTGAAAAACTGTACAGGTTACGCAGAGACCTGCAACCGTTGTACCAAAACACGCAGCTTTTTTGGGGTTTTCTTTTTTTTTTTTTACAAAAGTTTATTCTATGGCAATCTGTAAAAAAGAAAGACCTGATGAGTAAATATTTGCTTAAGGCATATAGCAGAGCAGCTCACTAACTTTCTAACAAGTTTAACATGGATGTTTGTCCATTTTCCAAGAACAGGTTAACCAATACACCCACTTTGAAACGCTACTGTATATACACACCCAAACTACTACATACATATACAGGACATCAAAACGAAAATGCATACAGTTCAGTATGATAAACCTTACCCACAGCTCACCAGGCTGGGGGGACATTCTACGGCCTATCCCAGGACAGGGGATGTTTGGAACACAGGGGGAAATGGCAAAAGCCAGGAAGAGGGGTGGTCAGAACTCTTTATCAGCTGCAGTTTTCTCTTGTGAGAGTAATTTCCATGTGAATGGTTCTGCACCCAAAGGAAGGATGCTCCGGTTTCCCGTCAGGCCTAACATTTCATATTCCCTCCTGGGACCAGGACAGTTCTTTCAGTGACACTTCTTCCTTTTCAGGTGGGCCGCTGCTGCAGGAGCTGCATCTCTGCAGGTCACAGCAGGCTGCCAGTGGGCTCTGGCACAAGAGGTTTCCCTCTCCTCCTCTTCCAGTGGCAGCACAGCCAGTGAGCCCCTGAACTCACTGTGCTATTGCCTGCCCCCAGTGCCCTGGGTGAGGTGTGGGTAGGGCTTACTAAACTCTCTGGAATGTCTGTACTATACTTACTCAGCTGAAATGAACCATGCCGAACAACCGGGTTACACTGAGTACGCAGGAATTCAATAGGAAGTCATGCCAAGGATTGGGCTAGTACATGTTATCCGATAAACACCAAACCAGTCTAGCGCTGAACGAAGGGACTTTCAGCAACACCCTTGGAACCACAACCACTTAAGGATCAGGTCATGCAAATATAATTTTTGGGCACATCAGGAAGCAGAAATATAAGTTCTTTCACCTTTCAAGCACGTGGTATTTAATCAGGACACTAGAAGACTTTACATGCATTTTAATACAAATGGGGTACAAATGTTGCCTTAGAACAATATTCTACCAGATGATGGGAGAGAATAGTGGGGACAAAGCAATCACATAATGTATCTTAAATACACAGATGAGCCATTATATATTACCATTTTTCTATACTCATTTTTCATGTTTCCAATAATATAACTAAATATTGACTGATTACAACATTCCTCCTTTCAAGTACTGGTCTGACCAACAGTCTCACAGGTAAAGTATTGACTCCCAGTACTACCTGAGGATTTATTATTGTACTTTTGAAAAGCCCTTGATGCAAGCTTAACAAAACACAAAATAGAAATAACTCCCACCCCCAATCCCCCCCCATTCACCAACTTATTCACTGAAGGAAGAGCTACACCCAGACAGCTTTGCACAAATAAATATGGAGTGGAGAGACTTACATAAGGTACTCCATAGCGATGCTCGCACTGAGAATGGTGGTTAAGTGCTATCACTCTAGAAAGACTTTAAGAACTGATTAGTAACACTGGTGTAAATCAGCTGTCATGGTTTCAGTCACTACAGCCGCCGGTAGTGAGTTTACTCCTCTCCTCTGCGCCATGACGTGAGCAAAGACACCTTTGCTATTATTCTATTGATAATTTGGTAATACACGAGGAACAGCACTGACTAAGAGTTAGTGCAATGCCGACTTCCAGTCACAGTTCTACCAATGCACCCAAATCCTTATTTACAAGCACTCTACATGATTCGAGGCCCGGGCGCGGCGCAGGGGCAGCATCCCCATCCCCTGCTGCAGAGGTGCAGGGCTGCCCCTCGCACCATCTGCCCCGTGATGCTGAAGAGCGAATCTTCAACCGAACTAAAGCCAGTACATTAAATCTTTGCTTTGAACAAAGCAGCACACGAACGCTTGCATCATGAGCCAACTGATACGTCCACAGACCAACATGGCTTCTGTTGAGCTTTTTATATCTTAAGGAAGCTGCCACAGCATTAATTGTTCTGGATTTACGCACTGCTTTCCTGCTCATCACCTGCGGTGGCTCCGAGCACGTCACCTCCCCAGCCCTCGCAGGAAGCTATTCCTTACGGAGCAGAGTGAAACTGCATTTTACATTCCAAATGATGAGGTTTAAGCACTGGTCCGTCTGAATGCCAGCTGCACAATGCTGGTGGACACGTTTTGGTTGAATTTCCCTTCCTGTTTCTCTCCCTCCCCTCAACCTCTCCTGACCCAGAATGTAAAAGTAAAACCAGCTTTACAGAGGATGGTGCAATGTAAATAGGCGCATGTGCAAGTAGAGTGCAACAAAAGTCAATGAGGGGATACAGTTATTAAAGGAAAAGAAGGAAAAAACAAAAGAGCTTGACATGTTGGGATACCCTGAGCAAATGCAGAAGCCTGTTTCTATAAACACATGAAAAACAATAAGCTCTTTAAGAACAGTTATGCCAGGATTAAATATATCAATACCACAGGCACTGCCCACAACTCAGTCTGCAATGATGAAGCAAGTTAAAAACCCCCTAAACCAAAAACCCCAACCACAACCCCAGTGCCCTCCCCTTCCAAAAAGGTACATTCTTCAGGTATGTGGGGTTCTTTTTCTGTTTTTGGGAACTCGTCAATATAGGTCACGTATTTGGTTACAACACTTGGAGAGTACAAGCAAGTTTCACTTGTGCCTAGTTTTTCTGAAACAAAAGAAAAAGAACAAGAACTGGCTTTTTAAAAAAGGCTAAAAACAACAATGTGTTGTAGTTCTACTATTGAGTCTAAAAAAAAAAGAAAGAAATAGAGGAAAAAAAGAAAGAAAAGGAAAACAGACTATTTGGCATTTTCTCTGCTTACTCCTGAATATTTTAAGGCCCTGAGATTAGAATATTATGTTCTTGGGACCACAGGGCTAGATAAAACCCTAGTGCATCAATTCTCTCTTTAAGCCCTAACCAAAGTTCCGGCCTTTCAAGCTAAGATCTACCTCCACTGAGACGAGGCTCAGGCGCCTCCATTCGCTTTCCTTCAGAGGAGCTGATTACAAACCCATGGAATCGGTGGTGTTTCCTGCAGGGTCGCTCTTGCTGGCACGTCCATCAATGAAAACACACCCTGTAACACAGGTAAGCTCCCGCCGTCAGGAAGGTGAACATGCATATATTCACTAGAAATGGCTTCCAGGTTGTCATCATGTTCTCATCATCCTCTTCTGAGCTCTCCGACTTCTTCGACTCTTCTTTGTGGGGTGAGAGACGCAGGTTTTCACCAACAGTTCTCCTCCGAATTTCAGTGTCTTGACTAGTGCTTAAGGACAAAGACAGAAGCATTCAGTACTGGAGGGAAATAACCACTCAGCGCTGAACCCTCCGTTCATTTGGTTGCTCTGAATACAACTAGCTACCATGCCGGGTGCCGGCAACACCAGGGCGTGCGGACACCATCCCCTTCCCCAGCACTCCGGTAACCCAGGAGTGACACCTAGCGGTTACGCAGGCAGGAGCCCCGGCTTCGCTGCTGTCCGGTACGCAGCAAGTCCTTACAGTTGGGGTTACAGTGACAGGCAGAAAGCCTCTGTTCGCGAGCCCACTCTACTCCTTTCATCAAAAGTAGCTTTGCCTGCAATTCCTTTCACGTTTCTGACTGTGGCTAAAGCCAGGCAGCTACATGACTAATACTGCCTGCGAGCACTGAAAGAGCTCCTCTGTAAATTACCATATACTGCACGTAAATCAAGACTGAGCCACCTCATTATGCTGTCACTTCTCCTTTACTAGCAGGATCCTGTAAGAGGCCCTGGCTTACGTGTGGAGTTAAATGAACAAGAGCATAGGAGCTTTACTGAAAAGAGTGTGGGTTGGAACTATTACACTAGCTTGATCAAGGTCTGTTCAAGCCCTTCTGTATGAAAAGCTATTTATGAGCAAACATCCTACAACCCCTCAATTCCATAAGCCAACTGGACACTCCTCCTGGGACAGTTAAAAGTGGTGAAACTAAACGCGTTACCTGTCTGTGATCAGTGGCACAGATGAATGAGCTCTGCCATCTGGAACCGTCTCTTCCACAGTGCTGACCAAACACCTTATCTCTTCCTCTACTACTTGATGTTTAGGAAGGAATTCTGTGTGTTCATGCATCCTTCCATTGTGCATTTCGGATGTTCGCTTTGGTGGTCTGGGAGGTGGTGGGGTATGCTCAGGAGGTGGGTCCAGGTCTTCATTGGAGAGCTCTTTCCACTGTTCCTTCAGGGAAGAAAAAGCCCTATTAAGCTCTTCTCCATTTCTTTATGTAAGCTACTCTAACTTTTACCATGGCAGGGTCTTTATACTCTACCTGTTCATTTGCATTGAAAAAAAGGAAATTATAGAGCTACAAGCACTCCAAACCTCAGCTACATCCAGCAGACAACAGCTATAAATGCACAAATGATCACCTACTTCCGTAACATTCAAATAGTGCAAACCAGAGTCTGTGCTGCTGGAGTTCTGCTTGCAATAGAACAAGCTTAGCAGATTTAAACATGGTACTGCAACTTCTGGCATATTAGAAAGTTTTTATGATCTCAAGTGAAACACATGGCCAGTGAAGCCAGTCTACACACCAATTATGGTGTTGTAAAGTACACAGGGCCACCTCTTGTATCATGGGTACTTTTGTGAAGGTTCTTACCTACCACACTGTAGATCGTGACAGACTGTAAAGCACTGTATTTAAGAACCCATAAAAACTACTGAAGCTAAAGCAAGCATGAAATGTAAAGGTTTCTCTATTCTGCTCATCCCACGTATCCACTCGAGTTAAACCAGGCTGTGCAGTCAATAGGACTCACTTGCACTGAAGCATCTCCCATAATGAATTTTGCCCCTTCAATAACAGCTAGGTAGGAGAAGCGGAGCTGGTCTGCTGTCTGTATGAGCCCCATGCGGTACTTCCTCATCTCCAGGAGGACCTGTTTAATGTCCACAGAAGAAGGATCTTTCCGCTTGTCCATCTGAAGATAAAGATTTGAAACAAGCTTTATGCTCTGTTGAGATGCTCAATGACTCATTTTGCAGGAGGACCTTCATATTACCCTTCATATTCTCGAGTTAATAAACTCATGCAAAACTGGTAGCAGCAGCTATGTATTGGGTCTCTAAAAAGACAGCCACTTGGCCTCAAAATGTTGTGTATTTCCCCCTTTTGGCCTTTTTTGCCTTGAAAATATAATTAGGAGAAAAAAACCCCACCCAGGACATTTTAACCTAGGCCTGACTTCTTTGTATGCCTGCTCTCACACAGGGACAGAATAAAGCCAAAGGAACTGCACTTTTATCCTGAAGTCAGGACAACTTCCTCCTGCCTAAGGCAAAGTTGACTGTAAAAGGAAACACATTAGATTTATTTTACATTGTTCCAGGATAGTCCACGCTGTTACTTAGCAGACATCAGTGATTTAAGCCAGGAGGGCAAAGCCTATCTTTGTGAATCACACTAAAACTAGAGACTATTTTTTCCCCACACTCAATATGGCCGGTCAGGAACAAAATCTGCCTTGGAATACACTTCCAAACCAGAATATGAACAAGGTAATGGGAAATAGCATGCAAAATACTTCACAGAACATACCACAGCTCTTTGTAAACCCACAACAAACTGTAACTCTACAGACATAGCACCTATCTGGAATAAGTAGCTCTTACCAGTAGAAGACATGTATCAACCAAACAGAAAGTTCCGGATCTCCCAATTCCGGCGCTGCAGTGCACCACAACGGGCCCATGCTCCGGGTTAAGGGAGCCAGACTCCCGCACTTTGAACAGGAAATTGAGGAATGAAGCAGGTGACTCCGGGACGCCAAAGTCAGGCCACGTAGTATAATGAAAGTGCAGAATCTCTCTGGTTTCCTGTGTCTGTAAAAACAGTATTTAGGAAGTCTTTTAGCTTGGATACACGAGTCACGAGTATTCAAAGCACAGGTACCTGTAACAAGTTCTAAGCGGCAAATACAATTCCCCATGGATTTCCCTAGGAAACAGTCACTTCCATATTTAGATATTCTGCTTCAACCATTTTTGCCTTTAAATCAGCTTCAAAGTTTGTTCCTTTGGAAAAATTTTTGCTACTTCCTTTGAAAATAACTCTGCCTTCCATGGAATGGAAGCATGTGCCTGCTCAGCTTTGTGCGCTACTCAGACTTCACGGCTGTCACTACATCTTTAGAACAGCTGGCTTAAATTCAACTGACAAAGTTCCACCAGTCTGAGGGAGCTTTTATAGCTGGCGCAGCTCAGGAACTAATGACAAAGAATTACCTCTGTGAAGGTCTCCATTCTGAGCAAAGGAAATTGGGTAAGTACACTTACTAATTTCTACCACGGCTCAGTTTATTCAGTAGAGTTCAGTATCACCACAAGACAGCTGGCACTGCCTTCCAGTTTCTAATGACAGGCCATCATTTGAAGATTTCTCAAAACGAAGTACCTCAAGTTATAAAAGCCCTTTACACTTTCTGCAGACAAAGCCCTCCTGTTATCACAGCTGTTTCTTTACAGGTTTGTTCCCAACTTGAATACTTTTTCAAAGACTACTAACCTACTGCTGCTCACATCCTCCTGAAGTACTGAGCTACAGCCCTCAAACATGTCTATGGCAGACACCATAGTTAACATGCCACAAACTACATCAACTAAATCCTTACTGAGGCATAATTTGATCAAATTCGTATCTGCTGTCACACTTCCTGGCAAAATGAAGCATGCGAGATGCTAACAGATGAGCAACAGAATAATTGTGCCTCCCAGCAGTGAGCAGCACACAACAGAATGCAGGCTAGCATATCCCGACATATACACCTAGCCCAGCATCAAGGACCTAAGACATTATCTTCAGTGACCTGCATTCAGGGGAAGTTAATGGTGTTCTTCCTTAGCCAGTCTCCCCAAGGAGCTTCAGATTAGCTTTCACTGCTCTAATACATGGCAGTGTTGAAGAGAAGAGGAAGAGTGGGAAACAGCATGTATGCTTTCATTTTGGTGTTGCACAAAAGAAGAAAGACATGAAAGGAAGAAAAAAAAGACTAAAGAGGAACAAAAAGATGACAATGAAAGATGAAAAAAGAAGGAAAAAGAGGAAGAAAAAAAGAAAAGGAAAAAAGGAAAGAAAAGAAAGAGTATTTCTCTTAAAGACAGAGATTGGTCTGATTCTTGTACTGAGCTCCACACAGCTTATTGCAGGACCAGGACTAAAACAGCTCCTGCTTTCTGATGAAGACCATCAATGCAAAACTTGAAGATTAAAGCCAAAAAACCCCTAAAACTAAACCTTAGAAGCAGACGCATGCAAACATGTACCTTAACAGGAGAAGCAATTATTTCAGCTATAACACAACAGCACTAGAACATCTGCTGAGTGATTTTATAAAGGGTTCTCTGAAAGGTAGTGACAAACTGACCTTCACACTCGGTGCACGGCTGAGACACGAAAATGACTGTAGTTTCCCCAGATACGTTTCATAACTATTCAGGAGTTTTTCATTTCCACAACACACAAACCAGAGGCTGAAGAACAACCCCATGCAGAATCACCAGCTCCAGACCAAAATCTGTTATAATTCACGACCATCTTTTTCAAGGCCTTGTTGATGAGGAGGCGAATCTCACCTCAGAGGGACTGAAGAACCTGACTGGTGCTGGTTTCTGTACTTACTGTAAGGTTTTCCAATTCTAGCTGTCGCACCGTGTAATAGGATTTTATATCTTCAGATATCAATGTTAGTTTCAAGTCTGTATCTTCAAAAAACATTTCTTTCTCCTCCTTCTGTGGCCAGTACTGTGCACACTTAACCTAAAAACAAATAGGAGATACTTATATATCATTTATGTTTGTGTAAAAGGCAAGGAATAAACATCCTTAAATATAACATTTTCTTATGAGGTAATTTCTTCATCTGCCTTTATGATATGGAGGACCAGTTCTAGCATGAAGAACAACAGTCTTCCTTTGTACTGCAGAACCACATCTCCACTGAACCTGTTGTATGAGTCAAATGATTTTGGCCCTGACTGAATCAAGGATGGAGGACAGGTCTGTTTAGGTAGAGCCCTCTTTCTTCTACACATAAGCTCAAAGAGTGTGACTTATGGAATCTAATCAAAATCGCCAACGCCATTATCTGTTTTAGCTTGTGTCAGAACAAACAAAACCACAAATCTAATAACTGTCTAGGTATAAAAGCTCTCTCAACACTCTGCCAGCATCTGAGTTTTAGTCTACTCTGCATTTTATTTATTACCCTCATGTCAAACATTTTAATTTCAAAAGAAGAGATAGATGCTAACAAGAGCAGAACATACTGTGAAAAGCATTATGTATTCCACGAAGAAGCTACATATAGAGAATGACAACACCGCTAATTTGCAAGTGTAACATCAGATGAGATTTTGGGTTACTCCATTCACTTACCACAGAAATAAAAATAGCAATGAGATCATTTGGATTTTGCATGGCACAGTTTAGAAGTAAAGAGCCAAACAAAAACCCTGCATTCAGCAAACGTTCCCATTACGTACTTCTGACTGAATTTCAATTTTCTCAGTAAAGTATCACAGAGAGCTGACTTTTGCAAAGCCTGCTACGTGCTAGGAGCTGAAATAAGGCAACCAAATAGCGAACTAGCACACTTTGCAGTGAAAAACTGAAACTAAGAACTAAAGAAACTCATCACCAACATGAATAGGAAGCCTGCAGCCAAGTTTCTGACAGTTAAATCTAAGCATATCGTGACTGGGTGAAGTGGCCAGCTTCTTCTGCCACTAAGTACCTCTGAAATGGGATTATGACCACCACCTAACCATGCAACAGAATGGATTGCTGGACATGGCTAATGTCTCCTTTATTAAAGGGCAAATAACACGGGTTTAAAGCTGACATGGAGGAACACTGAAAAAACCATTCTCAAGACTAAGATGATTTCTGACAGTATTGTAATAAGTAAGAAAACTCTTCAGTAATTTATTCATGGACTAACACCAGCTCTGTTCCGACTATTTCTAGTTCTTACTCCAAATCCATTCTCTAGTTTCTCACGGTGTAGAATGCATTATAAGTCTCTGCACTTTTTCTCTTATTGATGTTAAAGAGACAGCCACTGGCTTTGTGTCTCATTTCTCCACCAAATGTGTCTGCAAACAATATTTTGTTGTGCTCCACTGTGTAGGTCCCCCACTGCTGCTTGCTGAGAAGTGTAAGCAGCCTGCCCTGAGGGATCTCAGTAATTCATTTTGTTCAGAACTACTGGCAGTGCAGAGAATGAGAGGGAATGGTTGGAAAGGAAGAAACTATTGAAAATATGGTTACTGCAACTCTTTTGAAGATTAAATTTCACTTGCACTACAAAAAAAAGCAAAACTCTAAAAATTCAAGGCTGCAGTTTATTAGAACACTACTCACTGCACAAGAATTTTCCCGATTATTGGGAATTCTTTCCCAATTACGCTGAAGCATGTACCACCCAGTTATCACTGATGAATGCCCAACAAACCCGCTACCCCTCCTCCAAAGTGTCTTTATGCTGACTACACTGTAACATTCAACTTTAAATCGTGCATTTCTATCAGTCTTTAAAATTGCTTTTGTCTGAAGTCAGCACAGCTGCCAAGTCCACTTTAAGGATGGCAGATGTGGAATTAGCATAGAGGCAGAACTCTGACCCAAGGATGAAAACCATGCCTGGTGGTTCCTGTCTTCACCATGAGACAGGGCGAGGCATTTCCTCTCAAGACAGCATCTACTCAATGTGCCAGAGGAAGCAAACCCTTTTTTCTATCTGAAGGGAAATTACTTCAAAATTAACCTCAACTGTTTGTTCATCTCTTGTTTCCCTTCACCTTCTGCCCGTCTTGTCCAATGTAAACTTCCTAAAAGGTCTGGACAGACCTTAGACCACCACACTTGTCACAGTGAGTAAAGCATAGGCTTAACAGCTGGTTCCACATCACCCAGGACATCACTGGTTAAAGCAGATACCAGGTGAAGTGTAAAACCATTTCATAATGCTTGTGAATGAACACTTGCTGCAAATGGCCTTTGACAGGTACAATCTGTGTACACTGGAAAAAACTACATTCAGATACCTAGGGTAGCAATAGAGAACAAATTCAGGAGAAATTAGGACCTACAATTACAAACCAAGTAATTTTCTGACTGCACTAAGATTGGTTCACTGGATATTCAATTCTAGACATAATTTCTTAGATGATATAACTTATGGTCATTTCCTTTCTACCCCACCCCATTCTTTGGGTTGGTTTTTATTGTTGTTTTGATTGCTTGGTTTTGGGTTTTTTTTAATAAAGAAGAACCATGCACTGAACACATAGCTAGAATTAAAAGTACTTACAGATCCCTTTTCCATCACTCTGTTCAACATGACAACACCACGGCTTTTCTGTTCCCAAACCATCTCCCAAAAGTGACCACAAGTATTTGGCAAAGGTCCCTGCAGAGACAGAATCCCCAGAAATAAGCATTATTTTCTGTTAATGTCAGTGCAACGTTCCCCACTAGAAGTTACTGCACTAGGCAATAAATTTCGACAAGTAACAAGCAACTTCTCATTTCGAACTGTAAAAAAATGCAGTGATACAGCTTTAAGTTCCATTTTCCCACTATGAGTTTACCCATGAAAGCACAGTTAAGCTTCCCCCCCCCCATATAAAACAGGAAGAGAGAAGTAGTCTCACTTGCGAGAACAGAACTGGGAGTGAAAAATTCTGAGAATCTTCTTAGGAAAGGTGCACAAAGCAATGGGGAAATAGAACCTCACTGACTAAGAGCAGAATTAACACCTATGTTAGGCTATTCTTCTATTCATCATTGTTATTCGTAATACTTGACAATTACTTGACTGAATGGGCATTCAAAAGACTGAAACAATGCCAGATCAGTAACAAATTATATGGTTTTCCAAAATCTTCATTGATCTGCTTTGGGACTGAAGCAAAGCCAACTCCTTTTAAAGACTACTATCTACTCACAAAGTAGACGCTGTTGTAACTGTGTGTTTGTGCTATGTTCCTTTGGTATTTCCTACTCCAAAACCATTGCTCTGAATTTTGGCCAACACAAGCCAGCATAGTATCATTGTGGTTCTCATATGTGCTATCCATCACTTTGCTTAAGCAGAACTGCAGGCCAGGGTCCTCAGGAAGAATGACTGGATTTAAATAAAGCCACTCAAATCCATTAAATTCTAGATCAGAAACTAGTAACAGCTTAGCTTCACATTTGACTATTCCACATACCAGTTCAACCCTATGATCAACCTCCCTTTTCCTGAGTAAGTGGAGTAAGAGCTGTGTGCACAGAATCATTTTCATAGCAAACACTTCTTCCTTAGAAGATTTATCTTTATTCTCTAGAAACAGGAAGGAAGAGCTGCTGCTTGAAAATATGAATGCCAGCCCACCTTCATCTAAAGCATGGAAGGGGAGGTAAAAAACAAGGCAAGATTAAAGACCAGGACAGTCTCCAGCAAACTGAACATTTAGGACAAACAAGAGTTTTGGCACAGTTGCTAGCTCTCAGAAGAAGATGACAGGCTACCCGTGTATTTTTAAACGTTATATAAATAGGTGTGGAATTCACAGATTCAGTGAAAACCAGCCGCTTCCACCCCCCCAAATTCCCATCACTGAAGTCAGTATTAATAGCTTTCCTCTCTCACATTAAAGGTACAAGCATCACACTGCCCAACTTAAGCCTTTTGGAAGTCGTGGTATCAGTCGGTACGTTATTTGGAAATGCTACAATACCACCACTTTCAGAAGGATGTTTAACAAGAAACACGTGATAGAGCAATTCTGCTCGTTTGGAACAGAAGATCCCCTAATATATTTTAGTTAACGTCTGCCCCACTCAAATACCTGTTAAAGTATGTTATCTCATACAGGTTTTGATCATCTTTACATTCATAAATACAGTTCTGCAAATGTGAAGCCCTCCCTCGAGGTTCACCTCTGTTCAGAGAATTTATCAGGCCACTGAAGACCAGTGGTATGAAACCACTGTGCTGGTGTTCCATGTAGAAGCATGATTCATCTCAATCACATCTAAATGCTGCTTGTCATAAGCCAACAAGCACATTTGTAGAAGTATGTTAATTTGTAGCCTTGATGAGTATAAAGTCAAAAAATACGGAAAGTGGCTAAAACACTCCACAAAAAGTCAGTCTGAGCTAACAGGAAGCAAGAAGGAATCTGTAGCACTTCTATAAATCTGT
Source organism: Lathamus discolor (assembly GCF_037157495.1). NCBI lineage: Eukaryota > Metazoa > Chordata > Aves > Psittaciformes > Psittacidae > Lathamus > Lathamus discolor. The sequence continues at coordinate 6,962,306 of NC_088894.1, read as the reverse complement.
TCTATGTGCACGCTTGCATATGCACACAGATGTCAATAAGCACTTAAGTAGCCTTACAATAAAGAAAACAAACACAATAAGGCTAAAGAAAACCCATGAAAACCAACTCCAATCACCATGAGATTTTTATTGTCCACTGCCAGCAATTACCTGGGTAAGGATGTAGCTCCTTTGGGCCTCTTCCATTTTTATCAAACTAGCATTGATATAGTCATTGTCACCTTGGTTTAGCTTAATTCGACTGTGATCAACTGCAGCATAATTAGAAAACACTGGTTAATATCTATGCAACACAGCACAAACCATGCACAACCTCATCAGATGTTAGGATCAAAAAAGCCTAAAGAGTTTAATGACAGATAGCACAGAAGTATTTGCTGGTGCTTGTAACTCTGGAAATACAATACAGGTCCCTCAAGAACAGTACTACAACAGGGCAGTAACAAACAGATGTTGCACTTCATCTTCCAAGAATACATTGCAAGAATGGAAATATTTGAAGTAATCTCACGGGTAATTTGCAAACCAGATCACGCTGACCTATTTGTACAGTTATCAAGTTACTGTTTTTAAATAAATCTCATTACACAACTGCTTATCTTTTGCAGCTTAAACATTCAAACCCATCTCGTTCAAGGTTGTTAAAGGTTTGCCTGAACACATATTGAACAAACAGAACACAGACTTCTTACTCTTCTTACAGACACTCAGCTACTGTTCCCCAACCCAACCACACCTTCATGCAGAATGAACAAAACTCAAGAATCCCAGAAGTGTAATTTCATTGCTCTCTTGTTAGTCTCAGCTTGCTCCACTTGGAAGTAAAATAAACCAAAACACCAACACACACACACAAGTTCCCACATTTTGCAAGAAAGCCAAGCAGGCTGGAAACAGTATTATCTAAAGGCAAAGAGCAACTATTTGTTACTCACAACCCCAAATATTAGAACTGCTTAGTAAAGCAAACCATGTGCAACATTACTATTCCCAGTCAACTGCTCCAAGACTTCAGGAACTTTTAACTATTAAGAGGAAGTTTTCTGATATACAATAATACTCTTATCATTGAACAGCAGACATCTGCCAAGTGGTAGAGCCTATAGAAACTCTATATTTAAATCAGGTGGCAGTGTTGCACCCTTGAAGAGGGAAAGAAGAGCCAGAACAGGCACTGTCACACAGCACAAAGGCGGCAGTTTATTGAGCCAGCTGTGAAATTTCTTTAGTGTCTAATACATTAAGTATTATCTGCTGACCATTAAACTACTGTCCTGCACTTCGTTGCACTCTGCATGTTTTGGTTGTTGCAGCCTCTCTTGTACCCCGGAAGTTCAGACTTCCCTGTGCCTGGCATGCTCTATGTTACTGCCTTTGTACGTGGGATCATAAAAAAAGAGGACATGCTGCAACACCACACTGTGCCTTGTACAGAGGAAACACGCTCAAGGATGTACTTGGCACCAGAATATGTAACAAAAATTATTTCAGAAACACAAGTCTCACTAGTAGTACCACCTTTGCTAATGGCCCCTCTGTTCTAATTAGCTTAGACTTCTTTCTAGAAGTCATGTCTTTTATGCAAGACTGTTTCCCCTCTCCCAACAGAAGCAGTTATGCTTCTATTGACTAGAAGATGCTCTATAAGAATCTACAGATTCTTATATATATTCTAACACAGAGATTCTTCTATATATTCTAATATATATACTTATAGCATCTATAAGAATCTGTAGATTCTTATACTGACTAGAAGGATGCTCCAGTAAGTACACTGACACAGAAAGGATACTTGCCGTCTTATTAATGCTACTTCAGTCACTATTCTTCCCTAGCACAAGAATTCAAAGGTAAAGTAAGTTCCTTTATTCAGATTTGTGCCCACTAATACAGAACCTACTGCATGCTATTCTAGTACAATCCTATATTATAGGATCTATATGTATATGTATCTATAATATAGAGGCATCCTGTGACATCTATCTCAAATATATTAACAAAAAGAATTGTTTTGGATGCATATCCCCCTAACAGAAATTTTGTCCTTACTAGGAACACTTAGCTGTTACAAGAAGTCATTAGAGGCCAACCATCAAACAATGGAAAAGAAAGCATACTTACAGGGGCTGACATCTCTGTACCTATTTCTGTTTTTGTTTCTGGGATGTTTGGCCACTTTACATGGAAAGTCACTGGCTTCATGCCTGATGTCCTGAAACAAACAAACAAGAAAAAAAGCCTTCGATATTAATCCATCTAACATCATTATACCATTAGTTATTTTAAGACAAAGACCCATCTGACTGTATTTCACATATAGGAATTCTGGACAGAAAACACTTTGGGCTTCAAATTAAGAACTGAATTTAAATTTATCAGAATACAAACCTAACATTATTTGTGTGTTAAAATGTTATTAGTTTGCATAATAAAGTAACAGAACATTTACCAGAGATTATGCTTTTACATTCCTCGTGGAGCAATTGCTCCCAATAACACTGAAATTATCCGTTGTACTTGTGACTCAGCAGCAATTAGAAAACATTGTGATAGAAAAAAAAACCCTTGTCTACCTCCCTTGGCTTCAAACACACACATGGAATGGTGACTTGTCCAAGACCACCTACATCTTTATCTTATCAACAAGATGTCAGAAAGCTGCAAATGGTGAAAGTTATTTGTATCCAATTCACATACTCAGCTGAAGCAGATATATATATATATATATATATAGAGTGTTTTGGCTGGTGCACTGATGGCTGAACTGTTATATGCACTTTTTTTTCAAGCTATCTGAGACAATTTCAGAAATTTTAATGAGAATTCTGCTGCCCTTGGACATTAATCCCAATCTGTAGAAACAGAACTGCACCTTGTAAGTAAATACTGTGTAAATATGCAAAATATTACAGAGCTAGAAAATTCTTCAGGGTGAAGCTCTTTAACTGAAATTACTGAAAACCAATGGAATGGATTTATTATAAAAACTGGTATTTCAGTGGCATCATAAGTTTAAGAAATTCTAAGCCAGATACTGTGCATGAAATGAGTATGTGAACCTAGCCCAGAGGTACTAAAAAAATCACCATTAAAAAGAAATTACAGAGTTAAATTCATGCCCTTTCAGTGGATGACATTAATTTTGTTAAATATTGTCAACCAAATGAAGCAGAGTTCAAAATCAATTAAGTTTTCTGTCCACATGCAGCTATATTTGTGCATGGTGTTGATCCACACCCAGTATGACCAGAGAACAGGTTTCTGCACGCATAAAGTCAGTGCATTTGGAGGGCTGCTTGTGATATATAGATCACTTGCACAGAAAGGCTGGGTTCTCCTCTATGAGTAGTTTTGAATTAGCTAAGGTTCTGGTTCAAACTGTGGTAACTTTCCAACATCAGAGCAGGAGGATTTTGTACCAGCTCAAAAATCCCTAACATAGAGGCCAAACTGAACTGGTTTTCTCTTCCTCTCAGTTTTGCACAAATAATCATGTACATTGTTGACAATTTCTTTTTAAGTGTGCTATATACTGCAGCTTATTATTTGTTCATCTTTCTCTACCCTATTATTCAGCTCTGTATCAGTTTACATGGAAAGCTACATGGCAAGGGAAGAATTCAATTTTACATATACCTGCTCAAAATTAGTACAGTATTCTGAAATGGCTCCTCTCTGAAATAAGCCCTGACATCAGCTGCTATCTTTTTATAACTTAACACATGGCTGCCAGTATTTCTGCTTATGAAGAATGCAGTCTGGAGAATATGATCTTGACTGCCACAGTCTAATATCTCAAACACGAGGCAGCTAAAATGGGTGTTTTCATAAATTCCATCTCTGACACTAGGTTGGTGACTTTGTATTTTGCAGGGGTTTATTTTTCTTCTGTACTGACTGTACAGGATTAGCAAGAGACAAAAACAGGGAACTCGGAAAAATGGCTTTCTAGATCTCTAACCACATTTCCCAGAGAGCCTAAATGTTATTTCTTTTAAGTGTTAAAAAAAGAGAAAAATAACAAAAACCCAGCACTTAGGATTCGTATTATAAGAACAGCAAAATGCAAATGAAACCAGAAGACCCTCAGGCATTTTTGCTGTAAATGCTGGGTTAAATTAGCAACAGCACTAATCTACACTGTTTCCTTTCATGACATTAACACATTTGAAATGAAGTGTCCCCTTTTTTAAGAAAGGAAGCGGATGAAATGCTTCATTACGGAAATGGAATGATACAAAGGCATTCTGATACAAAAGCTTTATACTTAAGCATATATGTGTAAGTGCACATACACACAGCTCTCAGCCTTGAAGAGTTCCATAGATTCAAATACCAACATCCCATATTTAAGGATCTGAAACTGGTAATTTGCTGTTCCGGGAACGGAGAACTGGCTGTTAACTCACTGCCAAATACTGGATCTGTTTAAAGATGCTACAATGTCTAAAGGTACTGAAAGGATAAGGGAGTCCTAGGAGATGCACAGAGAAAACGAAAAGAAGCCAAGCTACCCATGTACATCCCAGAAACACAGACAATTAAAAAAGCATAATACATTTCTGGAGCACGTTTTCAACTAACAAAAAAGAAATGGAGCGGGGATTGGGTGGTAATAAAATGAGGGACCGAGATATGGCAACAGGCAACCTGCTGCCTCCTGAGAAAAATCCAGCTAGCACACAGCACTTCATTTCTGAATGTAATGGACACCAATAAAATCCAATATCCTGGAGGCTATGCGTGCCTGGACCTCAGCATCCAAGCCAAGCCTAAGAGGCATACTCTTCTCAGCAGCATGGGATAAAAGTGGTTTGGGGTTTTGGTTGGGTTTTTTTGGTTGGGTGGTTTTTTTTTTTTTATTTGGCTACAGCAGTTGCTAGGACATGTAAAGCGACCCAAAAAAAAATTTCTAAGATCACTTCCAGAATATGAACCTGACTTCAGTGGAAATCAGATGGCCTTCAATAGAGAAAATCATTGGAGAGAAACAACATACAACTGGCCACGTTACAGGCTTTTTGTGCATTCCTCCAAAACCTTTGTACTGGTTGTTGCAAGAATCATGTAACACTAGTGCTAGGGTGGTTTCAGAATATGTCAATAATAATACAAAAGGATGATCTCCATGCCGGAGAAAGCAGAATCAATCACTCACAAAAGGAATTATTATGCTATGAGGAACTTGAAGCCAGTGATGTCATGAGAACTGAAGGCAGTGGATGAACACAGGGACTGACAAAGTTACGAAACTCCTTCTTGAATCACACTCACAGTCACACTGCAGAGATCCCGTCAGTTAAAAAGGAAGCTCGACATTTCATTTAAAAGGTCGTGCAATATAAAACTTTAAAGAGGAAGGGCTAGAACTGAAGTCAGTTTTCCAAAGTCAAATGCTTCTGGTTTTGAGCATGAGTCATCCCATACCACTCATCTCCTGGTTTTAAGTCCCGTACTCTGTGCAAATACCCCCAAAAGCTTCAGGGATGGAAAGAGGAAGTCTACTGAAGCACAGATCTTCAAATGGAAAGTTCTTGTAGCTGCTCATGTGCAGTAGTGACTGGAATAAGAAGTTCTTTCATGATTTACAGAAGACTGCTCTCAGTTGCGTGAACTGAGCTCCACTTGTCCTGACAGCATCATGCTTCTAACCACAAAGAAAGGACACAGAACGCAAGAGCAGATGAGACAAATGGGATCAGTCCCATGAACACTGCCTTACCTTTCAGAGACCTACAGATGTTCACCAGGAAGAGGTGCTCATGGTGGGCCTCAGCCCCTTGTCCCAAAGCCTTCTGCATCAGAATACCTGACCCTTCCTCCTGCTCTTAATACCCAACTTTAGTGATTACTCTGTAGTCCACAGCACTTTATTTCCACTCCTCCCAGCCTCCAAAAAACCACCCTCAATTCACGCTCCCAGCATGTAACTACTTTGGAGTCTGAAGTCTGACAATTCCCCCTTCAGACAGTAAGTATTTTCTGCAAACTCGTCCTAACCACTGGCGCTCTGCACCACACTATAGCTTCCATACATACACTCCTAGCACAACAGCACATTTGACTACACTTTCCCCATCTTGTTCAGACACCAACAGGAGATTAGGAAAGAGCAGATATACCCCAAAATCTTGAAGTAAGTATCAGGTCACATGAAGAACCGTTGATGACATCAGTTATTCAAGCATACCACAATGTTGTACAGATCTGCATGCTACTATTTCCAATGGAGGAAATAATGTCTAGTCTAAAGGCCTTCATATTCAACAGAAAGGCTCCTGCGGAACTTTGCTGCAGGACTTAATTTGATCACACTCTTTTATTATACCATAAACTCTGGAGTAGCTCAGACTAAGAGATAATGATATACTGTCATTTTAACAGTTCTGTTCCTACGGGAAGCAGCAATTGCCGAGATCTTATCATAGGCTACAGAAGTGCACAGTAATCTGTCTACTGACGCAGTCTCACTATGGAAAGCAATTCACAGCAAGTATATAAAGACTTAAATAAAAAAGTAATTTTAGCTTAAGAGCTTAAAAAAAAAAAAAGGTTTCTTCTTAAAGTGAGCACTGAAAACATGATGACACTGCTGTAAAGGTGGAAGAGTAAAGAAAAAGTTACAGTAAAGTCAAGTGAAAGCTGCTGTTTTCTGAGATGTCATTACAGGCTGATTTCAGAATGGAAATGTCACTACAGTTATATGAGGTGGCAAAGACCTGTATAGAACACAAGAAAAACAAGCAGTACAAAGGGATCCACAATAAACAACTACTTTACACAAATAGGAAAAGATCTTCGGATTCAGTGTGTAAGGGAGCAAAAAAATCAAGGCCAGGTTGAATGAAGTTTTGAGCAACCTGGTCTCGCGTGCCTGCCTATGGCAAAGGGTTGGAACTGGACAGTCTTTAAGGGTCCCTTCAACCCAAACCGCTCTGTGATTCTATGATTCTATGAAATTGAGCCATTGAGAAGCAGTGAACTGACTCAACAAAAGTACCTTGCTAAGATACAAAGCATACGTATATCAAATCTTCATTCAAACCTCTTTGACGAGGAAGACTGGATTTCTTATCCTCTATTTTTTTAAACTTTACATGAGGATAGTTGGACACAGACAAGAAATGAGGATGTAACTTACAGGTAACAAGAAGGTCATCTAAAGATCAGGTAAATGAACAGGGAATTGCATCACGTGACACTAATTTTAACAAGCTGCACACTTTTAGCCAGATAAATAAATGTAGATTTTAATACCCTTTGAAAACATCTTATCTAGTCTCTTAGTTTTGCTTTCATGTAAAATATGGTAGTATTGATTTTCTTATTAATCTCCCTCAAAAAAACCCCAATCGACTTGTATGCCGAGCTTCTTCCTGATGTCATGTATGAAGAGAGAAAAGAACACGCTTGCTTAAAGTTCAACAACACCATTACGTGAGTTTAAAAGAATAAATAAATTATATTAAGAAAAAAAAATCTCACACTTGCTACATCATTTTCCTAGAAAGCCCCCTGCTCGCTCAGCACTACATGGGCAATCTGAACAGGTTGTCATAAGCAGTGTAAGCAGAGCTTCTGACACCAGTCAGCTGGTTCTAGGCACGGAAATAATCCCCCAGGAGAATGTAAACTGGACACGATTGCGTTCTTAAATCATATCAGCATGTGGAAAAGGGTACTATTTTTTTCTGGGCCCATGTTTATTGCAGCTAGATTACAGATTGTTTCTCACAACTAACTAGTTTCAACACACCTAACTGTAGAAATTTGAGAATGATGAAAGTAAGCCCTGCAGTACTTCACTGTGCCCACTTCTTCATGGTAGAAAACCAAACACTGTAAGTGCTCAGTGAAACACTTGCACCTGAACAGTTCCTACAACTTGGGTATCATCTTCCAAAAAGGAGAAAGCCATTTTAACAGTATATTCATTCAGCATGTTGTCAAAAGGATGACACTGCTGTAGAATAAATCACTGCAATTCTGCGGAACTCAGCTGTTCCCATTCTCGATTTGCTTCAATGTCATTATCTGCAATGAGGAAAAAGTGATTTTTCAATTGTGCTATTTTTGAGGCTTGCAGCAGAGCCAGGCCGATCAAAGAGCTAAACTCTAATATTAGGCTAAAGAATTACATGCAACTTCTCAAATATCAGTAAGTTCAAAATACAGCTTGTCCTTGAAATTTATGACCCATAACAGAAGAAGTTCAGAGTAGCTGGCAGGAACACTCGACTTCTGCTGTTTTGTAGCCATGTACTCACTGCCAAAACAGGAAACAACTGAATGGAGGGTCAGTATAAGAAAACAACTGAAGTTCCCTTCTTCATGTCCATTGCTATTTTTCCTCCCAGACACTCAATCTATTCCAGCAGTGTATCTTAGATATTATTGGAAGGATAGAGACTTCTGAGAAGATGAAATGGCTTTTTCTTGACAGCACTTGTGCAAAAGAAAAGCTCTGCTATCTGTATCATCAAACAAAGTCAGTGCCAGGAAATAAACCACAGTCTCATTAAAGTGTCAAGAGGTTCTAACTCAAGTTACTCTTCTCCTATGAGAAAAATAATCACAGATGAGATCCAGATCTTGATTTGCCCAAACATTACAGGTGTCCAGACAGAGTTTTGGTTTAACCTCATCTCAAATAGACTGATGCATCTGACAGTCCAGACATCTTTGTAACTCCTAAAGGAATTTAGTCTGTGTAGCAAATCCAGACCTTAATATGTTTGCAGCATGGATTCTGTACGAGTTTTAAAATGTGTAATTCCTGGCCTGTTGTGTATTCTAGGCTCCATAAACTGACAACCGTGGTTATAAACAGAGTCCTCCTTTCCTAGTTACCCAGTATTTTCATTCTGACATCTCACAACAGCATTATTGCTTTTACAGAGCTACCAGCACAATAAAAAAGCAAACTACCCAACAAGGTGAAGACCATGTGTGTAGACCTTGAAGGCTTCAGGGAGGGTGGGAGTGGGGAGGCTGTAAGTACTAGGTGAGGGAGTGATGAGAAAAGCTTCTTTTCACACCCTTTCACAGCAAAACCAGATCACTGTGCTGCTTATAACCAAGGTATTTTCTAGCGTTTAAACAAGTGGCAAATGACAAGGTGCAAACTGGAAACAAAAGGACAAGAGATGGATGGCCTTGGAACCACTGCAGGTAGTTTACAGTTTCTCAAGGGGATCTCTGACTTCATGAAACAGGAACCATGGAATAACTTCTTATTTATACTCACTCAGAATCCTCCACTGATTTTCAGAGATACTACTACACACAGTGTTAATCTCAGTTAATGTTAAGAAAGCAACACTGTACTATTGCCTCAAATTCCTGCATAATCCATGATCACCATTTAATCTTAAAATAAATCAGTTCATTTAATTAAAAAAATAAGTGATAAATTAGATAATCACATGTAAGACACTTCTTGCTCACTGCTTCATCATCTGTAGAGGTGCCCTGTTCACTTCTCACACTGTCACTAGTATTTTAAAGTTCTCCTGCTTTTTTAGAAATTGGGTTTGGTTTGGGATATTGTGTCCTGTTTTTAAATCATAAAGCAGCTACTTATTAACCCTCCCAATTCCTCCATCATTATGCAAATGTTTTCAAACACATACTAGACTTTCAATCATTTAAATTCATTTACGTGGTTCAGCTCAGGGTAATATACCAACGTGAACACTGGTGTATTAGCACCAATTAATGTAGTACACTGGGCGTTGAAATTCGGTATTACTAGTACAGTATGCAAATCCAGAAAGCCTGACTCATTTACAAAGCTTAGGGTTCTGCACAGGGGAAAAAAAATCCAGTCTTTTAGAAAGGCTTGAAATAATCTTTTGTTTAAATAATTTCAAGGATTGTGCTAGAACAAGGGCAGCAGCCTTCAGATGAAAGCTAAGTAGCCTGGTGTGCAGGGTTAATGCCACTAGTAACAAGTGGCACTCATGTAGGAATCTCCAACTTCAAAAAAAATCTAGTAGCTGGCTTATAATTTCTTTTGTAAAAATCCACAATGAAACTGAGATTAAAAACTTCCTAAGAGCTGTCTAAAAGCAGCTAATTGACACTACACCTCTCAGGAACCAGAGTCCTATTTACTAAAAGATAGCAGAAGGCAATGCTGTGTTGGCATGGTCTAATCTGTAACAGTTTTATCCAAAACCCTTTGCTAGAAGGATAAAGTATTTTTATGCAGGAGAATGAAAACCTACTTCATCTTCAGTTACAATCAGCAAAATAAAATCAGGACTTTGGTCTGAATCTCACCAGGTAATTTGATGGATGAAATCTCTTAAGTCTTAACAGAAAAGAACCCAAGAGACAGGAGAAATAAACTGGAGTATTATCCTTTTGAGTTTTTCACTCAGCTTCAGGGCCTATCATCAGGTGGTGATTCTTTACCTGTCATGATTGTAATACGGACAGCCTATTCTTGGAGCCCTCAAACAGGTTATTCTAGCAGGCAGCGGCTAATTTATCTTCAGAAGACCAAGAAAAGGTACTGAAATAAAGGCAGGAAAACAGTGAGACTTCTTGATCCGGATAAGCACAAACCCGGTTGTAAACTTTATGACCATTACAGGAATTAACCCAAATAAATCAGATTTAAATCTCACCTTTTTAAAAAAACAACTTTCAAGAATAAGAAACCACATGAAATGCCTGAAAATAGTAAAGCTTTATTTCTTTAATAAATAAATAAATAAATAAATAATGTTTTGCTAGTATCCGACATTTTACTCTGGGCACAAATCAATATGCAGAAAGTGAATCAGTCAAGCCTGATTTCCTGTAAATTGTTTTCAGCACACTGAAAATTTAAAATCTTGAAGCAAAGGAATGTTCCTGTAAATGAACACAGCTACGTAGTTCCATTTAATAACTTACCATCTTCCCCCTTCACACAGAAGGCATGTGTGATCTGATCTATACAGGTACAGCACATCAGAGCATGTACTCTGCTGTAGGGACAAAAACTCGCTAATAATGCTACTCCTAATTCCTGCCAGCTGTATGACAACAGTAGTAAGCAATGAGAACCACAACCAGTCCCTGTCTGAAGCTGTCTTTTCTCCCCTCTTCCAGGTGTCCAGTCTAAAAACTGTCTCCTTACTTTTGACAAATACACAAAAAGCCAAATACAACAAAGGGCCCCCTGCGGGTTTGTGAGTTATAAGAATTTAAACTTAGCCTGGCATCTGAATTGACAACAGAGAAATATTTTTGGATCCAACTGGCATTCTGCAATCAGACCCACTTCCATCACTACCAACACCTGAGTATCCTCTTCAGGCAACAGATTGAGGGTCTTGGCATTTTAAGCTGATCACATCTTTACAGATTTTTTTTACTTATCTCACATTTTTGACCCCAGCATATGCGTCTGCTCCAAGACTTCTGGTTCTGAACGCATCCTGCTCTTAAGAGTTAATTGGGCATGCTGACATACTGCCCACTGAAAAGAATACAGATGTTCAGAAAATCTGGCATATTTATTATTACTGTTAACAAGGAATTTGAGAGGCTCCTAAGGTACTAGGTGTTCTATCGACATAAAAGTACAATATAATCCTCTGCCTAAAGAGAAGCTCCAGGCAGGTGTTTAGTATCTGATCTACTGTCACTGTTTAAGGCCCAAGTCTATTAACATGCTCAACTAATGAACTGTAACAGAACTACCATAATTACCGAAGGACCCACACCATCCAAACACACCATTCTGTAGCCTTGATGAGTAATATCACACTTGCCAAGTCTGAAAACAAGCAGCCCTGCATATTTGAGGAGCTGAAGTTTGAGTCTGCCTACTAAGCCCCTATTGGTTTTTTAAAAGAGAGACTTGATTTTAAAACCTACAGCTCAGATTCACTGAACTACAAATGAAACTCATCTGTGGTTATTTGTGTCCTTTCACCTTTTCCTGGAAAGTATGTTGACTAAAAGCCAAACAAACAGCACTTTAACTGCTTAATAGACAAACACCACAGTCATGTTGCTCAGGACAAATGTTTTTAGGAAACAAAGTAAGATTACAGATGTTAGCTTTTTTCTGTTTTTAAAGAAATGCCAGCGTTAGTCTCAGCAGCAGTTTAAACTTACAGAACCGCACAACTACCACAGTGCTACTTTTAAGTCTTTCGTAGATAACATGTTAACCACCTCTAGATTACTAACTCATCTGAAAATACTGGTCCCATTAACAAGATGAGTGAAGGCCAGTATTCCCTATCTGCAGCAATATATGCTCATCAACAATACAGAACTTCATAAAATAATAAAACTGTCCAAGAAAAAAAGGGCAGGCAACTGTTCCCAAGGGATCTTCATTTCGTCAAGGTCATTTTCAAATTAAGGTACTCTATGTGAGATAGAGATCTAATTATCTAGTACACACCACAACTAAAAGCTACCAGAGAAAAACAAAGTCAGCATTAGAACATTTTACCAAGCCTCTCTTAAGTTTAAAAGCTGTAGTTCTACCACAAGGCATGTTTCCACAACATGGACCATACAAGAAGCCCACACAGTCACTTTCCTAATGTGTTTATGAAATGATCCATGAAAGCATAAGTCAAATCAGAGCTTCCCGACAAAGGGTGATTCCCCTGACATTCCAATTGGTGTGATACATGTATTGTGTTTCCTCCCCCAGGGAAAGGCAATCGTGCCCTGAAGCCAGAGTACAGAAGTTTACAGCATAGAGTATGAGCCCAATACCAAAGAGGAGGCCTGTCCTGGAAAAGGACCTTAAGGAAAACACAAGGCCTTTATAAAGCAGCCCCAAAACACCAACACAAATAAGCTGGGAACACAACTAATGAGCTTTCCCTTTTGTCCCTAATTGAAACTAATTAGGTAGCATCCATGAAGCGCTTTTAGTTAGGAGTGAAGCCATGAAGTGGCCTTAAGGGACAGGTAAAGCATCTACAAAATACACAAGACCTTAGCAACAATTGTCGGATGAGTAAAAAACTGTCACCTAATGCAAAGTCATCATCTCTCCTAAATCCATCATTTTGCCTATCAAGACAAAAAAATTTGTTTGCCAAGCTTTCAGGTATTTTATAGCTCTAATCCTCAAGGTCAGAGAAAGAAAAGTCGTTTTCTTCGACAGTCTCCTACAGATAAATGTTTGCTGTTTTATTTTTTTCCCCTGGAGTTTGATTTTCCACCCATACACTTCAGAGAGTTTAACTTTATACCCATATATTTAGCACCAGGACAATTCCCTGGAAGGTATCTGATTCCCTGAATAAGACCACAAGGATTTTTAACCCTGGACTCAGGAAACAGGAACATGGCTTTTACAGCTTTCAGCTTGTTCTGCAGCTCTACTTCCTTTTGAAGGTGTAGATGAGGTTCAAATAGAAATACCACACACCTCTCTCTCGAATGGTGGCATATCTACTTTAAAGTGGCGGTCATCCAGTTACTCATAATAAAGACCAAAGACAGTTTACAAATAGCACTTGAAACCAGGAAATAAGATTGACCTCAGAATTTTTGGTGGGTGCTCAAAACAAATAATAAAATCTGGGGGGAATGAGAGATGGCTACAAAGGGACAATTTGATCAAAAGCAAAAAATTCACCTATGTCACAAGTCTTACAGCATTAGATGTGCCTGAAAACAGAAAAATGGAGTATTTAAAGATCTCCAGAGTTCTCATGTTTACATATCAAGCTCTTTACAAATTCAACAACTTGATTTGGCACCTTACAATACCTCCTTAAAAACCACAGTCAATGCAATGAGTAATAAGGAAAGGAGGAGACTTTGTACACTCAGATCTATCATCAATTCATTTTTGTTATGCTCTTAATACAACATTGAAATTTGCATGCAAAGGGAAAAGATAGGCTGTATGTAAGAACGAGCACACACATAATCCTTTGTAGGTTTATTAGAGAATTAAAGCTACAAAAATATCCTTCTAGGACTTACAAAGGAAAATATCAGACATTTTTTCACATCACTGCTATTGTCCTTTGGGTGCCTCTAATGTCAAGTTTGTTGTTGTTGCTGGCATTACATTCCAAAACAAACATTTATGTCAACATGAACTGCTAAAATATTTGAGGGTTTCAATGGGAAAGAAGACAGGCCTTTATGCTGACGACACTGATCTACCCTATCTCTTCCTAATAGCCAGTTGTGTCCTGCTTCAAGGTAGTGAGAATCATAGAATGGTTTGAGTTCAAAAGGACCTTAAAGCTCACCTAGTTCCACAACCCCTTGCCACAGGCAGGAACACGTTCCACTATACCATGTTGCTCCATCCAGCCTGGCCTTGAACACTGCCAGGGATGGGACAGCCACAGCTTCTCTGGGCAACCTTTGCCTGGGCCTCACCACCCTTGTAGTGAAGAATGTTTTCCTAATATCTAATCTAACTCTCCCCTCTGTCAGGTTAAAGCCATTCCCCCTTGTCCTGTCACTACATGCCCTTCTAAAAAGCTCCTCTCCAGCTTTCTTGTAGGCCCCTTTAAGCACTGGGAGCTGCTCTAAGATCTCCCCAAAGCCTTCTCTTCTCCAGCCTAAACACCCTCAACTCTCAGCCTGTCTTCATAGAAGAGGTGCTGCAGCCCCCACTCACCAGTTAAGGAAGCCATCCATTGAAGACAGTCAGAAAACACCTCTTAGTTGCTATAATGGATGCAACTTGTGTTCTCCAAGCAGATTAGTTTTCATCCACAACACCCGAACTCATTAGCTTTCTAACTTAGGAGTCAGTGTTTCTCACTACCATTTTAGGAATCCAACCACTTCGCTGCAATGCTCTTGGTTTGACAGCTGTGTTGGAACATCTATATATTTCTCCTTTCAGAAGGGAGGCTATTTCTCTGAGCAATTTTTTTTACGCTCTTGTAGGAATGCTTTTGTCTTCCCTGGTCTCTAGAGGCAAAGGAAGAAAGTTTTAGATTAGCTCCCCTACCCCATCATTAGTACTATAGAAAATCAAAACTGTCACTAGAAGCAGACATCATTCAGAGCCATGGAATCCAGGCCTGGAATCATATATTTCCTTTATGCTTTCGGTGAGAAAGTACTTCCAAATACAAAAGCACTTCCAGATTAATTGTCTATGGGCCATTTTCCATGGTGACACAAACCCAGAAACAAAAGGATTGTTCTCTAGGAATCAGAACTTCTGAACTTTGCCTATTTTCTATTTTCTTGATTTGAGTTGGTCTGAAAGTCTCTTCCCATCATGAAAGACAGAAGTGAAAAGAGGATTTTATGAAAATAGGATTAATTTGCAAGAATAATTTTCTACACCCAACTGACTAAAACTAAACTCAGATCTTAGCTACTGTAATTTAGAGGCTAGAGTAAGCAAGCTATTGGTGTTAACAGAAGCAAATAGGAATTAAAATAATTTTTATCTCAAGTTAAACTAGTTCTATATGCTTTTAGAAAGTACAGTCTGTTAAAGCAGATTTAGACACCAGCTTGCCATATGTTATGTTAAAATTAGACTGATTTTTTTTGTAAAAGCAACAAATTTATGCATGAAATATGTCCGTTCAGTACACCCAGGTTTTGAGGAACGCTTCTGCTCTTCCAGTAATCTCTGCAGAATGTAGCAACTAAAGCTTATTACAAAAAAGAAACTAGTTCAGAATTCTGAAGTTAATCTTGACAATATCTCTTAGAACTGTTAAGACTTTGCACAAAATGACCTCCACCAGCACTGTTTTCCAAGTGGTTATTAGTGCAGTTACTTCAAGGTACAGTTACCGGCAATGACTTCTAGATTTCAGGACAGAATTCATAGTAATTTTTACAGGGTCTGTACAATGATCATCTCTCAAAGATCAACAGAAAAAGCATTTTGAATGCAAACAACAGCATGGAAAAAATTCCTGTATAATGGAGAAAGGCAACTTTCTTGGAGGGTAAGAAAGGAGGAATATACATACTAGACCAAATATATGTAAACAGCTTAGAGAAAACAACAATTACTTCATTCCAGGGCTCATGCCTCTTCCTCTGAGGAAGCTTTCAGTTTGAATTCATACAAGTTGTAGACATGACTTTAGTATATATGTTTAGTGTAACAAAGCCCAGATGCCACCTAAAGTGTTCTGTTGTGTCTGTATATTCACACCGATTGCTCAATTTCAAAAGTAACGGACTGGTTGTACTAACAATGCTTATTGTACCTAGTTTGTTATATGACATGCACATTAATGTAATTTTAAAAAGTAATAACATGGGTACCATTGAGAACTAGAGACATTATAAGCTGGTTAAAAATAGTAATTTAAATTCCTAGCTTAGTCAGCTTGGCAGAAACAGCTGTGTTCACTGTAACCTCTAATTAGTTTTCATATTATAGGAGTTACAAAGGTTATTTCCCTCTCAGACACCTACTAAATTAGCCTTCACAGCACAATACTGTTACCAGATCAAATGCAACAGCAACAGATTATTCAGACTTTTAGTGTGAGGTGTCCCTGCCCATGACAGGGGGGTTGGAACTCGATGATCTTAAAAGTCCTTTCCAGCCCTAACTATTCTATGATTCTACGACTTTAGAGACTTACCACTATTTTTTTCTGTAATGTTTCATTTATAAAGTTATATATACTTATTTGATAAGGTACAGGCAACCTCCTTTCTATGTGGAACATTAAGAGCCTGTCTTGAAAGGAAAAGTAAAGGTCCAATTCATAGCTGCTTACTTACGAACATGTACTCCTTGCTTAAAGATCTCTGTACTTTACTTCCAGTAATCAATGCACAAAAGTTTTCATGTAGCTCATGTATCAGCAGCAAAAGAATGAAACAGGTAGACTTGAATACGCATCTCAAACACAGGACACCAGAAACGCCATGAAGTTTATTTTGTAAGCCTCTATGTTTTAGAAGTAGCGACCTGGAGGCTGAAGCCATTTTTGTTCAGATGATGGAAAAATGCATTAGAAATCAAAGGTATTTTTTTTTGCCAAACTACATTTAATACCATATTTTGGCCACAGAGCCCAAGTTTCTGCTATATCATCTTATGAATACATTACTTAGGTGAGACTTTCAAGACACTGACTGTCCCACCAACAGTCTAAATGTCACTGAACTTACATGGCAGAAGCAGTGGCAAAGCCAATGTTGAACATGCTTGAATATGAGCTAACAGAGTTAAAAATCAAAACGTAAGTGGCTCTATATGTACCAGATTCTCACTCTGCAGAAACAGCTAGAGAATGACACATGAGGAGCAACGTGCATTATCAAAGCATGTTCGAAACTGGCATTCACAAATTAAGTCATATTTAAGGCATCATGGTTTTGGTTTATATGTATTATGTTAGTTATAGCAATAATATTTTTATAAACAGGAAAGGTGAGAGAATAATTTCTTGAATTATATTTCTACCAGTGAAAGCGTATTTTTAAATATGCTTTCTAGAGACAACTACAAATAACTGCTGTAACATAAAAATCTGTTAAACCTTTAAAAAAGCAAGCAAAGCAATGCCAGTTTCATATGAAAAAGAAAAAAATTCAGTTCTAATAGAAGTAAACTTGGTTCATTACTTTGAAACACTGAGCGACTGCAACCAGAGTTTTTAAAGGAGAGTTTTTTTCTCTCATGGCTAACAGGTGTCATTCTGCATTAATGATTTGATTCACTTTGGGTACCTCAATATTCTAAAAGATAAATAAAACTTTCTAATACATTTGCAAATGTTAAGGGAATGAAGTTACATCATGACTACAATGTGGCAAACATTCAGACCACATCAGGATGGGACAGGAAACAGCCATGTTTCCCACTTTCTTCTAATTCCATCAAAATTCTCCAAGTTGTGAGCTTGTAAGTAGAGGAAGTACTAAAACACAGAAGAAAGGAAGTGGCAGGAATTGTTAAATAGGAAGTTGTGAACTTTGCATTACCTACTAAAAAAACGGTATCTACATCTTATTTAGTGGTAAACTTCATTTCCTTGAAGATGTTTGTACCACACGTTGTTTTACTGCCTTTCTTGAGATGCCATTTTCAAGTTTAAAATGTGAGGGTGATTACTAGATTTATTTAGTATCAAGAAACCCTGCTCATTCAAAATGATGAACCATATGTTACAACAGGTATCAGCTCCATAATGTAAGAGGATTTCCCTCCTGCGTTCTGTTTTTTTTTCCCCTACAAACTGCAGTATAATACAAACCCCAGGAAGTTCTCATCTATGGCATAAGAATGCTTCACTCTGTTGGCCATTAGTAAGAACGCAGGCAATGAAACTACAGACTCGTTCTGCCAAAGCATACTCATTACACTATTACCAAAGCTTTTTACCATTTTTAACATAATGAGATTCAAGCTTAAAGAGCATGTACAATTAACAGGATTGCACAAACCATGTTCATGCCTCTGCGTGCAGGGAAAGGCCGAACTTGAGCTTTGCTCCTACAACAGGACCAGGAAATAATCCTACTTTTAGCAGTTAAGTTTTTCTGCATACTGCCATTCTGGTTTGTGGAACTTTGCGTAGCTCTGACTGTTTAGCTACCATTCCCAGAGAGAAGCTGCAATTATCCGTTCTTACACTGATTTCAAGAAAGACTTTTGGACTGAAATCTGAAGAAACCATTACAAATTCACATGAACAGCTTGTTTCAATTGGGATCTGTTTAACATGGCTGCTGCTGTTATAATTACAGATGCCCACTTCACTGTACTTACAATATTCAAATTTGGGAAGGAAAATTTTAGTGATGAGTAAAAGCATACTGAATTCACTGAATGGTGCAACCTACAGGTTGCCAAGCTACTGCAATGCACACAAAAACCTGCTGAGAACAAACAGTACTGCTGAAAACAGATGTCAGATAAAGCAGAATTTGGATACTTCTGTTTTCTCACATGACTAATATGTGTTTAGGAAACCAACCCAAGCTAAGCTAGTTGAATAATAAAGCTTAGAGCTTTCTACACCTAAGATGATCAGCTCACAATCTACGGACCAAGTACAGTTTTGGGGACAAATTAAACACTGACTCCATTTCCCCTGTCCCCACAAACACAAGCTTACACTTGTTTACCCAATTATATGACTGTCAGGTCATGTACTGGCTGAAAAGGCCACGTTACAAACACGCAAGCATGTTGTTTGATGACGGGGACAGGACACACTGTCCAACCCTCCCATGGCTCCAGGACAGAATGCCTGGGCACTTCTGCTCTACACCTAGGTTTAACAGAAGAAGTTGCACAGAGAAAAGTCAATACTTCCTTTGGAAAGAGAAACTTCACCCTTAAATGCTGACAGAGATGTAACATTCACTGAACTGACATTCAGACAGGTTAAGCTGCTTAGATCTGAGGTAGGTTTCTGAGCACTTTGCTTTGCTGCCCTTTACACACAAATAATAATGCATATTGATTCTTACAGTGGATATCGATCCTGCATTTTACTTATCATAAACATAGTTTCTAGTGCGTGTTAGCATTTAGTTCTCACACAGGAAAGGTGAATATGAGTATGTCTTCAGAAAAGATGGGATGTAAGAAAATCTGCCTATAGCCAACAAGCCTGAGAACTCCCTGTGGAAAGATACAACGCCTCCCTTAACCCCAAAGCAGCCATACATGAAATGCTAAAACTTATTCTGTACTTTATTATTTCTCCAAGTTGCAAGCAATACTTTAAGACACTGACAGAACCAATCCTGTTCTAGAGACTGTTTTAACTGTCACCACAGTGAAAGAGAGCTTTCAGCTCCAGCTGTGCAGGCCATCTTCTCCCCATCTGAAAGCAACTCGAGAGTTTAAAAAACAAACGTCAGCATTGAACAGTCACATCACATAATCAAGATAAGCTTTCAGACATCCTAACACAAGACAGATTGGCACCCTGCATTCCTGTACATGAAAAAGACTGCAGAACTCGACAAGCTAGGCCTTCAAAGGACTATTTAATCCTCTCCATGCTAATGAAATAGATTTGTGAGTGAAAGTAAGTTGCACAGATCAGATGAGATAAACAGTTTTGCCACTTCATGCATCTACTAGTACTGCTAGTTTAAAATAATTCATTCCGAGAACACCAACTGCTTTACCAAAACCAAGCAACTCTCACAACTTCTACCTCTATAAGGACAGCATCCTCTCTGGAAATGCACGACTCCTAGTACTTCCTAAACTCCTCTTTCGTAGCCCAGACAGAGTGCTGTACCTAACACCCCACAGCTTCACTAGACTCTTGCTCTTCATGTTCCACTTCCTGCCAGCAGAAGCCGGTTATCAGTCTCCACTAAACATGCTTTATAATTTGGTGGCTATCTCAAACCCTCATTTGCAGCCAGACACAGCTGAAACTAGGAGGGGAGTATAAACCACAGGAACTTCCAAACATCTTTAAAAAAAAATCCTTCACCCCTATCACATCCCCTTCCATTCCCCTGCCCCACAAAAGACCATTATACTGAAGGCTTCTCAGCATTGATCTACAAATAAAGGTTATCAACATTAGAAACACACACAAGTGCCTCCTCTTACATGAACAGTGCTGAGGGCAAAACATTTTTACTAGAAGACTGGATTATTTTTCTCTAAGTACTCTAAGATGGAACTTTGCCTGTAGAGAGATCGTTTTTTATGGAGAACAGACTGCTAGCAAAGACTTTAGCACAAGAAAATCCTAAAGCTGTAGACATTATTACACGAAAAGAAGAAACACCTGAGTGTTTGTTTCTAAATAGGTAGCTATATCAACTTATTTAGCTACTCTTAACTGATAATAAGCACATAACAGAAAACCTCACTCCATGTGGTAGAGAACTTTGCAGACACACATCAAACAGGGAATTTCTTGCTGTCAGTCAGTCACAGAAAAGTTGCCTGTACACTGGGCTACATAAGGCAATCAAGTAAAGCATAGTGCACTTGGCTCCTAGCAGAGGTTCCAAATGGTAAGTTTTATGCAAATTATTTATGCGTAAACCATGACAATTATAAACAAGAAATCAATGACACATACGACATAAATCAGTAGTTTCCATGAAGCCTTTCTCTGCCTGCTTCTTGACAAGCTTTAAAAAGACTTGTAAGAATAGACCTCTCTACTAATGTTGGCTAATAAATCCAGTAATTTAGCAGCTGCAAAGATTTTACATATATTCAACCCCCTGTTCCAATCTTACACCATTGCTGAAAACAAGCTGAGTCTGACAGACCCACAACAAATAAACTCCAGAACCTGGAAGTACACCCCAAACCCAGCCCTGTTCCTGAGCCTGCCCCCTAAGCAGGCAGCTGACTGCCTCGGGGCTTTGGACCTCAGGCTGCTTACATCCTCTCCTTCCCCCAGCTGAAACCACCCATGCTTTCCACCTGCTTCTGCCCCCACCAGCCAGAGCCAGACTGCCACATGCTTTCTCATAGTTTATCTGTCTGTTAATAGGTTATCACAGTTACTCAGTTATCAGAGTAATAATTGTAGAAGAACTGAAAGTAATTGCTATCTAAAGGAAATTATTAATGAACCATCTATGTAATATTGCTCACTGGCAAATCAACCAACTAACCCAACTCAATACTGCACTCTTTTAGTACACTACCAATTCAACCACAGCTAATGTTGTAATATGCAAGGAAAAAAAGAATGGGTTGGTTCACAACACACATTGTCCTTCATGTATTTAATATACTAGTTTTGAAACAACAAGGGCAGACCTGCTCTGGTCATGAAACACTTCAGGCCAATTCTGAGAAGATACTAGTAATGGGAATGAAAACATGGTACAAGTTGAAACAAGACTCTTGTTGATGTCATATTACACATTGCAGGTAGTAACTGCCATTGTCACAAGTTTAAGAAATAAGTTACAATGTTACTTTCCAATGTAATTAAAATGTCAAGGGAGCAAACAAAAGCATCCATTTCCACTTGTCTACTTCCCCACCCTTTTCTGGTTAAAACTTTGTAAGATTTTTTCTTCCATTTCTGGAAATATTCAGAAAATTTCTATAATATGTGTATATGTATTTTGGCTGTTTAATAAACCATGTCGTACTTGTCCATTTCTTGCTCCAATGACCCACCCTCTCCTTCTTTCCAAAAGAATCTCCTCTTTACTAAAACCTCCTGCTTGTGTCAAGAGTTCTGCTTTTTCCAGTAGCCCCAATCTTAGTCACTTACGCCTGCGCAACACAAAACAAGGATGTACAGTCTACACAACGATCCAGAAGTTTGGTCCTACATCAAGCAGCTACAAAGACTGTACAGAGACAGTGGAAAAAAATAGGCCCTACACAGTATAATGGAATCGCCATCTTCTAAACCAGTACGGGTTATTTTTCCTGACAGAGAAAGGAAGTATACTCTTCCTTAGTTGAAGATGCATTTTTAAAATAGACTTCACGTTTGCTTCCTGTGATCACATTAAAAGGTCACACTGTTTACGCTACTGTAACCTGTTACTGTGGGATTAGAAATTATATAAACAAGCAATTCTCATTCAAATGTGCACCAGGGAAGAAGGTTATGAGAACATTCCCCTTTATGTGTAGAGCACTTGTTCCAAATAAATATAAAGAATCTGAGAAACAGAGTGTCTTTTGTAGAAGGGCTCACAGCATTAAGTACTAGATGAATCATGCACTTCACAGAAGCATAAAATTCTGGGAACTTGAGATACAAGAATAAGCACCTGAAAGATCACAAACAGAACAGCCACTTTATGTTCAAAATATTACTATTGAGTAGCATTTTTAACAAGTGATTATTTCAGTACAAAAAAAGTATAGTGAGCTGTCTGCCTGCAGCAAGATCTGTGTATCTCCACACTCGCCACTGGAACAGCATGGAAGTTTTTCTGTAATTGCATATACTGACGGAATGCAAATGTTGCTTTGTTGTTGCTTTATCTTGTGTTTCTACTGATGTAGAAACTGTTTTAACCTTCTTCTAAGTACAGGAAAAAGACTGCACCACACAATTCAAATCTGATCCAACTATCTCTCTAACAGTTGGCGAGACAAGTAAATCTTCCTCGTCTTGATCTCTTCGCCCTCAGTGCTGAAGTTGTCTTTTTATCTCTTAAACCACATCTTCCCAAAGCATCCACAACAACCAAGAGCTGAAACAACTCTGAAACTATTTAATGTCCTGGATCCTAACACAGAATGAAACAAGTCATCCTGTATACACAGTAGAAATCTAGTTCCCTAACAAAGGAAACTGGCCTTAATGTAGCTATCAGTACACTACTTAAGGAAATCCAATATAAGGTTAATGCTGGATTCAGCAGAAAGGTTTCTTTTCTCTGCTTTCTTCCATGGAAGATATGCCCACCTAGGAATATTTTTACATTCCAGAGGATAACAAAACAGCAACTAAATAAGCTATGAGTTCAGTATCAGTGAAGAATTCTGTGAAACAAATCAGCGCAAAATAATTCTCCTAAAAGTACAGTATAATTTATCATGCCAACAAGAACAGGTAGGAGATGGCAAGAAAGTATATGTCAAGAACAAAAGCCACCAGGAAAAACAAACAAACAAAACCCCATAAACCCATACAATTCAGAAGGAATTACATAGAGTTGGTGTCGATGATAGATATTTGTAGCTGAAAAATATAAAACCGCTAGCTACACTGGTTGAAAACACAGATCTCTCAACTAAGCTGGCTGCATGTTGCTTCCACAAGTAGCTGCCCTTTACCAACTTGTTACTCCACCACTTATGAATGCAAAACCAGTAACTTACAGATATAATGTGTTTATCAGTCCATATTCTAGGCTAAAGTATTGTGCAAGGTGAAAGCATATGGAAAAAGAACTTAGAAATAAAAGAATTAGATATTAAAAAAAAAAAAAGAAAAGAAAAAGGAAACATTTCCAAAGGCTTCCTATTATGCCAGTTCATTTTCCTTCCCAACAAGGACATCAGATTTTTCACTGCTGTTCTAGGAACCTCTTTTCTTAACTGCAGAAAGCACAAACCCAATTTGAAAGTAGATCAGCTATCACTATTAGCAGAATCACATGAATTTCCAAGAATCACTTTTATCACTTTTTCCTTAGTATAATGACAGGCAAGCTGTTGAATCTTAGTTGCATTCCGCGTGGGCGAGAGAAAAAGCACATCTAAATTCACAGGGTTTGGTAGAAAATGAATTGGCATTTGCACCACAGGAGCTACAAAGTGAACACACAAAGGTATTCTGATGCTGTATCACAGTGCCTCTCCCAGCCAAACCAGCAAGGGCATGTCTACTGGCACCAGAAAGATAAACAAAAAAAATGTTTCTTGTGCAAATCAACATGAAACAAGTCGACCAATGACTAAAAAAAATAAATCTCAACAGTAAGCGCTGTAAACATCAAGGCTTCCAGATCAGATCGAGTTTGTTTTATTAATTATGAACATCGAAGAGAATCTGCTTCTACATTTTCATAACTTGGTTCTTTAAGGATAAACTGCAGACATTGTTCACTACGGCTGCTCTCCTGACAGCAATGCTGTGCACGCTTTGGTGCGGATACAAATGTTCCAGTCTTATTGTTGTAGTCTACTATGTTGAAAATAACAAAGTTTTTAATTCACGCCATTCTGTAAAATGCAGGAACACTGACGCACCTCACAGCAGCACTGAAGATGATACAAAATCTTTGGCAATTCTCTAATGTTTGTCCTGTATCTCAGTTTATATGAACCTCTTTCCAAATCAGTTACAAAAATAAGCAGATTTAAGTAAATTTTAATATGAAATCCTACACCCAAGAACATTTTAACCAACCACTCCAGCTAAAGGGTTTGGGTTTTGGTTGTTAATTTGGTAGGTTTATGGTACGATATTCAAGTACTAATCAATTTGTTGTTAATAAGACTCCTACTCAACTCACAGTTTGAAGAACTTGTGCTCCATGCCAAGAGCTTATCCCTTGTACTTCTGGGCAGCAGCCTCTTGTTTTAAAAGAGGTGAACAAGACTGCAAGACAGCCTATGGCCACAGGAGAAGATCCTCCTCTGACGTTGAACTGCCCAAAGCATTACAGGAGCTGACCTTTTTGTCACACAGCACTAACTTAATTTGCAGGTACTTAAAAAACACCCCAAACACAGAATCTCCAAAACCTACTATAAAACTACTTAACATATTATGCGTAACAGATACTGATACTCTACACGTTTTTTGTTCCTTCCCTTCTTGTGTTACAAAAGGCATAATTTTGTGTTCAGAAAAAAAAGCTAACGCTTTACCAAACACAAATCTCATTTTGCATATGGGGCCAGTAAAGAAAAAAAAAAAAAGTTTATTTGCCTACTGGGAAACCAATTCAGGGGCATTATCTGGTGGTTCAAACAACCCACCCAATTCCCACATCCACTGGAGTACAAGTGATGCACGACTTGAAGCTCTTACCTTTTTTTATAGATGGGTTTTCACTTTCTTGTTTGCAAACTCTCCTCCTCCAACTTCTTTTAATTAAAAGATGACCACTTTGAATCATATACAAATTCTGAATTTCAAAGAATTGATATCCTCAGATATTTAATGGGGCTAAATTCACAATCCAAAGAGATTATTATGGCACGCTAATGACACTGACCTAAAACCTGAGAACTGGTATGTTTACAAGTAGCAGCAATATTTCTGTGTAAAACATAGCTTAGAAAGTCTCAGAGAACTCAGAAACAGAGAACCCTTGGAAAAAGCCCATTTGCAAAGCAAGTATTACAAGAAAAGATTTAATTTCAACGTTTTGTTAACTGTTAATTCAAATCTACCCCCAATATATAGAAAGTTATCTTAGTTTCCAAAATACCTGGTCTGCCACAACCACATTTAATTTTCTACTTACAAGGGCTATTTTTATTTGGATTTAACATCGTTTGGCTTATGGCCAACACTGCATTCTCCTTAACTGTCAGTCTCCTTCTATATATGTACCCTTACAGCAGACAGAAAGAGGAATAAGTAACATGTGGAAGAACAAAAACCTCCCAAAGGTGCTCAGAATCAGGTGTAGTACTGTCTGCACATTGTACAATTTCTACATTTTTAGCGAATTCTATCACCTTAACAGTAAGCCATAAGAGGCTCCACTTTTCGATGCTCTACTTACAGCAATGCTATCACAGAAGATCTGGATTCAAGTACTTAGATTTTAAACTCTGAAAACCAAGTAAAACTAAGCAGCTCTGGAGCTCTATATAATGGAACTTGCTCAATCTTGCATTTGCCATCAGTAGACACAATTGGTCTTGATCTGAAAAAGTTAGCAGCATAACTAACCAACACAGCTGAGTGCCCTGAAACATTCTCAGTATCACAGAACATACCACCACTTGCAAATGAAGGCAAAGTCTGATTTTGTCACAGAGAAGTTACTGGCTTTGCAAGCCACAGAGACTTAGCTACTGCATCACTGGAGCCTCTCCCACATTTGTATCAAGATTCAGCGGCTGTATAGCACTGGAAAACATGGAGTATCTTTAGCTGTACTGAAGTCAAAAAAAGAGACTCCTTGCAACTGTCAGTTCTAAACTAGCTTTCCATAACCAGAGCCAATTAAGCTAAGCCTCGAATGAATCAACATAGCATGAATTAAGAAGTGGTGAGGCATGCATGCAGAGACCTGCATTTTCAAGTAGCAAGAACTGGCAGAATAAAGTACAAAGATGCATTTATAATAAGTCATGCTCATGCCACAATTTATCCACTGCAAAGAAGTTTAAACTTTTTTAGCACCAGAGCAAGAGTAACCCAAATGCTTATAGACTGCAGCAGCAGCATAAAGCCTTAACTCTCACTGAAGCTTATAAACTGAAAACACAGTAGAACTTCCTGTTCATTTACTTTAAATACACAACACAACCACACTACTACCCGGCCTACAGGGTCAACCATTTCACAGTTTACTTTTATCATTAAAATCTATATACATATTCTATAAATATTTTTCCAGAGACAGTGAATACGTTGAAAAAAACCCTTTCCATGCCTTTTCTCTCTTGACAGATATGTCTGAAACATCCACGATAGATTTTTATCTTCATACTGTAGGTAAAGCTTATTAACTTTCATAATTTGTAGCATTTTAGTTTCACTTAGAGAGGTTGGAGAAAAAAAAATGTAACATTCACATTAATATTAGTTTAAAATATCCTCAAAAAATAATTAAGAAACTGAGAACAGCTGTGTCTCTTGCAGGCCTCAAACCAAACTGTTATTGCACTTCAGCTTTCCAGAGCACACACAGCAGTACAGTTAGTTCTGTTTTCAGTACTCGCCTCCAAACATATTTGAAAATCTAGACTACACCCAGTTTGTTCTTATTTTGTGTTCTACTGATTAAAAAACAATTAGAGAACAGTGCACAGTTTAATTTGCTACCTTCTCGGCATGAGCTGTCCCCACAGATGTTTCTGTAAAACCAAGAGTCAGCTCTGCCTCCATCTATGTTGTATGGGATCCCAGTTGAATGGTAGATCAGAGAATAACTCAGAGGTATCTTTACTATTACTGATAAGCACATCAAAGTTATATCATTGGCCAACATACTAAAGTCAACATAACCAGCTTAGAGAAACACAAGAAGCAACTCTACCTGTATTTAAGGGTTGTGTTTTTAAGATAATATCTCATTCTATCACCCTGTATAAGAAGTTAGAAACTAAAATACCTCCTAAACTTCTGAAAATCTTCTGCATACAAAATTACCATGAAAATCTGATATTGCACTCACTGTAGCAAATGAAAATCCATTGTTCCTTTGACACTCTGGACAAGTATCTGTATCTTTTTCTCCCCTGCTCTAAAAGCAAGCCTAAACTGTGCTTTTCTTAGCTCTGGGCTATTGCTTCTTTGTTGTCACAACTCCAGCGTGAATGTTTTTCATTCCTATTGATACTTCTAATTATATTTATGCGGGGTGCTTTATTCACTTACCCTGAAGCATTTGTTTTCTGTTGCATACCTTCACCTTGGTTATCACACTGCAAAGCTCACATTTAATCTGCTGTCTGTTTTCCTTTAAGTTTGTTCGTATGCTAAGATCAGGTCTTATTTTATTAGTTATCTTCTAAGCATGTTTCTCTACAACACAAGCGATGGACAGAACCAGACCAGTCCTTTTTATCTACGGGGCCTCTGAACAACCTCAACAGGATCTCGTAGTTCTTGCAGCAATTAAATCTAGATGAAAGGAAGGAACAGCACTGGGTATTTAAAAAACCAAAACCAACAGAACATGGAGCATTTCAACAGTGCTCACCCTGTGGCAGAGAACGGTTGCACTACACATGCACTGCCCAAGACATGACTGTCACAAAATCACCTATACAAGGTCTTCATTTTGAAATGCTTTTGTCTCCATCCTGTGATTATTTAAGGTTTAAGAAAATAATCCAAATGTTATTCTTGCGCAACTGTACTACTATCATAGCTGAACACAGCTTTCCCTTGTCCAGAAAAAAAGAAGCTTGGACAATTTCAATCCTTCGAAGTCACATGGCACCCATGTAGCCATCCTTCTGATCAGCTTCACCTCCCTGTAGCATTCATTATTCCTCCCCTAGATGCTGTGCAGTTCTGTATCTCTAGATAACAGATTTAGCCAAGAAACAAGAGGAGGCAGGCGCCTGTTAGTAAACTGCATTATGTTTCACATGGAATGCTGGTGAACATTTCTGAATTTTAGCAGTTACAATCATAACACCCAGATACGAGAAGCCTGTGGTACAGTTAACTTGGAAGAAGACTTTTTTCTGCACCAACAACATACATTATTCTACTTACTCCATTCTTCAGGCCTAAAAATACCTAAAAGGATTGGTATTTTTAGGACAACTGCATTGCTAATGTCACAGCCCAGAAATCAAAAGCATGGATTATAGTGAAGTACGTCGCTCTTCCAGATGTACATGATCTGCCAAAATGTCATTTTCAACATCTGATATTTAAAAGATGCAGTTGAGCAGAGGAGTTACATGACATCAATGCATACACTGATCAATCTTAAAAAAAAAAGCCCCACCTCTCCTGCTTGTCAATAGTTGGATGCAAATCAAAGAAACACTTTATTTTTTTTAGTTGAGTTTTAGTCTTCAATCAAACCTCGTGCTGTACCACAGTCTGTGCCGGCTACTGAGTCACATCATTCAAAGACAGTGGGACAAAAATATCACTGAATGCTGATCCTGCATTGAAAATATTCCACAGTTCCTCGTTCTCTTTATACGTTTCGCTTCTGTAATTAAACTGCACCCGCAGAAATACACCACCTCCATGACAGAGATATATTACTCAAAATCATTTCCTGAGCTCTAAGCCTGCAACATACCAAATCATCAAGAACGGTTTGGCAAAAACATAACGTCATATATGCACATGACTTTCAACTGATACAGTTAGCAAGCCCTGAAACTCCGCAGGAAATTAAATACTCTAACAAAAAAATGACCTTCTGCAAAGCATGCTCAAGATTTTATGCTTATTCTTTAATAGCCAAACAACTAGAAGTGTTCCTCCTGCAAATTTAAAACATTTAAATTTAAACATTTAAAGCTTGCCTGCTGTGATTCTGAAACTGGAGTTCATCTATTTCACTTTTACAAGAGTCCACTCCTTCTCTTAAATGTCTATTGTCAGAGAAATCCACAGTGAAAGAGAAGCAAAGCCCAACTTCTATGTTGCAAATATGAACATAAAACTCATTAGTTTACGCAATATACCAACTTAAACATTCAAATGGATTTTACAGTAATGCTGCCTGGTCTGACTGAACACACCCGCCCACCCATTCATGTGCTTCATACCCTTTTAAACTTCATTTCGGATAAATGTGCAAGGAACATTTTAAAGGGAAAAGCCCTCATTTATCTTGCTTGTGTGTGTGAAGGTGGATTCAATGGACAAATATTCTTACAAGTGTTCACGTTTGCCACACACGTTTTCCAAAATGTCACCAAAAAGCTCTAAATGCAGTAAACGAAATAATAAAAACCAGTACCAGGTAACTGCACAAGTAACACTAACAAGCTGGTTTCCGGCTATTATTAAAGAGACTGAAAACCGAGGCGCATGCAATGCTGCCCATCACTGCTAATAGAAATGAAAGACGACAAACAAGATACTAAGGTTTATCCCCTTAACGTTAGGAAATGGGCAACTTTAACCGGTTCCTGAGAATTCCTGTCCACGCTTAGCTCCAGACGGAACCGGAGCGGGGCTGAGGGGTCCCGCAGGGACAGCCCCGGCTCGCTCCGCAGAACGGGGGCCGCTGCCCGCGGTACGGGAGGTCCCCGCCCGCCGCCGAGCGGAGCGCGCTGCCCGCGGGGTGCCCGTGCGCCCGCCGCGCCGCCGGGGGGGAGCCGCCCGGCGCTCCCTGCCCACGGGGAAAGAGGTGAGAGGGGCTCCGCGGCGCGGGGGCACCGAGCGGGGCCTCCAGCTGCCCCCTCAGCGCCCGGCGGGAGGGAAGCGGGGACGGGAAAGCTCCGGCAAGGGAGAGGGGAGGCGGAGGCACCTCGGCACACACGCCGCGGGGATGGGGGGCGGGCAGGACCAGACGGCAGCAGCAGGAGGGTGAGGGAAGGAGCGCTCCCCCCTCAGCGCAGGGGCCGGGGGGCTGCCCCTCACCTGGTAGATGGCGGCCCAGCTGCCGGCCTGGTCGAGCCGGTGGAACTCCTTCTCGATCTCCATGGTGGGGGCGCCGCGCCAGGCCTGTCCCCCCCGCGCCGCTCCCGCCCGCTGCTCCGGCAGCTCCGGCTCCAGCTGCTCCCGAGGCCGCGGCTGCCCGCTCTGCATGTCACCCCTCCCTTCTCCCCGCCGGAACTACGCACCCGCCCCGGCGACGCGACGTCCGGGGCGGCCCGAGAGCCGCGGGGCCTGAGTGCGGGGCGGTGGGAGAGGGGGAGCGCGGCGCCAACGGTCCGTAACGGTCTGTAACGGTCGCGGCGGGCGCGAGCGCTCTGCGGAGGGGCTGCGGGTTCCCCCCCCTCAGACGCCACCTGAGGTGGGGTCCGGCCCGGACCTGCTCGCCGGGAAACGGGGCGGGCGCGGCCGCCACCTCCTCCCCTCCGCACCCGCCCCGCCGACCCGCCCGGGGCCGCACTGACAGGTAGGGCGGCCCCGGCAGGGCTGAGGGGTTGCAGGTTGGAGGTGGCAGCGGGGAGCCCCGGCTTAGTGCTCGGTAGCGGGGTCTGGCAACGGGAGCAGCCGGCGGAGCCGTTGGTTGTAGCTCCTGGGCTGCAGGCTGGTCCTCTGGTTCCTGAGCCGCGGGGAAGGGCTCGACTCATGTTTTCAAGCTCTTCATCTGCAGCAGGAGGGTTAGAAACTTGTCAGACTTCTCATGAGGCCGTTTGGTTGCAGAGGAAAGGCTGTGAGAAGGGTGGGCTGGCAGCAACTGCCTGACCTGGCAGCACAGGCTGTTTGGGTGTATGTGTGTGGCCCCCTTCAGGGATGGGGAAAGGCATTCTGCCTGTAGTGGCAACATGGGGAGTTCATTTTTCACTGTTACACAGCCCGCAGAGGGAAATGTGTTTCTGTCAGTCGTCCCATACCCTTTGACTTAAAAGGAGTGTGTGATGTGACAAGCTCCAAATGGAGTTGGATCGTCTGTCCTCCGCTCTTGGATTCTTACTCTGAAATGACCTTTACTAGCAAGGTGCTACAGTCCTATCCCTGGAGGCAAACATGTTGTTCTACTCCACCCTTTTCATTAGGCCGTTCATTTCCAAAGGAAGGTGTAGCCTACAAATCTCAGAGAGTCAAGGTCTTTCTTCTTGAGTTTCAAGGCCAGACATTCCAAATGCATGGACATAATTATCCCATGCATAATGCTAGACTGTACTTCGTTTCCAAAGCAAGAATTTTCACTCTTGATGTCAGCCAGCTTCTGTTTGTTAGGTAACTACTCCTCAGGCTTTTAGAGCATACTGTTCCTGAGGGCTGGTGCAGGCTTGGCATACCTGGTGTCTCTGCAGCACGAATGCTGACCCAAAATAGGGTTTGTGAGAGTGCATTTGTAGGATCGACATTTTTCAGGAGTGAATTTGGTTATAAATACCCTAAGTGCAGCATGGATTGAAGACAGCGAGAGTGGTAGAGTTCTCACCAGGCAAGATGTATCAATGTTGATAAAGACAGAAGTAGTTCATAGCTTAGCTGCAGCCTTCGCACCACTTCATTGTTCCTGCTGGAGGAAGCTTTTCACTTCTTTTACTAATAATTCCACTGCACAGTCTTTGGAAGAGGCTCCCTTTTACTGTTCAGCCACCCAGATCCGGACTTGCTATATAAGTGCAAATGGATGCTCTCTGAGGAGAGGCTAGTCAGAGATGTGAGCCGAGGGGGCCAGAATTTTGGGAAAGGGTTAATAATAGTACCCACAGCAAAGGCAAGCCGTGAAAGCATCTTAATAGGATAAGAGTCTTAATCTAGGTAAACAATGAAACATTATTCTCTAGTCAGCTGCTGTGTTGCATAGAGGCATTAGCAGATGGTATTAAAAAGATTATTTTTCTGCCTTTTTACTGCATGGGATTTCTCTTGATTTTTGGGACTAGGAAGATGCAACATTAGCCCCGTGAATTAAAGGGCTTCCACCTGTTGAGACTTGCTTCCGTATTACTAAAAGATGGGGGACTGCATCTTCTCTCCCAGTCTGGCTGTTCTGACACAGGATCTTTATCTTGAGTCCAGGTGGTGAATTTTTAACCTACTGGACCTGGGGGCATAACAAGTTTAACAACTTTGCTGCTTTCCTCTTTCCCTTTTATTCAGGGTCATGAGTTATGAGCATACGTGGAGAGTCTTTCTGTGTTTCAGTGGTACCATACTGAGAGATGAATCTTTATGTCACCAAAGAGCAGTTCCTGTGGATGGCCATTTTTCATGCAGACGTAAACCTGATCCTGCCTAGAAGAGGTCAGAGCTTGCGATGCTGCAGCTAAATGCAACTGAATTACTGCAGTGCATAAGCATTTTATAAGGGAAGATAGCGTACATTCATTTGTGCTTATGTCACCTGAATGGATGTAATAAATAAAATCAGTACAAGTTCTTCAGTCAGTGATTCATCAGCAATATATTCTGCTCAGTGTGTACTGTTGTCACAGAAATAATTGCCTTGAGTGACAAAAACTGGTATATTGCCCTGAACAAATTGATATTCAGCTGAAGATTTCACAGAGTAACCCAGAAAGTAAGAGACTATAAAACTTGCTAGTGTGTCTTACATTCTTCATAGATTTACATCTATCACAGTTGCAATGTGTGTGACCAGTAACATTTTAAAATGTGGTGTTCTGGTTCAATCAATGACTTTATTAAAAAATCACAAATTTGGGAAGGGATAGACTGTGTTATGAGTATTTGCTATTTATGCCTGTAGAAAAGAGGTAAGAAGCAATTTGCAGCAGTGACTTCTGTTTCAGAAACAGTTTGCAGTTAGATTCTAGTTTATGTCAAATAATAAGCTTCATCTCTTTGGCATCCTGTGGTGCTGCAGTAACATAAAGGGCACATATGCCACTTCATGGAACCATCAAGTGCATTCTGAAGGAGGGAATTCTGGAGTTCCTCCTCCTGAACGGAAGAGCACCCCACCTTTTGCTTTGTAACAGTTGTAGGGGTTTGTAGTAATTTTTATTTGGCTCTAATATACACAAGGCTCCAGATACCCACAGAACAATGTGAAACAGGCTGACCTCAAGTTTAAAAAATAACAGTAGCAGAACAATGAAACTAATTCTGTTATTTTTAATTCACTTAAAACCCATAAGATGGCTTATTCAGTCTAATAATTCTAAAATTTTCATTTGCTGTCTGCTAACAATATTCGGCATTTTGAGATGACCTACTTTAAAACAGCCAGTGTCATGAATCTTCATTAAAGTGTCTGCAAGTATGATACATGTTGTTCCTTCACTGATTTTTGAATGCAACTTTATAGTTACATTAAGCCAGTTCTAGCAGGCTGTGATTCCAGTGTGCAGCTGGGAAGCTTGTCATTCACATTCCACAGGCTTAATGCCTTTGCACGGTACACATTTGTATCTCTGTTTAGCAGAAATACAGTCTATGTGCAACAGAGCTAAGACTTGGATCCTCTGGCGTGTCCTTTTGGTGTTGTATCTGAGCAATTCCTTGTTCTGATTTTCTCTTTTGTTGTAGTTCAAGATTGTTACTGTGTGAAGAGCTGTTCTGTCCTGATTTTCCTCTCACTAATTTTACAACATCACAGAAAGCTCTAATGATTCACATGTTATGCCTTGGGTACTTCGAAGTACATTGAAGTTCATGAGCAAAATCCAGTGCGACTGGACGTTGTCATATGGTGCAATGAGACTGTTTCACTTCTGATTTTGTTCTGATGTTAGCATCAGTTTTAATGTGATAAAATTATTCTGGATCCTTAGTACTGTATGTAAGGTCCAGACCAAGCCTGGTATACTCTAACTTGGTGTGATTTCTATGGTAAAAATGTACATTAGCTTGTAATTTTTTAAATGCTGAAGTCACAAACACAAATCAATGCTCAGGCTCACCTAACTTTAAAGCTTCCTGAAGAGACAGGTGATTAAGAGCAGAACTTAAGAGCGTGCCTCGTGAAGACTCAGAATGAGAGACTGCAGTAGGATGTAGCAGAATTAGGAAACTATTAAATATTTTACTTTATATACTTCTCAGAGGCTTAGCTATCTGAGTCAAGGGTTCAGGAAAGTACATATCTCAATTCACAGGTGGGAGCCACCTTTGGGAACAAGATGCACAAGCCAGAGAAATTTTTTTAATAGAGTGAAAATGTTGTGGTGAATGTGAGTTAAGGACAAAATTACTATAGCCCAGGTCTGAAGCAGCTCATCAGAAAGGACACATTTTAGTCCTACTGGGGGTGGATGTTTGTGCAGAGCAGTTTCACATACATAAGGGAGGCTAAAAGATCTCTGCACCAGACTCCATGACCTCATGGTTAGGACACTGCTGAGACACAAAAGATGTTTCCCTCAGGCAGGGGCAAGAGTTGAACACAGGTCTGCCACATCCTGGTGTAGTAAGAGATGTAACCACTGAGGTGTTAGCTGAAAGGCAATTCCCATCCACAGCTCCTTTCTTTGTTTTCAGAATGTGGTCTGCTGGTTCAATGTGTCTTTAGAAACAGGTTTCTCAAGGTACGTAAGGGTGGAGAGCCTATAGGTGAGCTGGGGGCTTAGACTAAAGAGAAAAATTGACATAGGCAATTGTGCCAAAACTGAGGGAATTTTGTGCATATTAATTGTTCAGGTAGAGCAGTTTAGACTCAAAGTTTTAGGCTAGTGACCTCAGCATGGATCTAGCAGAGAATTCGTATTTTACTGAACACTGTACAGAGATACTGTAGTAGGATGCTGGTGTCAGAAACCACAGTGTATCAGAAAAGATGCAATTAAATGATGTGGCTATTGTAACTTGAACAGTGGGAGAATCAGTGTTGAGCTTCAACTGAACTTATA
Source organism: Lathamus discolor (assembly GCF_037157495.1). NCBI lineage: Eukaryota > Metazoa > Chordata > Aves > Psittaciformes > Psittacidae > Lathamus > Lathamus discolor. Next base: position 6,926,839 of record NC_088894.1, on the reverse strand, counting down.
ACTTGTAACCCTGTATCCAGTCTATCCTTTTAAAATCAAAGGAATGATTTTCTGCTATCTGGCTTTCCTGATGTCTGCCTCTTTAGGCCAAGATGAAAGAACAAGCATTTGCTAGGAAGAGAATCCTGAAATAAACTCTGCCAAACTTGTCACCACAAATAGGGCCACTAGGAAATTTGAATTAATCAATGAACCTTGGTTAAAAAACACAAACAAACAAACAAACTCAGAAGTGTTTGCATAGTTAGTTGGTGCTAAATTCCTATAAAGATTTACAGGGTAGATGGTGGGAAGAGGGCTAGTATTTCATCTGGAGTTCCTGCTGGTATCCTTATCCTGCAGTACTAAGTAAGTCCCCAAGAAGAAAAGGATGTAGTACATAATGAAAAGGATGGTGTACATAATAAAGAATTAACTGGCTCTGGACAGTGGAGCTCTGCATGATGTGGAAGTCATTTGGGAATTTTCTCTTCTGAAAGACCAGGAAGCAGGATGAGTATTTGTTCTTCAGTCACTACTGTCTTTTGCATTTAGAAGGAACAATTTCCTGGCTGCTCCTTCAGTGAGCAGAAAAGGTTTTAATGGATGGATGTCTATATATCTAGTGAGAGATGTAGTTGTATACAGTCACTTTGGCTTGGCAGTGCTCTGAAAATGACTCTTCAACTTGGCTTGTTCTTTCTGTGTTCATTCATAGTTTGAGAAAGAGACATTAAAATATTAGTACGCAAGTGCATTAACCTGCAGGGAAGAAAGATTTCTGTATTACAACTCCGTGCAGGGTCTGTTGGAGAGGATGCTTGGCATCTTTTTGAAAAAGACAGCTTCTTTCCGAAACACATTAGGAGAGGTGGCATCACTTTGCTATGGAGTAATCCCTCCTGTGAGTTCTAATCTATGGGAAGTAAGTGGTGCCCTTGACCTTGTCTCCTAATGAGACAGATGATGCTCTGGAGGCTTTAGGATTTTATGCAAAAGAGGAGATGAACTGAGCGTAAGAACTCAAACTGCAGTTTGTAAATATGTAACAGAAAATTTCTTCTGATATGCAGACATCAACAGTCCTTGTGTCCAAAGCACTTCAGTACTGAGATGGTGAGAGGCAACCCTAAAACCTAAATGGTACAGAGTCACTGAAGTTCCACTGCAGTGAAGCATCTTACACGATGGATGCAGTGCAATGCAAAACAAAAGTCCTCAGTGAGAGGAGACGAGTGCAGCTATGAAGAAGAATGGCGCATGGGTTCACCTGCTTCGGATACCCAGCATCACAGCGAGAATCAGCATCTCCTTGGATAGCTGGGAAAGGGGACAACATGAACGCTTGACCTCTCTCTAATCAGCTGGAAAGCCCATCAGGGGTCGGTTTCACTGTAGTTGGTGAATAAAGGTACTTTACAGGAACGATGGTTGGGACCAACCTGCATAGGAGTTCGGCTGGATCAGGAACAAAAGAAGCTGCGGAGTGGAAAATGAGGATAGATAATAGTGATGAAAAGGAGATGCTCTGACGGTGCGGGACGGGGAGCTAACGTCAGGCTCCTGCGAACGTTTCGGTGGCACCATCTAGTGGCTGGGGAGCGTTACGTGCGGCGGCGCGCACCCGCGTGGCCAGAGCCGGGGAAGGTCCCTGTCTCTGCCGCCTGTGCCACAAAGCTGTACTACAGTGCCCATCAAAGGGCCATTGTAACCGTGGGTCAGCCTCAGCTTGAGCTTCAGCATGTCGTGACATGATTAGCTGGCTGGGACCTGAGTAGTTGCTTACCTTAACCTAACTCATTGTGTGACTGACTTCTCCAACCTTAGTAATGCAACTGGGCCCCGAAATTATTTCAATGAAGAGGCTGCTGAGAGAGAAAATTACCTGTAGCAAAAAGAAATGTATGCACCATTAAAAGTAACCGCTTGGTGTCACTCTTTCCCACAGTTAATAGAAGTTAAGGCAATAAATTGTTTACTGCGCCCGTGTCTCTTTTGGAAACATTACTGTAGACAGTTAGGCAGAAGCACAGCTGCCCATATGAAAAAACAAATGTCTTCTAGATGCACTGTTTCCTGTAATGATAATAATATCAATATCTTGTACTACTCATTGCAGTGAATCTCCAAGGATGAGGCTGAGTAGATGTGGCATCTGAAGTGTAGGCAGATGTACCTGCGGAAGGCTGCAGCCTTGTTGCATGTCATAACTACTCATTTCTCAGTTCCAAAACACATGCTAGAGCAATTGCTTTCCTCTGTACGAAAACCAAAACCATCATTTTTCAGTTTATGAAAAATATAAAATTTAGCACGGAATTATTGTTGCAGCAGTGCTATAGGGTCTCATGCATAGATTGTCCCTTTCTAAATTAGGCTCTGCATGACAGTAGTATGAAAAGACCATCCTTGACCCGTTTAATCAAGTAATAAGTAAAGTTCTGTTTTCTTTTCCTTCAGTATAGGGTCTGAAACTGTTAGTGTGTTTTTGAAAACATTACCAGAGTATCAATGGAGGGCTGTTAAGAGTTGAGTCATCTAACTTTTTACACTGTTCTTTGCCATTACTCATTGTGAAGATACACTTTTCCACTTGCAAAATGTTTCAGTCTAAAATGCTCCAGCAAGGAAAATTGCCGCTTGCATGGCTTGCCTTGTTTTGAAAGATTCATTTCAGTGACTTCTGAACTATTTTCTTCTTGGTAGGAAGCAGTACAAATAAAAACCGAATAATCTTATAACACAATCTAGCGATGGTTGGAATAGAATTGGATGGGTAATAGGAATGTCTGGATTGCAGTTTCTAGAAGAAGGTTCATTTCCATAAGATTTCCAGTCCTGGCTTGCAATGTAAAGAGGGTAAATTAATATCTGGATTTATAAGTTCAGTTGAAGCCAAAAGAGGCAATAACTATTTATCCTAATGCTGAAATGGACTCAACAAGCTCCACAGTTTTGGATGCCTTTCCCAGTAGAATCAAAAGTCTTAAATATTCAGCCAGTCACGAATATGGGCTGAAAAGAGCCACCTGGATCATAGAGACCTGTGCCCTACAAATGTGTGCAACCATTTAAAAGCTGGTTAGCCCTCAAATTGCACTCTCCACAAAGATCCAAAGCAGCAGAGCATTTCCTAACAGTCTGTATGAAATTCATAATCTACCTTACAAAATACTAAAAGTTGCAAAATCCGCAAAGCATTGCAGGGAAAAAGCAGAAGAGATTAAAAGCCTTACTGGTGCCTTCAATCCTTATAATGGTGGAGGATTAGGTAACTGAAAGCATTGTGTGATCACAGGACACAACCCTTCTTGCAGTTTAGAGAGAAAGGCGGTCCCTCCCCCGAAATAATTCCAACCTGTGTAACTTGAGGCACATTGGTTTTCATCCCAATATACACTGATTCAGAGTTTTTAGTCAGTAAATGATCCATTAGAACCTGGCACTTGAAAATGAAAATCTAAAAGGGTTGGATCTTGTAATTTATTCCACTTCACAAAAAAAAAAAGGCAGGTACTCGTCCAAACTCGAACATGCATTTCAGATCTTCTGTCTTCACTTTCCATAGTTCAAAGCAACATGATGAAGCAGGTTGCAAATATGCTAAATCTGTTATATGGGGTGCAAGATACATGACTTCATAGCAGAGTTCTATGTTAGCTGTCAGGCTTATTCTCCAGCTCTTAGGAAATAAAAGTCTTCCTCTGGGATGGGATAACCAGAATGCTGTTAGAAGGACTGGGATACCAACACCTCTCGTTACTGCCTCTGGTAAAAGAGAGTAAGAATAACTTTTTTGGTAAGTACATCGGTTTACACTAAATTAACCTGAAGAAATAATCTGTCAGAATTCTGTGTGGAAAGGAATGAAGGGATATATCTACCTGTTACCTGTACTTGGAAGTTTCAGCTATCAGTGATGGTGTGACAAACCGTGCCTGTGGGGAAGTGTACCCTGTATGTTCATGCATGTAAATTTTTTGCTGCTTCCGATATTTTTCTGCTTTCATAGGTTCTGCAAGATGCGTTTAAGGTTGATGTCATGCTGTGGCAGAAGCAGCTAGAGGTGGAAATTTGTAACTCATAGATGCTAAAACTCATGTTACCATTGGATGGCACTATAGACCTTACTGCTCATAGTAATCACAGCAGTAATAATTTTATTCATAAGAATTTTAGGTCAAGCAGCAGCTAATAGGGAAATAGTTACTGAAAAAACCTTTTAATGGCTAACATGATGTTAATAACATAAAATCGCACTTGCAGAGCTGGCTTTAGTTTCACAGCATTAGATTTTAGGAAGTCTATGTTGAAATCTTGCTAGGTTGCTTAGTTTTCTAAATAGAGATTTCAAAATGCAGTTGATTCTGTCACATGGGACTCAGGTACTGTGTGCTCCTTACTGTCATAAAAGATGTATGGGTATGTTTTGTGATTAGAGGTCACTTTACCCCAAGGCTTTCACTCACTGTTCTTATGCTTTGTGCAATGATTTATATTAATGAGAGAATGTTTTCAGCAACCCTTTCTTTAAATAATCCTTTTTCCTTACAGCAGATGTGGCATATCAGAGTTTGGAATCACCATCACCTGTGTATCTGAGGGTGGCAGAATGGGTGAGTGCTAAAGTCTGCAGACCTGTAGGCTTGCAAGCATAAATATTTTTCACCTCAAGTTAAAGACACAGTGTTCAAGGGGATGTCTGCAGTTCATTCAGAGTTGTGGCTGCTGTTTTTACATATGCAAGGAAGCATTAGCTTAAATTTGAGTTAATGATACACCATTACTTTAATGTTGAGTCAGTTATGTCATTGCTATCACTATGGACGTAGTGTGGCATTCAGTGCAAGCAAGCCAGTGGCAAATTTGCCTGAGTTTCCTGTATGGTTTTGCAGTCTTGTGTTCCTGCTGCCAGTTCACTTGGTGTGAAGCTAAGTGAATTACATACATGAACTGCTGACTAGACTTGAGGCTGTGTATCCAAGGTGAAGTGTTTGGCAGCAATACTGACTTAGCGTTACCTCCTTTGCCACCTGCTGCTGGTTTCTGTGGTACACCACCCCTTCACTTGTGCCAGCCCAACTATTTATGCAGCTGCACTTGGAAATGGAGCTGGAAACACATATACTTCAAAAAAAAAAAAAAAAAACAAAAAAACAAACCCAAAACAAACAACGAAACCCAACCAAATTACCTTTTTTCTGGATTAGTTTTAAGCAAGATCAGGTCTCCGGTGCAGTGAACCACATGGCTACATAAACAATTGTTCTAGAACAGCAGAACACACTGATGCTGGGGCAGGATGGTTACAGGAGACAAATATCAATACCATAAGCCAGCATTGCCACTAAAGACTTCACCTTGAGACACCACAATTAAATCTATGATTTGAGTGATTCACAGTAAACTATGTTTTAAGGTAATGTTTTAAATGATTGTGTTTGAAGCTACTCCCATATGCTGTCTCCTGGTGGAACACAGACTTAATGTGGGCCCTGTAGTGACAGAAAATGGCTGTGGAAAGAGTGCCCTGACATTCTTTTTACCTAGGAATAAAATGAGAGCCTTCTAATTTCAGATAAGCCTCTAAGTGGAAAAAATAGTGGTAGAGTGCATCCATTTTTACCAGTATTTCATTGAAACAAGGGGAACTATTTTCATATTGTCCTCTAAAACCAGTTATTTTTCTGGAGACATATCTTACTTCTTTTGTAATGTGGGAGTTTTATCACTCTTAATTTATTTTCCGTAAAGGAAGAGGAGCTCAGATGAGCTCCATTTCACTTAGTCCAAGAAGGGCTCGATAAAGGTGCTTGAGAAACTAGCACCACATTTGGGATGAGGGTAAGTAGATTGACACGTTGTATTTCCCCAGCACTGTATATAAGGAAGTATCTTTCAGCTGAAGCATTTTTTGCAAGTCAGATACAGTTAAAATTTCAAATCTGGCCTACTCTGAAAAGCAGACAGGCCAGAAAAACAGTGCTGCAGGGGAAAGAAACCTCACTGCAGAGCTGGCCTACCTGCCAGGAGAAAAGGGACCTATGAAACTTTCTTCCAGCGTATTATCTGAATCTTATCTGCTCAAACACTTCAGGGTTCAGGAAGAGCAGCCAAAGTCAATTCTTGCTTAGAGTGTTTAAAACAAAAAATAAACAGAAGAGAGAAGTTGTGCGTGTGCAGGAGGAGGTGTTGGGGTGGAGAATGGACAGGGTGGTGGGATTGGGGAGGGAATGTTTTAACCTGCATTGACTCTTCTGAAATCTTCTTGGAAGTATACACTGGTTTCTCAAATGACAATGAAATTGCACAATCCATAATTGTGGTGGTGGAGAATTGCTGGCAGGTATCCAGGGGCCAGTGTTCTATCTGATATCAGCAGGTAGATGAAACAATAGCTGGTATAAATTAGAGAATAGCTTTGTCTTTACTGTTCGCTGGTTATCTGGCTCTACAAAGCCTGAAAGATGCTTCTGAAATGTATAAACCCAAAACTGAATTTTCAGGTCTTTGTTACTATTTTAAAATCCTAAAAAAATCCCAAACCAAAACCAAGCTTTGCTGACTGTGCAGTACTCCAAATTGTCTGAAATGCCTTTTGCAGAACCATCAAGCTGGGTGGGAGTGTTGATCTGCTGGAGAACAGAAAAGCTCTACAGAGGGATCTGGACAGGCTGGATCAATGGGCTGAGGCCAATGGTATGAGGTTCAACAAGGTTTAGTGTTGGATCCTGTACTTGGGTCACAAAAACCCCATGCAATGCTCCAGGCTTGGGAAGAGTGGCTGGAAAGTTGCCCAGCAGAAAAGGACCTGGGGGGGGGGGGTTGGTCAACAGCAGCTGGTTATGAGCCAGCTTGTACCCAGCTAGCCAAGAAGGCCAAGAGCATCCCAGCCTGTATTAGCAATAGTGTTTGGGTCAGGCTGCCCAGGATAGTGGTGGAGTCACTGCTCCATAGGTATTTAAAAGGTGTGTACATGTGGCACTTAGGGATATGGTTTAGTGGTGGTCTCGGCAGTGGCAGACTAGCAGTTGGCCTTGATGATCTTAAAGGTCTTTTCAAACGATTCTATGATTCTGTGTAAGAGTGAGATTGAAGAGCTGTTATAAAATTAAAATGCTGCTGTATATTCTGCCTAGGGTCTCTCTAGCAGCAGACAGATCCACTTCTGTTCTTATTTAGAGATGTAAATAATCCAGATGTCATTTTTATTGCAGAATTACGATAGTATCTTCCCAAATTGTGCTTCTTCATGTATCAAGTGAAAACTAGGGTTGGGGTAAAACTTGCAGCTTGTGAATTTTCCCATGTATTCTATGCACAATTTGGCTTTATATTTCATGAAAGAAGAATGGTATTAGAGTTTGGTTGGAGCACATCTTGAGAGGTAGCATTAGGGATCAGATACAGGGATGTTTCTGCCAAAACTTTGTCTATGACATTCTCAAGCTGAGCTCTACAGAATATATTGAAGGTGGAAGGGAGGAGAATACATAGACAGAGTTTCTGGGAACAGAGTGCAGGATGTATCAAGGAGTTCAAGAAAAAGGTAGGGTTAAACAATCTATTTGCGCTCTTTTGTTCTTATTACCTTCTCTCAGACACGTCTTCCATTCTCAGCGCCTTACAGCACTGATCTTCCATTATGATATCTACAGGGGTGTCTCTCCCAGCTTGTGTGAGCACCACTGAGAAATCAGTTGGGGAGAAGAATACTAAGGGCACAAAATGTTTTGTAGCAGGGAGTGAAAACATTCAGATGAACCTAAATAGACCTAAATGGATGAAGATTTCTCTAATATTCTCATTCTATTCCAGTGCTTCAGTAACTTCATTATTAGATATTTTCTCCTAGTGACAAATCCTTATTTCTAGTACGGCTTGTGGCTGTATTTTTGCAGCAGATATCTTCAAGTGAGGTTTTTCCAAATGTTAACATGAGTGGAAGGATTAGCCTTTATATCTGGAAGAAGTACGTGTTTTTACATACCAGGAATGCTAAGAGATACTCTAAAATTATTTTCATATGGTATTTTTACATTTTAAACATTTTGGAGCAGATACTACAGCCATCCAAATGCATATGTAAAATGCCCATGAGATTGGTTTGCAAACACATTAGGGAGCTGAACGTGACTGTATTATCTGCCATGTGCATGTATGGACGTTAGCAAGTACCTGCAGTAGGTGGGGAATGTGAGCACAGTTGTGCCAGTTGCATGTGTAGTCAGAATAAGGAAGGAACAGTTTTATATGCATTTTGAGCTTACATTTGTGTGTTTAGCTTCTGTAAAAGTCAGTTACTCTTTCTGTATATCAGGCATCAGGCAGTGAGCATGCCACATATGAATAATTTTTTAGTGTTCTTGCTAAAGGATTAAATCACAGCTCTCCCTATGTATAAAGAAAGCCCTTCCAGCAGGGATGAATCTGTCTTTTGAACTGATAAAATAGGAGGAAATTTAACCAAACCAGTTTATTCTAGTTCCTATGAAAAATATTGTCTGTGAAAACATAAAAGCACTTAGAAAATGTCAACATTTCACTCTTATCTGCGTGCAGATCAATATGAATGGGTCACAGTAACCTCCCAGAGAGCAGGTCTGCATGACAAGCAAAACTAATATGTATCTAAGCTTCTTAAAAAAACCCACAAGCCACCTTTATCCTCAGAGTATCTGCTCCTAATGGGATACTTTGTAACAGATAGGTCTGAATGATCTTGTATTAAAATGGCTTCTTTGAACTTTGCATTGTAGCAAAGTAAAACTTTCATCAATAGCCAGGCGTATTTCATCTAGGTGTATGTATTCTGCGTTGCTTCTTGTTTCACTTCCTTCTTTGTCAAATGACTATTTTACTAGGATGCTTCTAAACATTTTTAACAAGCACAAAAGTAGGAGAAGTTCTCAAGTGGCATGTGTAATTAGCATTATTGTGTGCAGGAAGTGGTGCACATCTCAAGCTTAGAGTAACATTTTTAAAAGCTATTAACTAAGAAGTTTCAGACAAGTCTGTACCAGGCGCTGATATGGAATAGGTGCCAGACTGACACAGGAGCATGGTGCAGCACACTGCTGCAGATGTGTCATTTGGCAGATTAAATAATACAACTTAGGTGTAGCAATGCTCCAAAAACCTTTTCTGCCCCATTGTTGATGCAGCACGTGATTCACAATAAAATTTCTGGTTGGGGTGCTAGTGCTGTGTCATGAGTGCATAGTCTTAGAAGCGTATATTCCCTCTGTGTGATGTGAAGATACCAGAAATTTGTTTGGAAATTAAAGATTCAGGCTCCTAAGTATTAATGCTTTTGAAAGTCACAGGATAACTATGTAGTGTGTCTCTGCAGATCTTGTGTGGTGTACAGAAAGTCTGAATCCAGCTGGGAGCTAAATGGTAAAACAAATAAAAAGACCTTAAAATACTCTCCAGTCTTGATGTCTTTGAAAAATTCTTGTTACCTAGATGCGCAGTCCACTAATAGTGATAAGAGTCCATGTACCCTGTGGTTTGTGTTTAGCACCCTTGTAGTTTTATCAGGATCCAGGCAAAGGTTGATGTACTGAAGATAGACCTGGTATTATTGCAGAGCTAGGTGTCTGGTTTGTGGGTCTGTATATAGTAGAGTATGTTTTGAAACTTTGCTGGATCAATTTCAGCTCTTTCTCCAAAGCTTTACGTGTAGGGAGATTACTGGGAAAACTGATGTTGATCCTCTTGGTAACGGGGACAGAGAAGCAAACTGTCCCAGTACAATGAGAAATAGTCTCTAAGATGCAAAGTATTCAGTAAAAACCCTCTGTGAAGGCCTGTGTTCACACTGTTTGTAATATTCTTGCTTTTTTTTATTTCAGAGGACTTTTTAGTAGTCAGTCAACTAATAAAGGCGAGTAGTCCCTAATTATAAACACAGCTCACATCCTAACCACATCCTCAGCTGTTAACTTCCTTTAGAACAAGAAAGGTGGCTGTAGAGAAAGATGGGAGTTCAGAGCTAGGTGCACTGACCTGTGTTCCAAAGGAACTGCCACTTTGTGCTGACAGAGGATTAAGGACAGCTAACTTCCCATTTAACCAGCTAGTTGGTCATGCACAACTCAGTGTTATGAATTTCCACCTCTCTTCTTGATAATAAATTCAAACTTACTGATTCTTTGCCCCCATCCTGTACTCCCATTTGTGCCAGTTTGCTGCTGATTTTGGTGAAAATGAAACTGAGCTCTTACTACAGGTTAAGAGACTTTGACAATTATTTCCTTACAGCAGTAATTCATTTGTTCTAATAAAACTGCCAAGAACTCCAAAAGGAAGCAAACAAACAAAATTCCTTTTGAAATGTCTTTGCATAACTCTGCAATGGCTTTCAGAGTCAGCAAAATCACATCAAATATGCTTTTTTAAAAATAAAACTTCAGGGTAACTCTCTTACAGTTCGTTTCAGGGTCATTTTAGCTTGGGGCTGTTTTGTTCTTTTACACAAAGAACTTTCAGATGGGACAAGGGACTTCATTTTAACTACAGCAAAGCATTTTCAAATATTAGAACATCTTGTTTTATGAGGTGAAAAATCTCTGCTGCCAGAGCACAGATTTAAGTGCTGGAAAAGGCAGTGTCTTCACAGAAAATTGGACTACTTTGGAGTGAAGAAGGATGCAGATCTTTGAAATACATTCCACCATGCGATATTTTGGTGAATCACAAAATCCTGTGGTTCAAGGTTTTATTTTCCTTATCTGAAATAGAAATATATAGCTTGCAAGAGGAATGATCAAGAACTGGTTGAGAGCTTTTTTAGCAGAACATTCTTTGTCTAAAAATGGTATTCTCCATCTGAAAATGCTGCTTTGGTAGAAAACACTTGTAGACGTGTACCTTTTACAAACAACTTCTGAGAACCAGAGTGGAATTTCCAGTCAAAGTATGAGAATGTGTTGGAAAACTGAGTCCAGTAGTCACCACTGTCACTCGCAACAGGAGCTTTAACTTTTGTCTCCTGTGTGGCAGAGAAGTGCCTTAAAAAATAGCTGCTTGAAACTTGGCTGCCTGTACAAGAGTTAAGTGCTCATGTTCTCCTCTTGGAAAAAATGTGGAAGCTCTTCAGTTTGTTCAAGTCCGGAGCTAACTGTCGATACTTCAGGGTTTTTCCCAGTTATTTTTTCATGTTTAAATACAATGGCTTTTAGCCTTTGTAAAATCTTTCCATGCATCTTGGCTTCACTCTTCCTATGGGAAGATGGGATGTGTATGTGTCATGTTTGTCTTACATGTGTTACCCAGATGAGCAATGCCATGGGATGCGTGAGCCACCTAATGGCTTGAAATCCTGGCACTGTATCATTGGTTGCAATAGGTGGGGCTGTGTACACCCAAAACCAAAAAATGTGTGTTTGAACAATAAGATGATTGGGGATTGTTTGCATTTAGGTTTGCATGTTCTGCACATAAGCCATTGATCCCCAGCAAATAACGAAGAAGAGAAAATCCATTAAATAAGTTATTCAAAATATCACAGAACTTGTCAAATTGACGATTTCACAAGAAGCATCCAACCAATTGTTTTAGCAGTAGAGCAGTTTTTAGGGATTAGAGAGAATCCAGACTGTTCTCAGGCAAAATCCAGCTGAGGTGGGGATGGTATTTTGCACTAGAGATTAAAATTCCAGAGGATTGTGGAATATGTTGGATATAATAGGTTTTGTGAATAATTAATTTTATGGTTTTCATTCCTGCGATGTAGCTTCTATCAATGTAAAGCCAGGCCTGGGAGAAGTACATAATGTGTAAGACTGAAGACAGTTACTATTGCCCTAACAGTGGGAGGTGCTCAGTAATGAAACTGTGATCAGATAAAAGCAGCTCCATGAAGCTGGCAGAATACCTATTGCAAAGTAAGAGAGAAATCTGTGGCTACTTTGAAAATACAGTCTCTGTTGCTCAAACTAAGAGCAGTCAGTAAGAATTTACAGATGGAAATGATTATGGTTTAAATATTACAAGATTGGGATTAGAAAACTTGTTCCACAACTGCCTTTAATTTTGTCTTTAGGAAATAATGTAAAATCAATAGGAAATATTTTTCTATGTCAGGCAATATGATCAGCAATTTGGTAACCAGGGGGAGAACACCAACAGTGCTAAGCACTGATCTGAACAGTTGAGCAGCTGGAAGAGTTGACTTGCTGGATGAACCCCAGTGTGGATATCTGTTTACCTGTGGTCAGAGAAGGTGGAAATCTACAACCCCCAAGTGCCTTTAGGGTAGTCCAACGCATACTGAAACTTAGGTACAGAAAGAGTACCCAGGTGGGTTTTGATTCAGACTAATATTTAGGAAACCAGAATAAATGTCTCAGTGATAATATGACTTGACAAAACTTCACTTTGATTAATACATGTGTAGCTGTGGCTAGGTGTAGCTGTAGCTCACAGCACAGAGACTGCCCTGGACCAGCCAAGATGGGATTTGAGTTGTACTCAGTTTTATCATTTGGCATAGCTGAATCTGACTGTATTGCTACTGCTAATTAGCAGCTACAGAGATAATGAGAGAACTGAGATACATGAGAGAGTTATTAGACACTTACACCCCATTTGAAACTCTTCATGGAACAGATATCTGCACTTCAGGCAGGGCGTTTTTCCATGCAGAGTGGGTATGCTATTGTCCATATTTGTCTAATTTCAGCCTAAGTAGTTCCAGATTTCAACAAAACATGGTGTTTGTGAACTTTTTCCACTTCATATGTCTCTAATGACTGGATATATTCAGGAGTTGTACATATTAATGCTGGGAGTCTGACGGTCATGATGACCTAGGCCAAAAGAAATTGGTGAAACTGACTTATGGAATGCCCATGCAGTGTATTGTTCGTGATTCCAGTTTAGCTTCAAACCACTGAAGGATATACAGAGCTCATTTCCCAAGATGTCCTTCCTGTTTTGAATTGAACAAGAATATAGTCCTTGAAGAGGCACTGAAAGAGAGAGAGCTGTCTGATGGTGTTTGCTGAGCAGCCTCAAATTGAAACTCAGTCTTCTGTGAAGAGCTCCAACAAAGAGGAAGGTGATGGAAGATTTTCCATCCAAGAAGAAGATTTTCTTAAGGATTAAATTTTAAATAACTGCTAAATAAAAATGCTGTTTCCAAAATTATTTCCATGTTAGTCTACCATAAGATTTACAGAGAGCTTGGGAAATTTCTCCTATAAACTTCTAGAAGTCGCTGGCTAGAATGGTACAACTTTGGGTATCAGTGACTGGGACTCTCAAAAGAATCAAGGAGTTCAGACTTTGGTGCTGTTAAAATTATCACGAAGGCCCCAGTTCCACCTTAGCAGCTCAGCTAATTGCCCGTTCTGCGTAATTCCATGGAAGATTCTGGAACACTCACTTAAAATCAACACTGATTTCTTTTTTTTAAGGTGCATTTTAGAGTTTCAGAATGATTTTCAGGATCAGCACTCAACTTTCTAACAAACTGTACAAGCCTGCATTGCATTCCTGATGTCCTCAAAGTTCTCCCGGTGCAGGGCATGGACCTGAGTTAGAATCTGATTTTGTGCATTGGACAGAATTTGTAGTCTTGGATTACAAATACTAGGCACTGGATGCCATGTACAATAACAGCGTACTTGGGTGCTGAATCCAAGAACTTCAGAGTATCAAGGTTTTTGACTGAAAGGAATATAATTCAAATGTCAGTACTGCGAATGGCAGGGCTCGTGCAAATACTGCAGTGGGGTTTTATTTATTCACTGTGCACATTTATTGATGCAAATTGTGAATGAATACCTGTCTACATCAGATATGCTTAACACATTTAGGTCCTGTTTCTAAATGTCCTCTTGTACAGCAGTGAATTCAATGAATCAGATGCCTGCTTTTGAACTGCACAGATATACTACACAAAAATCCCCTGAAAGACACATTTTTAGTCAATTGCTTAACAAATTTAGAAGCACAAAGTAGATCTGCACATATGAACTATGTGGTTAGAAATGAACAGAACTCAATTTCATTAAATAAAATTAATGATGATTGGAAAGTGTTGTTGTAATGGGATTAAACGTTATGAGGGAAACAAAACATAGTTTAAAACTGTGAGTTTAAAACATACAGCTCTGGGGAACAGGGTCTACTCATTCTCTGTAGAAGAAAATCCTACTAAGTTTCACTTACCAGTGTGGGTATTGGTTTACGGTTTAGTTTCGCAAGTTTTTGATATTCACTAAATATTTTTGCAGCTCAATGATTGTGCTCTCTACTCTTCAACCAGTCTTACCCTTGCAATTTCTCTACCTAGACTCAATAACGAGAATCTAATGGGAGGCTCTTCCCATGAGGAACATCCTCAGCTGAACAGACACCCAGTTTGACCACAGATTGGTGGTGTCTTTGTTGGACTTTTCCAAAAAGACAATGTCACATGCCAGGGTCTGAATCAGAGCCTCATCTGTAAGTCACAGGTTTAAATCCGGTTGTGACAGCAATTTTAACATGACTGTTACTCAGTGTGATGTGTGAGGCATATTAACCCCCAATCTAGTTTCTCTCTAGCTTCATGTTATGAAAACACCCTAGCACTATAATGCTAATTTTAGTTCTTGCATAGAATTTTTAGCAGTAGCTCTTGAAGTGTTTTTTAAGGGAAGGCAGTGACATTAATCCCATTTTTAGTTAAAATCTCAGTTATAGAGAGGTATTTTCAAAAACCAGGCTGCTTGTCAGTGACAAATCCAAAAGGGACTGTGAACGACAGGCATCTCACTCCAGTGCACCACCTCCAGGGATCACAGCTCTTCAAATGAGACTCTGACGTAGAGCACCTTCTTTCCGTCTCCAGTGTGAACTTGGGTCAGAATGCTCTCAGTAGACCCTCAGGATCCAGCAGTGCCCTGCTGGGAAACTTTTGCCATTCCCCACCATGTGTGATTTGCCAGTTGTTAGTCTGGCATTCTAAATTCCTATCAGTGACACCGATTTCAACTGTGGCTATCCCAGTATTTACTACTCTGTCTCTATTCTATATTATATACAATTTTTTTTTCTGTGCTTAGCAGTATTTTGGAAACTTTTTGGCCTTTGTTTTTTACCCAGCACCTTAACTATGGCTCTGAAAAGACCAGCAAGATTGTTTTTCTATCCTTAAACTACTTTCTGGATCTCGTGTATTGACACTGCCAACTTTTTCAGTCTCTACTTACGACCTGTTTAATATTTAACTCAAAGAAACAGAACTGAGATTTTTTTAATACAAAACTAACTATTATAGGCCAAAAGAGCTTTTAATTATTTTGTTGCAAATCATTGAAAATGAAAAGCATTAAAGAGTGGAGCTTTTGTAATACATCAGTAAGTGGTACAAAAAGTAGAATGGGAAGTAACAAGTATTTAAGGATATCTTTTTGCTGTGTGTGCTGTTTGTGTTAGTGAGATTAGTACTTGTGAGTAGTAACTTAAGAAGGTGCTGTGCAGAAAACAAAAACAAAATACTAGGCATGTCATAGTTCAACTAATTTTCTGCTATTTTGCCTTCAATCTCAGACTCTTAACTCACCCTCCTCAGCTTCTGTGATAAGTTTCTACTTGTTGCTGGTTTTTTCCATAGTAAAAGTTTTGTCCCCGTGCCAGCACATTATGTTCCTGGTTAGAGCCATGACGTCAAATGGTACCTGGCTCCAGGCCAAGGAATGCTGCTGGGAAGGAGTGAATGAATGAACGGAGTTTTCATTTCACATTGTAGTTGCCTCTTTCGTAGCCAGGAATCTTCGTGTAATATTCAGTCAACTGGCTAATATCAATTTATCAGTGTTTCTTAGTAGAACTAGAAGGAACTTCAAAGAGGGCTCACAATAGGTACAGCAGCTCAGGAAAAATATTGTCATAAACTTCAAGTTCAGAGCCAGTTATAATCACTAGAACCATAAAGGAAGAAAGGCGTGATTTAATGCATAGCAGCTGCTAAATTCTAAATACAGTAAGAGAAAGAACCTGTGCCTGCAAGAGTTCCTATCTGGTGTTAAGAAACTGAAAAGGAAGACAGATTCCAAATTCTAAACGTTTCTGTGAGCCCATGTGGCATTGCATTTCTTTCAAAAAAACTCTATCCTTTTCTCTGCAGGACAACACTGCTTGGAGCTGTGCATTTGCAAAACTGAGGCATCAAAATTACAGTTCTAATCGGAATTCACTGCTGTAAACTCAGTAATCCCAAAGTGCTGATAAGACTTTGGCCCAGAATTTTTGCTCTGATTTTTATGAAATTCCATTTATGAAGTCTCTCTCTCCAGTGGAAGCTAACGTTCAGTTTACTGCCAGTTCATTTTCATGATTTCCTCATTTTTGAGTCCTTCCAGGAGTATGAAAACAAAGGCAACTTTGGTAGCATTTCTTTTCTCACAATTTACTCAGTGGTAGATGATCTATATTCTGTCAGTTAGTCCCAAACAATAAAGTGTAGCTAAACACGGTTCTCTTCTTGATGGCAGCAGGTGCAAATCCACCTTCTTTCATGGCCTAGAATCTACTGTATGAAGTTCCAGTTATTGCAGTCAGTTTCCATGTCTTTTCTAATGACCAAATGACCATGGTAGGAATAACTGTTCTATGATAATACTGTACATGTCATGTAATTCAGTGTAATTGCACAGCATTTTTCAACAGCTGGCTGGATGGAAAGAGTAAATTGAATGCATAAAGTATCCACAAAAGTTAGTTAATGCACATATTTGGCAGAACAGTGCACGCTGTTCAGCTTGATAAGAAATAAGGAATAAACCAATACATGTAGGGAAGATGCATTGATGAATTCTGCGAGAGATCAGTGGTCCAGGATGGATGCAGACAATGGCATGGTGTACAGCTGGAGTCCATGCCAGACCTTCTCCTGTATAAAGCCAGTAACTGGTGAATTAAGGACTGTCTAATAGTACTCAGGGCTCTTTTATAAGACACAGTAAAGAACAATACTAAGCATCCCAATCTATGAATTAAAAATCAGCGCCCTCATAGGGTATTACGATAGTAAATGTTTTCCTGT
Source organism: Lathamus discolor (assembly GCF_037157495.1). Classification (NCBI taxonomy): domain Eukaryota; kingdom Metazoa; phylum Chordata; class Aves; order Psittaciformes; family Psittacidae; genus Lathamus; species Lathamus discolor. The sequence continues at coordinate 6,909,819 of NC_088894.1, read as the reverse complement.
TTCATAATTAAAGGACACTGTCATTCAGATTAAAAAAAACCCAAAGCAACAGCACATTTTAAAATTAATGTTGTTAATGGCTGCTACTCTTGCATGAATATAAAGGCACTTTTAAATCTTCCACTTGGTAGGAAACAGTTACAACTATTTTGGCAAACGCAAAATGTGTGATAGAAAAATACCTGGATTCCTGGATGTATTTACTTGTTTCTTTGAAAGAATTTGTAGTGAAATCACTAAGGATGCTTAAGGAAAGCATGACAAATACAGTTTTTATGCCAGGTGAATCCAAAGATTCATACAAATCATTGTTCCTCATAAATGACTAAATTCGCTACTTTAAGCCTAATACTGCAGGTATTTGCATATGTGCTCACCTTTATTCCTTTGACTGTGCTTTTGAAATCAGTGGGATTATTCATATTAGAGTTAATTACAGATGTAAACATTTGCAGCATTGAACTGAAGAAGTCTGGGTTTAAATACAAGCCTTTAAAAACCGTGGTCGTTCTCTCAGTATCCATCTGATTTGTCTGTGTTGGACGATGAAGGAAGACGATATTTTGTGGTCCTCCTTTATTTTCTAATTTGGATAATAAAAACATAATAATGAGGAGGAAAATAATAACATCCATCTCTCAACCAGATGGTGATACTGTTTTCTTCTGCAACTTGTTTTGAAAGGTATTAAGTAAGATTGGCATAAGTTGTTTTTCTTTCTTGCCCCAGCATGATTATGTGATTGTGAGTCTTGTGTATAACTTTGCCATCACCAGTTAACCTTCAGCTTTACTGCATGTAATTATATGTTCTATAAATGGTATACCATAAATAGGCTGAGAGCTTTTTCAGAGGTGAATGAGCTCTTCACATGCAGTATGATACAAACTCTGAGCTAGTTCTCTTCAATGCAGTTTGAAGAAAAGTAGTCTTTTAACGTTTCGCCAAATAAGCAAAGTTTAGTGCCGAATTGGAGAGAAAAATCTGGAGTATCAAACAGTCCAGGACAATGCACACCTCAGTGAATGAAGCAGGTGCAATGTGAGCAGTAGCAGTGGCTTCCTTTCTTTTCTGAAGAAACCAGCAGCAAACAAAGCAAAAAATGTTCAGTACATCCTCTCTGAGGATATTGTCAGTGAAGAAAATGCCAGTTTATATGATCAGTGACAAACCTTGCTGGGATATCTATAGATACATCGTACCTTTAACACTTGGGATGTCAGCCAGTCAGCAAGCAATCTCTCAGGTCATATTCAGTGGAACCAGAAGAACTTGTTGATCTGGTGAAGCTGGGATCCATCAGAGGGCTTGCAGTCAGCTCTGTCTGTTAAGCATGGCTTGCATTTGCTAAAAGTTTTGACATTGTAGCTTTGAGATTTTATTTGCAGCTGACTGTGAGTGGACAGGGATGCAATAAGCTTGGGTCGTGATGTGGGAAACAGCTATCACAGAAGGGTTACAGAACAGAGGAGAATGTTCACAGCTCATTGAGATGATAGTTTCAAAGCCATAAGGTGACACATGCTTCCTGTCAGAGGCCTTTACCTGGAAAGGAATACTCATCAGCCACAGAGCCAAAGGCAGTTCTAGGGTAAGAGTGCCAGCGCTATACACTTTGTATTAAAGCAGTGCAGTGAAACATGATGTCAGGTAACTCTTCCAGTGAAAACCAACTCAGAGCAGTGGAGTGCTGTTACTGCTTTGTTAAGTTACAGGTTTCTTCCAACACATCTCCTGCACCTCATCATACCTCTCACCTACAGGATATACACCTCCAGAGGCCTATAGTGTGGACGTAGCCTGAGGCTTTAATGCTCCGTGTTTTTTTCCTTAGAAATTTTAACAGCTCTTTCTTTCCCACAGAACTAAAGGGCACAGTAGTGGGTGTGGGAATTTTGTAATGGGTGGACCTCCAAACTTCACATTTTATTTGGGTCAGTTCCCCAAAAATTCCATGCTGCTAGCCCAACCAATTCATGCTGTTTTGATCAGCAGAATTAAGCACAATATAATAGGACTGGCTTATATGGTGACACTTCTAAATCCAGACAGTGTCACAACACATAAGTACAAAGAGGTAAATAATGACGATTAACTGGACTTCCTTGAACCTCCCCAGAAATATTGTTTTATTCACAGCAAAGGTTCAGAACTGCTCATATTTTAATTGAACCACTTCACTCATCCCTAAATGAAAACAGTTGCAGTGTCCAATGTACATAGCCCCAGGCACTGTAAAACAATCAAGTGAAAAGACTTTTCTTTGTCTTATTTATTTACTTGAAGCTAAAGAAGAATGCCAAAATTCTGCCCTTGAACAAATCACCACTTCTTACATACTTCACCCCAGGCAGAAGTTCCAGGTTTTTCCCAACTTATGAGTCCTTTTTGTTTGTATTTGTGTTTGTGTATCTGATTTGTTTACTTTTCCTGCTTCTTAAAATTGTCTCTTCTCTTTAGAAGTGGGGAAGAAGGAAAGAAATTGAGGTGAAACCACAACATGTTTTCATTTTCATGTAACAAACAGATCTTCTTTGCACAAGCTTCTGCAGGCACTAAATACCAAATATGGCTTGAGACAGTAAATTAATGTCCTTCAGAGAATGCAAAGCTGGGAAAAGAAGAAATACAAGTGTTTGCAACATGTGTTAGGAGGTATTATAGCTGATTGGCATTTTGATGTGAACTCTACATTGTGTCATCACTTCTATCTGTTAAAGATAATAATGATACTGTTTATCCTTGTGCTGCTCACTTTCAGTTTGCCCAAGTCTTTACGAGTGTGAATATGTATCATTATTTCTGGTTTTCAAATAGATCTCTTATAAAAGTAGCAAAGTCTCCATGGAAGTTAAGGTTGGCATTTTCAAATGATGGAGTGTCTTTATGTTAGTCTTCATTGAAGAATCAATGTTGCTTGATGAATATTCTGTGTTGTAATTTCTAAGCAAGCTGAATCTTAAGTAGAGCAACAGGTAACCTGATCAGCATTAAAGAAAACTTCTGGAGGGAGAGATATAAAATGGTCCTTACCTCTAATTTCAAAGAGAGCTGAATTACCTACAACACCATGGTTGAAGATTTCCTTTCATGTGTCAGTGAAGCATAAGGAGAAGCAATTCATTTAAACTATGCCAAGGCAAGGCTCTGCAGAGATGAAATGTTCTAAGGGGGCTTGACGTAAAGGAGACAGAACTGTTGTTCTGTTTGATATATTATTCTGCATGTGCCTTTTGTCAGAATCTTATCTTTAGACACCTTCACATCAAGTTTAGATATATTTCATAGAGTCTCCCTGGACTCTGGAATTTTACAACAGTACAGTCAAATGAGCTACATCCCAGCAGCTCCATGTTCTGAAAGGACCCAGTTAGAGTCCAAGTAGCTCAGCATCAGATTCAGTTTAGTTTCTGTAGTCTGGATTCTGTCATTTGTCCTTGGTTCACCTTCTCTCACCCAAACTAGCATTTTTTCCTTCCTTGATCATTCAGCAGAACATTCATTTCTTATCACTAGCTGAACCTCACATAGTTATGTGCTCAAACACACTGTACAAAAATTAGCTGGGCAGGTCCTATGAAAAGCTGAAGCATTTCATTATGTGTGTCCTCCTTTAACAATCCCTACTGAAAAATGTACTTTTCAGGGATAATGAGATGATAAATGAGATAAGGAACATTCCTGTCTTCGAGGCCTGTATGTCTTACACCTCCTCCTGCTGCTGCAGAAGTCAAAGGTAAACTCTGCATATAGAGATTTGTCCTGAGAAAACTGAATGTTGGGACAAAATGCTTGTCCATTAGATGGATTATCTTCATCAAGGCCTAATTTCTTTGAAACAAGGATGGAAAAAAGGTTTCTGACTTTGCAGCTCCCTATGTACAGGTAAATTACATACAATGTTCAGAAAGTCAGCTCAATTCGTAGGTTAGTCCCTGTAGTTTTGTGTTGTAAACAGGTATAAGTGTATGTAACATTTTGGATGTAAGAATACATGTATTGGTTAAAAAAATTATGTCAGGAAAATGTCCTTCTTGGGTAAAGATTGAGTACATTTGAAGGGAGCCTGAGGATGAGCAGGACTGAAGTGGGGGAGGACAATACAAGAAGTTAATATTATTACAAAAATGCACCCAAAACAAAGATGTGTCTCTGGAAGAGCCATGTTTAGATGAAGGGATGAAACCCCACAATATATACAAACAGAAATCTCTTACTTTCAGGGCATCGTGCATATATTTATAGTGAAAAAACAGATGTATTTGTTTAATGTTTGTGATTTCTCAATCTTCTGCACATTTTTAGTAAATACTACTTTAAATAATTGCTGTAAAATCAACACAATTTGCTTAGTTGGGAGTTTGGGATTTTTTGTCACAGAATCATAGGATATTTGTGGCTGGAAGGGACCTCTGGAGGCATCTGGTCCTACTCCCCAGCTCAAAGCAGGACCAACAATAGAGCACTTTATTCAGGATTCTGTCTAGTTTGAGTATCTCTAATGCTAGAGACTCACAATCTTCTCACAGGGCAAGCTGTTGCTGTGCGAGACCACCCTTGCAGTAAAAACTTTTGCTTGTGTTTAAGCTGAATTTCCTGTGTGCTATTGTGTGCCCATAATGGACAGAATATTAACATAGCCAAAATTAGGCACACTTTTGACTACGACCTTAATTTCCTCTTCTGCAAAGTAAGCCACTATTATAATAACCCTTGTAGCATCAGGAGGTAAATAAGGCTGTTGCGGGTATCAAAACATCTCTGCTTCTATACCAGAGCAGGCATTAGATGTCAGGTTATGCTGGGTTATACTTTTGCTGACTTTTAGCGGTAATTATTTATTGTTCAACAAAACCCTTGAAGTGCCTGATACAAGAAGTGCGTTGCTGGTGTAGTCACTTGTGTAACGATTGAGAGTTACAAATGTGCTTGACTAAGAAGTGACTCCTATAAATAGGTTGGCACTTTGAGGGCTCCAGTGGAGGAAGCTGCAAGCTTCAGTTAAAAGGCAACTCACACGAGACTTCCCATGGCCCCAGGAAAGAAAGTACATTGTAGAGTCAGAGAAAACAATGGTTTTCTCTTCTCTCCTTGCCCTGCTCTCTCTGATGGTGTATTATTTTATGTCCTATCATATCTTGCGTATTTTAACCATGGAACTAACCTTTTTATAAACAGAGCTAAAGGGGATGTATATCATTCTTTCTTCTTTTTAACCACTGTTAATGATACTTTGGTTTGCCCTTGTCCTTGTAGTGTAAAATAATGTTTAGATGATAGTGTTTTGCTTGGCTTCTCTCCAGGCTTCTTTCTACTTGCCTTACCTACTTCTCTCTGTATATGTAATATCTGACTAGTGATATATGTAATATCTGACTTGTGATCCCACAAAAAGGAGTGTAATAATATATTAAAAAGTGGTTTTTGCTTTCCTCTCCCAGGAAGCAGAGGCATTGGCAGTAGTAATACTTTTCTGTTTATTATAAAAGAACAAAAGTGGTCTTGATGTGGGTGATTTGCTTACCTTGTTAAGTTTTGCATAGGGATTGGCTGCAAAAGGACAAGACTTGAAAGCTCAGTCAAACTATTTCCCTTTGAATACGTAGTGGTGTTGCTACCTTCTCAGTTCAGTTTCATCTCTATTAGGAAGGTCTGCCATCTCCCGTAACTGGGCATGGTACGTGGTATGTGGTGTGCTTGGAGGACAGCAGGAAGATGTGCCAAGCACATTTTGCAGAGCTCAGCTGGTTACCAGAGTGTGCAGAAACCCTGAGTCTTATTCAGTCTGTTTGTACAAGATATAACCTCTGATGACCGAGATTTTCTTCAGATACAAGGACTTTGCAGAGCTCTGATGCAGGTTGTACCCACCATGGGAATGTTCTTTGGGTAACAATGTACATTTAATGGATCAAAGAGCAGTTTTCACTATAGAGTCCTTACTCATCTAAAAATTCTGTTGTAAAAATAGAACAGAAATTGATTCATTGCATTTAATGGAAAAGATGGTAGAAACTTACCCACTCCTGGATGCAGAAAAGACCTTTAAATTCCTAACATCTTTATCTTAGTACAGCAGATCACTCCCATCTTGCTTTGAATAACAGAGGATATAGATGGAACACACAAACTGGCCTAGTAATCTGGCCTTTTGATGAACACTTAGGCTTATATCACCGTATGCTATTCATTCCTTAGCTATTATATACAGAAGGATTCAAATAACAACAGTATCATCATGACTTTTGAAATCTCCAAAGACAAGAATTTCATAATTCAGACTAATAATTAGATTTTTATCTTGAGTTGATATATTTGTGTCACCAACCTGTGATGGGAAAAAATGAGGGCTATTCCTGACAACCACTGAATTCAGGAGTGATTTTGGATAAAAGATTTTTGCTTTATGTTTCTCCTAACAGTCTTTGACATCTCTTCTCACCATTTACATTAGCTATGTTAGTATCTAATACTAGCGTGTTAGTATTGGATACACAGGGAAATGAAAAGAAAAATGACATTTTCTAGACCTCATGTCTGTTTGACTCTGCCACCCAATGGTGTACTTTATTATTACCTGCTGCCTTCTTTCCATTGCTTAGGAGTTGTTCCATTATGAGTTTTAATACAAACTTACTTCCGGTGTTACAAATTTCACATCAATGTAGTAACATTGTCCACAGATAGGAATTGTAATGGGAAACTGTCACACAGGAAAAAGGGGATTTTGCTGTGTAGATTTTCAATACTAGCATTGTTGAATATAATTTTCAAACTCTGCTCACATCTCACTTTTGGAAGTTTCAGATTCCTCTGAGATCAAAGTTTCTTTGATGCAGCATTGTGGAGGCTCAAGAAGAAATAGAGGATGTAAAAGAAAGGATTTCAATTCAAAATACTATCTTTTAATATGTCATAAAGATGGAAAATATCTGCCCCTGAAGGGGTTATATATACATACATGAGACCTTTATAGGCTTAAACCATATGCCTGAAATGTATTACAGTGTCTCAACCCCTTCTAATGACAGGTGCTGCTTTAATATGAAAACCTTAACTCTGTCTTAAGCCAGCATATGTGCCAAAGATACCCAAGCAAAGCATTCCCGTGATCTTGATGGGATAACTGGGCAGTTCTCTGGAACATGTACTTCAGGAAGGTGAGGAGTGGAAGGGGGTGTCAGGATAATTGCCAGACAAGTCATTCCTCTCAGGTGCTTATTAGTGGAATGTGGAGGTTTGGAGGAAATGTACAAACTCATTTGTCCTTATCAGCAAATGTGTCCAAAATGCATACTGTCAACTGTCAGCCCCAGCAGGCACTGTACACACTGTACCCTGAGAGCTCAGTCACGATGCTCTGAGGTTGTTTGCTTTTCTATCTTAAGAGTTGTACAGGTGTGTACCTTGCGGGAAGACAAAAAGGGTGGGGGTTGAGAGGGAGGGAATGTTTAAGCAGCAGGATGGTATGAGCACAGTGCTGTGTTGGGAACATTTGATTGAGCCCCTGTGCACAGGGTGATTTTAAAAAGCACAGTAGAGGTTTTCAAGGCAGTGAAGAGGTACTCTGAGGTTTGGGTTGAGTGTATCCACTGACAGTGCTCAAATGCCAGCATATATGGAGGGAGTGATCCGTGTAATATTTATAGGACTTGCAACCTAGCTAAGCCTTGCAATAGTTAAAAATACGGCTCCATCTCAGGACAGAAGGGACGTGGCAATATTCTAGACCATGTGATTTCAGGCTGTGTTCAAGTTTTACTGAAACAAGGCTGCATGCCTATTTCCCACCTAATTTTGTTTTGCTCGATTGACACATGAATATTCGGTTTTATTGACACATGAACATCTGGTTTTGTCTCGACTTCAAGGTGCCAACCTTGTGTTTATTTAAGCACCTCATAGAGATCGTGCTTGGAAGGGACCTTTATTGATAAACTCGTTACTTGAAACAGGACAATGTGGTTCACTGCACAGGGTAATTCCAAGCTTCAGGAAGTCAGTGTACTGCTGGAAATGCTGAGCTATTTGACCGTGACTGGTGAGAGCGATGGTAGTAGTTATAGGTATGCATGATAATGTGAGACATCATATCTTTATTCACAGTGTTCCTGCCTAAGCTGTGAGATATTTTTAGTTATTTTGGAGTGCCAAGATTTCAGTAAGAAAAGGAGTGTGTAATAGACCACTTGGGGCAATGTGAAATCTTGCTGCAACTCTGGGGCTTGCCTCATATCAGGAGCAGGAACACACCTGAACTCTGGAGGGAGAAGTATTTTACATTTTGCTGTTGTGGCAGACAGCAGGCACATGGGTTTCACTGCGCAATCCAAAACAGCGGGGCCAGCTGGACTGAGTAGGCAGCCTGCCCACGTGTAGTGACAGAGGTTATGGGGAACGTAGTTTGGTTCTGTGAACAGCCTGCAGGAGGAGCAGCATGTAGCCCATTCCCTAAGGCATTCTAGCTAAACCTGCTTTACTCAGAATATGTCAGAGTACTTTGGCTATCTACCTGCTTGTGTGCCAACGGACAGTTGAAAGCCACTTAAGTAGCTCTTAAAGCAAATGAAGTTGCTTTGCAGAGACATGGTTTATTACTTTCATCTGAGAACAGCACTGTGTTGAAGGGAACAATCTCCACTATTTTGTGTTTTAGTGTTAATCTGCGTAGCAGTTTGGATAACAGCAGTTTTCTTAACAGATTATTTTTGTAAGGTTGTAGAGCAGTATTGAGGTGTTAACTCTGATTTCCCGGTGTTTGTGTTGCTGCCATACTCTAGATATTGAATTAAAAATTAGAAGCAATAAATAACTATTTATATGCACTGCACTCTCAGAACATGGGATAACTTAGGTAAGTGACTTTTGTATTTGTTACGGCTGTCACTTGGGAGACATTATCAGTTGTATTCTCTACTAAACTGGTCTAGGGAATCTAATGAAGAGGAAACTAATGAACAATGAATAGCAAAGTCTGACTGATGGATAAAATTCCTTGGGGAAAAAGCACCATTTCTCTATAGCTTTCTGTCATTGTGGAAGTATAGCAATGCTTCTGTCACTTGAGTCAAAGCTGTCACTTGAGACAAAGATATCTGAACTAGATATATATAAAAAAATCCTTAGTTTACCTGGAGTTAAAATCCGTAAGGATTTATTTTCCACTCACTTATACTGGATTTCTACACGTGTAGCTTCAATTTCTACTTTGAAGCCATCCTAATTTCCACCAAAAATAAGAGGAGAGATGAGCCTCATCAATTGCTTGGAAAAGTACCATGAAATGTTAAGATTGTTTGCAGAGGTGCTCAGTGTCTGCAAGCAGGAGTGATGCTACAATAAATGTAAAAAAAGAGGAAAAATATAGTGTTGAAAAGCTGCATTTATGCAAAATTCAAGCTTAGTTTTAGACTAATTTGAAGAAAAATGAGTAAACTCTCCCTACCCACTACAGCAAGTACCATTAGGCATCCTTGTGGGGTGTAAAGTAGTCCATGGTGCAACTGAGCACACACCAAATGACAAAGCTTCCATTTCTGTTCTATATTGTGGATATTTGCGTTTATGAGACAATTTTTGCTGGCATGGGGGAAGCAGCAATGAAAGCATGATTCTACAGTCCTGGGATGGAGCTTTTTGCCAGTTCATAAATGCATGCAGTGGAAACAATGTTTCTGAATAAAATCAAAGCGCTAAATGAACTGTTCAGTCATCTCAATGTTTCCATTTGGAATGCTGAATAAAGAGCCCTATTTCTAATCCAAGACGGTTTTTATTAGCACTCAGTGCATTTAGCACAAGCACAGACCAGTTCTGAAATCAGCCAGGGTACAGCTTGAATAATAGGCAAGTTATTTTCTTCATAAACACTAGATTTATGAAGGCCTATTTTTTTTCTGCTCATGGAAGACTAGTTGCAACTTGTTTGAGGAAGCTGTCGGAGCAATTTATACATTCTCAGGATCTTTGAGAGAAGAAGGGAGATTGACATCTCTGTCCAAACAATACTGCATTTATACTGTTCCATCTTCTGCAGAATGCCACAAACTGTTGGTGCCGTGGTTACCTGTGCGCCTTTATCTGAAATTGGGTTCATACCATACTCACCAGTTGGATAATTCAAATGAAAGATGGACAAGTTATCACCTTTCTAAAATGAAGGTTGCTTTTCATTTATTCTCTATCTCATCACTTTGTTGGTTCACATCACCATCTGTTCCAGTTCTGCTGCTTATCTTGCAGCTATTATCTTGCTGCCTGGCAATTTATGTGAATGTCCAAGAAGGTACACTTAATCTGGGGATAAATACCCCTGGTAAAAACCACCCTTTCATAGATAATAAATATTGGCAAGAATACACGAAAAACATCAGCCACAATTCAGATCCATTTCTGGTTTTGTTAACTCTGTTGTGCGGATGCGTGTGACTTCCTTCCAAAGTTTCTCTGTTCCCATATGTAATACGTGGTCAGTTGACTTACTTCCAGATCTTAGATATCTTGTGTGGACAAGGTGAGGAGTCTGCTTATGAAGTGAATCTCACAGCTGTTGCCACTTGCAGTCTGACTGGCGTTACGGGGTGGTCTTCAGTGCATGTGCTGGGTTTCTTTCAGAAGAAATGGAACTGTTGTTCTTCAGGAGCACAGTGAGCAACTCCAGCTGTAGATGAGAATGCTGTTCATGAGGATACACTAGAGTTAGTCCCAAGTAAACCCCTGCCACACATTCAGTGTGACTGCTGGGTTCTCCTTACCAGTCATTTCTGTTAGATGGTCCCACCAACTGACTTGTTTCTGTTACACCCTGTAACTTGCCAGTCTAGACATAGCAAGAGATGGATGAATGAGTGACATATCCAACACCCATTAACCTTCATGCTCTTCAATAAAACATCATTTTCCAGTTGCTTTCTCTCTGAGCTCCTGTTTAATGTTTCACACAGTACAGGAGAAGATAAGGTCTTCATGCAGTGCCAACATGCAAGATATGGGTTGAGATACAGTTTTGGAGGGTAAACTTTACTTTCTCCAGGAGGTCAGGCAGCTCTGTTGTCAGCCTGCAGATGGCTGTTGTCATTGTGCTTACGTTTCTTAAAAGCACATGAAATGAAACACAATTTGCTGCTGTTCTGTGAGAAAACCAAATGAAATAAGCTACTTGGATATCAAGTGGTTTGTCCTGACTTTTTGTTAGCTGAACCAAACTGTGAAATATTTGCATCTATTTTTCCCAGCCCTTGAGAATTAGTTTGGTTTGGTCATTAAATGTCTTTCAGTTGGTCTTTTTATGCCTATTCAGTAAGAGTTCCTGAGAAAATTTTGTATGGAATCTTAGTAGTCCAGCTCCATTTAGAAATGGATTTTGAATTGATTCTCCCAGGACAGAACTTGCGGGCCACAGTGTATGTGTTTAACTTTGTTAGGGTAATCCCACTGACTGTCTCTTTTTATGGTACGACAGATCTGCTTAAATCTGGACAGATCCTGAAGTTTGGAACAAGAATTCATTTTTTATTGAGTTTTAAATGGCTATTCAGTTTATAATGCACGTGTAGGCACATCTATATGCCTGTGTATGTGGTCACCAACAGGGCTTACATACAGGAAAAAGGCAGGAAAAATTACTTTGCTGTAAATATACCATTAGCTAAATTTCAGTCTTTTCGAGCTGTTAAGCTGAAATGGTGCCAGAGTGAATTGTTGTGTTGCTGGAACTAAGTAAATGCATATTGCAAAGTAAATGAAAATGTGTGAGGAATGTTGCCTGTTAGTAGCTGCATTAATTTAATGCAACTGTAGGCATCATACAGTGTCATGACTGAATGCAAAGAAAAACAAAATCGTGCCTGATGAAAACATCTGGATTCAAGTTTTGGTGCCAGTAAATTCTTCCCCCACTGGTAAAAAAGTTTGTAAAACCACATTCTTTTTGGGTTATGTGATTCATAGGAATGTTCTGCAGAGTGCTCCAGCTCTTCTTCTAAATACATAGCTCAGGGTCATTGCCTGGCAATGGCAGCACTCTGGGACTAAACCAGAGAGAGGTCAAGGGGCTGTATCCTCAGTTATGCTGAGTTTGCAACTGGCAGGTAGGGGAGAATTAACCTCCATTTCAATTCCCTGAAACTCAGAATCCAGAACCATCCTGGATGTAGCTCTTGAAAGTTACCTTTGCCAGAAGGATTGTGTATTAAACAGTGTTTTGTTCCAGGAAGCTGCTTTATGCTTCATTCTGGTACTGTTACTGCTGTGCCACCTGAAAGGATAAAGAAGTCTGTGATGAAAAATCAGCTATACTGTCTGTTGTACAGGGTTCGTTCTGTAATAACTGTGATCCTAACCTGCTCCTGAAAAATTTGTCCTCAGTTGCTTTTTGCTCTCTTATTACTCTGGAGATACAGCAATCGTGAACATTCAGCAGCACCATTAGCTTCAGAAAGCACTGCTTTCTGTTCCTGTACCCTGCCCTGGTCACTTGTACCCACTCATCTGATGACCCCAACCACTGCCAGAGTCACCTCAGGGAATGGTGCCCTTCATCAATAGCTGCTTTACTGCCTGTTTCTTCTCTGATCATGCAGATCCCAGGCAGCGGGGCCGTGACCAGGCAGGGGGCAGCACAAAGACAGAAATAATAGTGTAGTGGGGGGGTGCCGCAGAGAAATGATGGCTGCTCATGCACAGAAGTGCAGCCACACAGGTACTGTGCTCGGGATTACAGGGTGAATGATGGGATGTCTAAAATTTATACAAGTGTGAGACTTTACTGTGTCATATCTGAGATTAATTTACATTTTCATTTAAATGATGAATCAGCGCCTTTTCTTTAGAGTCTGACACAGAGATCACTAAGCTAGCCAAGAAAGACAAAACTGTGGTAACTCTAAGATCAGTACCTTTATCTGAGCTGTCAGTATCTAGATGTGACCAAACATCACATTCAGAGAATTTCTGTAGGGGTTCAATCCTTGGTTATTTCAGGGTGACAGTGGTACATAAGTTTATATGATGAGCTTTATTTGATAATATAACTATGAAGGGATATTCAGGATATCCCACTGGGTAGATACAGACTTACTGTCCTAAATATGCAGACAACTGTCATGCCAGGGCTGTGAGGACTTGGATACTAGAGGCGGCTTCAGCTTTCATGCTCCGTGTCCGTATGTACAGGGTCTGTCCAGAATTCAGAAGCCAACTGCAGCAATATGTAGGCAAATAAAATTTGTGGACATGGGAAAAAGCTTAAGTGCATGTTAGCTGAGGTGTATTAACTAGCTTGTAAAGGAAGTGGTGGCCCTCACACACATGGAGTGATTCACAGCCTGAGATTTCCTGCTTGCTTTGTGGGAAAGCAATTGTCTTCAGATATAAGGAGTATGGAAGTGGAGATGTAGGAGTATGGGGCTTAGGAAGGTAGCAATAAAGGATAATGTAGGAGTGCGGTGTTAGTATGGAGAAATGAGGAACCAGAAGGATAGAGAAGAGTGCAGTTCTCAGCCCTGTGAAGATTTTAGAATGTGACTCCAAAAGTTAGGAAGTTGTTACCTCTGTGCTTAACTGATGGTTTTCTTGTGTTTTCATTCTCCTTTTAAACTGCTTTGGCTTTTTCTTAGTTATTTGCCAAAAATACCCACACTTACTCAAGCAGGGTATGTGTTCAGTTTGCTGTCTAGAGATTAAGTTCTGAATGATGTCTGTTCTTCATCAGTCTATGTGCAGCCTTCATGTGGAGCATTGCCAACTCTCATACTCTGCATTCTTCTCTATTGGAGGCTGCCACTCTAGGGGAGAACTGCTTTACATGTTGCAGGAAGTCTGAACATGTGCCACGGCTCGCGAAGGCATCATAAATGACAAAGTTAATGAGCTGTATGTGGCATGATAAGTGAGTGTTCTTTCACTGAATTATGAGCAAAGAGGGAAAGATGTGATGGTGAGGTACTTCTGAAATGTTATTCTGAAATGAGCAAATGCAAAGTACTAATCTGGTGCCAAATATATTGCTTGGAGTTGTTTCTAGCAAAAACATCCAAGCAGTCAGTTTGTCAGCATTGAGACCCTGGTTCTTATTCAAAACGAATTCCCACTGTGACCACTCATATGGAGCTGACTTAACCTTAGTCTCCGCTCAAGCCACATTGAGATTGGCTTTAGCAGTCACTAAGTCCAATATGCTCTGTTACTAGATCCAGATTTTCCAGGCGGGTAGAGTTGTAACTGCATCAGTTCAAGCCAGCACAGCATGATTTTAGGTCACGTCTACACTGGGTGCTTGGACTTTACTCAGCTATAATCATGACTGAGATCCTAAATCAAACAAAGCCTGAGGGTATGTCTACACTTAATCAAAGGCATGAATGCAACATGTACAGGCATGGTTAAGCTACTTTTAAACAATAGCAATAATGGAATGGCAGTGTAAACTTTACAAAAGGTTGTCTAAGCACATTGGGAACTTGGTGGATGTATGCAAATGATGAGTTGTATTGAATTCCATGCCTTTACTTTCCCACTGCTGTTGCTAACTCGTGTTGTAATTGTGTCTCTGACTGCAGTGCAGAAATTCTATCAAGCTGTTTAGTTGCCCCGTTACAGAAAATAGGACATTGACTGGAAAAAAACCCAAATAATGTAAAGGCAACACATCTTTGCTAGATTGCCAACTGTGTGATCTGAAACTCAAACCACAAGAAGCATTCACACAGTTTCCTGTTCATGGTTGATGAACAGGACATCCTTTCAAGTCAGAAACTAGGTACAGGCTCTTATAATGACCTCAGTGGAGGAGCTACATGTCAGGTGGGGTTTGTTAGCGTTACTCTGGTTTGAAATTAGAACAAAGGAAGGAAACACTAGATTGCTCTTTCTAGTGAAATGCTTATCTATCATAAGAGGCATGTGGCTTTACAGTTGTTTCTCATATGCAATGAGTGTGCCCTGGATTTGCATTTCAACCATTTTGTTAATTACAGTTTTATGGTCAGCTTGCAAACCCATCTATTCCAATTTCAGTTGTTTCAGTTCATAAAATATCTGTTGGAGAACAGCTGGCCCCAGAATCTTGGACAGCTTTTCTGTGTGTAGCTGATGAGTTCTAATCCAACTGGAAGTTACTACCTAAATGAACTTCACTGAACAGCTATTTTGTTGTAGCCTGTAGGAATGAGACGGTTGCTCTCATTTCCCTTCCTAGAGGCTAAAGGTGTCCATATTATAAAATCAGCATGCTTATTCTAGCTCTAGATTGGAAAAAATCTGAGAATTCAGAAAGTGCAAGAAAACGACTGAAGTGTCCTCAGGGGGAAATTCAAAGAACTTTATTTATTGCACATATCCAAAACCAGATCAGATTTGGTTTAGGGCCCCTCACTGTAAGATACGATACACAATATGAACTAATACTGGTATCTGAAGTCAGACATTCAATGAGCAATAAGAGACAGTTTTAACAGTTCAAAAAAGTTGCCAGTCATTTTATTAGATTTTTTACCTCCACAGCTCTAGAAATATTTTTCTAAAATAGATACATTCAACCTCAATTGCCGTTAATGATGGAGGAAGTCACTCAAAGAAATCAAATAACTTTTTTTATGTAGTAGATAGGATTAAGTAACTGCAATATCACCCGATTCAGTTGGCAACTACACTGAATTGATGGTTTATTTCTGCATCCTGCAGGAACCTTTCATCCTGCAGTGTGTGTGACCTTCCAGATGTGAGTGATTCTAAGTTGTCCAAATCTTAGAGGACAACAATACTATATCTACAGTGTACGCCATGTTTACAGGCTCTGGGATAATTTATCACAGGAAATGAGTCTTCCCAGTAATTAGTCTGTTTTCACGGCTACTCTTCATCCTGTTAGTGATAAAAATGATAGCCATCAAAAATGTCTTGGGGAATGTGGACCTCCTCTTGTTTAGCAATTGGCCAGACACAGGGAATGCTGCTTCCATTAAAGGCAGTAGTCAAACGCACAAAGCTAGTGAAGCAATCCAGGATACCTGCTTTGGGAAGACACCAATTCTTCAGATGTTACAGCTTAATAACATACAAGTGAATTCAGTAGGGTTCAGAGATGAGTACTCTTGGTTTTGGAGATTCAATAGCAAAAACTTATTTGCAAGTACTTCACAACCAGCCAGAAAGTTACAGTGTCATTAACATTAATATATCTGACTTATAAAACAAGCTTTCAAGGAAAACAGTCTAGAAACAATTTGGGGCAGGAAACAGAAATGTCAAAGCAAGGTGAAACAAGGTAAAACTGGCCCCACATGGAAAGGCAAACGACTTAAATGGATTGCTGATCCTGTCGCATTAAAACCTTTTAGCTGTCTTTTGCCCTCTGTGAATGGGATTTGGTTGGTTGGTTGGATCTTGTTGGCAGATTGGCTGACATTTTGTCAAGTGTTTATTTCATTGTCTGAGACAGGCTGATACATGAGATGTACAGATGATCTGAGCTGGCTTTTTGAGACTGCTTACATGTATTTACAAATACTTCTGTTTGTTTAATTTGTGACAGCTAATACTGGCTTCCAGCTGTTTATCTGGCCACGCTTTCATATGCTGGGGTTAAGGATTCATTAGGAAAATCCAAAGAGAATAAAAGAAAATGGTGAAGCCGTGTAAAACCAATAAAGAAACCTTTCAAATTTCCATTGTTTTGGTGTAAAATTGTAAATCTGCTCAGAAGCCAAATGTTTACATGGGGTAAAATATGAAATCATCGGTATCAACACAGGAACCCTGTACTAGTGAGGGGCAGTATGGGACTGTGATACCAGGAATCCGTTTCCACCAAAGAGAACCACAAAGATATAGTTTCACCATCATCCAGCTACGTGAGTGTGCACAACCTGTGTTGATGTTACCCTCTGGAGGCCACCTCTTGGGTAAATAAAGGACATTTGTTGGCTTGTGAGTTCTGTGTGCTGACAGACAGTCCATAGTACCAAAGCCACAGATTCATTATAGCTGTTTTGCCTGAACCTTACAGCAAATGTTTCAGATTTAGATTAAAAACCAACTCAAATTAACTCTCACCTGTATGAAGCTATTTGACAAACGTCTTAGCTTTGGAGAGTGGAGTGAAAGTAGAAACTGTGGACATATCTATTGTATGTAACTGTATGTACGTAACTGTATGTACATAACTGTATGTACATATCTATTCTGTATTATTTGTATTATCATCGTATCACTGAAACCCCAAATAAAATGGAGGGGAAAAATTCTAGTCATTGTACACATGCAGAATCACAGCTGAATTAGTTCTGTTGACATTAGTTTCAATCTAGTGTTGTTGATAGAGACCATTAGTGGAGACAGAAGATTTAAAGCTCGCCTATATCTGAGTTCTCATGAAACATCACTGAAGATTGTGAGTATCTGGGTCTGGGGCTTAGATTCAGATTCCCCTTATATTCATTCAGGCCAATTGCAAAGGCCCTTAACATTGCTTTAATCAGGATGATGACTGTAAAAGCTAAGTGAAACATGTTTCAAAGCCATGGCACTTGTGATAGTGGTTTGGAAATGAAACATTCATTTTTGTTTGGTTTGGGAAATGAGATTTAGTCATTGGTTGCCATATGAGAATGAAGCGCACTCCCTGGGCCACTCCTTCAACTGGGCAAGGGCTACTAAGGTTATCAGTGTGCCAAATGTGAAGATTTGCAGCTTGTTGCAGAGGACTGTGTATCATAAACATTGCTGTAATCTGACAACTAGATGTGACTTCTGTCTAAGGTCACAGATGATGCCAAAAGCCCAAAACATTGAAGCAGATCTCTCATTCTCCAAATCATGCAACAATCTGACATCTGCATTGGCATTTTTTAGGTCTTTTGGTAAGATTTGCAGTGACATGCTCTTGTTTATTTAATGTGAAACATTAACTCTTAGAAACCTGTGATACTGTGTTCCTCTTTTAGGAAACTGGTTGGAGGTGGGAAAGGGGGCGCAAAGCAAAGAGAAACATCTGCCAGAGACTACTGTGGTACAGTAATGGTACATAATTGGGCTCAGTGTCAAGCACCTCAGCAGCTGGAATAAGCTTGTCCCTGCAACTTCTCTCAGTATGATAGTAAATGGAAGAGCAGTCCCATCTTAACACTTTACTAGATAATCTTTTGAGCTTTCTTCTGAGCCTGGCTTCCAGTGGTTTGGGAACTAGAACTTGCCATGAATGGCATGAGGTTGTCATGCATGTAACCTTCATGACAGCACTGACTGGCTCTGTCTTCCCAAAACAACAAACACTGCTATGTTTCCTGAGTTCCTCCTCACTTGAGAGCAATCAGGATTCTCCAGTGCAGCCAGAGGTTTGCAATGTACTTCTTTCCTTGGTGCAAATCTCACTCCTGGTCTATTTTTTTATGCTTTGAAGCTGATAGTCAAGAAAAAAACAAATCTGTTCTCCAGAAGTGTCTGCTGTT
Source organism: Lathamus discolor (assembly GCF_037157495.1). Classification (NCBI taxonomy): domain Eukaryota; kingdom Metazoa; phylum Chordata; class Aves; order Psittaciformes; family Psittacidae; genus Lathamus; species Lathamus discolor. The sequence goes on along the minus strand of NC_088894.1, from coordinate 6,891,373 downwards.
TTACGTTTATCCCTGTAGGATGAATGCATTGGTGCACATTCAGTGGAGGAGATTATCTGGAACACAGGAAAGTACAAAGTTGGAAAGTAGTGAATACCTGAAGGAGTTTGTCAGAGGTGCTTGCTTATGAAATACTCAGCTTCAGTCGGGACCGCGGTTCCTGAGCTGTTCTTTCACTTCATGTAAGGAAATGCCCTCTTCTTTTCACGGGAAACTCCTGAAACGGTTCCATAGCAGGATGTAATACTGGATGCGCCATGTGAATGTGCGATATGAGAATACTGAATGACATGGATCATGTCACTGCCTTTGGATAGTCATGGTGCTGCTGTTTACCAGGGCTTTGGGACGTAAATGCAGAACACTGCAAGGCTGCCTTTCCTTGGTGGGAACCCTGACACAGAGTGTTCTGCAGATCTGTAGCAGGCCCTTGACTAATCTCTCTGGTTGCTTCCCAGCCCATTGCAAATAATAGATTTATTAAGCTTTTCCTGCTCTTTTGAAAGCCTCAGAGAGACATTTTCATAGCAGAGGGAAGCACAAAATGCAATGTAGCATCTTGCAGACATCCTCCTTTGCTGAATCATCCCTCATGGTCCTGGGGGCAGGAAAGTGTTGTACCATCTGCTGACCACAGTTAAGAGAATTGACACACATGACAATTTTGGCAGTGGAATAATATTGGAGCCAACATTCATAAGGCTTTGGTTGATTAAAACCAGGACTACCATACAGTCGGTTATTGTCCACTGCCCTGCTAACTAGTATCTGCTTTGCTTTGCTTTGCTTTTCTTTTTGGGGGTAGTGGTGGTGTTATGTAAGGTCATGAGTAGAAATACCCAATTCTATACGCTTTTACTTGTAACAACGGCCTTGGCTTGTTCTCACTGTTTATTTACAATGTGGCCTTGTGGCTTAAAACAGAACAAAGCTTCCTAAAACAAACACTTGTTCTGCATCTCTCTCTCTAATTTCATGCACTCCTCTAGATTTTGAGCTCTCTGGTACACACATTATGTCTGTGTGGTAATGCCCCACTACGGGCCTCATAGTGGCCTGCAGTACAGCCAGTGCAGCCAGTTATCCTTGGATATAGTACAACTGTAACACTATGATGAGAAACCAATGCAATATTTGCTTACAGGAAAGCATCTTTCTGTCACATATCCCATATGCAATAGTTCTCATTCAGCTTACTTAGTCCTCATGATCATGATGCAGACATTACTTCCTTAAGTTTAGTAACATCCTGTGGCTCTTACCTGCCTATACTCACTGCTAGTGAGCTAGAATAATTCTAAATTCTCCAGACCCCTTCCTTCTCTCAGACTTTACAGCCACAGCATCATCACCTATTGCTCTCTGTCGCCTGTGGGATTCAATACCCACCTTGCTTCCAGTAGACATACGATAATCACATAAATGTTCATGTCTTGCTTCCTGTAGAAGGGGACAAGTGTGCACAGGATTTGTCCCTGGTGCTCATTCCTGTTACACAAACACAGCCTGCAGCAGTACAGTTGTGTGCTTAGCAGGTTCTACAGTATCACAGAGCAGCATGCTCCTGCTTAATGTGAGCAGGGACTTTGTGATGGGCAGTTAGGAAATTCGCACTCACAGCAGCATTACCTGGCATTGAACAGACTGTTCTCTCTTCAGTTCTTCTCCCTGGGATTTTTCACCTTTAAATTCCATTTCACAATAACATGCTTCTGCCAACACTACCAAAGGCATGTCATCAGCAGCTCAAAATGTCATTTTCTTGTCATATACTGTTGCTTAATTATTTATATTGCTAATTAGAAATATGAATAATTTAACGTAATCTGCTGGGGATCAAGGTAGAGACACCACCACTCTACATGTATTTCAATGACAAAAAACAATATGAAGGCTATGAGAATCACCCTGCAGTCAGCATGTGCCATCTGTGATGGAGCTTTATTTCTTCTGCCAGGCAGGTCCTCCTGTTTGTTTCCTTACTGTCACATTTCTAGAGACAAGACGACTGTCACGTTTCTTGAAGAAGGATTGAACAGTCAGATCCAGCTCTTGTACTCAGCATAGTAAATCACGTAGCTCAGCTTCTTTGCCATCGTTATTTCACTGAGCCCCATTCATCCCAATACATTTCGCCTGATTCAATCCAGACATCAATTAAAAACCCATAACTTTTTTTTTTAACCCCAAAAATACTGCAGCTGGGTGGAACTGCAGCTATTATTGGGATCAGAGTCTGAAACAAGAAACATTATAGGCCAAACTCTCTTGAGAACACCTGACCTTAGACATCTCCTCTCCACATTAAAACTGAAAAGAAGAAAGGCAAAGTCTGTCATCTCTGAGGAGTGGCATATATGATGTCACATTAAAACTGCAAAGTAACTCCAGTGAATAAACATTATCACCAAAGAACCGTATTTGTATGAGTAAGAATCATTTCATAACTGAAAATTACTGTGATTCAGATGCTATGGAAGACCTCGTAGGATCATGCAGCAGTTACAGAAGATGTTTGACATGTTAATGTCTGTGTATTCTCTACGGGCTGTATTTTTAAAAAATGCTTGTATTGGCATATCAAATGTCATTTAATTTGTGGGTCGAGTAGCAGATCTCTGTCGTTCAGGTATTCCTGAAGGATTTACACATTTTCCCTTGGTCACACCAGTAAAATTCCTGTTCCCACTGCTTCCTGCACTTGGCTATGCTTAAGTTTGGGCAACATTTCATATAAAAGCTGTAACTACAGTTGTGGTGGGCATTCAGGCAAACTGTATACGGTGCGTAATTGAGTGGAACAGATGTGATGACATGTGGATTGTGCTACTGCTCTGTGCCGCTTGTGAGGTTCAGCACAAAGGTTGGTACTCAAACGCTGGCAGGTGTACAGCTGCCTCTGTTGCTTTGTAGTGTGTTATTTCTCTAGATTCCAAACACAGTATGAAAGAAATGTCTGGGAATGGAATGTTCCAATAGTTCTGGTATCCACATTTCTAGAAGTCATTGGAGTTGTAAGGAGGTTTTAGAAAAATGCTATGGAAATTAATCTTGGATAAAAAAACCCCACAAACCAAAGACTAAGGAGTGAATGGTTTACTATATATAATCTTGAGGGGGAAAAAAAGTAAGTATTTGAATATTTAAGATGTGAAGTAAGACATAACAAGAGCTAAGTAAAAGATGAGATCAGACATCCAGGTATAAGAAAAACACCTATTTTTAGCAGTGACTATTGAAACCATTGAAACAAACCGTCAAACACATAGAAAGATTCTTCATGATTTGTCTTCTCAGGAATACTGGGTGCCCTTCTGAAAGACTTGCTGTAGCCAAACAATATTATTAGTGTCATTCAAATGGTTACTGGTATAATATCAAATGACCCATGATATATAAGGGGTCAGGCTAGAACAGGGGTAGCCCTTTCTGTCTTTGAGTCATGTGAGTGTAAACTAACAAAACTTCAGGTTGGAATTTATACCAAAACAATGTAAAGGTGCAAATAATGCACCTTTAAATGCAAAAAGTTTCATGAAGGAGAGGATGAATTATACCTGAAGAAATTACAGCTGAAAGAAATACAATGAGAGGAATCCTAACAAAGTGAAAGAGAAATTCTCTTTAGTGAGCATCTGACTTTAAATCAGCCATGTTCTGATAAAGACCTAATAGTAAGTCTCACAAGCCACCTCTGAATTCGCGTAGGTACAGTATTAGTATTTCTGGTGTGGATTGAATCTAATATATTGAATCTAGTTCTGCTGAGGACAGAGGGAGTCAACTCTTAACAATGAGGAGGAAAAGGAACAGGGAAAATCCCAAGCACCTTCCCATAAGCCACCTGAAGAACTTGTCCCTCAAGCCTCAGCTGTTTGTTTCCATCAATACCACCCTTTGTACACAAAAAAACAACCCGTGCCTGGACCTGCTGGTAGCACAGAGAGCAAAACAGCCGGGGGATCTGAGAGACGTGTGTCAAGACTTGTTCTTGCACCATGAGTGGTATAGCCAAGTGTAGGGATTAAATATAGTGAGCCAGCCCCTTCTCCAATAGGAAGAGCCCAGCTCATCATATTTTGATTGGATTCAAAACCTTCAGGTATTTTAATGATAGCAATAATGGATTTATGTTCTTTACCTTCTCTAATTGGAGTTTTAAGATTGACTTAAAGTATTACCCTTCACAAAGATTAGATTTTTTAAAGGAAACTTGAGGGTTTCTGTTAGTTTCTATACTTACATGACAGAAGAGGCCAATCTGACACTCACTAGCTGTACAGCTTACAAATGAGTTGAATATGGTTGGTGAGAATGGCTGAAGATAGGCAAAGCATGCATCATCTTGGCAGACGCAAATGTGCTCCTGCTGCATACGTTGCATATTGAACAGACCTTGTGCAGGGTTGCTTCCATGTCTGAGTCAGAATTGTAGAAGTAGCTTGTGTCCAAGGACTGGCTGGACATTTCTGGGGTGTCACGTTTAGAAAAACACTCAGCTATTGCCAAACTGAGGACATGATCATGAGTTATCTGTCCGAGAGCTGGGTGAATACTACTGGCAAGTATTCATTTGACTAATTTGTTTCCATCAGCTTTGAGTCATATGTGTTCTGTATCTTCATTCTTCATCTGGTTGCATTCCTTCCTGAATTAAATATGGGGTTTCTTGTCAGCACAGAATGTGTTGCAGATTATTTTTAACATTGCTTATTTAATTTTATTCTTGTAAGCATTACTTATTTGTGCTGAGAGAATCAGTGACGCTGAAATTTCTGAAGTTGCTCTCTATGTCCAGTATCTGGAATATAAGTGGTAGTTTGAGATTCCAGCAATGCAGTTTAGGATCCCCAGAGCTAGTATAGGGAGCGCCAGCACTGCTCTTAATGCTTATGATTTACTTTCCTGTTTTGTGAGTGGCAGCATTTGGCTGGACCTAGTCAGAACTTGCCATGTTAGAAGCTTGTGCCCTTGAGTGTATCAGACCTACCCAGGGATAAATGCTCAGCTTAGTGGAAAGAACAGGCAGACTGATCTTTTCATCCATTATGGAGGTTTTTTACAAAGGCAAAACAGAATCTAGGGCAGTATCACTTCTCCCTTTCCCTATGTCGGTGATTTTCTGAGATCACTTATTGCAGCAGTGCTGCAGAGAGGACTAATGGAGCCAAACAAGACAGAGCCAAACAAGAGCTGTGGGAAGAGGAACATGTGATGGGATACAGCAGAATGGATATGCTGGGAAAATGTGGATAGGATTGATTTGGAAACTCAAAATTAGACAGAAGTGTGAAGAAGCACCTGCAGCATAATATTGTTTCCCTCTGTATTTCTCGGGGGCTGACAGTATGGAATGTGATGCAAAACATGGCAGGGTGAGGGGGTGGATTTTAGAAATCAAAGCTAGATAGATGAAACCTACAAGCTGAACACAACTGATTTCCCAATTTTGCATCATTCTTGTAATTCCTGCAATCTCAATATCACTTTTACCTTTTTGACGATTGCTGCAACAATTCCTGTCAGTCCTGAAAATTCACCTGTAATAGTGGAGAGAACACGAGCAGACGCACTGAGGCAATGTGTAATTTTTTACTTTACTGTCTTTAGGACGGTATTAAAAGCCATCAGAAGCAGCAGCAGAGATTCAGAGCAGTGTTCTGTTCTCAATTCCATACATTGCAATATGATCAATTCTTTGCAGTGTTCTGACTTGAAGCAGCATTTAAGGCTGCTTAAGAAGGATAAAAATTAGCCCAGGTTTCTGAAGTGTCATTAATGTGCTTAAATATGTATGGTATACATACATATGCATGTATGCATATCTGTATATATGTGTATCTACAGATATCTATCCAGACACAGTTCCCAGCACTCTGAAGCCCTGATCTCTGCTATGGCTTTCTTATTATACATGTGGGTTCATACAGTTTAGATTTATATAATTTAACATGTCATTTACATATACCCAAATTGTACTTAATTTGTGTTTAATTCCTGAAGGAATATTTCCTTAAAATTGTACATTCCTTTTCTGTCTCCTATAATAGAACACCTCCTGCTTCACCTGCCTAAAAAGCCTTTTAGGTGAAATCCTGGTTTGTGGGAAATCACGTTGAATCCGCAGTACCACAGCAACCAGCAATTAAAAACAAGCTGATGCAAACAAGAAGAGCAAATATAATCAAAAGGCAGACCAGACACACTGCATTCTATGAATTTTTCTCTCATTCTATTGTGATCTGTTGGATTTGTTCCTTGAGGCTTTCTGTGGCTCTCAGAATTAGAATTTGTGCCTGTAAATTGCTCTTGCAAAACAGCCTCTTCAGTTTTGGCTTTTCAGTTTTCCTCCGCACGTATCCCGCCCTCCCCACCCCCCCCCCCCCCAATTGTTTACCCAGTATTGGTTCAAACAAGGATGACTTGATGCTTGTGGTGGTGCTGCAAGACATCTTACTTGAATTTAAATGTGATCATCATTTGTTTAATGTTAATGATAAGGGTTGATCCCTTTCTCATTGGTGAAAGGCAGAAGGGCAGCTTCCTTAATGCTGGGCAAAGGATAAGGTATCCATTAAGGACTGGTTAAATGCACTGCTATGGAAGTAGAAGGTCTTACCTTCAAACTAAGACACAGAGTAAACCATGCTTAACTGAACTAGAGAAAGGGTACCTGTGGTGCCCAACTGCTGTCATGATGACCTCAACAAATCTGTTTTCCTTGGGGCAGGGTAAGAATGTTGCTGTGATTCAGCTGATGAAGCTTACACTGTAATTACTGAGTTTTCAGCCACATGCCAATTTCCAGCTGCTCCCCAATAGGGACATTAAATTTCTATACCCCCATTTCAGCTTCTCTGTCTCCCAAGGTTCAAAATGTTCAGCTTCAGACTCCGGTTCTGTGTTAATCTTAGTGCGTAATTGTAGCCAAATCCTTCAACGGTTAGGTATGGATATTTCAACTTCATGTGTAAGAGCTGGTCTCAGTGAGTCTTACTGCAGTCAGGATTTGGCCTCCTACTGTAAATATATTTTGGTGCCTTGTATGTTCCACTCTCTCTGAAGCACAGGACCTTTTGAAGGCTTCACCCTTTAGCAAATAGCCCAGAAGGTAGAAATGCTAATGTCTGTTTCATCAGCAACAATGCCAAATGCGTGGAAAATCATTGTATTATATTGTATTGTGTCCCAGTACCACAGTAGCCTCAGTAACCTGAAATAAATCAGGCACAATGACCTAGAATCCAGGAATGTCCCATGAAGAAACAGCTTTCTGCAAAATAGTTTCACCAAAGCCAAGGTCTTGCCAGTGGCTACGCAATACAGAAGAAGGTGCCAGTGGTATGATCCCTGTGCTTGCAACAATGCTCCGAGCCAGGCACAGCACAATCCCAGAGCACAATAGGCATTAGACCAGACTGAAGACATATGACTGACTGCTGGGATTTACAATAAAGCACTTCTGAGGTCAGCAGACAAATACTCTGTGTTGATAAGAAACCTGTGAAAATAAAAAGGTGTTATCACCTAAAGTTTATGGTTGTTGACACACACATCTATTGCCTTTGTGCAAACAAGAAGTTTGGTTGCAATGCAGCCTTAGAAAGCTCTCAGTGTGGAATCAGAGAGAATAGTTCTGGCCAGCAGTTCAGAAGAAAGTAGTTTTTAAGGGAGGAAAGCAGCTTGAAGGAAAGTCTGAAATTAGAAACAGATCTTCATGTTTAATAAGATAATGTAAGGCTAATTCAACAGTAAATATATCCAAGAGAATAATGACAAAGAAGAGCAGACATGAAGGCGTCCCTTCCTCGCAATACTGGAGCACTGGAAGTGTCCCTGCCTGTGGCAGAGGGGTGGAACTGGATGATCTTTAAGGTCCATTCTAATCCAAATTAGTCTGTGACTCTGTGATCCTACAAAAAAGGCTGGTTGTCAGAGAACCTCATGGGGGGCACTCAACTAAATAGTAGCAGACAGGCCCCAGAGGTGTGACCAGAGAGAACGCTGAAAGGTCTTGTACCATCAGCAAACCTTTCTGTAAAGACCATACAACCAGTGGGAAAGGACCAGTTGATGCAACCCCATATTGCCAAGGGAATGATTTTGTGACAGCCTTCTAATGTGTGCTTTTTTGACAAGCCAGAGCTTAAACAAAGCCCTGATCAATGTCATTTCTTAAAAGGCAAGATGTAGCAACACACACAAATTTAGAGAGCAGAGCATGTGTTGTAGGAAAGGACTTGAAGGAGGCGTGAGGGCCTCAGCCTGTTGGCACATGGGTAGAGCTGGCACAGGACAGTGGCTGAACCTCTGGACATACTTGGCTCCATGTAAAGAACCAGTTAGGTCTGCAGGCAGGGAATCATGTTTTACCTAGCATATGGTACAGAAAATAGTAGTTTTCTTCAGAATGTCACCTGAGGACAAGGAATTCGGGTAAAAGCAAATCTTGAATCCCAGTTACATTGTTAGTCCTTCACTTCTCAGCTGGTGCATTTGGTGCTTTCTAAGAATGTCTTTAGCAGCCCTTGACAGGAGATTTGTGAGTAACACTTTGAAGTAAAATGTGCAGCAAAAACCTGAGCAATTGTTCCCCACCCCCAGGTTTGCTATGAGTATCATCATCATTTCCTTTGGTATTCCACCAAATTTCCCTTTCATACCATTTCCCTTTCGTATCTCATTTTGTCTGGCAGGAGGGTTTCAGCTTCACACTATTTTTATACTCGCTTGACCCTATTGCCTGTTACCCCATTGCCAGGCTCTGTTTTGCATTATATACTGGTTTTGTCTTGCTCAGCTGATTACAATTAGTTACAGCTAAACCCCGAACTCAGCAACTGCATATAAGAATTTACCCTGTAATGAATTTTTCACACATTATATTAATGGCTTAAGAAGTACTTGGAAAACAGCCTGTCGTGGTTTAATTTAAATGAATTGCATGAAGGACAAGGCTGGATAGTAGCAGCATCATTTCTCCTGCACTTAGTGCCTGGTCCAGTAATAGGTACAGGGTTTTGTCACTGAAATGTATGACATACATGGCATATTTCTCACCAAAAGGTAAAAGCCCACATTGGTGTAACATACTGTTTAGACCTGGATAATGACAAAATTAGAGCCTTTTGTCTTGAAAATATTTTGCAGCAGTTTTCCTGTAAAACAATTAGAGCAAGGTCACTGATAGGATGATGAGGACTGATGAGCTAGAACTCCAGGATCATCAGAGTTCCCTTTTCTGCACAGACCCCTTCAGATGAATGTGCACAAGATGCATGATCATCTTTCACATCTGCAATTTCTAGCAATGTAGAAGCAAAAAAGTTATATTCTTGAAATATTGCAGCAAATTTTACAGTACGGGATTACAGTAACAGAGAAGTCAATATTCCTCATCTAGTTCCTCTGGTGGTATATTCATGGTATATTGATGGTATATTCAGTGCTTTCATGCACTGAAGCTAAACTTTTATAGTTTTTCTTAGTATTTGACTGACTTGCAAGTATAAAATGTTTTAGATATATATTTAGAAGAGAAGGCTGCGTGGAAACCTCATAGCAGTCTTCCAGTATCTGAAGGGGGCCTATAGGGGTGCTGGGGAGGGACACTTCAACAGGGACTATAGTGACAGGACAAGGGGTAACGGGTTAAAACTTAAACAGGGGAAGTTTAGATTGGACATAAGGAGGAAATTCTTTCCTGTTAGGGTGGTGAGGCACTGGAATGGGTTGCCCAGGGAGGTTGTGAATGCTCCATCCCTGGTGGTGTTCAAGGCCAGGTTGGATGAAGCCTTGGGTGAGATGGTTTAGTGGGAGGTGTCCCTGTCCATGGCAGGGGGGTTGGAACTGGATGATCTTAAGGTCCTTTCCAACCCACACTATTCTGTGATTCTATGATTCTATGAAGGCAGTGAAAATGAAGGTCAGAGATCACAGAAAGTCTGTTCTGCCTCCACAGAATCAGCCTGAGTGTTCCATTTTGCAAATGAATCCTTGAATATTCTTTCATCTGTTAGAAAAAGATAATGATCTCAGTCCTCTCATAGCTTGTATAGAAAAAGCATCTTGTTATTCAGTTGTAGCTTTGCTATGGCCAGATTACCCACCAGTCAGTGGTGTAGCTCTATTACTGAAGCAATGTTTTTTTACTTTAGCCAAAGATCTACTTTGGTGCTTTCACCTTTTGATGTAAAATATTTCCAGAATGAAAGGTATTCTCCTGGTCTAGTACAGAAGTGTAATAATGAATACTTCCTGGTATAATCAGACTCTAACTTGAAATGCGTATTTACCTTTATGACATGCTGACTGAAGCATTTCATGGAACCTTTTACTTGAGAGAGCATGAGAGAGTTAAGAGGGGAGTGTTTGCTTTCATGTGTTTATCTTTCCCTGTACTGTACAATCCGTTCATTCCACTTTTCAGCTGGGGTGTATGAAATACAAGTGCAAGTGTCTACTGCTTTACCTGTTACCAAGCAGAGTGCTTTACCAGACATTACTCTGAATGGAACTTGCACCATTTCCCTTCTTCGAGAAGACTGAACTGCTCATCCTTTCCACTTCCTGAAGTCATGGTAATAATGTAGTTGCATAGGATGCTCTTGTTCACGCTTCCTGTTCTTTTATTCCCCCTACACATCCTCCTTCTCCCACATTTTGGCAGTGTATGCATCACTTAAAATTGCACAACTAAGATTTCATGGACATTTTGGTTCAAATATTTAGGAAAAAAACCTGATATTTATTAGGTTTCTTATGTAAAGTGAAAATCTATGTTTCTTTTTCAGACTTCTTAGCAACTGTTGAACAGATGGTTGCACCTTTGCTTTCACTGCTGTCACTATGATCAGAGTTTTCCCTTACACACACTGCTCACCACTGCTCACTCTTAGCTCACCAGGGAGCTAAAGCTCAGGGGTTTCTGGTTAAGGATCCATGTGCTTATTCTGGTGGCAGAGCCAGGCTCTGTCCCATTGCTTCTCTATCATGTGACATTCCCTGTGGTCAGGAGACGTACTAAGTCGGTGGTACATGTGGAGTGCCAAATTTACTGGTCGTGTTTTCAGTGCAAGCGCACTGATCTTCTGAGACGGAAAACTGACTTTTCCTTTTGTAGAGCACCTTTTAAAATGGGTCATGATCCAAAACTGGCCTTCATTTATGATGGTAGCATGTTAAACATATATTAAATTTATGTATTATATAAAGTCTGTTGTGTAGGTCTGTTTGTTTTCTCCTGTTTTGTTATTCGCCTAACCTAAAGCAGACAGCAGTTTGAATGAAGTTTGGTGTGGGGAAACCTAACGAATCCTTGTGTGTTAAAGTGCAGGGGAAATGGAATGCTGTATTAAAAGTGAAATGTGATCCAGGTAACAATAGGCTGTAGTCAGGGGAAAGCAATGTCACATGAAATTAAAATCATTTCAGCTGGGCTGGTAAAGTTTCCAACAGCATTTTACAGTTCACAGAACAATTTAGACTTTATGCAAGGAAGAAACTAAACAGTTAATGATTATGTAGAAAGCAGCAGACATCAGAATCCTGACAGCTTAATTGCTGTGCTGACAGCTCTGCCTGTTCCATGGCTCAGGTGGTATTTTCACCTACAAAGCTCGCACTGAATTTCAGCAGAGGCTGGGACTGGAGACACTCCTTGTTACCGCACCGGCTGCAGGGAGGATGTGTGTAGGTGGCTCTCTCAGGCAAAGCAGACAGGCAATAGGAGTAACAGGTTAAAACACTTGTCAAACAGTCTGTCAACATTCCCTCTTGTGGAAGGGGATCAAGCCCACATTGAAAGGTGTCTGAGAAAAGAGAAAAGAATAAACAGAAGTTGGTTTAATTTAATCCGGTGCTTATTTTGCGATTAAGAAGGTTTTGATTTTTGCTTCCATCTTGAATAAAAGAATAAGGAATCCAAGGAGTCTCTGCAGAAAGCAAGCCATGAAGTGTATTTCTGTGGAGAAATTTATATCTACTAGTAACAGCCACTTTGTCCGTACAATAAGAAGTCGACTTCTTATTTCTGTGCAGAGACTGACATATATTTTTGATGCTGCTACATATAATAATGCTGCTGCTGATTAAAGATTCAGATATTTTAAATATCAGCTCAGGTCACTCATTTTGTAAAAACCTGGAATGTAATGAATTCCATGATAAGGTGTTTATGTAATGAATTCCATGATAAGGTGTTTATGGAGATATGGAAGGATGCAGCTGGATTCTCCTGAGGCCGTTTCTTTGAAAGTTCCACTCTGATTTTGCTTCTCACATTCTACAGTTACTTGAAGATTTGAGGAGCTGGAATTTTTAATGCTATCTTCATACTGATGTGCAAGACAGAGGTAGGCTCTGTGGCCGGAACCCAGCCCTGGCTGGTTTAGCAGTCCCACTCTAATGCTTGCTATACGGGTAGAGGAACTCTATCAGACTAGGAGGTGTATATGGATTGTATAGAATGCTGGGCTCCTGCACTGTGTTCTGCAGCAAAAATCATACTTTTTTCCTTTTGAAAACAGAGCCATTTTCAAGCAACTGTGGCAGCTGGTGAAGAAGTGCTCTGTGCACTCTTCAACCTGCTGGTGTTCTAGAGTGCCTGAGAGCACAGTGTGTTCACAATGCTCAGTCTTTAAAAAAGCACCTGAAAAAACCAGTGAGAGGACATAAGTACAGCAGATGAGCTAATAACACAACAGCCTTTTCTTGTAAGCAGAATGAGACTTTGAGTTAGTTTCATTGTTAAGATGTGTGCATAAAATAGAATGACTGTGTCTGATATCATCTAACATGCTCCCCGTGTGCAGTTAAAAGGGATGTTCTTTCTGTGCTGTGTGAATGGGCTACAGATGTTCAGAATTACCTTTTTGTTTTCTGTGGCCTTTGCTGGTTCTTTGTCAGCATTCAGTGAAACTTCGGTGAATAAAAGCACTGAGAAGGAAATCAAGCGAGTGTGGTGTTGAGGAAAGTTTTAGTAACTCACCCGTAAGAACCACACACATGCTTTTTATGAAGAATTCAGGAAGGCTTTTCAGTAATTTTAGCTGCAAAATGGAAATGCTTTCATGGCTTTTATAACCTCTCAGGCTCTACTCAGTTTACCAAATACCTCAGATTGACAGGCAGAAAGAAAGAACAGCCCTTAGTGGGGTTTCATTCACTGACTTCAATTTACACTGGTCAGTATTCACACCACTTTCACGGGACCGTTGCATCTGACTAGGGGCCTTATCTGCATGGTGGGGAGTGCTTTTGCTTGCCTTTGAAGTCACGGTGGGTCCAGCTTCTGCTCAAGGTTCCCTAGCTTGCTCAGAACACAGTATTTCAAGCTGTGTGTAAACATGTTGAAATTGAGATGCCTCTATCACACAAGTCACTAAACCTCAGACTCAACCCGCCACTTCTGTCTGTGTTTGACTGCAAGACTGTGGGCTGCATATATAATGTGACAAGGGTTGTGCTGTCTCCCTACGTCAGAGGCTGGATATGATTGGAAAATCTTGTCTTACCAAAACTGAAATGTCCCACAGATAATTAATTTTAACAAATGAAAGTGTCCTTCTGTTACTCTTAAGCCCAAGTTAGGTCTGATTAGGTTATAACTGCTGATCATGGTTTACAATGCAGACCACATGTGTACCCAGGGGCAATATGTATTGCTGCTCACATGCTAATCTCACAAAACATGTTTTATTTCATCACTGTGTTCAGGTTTTGAATTATATTGGTTGTTTGTCCAAAGAACAGAAAAGACACTAAGATGGCATCCCTTTATTTCACTATATGTAAACCTGAGCTATGCTGGTGGTGGCTCTGCTCTCCATTGCTGGAAAAATTCTTGCAAGAATACTATTGAACAGATTCGTACCTGCTATTGCAGAAGAACTTCTACCTGAAGGTCGGTGTGGTTTCAGAGCTAATAGAAGTACCACAGACATGGTATTTGTTCTCAGACAGCTGCAAAAAAAGTGTAGAGAACAGAATAAGGGGCTCTATGTAACTTTCATTGATGTCACCAAAGCTTTTGACACTGTGAGCAGAAAAGGCCTGTGGCTGATCTAGGAATGATTAGGTTGTCCCCCAAGTTCCTCAAAATGATTATTCTGTTACGTGAGGATCAGCAAGGCCAAGTCAGATATGGCGATGCACTCTCTGAGCCCTTCGCAATAACCAGTGGTGTGAAACAGGGTTGTGTTCTCGCACCAACTTTATTCACAATCTCCTTCAGTATGATGCTCCAAAGGGCTACGGTAGACCTCGACGAACAGAATGGCATTTATATTTGATATCGTACTGATGGGAGCCTATTCGATCTAAGGCGACTGAATGCCCACACTAAGACCCTAAATTGTCCGTGAACTGCTTTTTGCTGATGATGCCGCCCTTGTTGCCCACACAGAAGCAGCTCTTCAGCTTTTAACATCTTGCTTTGCGGAGGTGGCTGAGCTTTTTGGCCTGGAAGTCAGCTTGAAGAAGACAGTAGTTCTGTACCAACCCGCACCGCAAGAAGGTTATCATCATCCCCACGTTACCATTGGCGAGTCAGAGCTTAAGTCAGTTCAGCAGTTCAGCTATCTGGGAAGCACTATTTCCTCGGATGCCACGGTCGACAAAGAGATAGACAACAGAATAGCAAAGGCATATAGAGCCTTCGGAAAACTCCATAAAAGAGTCTGGTGCAATAAACACCTGAAGAAAAGTACAAAGATTAGTGTCTATAGAGCTGTTGTACTGTCTACTCTTTTATATGGGTCTGAATCATGGTTTATTTACTGCCATCACGTGCGACTCCTCAAACGTTTTCATCAGCGCTGCCTCCGTACAATTCTGAACATTCATTGGACTGACTATGTGTCAAATGGTACTGTGCTTGAACAGGCAGGGGTCACCAGTAGCGAGGCCGTATTGTTGAAATTGCAGCTGCGCTGGGCAGGGCACGTCTCTAGGAGGAAGGATCACCACCTCCCTAAGATCATGTTTTACGGTGAACTTGCCACCAGCTGCCGCAAGAGAAGCACCCCAAAGGAGAGATATAAGGGCTCCCTGAAACAATACCTTAGCCTTGGCCATATTGACTACCATCAGTGGTCCACCTTGGCCTCCAATCGGGAGACTTGGAGACACACCATACACAATGCCGTTGTCTCCTTTGAGAACTCACGCAGAACTAGTCTCAAGGAGAAAAGACAACGTAGAAAGAATCGTGCCCCCCTATACCACCCAAGGACACCTTTCTCTGTGCTTTTTGCAATCAGATTTGCCTATCTCACATTGGCCTTTTTAGTCATCAGCGCGCATGCAGTAAGCGTGGGTAAAGCCCTTCCAAATCTTTGTTCGTGAAGTCAAGCCATGATGATGCTGCTATATAAACCTGAATCTGACAAAGACAAGGATAGGGAGGGGGATCTCATAGCAGCTTAAAACTGTTTGAAAGGGAATGGTGAAGATGACAGAGGCAAAGTCTTCTGTAACAGCAGACAACATAGGAACGAGAAATGACCACAGATTTTAGCTTGGGAGTTTCAAACTGGACATGGGAAAACTTTTTCACCAAGTAGGCACTGGGGAACAGATTACCTGCAGAGCGTGTGATATCTCCATCCCTGGAGGTTTTCAAGATTCAGGCAAAACCACAGCCAACCTGATCTAGCACTGATGATAGTTCTGCTTTGAGCATATTGGGTGCCATGACCTCCAGCTCTTTTGCAATTCCTCTGGTTTCATTTAAGTAGCTTAACTGTCCATCTTAGTGAAGGATTTATTCCACTGTCAGTTCAGTGTATCATTAGCACACTTAGAAGGAGCCAGATACCAAGCATTCAAGCTCTTTGTGAGGAAATTTCCTTGTAAAAGTGAAGAGGTTTAGGTTTTAGCTTAGACCATATTGTCTTGGGCTTGTATTGTGCACACAGAATGACAGTAGTAAACAGTTCATCCTCAGGGTACAACTAAGAGCTCTTTGGAGAAGATAGCCTAAACTGCTGCTTGAGCACCAATGGGAAATACAGCAGTGGAGTATGCCACAAAGCAAAGCATCCACTCATCTGTTAAAGGATGCCAACTTCCCTGCTATAGTTCACCCAAATTTGGAGTTAGTACCAAATTTCAGGTTTTGCAATCCTTTTGTGCTGAAAACCAGGATTTTCCAACACGTTATATTAATACGTCACTTGCAGCTCTCACCCCTGCCAAACGCTGAGGGATTCACGTAATCTCTAGTGCCATGTGGCACTTTTGTGCCTTACATCATTTTTCCTGAAAGCAACTGAATGATGGTTCAACACACATGATTTAATAACTGACGTGGCACATGGCCCGGCCTGGGAGATGTCCAGTGTCTATTCAGCTACCGTGAGATTTTGGCTAACATTCTCTGAGGGACACATAACAGCAAGTGTAGTAGTTATTTCCATTCAGCTCTTCAGATCTCTCACGTACTTGCTCATTCAAACAGGAAAAGGCTATTATGTACATATGTGCAACAGTGCAAAATCTATACTAGTTACCAAAGCAAATATGGCCTGGTCTTATTGTGAGTGTGTAGTAAAGTGGTAACTTTAGAATCTGAAATGAATAAGAAGTGACTCAAGACCAAGAATGTTATTAAGATACAAAGATCAATCAGTCTGAGTCAGTGAGGACAGAACGAGATAGTGGGATTTAAAATGGAAAAGGAAATAGATGCAGATGTTTCTATAAAGAAAAATATGGCAGCAAAAATTACAGTCCCAGTGTGATCTGTATGATGTCTCTGGCACTACATAAAGGATGAAATGTATGGCTAGTTAAAATACAGATCCTGTTCTCATTAAAACTGGGCTAGTAACTTCAAGAAGTGGGAGGCAGTCACATATGAATAGATTAAGCATGAAGGAGGAAGTGGAGATAGTTAAGAGTTTGATAGTTCCAGATGAAGGATGTGCAAGTAAACTATGCAGGTACTTAAAATCCACATAAGGCAACAGCAAGTTCTTTTACATTGAAATAAAAACAATTAAAGTAAAACCAGTTAAAGAGGTGGAGAGAAACACTGATGTAATTTCATATGGTACTTAAAATAAGGTTAAGTGTCTTAACCAGGGAATTACTATCAGGTGAGTATGAACAGAGATAAAGATCTTGATAAGGACAGACTGGGAACGAAAGATTAATTTAGTGTGTTGTTGGTAGATGTCTATATGTAATAATGTAGAACTTGTTAAGGAAAAGTGTTCCAGAAATTATATGAGGAATGACCCATAGAGACAACAGGAAGCTTAAACATGTGATCTAATACAGCAGTTACCAAATGAGAGCTGAATCATCTTGTAATAGTTAGTTCCATCCCCTTGCATAGACACTGCTTCTCCTCAGTGCCTGGAGTCTGTCTAGTGTATGTACAGGCTTGTGTCTGCCATGCTTTCAGCCGTAGTTGGGAAAGTGGGAAAAAAGTGGGAAAGTGAGATGATAGAAGCATAGCACAGCTTATCACCTGCCTACCCAACAGGAGGAGTGTCTGCCTCTTTACCAGTTCCAGAGACCCCAAGTGTCTTACAGGACAGTCCTTTGTGTAAGAGTGGTTAGTTTTTCCCTTCAGTGCTGTTGGAGATATGCTGCTGCTCTCATCTTTCCTTCTCCCCATTTTCACTCCATATAATTTTCAGGTCAAGCAGTGTTAGGCCACTGTTGTCATATTCTCCACCTCACCTGATTGCCTCTTCTGGTAAGGTCCCTTTCTAGTGGGCTCATCTAGGCACTGGCTCTGGGGGCACTGAAGTGGGCTGCGTACAAGTGGGCTGTGTTCTCCAGGCCCAATATACACAAATACACACAGATGTGTAGACAACTGGAGTGAAGCTACTACAGAAGCGGTGGAAGAGAGCTTCAGCCTCTGGAAGTGTGCAGTGTACCTTCCACAAAGCTTCTTCATATCCTTCTGTAACTAATAAAGCTGCTCAGACACATTGTGCTTCTATCTTCATTCCTGTCTTTCATGACATGATATTTGGATATTGTCTATCCACCAATTTATTTATACCAGGATCTTGACAAAGCAGTAACGCTGCAGGGACTAATGGTGACAGTAGTGTTGTATGTGTCCAGATTTGGACATTTACTAGGTTTTGCTGATTCCTGCAACAGATAGTACCTATGGCATATAGCTTTCTGTGGTGATTTAAGAAGGGCATAAACCAAAATATTCTGTCTTCAGAAGAATGTAACAATAAAGCTGTTTGAATTCTGGACCAGTGAAAGTTCTCAGTGAAAAATTAGCCCAGTCAAGTGTGATTCTCCTAGTTTGTAGCAAGATTCCACTTTAATCGGGGCAATGTCAAAGAAAATAAACAATCGTGTGGTGTACAAAGCAAAAACAGTTGAAAGGTTTTACTATGAAAGCTTATTTGTTCAGGTGTTCTAAAGTGTTACACACTGGTTTTCATAACTGCTGACAGATATGTCAATGGGGAGGTCAGTTATCATAGAATCCCAGAATGGTTTGGGTTGGAAGAGACCTTAAAGATCATCCAGCTCCAACCCCTGCCATGGGCAGGGACACCTTGCACTAGAGCAGCTTGCTCCAAGCTGCGTCCAACCTGGCCTTGAAGACTGCCAGGTATGGGGCAGCCACAGCTTCTCTGGGCACCCTGTGCCAGCGCCTCATTGTTGTAATACATTTCTTCCTTACATGTAGTTTAAATCTATCCTCTTTCGGTTTAAAACCATTCCCCCTTGTCCTATCACAACAGTTGTGCGTATGTGCCTTTTAATGAGTCAGCTAATGAAATCCCACAGACTGTGGCCCCGATTCAGGAAAGTGTGTGTTTAGCTGTTCAAGACAGCACTACATTGTCTGATTCTAATATATAGTTATATATAATTTACATCAGTGAGAGTTAAGCACGTAGTCAACGCATGCTATTCTAAATCTTTGAGTTACTTCTAATTAGGAATTATCTTTGTCCATATTGAGATCCAGTTGGATTTTCTTTTCGTGAACTCTTAGGAATAGAAAATGTGTTTCTTTGAGTATTTAGAACAAGGAAATGCCAAAGTTTTATCCCTATGTGATTTGTATTTTGTAGTTTCATGTTCGAGTTTTGGAATAAGAAAGTTTTTAGTGGCTAGAGTGATATTCTAGCTGGGGAAAGAAAAATAAGCAATGCAGTGAAACGAAATATCTAGTAACAGAAGCTGACCATTAGTCCTGACAGAGCTCTTTCCATATAATGTACTATTCTTGAATAGGCGAGATATGGCCTTTCTTTGTTTCGAGTATTTAATCTGTGATGACTCTTTTGGCACTGGCATCAGTGATGAAAACCTGTCAGATTGTCTTTTTCTTCTGATTTACTCCACGTTGATGCCTTCTGCTGTCAGCATCTCCTTGCAGTTTGTTTCCTTTCTTTGCTGGACCAACACCTCTAGGAATATTGACATAGGCAGGATATCAACTCTTTTTGTTATTGCAAACTATCTTATGCTTCAGGTTACATCTTCATGTGTAAACTAATGTGAGTGTTTTGCGGTTCACCGCAACATTTATGCAGCAAATTACTTTATACATTTGGAAAAGTTTCCCATCTACCCTATCTTTTTTCACCTTAAGTGACTAAATATAGATTTTACTTCCTATGGGCTCTTAAATTGGAATTCCACCTGTAGGATCAAAGCAAGCTTTAATACACATATTTACTTGAAATATTGTGGAGTAATACTTGTTCACTTCAGCTGGAGATATGGTCTTCAAATGCTTTCCTTTTTTTAGTGTGGCTAGAGTGTACAATTATGGTAGGTCTTTCAGCATGGTGCCTTTTATCACTGAGGAAGAAAAGACAGGAGCCATACCTGGATGCTCCAAGCCACTTTAGTGGGAGTCTACTGGTCAGCTTCAAGAGCAAGAGAGGAAAGAGCAACGGCAGAAGGCATTCAAAAGCCTGCAGAGTCCTTTATCCTGGCTCCCACTGGCTTCTGTCAGAAATTTGTTGCAACTTTTTCATGTCATCACAGTAACTCAAACCAGCACCAATGATCAACAGTTGCAGAGAAAAGAAACCAAAACTGAAGACTTGACACAAACGAATACTTCTTACAAGGAACAGTATTCGGAGTTCGCACTCCTGGCAGAAGAAGGCAGAGAAATGAGGCTCTTCCATCTGCAGAACTTATCACTGAAACACTAACGGATCCTCAGAGCAACTCTGGAGATGGTGGCAACTTACTTGAACTTGTTACCAAGTGGCCCAGACCAGCTAGAACAAAAGCCATCCAAAGATGCCAAGTTGTGTTAGAATATAAATTAAAATACTTAACCTTTTAAATGAAGAAAACTCCAGATAATTAGCTAAAACAGAATAGAAACGAAAAGAACTTGTAAACAAGCTCCCTGCCCAGTGTGTGGGCAGTGGCTGTTCTGGTCTCTTCCCATCACCTCTGAGCCCTGGGTGCTTGCTCAATTGTGTCTCTCTGCAGTCTCACTAGTGCAGCCGCAGGCTCATAGCTCCTTGCTGTGACTGTCTCGCTTCATTTGTCTGTCATGTTCTTTCTTCTGGTCTGGAAGCTTCTGTCCCAGACCAGTCTCAATTGCTCCTCAAGGGGAGAAGCAATTTCTCACTCCATCCACGGGATTTCTTCAGACCCAGTCGCTTATTTTTTAAAGGAAAATAACACACTAACTAAGGACAAATCAGATACTGGCTGTCACAGGAGTCCATAACAGATACAAATTGGATTTAAATGATTTCTCTGAAGTCACAGAGTATTTATGGCCTATGCAGAATTAAAGCCAGTACCCTTTGACTGGTTTATGGGTAAGCTTCCTCTCTGAATAATGCCTTACTCTTGCCTGGAGTGCTGAGGGGACGAGAAGTTTCACTGTAAATTCTGTTTTCATATGGAAGTCTCTAGGAATTATTCGCAGGCTCTTCTGTGACACTCTGCTGTGACACGTTGTGCAGGGGAATACAGCACTTCAGTGCTTTCCTAGCTGTCTTACTATTGTTTTGTGCAAAATGAAAACGTTCACAGTATAAACACCTTGCTTTGGCGAGAGTGGGAAACCTCATGAAGTCTGAGCTTGCTCCATTAAGCAAGAGAAAGGGAACCTTATGCATGTTGCATGACAAAACCTTGTTTGTTTTGGATAAATCCACTCGACTTGTAGACTGTAGCAATAGCTGTGGGGAGAGCAGCAGCTTCTGCTGGGCTACCAGCAGTAAAGAAAAGCAAACCCTCTATAGTATTAAACTTCCTGATTTGCCCTTTGGTGCCAGCGAGTCCCCAGCTGATTGAGGCAGGAGCTGTCCTCAGGAAGTTCACAGTTCAAAACTGAGTAGGAAACAATCGTCTGCTTTATTACCAAAGTACCAGGAGAGGAAGCAGGGCTGGAGAGAGGCAAGTGACTTGTTCAGTTGTGTTCAGTGGTAGAAGCCGGCATAAACCTACATCTCTCTCAGCTTCATTACATTGCTTCTTCCTAACCCAGTATTGTGTATAGACAAAATATGAAACCTAAGAAGCATGAAATTTGAATAGCTGGGACACTGTCGTTAGTTCAAAGTTGGTATCTCTCTCTGTGGCCCAGATTTCAAAATGTCAAAGTGCTCAAGCTGCTAAGTAGAAATACTAGTGTCAAAATTGTGAAACTACTGAGATGTTCCATTCCCGTTTCCGTACAGACGTCCCTTCCTGCAACTTCCTGGGCAAAGACAATCTAGGCTGCTCTCCACCTTTCTTAGTTAGTTACAGCACTGTGTTGTTTAGAGTAGCAACCGGCTCTTAAGTAACTTTTCTTATAACAAACAGTCTTGAGCAGTCAGATGTGTACGAGCTGAGCCAGGCTGTTAGATCCTTGCTAAGGTAAGTAAATAATCACATACACAATTTATCACTTTTCTAGCCTTTAGCGTTATAAGAAAGAAGAATGCCAAATCCTGTAGTCTCTGATAATGTTGTGTAAACTCTTGCCATGAAGCTATGAGCAACATATGAGCTGCCTGCTTCTCAGTACTTCCTTTTTATTGTTTCTTTTACTAGCCCAATAGGAATAGAAATCCAACCATATCAGTGGGAACAGCTATATGTTTACAGTTCATTGCCATTTTTGATTTTTGATTTAGGACACTTTTATTTTGCCTCAATAAAGTACCCAGAGCATTTAAATCTATATTTAGTTTCTTAAAGTGGAGAAACCTAGTCACACAAATGCCATATGGAGTAGATGTTTTGACATGCACATTCTAAACCCAGTGATTAGCAAGCTTTTTGTAGTCACCAGAAGCCAAGTTGGGTTATCCTACTGTGATTCTCTTGGGGAAACTATTGGACATCATGGGATCACATGATGCCATGTGGCCAAATTTACAAGAACTGTAATTCATCAGCAAGGTGAGGACAGCTTTCAGGGAGATACCACAACATCCTGTCACTTTGGAAACTCTAGCTACATAGCTGGGAAGCTAGAGCTTGCCTAGCTTCTGGTTTTAATTTTGCCTCCCAGATGTGTGGCTCCAGATGCAGAGGGCTAGCACGCAAATGGGTTCTAGTCCCATGGTAACTCAGGAGACTTTGATTTTGATGTATGTAATATCAACCTGTGGCCTTGCACCTCAGAAACACACAACACTTCCCACTTGTGGTGAAGTAACTTTCTTTCTGAATATAAAGGAGGAAAAGAAGAATTGCATGTTAATAGCACACACAGTCTTGTTTCCTTTTATAATCTGACACATGTAAAACTCAAAGTGAGAGAAAAATGCAGTGTAATTTTTCAATAAGCTGAAATAAAATACACCATTACCAATATGAAGTTGTTTTATGTGACAGGTTATAGTTATCCAGTGTATTAGTTCTGTAATCAAATCTAATCCCAGTGGATTAAGGACAGCCAAGTTGCTAAAATAACTCTCATAATAAAAACCATAGACCAAGTGAATCATGGCCTGTACGAACAGAGCAGTGAATCACGTTCAATGACAGAAACAAAGGCAGTCACAGAAAGTTTTGTACCTATATATCTTAATGAAAGATAATTTCAAAATGGAACTATCTTCACTGAAATAAGTATTACATGGAAAATATGACAACTATGACACAAAGCTGTCCAGATACATTGTGTTTAATAACCTCAGAATAATAATGTTCAAGCATAGGAAATACCCTCCTGGGTCAGTCCAATTGTCTGTCTTTGATAATAGAAAAGGAGATATTTTTTTGAGGAAGCCATGAGCTGGGCCACTCTCTGAAGTCCATCTCCCTGGTTTTCCCATGGCATCCAGAATTGTTGCATCAGGGAGGTGGAGAGTACATCTCTGAGGGTACATCTACCCTGAAGGAAGTGATGAGTCAACTGTGTGATGAAGAGCTTGGTGGTGGCTGTAGTAACAGAACTTTCTGGCTGCCCCATTTATGTTTTCAGTTGTTCATTGCACGGATACTGTCTACATGCCGTGCCAGAAACTCCTTTGGAAAATCCTGACCTAGAAGTGATCTGTTACACTGTGCTCCTGGGTGATGGGTATCATCAGTGACTCTCTGGTCAGTTATCCAGAGCTGAGTTGCCATTATTGCAACACAGCTGTAAGTACAAAGACTTACGACAGTTAAAAACAAAGCCCTTCCATCTTACTAGTGCTCATATTAGGAATGTAGAAGCACGTGCCCCTCTTTTTTCCTAGTGAGGTATAATTGGACTTTGTTTACGGACAAATAAAGGGCTTCATTGTAAAGGCTGATAGGCTCTAATTGGGAAAAATCTGGCAAAGATTATTTGTCAGTTTTGTGGAATAATGCTGCTTGTCATGCTTTTACCTCCAGGAACTGGAGAGGAGCCAAGGGAGATTGTTCTGCTCTAACTGTTCATGAAGAGCTTCTTTTCATAGCACACCAAAAAAACCCTGAGAAGAAAGAAAGAAAAATTATAGAAAAAGAAACTTCCCAAAACAACGAAGTTTCAACACAGATGATCAGGACACAGGAGTGGCTGGGCCAGGCTGTCACCTTCAGTTTTGTGACTTACAAAACCATTAGGCCTCCAGAAAAATGACTATTATTCCATGTTAATAATGCTGTTATTTAAACACAATGTCTTATTCTGATGGCCACTCACTCCAAGCAGGATGCAGGAATCCCAAAGGGAATTGAAAAGACAAAAACAATCCAGTAGCTGGTAAACAAATTTTGGAAGCTGAATTCATCTCAAAGGCAGGATTTAAGAAATTGTTTGAGCACCCTGTGTAGATGCTTGCAAATGAAGACATGCAGTTATTGGGGCATTTCAGTTGTGCAGACAAAGTCATGACCAGATTTCAAGCTAGAAGCAAAAGTAACAAATAAATAAATCTTTACAATAAATAGTACACAACTTGCTAGCAGTGAAGGCAATTACACATTGTAGCTGTTTATGAGGGACAGCAGTGTCTTCATAAGGTTTTGAACATTTACAATGAAATTAGGCATCTTTCAAGAATGCATGTGTTAGTTTAGGCTTAAGAAGAATTACAGCCTCTATTCAGGTTGAATTAGACGACCATAATATTCCCTTCTGGCTCTTTCAGCCTTTGGAACTATAAGTCCACTTCAGAGAAACTCCTCTTGGGCTGGAGGCTGATGTGCTGGGTGGGTGAGGGCTTCAGGATATGCTTCGAGGCTGATTTTGTTACATGGACTCTTGATGGGACAGGAGTTTCTCTACCTTCTGATGGCTTAGTGGTGTTTATGGTGAACTAGTGACTTCATTGTCTGTCTCACTACAAGAATGAAGCAGGGGGAGAATCAGCTTGGCTGATTCTATGTTTAAGATGTTATTTTTTTTTCCCAAGAAAACTATAGGTTTTTACATCATTATGCAAACAGCTAAATTGCCATACGCAGAGGGCAAGATCTGGGATGTGACAGAGATGTTCCAAGATGCAAATGTCAGATAAGAGGGACACAAGTGACAAAGATTTGTATATAGAATCAGTGCTCTGATCCCCTCACTTTGCATATAGCACCTATAATGTAAAAGTGATGAGCTGAGAGCTGAGATCAGTTAACTTTTAGGATTGTATCATATGTCTCTGCTTCACCTGAAACAACTCACACAGTGGCCCCATTTAGAAAGATGTTTTTTCTTCAAAATGTCACAAAATACTACATTGCCTTTGGCATGGACTTTCATGTTGTTATGGTATGACCAAACCTGGGTGACAAGGTTTCTCTAAGGAAAAAGAAAAAATTTCCACTGTGTTCTCTGGCTTAAAATGCTCCATAAAATAGAGGGTGGGTTAGTGTCCATCTGCGTCATGTAGTATCATCTTATTGTTGTATGTGGAATTATTCTTACATATTTTGTAGCCTCAGGACTTAGATCACTAATTTCTCTGTGCTGTCGTCCTCACTGCTGCTACCGCTGGAGTCAGGATTGACTACTAAGTGATGTGCGGCCCCTTCATTCCTGGAACTGGATACATGGTATTACCTGCTAGCAGTGCTTGCTATTCCATATGAAAAAAAGACTTGGAAGCCAGGTGCCTGCAAAACAGAGGTAGTATCCTTCAAGTGTACTGGACTGACCTTGCCTCTGCTGCTCCCTGCTATTTCTAGCCAATAAGCAACGCTGACAGGAACTGAACCAATATGGCAGTGGTGAATGCTGTGCCCAGATGTCTAGGCATCATGTCTGATGTCTTCTGTAGTGCTCTGAATCCTTCCCATTCCCAGAAACATAGTTAGGAAGTAGCCTCCTTCTCCTGCCTGTCTCCATGTTGAGCTTTGGTGTTAATATGGTCAGAAATGGTCTCTTAACATTTTTTCCTCTTTGGTAACTCCTGCTTATGAAATTGGGAATAAACATAAATAGCATATTGTACATTTCAGGTGACATGACTTCTTTAAGTATGTGATGTTTAGAGCATGTCTTGACCTCCAGTTGTTCCTGGCATAAAGTAACATTGACAGGACTTTGTCCAGCCCTTCACAGGCAGAAGCAGCACATCTTTGTATACATACTTCATACCCATATCTTTTGTTTTATCAATTAGTGTCATAGTAGTGGAATGTGGAAGCTGCTATTTCTCAACTATTTTGGAGAAGGCTGGACTAAAATGCTGTCTCTCCTTTTTATGCAGGACAAAATAAGACTCCAGGCATATTATGTCTGATTAGTATTTTCCTAATTGTTCCAAATAGTCTGTGCAACAGCTTCTCTCTTTGACAAAGTTTTGGATCTGGGACTTTTATACTTTGAGGGTTATCCTTCACCAGAGGAGCCACAGGCCAGCACAGCACACACTCTGTGGTACATGTGTACAGCTCTGATTCCCAGGTATTTGTTTTATCTAAGGCACTTTGTCCATGATCCAAGGAATCAGCTAGCTATTCCTGTGCTTAGCTGTGTTTACAATCACTGTCTGTTATCCTTGCATGCTCACTGACCTCTGATTTCATAGCACGTTTAGCCTATGATTGTTCCATGGTAGATTTTTGTGCTACCAGTATCTGTTGCAGATCTCAGAACTTGTTCGGTTTCTCAGCGCAACTGATCAGTATTCAGTACAAACCCAGATCTCCAAGGATAAGTGACAGAGGGGATGCTACCCAAAACTTGTCTTCACTCCTAGAATGCTCTTCTTGCTCCATAAAGTACACAGGCTTGCCCAGAGTTCTTCCATTATCTAAGTAAAGAGAGTTTCAGAGTAGATATTGATATGAAATGCCAGAAAAACCATCCTCTTGCTGCCAGTTTTGAATCATTGAACTTATTTTAGCACTAGGGAGAAGTTAGAGCTGGAAAGCTGTGCAGCTTGTGCTACAGCTGCAGGAGTGGGTGTTACCTCACATTGGCAGTCAGTGCCCCTGGCAGACCTCCTATGCTGTGTGCTGGACAAACAAATGCAGAAAGGGATAATTCGTGTCTTGAGTTCTAAATACGACAAGAAGAGGGCACAAAATTTTCCTAGGTATTTTTCTGTGTCATATCCACGAGAAGATCGTATCTCCAGAGTTAAGGAAAACTTGGGAAAAGGAGGGAAAACAGGAGACAAGGAAAGGACAGGAGAGGGCAGTGGTGGCATTTTCGCTAAGAGGAGTTGATCTGAGATCAAGCTGTAGTCAAATGCTGTAACCAAACTGGCAAACTGAATATAAAAGAATCAGTGATTGCAGTGTGGATGAGGAGAATTAACCATGGTAAGAACTATGAGTAGAGATGTTTCTAAGTCTCTACCTCCTACTGTCCCAACCAAACCCATGTTTTGTACTTGCTAAGCAAACCACCTCTATTTCTAAATTACAGATGGTTAATAACAGTAGTTGCAAACAATCCAGGATGTCCTGGCATCCTGATAGGATACATTAAAAATGAGGCTTTAGTTTCTTCTTCCTTGAACTGGAAGAAGGTCAGAAGGGAAGGGAACTGTAAAGGAAAGGGAAGGTTAGGAACTGTTACTGCTGTGGAGTTGAAGCCACAGTTGAAGCCACATGAATTGGGAATAGCAAAGCTGATTCTGGAATCATTGTTACTGGAGTAATGGCAGTGCAGCGGGGTAGGGTCTGTTGTGCTGTTTGTGATCAGCTTGGTGATAGACCAGAAACTGATGCTTATATTTTTGAATGCACATTTTAAGAGAGGCCTCAATTGATCCTGTGTAGGTGGAGTGCACTCTTGTTTATAAAGAACAGGAAATAGAAAGAAAAATATAGGTGACTGTGCGTTCTATTGGGAAATGCATCTTTGCATCTCTGTGCACAAGTAAGTATGCAGAGAGAAGGGCACAGTCAGGAGAACCCTGTCCCACATCTCAGACAGACATCTCCTGAGACACCCTGGGTTCACTGTGATGGTCTTTTCTGGTCAGGTTCTAGCTGCCAGTAGTTGAGTCTATTTCCAGCAGTGAAGAGTCACAGAAGCAAATAACTGTGTAGCTTGGAGTTACTGTTTGTGTGCCAGGAGACAGAGGGAGGCTCTGATGAAGATGGACAAATGCTGATGCTGGACAAATACTGGATGAGAAAAAGTCCGTGTCCCAGGAGCTTACAGTTCAAAGGAGGAAGTACAAACATATATTAGAACAAACATATATTAAACTTCCAAATAAGATGGCACAAGTTAGATTCTAAAAATGGGCAAAAGATATTTGTTCTTATCTCTAAAAAAGCCTGAGGAAAACCAGCTATCTAATCCCAGCAGAGGGAGACTGGAAATGAGGGAATGAAGAACATTCCAGCCAATTTGCTGATGACTAACATACTTTAGAACAACAGGCTGCTTTTTAAACTTAGAAGGTGACTTGCTGAGTGGTTATTCACTGTTCACTCCCTGCTCTTGATAAGGGCTCCCACAGGACATTCAGTTCTTTCCAGCTTCTCCCGCATAAGTTTATCTGTGAACATCAGTATAAAGCAAAGGGGAAAGAGGCCAAGCAGGTTTGTTTAATCTCTGCTGTGACTAATAATGGTGTGCTGGGCTGGCTGCTTGGTAACGCAGCTTGACATCACTAATGTGACCGGCCTTTTGCAGCATCTTCCTATGAGGTTCCATGTTGATAATTATCTTGGGACAACCAAAGATTTTAATAGCAAGACTCAAATGAAATTAATTTCTACCAAGCTGGGAAACCCAGAGATCTGTGTGAACATCACAGTGAATGTCACAGAACCTTTGGCTCAGGAGCTGCCGAGGCCATGCAGGACTGGGCTTTCTTTAGCAATTGTAGAATTGGAAAGGCCTGTTCTGGCCTGACTGCCTTGTCAGAGATGTTTTCTGTTCACTTTGAGTCAAACTGGCTGCTGCGAGTGAGGGGTAGGACCATATAACCTCCTGAGGTCTTCTCTAACCTAAAACATTCTATAATTCTGCAATTCTGATTTAATGCTGTTTGCATTATCACAGTTTTGTGTTTAATATTACTTGTTTACTACTAGTGCCGTATGTGTGCATCTTTAAGCCCTGTAGAGGTAATTTAACCTGTGTCAATGGTGTCACTTTTCTGAGATTCAAAGATCTTTTCAAAGCTACTAAGGGAGCTTCACCACATCAATCAGGATCAACTCCTTTCGATGTATGATTGCTCTCAATATTTGCTTATTATATCTACCTGGTAATAAATACTTTGGAGGATGGGCATTGTATTCCACATGAAATGTAGTGTTTGGCTCTGTAGCACTGCTGCAATAGAAATCATAAAGATATGTATCTGTTTTTTGCTCTGACTGGGTATCAACTGAGCCAAATGGGTGAAAAAATGATCAAGGATCATGCAAGAAATTAGTGACTGAAAGACTGAAGAGGTGGGGATAGAAGCCCAACTGGCCAAGTGTTTCATGCCTTTAGCCCCTGAACTGTAGTGCAACCTCTCCTGAAGAAGGAAGCTCTTTGGTCTCAGAAATGAAAACATTACTGCAAGTGAAATGAAAGTGAAATGCTTGTCTGCTTTGCTGAAGCAGCTAAAAAGGAAAGGGAAACGTTCAGTAGAGGCCTACAAAGGAGTGCTTGGGATGCTGACTCAAGTGCCTTTTCAGAGGTATCGTATTATACACTTGTTTTTGTTGCCTTAACAGTTTTATTCTTAAGCTAGAGCTTGGGTTTCAGCTGCTCCCATATTTGGCAGCCCCAGATTGTTGAATTGGTTTTGAGCCTTCTAATTTTCAACCTTAGTTTGTTAGTGGCCAGTTCATGCCTATTTGCTCTTCCATCAGCAATAATATTTAGTTTAATCTGTTCTTTTCCTTCCTATTTTCCTCTTGATTTATTTATAGCCAGAAACTATATTCTTTTTCACTTTTCTTTTTGCTAAGTTTCCTAATCTTCTTTCTTGTATCACTCTCTTGCTGAGGGAAAGTTCACCTTGATTATTTCAAAGGAAGACTTGAGGGGCTGGGATTACACTTCCCCACTGCTTGAGCTTGTGATAAATAATACATCTTAGTAGTAGTCCAGGAAGAAATAATACGTTCAACAGAATGAAGCCTACTGACTCTCATCAAATAGGCTCGTGCAAATTGGAACAGAAAAATATCTAACTCTGTTGCAGCCTTACCATGAGCTGGACTGTGGTAGGCTTATGGGGAGTGGTGACAGAACCACCCTCTGCAGTGTTGCCAGAATGGTTGTCTTTGTGCTCAGCTTCCACAGAAGTTGTCCTGTAGCACACTGCTAGGGGCTTAGCAGTTGTAAGAATGGGGGTCTGCCCACTGGTACTGGGGCCTAACTGCATGCTGAGGGAGGTGAGGGTGCAGGATCAGTACTTCCAGATTCAACTTTTAGTATTATTCTTCAAGTTGAACTCTTCCAGCTATATAAGAATTTTCCATTTTTATGTTAGTAGAGAAAAATTTGAATGTCTGAGCCATAAAAGCTCAAAATTAGAGAGGAGATAAAAAGAAGCCAGCTTTTGCCCTGTTTAAGCTCTCAGTTGGTTAAGCCAATTTGGAACATATAGGTGAGGATGGCTGTTCCCATAGTGCCATGCAGGGGTGATGGGAAAGCCTGTCCTTCATTGCATCAGTGCAAGGTGTAGCGCAAAGAGCCTGCCTCAAACAGGACTGTAGTGCTTACTGAGTGGGAATCCCTGACCCACATCTCTTGTCAGATAGGTTAATCAGAGTCTACATGGGCTTGGTGTGGCAGCAGCACAGTGTGAGCAGGCTAGAAATGGAATTTAGCCCTTAATGGTGTTACTTTAATTTTGTAGGGTTTGGACAAGTATATATTCTCCCTGTTGAAAAACGTAATCATTACATTCTAACTTGCTCTGATGTTGTATGTGTTTGAAAAGTGTTATGCGTTCAAGTGGTGAAAAGACAAAGTAACTCGTACTTTCTGCTCCCAAGATTAGTGCTCAGCTGATGAAATTGGTTCTGATGTCTCAGGCTGTGTTATGTTTTTTGTTGGCTCTCTATTCTCTCAGTCAGTACCAAAGAGAAGAGCGGTGGGACCTGCCCATGCAGCTTAAGTGCAATTTGATTAATAATGATTAATAAATCGTATGTTTGATTATTTTGGTCTGGCCTGAATTCAGATTCTTGTTCACTCCCAGCAGTGGGAGGGCTTGTTCAGCCAAAAAAAATCCATGCCTAGATTTTTACTTTCGGGAAGTTCAGGGCTTTGAGATCCAAAATTAGGCTTTCACCTTGTGCCAGGAGAGAATCAGCCACTAGATTAAGAATTTGGATGCTTTCCCTCACAAAAATTTCTGGGAGTTATATATCAGGTCCAGGATTTCAGATCTATTCCCAGTGTACGTCCAGAGCTAAAGCCGTGCCTCATCTTCTCATTCCAGAGATAGGAAGGGGGGGTAAAAATGAGGAGGAGGGGAGAAAAGAATAAAAAAGTCAGAAAGGAAAATGAGATCCTGGAAAAGTGAAGAAGGGAGTAAGTCATATGGGTAAATGAAGAATGAAACTCAAGGGCCAGGGAAGCAGCTGAGGGATCAGATAAGGGATGTTGCTTTGTATAAAGGCTTCTCTCTTTCACTGTTCTGTTGGCTCTCCCAGACAGTTGGGGTCAAGAGGTTATTTCTAAACTAACCATTGATTCATACAAGATGCCTGATTATGAAATATTGGAATCTTTCACCAGCAAGGGAAAAACTTCCCCCTGTGAGGGCTGCCTGGAAACCCATAACAGGGAAGGGGTTAATTGTTGTTCAGTTTACAGCTGGGAATTGCTGGTATCCAGGAAACAAAACCATGAGACCAGCTGGAGCCTGCTGGAATCCCATTCATTTTGGCAGAGGTGTCTGTGGTCTCCAATTCTGACATCACTGCCTTTTGCGTCACAGAGGAATGCTTAACCACTTCTCCCTTGCTATTTTTTCCTGTCTCTCTCTTATTTCTGTGACTGACTCAGAATTTGCAAAGCAATGAGAAAAGGCAGTTCACAACCCCCCAAGTCTCCTGTCATCCATGTAGCTTGAAAGTGACCCCATCAAAGATGTTGGAAGATTTTTGATGTGCAGGAGAAGCCATGCCCAGGAAGAACAGATGGGATGTGAGTTATTTCTGTTTCCAGTCTTACGGAGCACCTTGCTGTAATAGAGGGTGGTCTGTCTGACTGACTCTAAAGGGAAAATACTCTTACGGTTCAGATACTCTATGTCAAAACAGCTGGAAACTTACTCTGGTCACAGGCTCCCTGAGTTCCTGCTCAGTGTCCTGTGTCTTTCCTGCCCATTCAACAAAACCAATTTGAAGACACAAGTCCACACTCTGGTTCTGCTCTGTAAGAAATTCTTCTGAGACCCAGATCACTTTGAGCACAAATAAGAAAGCATAGGCCATTTAAGATAGACTATCCTGCTCCTACATACTCAACTCTTTGTGCTTCATTTTGCCTACCCATAACCTGTAGATAACAATCCTTCAACTATTCTGCTTTTCTGTTCTGTTGACATGTCCTTCTACACCCTAAGTAAAGCTGCCTGAAAGTCTTTAGTACTGCCTGTGGGCATGGAAGGCCATTGCATGGTCCCCAGTCTTTCGCTGGTCTGCAGATGCTGCTAGCGTAGAAATAGTAGTAAAACCTGTTTTTTCCTCTTTAGTATCTGCATGAATGCAAAATTCTACTGTTATTTTTAAAGTCTAGCTTAATTGACTGATCATGACCAAGTAACATGATGTAGGTGCAAATGCTGCTCATTTGGATGATTGGAGAGGAAGTTGCATTTTTAGCCGCACAGTGAAGCTGGCCAGTTACAATGAGAACCCCGCCGCCCAGTGCAAGCCTGTGCCCCATCCCCATTCTGTTCAGGAAGGGCCTGACATAAATGTTGAGTGTGTTCTGTATGGAAGATGTTTTGGTTTAGGAAAGATTGTTCAAGTATCTCAGGACTCTGTTTTTCTGAAGCCTGTTCATGTCTGGTATTTGTCCTCAGCAGCTGATCTGCAACTTCACTGCTCTGTAAGCAACCACTGATTATGCTGTTATTCTTCTTTTCATGATTAACATTCTGACCCTTAGTATAAAGTGCAGAATAGAACCATCATTGCAAAGGAATCACTGTGGTAATCCTGAGAAAATGCATATGTGTGACTGGGTCACCGGGGAAATAGAAGAAAAAAACCCCAAAAGATTGCTCTTGCAAAATTTGGCAGTAGACAGACCATTAAAGGATCTCTGTCTAGAAAATACGCTCTAGGAAATTAACCCACAGTATCTATATGAAAGGTTTTCACTAATTTAATATCACTTCTTCAAAGTGTGTTCTAATAAATGTAAAGAGTCGCCTTCTTTTCCTCTACATGTTTACACAGACATTGATCTTGTCATAAACAGATCTGCACTCTCACTCTTAGCCAGGTTTTGAGACCCTGAGGGAATTTCTATACCTATGCAAGTAGGAAAGATTCCTACTAGTGTATATGCATAATGATGTACCTGTCAGCGTGACAGGAGTTGAAGCTCGAGGTCTACATGACAGTGGTCTGTGGCCTGTGCAGGGCTCTGTAAGGATGGGACTTGGTCCTCACTGTGTCTCTGATTAGCAGTGCCCACACTTTGCTAGATGTGAGGATCTTTGGTTCAGCCAATATGCCAATGCCTCATCAGCCGACAGCCTGTCTTGTCATGATGCTACCACCTCTGTGTGCCCAAGGGAGAAAGGAGAAGGACATCCCTCCTCTCCCGCTGGTGCACCACAAGTTTGGAGGCATTGGAACAGTTCAGGCTAGTCTGCACTTTGCTTCCGTAGGGTTGGTACTGATCCTAATGAGAGATTGTAAGAGCAGAAAGAGAGCAGGATGGAACATGCAAGCACCAGCCCTGCCACGGCTGGAGTGACACAGCCAGTGTGAACACCACAGCACACAGGTTACACAGACATCCCACAGAGCTGTTGTGGAACTGCGTCTGGAAGCCTCCAGCACACTGATATTGCTAAATTCACTGGCATTATTAAATTTAGGTGTGGCATAGATCAATTATCTATAAACTGAAATTTCTAAAATTAGGGGCCTAACACAGAAAGGTTCTGATTTTCAGGAATTCTGGGCTTTGAGAGGTGCCACTAGCTTTCCTGGGAGCTGCTGAGTGTTCTGCATGGCCTCTTATTTAGGTACACATCATCTGAACATATCAACTTTCTCTTTCAAAGCAAGCAATGCATGCAATTGGACCTCTTCTTTAAGAGGCTGTGGTTCTTTCTTTGCTGTTACTTGGAGGTTCTCAGCAGTGTTGGGAATTGGGCTCAGAAGCTCAGTGTTTGGCTTGTTACACGGTTTCAACTTTGCCCAATGCTTTGATAATCTGGACTGGGTGAGTGCTAAGTGAGCTCTTACGCTGCTGCATTGAAGGCAGTGGATCTGCATCCGTTTCCATTTCTGGTGCTTTATTTCACTGGCAGAAGTAAGGTTTTTCATGGCAGACAAAACAAAAGCAACAGAGGGAAATAACCCTTCTGTGGAAAGTGCAATGCTTTTGGTTTGTGTCTGTCACACAGGCTGCTGATCTGTAAGCGGGGCTTGTAGGCAACACAAATAAACAGGACAATTCACAGTACTATGCTGGGCTTGTATCCACACTCACAGATGTTGCTGACTTCCACTGCACAGGAGGCATTTTCACAGGGATGAGTGTAATCAATTTAGTAGCTGGACTTGGATTAAAACAGATAGCTGGTGCAATCTGCAGAGCGGAGTTACACATTGCTGGGAAGCACAGGCAGGGCTTTGTCTGTGCTAGTTAAGCAGAGCAAACACCTGGCATCATTTAACAGCTTGACTAAAAATATGTTTTTTTCACATTAATACGCAGGAGAAATGTGCCTTTGACCCCTCCTGGGTGTGGTATGAGGAAAGCCACAGCCATTGTAAGAATGTCATTAACGTCAATCAGGCAGAGATCAGAAAACATCCCCACCCACCCACCCTGTTATGGTGTGAATGTGTCACACAAACACTATGAACAGCAACTAGTGCATGGGATTTCTCTATCTGTCTTATTTGAGCCCTATATGTTTATTTTTAACCTCCATGGTCTTTACGACCCTTTTTATCATCAAGTCACCCATCTTGATTGTCCAGGCTAGGGTCATTCCAACTGGGAGTCAATGGGATACCCTTTGTGCTTTCCAGTCGTGTCCTCCTTATCTTCCTATTTCTGGGTTTACAGATCCTCTCCTCATGATAAGTGACACTTCAGTCTCAAAGCTGTATTTTGAAAGCTAGCTTGAATTTTAATCAACAGCATGGTCAGGATATCTTACAGATATTATACAGCATGTCTGGCTGTGCGTAACCCACTGAGTAGGAGACTTGGCATTCAGGGAACTGTGCATGTCTTTAAGTCTAATGATAATAAGCTATAGTTAAGTCTTTAGTACAGCATATGAAATTTTGTACCAAGTAGGATGTAGTAATGCCATCTTTATATGAATTCAGTACCCACCACAGACAATAGGAAGGAGTGTTGTCTTAGTGTCTGGGGTTTTTTAATGATTTTCTAATTTAAAGCTGAGGTTTGGTCTTGTATTTACTACTTGGAATGAGAGTGTATGAACTGGTGTAGCAAACCAATCAAAAGAGCTAAACATTCAAACCAGGGTGCGAAAGAAACCATGCATTTACAATTAGTTTGGTGTTGTGTCATGTCTGCATGCAAATGCTGTTTGAAAATTAATCGTGGCTTACTGCCTTCTTCAGTCTCAGTGTACAGTACTCATATTGCACCTTTTCCTTTCCTTGTCATCCCTGTTTATACTTTTATTTATTAGATTGGAAGAGACCTTAGTAAAGGTCTGAAAGGCCATCACAAGATGAAAAACGGCATACAGAAGTAACTTGCCTAAAGTCATATGGCAGGTCAATGGTTGGTTTTAAATCACATAAATAAATGTTCATTGTATCACACTGCCATCAAAATGATGTAAAAGAACATCCTAACTTACACACAGCAACAGTACCATCCACGTCACAGAGTCTGTGTGCAAAGGCTGCTGGTGGTTGTTGTGAGACTGTATTTTACGAAGTTAGTCCCAAGGGAATGTTCTGCAGTCAAATGATGGCTGAGGGCTCTGGCCCACCACAGCTTCCCGTCTCCCTCCCCAAAGGCAAGAATCAATGTCTGTCGCATCTGTGAAGTCGCAGTGAATTTGGATTATTCTCTACATTTTTATTTAATTATACCCCTTTTTTGCTTCTTAAGAGACTCTTAAAATTTCCAAGTATAATAAGAAATAATAATAACCAATTAAAAAGCTGTGGGTATTAACTGGGAAATAACAGACTCAAACAAAGTCAAGGATTATCCTGGGAAATGACGTTTACGGATCCTGGAGCACTCAGTTCTGTGAGGCAATCTGAGGTTTTGGTTGTACTTAAAAATGAAGCAGCGTTGCTTTACAAGAAGATTTGACAGACATCACCAGTGCAGATTTTCTGCAAGGTTGAACGTGGAGGTAGAGGAACTGTTGTATCTCCATTCCCCCCATTAGCACTCCTTACTATATAGCTTGTGCTCTTTGTCACATTAGACCCCACTCATATTGAGGCTGTGTTAACCAAAATAGTCCTGTGGCAGCAGCTATGGTGTCAACATGGTTATACAAGCAAACCCAAATATTTTCCTCCATATACTATATTTCCCTTGTAAAGTTAATACAAACCATATGAGTAAAAGCACTTTTTGTGTTGTAACTCCCCCAGGAAGATCAAATACTATTTGTATGCCATACAGTGTGCACCAGAGAAAAGGGCTTACAGTATTTGTATGAAAAGCTTTGTCAGGCACAAAGCAAACATGCTGAATTGAGTCTATGATTAGTGGCATCCAAGAGATTTTGATCCACACTGTGCTCTCCAGCTGTATGTCTGTAAGCAAGATGTCTCAATGGGTATAACTGCCCAGTCAAGGAGTTACAGTTGGACAGTGTGTTTGTATACAGAATAATATACAGGAATCTATAACATCATTTCAGATGGCATTTGCTTTGAAAATACAGCCTATGTGGAAGAAGTTGAAAAGCCCAAGTGTTGTATTGCTTGGTTTTTCTCTTCTTTTGCTATTGAATACTGGGGTTTTAAAGACATCTTATTCAAACATAGTAAGGTATAACTTTCACAGTGGGCAAAAAAGGTTATACCTTTTTTACTAAAAAACCATCAAGCCTCCAAAAACCAGCATGTGAAAGCACTAGCTACTGAAAGTAAATCCTAGTTGATTTACCTCCGTTACAGTTGGAACACCTCAGCTTTCTGTAATGAAGACAACACTTTTAAGTGTAACTGGACCTTGGGCTTTAACATGAACTGTGTAGGATATACTGAAGTCTATACTGAATGCTTCGTGAATTACATTCTGATAACAATCCTAGACAAAATTAAGTCAAGAGGGAGGAAAAACAGTTTTATCAGCTCTGCAAGCTGAACACTTCTGCAGAAGCGTAGGACCAAGGATTTATCCTTACAAATCCCTGTGATCATCAAATGTTATGCGAAGTTCAGGATAGTGAGCAGACCATCGGACTAAATTGGCTTCATTGATTTAACTTGGAATCCTTACCTGCGAAAGGATTGTGTACAAACTCACAAGGATTTCTGGATTTGATATTTTTGTGTAGCCTTTCTCATGTGAATCAGGCTTTCAGGATCAAGGCCCTCATCCAAAGGCTGCTCAAGTCAATGGAAAAAACTCTCATTGTCTTTATTGGGCTTTGGATTAGGCTCCAGAAGTTGAGTCATACGTTAAATGGAACATTGTTTGAAGCAAAACAGGCTCAAGCCTTCATTCACGTAAAGGTTTTAACTGTTAAGTGAAATTTCTTGGATACTTCCTGTGCCCTGTTGCCCACTTCCTGCTGCCTCTTCGCCTGAGAACACACGCCATCACGGAGAAGACCATGAGCCCAGCCCCTAACTCAAGTGGTTTTCAGCCTGTTCTCTGCTACCTTTTCTCTATCAAATGACAGAGAATGTGTCTGCCATATGA
Source organism: Lathamus discolor (assembly GCF_037157495.1). Taxonomy (NCBI): domain Eukaryota; kingdom Metazoa; phylum Chordata; class Aves; order Psittaciformes; family Psittacidae; genus Lathamus; species Lathamus discolor. The sequence continues at coordinate 6,853,491 of NC_088894.1, read as the reverse complement.
TCAAAATGCAGACTGGCAATGTAACAGTAATGCTCTGGTTAGATTATGTGACCAGAATATGTCCCATCTTGTGACAGGACGTCCACACACTAATGTAACAAGGAAATGGTTCCATGTCACTCCCTTGAAAACACGTCTGGCCACTGGGTCATAAAGGACCAAAGTTTACTGTCCTCAAGCACTTTCAGTAGGAACCACCATTGCCAAGAGAGCAGGCATTGATGATCTAATTCATCACCTTTCATACTCTAAACTGAATACATACCTAAGCTTTTTCCCCCAAGAATGTTGGGGAAAATATCTTTATTTATTTTAATTTCAGTCTTAAGATTACCAGTGTTATCTACCAGTTTGTAAAGGGAGCAGACAGACTCTTCTATTCAGTAGGGCTTCAGAACAGTGAAATAGTTTACTATTACTATACTTACTGTTTTATTGCTTGTTTCACATCATCAGGGCAAGAACACTGGATGGAAGGATGCCTTTGTACCTATTTTTACATGTGACATTTAAGAGGCAAAATAGATTGTGAAGATTTTCTCCAGATGTGTTTTCTGGTTTTGACAGATATCTAGAAATATGAGGGATGTCTTGATGCCCTTATGTACAGGTGCTTCATATTTATTAATCTCCATTCATTAGGAAGTGCTCAAAGTGACTTTTTATCCACCAAGCTGTCACTACTCACTGCTTTAAGCTCATGTCAGTCGGTTGTATGGTTTTAATTCTTATTTCCAAGTTCTGTGTGCCAAAGCCGTAAGAGCCCACGGAAAATAAGAGCGTGATGACAGAAGCCTAGAGCAGGTAATCAGTCCAAATCATGATTAGCTAAATAGGATTTCAGTTTATGTGGAGGTGCTATCATGAATGAGGTATAGTGAGGTTAGCTGGATGTGAGAGATTTTGTAAGTCATACTCAGAAGCAGGGCTTATCCCCAGGTCTAACGTTGAGGGTATTAATACCAGAGCAGTGGTTGCTTTAGGGTTCTCCTGTTGTGCTGTTGTGATGAAAAATTTAGCAAATCCCTCTACCTAAATAAAGAGATAATTTTGAGCCCCAGTGGTCAGAGTACTCGTATGGAATGTGGGAGCCCAAGTTCAGTACGTATTTAATAGTTATACAAAATAGAACCGTTCCAATGCTGTGTTCCCGTTAAAAAGTTCAGGTTCAACATAGTGTAGTTTTCCTTTAAAAATAAACCCCAAACAACAGAGAAACCCTTCAACGGAAAATTCCCAAGTAGCTTTTCCTCTCGAGCTACCTATGGGGGTTGCCAAAGGAGCTGACGTACAATGAGATTTTTGCTCTCTGTAATTTAAATCCAGGAGTTTTTTTCTGAGGGTGATTCATTTTACAAAAACACACAACAAATAAACAAACACATCACTGGAGTTAAGAAGAAGCATGTGTTCCGGATTAGGAAACAGAGCACCCCTCGAAAGCTCAGCTGGGCCTGTTCGTTATACAGATAGGGTTATTGTTGTCCATTTCATTGTCTTCCTTTTTGTCTGTGCTTCGTTTCCCATAGTGTCTCCCTTCATTTTTTTCTCACTGGTACACTCCTCACTCCATGTGTTACTCATTTGCTTTCCTTGCTTCTAGTCTTTGTCTAGACCAGGATGTGGAATGTGTTAGCTAACACCAGTTAACAGGGGAGCAGATAAGACAGTGAGCCTTTGACTTGTTTTAAATTGACTTAGACATAATAAAATACTATTTTATTGTTAATTATTACTATTTTTTATTATTTTATTATTTTTATTATTAATACTGTCTAGGTGAGGTAGCACTTTATTTCTCTGGAATGAATGCTGAGTCCTTTCAGGAATAGTGTCAATACCGGTCCCATCACTTGCAGCCTTGCATCAAGCAACACAGATGAGACCTGCCGTATGCAGTTCATGCTCTTGGTCACTCCCCAGAGGGAGAACCAGGTTAGCAGATGTTTGTCTAGGCCAGTCTTCCATAGACTTTGCTAAAAATGTTGAAAACCTGGTTAGCTGTTTTGTTGAAAATGACACCTCTGCACTACGTGTGTGTGAGAAGGTGGGTAAAGCATGCCTTGTGCTTGGAGTAGAAGGTAATAACAGAGCTCAGGTGCTGCAGTTTATTCCAGGGACTCGGGGCTATCTCCGTTTCCTTAACAAATGAACTTTACCTGAACTGAGCATGCAGAGCTATGGTATTTGCAAATATGCACTGTAAGTACAATGGGAACAGGGAGAAGTAAACAGCAGCAGCTCAGGAAAAAAAAAAAAAATCATAATTTGATTTTCTGTATTACTTCCAACCTAATTTGAGATTCCAATTTTCTCTCCTCCCTATCACCACCCACGTTCCTACAGCAAGTTCGGAGGGACTCTAGTGAAATTGCAGTGACTGACAGCAGAAGAAACTCGATCAAAATGAAACTAATTTTCCCCATAGTTCCATACAGGCTTTTCTTTGGTGTATAGGAAATGCTTATGTGTAACTATATCCAAATTTGGCAAAGATAAGACTTTTGAATCAATTCACAATGACTCTCATTCATTCCACTGTAGCTGAAGCGCAGCATCTTATGCTAGAATACGATTAACTTCTCCATAGAGCAATATCCTCATCATTTTTCTGTCTTTTAAGTGTATCTTTGGTAAGGCAGAACGTGCCTGGAATGTATCTTGCTACAGTAGACACAACAGCTCTGCCCTTTGGGAACTGACACTCAGAATTCCTTAGCTACAGCCCAGTTGTCACAAGAAGAGGTGATTAATTGGCCATGGGGCTGGGACAGGCCAGTGGGGCTGAGGGGTTGGGAACTGGCAGGGAAATGGCTAACCAGACTCAAGGAACAGTAAAGCAGTCCAAAAGCTGGAGCAGAACTGCTGGAGAGATCTCTAGTTTGAAAGCCAAAGATTTCCAGGCAAAAGCCAGAAGGGCCACATAAACGTAATTGAGTGGGTGGACAGAAAGGATCAGCCATGTATCCAGAGGTCTTTCGATTCACTGACCCTCTTCAGCGCCAGATGCTGCTTTTAATGCACAGCTGGCTGGTGGAGGAGTATTTCAGTGTAAACAGAGTGGGAGATGGATCTAATATCCAGGATGGACGCTCGAGCCGTTTGCCCAGTACTGTACTTGCCCTGACTGAAGGCTGGGATCTTTTTGATCGTGTCCTGCACGTTGTACTGTACTGAGATGAATCACTTCCTGTCTTTGCCCTTTTTGCTTGCTGCTGCATCACGGCAGCACTGCTTTGGGATGGGATCCTGAAGCCTGGGCTGAGCTGTTTGTGTGCTCTGTGCTCTGTCCTGGCGCCTGCTTGAGCAGAGAAAAGGCTGCTGTGCGTCTAAACTGCTGTGTCATACTTAGTTATTAATGACCGAGAACCACATGATACAAAGTTCTGGGAAGCTCAAGCAGATTCCAGGAAGGGGTCAAGGAGTTCAATAAACAGTTTTATTAGAACTTGAATTGCAACCAAAAGGCTACACATTGACTTTTTCTTTTCATATAAAAACTTTGTGATTGTTACTTGAATTCAGAAATCCTGTGAATGGCAGAAAAAGCACAGTTATCTTTTCTTCCAGTTGGTTTTTATGTCATTGCTAGCTCGATGCTGGCCTTGATAAGGAAACCTGAAGTCACTCTTCATTCACGTTTTTCAGTTACCTTTCTAGTTTGTTGGTGAACTGTAGGGTTACCTGAATTTTAACCCATAAAAAAGTGCATCATGATTGAAGGGTCAGATTCTTGCCTGAGTTATACTGATGGAAATACAGAAATCAGTGGAGAAATCCTAAATTGGTGGAAAACACCAATATATATCATATTACTGTAAAGCCAGAGGTAGGCATGTCACACATCATGGTTAGAAAGAGAGCTATAAATTGTGGATTAGTTTATTGCCTTAATAATGTGCAGGGTTATCATTCAGGATGGCTGATGCCATATCAACGCATATGGCTGAGAAGAGGTTGGAAAGGATCTGCATGTTGACACAGAGGAATCAGGTGGCACAACAAGAAGATATGGGGTGAGCCTCAGCAGGCAGATGGCCACGTGTCGGTGTCCCTATAGCAAGTGGCACTAGCTGGCTCTGTGTCCTGGCAGCAAGCCTGTGAGCTGAGTGAGCTGGTGCTCAGTAAAAAACAGCTTTGCAGTAAATTGCCTTTGCTAAAGTAATTGCTTTTACATTATCTCTACCACACACTTGTTAAGGACAAGCTATGGTTCTGTCTCACTGAACATGCTTTTCATTAGCGTTTCTGGCTTTACTTCTGTGTTTCCTTTTACTGCCATCAAGCACTATGAGTTATCTAACACTGTGTATAGTATAAATTGATCAATTTGTTCATTCATCAATTCATGTGTCAGAAGAAATGGGAAACACACCTCCTTTTGAAAGTGACCATAAAGCATCCACTATAGTGAATATCAATGATACATTAGTGAACATTGCTATTCCACTGCTCCTGATGAGTACTGAGGGACAGGAATTAAGTGTCAAAGCCAGCCTCTTCTGAAGTAAAATTAAGGTGCTTTTTTGCCTTACTCGAAAGTGAAGGAACATGACCAAGTTGCTACGTGAAACAGATAGAAGAGCTAAAACTCAGACTCAGGTCTGCCTCACACTCTACTCATCTGTCCATGGGACAAAATCTTTTCAGTGCTAACTCTTGGGGGCTGTTTGCTACAAACCATAGCTCCACACCATAGCTCTGTATGATAATGTTTAGCAGTTCTGATTATGAACAGACAAGAGCAAAATTTTCCCCACAAACACATTGAATGCACCAAAGCTCTGCACCAGGTCACTCACTGGGTACTGCAGCTACCTTTAAAGTAAAACCCAGCGAGTGTTCAACCAACCATGTACAACTACTTGGCAGTCTTTAATGGAGGAAGTGAAAAAAATATTGCATCTGTTTGAAATAAATGGGGAATTTTCGAGAGGCACAATGGAATTACCCGCGCTGGAATCTGACTTCAGCTCACTGGTGTTAACTCTTGCAAAAGCAGCCACACATTTTTCAGTGCTCACGCTGGTCACAAGTTCAGTCTGACCTCTTGTCCTATGGGTGGCATTCCACACGTATGCATACGTCCTCCTGTGAGGAGGTGGGCTGGCTCCTTGTGGACTCAGAAAACCACTCTGTTATTAACCCGTAAGGCTGCTTCCACACTGCTTGGAGTTTATCAAAGCCTTTGCCTAAAATTCACCATCACTTGTCAAGACTATTCCAAGGGTCGCCATTAGAAAAGCTTTTTGAAGCATGGCATAGTCAATCTGTTGAGTGCTGCAGGACAATGGCTGATGTCTGCAACAGTTCTGTGACATCTGGAGCAGTAATTTCTGGTCTAAGGTGGATTATTTGCAGAGGCTGTTAAGTTCTGTGGTACTACAGAATGCTCCATAAACTTTGCTTCAGGTAAAAGCTGCTAGTAGAGATTCAGACATACTTTTTCATGCCAGATAATTTGCATCTTAGGGTATATATAAAGCTGTGATGGGAAAGTGTAATTGTGGCATATACAGGCTCCTCTGAACTTCTTTTATCTTAGGCAGCACAGGTAACAGGAGGAGTGAAGGCACACTGACACCTTCTAAGTCTTTAGAAATCTGCTAGTTCTCTGAGTACTAAAAATGGGGATACAGCTTAGGAGCTGCAGATCACCTTAAGCAAAAGCACTAAATAATATCTTTACCTCAAAATAGGAGCCAAACAAACACGTTGTACATTTATAGTCTGTCTCATAGTTTCCTAGGATTTCTAATCTCACAGGAAACAAAGTAAAAAAAGCAGTGGAACTAACGAATTGGTTTTGTGTGCCTTTATGTCCTGTGTTAGTATGTGTTCTGATGGGAGATTTTCCCATTGCTGGGCATTTACTGTTCTTTCTCATCTGCTTTCTGTGATTCCTTGTATTGAAAACCAAGTTGCTTCTATTGAAATTTTTCTCCTCATGGATGCATTAATAAAATCTCTATCTGACTACTTGAAATCTTAACATAATTTAGACCTCTGTCTTTATAGCAGATTTAGTGGAAAGCTGCCAGTTCCTTCGAAATTATAGAGTTGATGGATAAAGAGACACATGTATGTAACATGCAAACATAGCACAACCACATGAATCCCATGTCCTTAGGAAATCAGGTTACAGGTAAGAAGTCTAGCAAGAGTCATTGGAGAAAACCCAGCCAAAGATTTAGTTAGCTTGAAAATGGGGAAGATGGCAAAGGAAAATTTAGCATCTCACTGGATAGCTATTTCCCCCAAATTTTCAATCAAAACCCAGTTTTTTGGTAAAATCTATTTGCTGCAAAAGACATTACATAAAATTAAACTTGAGTTTCATTCACTAAAATGTCCATGAAAAGTTTTAGATCAGGCTTGATTACAAAGCCCAAGAAAGCTTCCAAACAACAACCAAACCCGACAGGAAGATCTCTTTTAGTTGGAAAACATAAGGATTAACAGAAACACGGCATGTGGGAAATTATACATGAACTGGAGTGAAAGTTCTTAGGAAGTGAGGCCCATTCAGTACCTTGCTTTGGATTTGGGTGACAGAAAAAAATGACCCTCAGGACTTGTCCAAGCGCCAGTGTCCTGTTTATATCTTGTGGTCTTATGAGTAACTGGCTGGAAAAAAACAAGAATGAAAAGATAACAATTACAATAAAATTAAATTAAATAAGCCAGTGACTCATTACAGAGCAGTAAAAACAAAAACAACATCATTTAGGACTCAGTAACAACAGCAGAATTGAAAGGAAATACAAATATGGCTAGATTGGTTTCCTTGTACGTACAATCAACCACACTGAGACAGGAAAGGAGTAGAACTGATCACACAGTTATTTAGTGGAAGGCAGAAAATGCAGGAACTATGAATTACAATACTACAGTACTTTGGCAACCAGGTTAATTTTAGTGGGAGAAAAAGCCATAGAGGTAGATAACATACATCTGCTCAAGGTATCCCACTGGAACTGATAACAGGATTTATCCTACAGACTCTTGCTTCATAAATCTGCTTTATTAAGCAATATTGTTAGGCTTCAGAAAAGTGTTATCAGTGAAGACCCATCCATGATCTCCTTCATACTTTTGATATAAACTTGGGGCTAATCCCAGAGTAAAGACAATCCAAGAAAGTCTTGAAATATGGAAGCAAACTAAAGCTCAGTTTTTGTATGACTCTTTTGGGACATTAGTGAAGTTATTGTGCTTCCAAAGTACAGCAGTGCTAGGAACTGCACATCCTGAACACAGCACTTGACACAGGAATCTGACATGAGCCCTCCACAGCTGTAGTGCTTTGATTTAGAAGAAGCTCTGCAAGATTTATTCTGAAGAAGAAAACGTATTATATAGAGGGATACTTTGACTTTCCAATGCCATTCAGTTGGCAGTGCCAGTAAGATGCTGAAAAATTCAGGGGAGGATATAAAGATCCCCAAATTTTGGTGTCACCTCTGAACAAATGATCCGTCTCTTCTATCAGGTATTTCTAGTGTTCTCATTGTCACCATCTCCAAACGATCACTTCTTTAGTACACCAAGTGGGATGGAGAGATGAGCACAGTGACTCTTGGACTGCTTTTGAGTTGTCTGTGATAGTTTACAGGCCTTTAACTTTGCTGCTGTAGAAGGGTTTTGACCTGAAGCTTTAGAAATTCTGTGGAAATACATCTTTTTAGTTCTGGTTTAGCCTTGCATCCAAAGAACAAAAAGCATGTTATAAACACAAGCAATGGGTGTTCATACCATTAATAAGGTATCTTATGTAGTATCTTGGAGAAAAACAAGACACAAAGCAGTGATTTCCCCTTATTTGCTCTGGGAGCCACTAGGAGAGGAATAAATAGAAACTAAATCTCCTGACTGCTTGTCCTGTGCTTCAGCCACGAGACCAGGCTTCATCTGACAGACACTGATTTCTGGTGTGTGCATTGTTTTTGTGCACAGATGGTAAATCCTCCTGTAGAGTAAACAGCCTGTAAAGGGAACAGCTGCAGATGCCTTTTTGACAAGCACCTCGCCTGATGCTGGCCATGTGGAAGATTTGTACCCGTCAGATATATTATACTGCCCTCGTCTTCAGTTGTGCTCTGTTGTTTACAGCCTGCTTCCCTGGAAGTCAATAGAGCTTTTCACAGCTAGTCCTTCAGTTCTTGAAAAGACAGGACTAGTATTTTTAACTGTTTCACACCAAGGCTTCTATGACTGGACTGTTGCTGCTCTGCGCTCGAGTTACTTCTGCCCTTGGTGTGCTAGAACTGGGCAGGACTTTTCCTGTTACTAGAGGCTAACATTTACCACTCTATACATTTCAAAGCTGTAGGGCTGAACAAACACATTCCTCATAAGCAGTTCAGCTCTTTCACCACCACGAAAGATGCTGCCTGGCTGATAGCACATATGGCAAGGTCACCAGCAGTTTCTGGTTTGCACACATGGGCCTTTTTCTAGGGAAGGAGTTGTCTCTTCAGTCAAGAAACATTGTCTTGCCCCTTGCCTCCCCAGTCCTGGGTTACCAAAAGAATGACACAGAACTCTCATGTTACATGTTTGTATTCATTGTACAAATGTTTACCGCTGACATCAAGTTCCAATTTGCTAGATGCGTGCTCTGGTTTTGATGAAAGTGTGCTGAATTTATACATGTGCTCTAAAATAGTAACTTACCAACCGGGCTTAGTGTTTTAAAATGTCACTGCCACTGCTGTAAGCAGATTTTCAACTGAGGAGTCATTTGTGGAAGGTGCTTTTGTAGCAGAATCCATCAGTTCTCTAACTCATAACTCAAAGGTAGCTGCTACTTTGCTTTTCTTAAAATGCCAGAGATTGTGTCCTACAGATACTTTATTTAATCCTGGAAATGTACTCAGTTACTAGACAAATGTAGCAGCATCTGAAGAGGTTACAAATTAAGAGGTGATAATAGAGAAAAACAAACAGTGAAGAGCTTAGAGGTATGAATAATATCCTGAGTTTTCTGGGAGGTTATTGGGAATTCACTGGAAACCACCAAACTGTAAAACTAGAGGATGAGTCCACAACATCTGCACTGACATGTAGTCAATTCAGCATAAACTAGGAGGCATGGACTGAGTCAGCCTCTTTTCCACCTCTTTAAAAACATCCAGAAAAAGCATCCTGCCAGGCGGAATAGCTGGGAAGCAAAGAGGAGGTGTTCTGGCAAGAACCCTCACCTCTGCGTTTTGTGACTGTGAGCAAACTGAGCAGTACAGCTTTGAGCAGTATGATCTCCCACACTTGGACAGGAGCTGCAGCACAAAATGTGCCAAGGTTGACCATGATGTGACAGAATGGCTGAAGAAAAAGGCAGAAAAGAGTGCTTTGATTTTTAGATTTAGGGAGGCAGGAGTGTAGCCTTGAACTGAGAGAGGATCTCCTCAAACAGATCCGCTAAAGGCAAAGGATAACAATACCTGCTTTAAGGTACCACAGAGTACCTATTAGCTACCAGTGCCACACACACTGTGAAGCTCAGAGGTCAGCTTTTCAGTGGCTGAACAGCTCAGACATGGAATAGCTGCTGAGGGTCTAGTTACAAGGTTAATCCAGCTTGATTCCCAGCTTGGCCTAAGCCTAACCTTAACCCTGACATGTTTTGAAACTTAAGCTATTATTAAGGTATAATTAACAGGGACCACTTTGTTTTAAACATCAGGATAGACCAGGACTAATTTTATGACAAAATGGTCCAGCAGAATGCTCTAGTATCTCCGTCCATCTAATACTAGCTCTGCTACATGAACTGCTGAGAAAATTAGTTTAACTATCAGAGAATAAGAAGATGCTCTGTCTTGAAGATCCTAAACCTATTGGTTTTAGTATCTCCCTGAAATCTGTAATGAGCTGACACCACAGAAAAAAAATAGGCAGTACAATTTGTAGTCAGTTGGGTTTCAGTAAGCAGATGATGCTGTACTTGGGAAGTGTTTGTAGGACAGGGTATCTGTGTTCACTGGGCCTTTACCAACACACAAATGTAATGGAAAAAATAAACATTTCTAACCAGTATTTGAATTCCAACAAATATTTTAGCCAAGAGCTGAACTTGCAAGGACAAACACTGCCATGCGCTGCAGTGTGCTGGATGTCACACAGATGCCCAGTAAGCTGTGATTTGTTCCTCTGCAGCCTGGGGAGCTGGAGTCATTTGCAACAGAACACATTTGTGTTTTCTACAAGGCAAACAAGTGACGGGAGAGGGGAGGAAGCAGCAGGCATGCATCAAGTGGTCTTTAAGCAGCTAGCCTCTGCCAAGGGAAGATAAGGAGAAATGAATTAGCTACTCTGGAACCAACTCCACTTCTTTTTTCTTAAATGACTTCAGCTTGGTGCCTGGTTAGAGCACATCCTTGTTTTGAACGCCTTGTTTCCGTTCCATGTCAGTTTTCTAGTGCTAAACTAATTTGCTGAGGCTCTGCTAATGTCCCTGCCAGAGGAGCTTCCATCTCTCTTATCTTTATTTACTCAGAAACATCGCAACAGTATATTTTAGCTCTCTTTTCCTTTCAAAACTATTTTCAGCATCATTCCCCATCTATCCCAAAAGTTGCTTCCTGCACGGTGATACATCTTAGCAAGGGGATATTGAAAACCCAGCAGCAATGTCCTAGACATGTGTTGCACAAAGAAGATTGACAAAGGACTGACTAGCTGGTAACCCTAACCGAGCTTCTGAAGTTCCGTCAGTCAGCAGGTTGGAATGGCACCAACACAGCCAAGCAGCACAGAATTGTGGAGATGCCCTGCAACCTGCCACATGTGTTTGCTCCAGCAAGGAACCCACTTTTCTTGAACCAGTGTGGATTGTCTGTATTGGCTCTGCCTGCCTTTCACAGGAAACTACAGAGGTCACTGAACTTGGGAAGTCAGCAAGGGTTGATCTGGCACTGGGCAGTGTCAGTCCCTGCTTCTTCCAAAATTCTTTTGAGGAATCTGGGCTGAATGATTTGTTTTAGCAAGTAACTGCAATATGAAACAGGGATATGCCTTAAGTGTTGGATTAATGTCATGAGACGGGTCCATACACAGTCCATTATCATGCAGGATCTTAACCTAGGGGCTCCACATAGTTTATTTCAAGCCTTTAAGTCAGTGGAGTATGTAATGGGTTTGTAACTAAAATCTGTCCTCGGGTTCATCCATTCTGCTTCTGTCTGCTCCTTTCTCCTTGAAGGCTGGCCCATTTTTCCATCTGAACGACTGGCAAGGGGCTGTCCCCAGAGCATACGCTGGGCCGGGAGGTTACTGGAGGGCGAAGAGTGATCCCTCCCTCTCCCCAAGGGCCAAATGAGGAGCCTCCCTTGAATGACGCAGGATAATCTTGCTCCCAAGAGCTAACCCTGATGTTTCCCTGACAGGAAAAATGACCCCTGCAGGAGGTGAGCATAGTGCCTTTCCTGGGATAGCACTGAAGATGCTCCCTCCCTACAGGCAAATACATCCAGCAGGATGAAGAAACTGGGCCCTTCCTCTCTCCTGGAAGCTGAAGATACAGGGGAAGCCTGTTCCGTACCCTCTTTTCCTCACCTGCTTACTTGTGACACTTACTGGGACCAGATTTAATGGCACATTGTTTAGAACATACCCAGGATAAAGCCTTTTTGGTTTATTCTGTCAGTGGAATAAAGCCCAGAGTTGCACTGATTAGAGGTTCTCTTCAGTTTCCTATTAAATCTTTTTGTAATTACACATCTTTTTTAGTCATGATCTCTTGGCTGATATTAAAGGGAATGCAGGAGGCTTTGGCTTTGGAATAAACAGCTAATGGCTATCCAGTAATTTCAGAACAACAAGGTACCAGTGCCACCTCGCTAGTAAAATCTGAGAGCAACACGCCAATGACGAAGCCAGGACTAGCCTTTCTCTGTTCCACTGCTGTCACGTAAAGTCACTTCCATGTTTAGCTTATAGAGCCATTAAGGTTGTTGGACAGAAAATGTTTACCCCTGGAGTATGTTTGCAACATGGACAAACTTTGACAGATTGTGCAATACTGCCTCTGCTGCACACAGAGGCACAGTGAGCACAGAGCAAGCTGGCCTTCCACTGAACAAGGGTACAAGTTATCAGTATGAGTCCTGAGTTCCAACCTTCCTGCTCTCAGTGCTAGTACAGAACCCAAGGATCTGATCACCTGCTCCTCCCCTGAGACACACAAGACTGTACAAAAACAAAGGCTCTTTTTTAATCGCTGTTTTCAATTGGCAGGGAGCACATGTACTCCAGGGAACAGCAATATCAAATTTGAATCACTCTTTATTTCTGTGACAGTTGTGCCCAGAATCTCAGGCTGGGACCCTGCTGCAATGTACTGTTCAAAACATGTCAAGAGAAACTACTGCATGAATGAATGGAACAGAAACAGCGAGAAAAGAAGCAAAAGTAGAAGGAGGAAAAATCATTTGAATAGGATGACAGAGCTGGTGAGAGAACTTGGTCAGGAAAAACCCACAAGTACGGAACCCACATCTCCTCAGTAGTTAATCATACATTTACTTTACCACACTGCCCAGTTCCTTTTTGTATTAAGAAGGATGCGTGTATCCAGAAGTTATGGCAAAGTTATTACAAGTTTCAGTTGAGATTTTTCTTTTGTACAATGCCAGGGCTTGTCCCATGAAATTACAAGCTGAGCTGCTGCACGCTGCTCCTCCATGCGACTGCTGCTCCTCACTTCTGCACCACCGGGATGAAGCAGCCTGTTTCATCTGCCCTTTGGAAGGAACTGAAATTATGTATTACACCTTCCCCTGCATATTCATACTCCTCCCAGGAAAATGAAACTTGTAGTGTGTGCAAAAATATCTCTGCTAGCTTAATCTAATTAGCATGAATAATAGCTACAGAGATACACCTGCGAGGACATTAACATTGACAACCAGATTACAAATTTAGAGACTCTGCATACACACTCTGGCAGCTAAACCCACATTGACACAGTTTTGCTGCCTATTGTTACCAAGCTGTATTAGCCTAGCACAGGTAAATCAGCACATGCTGCAATTATTCCTTCCCCTATTTTTGATGTATAGATACGTTCAAAGGCTCAATATTTTAAAGAAACCAGCTACCCTTACACTTTCATTCAGATAACCCCAGCATGCTTTTATTTAGTGTGGCAGATTGTTACTCTGTGTGCTAGAACTGAAAAATAGTGGACCCTGGTGTTATTCATTTCAATGCCTTGCTACTTGCAGTTGGGTTTTGGCCCTTGCAGTGTGGTATATACCTCATATACTTGAAGAGATGTGAGTTGTGGGAGCAGAAGGGGGGGCTGGTGTTTACCCAATAAGCAATAGGTCGGTTATCATAGTATCTTATGCAAAAGACACATACACTGCCAAACTGCGAGGCTGAAGGGGAATGAATTCTAAGAATGGGGTTTCTTGAAGGCAGTGGCAATAAAACTCCCCTGTTAGGTCCTGTAACGAGCCCTGAGGCAGCACTCTGCCAGAGATGGCTGTGTGTGAGCACATCCTCCAGCATAGTCACAGCAGGAGCCACCTAAGAGTAGAGAGTTTCTTCCCCAGTACAGCTCAGTCATACTTGTTTCCTGGAGTGGCTTCCTCTAACAGCGTTAGGAAAAGCAATGTTAACAAAGCCAGGAATTCCCAGCTTTGTTAACATTGACTCTCCCTTATCCAACATGCTTCTGAGCTCTCCTCTGAGTCTGGCAAGAGCCTGGTTTCCAGTAGGCTTTCTCCAAGAAACCTGGATTGAATGAAGTATTTTTATGTCCTTATCTTTTTTGTAAAATCAGCTATTGAAATGTTTCAATGACAATCATGACATAGGTGACCTGGTCTCTACATCCAGCGTCCTCCTGATGTGTTGCCATGGGTAGCTAGCTGGAGTTGGCTTTTTGACTCCTTTGCCTTCTTTCCCTTGATCTGTTTCCCCTGTAAGATGAGGAGCTCCATATTTGTCCCATGCTTAGTGCAGTGAGCATCTTTGACAGGGGCTTCTATAAGCCACCAGAAAGAGCATGGAACATTTCAGCACACAGTGTGTTTCAGCACACTTTTGATATGAAGGCAGATGTTACTCCAAGCCTTTATGGTACAAACTAGGAACAGTTCCTCTGGGTTTATAAATGGATGTAATCCTGTAATCCCACTGAAATTAATATAAATAGTCCCACCTGCAGAGTTAAGCCCAGACTCTCTGTTCCTTTAAGATCAATACTATTAATTAGCACCTTGGGTTTACTACTAATTGTTTAAGAACCCATTCTTGTAAAATTTCACCTGATTTTGACAGCAGTCTCCTTGGCATAAATACACTAAAGATTTAGCATAAAAGTCTGCATTGGCCAAATCAGGGCCCCGGACTGTGCATGCTTGGGAGCAAGATCCTACCTCTTGTTAGCTGTTTCATTCATAACACCAGCAGTCCAAATCCTTGACTAGGATTAGAGATGCAAGATGTAATACAAGTAAGTATTAAAAAGGAAGCTGCTCTGTAGCTCAGTGAAGCATTCTCTTGCCTTTGGCCTGAAAGCCTGCGTCTCAATTCTCCTGCCAAGCCTTGGAGCTCACACCCCATGGACAGATGCACATGGGTTTTTCCCATCAGTTTCATCAGAATAAAACTGTTTTGTGGTTTCTTGTTATAAACTCTTTACAGAAGCTAATTACTGTTGGCACAGAATTAACCACCAGTTGTATAAGTGAAATTTTGCTCGGCTTTGTATCCTGTGCTGCATTCACAACATCGTAAAAGAAATGTGCTGCCCAGCTGCGTGTGCTATGTGGCAGCTGTGCTGCTAATGCAGGATGAATCCGTCTGCCCATCAGGTAGAAGTTAAAAGTCCTCTTTTACTTTTTAAACAAACAGGGAGTAAATCGCAGTAAATCCTTGTCAACGTTTCCACTCTGAACAGGGCAGATTCTAATGTTCAAGGCTGCAAGCAAACTAGAGAAGCCTGCAGATGCATTGACCTGCTTACCTGAGTATTTAATATACTTTGTTTTGGTGACGTGTATGTGATATGGAAGACTCTATGTAAGACCCATTCTCAGGCTATTTTGCCTGCTAAGTGCTGAGCAAGTGTTTTTATACCATTTAGAAGAGCTGCTTTAACCGGGAAAATGAAGGGAAAAAAATCCTGTGGAGACCAATAAAATCTGTGAGGTTTGCATTTTATTTATGGAAAATGAATACAGCAGGGTCAATGGGGCATCAGTTTACAGGGTGCCCTAGCTCCACTGGTGAGTAATATGCTAATTAACAGCTTTGGGAATGCTGCCAAGATCCTGCCGGAATGACTACAGCACACCAACAGACCTCTCTCACCTCCTGAGCAGACATTCACATAAGCAACCATAGCTGTTGGGATGAGCAAGATGACCTCTTACTATTTCTTCAAGTCTGTTTTCTAGGCCAAAATATATTAGATCTTGTACCTGACCTCAAATATAGATCCTTCTTCTTATGTTCTTGGCATCATGAATCTCAGTAGCTAAAGTCAACCTGATTTCTGTTTAAGCAACATCTCAGTGTTTTCAAAAGCAATAATAAAAATGCAAATAATCCAACAGCTTCCTCTTTGACCAACAGGAATTAAACAAATACATCTGAGCACTGTATCTTTAAACCTAGGAACTCTTTATACTGAAGCTGAGGTAAAAATATTGCCTGTTTACATAAGAAATAATGAGGGTTTATATGTTGGTCTTTCATTTTGTTGTTCTTTTATTGGAAAGTAAAGGCAACACTGATTCAAACCAAATCTGTCAGTGAGACATACATACTTGAAGGATTAGCTTTGCTGGATTCCAAGTTATATTGCCAACTGCTGTCTCCCCAGAGTCTTGAATATTGGGAAAATGTGTTCTGAATCTAAACATTAATTGAAAACCCCACAGGCCCTTGTGTAGAGTCCTCATTAGCAACTGGTCCTGCCTCCTTGTAGACTGTAAACCCTTTCTGTTTGGACCTGTGTTATTTTGTGAAGCACAGTGCAATCTGTTAAGGGAAGACACATTGTAGATGTGTGAGAGGCTGGTGTAAGAGGTCAGAGTCCAAGTCTGTACGAACCACAACAACTCTGTTGGTTTCTGATTTATGTCAGCAGAGGATTTGGCCCACAACAGGCACAGGCTGTTCTGTTCTTTCTGTTTGGGGTTAGGAAGATGAAGGTGTCCCATATCCAAAAAAAATACATGCCAAAGAAAGATAATAAGCAGCTGCTTTGAGTTGTATCTGGCTTGTAGGGGTACTTTGTATTTACTCCTGTTGGTAAGACTTACTTTATTCTACTGTGGCTTTGGTTTCTACACAATTCACTATTCTCAAGTTTGCTAATAAAAACCATTATAAGACTCTAAATTCTAAAGCTTGGGAAGACATTCTTGATGAGTAAATGAAAGAAACCTAAAGCAATGTACTTTTAAATGTTTCCATTTTCTGCCTACAGCTGTTGGCAACCGAGGGGCTATTCTACATAGCAGAGTTAGCTACTCTTCTTAAGAAGAGATGATGCCTTCAGTGTTTCCCATTCCACAGTCCTCCTGAGAGTAAAGATGTACTTTTCCCACTTCCTCAAAGCCCACAGAGGATGTTGGCCTGAAGAAAGAACCCCATTCCAATGCTTTCTGTTCAAAATTCACCCCTTTTTTATTTGAAATTAGCTGTTTGTTTGGCAGGCCAAGCTGCTGTGGGAAGCTGAATTTAACATGGAGAAGCATTCGTATGGGTGCACGTAAATTGGCACAGATTACCGCTGTCAAGGGCTTTGCAGGGGAGGATTAGCCATTTGATGCTGGGCCTGATGGCTGTCATTTTCCTTTCTGTGTGCACATATGGAAATGTGTCATTCCATTTCTCATGTACTGCTGCTGTCACAGGGGACCTAACTTGTCCTTCAAATCATCCGACTCGGTAGTGTGGCACTTTCTTCACATGTCTCCAGATCAAGAATGAAATTTTGCTGCATTCTCAGTGGGTGTGCACCTCATGCGCCTCATCTTCCTTAGCGTTCCAGTGTGTTCCTGTAAAGTGTTGCACTGGAAAGCCTCCTGAAAAACAGCTTTCTCTGAAATGTAAAGTGGAAACTCCTATTGGCAGAATTAGCTTTTCTTCTTCTACTAAAGGACACAAAATTAACAGTAAAGTTGCCACAGGAGAGCATAAAAGGCACCTTCTCTTTGGGAATCAGTTACACTAAGCAAAATACAACATTCCTTATGTGGGGACAGCTGAGCCACTGAAGCTGGAGAATTGAAGTAAGTGGCACACAAAGCCACAGTAGAATTGCATGGAGTGTATGTCCTTCCATCCTTTTCTCTAACACGCTGCTCTCTAGCTACTCAGTGCTATTTCTGAGAGCTCTGTTTCTTGATATTAAAAAAGCCAAGGAAGGCAATAAAAAGGGTCAGATGGCAAACAGCAAATCTAAAAAGAGCAGACAGTGGCAGTGAATCCCAGGAGATTCCAGTTAGGATTTTACCTTTTATTTTATTAATTTTTCCTTCCAAACTTACACAGGAAAGTGCATGCTACTGCTTTCTCGATATTACAATGTTTGTCTTCATACTTCCCCACTCTCTTGATGAAATTCGTTTGACAAATCAGAAGCATGACTCGGGTGGAATCAAGATTGGGATTTGGGGTATAGGTCCACAAATTAATGCTTCACCTGAAAAATATGTTTGGCATTTTGAATGTCAAATAGACCGAGGACAACATCCACCTCTGCCTTGAAAGTCATTGTCACCTGGGAAAGTCCTGAAACCTCCTAGTCTACAGCCATCAGATCAGGAGGATTTGGACCTGCACATAGCTCTTCTATGGATTAATAACATAGTGCAAATCCAAGCACTTTTAGGAAGTTTTAGTCTCTATTCAGGAACACAACAAACGTCAGCTGTTTAAGAACATAATGCTATCATCAGTGATAAGAAACAGGCTACGGAGCCTGTTCTAGGGGAGTTTTTTCAGGATAAAACTACCTATCTCATGTCTCCCACTCTCCATCTTGAGCTAACTGTCCCGAATGGAACTGACCAAAACCAGCCAGTCACTTCTGGGGAAAAAAAGGCACCATTTAATTGTGAAGTTTGCTTGCTTGTGTCTAATGAGCTCAGGAAGGGACAGACTAGAGGGAGGATCAACCCTGTGAAAGGGTTGAGGCTATGCAAAACTCAAGCTAGTTCTTCTGAATCCAGTTCACGTTCACTAGAACCTACTCAACCACTTCTTTCATCAGTGGACGTGGGCCAAAGTGCCTGTTGATAGACTTTTCATTTTTATCACTAAAGTGCTATGTTTTCCTTGCTTCTGTCACCTTCAGGAAAGCAGTTACGCAATTCCAAGTACCATTTGAGGAAGCAAAGATTAAGTAATAGGCAGCAACGGGGGATGTATGACACTGCACTGAGAAACTTCATCTCTGATTAACAGCAGGTTCCGTAAATGCTACCCGTAGCAGAGGGACCACTGGATGCTTCCCTGTCTGAAGTTCCTTTATGGACGCTTTCCCCACTCACTGTTTGTTCTTCTGCAACAGCAAGGAAATGAAGAAGAGGAAGGAAAAGAAGCAATGAGCACACATTTAATGAGGAAGAAGGCAGCTTAAGGTACTAGAGGTACCCCTAAAGCTTATGCAACTGGCCTGTGCTCAGCAATCAATGTCCAAACAAGGCATAGAAGCAGCTTTCCTGTTAGACAAAAGCCATGAGAAGGAAAGGAGAAGTGGAGGTCTTTGGGTTACAGGAAATCAGTATGGACCAACCAACGCCCTGTCCAGACAGCACAGGCCCTGCCCTTTCCCCTCACCTACCACACTGCGGGCCTTTATCAGTCATAGAGCAGTGTGGGGTGTTGTTCAGCATCAGCTAATGACGGGTATCTTTTTCCCAAGTGAAGCAATCTGAAGACCCATTCCTTTTGTGTGACTTACCCAGAGGCCTGGGGGCAATTCCAAAGACCAGTTTTTCAGCCTATTCAGACTGTTATTTTTGCTAAATGAGAGTCTAATAAGGTAGTAGCTTCACTTCAAACAAAAAGATAGAAAAGGGCAGACTTCCTTCTACACATAGACTTTAGCCAGGTCTTGTAAATTTACTTCTTAGCCAGGGAGGCCAAAGGCTGCAGAGCAAGTCTGATGTCCAGCTGCCCACTGTCAGTAAGCCTTTACCCCTGCTCAGGGGTAGTCTCTCCCATGCCCAAGAAAACCCTTTGGCTGTTTTCTTTGCACACTGCATCTGGGCCTCAGGGGTTTTCCAGCATATTGATGGCCTCTTCGTGTGGACCTCTGCACAAGATAAAAAACCCTTCCTCCTCTAGAGGTTCAAGCTCTATAGAGGTGATTCGTGGTAAGTGCTGCAATCACACTTTTGAATGCCTAAGCAGGTGTTGCATTTCTTGCCTGAAATGACATGATTTGTATGCACTTTTGTATTTTTGCCCAAGCGTTTGAGCTTCCAAGTGCCAGATCAAAAATGAACAATCTTTCTAAAAAGGACCTGGGAGCACACCTGGAGAACCACTGGCAAGACTAAAGATGTCAAACCTTATATTCCCACTATTATATTCTCATTATTTAATTGTGTTATTCTCGTATATTTCTCATATATTTAATTCTCATATATTTATTTGTGTTATTCTCATATATTCTCATTATTTACTTGTGTTGAATCCAATAAATAATTCTTTTAATTTCTTGCTGTATTTAATTGCCAGCAACAGAGCTGATGTTTTCATTTCTGGGCCTGAAGAACAACCTGTTTTTAACAGAGGACGGAATGTTATGCTATGCTCAGCGCAAGGGAATCTGCTGAAGTTGAAGGGCTGTGGTTTGAAATGCACTCATTTGCAGCTTAGAGTTTTGGAAGAAAGAGATTAGTTTTGCATGCTGCTAGAACACAAGCCATCTTTATCTCTCAGTAAAGTTTATAGGGCTGAGCTTCATGTTGGGAGCGGTCAGCATCTTGCTAAGTTAAATTGTCATATCTGATTGTACGCTGAGACTGGAGGATACCCTCCAATACACCTAAGCATGCATTTAACTTATCTGTATGTATTATAATGGTGCTTAAGAGTCCCAGCTATCCAACAGAACCCAGTTGCGCTGGATGCAGTACAAACACAGTGCTAAAGTCAGTCCCTGACCAACTGGTTCTGTAAGCCTGTGCTTTGTTTTTGCACTGGGAGATGTATGGGGGTTTTGAATGTGTCAACCCCAATGCTGCCATTCAGCTGAGTCAAAGGTACCCGCTGAGTGGGTGGATTTTTACAGAAGGCCTGGCTAATTTTTAGACCATTAGTAACGTGTAGTTGAGGAAGATAAGGTAATGAACAGTGTGATCCAGTCTCATGCTGCAGAGTGCAAAGAGTTCAACTGCTAGAGTTAAGAAAGAATTATTTTCCCCATCTCTGCCATTGCACAACAGGATAGGTGCTTGAGCGAGGGGATGTCTGAACTGCTGGGTGTGGGGTTACACAGAAGGCAGGACATGGGACATCCTGAGGCTTATCCACACCCCCAGTATGGAAAATGCATTTTTTCTTATGCCTCAGAACTGGGAACTGTGTAACTAGTTCTGGAAAGGCAGCCTTGCCCTTCAAATCCTAATTAGACAACAGGGAGCGTTAAAACAGGAGCTGCAACCTGGGAAATGCATCGCAAGGACAGGAGTCCGTTCCCCGTGCTGAGCCATGGGCTGAAAGTATTGTCCATGATGACTTTGCCAAGGTGGCATGAAACACCTTTAATGCTTGTGAGCACTTCAGAGGAGAAGGACAAAAGATTATAAAAGAAGTGGTTGTTTAATATTTGGATGCACAATCCATGTACAATCAACTTCAAGGCTTAAAATAAGGGATTCTTTCCACAGTGTGGTTTAGGTGGATCAGTGTAAACTCCTGAAACAAGTAAGCTTCTGATTTCAGCCCTATCAAGCAGGACATCAACAGTTACTGGGTTTCTGTATGTTCGTGGAGCTGTTATGGACTCGCAGAAAAGTACAAGAATGTCCTTTGTTTTCTGTGCAAACCTCAGTAATTCTCTTCTTAATATGTGTGGCTACGACTGCAGGAAAGAACTGTCCCGCAGAAATCTAGACGTGTTTTCCCAGCTGGGAAAAAATGATGTCCTCTAGTTCAGCTCTGGTTTCTAATACTCATATTTACAAGCAGTATATACATCTGTGTTTAGATGCCTGTACATACTGTTATAGCACCATTTTTCTTCAAGCTAGATTATAGCATAGCGCAGGTAATTAAACAGTGATCTGTATACAAATTAAAAGGGTTGCTACATACCTTTAATGGGGAAGTACAATTACAGTAATTTTATGTGCATACGGCTGCATGAAAGCGCACATGGAGTTCTGAAAACTTGGGCCTGTGTTTTGTATGTGTTGGTGCTGTTTGCACATGCAGATGTGAGGGTTACTCACACTCTGAGGCTGCCTTTGAAGCTCCACCGCTGCGCAATTGCCATGTAAATGTGCTGGCGCTCCAAGACTCCATAGATTTTCAAATGGTTTGGGAAACACTACTTAAAAATTAAGACAGTTCTTCCCATTTCCTGCTCACCATTGCCAGAACCGAGTAATACACAACACACAGCTGGAGAGGTGCGTTTCCTTTTGCTTCTTCCCAGACTGTGCTGGAGTTTTGCTGGAATGCTGCAGCACTCCAAGCTATAGCAGTTACGGACCATCACCAAACAAGCCACTTGTTCAGTTTATTACTCTCTTATACTATTCATTATAACTTAACCACTGGGCAGACTCAAGGCGAGCTGATTGTGTGAACAGCCCATTCTGTGAGCAGCTGAGACTGGCGAGCCAGCAGATGTGAGCGTGCAGGACTGGAAGGTGCCTTAATCCATTCATTTGGTGTTTAAGCAATATTTTGGATTTAACTGCTTCACATCCTGCTTTCCTTGTGATGACACAAATGCTCGCCAGCACACTCATAGTAGGTTTTTTCACTGTGATCAGGCCAGAACTGATGTCAAGGATCAACGTGACGAGAACAAGTTTCTGTAGAAGAGGTTGTGAATGATGGCACATTCTTAATGCAGTCACAGTATTAAGACACTTTTGCTTTTCAAAGTCTGAGCTCAAAATCAGCTGGGAAAGCAATGCAATTCCAAGTGACTTCTGACAATGTAGGTCAGTTGAATGCAAAAGTGAAAGCACATGTACCACCAGATTCCCACGTCTGCAGGGGGAGGGGATGTCAGCCTGCCGGTGCAGAAAGCCCCGCAGCTCATGGATGACTCGTGTTTTCCGGTGAATGACAAGCGCTGCCGTGGATAGGAAGGGGCAGAACGCAAGTGCCGGTGCGGGTGGGAGTGCAGCCGGAGGGGCTGGGACACGTTAACTCTGTGTGCGCGCTGCCCCCGCCGCTGAAGCGGCGTTCCCTGGCCCCAGAGCGCGGCGCTGCCCGAGCCCGCGGCAGGGAGGTGGTTTTGGTGCTGCCGCGATGGCGTGATGCATTTTCAGTTACCAACAGCGCTAATTGCAGTACCAGTAAGCGCCTCGCCACTCACCGTCATGTGCTCCTGCTTACAAGAACTGAGTGGAGCCGGGCCGAGGGAAATCCCCTCGAAAGGCCAGAGCGGGGCTCTGCGTGCAGCAGGGACCGGCACCGCGGCGGGGGGAGGCGGGGGTTGGTGGGGGCGGAGCGCGGCTCCGGATGAGCCCCGGGGCGGGGAGCGAGCGGCCGCCGCCGGAGGGGTGCGTATGGCCGGGGCCGGCGCCGCGGGTGCCACGGCCGCGCCGGGCCGGGACGAGAGAGGGAGCTGCCGCGCCGGGCTGGACGGAACGGGGGTACCGCGGCTGCGGTCGCGGTATTGGCTCCGCGGTACTGCATGGAGTCGCGATAGATCGGAGGGGTCGTGCTGAGCCCCGCCGGGACCGGAATAGGAGCCGCCCCGGGACAAGGTTGTCAACGCTCCCGTACTGCCCGCCCCGCGCTGCCGCTTCACGTTACCTATGGAAATCATCGGGGAGCCGACCTATGGGGGGTTTCCCCGCCCTGTGGCTGAGTAAAACCGATTTGTTTATACAGAGTCATTAGTTTGGATTGTCTTCTGTAGGAATTTTAATGCATCGCTGTTCCGCAGTGCCACGGACGCTCTTCCAGGATGGAAGTGTTGTCATGCAAATGAATTTTACTTGCTTCCAAAGTAGATTCCAAATTAGCAGCCACCCAGGGAATTAATTAGGAGCAGCTTTTGCCTACGCAAAGGAAAAAAAAACCAGGCCCTGAATCCCACAGTTCTTTGGGGGTCACAGAACACTGCTGCAAGACAAGACTAAGATGCTTGAAATGCATCACCATTGCTTTCAGAAAGAACACACAGAGCATAAAGGCTTTCTTCATATTAACACAGAGAGATAATTCACCCTATTTTAAACTTCTTCAGCATAATATATTACTAAAAATTCCTGAGGGAGTATTAAAAATAATTATTTCTAAGGGTATGGAGGTGTGAATGTGTTTCTGTGGGGCAGGATAAGGCGTGAACTTTCTGTGTATCATCTGTGCTGTGGTTGGCCTTGTGTACTTACTTTTACCCTGTGGTAAACATGAAGCTAGCCCAGTATGAAAGAGGAAGTCTCTCTCTAACTTGAGGCATCTTGGTAAGCACCGTAGCAAAAGAGTAATGGGTTTTTTTTCTCCTTAATGACTTGAGGATGTTTCTAATACACATACATCCAGTGCGTGAGTGCTGTCAAGTTCTGACTACAGTAGAGTCCTATGGCAGCGTGTTGCTCCATTTGACCAACAAGAGCTGTCAGAGCAGGTGATGAATGAAGAGTTCAGACTTCAGTGCTGAGAGAGGCCAGCCTGTGAGTAATGGTCTGTCACTGGCCTCAGATCATGAGCTGTTTGCATAACTTTGGCTCAGGACAAACCCAAGCCAAAGATGACAGATGATGCCATGTATGCTTTCCCAGTTGCTCCAGTTGGCTCATTCCGGTCTGATCCGGATCAGCTGGGCTTCAAGGTCATTAGCATTCTAGCGCCATTTAATGGCAAGGGTGACAGAGTTTGTGGCCTGCCTCCCAGTGTCCTAAGAATGATGGGGGAAGGTGAATAAGAAGAGTTATCTGCTACTCATGGTCTACTCTGAAGCTTCAGCAGAAGGGAGAAGAAAGGATGAGACCATGCTAAGTAACAAAAGCTAGTGCAGTTCCTTCACAGAAGCCACTGCCCAGCTGATGTCCCTGGTGTGCATGTGATTGCTTTATGCACAGACTAGAGCAGTATCATGCTCTCCTCAGGTTTTAGCCACTTCCTGACTTTGTGGTTTGGTGAGCAGAGTAATATGTTGTGTTTGATGGCCTCAGAAGGTGACTGAAATTAGAAATTGAGCTGGATGTGTTTTCCAGTTGGACTTTATTAGGCCAGCTCTCATGCCTGGCATTTCACTCTTATCCTTCCTCCTTGCCCTGCAAGGTAGGTACTTCTTACTCATGTTGGGGGGCTCAAAGGAAAGGCAATGGTGTGCTTATACCTGACCACTAATTG
Source organism: Lathamus discolor (assembly GCF_037157495.1). NCBI lineage: Eukaryota > Metazoa > Chordata > Aves > Psittaciformes > Psittacidae > Lathamus > Lathamus discolor. The sequence continues at coordinate 6,828,969 of NC_088894.1, read as the reverse complement.
ACCTCCTATGGTATACATGAGGAACACGTACATAGGACTGAAGTGTTCTTGGCCATACAGGACTAGCTGTCAGCTAGCCAGCTCATGTTGTGCCGCCAGGAAAAGCAGGAGCTTGATTCAGTGACATGGGAACACTTTCCAGACCTGTGTTCTTTGTGCTCAGCTCTGTTCTGATGGGCATAGCGCTACGAGTTTTGACAGACACATCTTGTGCTTCCCCCCTCCCTTTTGCGTATGTGAAGCATTGAGAAGCAGTAGCGCTGGGGTGAGTGCACATTAATTTGGTTTAAGATCTCCTACAGGTAAACTGTTTTCATCATCCTTAAAGGAATTCTTCCTGCTGCGGGTAGAAGCTTTTTCCTTGGCATATAGTAGCAGGCTTCAGTGCATCCTCCCAGTCCTTCCCTCTCCCTTCCCTTCGGTTTGAGACTGAAACAAAAACAGACACTGAATCACAAAGACCCTGAGAACACAATTTTCATCATTAATTCCCTTCCTTATGGCCTGGCGCCTTCTCTGTATTCCCTTGGAAACCACCACATGGGAGAATCATGGATGGGGGAATTGTCTGGGTATCACAGAAGATTCTGTAATGTACCTACCCCTCTTCCCATGGGCAGGCTTGGGCTCTCTTTCACTAGGGGAAAAAAAAGAGAAAAAAACCCCAAACCTAAACAACCCATCCCCCCCCCCAAAAAAAAAAAAAAAAAAAAAAAACACACAACCAAAAAACGCAAACAAAACAAAACACACCCCCACCAAAAAAAACCAACAAAACAAAACAAAACAAAACAAAACAAAAACTAAAAAAACCCAAACCACCCCCCCCCCCCCCGTTAGGAAACCGTTAGGTGTTAGGTCAGCAACTCAGAAACTGAGAGACAGAGAAGGCTTCTGAGGGGCCTCCAGTGGATGAAAAGGAGAAGGAAGAGGAACTGTACAGAGCCTGTGACTTTGTGAATGCTGCCTCTGGGCTGGCTGAAACTGTGCGTTGCCGTGGGTGAAGAGGGCGCCCTGTTTGCTCACACCGCAGTGTTGGTAAGGGTCTGTTGGGTGGTTTTCCCTCCTCACATCTGGTCATTGGGCACAGCACTGATTGTGAGGACAGCTGTGGCCTCGCTCCTTTTATCTCTGTCCCATTCAGTCATGCATCCAAATGTGGCAACATGAGTTTGAGTGTCATCTGCTCCTAACACTCAGGTCTAGGACCTGTTGCAGTTCAGCTTGTTTCTTTCAGGATCCTTCACAGCATTATTATTATAATGGAATTAAGGAAAAACTTCCTCTGTGGCACCTGAGGAACCTCCTCCCTCCAAGAATGCCTTATATTCTTGGAACTGAAGACCGTCTCATCTCTGTTCTGCAGCAAGTCCTCCTCCAGACTGTTTAACCTGAACACCAAAAGATACATGAGATTTTCAATTGTGCATCCCCCAGTATCAGTAGGGTTTCATTCAGTCTTTCCAAATCTCTGAGGTTTATGCTCATGTCAAGAACCAGGAGGGAACAAAGTTTCACATAGCTGGAGACTTTGCTGAAAGAGTGTAATCTGTCAACCTGCCCCTACCTCAGTGACCCCGCATGGGGGGAAGCTGCAGTTTGTAAGCAAGCAGCAACACTAAAATCAGTCTGGTTTGCCCCGTGTGCATGCTGCTGGTGTTGTGTGCGAGGCTGGCTCAGTGGGTGGATTGCCTTTTCCTTGTTCCTTTTTCTTCCTTTTTTTTTTTTTTGTTTAGCTTAAAAATATGTTGTTGTCCTTTTCTGGAGGCATGACCCAGCCCCAGGCCTTTCCACTTCTTTGTTTGTTCTGAAGTGGGGCCAGAGTTTCCCCCTTTCAGGCAGCCTTGGCTTCAGGCATCATGACAGAGTGAGGAGTCACTGGTTCAATTTATCTGTGCAGCTTCTTTCCAGCCACTTGTTGTACTTCTGGAATACCAGTACAAGTCTCCCCCATTCTCCTCCCTGCTGCCTTATCAGAAGCCCAGCCTAAGACCCGTATGGGCCACTTGCCAATACATACCTCCTCTAACATGGGATGAAACTCTTGATGCTGTGTTTTTTAACTTGTTTTTCAGGTAGATCCTACCCTTTGAACACTGACATTTTTCATGCACTGTCATTCAAACAGTTCATCAGGTCTCTACCCCAGCATCTGAATTTAACAAATGTATGTGCTTAGTTTTTGTGTACTAGAGTAAACCAGAACTTTCCACAGTGCCTGAGGTATTCCATCACAGTGAATTCCTCTAGAAACTCCTACACATGTACAAAATACGGCTTCCAAGCTTGGGCATAAAAATGTTATACTTCTTTTGTGAGTGATTAAGGAGTGATCTCCCTATGACAAGACCTCTGTGGGTTCTAAAAGCTCAGGCTGTATGCCCTAAGGTGGGAAGAATGAAATGAAGCCCCGTTCCAGCAAACTGCCAGGTTTGCCCTTGCCACCTGCCATCTTCATCCTCCATCTGCAGTCCTGTGGCACTGTTTGGATGCTTGCGAGATGGAGAGGTGGTGGAGCACATCCCTCCATGAGATTCTGTTGCAGAATGGCATTGCTGTGTTCATCTGAGATGGGGGCCTAAATTAGAGCGTGGAGACATGAATCACTGCTGTTCTGATGTGATGTCCAGTGATGATGCTAGTTTCAGTTCTGCTTGTCTAGCCACTAGTTCTTTGGTCTCCTCCCAGAAAAAGTGATACTGCTTTTCTGTTCACTTGGATCACTGCCTGCTTTGGGAATAATGCAGTAGAAAGAAAAGAAAAGATGTCCTGGCAGTTTGAAAATGGAGTCTTCCAGTGAAGTAGAAAATAATCCTACAGAAATGTCCATATATGTGGAAGATTTCTGAACAACCAGCTAGAACAAAGCAGTGAAGCCTGATCAAAGAGAACAAACTCCATCATTTAAGCTGGTTTTGTAATTGTAGTACTTTATCAACAAGTAGATATTGCTGGAAGGGCTGGCTGACTGGGTTGTGCAGATGTGTAACATCTGTGCACATTTGGCCTTTGGAAAGTGTCCTACTGATGGTTCATTCCAAAAATTTTATTGGTTTCCTAGTTTTCCTCTTGACCGGATAAAGGAAGAATGCTTTTTCCAGGGTCATCTTTGGTGAAAGTGTTTTCTGGTTCACATCCAGTAGGCCTGGCGGAAGAAGAGTTCAGTTCTGCTCAGCAAAGTAGACCACCAAAGCCGTGTCACAAAGTTATGTCATTGATGACAATCTCCTTTGGGCACACAGTTGTGAGGGCTGCTGGTTAATCTACACCACAGAGGGAAAAGACCTCCCAACCCGCTCATTCAGTATAACTATGTTTTAGAGTGTACAGAAGTCAGGAGTCTTGGTCAAGAAATGAATACTTGCTCAGAGAAGAGCATTTTGATATCTTTTAAGCAGCACTGGTGAAGGTTAGGTCTCCATCCCCATGTGTTGGGCTGGCTATTACATGTGCACAGGATCAGAATGAGAAGGCAACAGCATCAGTTGCATCCCATTCCAGATCAGATCTGCACTGTCTAAAACACGCATTTGTTCGCATACCTGCATGGAGGAGAAGGGACAATGCAAAAACCAGTGGCTTTGCTGCTCACCTTCTTTTTGATGAGTGTGTTTTGCGATTTCTAAATTCCTTCCATATTCTAAGACAGTGGACTGGTCCCTCTGTTAGTAAAACACGTATTATACAGAAGTTTTATTCATCTGTGCTCCCCATCTGGGTTTTGACGGGTATCTTCTGTGCAGCCCCAAAGGGATATGATTCATGACAGGCCTCTTTCTCCACTCCAGAATTCAGGGAAACCTGAACTTTGGACAGGGGAAGGGAAATTTATCCCCCAGCATGTTCTTCCTGACAAACTCTGCTTTCTATCCCCCAACAGCAGTGAGCTGAATGACCTTTTCTGAAATGCAGGCTTTATGGGTAACTTGGTTATTGATTGTTCAAGATGATGTTTTTTCAGTGTTCCTCTATGAGCTTGGGGTATGGAGAAAATAGCAACATACAGGCAAGCTTAATGAATGATTTAATAGTAGTAACTGTTTTAAACTTACACACTTAACTTGCACTTAATGCAGACAGCTCTAAGTGCTCTATAAAAGGTGATATTCCCCCATTTTGTGGAAAAAGAAACTGGGGCACAGTTCAGCTCAGTTATTTGTTCAGTATCCCTTGCTGCTAAGTATAGAAAAAAAAGTTCAGTCTCACATGAGAACCATTAGATAAATCTTATTATAAAGGAAATACATTCCTGTCTGGAATGTTATGGAATTTTGAGATCTTAGGAAGAGGTAAGAGTTTTTAAGCTGGGCAAGGAAGCTGCTTCTCAGCCCTCTCCAATATGTAATGACTAGTTTAATGCCAGCAAGAATATGAGCTTAACTCTGTCTTCCTTCTTCTCCTTTTTCCCTCTCTTTCCAAATCCGTAGATTTGGTGTTGTTTGGATGAATGGACCCCTTGCACTTGCAGCATTCAGCAGCTGCTCTACCCTCTTTGCTTCTTGCTTGTTCTATTCATGGCGTGCTCATTTCTTGGAACTCATTCCCTGTACTTTCACTTGCACTACGAGGCATGCTGGGAGCACACAGACTCTGATCCAGGGAGGGGGGCATATACTCAACACCTCTGGATCAGCCCCCGCCTCCTTGCAGCGCTGCCTGTGAGTTCTGTGGTGCCTTTGTTTTAGCCTGGCACAGTTCCACTGTGGTGAAATCAGCTCAGCCCCATGAGCTGGTGGATGGCACGGACGGGCTAAGGCTGGCCTTAGCTTTTGCCTTATTTAGTTTGTTTGCTAATGGATGAGCACTTTGTCCCCTTTGCAAAGCTGACCACTTCCAACTCCAGCCACTCTCCAATACCTGATTGCAGCACAGGTCCTGGGAAGTCCATTGGCATTAACATGCATCTTGAAAGAAAGTTGCAGGAGGTAATTTTGAGCTGGGTTTTCATTTTTGCAGTTCATGTATGTGCCAGTAAATATGACTCCAAAGACATCCTGACTGTATTCATATTTGCACAGTAGCTACTTGGCACAGTGAGTGTTCAGATCTGTTTGTCATCACTACTACACTATAAATGTTAAACAGTAATGATAATCATAAAAACACCATAAAATAGGCTACAAATTACTTTGGCTTGGTCAGATTCATCTGGGATTTTGGATGTTTTGGAGGGTTTTTTTGTCTTAAAATGGTTATTTTTTGATACTAACATCTCTCCTGTTTAGCTGACTTCCAGCCAAGGCCTCCTTCCACTCTAAGTAAACCAGACCTGTGTTGACTGGCTGGTGTACTCACTATGAAAAGTGTACCCACCTTCCCTTCTGAAAGTGGGACTTCTATCTCCCTAGACACAAACACATGGCACAAGATCCCATTTTAAATGCCACATGAGATTCTGGAAATACTCTCCCTGGTCCCAGCATACTTTTAGAACTGTTTATCTGAGCTCTCTAATGGCATGCCAAATCACCAGGTGTTCTGTGTGCCTCGGGCCCCACTTGTTCTGGAAGGTTTCCTTGTTTTTTGTTTGTGCAGACAGTTATCCTGGTCTGGTTAGTGGGTTCAGCGTGCCTCTCCCAATGCTATATGCATATTCTTATTGATTGAGAGAATCTTTTCATGCTTCCCCACTTTAGGATTACGGTGAGCACGTTTCAATGTCCTCTTCCAAGGACTGCAAAGGGTGTTGGACAGGACTGCATGATGGCTCTTCAAGCTGTGTCTTCCTTGGGCATCTTAAATACTAACAGTGGGTATTTCTTGCTGCCGTACAGCCCCTTCCTTCCAAGGCACATGAGACCTTAGCTGTGCATTTCTAAACATGTTTCTGTTTAATGTTTTGCAGCAGCTACTATGTTGTTGTCAAGATGAGCTTATGACAGCGAAAACTGGGGGAAATTCCATGCCCTTGTGCTATGCAGAAGGTCAAAGAAGATGCCCATCACATCCAGGAAACTATAAATAGATACTGTACAAAAATCAGCAGAGGAGAGGTCATCATGTGAAACTGCCCAAACTTATGTGCCCGATTTGGGAACTGAAGCTTAGGTTCCCCATATGGACAGAAATAAATTTCTTTTCAATTTCCTTCTGGAAGTGAATTCTTCCTTTCTTTCTCTGAGTGCCTAAAGCAAAAAACCCACCCTGAAGCATACAATAGAAGAGACTGGTTCAGTCCACACATCAGCATAGTCATTCTTTTTCAGCTCCCAGATGAAAAAGCCAGCTCTGTGGTGCTGTCTTTCCCCAGTGTTTCTCAGACCAAATTGTTACCAGATAGAAACTAGAAGAATTATGACACCAGGAGAAAGAACACCTCTTTGGGTACCACATCATCACCCCCAGGTTTGTCCTTTAGGAAGACAATGAACTGCTTAGTTGTTTATGCATCTCAAGTAATAGACACAAGCTGCTCTTGGATACCTGGGCTCTGTGGTGGTTTTGATGGCAGTGCTTTGTACGCTCCTCCGTGTTTACACATATGACTAATTTGTGCATTTGCAGGGATTACTCTCCCTTTTCAAGCAGAAAGCAGTGACTGGATCCAACCCAAGCATTGTTCAAGTGACTCTGTGGTTTGCTTTCTTGTTTTCATTTGTAAAGGTCAAAGACATATTTTTTGGAGGTAAAAGGTAACTTGCACTCAGCTCTTCACAGGCCTGAGCTGGAGAGAAAGAGCAGAAGTAGGTCTTGGTCAAAAGCATTATATTCCTGGATAATTCTCTCATTAGGTACATGCTTGAAGTGGAAGTTGCTCACGTCTCCCTGGGAGGCCACATTACCTTCCTATCACACCACACTGCCTGTCTAAATGTAACCACCTGGATTCGGGTTTCAATCTAATACAAATTTCTGTTTCTGACCTGATTTTTCTGGAGTGCCAAATTACTCTCAACTTCAGGGAGACGTGTTCCATAGTAGGCACTTTCCAATAGTAGAGCCCTGCCTTATCTGGGGTGTGAGTGGAGCAGGAGGATTCGGTTTGCTGGAGATGAGATTAACCTGCGGTGCAGTGTGGATTTTGAATTGAGCAGCCTCTCTCTGGGTACCTGGCAAAGTGACAGAAGAAACTGGTCATGGCTAATAAATCCTTCCTACTCCACCGGGGTGAGGGAGACCTTCAGTGGGTTATTCTTAGCTGGTTTTCAAGGTAATGGCCAGTATGAAATTCTTAGTTAGGAATTGCTTGTTGCAGACAAGTAAGTCTAAGTGCCAGTGCAGTGTTCTGCAGGGTCTGATAGTTCTGTGAGGTCTGGGCTCTCAAGGTTGTTTACTTGGGAATATCAGAGACATTGTACATACACACTGGTACTAAGAGGCTTAAGAACTAAGCTCCCAGTTTGTACAACTTCCAGCATGCTCAGTAATAGCTAAATGCTTCAGAGAGACATTAAAATAAGAGTACAGTTGTTATTGAACAGGACATCTTATTCATCTGTATATGTCAGGTTTTTCAGATGGAAGTAGTCAGAGGTGCAGAATTGGTTTCCCTGGATGTTTTGGTTTGGAAACAATAATAATTAAGAAAATGATTTTGAAACAGAATTTTTCATTGGCCTATCCCTTTGTTTTTCCCCTTCAGTTTTCAGTTGTTAAAATCATCTGCATTTTTCCAAGTAGGCACCAGGAAAGTTTTTGAAATCTCAGAATATTCACAGGGAAGCAGCAGCATTTCCTGCTGATCTCAGCTTGGATGCTGGGGGAGTATGACAAAATTGAGAGAAACCAGGTCAGATTTTCACTGCCTGCCAGGCAGGTTTGAAATCCTGCTTGATTTCCTTCCAGCTCAGCCACCCAGCTCCATGGGAGCCTGCTGAGAGACAGACAGAGCTGAAAGCCACAAACCCACCTCTATAGGTCTTCAAATCTCTGGCCTGTCACTTTCCTTCTCTCGAGGTCTGATAGGGGTGACTGCTGTTGTGTGCAGCCCATCACTGGACTGTTTCAAGCTGGGTCTTCCCGAGTAATGGTTATCCTGCTGGGATCATCAGGATCTCTGGCTCCCGGGCAGCCTGGCAGGCTTGGGCTCTGCTCTGCCTGTGCAGCTCTCCAGGCAGGCTGCATGGCACCAGCACTCCCCAAGGGCTCCAAGCTCTGGACACTTACTTGCTGATTCCCACCTCCTGTCTGCTCCGAGGGTCAGGGAGCCACTTTGCCTGCAGGGCAGGTATGCAGACTCTCCAGCTCCACCATATCGTGTTCAGCTTCAATTTGAAGTACCAACTTTTTTTTCAGGAATGTGAAATTGCTCCCTAATTCATGGCAATTTCACTGTAATGAGGCCAGTTGAGGAATATTCTTTAGGGTGTAACTAGGAGCGTTCTGTGAGATATACTCATCCTTTTGGAAGTTATAGACAAATCAATTCCTGGATCACTCTGGGAATTGATCCTTCCCATCTTTGAACACCTTCTGCCCTAAGCCACAGTATTGAGTCAAAGCTGATGTGGGTCACACTCGCAATATTCAAACCACATTTGCTGGTTCATCAATAGAAAGTGTAGAAAAAACCAAATAGGTCCAGATTAGAAAAGAAACCTGGTCCTGTGGGAGAGTAAATCCTTGATTTTAGATGTGTGAAATTTAAATTGAGGAAGTTACCTGATGGAGGGCCTGGTGGGTCAGGGGGGTTCTGCCTTTGTTACCTGCTTTGCTCAGCAGAACTGCACACTGCATTGCCATAAGCTCACCAGCTTTCAGCAAGCCGAAGATCCTTTTTTGGGTGTCAGAGAAGGTGTCATGGCTTAACCCCAGCCAGCAACTCAGCCATTTGCTCACTGCCCCCCAGTGAGATGGGGTGGGGAGAACCAGAAGGGTAGAAGTGAGAAAACTCCTGGGTGAGATAAAGACAGTTTAATAGGTAAAGCAAAAGCCACGTGTGCATACAAAGCGAAGAATTAATTCCCCACTTCCCATCGCAGGCAGGTATTGAGCCAACCCCAGGAGAGCAGGGCTCCATCACACACAATGGTGCCTTGGGAAGACAAACGCCATCACACTGAACGTTGCCTCTTCCTTCTTTTCCCCCCAGCTTTCTGTGCTGAGCATGACGCCGCGTGATCTGGGATATCCCTTGGGTCAGTCGGGGTCAGCTGTCCCGGCTGTGTCCCCTCCTGACTCCTTGTGCACCCCCAGTCTCCCCGCTGGTGGGGTGAGGAGCAGAAAAGACCTTGGCTCTGTGCGGGCGCTGCTCAGCACTAATGAAAACATCCCTGTGTTGTCAACACTGTTTGCAGCACGAATCCAAAACACAGCCCCATACGAGCTACTATAAATAAAATTAACTCTATCCCAGCCAAAGTCGGCAGAGGTGGCCAGCCTGTGACGTCTCTGCTGAGTGTGCAGGCTGTGGCAGAGGCTTCGCCACGTACTCAGAATTGTGTCTGGGACCACACTAGCTCATTTAGTCCAAGCTACTGAAGTGAGCTGGGGTGGAGGGTGAAGCCTGGAGATGAAATTTCCATATAGCTCTAGCAGTGAATCACCGCGACCCTGTGGAACATGGCTTGAATTCAAAAGGTTGACAACATTTAACCTCGCAGGGCTCTCAGGCACTGGGACCTGGGTGCTTTAGCCTTTACTAAACAAATACTTTTAATGATTTGAGCCTTAACAGGAAAGTCCAGTGGGGGCTGTTGAACTCTGGAATTCGCTGCAGGGGGGCACAGGAGAGATTAGAGGCCACGGCTAATCAAAGAAAATCTGCTTTACATTGTACTGCTGCTTGCACAGCCCTCAGTTCAGATCTGCAACTCCGTTCTGCCTTAGAGGGAGCTGCATGTGTAGACTGACCCTTTCTTTGCTGAGCTTCCCTGCCAAGATCTTCCAGGACAGCGTGTGTTTCTGAGGCTGCGAATTCATGCCGGTGTTCTCAGCGAGCTCTTCTCTCGCTGCATGTCGTTGTCCTGGTTTTTGTGCTGCCCTGTCTGGAATCAGCATACCTTTGCCATGGGTATGGGGTACCCTGAGCTGTCAGCTGAAAGGAATTTTTCAGCTGTTCTGGTTGAGTGTGCAGCTGCACCAAGAGCTGTGCCAGCAGTGTGAGGAGTGAGGAGCCACTCAGTGTGAAACCACAGCCTCCATCCCTCCAACTGAAAACACTGTGATGCCAACAAACCACTAACGGCAGAGGCATTGGCTGGTTCTTCATTTCTCCTGCAGGTAATGGAAGAAGGATGGGGCCTTCAGATTCTGTAGAGCTCCTCAACCCAGTAATCCAGATGTTTTAAAAAAGCCTCCAGACTAAAGTCTAGGTGATCAATTGACTTCTTCTAAGGTTTATTCCAACCGTGCTCTCATGTTAGCATTATGGGCCTTGGAGGCCTTGGATCTGTGTGTGATCACAGCAGATAGAGCTGTGGCAATGTGAAACATCTCTGCCCACAAGCTGTTTGTTCCCACATCGCTGCCAAAACTCATGCATCTGGATCTCAGCTGGCAGAACTGTGTGGCATTGCTGAGCATCCACTTCGGGCAAAGTCAGCTGCCTTACTTTAAGCTGTTTGTGGTGGTTGGAGGCAGCCTGGATGACTTTGTACTGAAGTGGATGAGACAAATGCACACTGTTCTGCTAACTCATCTTCCCTTGAAGCACTGTGGAGCAATAACTTTCAGAAACAAAGTGGTAAGATATAGCCAGAGTGAAGTAATATCTCAGATAGGTTCCTCTGTTTCTGCAGTGTTTAACCATGTTCATAAACAGGCTTGAAAATGCTCTAAACCTGTGTTACGCACCTACCGTGGTCCCCCTTAACTGCTCATTGCTCCTGGGTAATACTCAGATTGAGGGGCCTAAGCACCAGAACCCAGCTACACGCTAAACTATCTTCTGGCCACATCTACATCCCAGTTGGAACATGTCTTTTAAAAAGCAGCCTTTTGCAGTTTCATACTTCAACTACCAACTAAACTCCTTATCAGTGTGATTCTATCAACAGGAAACTGGTAAGAAAAAAAAGAAGTACCCAGCCCATGCACCACGATGTTATCTAATCTCTATCCAATCTGCTTTCTGCTTGGGGATGCATGCAACAGACTACAGTAACTGTATGTCAGAAGGTCAAAGAATCCAGGCAGAGGACAACAGTACAAATAAGCTGCTGGGACTCAAAGAATCCAAAGTTGAAGCAGATTTTTAAAGCTGCTTAGTAATCAAAATAGCTCACTGTGCAAATCAGCCTTTTTCTTGTGCTCACAGCTCCTCTGTTTCGTATGCACTGGAATGTTTGTCACTGCATCAGAGGTGTGACAGGAGTATTATGAGCACAGAAAGAAAGATGGAAATAGGGTTTTGTCTTAAAACATGTACCTGTACTTGGCAAATATGGAAGAAATTGGTTTCGCTTATTGTGAGAGCCATTTTTGGAGTGCAAAAGTCAGTTTCTGAAGTTCAGCCATTGCAGGTTTTTGGGGATATAAGACTTAGCTAAAAGGTCTTCTAAATAGATATCGATCTCAAAGACATAAAAAAGATATCTAGGTTTACAGTTGCTACAAATTGATAATTGTTAATGTTTGTAATTACAGTAGACTGCTCTCAGCACCTGGAAGATGCTATAGGACTGCTCTGATTAGAAAAGATTCAGACTACCTCTGGTGCTTCTTTTCACTTGAGGTTTTGCTCACCGGAGACTGAATACCAGCTGCAATGGCTGAAACAAGGCCCTTATGTCAGATACAGTCATTGGCAAAAAAGAAAGCTCAAACAGCAGATCATCTCCTTCTGCCCTGCAGAAAGAGGTGTAATAAGAATAACAGAGTACGTGCAAGGCAACTCTGACCAACTGAAACAGATGGCACAACAATCTTGTCATCCTTTCCCACTGACCCAGGGTTGCCTAAAACCTCTGCAATCCAATTACTGGGTTTAATCTGATTGTGTTATTGCAATAAGCATATTATTTAAAGCCTATACAGGTATGGTTAGCTGGAATATGTGTGAAGCTTGCAAATTAAATGCATTGATGAAAGTGGACATGGGTGCATGTTAACAATCCTTTTAACAAGGACAGTGAGGAGTAATCAAAGTGGGAAGACTGAGAATGAGAATTTAGAGTCAAACAGTTTCTTAGCACTTCCTTCTGTGGATTAGGGAATTAACTAATTCTGGGTTCTGGAACCCTTTTCTTGGAACTGGTAGGGGACATCCTGATAACAAAAGAGGCTAAAGCCAAATGTGACTCAGCGGAGTCACGTACATAATTGTGCTGCACTTCAGGTGTGAATAAAGGAATTGGGAATAGTTCTGAAGTGTAGAATGACACGAGAGGTTTTTATTCAGAAATAGCAACAACTGGGAAAATTACCTTAACTGGTCGAGAAGTTCAGCAGACTCCACTAGGAAAAGCTGCTCTTGCGAAAGCAGCAATCACACGCTGCAAAGGACTTTAACCCACCTGTCTCTCCTCTACCTGGAAAGGCTGATTAGTTCTTTTTCTGGCTAAGGCACTTCTTAGTATGCTATTTGTAAGCAAGTAGTTATTTCTGTAAAATTTGCCGTTGATGCCTGGTTTAGAAGGGGAGATCTTAAACACTAAAGATTGGACTGGTGCAGATTAGAAGGTGCTGCTGCTTTCAGCTCTGCCAGTATCACAAACCCAGTTTGAATACGCAGTGGAAATTGCTTCTCTGTCTGCTATTCCTCAGTGAAGAATGTGTACACAGAGATGAAGAATATGAGCTGAACTAATCTGATGGTGGCCTTTAAGCGGTCCTCACATTATTTGGATAGCAGACCATCTGGGAATCTTGGGTATAGCAGACACAAGCTAAGTTATTGAAAACTTGGCTGTATTAGGTTATGAATGGAATTCCAACTTGTTGCTGAGTTGGGGAGTGAAAATGAAATGTGTGTATCTTAGAAGATGCATTGAATCAATAAAGATGGTTTAACCCACAAATGCACTGCTGGTTCCTGTGTAGTGAATGGAGCTGACAGAGGGGATTTAGGTCTATCTGCCTCTTTGATCACTGGTGTCTGAAAGAACTGGAACAAATCGTGCCGAGGTTTTTTTGCCTCCATGTTTCTGAATGCAAATGAAGGTGATGCACCTTTGACAAGTTCTACACTGCAGGAGCAACAGTATGGGCATTCTAGCGGGGGTGATGTATGTGATCCCTGAATGGACGTTAGAGCAATGTTTATTGACTAAAAGGACTAACTTCTACCTATATATATATATGTGTCTTTCTAGAATTTTCCCTTTTGTTTTGCCTCACTGTTTCTTTAATTGCATAATTTTTTTCCCATTTCTCTTTTTCTCTTCTTTCTCCCCAAATCAAAAGCTCCCCAGGCTGTTTGTAGAAATGCCCTCAGTCTGTGCTGGATGCACTTAGGTTTTGCAATCACTGAAACCCATGAAAATTCTCTCGTTGCCTATTGCTGTGCTTGGCAGGCTGTGTTCAACCTGTGTTGCTGGTGTGATCTCCTTGGCCTGGCAAGCTCTGTACTCACTTCCCTTCAAGTGGTTAAGTTAGTGGTTGTTTTGTGTCTATAATTTCGCTATGGGAAACACATCTTCCTAGCAATGTGGTACTAGAAAAATCCCTAGAACTTTTTAATGTTTTTCCTTCCCACTCAGTATTATGAAGCATTCATGATAAATTACTGAATGGTGGCAAATGCTGTGTGTGCACGACTATACCAACATGTGCTTTTTATAGCAAACAGGTCTATAACAAGGGCAGGTTAGCTATCCGTCTGCTGTGTGTTATACAGTGGGGTGGCACCTTCCTCTAGCACCCTGCTTTTCCCATTATTATTGCTGTTTCTGCCTGTTCAGCCCACTACTTTAGCTAAAGGAACACATGGAAGACGTGAAGAGGAAAGAAACAAATTTAAAAAGGGATTGTTTGTATCACTTTAACTTAAAAGTTATACGGCCAAAGCAACGGTAACTCTCATTACACTCCTTTAAAGGTGCCTTTATCAGTGTGACTGACCAGGGCAAGTTAATTCAGCTCTTGTCTTTGCAGAGCACCTGCTCTAATTCAGCAATGTTTATGGGTTTGGATATGAGTCTTTATGTAGATAGTTGTGTGGGTGTGAAAATGCAAAGTGAAATGGTTATACTAAAATAACTCATACATCCTTCCTTATTCTTACTCTTGCTCCTTCCAGCTTGGACAGACTCCCACCAGTGAGAGCAGCATGGTTTCACAGGAACTCTCTGCTGGTCGTGAGGATCAGCAGAGTCAGAGCTGGTCCTGGGAAGCTTCCATTCCCTGAAGCATCCAGGGAGACTCAGGGCCAGCTGAGGTGAAGAGAAAACTGGAGAAAATTAGGTGTGAAACTGCCACATTCCAGCTTAAAGTAGGTCTGTCTGAGGTTAGCTCAGCCTGAGGTTGGGTCCTTTTCCAGAAACTCTCCATGCTGGGCTGTTACCCAGAATCCATGTCATAGGGAACTTAGGAACAAGGACCTCGTCTAAAGAGCCTCCTGGACAGGGATGTGTTGGGATGGTTTGAGCCTCATCAAAAAGCAGTGGTTATATAAACAAAGCATCCTGTCCCTTGTGTTTGAAAGAGACTATTTATGAAAGGAATGTGCCAAAACCCACAAGAGGTGAAGGGACATGTAGAGCCGCCTACACCCACCATATTCCTTACACACACAGTCACTGCAAAAACAAACAAACAAGACGGGACTGGCTTTGCCAAGATGGTTATAGACCTGACTCAAAGCAGCCCAGTGTCCCGGCTGTAAACAAAAGTGAATATGCATTATTTGGGAAATGAAACAGATTGATCCGAAGAGCTGTGTGCAAATAAAGGATTAGGAGAAGGGAGGAGTGGCGGCAGGGCATGTCCATGTTACTGCTGAAAAGTGCATAATGGGATAAGTGAGACTGTGTTTGTCTGGGCTCAGGCCTGTGATTGTACATGTGTCTAAGTGAGCGTGACTGCCTACACACAGCTACCCACCCTCTTGGGAGGGAAGGACCGCGGGACAGGCCTTGTCATTTCAGCAGCGGGGACAACTCCTGGTCTTTCATCTGGGGTTTTTTTCCCTTGGCTCTGCCATAGGCTGATGGTGCTGCCTTGAGCAAGTCATGGGTGTGTACTCATATCCATGCAAGCACATATGTGTGAGTACCCATGTGCATTTCTGAGAACACCGCATGTCTGAGCTTGTATCAAGTGTGTTTATACAGGTGCGCACGTAAACACGTGTGATGCATGTTGGTGTGCAGACACTCAGAATCAGAAGGGGTCTCTCTGTACATTTATGTGTGACTTTGTGACTTCTGTGGAAGTTGTGTGTTATACGTGTAAGTATTCAGGAAGCCGGGTTGGTATATATGTGCTTCCTGCATGTACATAGGTGCTTGCCCACCTGTGGATGGGGCTTTTCCATAACAGGGAATGCTGTTTCATCTTCTACAAGCCAGTGGCAAAATAATATTGCCAAGTGAAGAGCTTATGCAAATCTGAGCCACTGACTGGAGCAGGATAGCTACAGTTCTGTAAGGCAACTGTGAGCTTTTGTCTCACTGGCTTTGTTGAAACCTTAACCGGCAATATATCAAACTTTGCAAAAGTGGAAGGTGTCAGTTTTGATTTCACCGCACTGAGATTCTTTAATGTGCTCTAAATGCAGCAGGTCCTTTGGATTCAGTTATACCTCAGACATTAAGATAGGGCTGTATCTTTCCTTCATCACTTATGGTCAGTTTATTAAATGATGCTGGCTTGAACATAGAGGTCCAGCAGCAGCCAAAGAGCTGAAAGCCACTGCGAGCTCCCTAGCGTTGGACCAGCAGACTTTTGGCATCTTCATCTGTGACAAATTGGATGTGTATATGGAGGGCTCTCAGACTCTTCAGGCATAGCAGTTACAGTGATTGAGCTCGGAAGGGGATTGATAGGGATGTTTGAAGTTATGATTTTAAACAGGCCTGTAATTCACCTTGACCATCTTAATGATACAACAGATTGCCTAACTGGAATGCATACATTTATTTCCCCCTCTTGCTGTTGTTGACATTTCCTCTTTTAGATGTCTGGTTTTTTAACATCTCTAAGAATCATATATTGCAACATTTCATTTTCAAAGAAAAACACTTATCTGTGCCTAGCAAAACTGCTCTTCCCTTCAGACAATACTTGGTGTGTGCATATAGATGTGTGTGCATATAGTTGTGTGTGCATATAGATATATGTGTATTTATGGAATAATACTCCGATTATCATCTGCACTATGCTGTGTACTGCAGTATCCAGTTATTATGTCCTGGCCACATCTAATAGGTGCTGTGCTCAGCAGTGCTGCACTTCATGGTGTTGGTTGCTCCTGTATGATGACACTGCCTTGTTGTGGGTACTCGGTGTCTGCTCTTCACAGATGCAGTGCTGTGGTATATTGTTTCCTGATAACGTTTGCTTTTAGCAGTGGTATCATCCAGGGCCACTGCAGGTAACCCAAGTTTACATGATTTGCACTGTTTAGCCAGGCCTGCTTTGTAGTTATGCTCATAGCATCAGATTGTGAATATATGTTGAGAGTCCAGGTAATGATATCCCTGTCCAGTCTTGCAATTTCTTATTGGAGCTGGGAATTCTTCTATTTGAGAAACTGATCATTAAACTTCATTTGATCTGCTGAATCTGTCTGTGTTGTGCTATATCTTACTGAAGTGTCACTTTGTATCTGAATGTAGGTCTAAATGGTTTGGGACTTTCAGTGAAACAGCTGTGATTTCTCTGTCAGAAGGGGTTTTATCCTTGCTTTTCCCAACTATAAAATTAAACAAATCCTCAAGAATAGCAAGTTAATTGCTGAGGACTGCACAGTAACTGTGATCAGTGTTGAATTGGCTTTGGATTCCAGACAACATGTAACAAATTAGCTTCAGTCTAAAGAATCCATCTTTCTGCAGGCGAATAAAACACTGTACACACAGATCCTAATGACATAGCAGTGCTGTGGTGTGACTCTCTTTTGTGTCGTTTAAGTGCACAGTATTGTGGTTTGCTTGTGACTTTATAATTAAAGCAAGTCAAATAATGCTTAATAATTTTAGCTGTTCTACCTGAGTATTTGCTTAAACAGTGCCTGACTCTTGAAAAAAAAAAAAAAAAGACAGTTAAAAGCATGACCGCGTGTACAAAATACTTATTGCACAATTTTGCATGCACAATTACCCTGATGGCAGGTGCAATTACACACCACGTATCCACAGCTGCATGCACAAATTGGCAAGTGCTCAGCCCTGGTTTGTACGTAGTCTGGTGAATTTATTTGGCACGAGAAAGCTTCAGGAATGAAGTCTCGATCTGTAGACACGAGGAGCTAACCTTCCTGTAGGGTATGCCTCTATCCTAGCTGCCTTCAGAAATGAGGGTTGAATTCCATTCCCACTGCCTGTTCAGGCATTGCCCTTTTCCCTGGAAAGCAATAAGGAGTTTCGAACTTCATCCGTCTGTCCCCATGGAGCAAACAGCACCACACTCTAAATGACTCTGGTATGATTTGAGTTCCCCACTGAAGACTGTGTCCTCCAATAGCAGAAATGACCTCGTTGTGTTTCAGTCTTTGCTTTATGCTCCGGGAGTGTTACTGAAGCTGTTTGCATGGTTTCACTAACTCATGGTGATTTTCATGTTCTCTGTTGGCCTTTTTCTCTGCCTTTCTTAGTTCACTTTGACCAGCAAAGCCATGCAGTTACTAATGCTGTGGCTCCTGCCCAGCTGGGAGTGTAGTTAAGTACCCATAGTCCAAGTTTCAGACCAGGCCAGATCCAGATTTCCAGTGTTCAGCACTTGTCAACAGGAAGGCAACAATTTCAAAGCAGCCCCCTTCCCATTCCGAGGCTTTGTAATTGTAATTAAGAGGCAAAATGGCCAATGCCCTGCGGTTCTTGCTGGGATGCTAAGGGCTGGGTTTTTCCAAGGGCTTGGCAGCTTCTTGGGAAGCTGAATGAGGCCCTCAGAATATTTGAATTCATGCTGCTTTTCTTCCATAAGGTAAAAAAATACCGTGTGACAACATGAGTGTCCACAAAGCTATTTATTACATCTGCCTGGCACAAACTGGCAGAAAGCAGAGTGGCTATGGATGAAGCTGCAGCTTTTCTTCACCCTGCAGGTCAAACTGAAGATGGGTAACAAATCAGTCACCTCCGGGGGAATTCCTGTCAAAATTGCTTCTATCCCTTCAGCGCACTGAAGGAGATGAGGTGGGGAAGCATCATTATTTATTACTCATCTGTTGCTAAGGTAGAACTCACTGACTTTCGGTGACTGATTTCGGTGACTGATACTTACACAGGGAATCCTATGTAAGTAACCACGAGTAAGGAAGCTTTCAGAGAGCTGAAAGCTTGCTGTGGGGTAAAGTGTGTGTGACCATTTGCTGCCTGTGGCTGAAAGGATCTAAACAGGAGCCAGAAAGTCATTTCGCTCCATGGGAGAGCACTAGAATTGTTTTTCTGGCTTACACAATGGATCTGATCCTCCTGTCACTTACGAAAGCTTTGGAGCTATGTAATCTTATCTGAGCTGCTTAATTTACTTCAATACAAGTGAAAAGGGAATTCAGGGTATTGCTCCTATGAGAAGTGAGCAGGTAGGGGCAATATGTGTTTGTCTCCCTGGTAGCCTTGTTCCTTTCACTCAGACCTTTTGTTAAGCTCTTACTTCCTGAGCATCTTCTATGAGTAAGTAATTGTTTTCAATATGAGAAAGGAACATGACTGAGATGATTCTTTGCACAAGGACACAGTGGGAAGAAAGTCCTCCCATTTGTGAAAAACCTTAAGCAGTCTGGCCTAGTGATGGACTTCTTAAGGGAAAGAGGAAGGAAATGGCAGGGCTATAGCCCCCCTCCCATGTTAGACTGCTCACTTCCATGTGATGGAAGAGCATCTGGTTAATTATGCAACCTTCCCTCCTAAAACACAGTTCTGTGTGCCCCACTGAGACCTTTGCTCCATGATTATCACCACGGTCTCACAGGATATGCCTTACTTTGTCATGTGTCCCAGCTTGTCACTTGCTTCTATACACCAGAAAAGCAGAAATGTCACATTAAAAACTTGCATCTAGTCACTACGGGGGGGGGGGAACAGTGTGAACTGGAGACTCAGAGTGAATCCAGCAGACACAGGTGTATTGTGGAGGTGACACTCTCTGTCCTAAGGGAAAGGTTTGTCATTTGTCTTTCTGCACCATGAGTCATGGAGCAGCACTGAGCTGACAGCAGCAAAAGAAGCCAACAGGGTGAGAACATGTGAGAACAGAAGAAGTTGTTTAAAAGATGCAGTCAACAATCCCTAATTTAGCTGCAATTCCCTGTGGCTGGCAGTATGGAGGGGGAAAAAAAAGATGCTATTTTTAATGGTCTCCAAGCTCAGCATTATAAATCAGCAACTGATCTGATTCAGAAGTAGAAAGATGTTTTTCTCTTGTTGTTGTCCCAAGGAATTCACTCTGAGATTTAAATGTCAGGGTCTGTCTTTTGTTTCTCGCTTGAAATCTGCACTTATCTCCAGATCTGAATGGGAAGTGTTTTGCCATCCTGACAAACTTCTCCAGAATTTAGGAATGTTCCTGCGTTCACACTGAGTTGAAACTCACATCTTTTCTGCACAAAACCCATAGAGCACACCCGTGCCAGGGTAAGTAGTAGCCTGTTCATTCTGGGAGCCAGTTGCGATAAGGAAGTTCTAGGTGCTGATCTCAGTTCTCCCCTGCCCCTATCAAATGCCTTGCTGCTGGAATGCTGACTATTCAGGGGCTGCTTTTACTAACCTAGCTGGGATCTGAGAAGCCTTTCTTAACAAATGCTTCCTTAAAAAATAAGTACAAAACCACAGCTTGATAGAGATCTTTTCTGTTAAAAAGTCCTTTTAATTGAAGATTCCCAAACAGCTGTAGATGACAAAGCCGTAGACAAAGCATGTGCCAGGTGAAGGCTTCCCTGGCCCATTCACAGCTGGGTTTTGGCTTTGCAAGAACAGCCAGCAGCAGAAGGGCAGGAGCAGCAATGAGTTCAGCTGTGAGTGTGAGTACCCACAGGGGATGGATTGCCCAGTGGAATAGGTCCATTTTTCTCATATTTGGGGTTGTTTTTTCCTATATAATCCTTCTGAGGTAGCTCTTCTGGTCAGGAGTGTGATGAGTTGTAACCTGACCAAGAGAGCTAGGCTGACAGGAGTCCCTGGTGTAAATACAGTCCCGCTGGGACAGAAGCTGAGTTAATGCTGGGCATGTGTTACTGGCATGGTAGACTGGCTTCGCTGTGCTAGTGCGGTAACAGGCCCAGTTACTTAGGGTCTGAATCATACACAGAGGATTTGTTTACAATATGAACAACAAAGTCTTTGCTTGTCCTTTTAGTCAAAGAAGAGGCACTATGTAAATTGAGCTGTTTACCACTATTTAACTATATATCAGGTTTTCACCTTCAAAGGCTGTCCAGGTGGTTTATTTACCATAAATGTAACCTTGGACTAAAGCTGAGATGCTTAGATACCACAGTGATAGGCACCTTAGAAATGCTAAGGCAAAGATAAAGAGAGCACCATCAGATTGAGTGAAATAAGAAGAACTGTCTGGCCCCTTCACAAATACTGAGAATAAACAATAGCGATCTTTGTACTTGGGCTGTAGGCGTGTTGTCAAGGTAAATGAGACCTGGCAGAGTGCCCTATTGTCTCCTTTCCCACAACTCATTAAGATTTACTTGTTTTATCATCAATGGGTATAATAACCAGAGCTCTGATTATGCCACAAGGACATCCCAATGATTCATGACACACAGATTGCATTAGTCATCAGAAGGGTCTTCTCAAAAGGTTTTTGCCTTGTCTTGTAGGAGGTAGAACCAACATTTTTAGAGTGGGCTGCTCAGTAGGGAACACTAAGCTGATAGTGCACACTTGTGTGAAGTCCTGTGCATCCCTTATCCAGCCCTCAGCCCCTTAAGTTTATCCATCAGTGACACCCTTCCCTAATGTGCAGCATCAACACCCACGCACAGAAGTTGAGTTGCAATAGGGCTGGAGGCTACTTTACTTCAGACTCTTTGCCAGCAAGGATTGCAGCACATAATGAATCAACTGGATTATGCTTACCTTGAATAGATCTGCCAAAAACTGACCTGATTTCCTCTCCCCCCACTCTCATTTCATTGTAAGGAGCCAAATCGGTTCTGGATGCAATACAGTGCCACTAGCTCAGTTGCCAGCCCGCAAAATTTTGCAATAATACACCTTTGTCTTTCAGTAGCATCTCTTATCAAACAGTTCATAGTTATTGTTACAGACCTCAGTGCCTCAGTGGAGCAGGTAAGTGTTACTCCCCAAGCTGCAGAAGGACCAAATGAAATGCTGAAAGATGAATGAGATCTGCGAGCAAGTCAGTAGTGAAAGTAAGACCACGTTGGGCTGCTCTGCCACATTATGAACATACACCTAATAATTGCCAGGTGCAAATGCAGTACGTGAGATCTCAACACTCTAGTTCCTTGTACCACTCCACAATTCACTTCTTAAGGAGGCGGTGAAAGATCTGTGGTATTGAATACAGTGGGGCTTGTTCCTCAACAGGTGGCAGTTCAAGCACAGTTGTCCCAGCGCTTTCATCCTGAGCTCCCTTACCTCCGGCCTGATCAAGCATTGCCAGACCCATTATAGATGCTGACTTAGAATACAGTATTGGACATGTATCCCGTAATATTTGAATACTGCATTTAACCATCATTCTGCAGAAGGGATAAGGGCTATCTTCAGACTTTAGTCTGTTATACTGTATTTATGTTCCTGGGGGTTATTTTGCTGGAAATAATGTTTTCAAAACAGAAAATATAACATGCATACCTCTCCTAGCTTCTAGTTGAACTAATGGATGTGCTCAAGCTATTGGAGAGTTAATTGCATAAATAATGTGCTGTAGGGTTTTGCTCTCATTCCCTTCTAACATGGAAAACTATGTGCAGCAGTGTCCTTTTTCATGTTTATTTGTTTTTAATATACACGCAATGCATAACAACATTCATGTATGACAGCAAGATCAAAGTGGAAGGGAATGGAACATAGTGAGAATTGTGAGGATTCTTAGTTCCCAGGGAGTTCTTTCCACACTCTTGGACTGGACCACAAACCCCAGCACTTCAGGGTCTCTCCAATTCTGTGGTCCCATGTACCAGATATGGGGAGCTGGAGAAAGCCCATGGCACTATGCAGGGCAAGCAGCATGTGATTCTCCCTGTCTGCAGTCTGTGCCTGGGGCCTGTGCCTGTCACACAGCACAACGCAGTTTACCCCCGTTGTGCTGTGGTATGGGGTGAGACCCAACGCATTCCACTGAGACCTGGGATGCAACCACCACTAACTAAATTCTTCATCTTTAAACTCTGGGCAGTCCTTCTCATGCCTGACCTTGGGTCATGGACAGACACAGAGGGGGAACAGAGCTGCTATTCCCTTGAGAAGCATTGCAACAGACAGGTTCAACGTGTTCAATTAAGCAAGTGTTAAACCATGTTTTGAGTACAAAAAGTTATTTGTGATACTACTCCAGCATGGAGGAACCATGGAAGTAACAGTAACAGACTGATTTTTATGAGGGACATGAAGGATTTCTTTCAATGAAGTGAGTATAGGATTTCCTTTGCTGTTTCTTTATACAGAGGAGATATTTAATATGATGTATTGCATACATCCAGCTCATACATTTAAGTAATATATGATGTGTTAGCTATAAAGACTGTTTTTGAGATTTAACTGTCTCCCAAACATCTTTATGATCATGTAAGTGTTCATAACTGAGCTCTTTCTTGAATAAGATAAATTACTTCTTTATGTATATTTGGATCTGAACAAACAAGTTAATTTTTTAGTCCAGTGCTGCATAACTTTGCCAAAGAAAAAATCTGAGTAATAAAGCTTTTTCATAAGTGAATTTTTACATCAGTTATATCAGAAGTGAAGGAACTGTGCAATAGCCATACTGCCACTTGCAGAACTTTAGTTACTACAAGCCAAGCACTTGACAGTTTCATTGCAAGCAGTTACTGACTTTGGACCTTGTCACAATTAATTCAGAATCTGAATGTGAGGTTTTTACTCATCCAGATCTTGGCAAGACAGAGCTTTTTAGGATAAATGTCATCAAGACTATTTGCAGGAAAATCATAACAAGACATTTTTCTCCATGTGCTTTCTAAAGCCATTTTTTATCAGTAAGATTCGTGTCAATGGGGTTTTTTCAGTCAGTTGAAAAATGCATTTGCAATAATATGCATACTTTAAGTAGGCAACACCTTACCCAATGTAGTGTACAACACACCAACTACCCTTGCTCCCAGGATATCCAGGGAGGGTTCATGGAGCACTGCGAACTAGGGGCATGTTTGCAGGACAGATCAAATGAAATTTTAGGTAAAGATTGTGTTCAACATAAAGCAGAGCAAAATCCGTCCTGGTTTTCCACGGAAGAGATGGCTTTCGACCAAGTGTTCTACCAAAAGTTGTAACTGTGGTGAAATACAGCAATCAATCTTAAATATCATAGTTTTAGCACCTGAGTAGTTCTTGCCATTTAATCCCCTGAGTCAGATACGTCTGTGTCCCTGTCTCTTCATTGGATGGCTAACAGGAATGTGTTTCTGCCTATGGATCACTTTCAAAATATTTGCCCCAGCTTAATTAATGGTGTCATTTACACCAGTCATCAAATACAGGGCTTCGTGAATGGATAAGCTCTAAAGACCCTTCAGAATGACTGCCAGAATATTGCTAATAGAATACACGTTTGCTGGAGTTTTAATAATATGGGTATCCCTGTGTTTAACCTAATGAATCTCAGATGCTTTGAGAACTTATACTGTTCAAACCAAAAAAGGACTAAGGCATTTCCGTGGGGAATGGGGACCTGTTTTGTGAGGGACCTTCCAATCACTTGACTCCTCAAGGTTTTGCAATCTCCATGATGCATTGCATGTTCTTTTCACTGCCTTCTTGTCCACTGACTGCGTTTATGTGTGAAAACATAAGAAGAGTCCTGTACTGAGTCACACCGCAATCTGCTAAGTACATCAGGCTGGCATGCCAGGTTGGTGAAGTTCTTGTCTTGATAAAGGTAACAACAGAAAAATAGATAGCCAGAAAAATGAGGGGCAGGGAGTGGGACAGCAAGTGTCAGGCTTGCAAGTGGTGCAGACAGATGGCCCAGCTGGCTCCTCAACCTCAAGATGCAGATAACCTGCCTCAGACTCAAGTGGTGACAGTCTCTCTGAGGCCATCTCATAACCTGGATCACTGTGAACCCCAGCAAAGCTAACAAGGCTTCATTTGAGCCACACGAGTCAGCCCTCAGTGGAATGAGATAAAACAAGATTGAAACTGCCATGCAGATAGTGCAGTGAGGCCGCAGCAACACGGGAGAGGAAGGCACGGAGAGATCACACCGACCCGGCTGGCAGCAGGTCACATCTCTGACTGTCTGGTTATGTGTCTGGCCACAGGGGTGGTGTTAGCAGTGCAGCCTGTCAGACACCTTCCCTTTGGGTTAGGCCATATGCCTCAAATTTGTGCTTTTTAGTCTTAGCCAGCAGTAATTTGAATCGTTGTCCTGAAAAGTACTAGGAAAATCCCAGCCACCTTTGTAAGTTGAAGCAAGGTCCTGGTTGGCATAGTGAGGGAGAAATCAATTGACTCTTTTAGAGCTGCACTTGCTAATGCCAACAATGTAATTTGTTTTATTAGTCTGTATGGGCTTGATCTAACTCTTGCTAAAGTCAAGGAGTGAATGCAGAGCCTGTCCTGACAGTCAGCCTTATCACCATCAGCAGAGATGGAGCTCATAGCATTTTATGTCTGCTGCCAAGAATTAATTGTGTTCAAGTTAATGCCTGAGTTAAGATTAAGCTCTGCTTGATTGACAACTCTTGCTACGGCAGGAAGCATAAACCACAAGGAGCTGACTTAGAAATGAGCCATTTTGTCTGGATCACCTTCTGCAGATGGGAAAAAAGAAATGCAGCACAGTGTGTGTCAGGCTGCGAGCAGATGTCCACTGCACACAAGTGCTGCGTGCTCAGCAGTAAGCTGCTGGGGCAGTGCAGTGATGGAAAAGGGCTTCTCTGGTGACAGCCAAAAAATGAGCAGGGGTAGAGAAAGGAAAAAGGCAGGAGGAGTTCGGGTGGTGTGGCCAGCGAGCTGTCAGGGAGCACTGGGCAAGTGGGCAGTAGCTGGCCATAAAGAAGCAGATCAACTGGGGGAAAATTAAGTGATCAACATACCTGTGTGTATGAACAAAACCTGCATGGGGTAGAGCCGAGCCTGGCTGGGGGCTAGGCTAAAAGCCTGATGAAAAGGAATGGGAAGAAGTAGCAGCAGTGGTTTAGGGGTGGGCAGTGGGCGATGTGAACCTTTACACAGTGAGGCTTCCACACTGCCTTATAGGTTCTGTGATGAGAATTGCTTGAAGTTCAATAATAATCAGAACATTAACATTATATCCCTTAATAATATACTAGGTGTGCCCCTATTCTTTGTATGTTTTGGGTTTGTGCCAGGTCTAAGATAGGTCAGATTCAGCATTCAGAAACTTTGGCAGTGTCTGCTCAATGTTTTTGGGACCAAATGGTCAGAGAACATTGGAACACCGGAACACAGAGCACTGGAGCGGATGAAAACAGCAGTGCTTCAGAGGAATGCTTCCTTCAGTGTAGATATATTTTGTCGGGGGTTGTTTTGGTTTGGTTTATGAGCTATGAATATAGGTGCAGGGACTGTTTCTGGCTCGGAGCACTGAGCTGGTAAAAACTGTCCAGGTATCCTCTCTTGTGCTTAAAGACACGAAGAACCTAAAGTGCTCCTTGTCTTTGTTTTGGTTTGGTGCAGTTGTTCAGAGCGATGTGAGGTGTACACAGGGCGTGTTGATGCTGGGCCTCGTGGGTGAGTCTGTCCAGAGGCTGAAAAGCCTGCCTGACGCCCTACCACTACCTAAGGTTCTGTATTGGAATAAGCAGGGATTTTTTTGTTTTCATTAGAGATTATTATTAATTACAAGTATTACTATTTCATTTCAGAGCGCAGCTTAGGAATTGCAACATTTGCAACTTCGCTCTTGGCTTGATATCTCATGGCAGCTCAGATTAGGCTGGGAAACACTGTCAGGAGGGAACAGAAGGAACCTCACAGGCAAGTGAAGGCATCAGTCTCAGTCAGAAGACCATTTACAAACCACAGATTCCCCATTGCTTCCAAGCAGTCGGCTCTGCAGAGGCACCAGCACACTGTGTACCACCGTGCTCCTGTTTTCTCCTGAGCATGGCAATTCCACCACTTCTGTTTAGGAGAACGGTGCACATGAAGCAATGCCTGTGGGATGGTTGTCTTGTGCAGGAGCAGGATGGGGCAGCTCCTGCTGCATTTCTGCAGGGAGTAGCGCGCTGTCTGGCTCAGACAGAGGCAGCATTGCTAATCAGCTCATTGACAGCAATTCCCTGATAGCACCTGTGAGAACCCAGCAGGACCTGGGGGCTGCTACCCCACCAGGAACAGCGGGTTGGACACTGCTTTCCCAGTGGTAGGTACCAGCTTTGAGCTGCAGCTCATTTGAGAAGCACAATGAGATCACTCAAGGAAACCTCATTCCCACCAGTCCCCTGCCTTGTGAGTGTGACTGCCAGCCACGGATCTTTCTCTCACAGCTCTGTGCGTAGCAGGACATGAGCTGAGGCACAGCTGGAGGAGCATGCTCTATCTCTGATGCTGCCTGGTCAGCCACTTACTGCCACGTCCCATATCCCTTCACAGTGTCTAGCCACACTTCAAAGGAATCGAGAGGGGAAATTGCTGTAAAGAGGGCTGTGCCTTCTCTGTCTCTTCTGAGGGATCCAGTTCAGAATGTCCAGCCTGTTTAAAGCCTGAGCTCTTCAGGCAAAGAACGTGTATTATCTAGTTTGTATTTTATGGCAGTATATTAATGTTTTGTTGTAATAACAACAACAACAATAATAATTAGGGCTGTGAGAGCCCTGGAGGGCTGGAGGGGAACCAAGCCCTGCAGGTTCTCTCGGATGTTCAAGTTTGACGAGGTTGAACCATCCAGGTTTAACCCCCATCGCTGGTGCCCTCTCTCACCCTACCGGCTACCATTATGACCAGGAAGTCTGCTCCTGTTCTCCACATGTCAGCTGGGAACTGGGATACCCTGGGGCTTCTTGAGGGAGGAACCCGCAGTTACTGAGGAGGATGTGAGTGAAACTCACTGAACTTTCATGAATGTGGGCTGAGGGTCGTGAATCATCAGATCTGCAGCCGAGGCCAAGCCTGAGTGGGTCTGGGAGTCTGCTCAGAGCCATAGTGTGATCTGGGATTGCAACACTGTCCTTTGTCCATAGAGCGCTCTGAGATCCATGGGTGTAAGTACCCCGTGTATGTCATTCTAGAAACACTGTGAAGGCACTAAAACTGAATGTGTTAGGTAGTGCTATAGGTAATAGAAGATGTCTTCCAGAACCTCAGTCCCAGTGTTTGTCTTTCCATCTCCTGAGTGGGTGACAGCGGGATCTGGAACTGATAGTGGGAGATAAAAAAGAGAATTCTTCCAGATCCCAACACAGAAAAAATTATATGAACCTAGAAAGAAAAGATGTTGCTGATGGACCAAAGGGTCAACACCCCCTGTGTTCAAGATACTGTGCCAAACTGAGGCATCACGTGCATTTCCCAACAAGGCAGCCTGACGATCATTGCGTGGGATGGGGGTCCAGGCACTCCTGACTTCTCCTGAGCCCTAATCCCAATTCCCACAGTGTTGCCTCAGCTAATCGCTGCCTCAGTTTTCCTCACTTGTAAAATGTGGGGGTAATAACTGTGCATACCTCACAGAGGGCTGTGAGGATTCATTAATTAAACGATGTTCGGGAAGTGCTTTGAAGATGAAAAGCCCTATATAAATGCTGGGTGTTACTAGTGCTTAGTGAGTACCTTCACAGCCACAAGCAGGGTGTGCCTGCAGGAAGCAGATCCATAGGCTGAGACTTATGGCTAAGTGCCTTTAAAAGTAAATATGATCAGTAAATGCACTGGAGGTCAGCTTCCCCCTCCTCCCCCTTGGGGTGAGCTCCCACCTCAAAGGAACTAGGGTTTTTCTTTGCCTCCTCCACTCCTGGAAAACACAAAAGAGGTTTGGGAGTGCTGAGGAGAGATGTGTACTTGTACTGGTGGTGGTGCTGCTAGGAGTTCAGACATTACAAACATCCAGTTTATTCTAAACCAAACAGGTACAAAAATCTACGTGTTCCATGAGATGTATTGTCCTAACAGGTACCAGAAGTCTTGGGGAGTGTGGGCTTGGGAGAACAGCAACAAGTCAACTTTGCCAGGAAAATGTGTGTGTCCCTAGGTTTAAATGCTTAGGGCTGCATTGTCGCTGTTAAGACAACCGCCCAAGTGACATGCATGTGGCCAGTCATGGATACGAGTCTCATGACTCCCTGTGCAGTCATACTAATGACATGCATACTTTAGGTATACGAAGGCGAATCTGTACTTGCTCCTTCATACGCGTGTTTGAATGAAAACTGAGATGCTGATTTCCTCTTCTTCTCTGTGCCCCTGGAAAATCTAGTATTTAATATTCCCCTGACTAAGCAGAAATAAAAGGGATTTTTGATTAGGTTAATTGTTTTTAATGACAGCCTGCCACATTTGACAGATCTTTCTTGTGAAGCCTCAAGACAAGCAAACTTCTCTTTGAGATGTACTGTGCATGTTCCTGTATTTAGGAGGCTGTGCTGAAGTTTCGTTTTCTGACTTGGGTAGGGAGGTCACTTCTTTCACAGTTCTCCCCAGCTTTGCCTGGGAATGACATACCTAAACAATAATGTAGGGCCTAGTGGAGATGTCCAAATGGAACTAATGGCAGGGACTGATAAGGTAAAAGTTGCATTTACTAAAGCCTAGGCAAGACTTGATTGCAGAAAATCAACAAGACCAAAACTGAACCAGACTCACATGTTCCTGTATAAGAGATTGAGACAAAAGCTGTAAATTCTTCTGAGATAGATGTGTAAAGTACTTCAAAAGCAAATGCTCGTTATTACATGATTTATAACACTAAAATTCAACAGACATATCATTGGTTCTTTATATTGTAAGAAAGACGATGCAGGTACCTGAGTCATAGCTAAGGCTGAGGCCAGAGGGTACCAGTCACATCAGGAATACTGTTGGGCTGCTGAAGGGAACATGCAGAAAGATCAACAGAAATGTGTAGAAGTTACAAGGGGGGGACAGACATCCTGGGGTTGAGAGCACAGAGACCTGCAGGGAGCAGCCAGTGAGTAACAGGCTCTGCTCTGTGTGCAGTCTGGAGGGCGTTCTATTTCATTCATCCTGCAGTGCCCTCTTGGTTTGTTCCTTCTCATCATAAAGCGTATCAGGTATCTTGGCCATGCACTGGGACACACTGAGCACCAGGCTGGGATACAAGGTTACTGCCATTGACAGGCTGGGATACTTGAAATCTTTGTGCCTCAGTTTACCCATTGATTAAGGTGATAACCTTAAAACGATAACAGTAAGTGTTGTTGTGATTAATTATTAATGTTAGTAAAGTGTTTTGAAGTTGAAGAGTGCTGCATGCTGGCTAAGGATATTAATTACCTCAGACTCATGATGAAATTCTCACATTTACATAATGAACCAGTCACGGAAGAGGAGCAGAGATGGTCTCTCCTGGTGAACAGATTCTTCTAATTCAGCTATCTCATCATCATTATCTGAATCAAATCCTTTTTTCCATGGGGAATCTGCTTTTGGAGCAAGCAAAGCCCACATGCTCCATGTGAGACTCCCAGGATGGCAAGCAGCCACGGTACCTTTACTAATTTCAGTCCCTGCCCATGAAACTCACCTCACCCAGGACTTGTTTCAACTTCTCCAGCTGTTCTTGGCATGTGTTGAGATTTCATAAAGTTGATGCCATCAACTCCCACACATATGGCAAGAGAGAGTGAGAGAGAAAACCCACACACAGTAACTAATATATAGGGAGAAGAGGTATTTGCATGGGAGAGCGCAAACATGAGGTTTTTCTAGCTGGCTCCAGTGGCTCTTGACTGTTAATGCCAAGATGCAAAGGGATATGCAGATGAGAAGGATGACTCAGAGAGTCCTTTCCGATGCATAACTCCAGGAAGACGCACGATGCTTCAAGCAGGGCCACTCTATCCATTTTTATGGAGGTCAGCTGGGTAGTTTTTACTGCATCCACACACTGGTGTGGGGCAGTGTCATCGCGTGGGCTCTGCCAGACTTGGCAAGTAGCACGTGGTGGCTTCCCGGCTGGGAGCTGTGGTTGCACCTTACAGCCCTGAGAGACTGGTGAGGAATGTAGAAGGTGACACATGTCTAGGCCACTGCAGAAGCTGGGAAGGTCTTATTCATGGTCCAGACTCAGAGTGCAATCTGCCCTTTGTGTTAGTTTTGCTAAGACATTATACCTGTGGTACAGTAGTTTTATTCTCTTAATATGTCCTTTTTCCTTTTCCTTTGGAGGCAAGCGCATAATTTATCAGACTTTCTCAGCCTGTAAGAGTTGTTTTCAATCCATAATTCATTATCAAGATGATACATGATTATTTGATAGGTCCTTTAAATTTATAATCTCACCCTCGTTTCAATAGGAAAAATCTGGAAACTGCAGGCAAGGGAGAGTTTGAACACAAACCCAGGGTGCAAGCAATAACACCCATTTCCATGCTCACATTTAGAGCTGGGCAGATTTCCAGGGGAATCCACATCTGTCTCCTAGAGCCTGGACTTGAAGAGGAGCATAGGTTTTTCAGCGCTGACCAGTCACACCAGATTTTGCTTGGGGTTTGTTCTGCCTGTTACATGACAGCAAGCTGTTGTAGTGGGGATAAGGCAAGAACGGAAACAATGCCAAGACTCAGTGCAACACGGTTTCTTACGCTGAATGGGGATGAATCTCAAGTTCCTCTGCTCACTTACCCTCAGAATCACTGGTGTGAATGGACACTAGACATGTATCAAGACTCATTGCCTCTGTATTAATGAGGGACTGGGCAGTGTTTATCCCTTGTCAGTCTCTTTCACTACCTGAGAACAGAATCACTTCCTTGGAGCTTCTCAGCACAGTTCAGCACTGTTTATCTTCTTTGCGTTGTTTAGTGCAGGATCCAGCCTATCAGCTGCAGTTGCTTCATTAGTCACTAATGAGCTGCACACTTAGAAAGCATTTAAATGTATTTTATAGTGATTGAAAGACTATAATGAGATTTTGCTAATTATCTCCTTGCGTACCCAGAGAGCCCTGCAAAAGCTTTGCCTCTTTGTGGGGTTTATTGGACAACTATCAGGCTGTCCATTTCCTTTTCTATTTATAATCTCTAGCCTAATGAAACCCACAAGTCTTTCCAGGTGACTTGTTTGTTGGATGAATTTAGAACAGTTAACATTTGCATTTATTAATTTTCTAGAAAAACTGGTATTACGAGTTGCTTGGGACTCTGGCTGCTATCTCAGAGTTCATTGGATACCAGCTGCAAATCTTGGTAATAAGACTTTGTTGATGATTAAGCCCGTGATGTGATTTTCAGTGACACGGAGCATCTGCAGCTTCCTTCAGCTTCACAATGACCTGAGGAGGACTCAGCACCTCGGACAACACCTCAGTGAGTCCTGGGCACAGTGAAAATTAAGGCAGGAAGTCTGCAGGGCCAGATGTTCACAAGTGTGTGCACAGGAGGGGACTGTTTGTGTAACCTGAGTGTGCATCTGCTCTGATGTCTGATACTGTCACAGTCATAGAATCATAGAATCATAGAATGGGTTGGGTTGGAAAGAACCTTAAGAGCATCCAGTTCCAACCCCCTGCCATGGGCAGGGATGCCTCACACTAGACCATGTCACCCAATGGTCTGTCCAGCCTGGCCTTGAACGCTGTCAGGGATGGAGCATTTACCACTTCTTTGGGCAACC
Source organism: Lathamus discolor (assembly GCF_037157495.1). Taxonomy (NCBI): domain Eukaryota; kingdom Metazoa; phylum Chordata; class Aves; order Psittaciformes; family Psittacidae; genus Lathamus; species Lathamus discolor. The sequence goes on along the minus strand of NC_088894.1, from coordinate 6,797,008 downwards.
AGTTCCAGTGCCTCACCACCCTCACAGTAAAGAACTTCCTCCTTATATCTAACCTATCTAATTTCTGCTGTTTCAGTTCAAACCAATTGCCCCTTGTCCTATCACTACAGTCATGGTACCTCTGAATTGTTCTTATGAATTGAGTGTTTAAGCAGCATACGAGAGCCAAGTCCTAAAGCTACTCATGTGCCAATACATGAATGTGAACTGATTGTATTCTTAATATGTTTGGGTTTCTGAGCTCAGGCACTGAATTTTGCTATTCCCTTATCTGAAGAAGTATCTGTAGCACCTTCTCCCCAAGGTAGTACTCACAGTTCCCTCTGTGCCCTGGAGTTTGGTTCTATCTTTCCTTGATTGCATGATCAGAAATGCTTTTTCAGTAATTTCACCTCATTTCTTTTCACTAATGACAGATCTTTTCTCTCTGCAAAACCATCTTCTTTTACTGGGTCACTGTTAACTCTTCTGTGCTCTACGTAATGATGCTGGAGATTTTTTGTAGATAGGCATTATGCCAGTCTCCTTCATAAAACTGAATTACATCTTGAGCAGGTATGAACTTGGAACAATTCCTGCCTCCCAGGTAAAACAACTCATCTCATGCATAGGCTTACTATGAATCCTGCACAAACTGGAGAGACTGGGAAGGTGAAAGGAAATTTTTCTAATTCTTAGCTAAATTTCTTCTGATGAAGGATATGTACAACCAACTGCAAGAAAACAAATGATAGTTCTGATTTATTTTCCACTGTAGGAATAATTGGAAGCATTGTTCTTCTTGGCAAAGATGAATAGTTGGAACCAGACTGTTTCAGAGACAAATTATCCACAGGGAGAGATTTTCGAGGCAGTCATAGGATGCGCCCTACAGAGTGTGATTCTCATGACATTAAAGCAGTACTCACGGCAGTGTGACTAACTTCCAATGAAAAAAGAAATGAACCTGATAAACACAGCATAAATGTTCTATGGAAAGGGCAATAAAAATACTACATTTTAGGCAAGGTCTGCCTTTCACCGAAGCCAAAAGAGTGGAGCTTAGTGAACTCAGCCAAAACAGGAAAAAGAATTTATGACTGTGGAGGGCAAAGAAATACAGCTATGAATCTGAGCTGCTGAATAGCTCTATACCACAGAAGAGATCCCCCAGAGTTTTGCAATAGCAACTGTTGTGTTACTTTGTGGAATTTTCTGATCCTTTGATAATGTTTCCTCCTTTTAACAGCAAAATCCACACTGCTTCTTGAAAGCTTTTAGAATATTTTCCTGATGTTTTTATCCTAGAGGAGAAGGCAGGACTACATCTGGTATGTAGGACAGGGAGCTGGCAATCTGGATTCTTTTCAGCTTTGTCACTAACCCGTGGTACGACTTCGGTCTATTTACTGTACAGCACCGTGGCTTGGAGAAGCTATAGGGAGTCTCTGCCTCAGAGAGGGGTCTCTTTGTGCCTATGAAGGGACCTCCTTGGCAAACTTGGCCCTTGGCATTCCCAGCTCCTGCCGTGGTTCTTCACCTGGCAAAAAAGCTCCCACTTAAAGAACGTCATGAAGCTGTGCTGAGGTACAGGTTCTCAAGGTTACCCACACGTGCTTCTTTGACTCAGTCTATGATCTCCACGGAATTGTAACACCATAGCTTTGTTTTCATTTACCTTAACCCCAGTGTCAGACAAGCCGTGGAGAAAAACAAGTGTTGTTTAGGAACAATTAAACTTGAACATTGAGATGCAAGGCTGGGAGGAGGTAAACAAGTAAAATGTAAAATAAACAAGTAAAAAATAGTCAGTTCTGCCTTGAATTTTGCAGCCAGAGGCCAGTGTTTTAGGCCATCCTCTCTGGAATCTCAAAGAATGTCCACATGCTCAGGCGCTGGGTTCCATTGGTCCCAGTCCTGAATATACACCATGCTTCATCTTTCTTTGCACAACTCTTTGAAGTTCTCCACACTTTTGTTCCCTAGAAATTAGGTTTTATAATATAAATGCCTCTCTAATTGGCTTTCGCCAAAGCCAGCAGCCATGGATGTTTTACCAGTGGTTCCTCTGGGTTTAGACCTAATTGACCAGAAGGTGTGTGACCTCTACAAATACACCTGCTGGCCCTTCCTGGGAACTAGGTGCCTTATTATTTCTCCCTTCCTCATAGCTAGCCTGCTGGCTACTTCTTCCCACCCACTCCAAGCTGCTCCCTTCATTTCCTTCTACAGAGTTTATTAGTGTTATTCAAGACACTGGTTATACACAGGTTCTATTAAGTTACTATTTGTGATGTGTTACCGGTTTCCTATAGAGACCTCTATATGCTAATCTCTATGGTATAAATTATTAGTTGATAAAAAGTTGTTCTGAGAAGACTTATCTATGAGAACAGGAATTCCTCAGCTTCGTCATCTGCCCCAGCCGCTTAGGCTAAGATTTCCAAAACCCTGCAAAGATACTTTGGTTTTAATGTCTGCCTTGGAATGAGTCATTGAGCACCCTGAGGTTCAATTGACCTTATTTGATTTCGGGTGCTTATCTTGTCACTGGGTACCTCGAGATTCCCCTGGCTGTATTTGGATTTTGGGTGCTTGCTCTAGGGGATGTACACACTGGAAATAACAAGCTAAATAAAAACATGGGGCTTTTGTAAGTGCCTTCCACTTTAAAATAGGACTTTCAGTTTCTAAAGGCTGGCAGGGAGTTAGTTTTGAGTCACTCTTTGTGTGGTCATTTTTATTCTGGAATTAGAGAGTTCTTGCACAGAATTACACTAAAAAAGTTGTGTCAAGAGGCATTGTCTTTTGTTTCATGAGTTTGCAAATATTCCCAAACAAGTTTGATGTAAGCCAGCAAGACCCAGCTTTTATCCTACCGAATAAAAGCACCTCCCTGAACAACACGATCCTGCGGCTAACTGGGAGCTGCCAAAAGGGAATGCACTCCTGATCTTACCATGCCAGCAGCCGTAAGGCCCAGGCTTTTTGCCATGGCCCAGACAAGGTAGTTTACAGCTGCTTCAGGGGGTCTCTGTAACACTGTCACAGCATCGTGTTTGGATGAGACTTTAATACCCTTTCTAAGTTATCTGAGCACCTCTGGTGGAGGTCATTACGTGTGTACAGTTTGTTTATATCGTTGCCTAATTATGCCCAATTAAAACTTCACACCTACAATTTGTAGTCACAGTTTGTAAAATTCCCTTGCTTCGAGTTCTGCGCTACTACTGCTACCAGCAAGGCATACAGCAAATTTCAGTCCTTAGAACAAGCCACTTCCATCAGCCTCACATCTTCAACTGACAGCAAAATGGCCCAGACCTGAAGCAGCTGACTCGATGCTACTGTGCTTGTGGCTTACGTGTCCCTTAACACACACCTTAGCAAGCTGAATTAAAATGATAGCGCACAGGCATCCAGCACATACCACCAAGCCTGATTCTGCAGATCCTCAGACCATGAGTGAGCTTACCCACACAGGCAGTCCAGTCTGGGGACTCCTACTGATTGCAACACTGCAGTGGGTTGATTTGCATACAGAAGATTATTCATGTTCTTGTATTTATTCAATCCTGCAGTCCCTAGGTACCATCAACTCTCAGTGACCTTCCTGGGAGTTGGCAGTGTTTAGGACTTCATCATATCCCATATATCAGTCCTAATTCAGCAATTCATTTAACTGTGTCAGTCAGATTCATACATATCCTCCAGTGATTTGTGGAGTGGGGAACACACTGAATACATTTATGCACCTCTAATCTACAATCTAATTGTGCTTTGAAAACAGTGCTGTTGGTGAAGAATAAGCCAATGCTATATTGTGTGTTTTATTTCTAATGCTGTTAGGTCGGGTCAGATTGGGAAATCCATGTGCAAGGGGGCAAGTAGGCAAGTACAAGCAGCCAGTCCAGCTAGCGTTAGTGGTGCCGTGTGTGAGAGCTCACCAGAACTGTGCACTGAGGCCGCAGTGTGTGGGACACAGCAGCCAGAACACACAAGTCTTACTCAAGCGTGGCAGTTACTCATGACAGTAGTTATATGGAGCCAGAAGGACTGACTGGATTCTACATTATATTATCATTTTTGTGCTGATGTCTGTGCATTGTGATCAGAGTCGTAGGCAACCAGAACGTGGCCACACTGTTTGGACAAACAGAACAGTAACAGCCCCTCTTCACAGGCTGCTTCTCTTAAAAATGCTCATTTTCTGACTTGGCTGGGGAGTTTTGCAACAGATCATAGTGAGTATATTCAAATGGGAAAGTCTCCAAATAGTGACTGTAGCATTATTACAAAGTATTATTAATAAATGAATTGACTTTGGTTTTATTAGCTAGAAAAATAAACTCAGGCCCATGTTGTTTGAGTGATACTCGAATCAGGACAGACAACATTAGGAACACAACTGGTATAAAAACTGCCACACAGTAAATCAAAGGACAAGAAAAGTACATGGCTATTAACATTCTACTGTAACATTCCTCACAACCTCTCTGCAGTGTGGGGAACAGCAAGCCAACATTTTTCAACTGTCCTAAAGAATGTGAAATGTAAATGTTTAGAAGACTGTTTTTCTTGCCAAGCTGAGAGTGATCATAAACATCAGCTTCTAATAGAAACATTTTAAGAAGATGCACTCCTTGCTGCCAGCTTTTGAGAGCAACACCATTTAAATTAGATCGGAGTTTCCTTGAATTCTTGACACTCCATTGCTGCCTGTTATTTGCCAAGAATTGTTGGATTGATGTTATGTTTGAATTTAAAGTATGAACTGCAACTGTGTTAAATATGCTGCTTAAATGTCATGTGGATAAACAAGAAATTACCTGCCTAGGATTCATTTTGAGGACAGGCCTGAAGAAAATCTCAAGGGAGAAGGGTTTAATTATGATACTTTATTTCTATGGCATCACAAATGTGCCTGGTATTTTCCCTTCAAGTGGAGTTTACGGATTTGTTCAGCTTGGCCATAGCTAATAATATACTTCAAGTGAGCCATGACTTACTCCTTACTGTACCCACTCCGCCTTAGCTGAGAGTTCTGTAAATATCATTGATAAAGTAATGCAGTAAAATGCCATTACCGGCCTGTATCTGGCAATACTGAAATCCGGATTCTGACAGTACAGTATTTCTTCACTGTAACATCCTCCCCATATTTATTATCAGATAATCTTAACCAAAATGTTCAAATCTAGGAAGATGCTTTGTGAACTGAACCAGTTGCAACTGACTGTTTCAGTTATATCACCCTGAAATGCCAAACGGATCAAATTATACAAGTTTAGCATTTTCTAAGTGAAATGTTTTAGCTTTGGGATTCAGAGTTTCCATTTTAGTTTAGCACTTTATTATATTTTTAGAAACCCTTAAAGCAAAATTAAATATTTGAATCAAAGTGTTTCCTTATGAAGCAAAACATCTTTTTTTGTCACTGCTGCTAGTGAATCAAATTTAGTGTATTTTTAGAAGGAAAAGCCATCTCTGATCACAACCGAAAGCATCTCCTTATATAATCCATGTCCATATTCCTCAAACTTCTTCATTTTGTGCCATGACAGCAGATGGGTTAGAGATGACATGGTTATAAGTGGATCCTGGTTATGCATCTTTGCAGTTTTTATTTTGATAAAGACTTTAAAATAACTTCAGGAAAATCTTGGATAAACTTCCCAGGGTCTATATATAGCCCGCCACTTGTTTGAAACCACTCTGTTAATTTAAAAGAGGATTTTGAAAGGCAAAGAGGGCAGTTGTAGGTACCAACCCCAGGGAAGTAGATACTTAAAGAAGGACCACAGATTTAGTACTGTTTTGAAATCCACAGTACTCAAATAGCAGTGCTAAATAGTGAAATCATGAGATTTTATTTTCAAGAACACTAATAGGATTTTGGTTCACTCTTTTCTTCCTTTTTTTGTGTTTGTGCTTTGGGATGATCACATGCTACATTTTCAGACTACTTCTGCAAGTGTGGCAATGAGGACTGTCCAGATGCCTGTTCTCCTCCATAAGCCCCATCTGAGAGCAGCTGAACTTAACTGTGAGGCTTACGCTGACAAGCAAGAAGAAAACACATTGTCACTATAAGAAGGAGATGTCTTGAATGGAATCAGAAGACAGTGTTTGAATCAATTCCTTCTTTTTACATTTTGGTTGCTACAGAGACAAATACAGTCTTTAGATGGAGTTAGCAACTGTTACCTGTGTCAAAGAAAGAGACCAAGAATGAGCATGAGTCGGAGAAGACCAGTGAAGCCTCACAGCGTGGAAGCATGTGAAAAAGACCCAACAGCAGAGAATAAGAGGATGTGAGCTGTGCTGTGCTCACAATGAAATCATTGGGAATTTTGCCATGAAAGCAGAACTGAGTTGTTCTCTCAGGTATGAAAAGTACTGCAAATTACAAATACAGAACTCACATTAAGAAGTTAAGACGGGAAGCTGTTTTCTTCCTAGGTTGAGCCAAGAAGCTGTGAAAGCTGGGTCCCTAAACTTGTGTATTCTAGCCAAGCCTTGGCAGAAGTCTTGCTTTCAGCATCCCTTTAGGGTGTTTTTACTTCCTACTAATATATATATTGTAGTTCTCCCACTGCTTCCTTGAGTTCTAGTGGCTTTCCTTCTCTTTTCCACCTGATCAAGAACCTGCATTGTAATCTAAAGTACACTGGAGCAAACAGATGTCTTTGCATTGTCTTTTAATAGGCTTTGAATCAGAGCAGAGAGGTTATAGTTCTTAGGTTTATAGTTTGATTTACAGATCAGTTGGGACATTTTGCTGCTGTTTTGATTGGAGCTCAGATAGCCCTAGAAATGACAGAAGCAGCAAATACGTAAAACGAAGTTCATGCCAATGGGACAACCAGAAGAGTTTATATATGCAGTGCCAATGCACAGAGCATCTTGGTGGCAGAACCAGGAATGAAGGCGAAGAGTCCTGAGTTCCCTCCTTGTGCTTTCACCATTCCATCATGTGGACTCCCCATAATTACCATAAAATTGTGCAAAGAGTAATATCCAGCAAAGACCAGTTCTGTGTAGCTCCATTGAGCTTGCCAAGGTTGTTGGGGCAGCGACGGAAGACACACATAATTCATTTTAAGAAGGTTTTTTCCCCCCTTTTTGTCGTCTTCTTTGTGGTGGCTTGTGAAATGCTGGGAAGAAACAGTACAATGAACAGAAAATGTTCCAAGGAAACCAGCCTTCTCCATGCCATTGCCCAACAAGCACCCAGTATACCAACCACGGAGCTTTGCATCGGAGTGCATGACACACATGGGAGCTATAATTTCTGCTGGCATGACACCTCGCTTCCTTTCTGAATCCACAGAGCAGAGAAAAGGCAGAGAATCAGAGTCTCTCCCTGCCTGGTCAAGGCTCCCCCTCTCCTCCAATACAAATGCAGGTACAAAATTATTGAGTCCATATTTTTGTTTGCATGATTTATAGCCATAAAATGCAAGCTGCCTTTGAGCACTTGGCTCTTCCCCTCTTGCAAGTTAGGGCCAGATGCAAAAGAGGACTTAAGCACCTACAACGCAGTAGGTTCCTCCCTGCTCAGGATAACATTTCTTCCACTACCAGCAACTTTATGTCTAGACATGCCCAGAACTGCTGTGACCTGAGCAGCTTAGTGCAGAGTTCCCACCTAAAACCCACTGAGATCCCAGAAGAAGTAAAGGAGCATCTCTTTTCTCAGGACAGCCAATTCAGGTGGTATACTTTGAACAAGCCTAATACACACCAGCAGGACCAGTCCCCTCACATGATACAGTCATAGCTGCTTGCTTTTAAACTGGACCAGGTGGGAGAGGTGCTCTCTGGCTGGATGGTTTGGTTTGACTGACAAACCTGAGCAGAGCAGGAGTCATCCTTTGCCATTTTGCATAAGGGTCCAGGCCTGCCCCAGTCTTGTGGGGATTGTCTAGGAGAATAAGCATTCCCTCTGGGAATGAGATTGTAAATCTGAAAGTTTCCAACACAAAGAAGAAACAAAACCACAAGCCCCTTTCAAGGAAAACATAAATGTGGAGAATTAAAAAAGAAGCAAAAATCCCAAAAAAACCCTGAAGAAACCACAGTTATTTTGCTGGCTAATATCATGAAAACATGATAGTACTTGCAGCTTCCTGCTTGGACCTGGCTTGCTCCAAAGTTATTTTGTGTGTTAATCATGTGGTTTAGATGATGAAGATTAGATCTGAGTGAGCTGGTTCAGATAAAAGGGGAAAAGGCAGCAACCAAACCTTCAACCAAAACTCCAACCTAAACTTTTCTAAGCTTCAACTAAAATAAATTTTAAAAAAGTATTGACTTTCTTTATTGTTCTTTTGTTTGGCAATTAAGATTTTATTTAAAAGTGCTATTATGCATTAGCTACAGTTACTCATTCAAAGCTTTGGGAGCGCACGATGCCATAGGAAGAACTACTGTTATCACTGCAAACAGGTTCACAGAAGTACATTTCCATCCCTTTGCCTGAACTGGGCTGTTTTATGGAACTAATGGTTTTAATCCTTTTTACTGCTTCCAATATAGCTACTACCACTAAACAAGTTTCTGCCCAGTTTTGTTTTCTAGGCATTAAAACTATGTTCTTTAGCACTTTGCTGCATAATACATTTCAATACCCATTTTAAATGGTTGTCTCAGCTGATGACATACTTCTGTGCTTGATTTGCACATATTTGGCATGAGGGGTGCAAAGGAAATACACACTTATTCCATTTATGCCCAAGACAGACAGCTCTGCAGATGTTGAATTCATGCATAACAGGCCCAATATTCTCTCATGCAGACATTAGGCATCAAAGGACGATTGTTGTAACTACTGTTCTCATCCTCCATTGCTTTTTGGAGAGCCTGGCACTTCCAGATGTGCTAGACAGCATCTTACACACCCTGTGGACTTGCTGTGAGTCCATGGGTTTAATTGCACACTCTTAAGACAGTGGGGAATCAGGCTTTAGGTATATTGTATATGATCTGGAGAATCAAGTTTCCTGTCTTACCATCCATTCTAATAATTTCTAGCAAGAAAATTAACTCTGTCCCAAGCAAAACCAGGATGCACACCAACATGCAGGAAAACTGACTGGAAGGAGCCCATAACATACTGCTGTGGGGGACAGGTTGCCGCTCAGGGAGGTACCATAACATTGGGCATTTCACAAGACAGCTGGACCCTGATCCTTCCAAAGTACAGGCAAATAAATGAGATGCTCAGATTAGGACTCCTTCACTGTAGTCACTGGTGAGATGCAGGTACCTTCAAAAAGAGGTTAAGCTTCCCAAACGTCAAGGAAACAGGGATTCTAACAGTACAGTAAGATTAATCTAGACTTCAAGTCTTAGAGCTGAGTACAAGCAAAGGTAAAGTATCACAGGACACAAGACTGTGGCAGGCACTGTCTGGAGACTGCTGTTCAATCAGTTGATCCCTCTGCACACCTGCAATTACTGATTTTGAGTGGGTATGAAGGAGGGAACTGCTTTTCATGACAGCGGCTGTTTGTGCAGCGGTTCAAGCCCAGCTTCAGTCAGCTTACATTAAAAACAGAGTGAGTAAGCCAGCTCTAGAGACAGACTTCCATCATTATAAACCAAAGAGGCTTAGATTAACATTTGAACTTTTTGAATGCTTATTCTAATTCAACCACAGAATCTTCTGAGAGTGTCAGCCATCACTCATTAAGACATGCAACCATTTATCTGTGGTTCAGCCGTGCACTGATGCACAGGTTTTGCTTTAGTGGTGCAAAGTGCCTGTGCTGGGGTGAATGCCACTCAGATAAAACCAAGCACTAACGCTCCACTTTCATATTAACTCTGTTCCCCCTTCCATAGTTGGGAATATTACCGTGGCCTCAGATTTAGAGTGAAAACAAACAACCCACTTCAAAAATAAACTGCCCTAGGAAGTGCCTTTGAATTTATTGTTTTTAATGCCAAATTAAAAGAACATCACATGCGAATGTAAATCATTTTCCCTGCAGTGAATGCAGAACAAACATCCCAGTGTTTTGCTAATACCTGGAATATGAAACTGTTTATAAGCTATGGTAAATCTGACAGGTCTGTTTTATTTCTCTTCCTCCTCCACATCCCTCAGTGTAAATTAATAAATATTAATGAAAAAGAGAAGCAATAACACTTATCTGTAATTTTTTCTCCTTTTATGATCATGCTTAACTTAAAAGTGTTTTGGGGTTACTTTTAGTTATATATATGATTGTTTGAGCTTTTTATTAGCTGTGATTCATTCTGCATATCAGAATAAAGTGATGCTCGTCTTTCAGTCTGTATCTGTTCCATGATGCTCAGCTATCTGTCTGCCCTTGAGCTATCAGTAGGTATGGATTTGCATGTACACTGTTCTCCTATGACAATAGTATGCCAGGAATGACCGGTCTGGTATTACCTGGTCAGGTGAGGTTCCATTCAAATAATGCACATGCTACCAAAACAATTCAGATCAAAGGTCTGTCTTTCAACAGAATTAAAATGTAAGGACTTCTAAAGCAATTTTAGCAGTTGGCTTTACAAATGAACTTATGTCAGCTGCTCTGTATGATGACTAAATTGCTTATATATCTAATCTTATCTAGCTATCTGTCTGTTTTTCAGCATTTCAGTACCCATCACCATATTATCTAGGCGCCACCATAAGATTAAGAAGGTCTGCAGTGACATTCTCAACATGATCTGTTCAAAGGTCGTTAGCAGAGCCTTTCATACTGGAAAAGATCGGAGGAGAGTACGGAAGTGAGCCACAGAAGGAGACAAAAAGGCAAAGGAGGCGGTAAGCTGTCAGAGCCATTTTGGTTGTGCTCATCCTGTGTGGCTTGCTTAGCTAGTACTGAAGGATAGGAACCCCATGTAGCCTGCCTTTATTCTGCTACAGGGACTATACTACTTGTTGTACACTACTGTCACCTGAGAAAGTTATCTCACATGGCCTCAAGATTGCTGTCCCTGTGCTTTCTTCAGATGCTGGTTATATGCTTGTTCTTTATGACTTCTGTATATGACTGCTTCAGAGCAGGATATTTGTCTCAAAAAATTCTAGTAGAGAGCAAGCACTGCGACTCAGGGAACCACCTTCTCCAAACTAATATATCAGTTAAGCTCTTGTTTTTAGCTTAGTGTGCAAATCCTACAAACTGTGTTTGAAGACGCCAAAATGGGTGTTTTTCAATGTACACAAAGTTAGACAGGACCCATGGAATCAGGAACGGTGATTTTATCCCACAGGCCCAGTCCTGCTTCTTCTGAAGCCGGTTGCTGTAGTGTCTCTGATTGCCATGAGCACACACTGAGGACAACCTTGGGAATGTGCATGGTGAAAGGTGTCACTGGCCATCCTGCGTTCACTGATGCAGTCTGTTGCTACTGTTTCAAGAAGTATATGGTAAGTGAAAAATTTGCCAAACTCTTTTTTTCACCACTGCAATTAAGAAGCCTGGTTCCATCCTGAGGAGGCCAATGACAGTAATCTGGCGTGTTGCTCAAACCAACCCCCGGAGGTTTTTTGTACCCCTTTTGGTACAAAAACACTAGGGGATTTACATTAGGGGATAAATAGGTGGTTCCAAAGCGAGAAGGAAAGAGCCAAAGTTGGAAGCTAACCACAATACGTGGGTGTAAACGATTACCAAAGGCTTCCAGTAACTCTGCTATCATCAGAGACTGGCTTTATGGGTATGGCCTCAAGAAGTTTCCCTCCACTTAATTAAAGAGGCAGATAAGTATCTAGGTGGAGTGTGCAGATAGGTTCTGAATGAGTTATCCACTAAGGCTGGTTCGCTGCACCTATTGTTAAAGCCAGAGTATAATATCAGATTAATGCATTATATTTGCCTATTATAGCACTATGTCATCATTATATGACATGTTATAATTAAAGCCCTGCATTAGAAACAAAACTATTTGGCTTGGGATAAGTTGCCTTTACGACTTCTGTGGTTATGATTTCCTCCTTTTCTTAACCCCTTAAAACTGCATAATATAGCTATTTGTAACTGTATAAAGAAAGTTTCTAGTTTCAGATTCTAATCTCATGTAATTCAATGTAAATAAAGTCAAAATCTGGCACATAGTCTTTTCCTGTGTCTGAATATTTGCTAATAGAGGGAAATCCACGTTGTTTGTGTCAAGAGTCACCAAGATGGGCATTAGATTAAAGGACAGGATGCATAACTCACCATCAAGCCCTCTCAGTTATCATTTGCTGTCCATATCAGTTCCTGATTTTGTACAATTCCCCATTACTTTTCAGGGAGGAAGCCACTCCGTACTTTCACTCTTCTTTTTCCTTCCTGGAACCACATGAGCTAAAATTGGTTATTAGACTAGTTTCTGGCCCTAGCTCTCGGGAAACCAAGCTCACAAATGCAAATCTGCAAAATGGGTGTGTGATTGCGTGCCTCACTTGGAGATACGATTAAGATTACAGTTTGAGTAACTGACTATGCTAATATCTTTAATTAGTGATTTGCATATGCAAGCTTTTAAATTTCAGTAGTTGGTGATTCATGCAGTTAAGTGCCAACCTTAGCCTTGCTGTCAGATTTAGACAGACCAAGGATGCCAGCGGTACCCCTTCTCCCACACATCAGATGCACAGAGCATTACCAGTAGTCGAGGTGCAATTTCCCCAGAATACCAAGGCTTTGCCTGTTTGAGGAGCAAGTGTTGTAGGGCAATGAATCCTCTGCTGTTGTTTGGTAGCAACCTTTATTATTTAATATTTTGCAATACTCTTATATAAATCTAATTGATGTCTTTTATATTAGCAACTGAACTGTGCATTTGTTTGGTTTGGAGATGGCCACCTTAATGAAGGTTAATGATGAAAGGACAGTTGCCAGTAGCCGGGGGTGATATCCCACTGTCAGTCAAGCAGCTGGTGAGAGTTTATTCTGTTGCTGCAATTCTGGTAACTCAATGATTTGCTTCCTGATTCATGGATGACCTTTCACCTAGACTTGAGGAGAGCTGGATTTGGCCTTGCTAACTTGCTTGTGCAGTTTTAGGGCTTAAGCACACCAGGGGCTATTTTGTTATTTGTTTCACTTAGATGTTGGAAATGTGCATTCTCTTCATAGGGGCAATTTGTCCCATGCAGGAAGGCCCCAAGTGTAAGTGCCAGATGTCTCAGGTCATCACTCTGGAGTACATACAGACTTCTGATGTGTATAGCTGAATGGAGACACGTTTTTAGCATGATAGAATTCCCAAAGTGAAAAGCAGAAAAGTAAAAATAACAATATCCAAAAACGGGATTATGTTTTGCCCAGAAAAGTTATTTCTCCAGGTTTTGCTAGTGGTACCATGGCCGCTGCTCAAGGGGAAATTTCCCTCTATGGCTGCTTACTCACACAGGTAAGTCACTCAACTTGATCCCACTGTGACTGCTTCTGGTTGCACGGAATCAGTGGCTGTGGAGAGATGACTCAGAGGGAAAAATGGGATATAATGGGCCACACATGGGCATTCCAGAAGAGCGTGTTCTCTCCAGTGCTAATTAATGTTCTGCTATGCAAAACACTTAATAATACAAAACACTGCTAATTTCTTTTTTCTTAAAACACTTCCACCAGCCTCTTAAAAATGCTTTTATGAACTCCATTCAGTTGTTTTCCATGTTGTTTGACAAGTCTCCTGGTAATGTCAATGGTTTATTACCATGATCTGTTGTTTCTGAGCAGTGCGTTACTACATACTTAAAATTGTGATGATGCCCCCCAGCATCAGGAATTATATACTGTAAAAAGGAAGCGTATTCAAAAGGGGAAATGCTGAGGCCTCAGTGCAGTTCTGTGAAAGCAGAGCTCATCCAAGGAGAGAAAAGGGAAGACAGTATCCAGCCTTGAGCGTGATTTCAAATACCTTGAGAAGTATGAGGCATGGTAAAAATATGGCCCCTGCAGAGGATTTCGTCATGATGGACAGGCTTCTGTAGTCACTGGGTGAAAAAGAATTACTTTCTAATAGCATCTGCCTGTTTTACATACATAATGAGCCAAACTCCATGTGGTCATATTACTGTCTGGGAAGCATTTGGGGTGAGGGACAGTTGTGCTTCCAGTCATTTTTGCCAGAAGACTTTCTCTGCTGAATTCATTTCTATTTTCAGCTTTTAGTATAAACTGTAAATAATTAATAGGTGGTATTGTTAAGGCCTTATAGCCCATATTTCACACCTCTTTAAACAAATAGTCCCTGAGACACATCCAGAAGTATCTATTGGCAGATAAAGAACTGAAGCAAAGAAAGGTGAGGTAACTTGCCCGAGATCCTGCAAGAAGTCTGCAGCAATGGTAAATAGAGGACCTTGCTTTCCTTTCTCCAGAATCACTAGGTCATCCCTTCTACCTAATTAATGTGGGACAGTCTGCAGCAGAGGCTGAAAAGCGACCGTCTGGGCTTAATACTTAGTACACAGCCAGTGCAGCACCCTCCTGCACATACCAGGTCCCACCAGTTTACTCACCTGTGTAGTGTGGCCAAAGCCCTCCTGACATCTCTAGCTAATGTTTAATCTTAGAGGCTGGAGAAGAGCACGAATTAGCTTAGAGAGGTGTTTGTTTGGAGGTCACATTCACCTCCCTGCTCCTCAAGACATGGTGGTAGGTAGAGGAGGGAAGAACCTAGGAGTGCATTTATGAAGAAGCTTATAACAAGTGGGCTTTTCTGCCCTGGATTTGTACACAAGAGCGATTCGATGATAAACTCGCATGGATCTCGACAAGCTGTGGGTGCAGGAGGTGAGTGAAAGGCAAGTGAAAGGCAGCACACCTCACAGTGGGGCTTTATGCAGTGTGAAATGAGTTTTACATGGATAAATAATTTTCCCATTTGTCCTCTTCATTTCCTAAAAAACCCTCCTGCATAGCAAAGTGCCAGTGACAAGCCCTTCTCAGAACAAAGCCTGTTTTGAAGCCAGTGAGGGTCACAAAAGCCTGAAATGCTGATATCAGAAATGCTTATTTTTGACCAGCAGAGACAAAGTGGTTCATAGGAAAGCAATACAGGGCTGCTGGGAGACGGTCCTCGCCTTCTCCTTCTGTGGATACAGATGAGGATGAAGCCAGCTTGTGGTTTTCATGGCAGCACAGCATACCCCTATTTTCAGAGGCAGAAACACGTGCTGC
Organism: Lathamus discolor; assembly: GCF_037157495.1. NCBI lineage: Eukaryota > Metazoa > Chordata > Aves > Psittaciformes > Psittacidae > Lathamus > Lathamus discolor. The sequence goes on along the minus strand of NC_088894.1, from coordinate 6,781,871 downwards.
AAAGGTAACTGTTGTTTGAGGAAGAAAACCAACCCCATCATTTCTGGCCTTTATAGTAATCAGGATAACCCTCAGTGTGCGAAAACTAGAACGGCATCTGCCTCAGCCTGCAGAAACCAAGAAGTGTTAGACCAAAAGGTCCGTAGTGCCTCTTCACTACAGGGATCTGTTGATCAGGAGATTAGGAAGGTGCTAACTTGAGAGCACATGCACTACCTTGATTAGCAGTTTCATAGTCTTGTAAAAGCATCTCATTTTGCTCTCCCAAGTAGGTGGAGCTTTGTTGGCAGGTGGAACCCAGGAAAGGGTTATCACTATTTTGATTTCCTTTTATTTTTCCCATATCTAATGCTACCTTGAAGTGGAATAGGAGAGGAGAGGATGCTGTGGGGGGCTGCAGCCTGCATCCTGCTGCCCTGCTCATAGATAGTCACTGCTGGAAGGGGATATGCAAACGTGTTAGGAGGAGATTGTCCCTGAGCTGTTCTGTACTGCAGAATGCTGCCCTGCTCCTGCCTGCCTGGGCTAGGGCAGGTACCCCACAGAGTGCACTGCTGCACCCTGATACCCCTGTTCCAGGAGGTACTTGTGTTACAGCAGGATTTTGCCTCTCTTTTGCTTTAGAAGGAACATTTTAGTTTTACCGATCATAGTAAACTGACTCTAATGCCAGTAAAGCATGCCTAATTGGCAGGGTTTAAAGACTGATCATTTCAATTTATGCCCAGAACAGGTAGGGCAGCAATGAAAGCCTCTCCCACCCAACCCCACCCCTTCTCGCCAATGTGCCTCAACCCTGCCCTGAAGGGACCACCTGGAGGGCTGAGAAGGGAGTTCCCTCCCTCTGCGCAATAAAAAGGCACAGTCCTACAGTAAATACCAGGTTAAGCTTATGGCTGCTTAATAGTCAGTGTACCTCTGGTAATAAAGCTCTTGCAGGACTCGTGCAGAAGAGCACCTGCTAGTGAATCAATGCAAAAGCAGGAGCCATTTGCTAAAGGTTTGCCTTTAAGGACTTGGCAGAAAAGCACAAGAGTGGAATTTTCACTTCATGTTACCATGAAATCAGTGGGAAAATAGTTCATCGTCTGTCTGTTGGAAACGGTTCCCATCACTGCCACAGCCTGCAAGAGCCTTCCCAGAATTGTGTGCTGTTTGGTATCACTTCCTTCTTTTCAGGCCTCTTCAGCACATGGAGATCAGCCTTCTTGTCCTTTATGCAAATCCCTTTCCAATCTGTCAGCCCCGCTCAAGAACTGGATCCCATACTACCACGCATGGGACTGTATCACAAGAGGTTCAGTTGCATCATTCGCACCTATTCTGAGTGTCCCATCCCTCACAAGCCAAAATCCACAGGAGATAATTCTGGAGAAAGGTGCAGTTGACCCATATTTGTTATTGGCAGAGGAAGAACTACCAAGGAGTCATGGTTTTCCCCTGACATCTAAACAAAATGCTGTGCAGAAAGAAGAAAGGCAAGCCCCGTGCAAACACTGTGTGAGCCTCCAGCGAGCCAGGCTGAAGCCAATTGCAGAACTAAAGTAAAAATAACATTTTCCAGTAGCCATTAGTAGCTCTTAGATTGCCCAATGCAGGCATCATTGCTTTTCTCAGCACCTGCTTTATCAGTTGTCTTTCAGCCCATAGAAGTCCATGGTTCTTGGCAGCAGCTCTTGCTGATGTGGAGTGGGTTATTGCTTAAGAATCCTTTGATCAGTAGCCAGGTACTAACACCATGCTCTGAAATGGTGGCTTGCCAGACCTGGCCAGCATGCAAACTGGATGGGATCCTTCAGCACAGTAGGAAGAAATCAGGATTCCTTTGGGCCTGGTTGAGTCCATCTCATTCACCATCTTTCTGGACATCCAGCTTTTCTATCATGGTTTCCTTCCCAGGACTTCTGCCCATGCTACAGCTGTATCACAGCAGTATAATCCAGAGGCTAATCAGCTACAGCTGAGGCTCTAGAAGGATGTGCTTCAGGAGAGCATTTGGTACATCCAAAACCTTACAGCTTGTATTGAGCATTGTTTTGCTTCTGCTCTGGTAGAACATACACTGAAAGAGGGTATATGAAACATACTGAAAGAGGGGAGATTTAGATTAGCTCTTAGGCAGAAGCTCTTCCCTGTGAGGGTGCTGAGGCGCTGGCACAGGGTGCCCAGAGAAGCTGTGGCTGCCCCATCCCTGGCAATGCTCAAGGCTAGGTTGGACGGGGCTTGGAGCAACCTGCTCTAGTGGAAGGTGTCTCTGCCCACGGCAGGGGTTGGATCTGGATGAGCTTTAGAGTCCCTTCCAATCCAAACCAATCTATGACTCCGCGATGCACTCAAGTACTTCATTGAACTGGAATCCAGCGATAGCTGTTAGAACACAGTCTGCACCCCTCTTGTCAGATGTTTGATTGTTGGGGTCGGTTTTTCTTCTGGGAAGTACAAAAATGCTGAAGCCACTGTCATCTCCTCTTGTACATTAGAGACAGACAAATCATGCCCTGTGCATGGGTGGCTCTCTTGAGTTTGAAAGCCCATAGAATGTTAGTGCTCAGAATTTGCTGGGGCATGTGCTCTTTAACTGAGTAGGAAAAATTTTCCCAGAGACAATGTGATCTCAGATCCATGTATATACAGATCCATGTAAATACATCCATGTAAATACAGATCTATGCATTTAGCATTACTCATGCAAGTAATAATAGTTCCACTGAAATCACTACAGCTGTGTGTATAAAGTGAAGCACATATGTAAGATCAGGATCTAAATATATAACAGGCAAATATACCTGCAGCTATGGTAACTGCACTTACAACTAGAGATGTGCATGTGTGCATGCAGCCTCTATAACATTTAGGGGCTAACTGATAATCTAACATGATAAACTGGTGAAAAAGTCAGGACCAGAAACTGTATCTTTTGTTTCAGAGCTCCATATTTATTCTTTGCACCTTAATTTCCGTCGGTGTTCAGCACTCATTGACTCTTCAGCTGTGTAATTTGCCTTGAAAATGGTTAAGGACCCACCGTGTGCATGCAGTAGCTCAAGTCACACATAAAGGACTTTTGCATTCTCTTCTTCTCCTTCAGATTTAGGGCCTCAGCCCACTGTTCTTAATTTTAAGCACAAAAATGTTTTCTGCCACCGTGAGTGGCCATCAATAACTCAACAGCAAGAAAGCAGCCCTGCTCGGAAGTTGTCTGTCTTCACAGAGCTGGCACGAAAGCTCTGTGTGCTGAGGTTAGGCGTAAGTAAGTGGCTATGGTCCAGCTTGCATTCCTTCAAGCAACCCAACTCCTTGATAATAACTCCTTTTTCTGTAATTCTGCTTATCTCGTTGTGCCAAGTTTATCCCACGGATTTTACTCCGCGCCTTGTACATTTCCATGTTGCACATGCTTATGTATCTTAATAAATTACAATTCCAGGTTCGTTTTCTGGCCTTTTGTGTTTCAGAAAATGATAGAACCCGTGGCTTACTGTTTCAAGTAAGACACCTGGGCTCGGAGAAGTGCGGCAAATCACTGTCAGAGGCATCCACCCCCGAGTTATTGTCTCGATGGCAAAGGCTGGGGAAATCAGCAAAACAATGTGTCTGCTAGGGAGCCACCACCGCTCTCCTTCTGCTTCTCAAACCGGCTCCAGGCACTTTCTCTTGTTCTTGTGATTCCCTTCCTGAATTACTTCAGCCAAGTAATTGTTTCATCATGTTGCACAGAAATATTTTCCCATCGTGTCACCATGACATTCATTTCTAAACCCAAAGCTCCTCCGCTCGCTTGGAGAAAATATATAGGCGAAACTTGTGTGGATGCGGCTCCCAGGTGAGCTGAGGGAGGAGGGGAATGCCCCAGAAGAAGCGTTAGAGGCATTTTTCCATTGTTTGACGGAGACTGCGATTCCTATTCCTGTAATTTCTAGACAACATCAATGAGCTACTTACCACAGGCTTAATGAGCTGCTGTTGCAATATACTAGCAAACCCGAGGTATTTATAGAAAACAAGCTGTTGCGTTTGTTCGTGTGGGGATAGGGAGCACAGCATCCCATCGCCTCTATCAAAAAACACAGTTCTTTGACTGCCGTGAATACAGAGGTGTCTGCATCCAACCAGGTCTGCTGAGCGAGCCAGCACTTCTTAGAGGATTTATTCTGCAAATAGTATGAAATTATGAGACCTAACTTAACCCTCTGATTTAAATAGCCTGAACTCTGAGAGTGCTTTGATAGCCATATAATGTGTGATATGGGAATCCCAGAGGCAAGAGCAAATAGGATGGGGCAAGGTGAAAACTGGATGGAGATCAAAGTCTTCCTTAGCTTTTAATTAACTAGCAAATATTATTTGGAATTTATTATTATTTAGTATATGAATAGCTTTAATAGTAAATATATAAATTTGTGAAAAGTATAAAACAAATGAGGGTTAAATTTGGCACTGCTCTGTGAAATTGTGGCAACCAGTCCAATCGGAAGGTTTGGAACTAAATGTGTCCCTATTATAAATGCAAACCAGTTCACTTCAGCAACTATTAACCCTTTTATCCTCATTTTGAATCCCAAACCTACTGTTTTTCACATCCAGGCAGATCAAACCACCACCATTTCCAGGAGGGGAAGAAAGCCTTTTATTTAGAATCATAGAATCATAGAATAGTTAGTGTTGGAAAGGACCTTAAGATCATCCAGTTCCAACCCCCTGCCATGGGCAGGGACACCTCACACTAAACCATCTCACCCAAGGCTTTGTCCAGCCTGGCCTTGAACACCACCAGGGGTGGAGCATTCACAGCTTCCCTGGGCAACCCATTCCAGTGCCTCACCACCCTAACAGGAAAGAATTTCCTCCTTATATCCAATCTAAACTTCCCCGGTTTAAGTTTGAACCCGTTACCCCTTGTCCTGTCACTACAGTCCCTAATTTAAAGCATTTGAACAATTCAGCATTTTCTTTTCCAATTGAGTTTCCAATAGATCAAACTGAACATACGAGAATTACAGCTGTCCCGAAGTTAGGAACTCCTGAGGACTCCAGCCCCGGGGGTGATGATCCAGGCACCATGTGGCTGTTCTCAGGATTATTTCAAGGAGAAGCTCTGGGAGTTTCAGGTAGTTTTGCATCAGGCTAACACCGCACCATAAATTTCACATGATCCTGATGTTAGTCCGAGGCCATATCTAATCTTTTGAGGTGTTTACATACTCACCATAGATTGTGCTGCTCATCTGCCCAGAGTGGGGCAAAACAGCCTCAGTACACATGAAAGGATCGGGAACCTCGGAAAACCTCAGGTCATTATCCAAGTATAGAGTTTCTACCGAAGTTTAGCTTAGTGTTGCCAAGATCAAACTCTCAGACCATGTTTTGGTGTTTGGGTCCCAGCAAAGAGTTGAATAGAACTTCATTCGCTTAATGATTTCAGTTCTCTGTTCAGTGAGTATCTCTCAAAGGAGAACCAATTCCTTCACATATTCCATGTACAGTTTTAGGCCACACAGATTTAGTTTTACTTTATTGATTGATTAAAAAATGTGTTCAGAATGTGAACAGAATTGTTTCTGCGGGAGAAGTTCACGATATTCCTAGTTTTGCTTGGATTTCCTGATTAATGTCGTAGGAACCTTTCAACGTATATGTGTAGGTTAAAATTTTTCTTCACACTTCACAATTGTATATGAGGTTTGCCCTAAAATTCTGACTGTTAAACATTTGTGCAGACTTAAACATAAAAGAGGCTAACACTCAGGAGAGTAATAAAGGCTTTTTTTGGAATTAGCAATCAGTAGCATAAAGTTACAACCACATTTGTTATTACCCCCCATCCACCATAAAGTCATCTTTGTCCAGTACAAACTGAACGCAGAGCCCTGGCATTCCAGTTTGGTGCTGCTTTAGACTCACTTTGTGTCGGTATGAATGACAGGAAAATACAAGACAATGCTTAATTGCATCTTAAGTGGTATCACTATAAATAACAAAAGCAGATGTGTAATTTGGCCTCATATACATGTTTTTTCTCTTTATTAAAGCAGATATTGACTTGCATTGACTTTTATTCCGGTCACAGCTAATGAAATATTGCTGGAAAACTAGCTAGTATGAGAGTAATTTCATATTTTTATACACATCCACATCAATGACAATTGTTCTAGCAAGGAAATGGTAAACATTGTGCACAAAGCTTTTTTCAGGCTGTAATTTCAGTATCTGAAGGCTATTGCAGAATAAACCCATACTGTTACCAAATGTGATCAAGCCTCCCTCCCAGTAACCCTTTGGGGCATGTGTGGAATTTGAGTGATTTTATGTGACAGAGGAGAAAGGATTCGTATAGCAAGAAGTGCGAATATCCCTGCATCTTCCAAGAGTCCCCGATGGAAGGCAGTGGGAAAAGTGTGAAAGGAACCGCACAGCGTCAGAGCTGCACAGGGTTATACATGCTTTGGACAGATAAATAGAGAGGAATAAGTTGTATTCATAGATAGAAGAACTGCAACTAAATTATAATTGTGTTTTTAAATAGTTTGCTTTAAAATTATACATATGATTCCTTTTGCAGAACTAAGCACAACTGAATTCAAACACCTAGCAGAACAGAGCTAGGTGCTTTGAAAAAGGGGCGTCCATGCCAGGGATTTGATCTTACAGACTCCTTTCTACATAGGAAGACACACTATTATTTTAGAAGTAAGTAGAAAGCCCTATATGAATCAGTCAATGTAATAAATAATTTGAAGGTTAAAAAATAAAAGCCCAAACAAAATGCTGTTTATAAAGTTCCATAAAATTCCAGACTGCAGAGTCCTACCACAAGCTGTATGGAGTTGCTTTAGGAAAAGAAGCTCAAGAGACCCTGTTAGAAGACAACCAAGACATACCAAGTACTGCTTTCAGTCAACAGAATCTTATTCGTAATGGGAAATTATATCAATATTTGGAGCTGAGCCACTGCTTGGACAGGGATTTTCCAATTCCCCTGCTGTGATTAGAAAAGGTATTTGGAATCTTGTGTCTGCTTTAGTGCTTGTACTTTTCTCAGATTCATTTCCAAACTGCTTTTTTCCAGACTGTTTCTTGTATAGGAAACGTTTTAATTACAGGGGCTTTTCCATATGCTTGCTTATAAAGCAGGGTATTTCATGACCTCCATGCATTTAATAGTGCTACACAGCTCCTAAAATATAAGTGATGTGAGTAGTACAAGACTAAGAATGAAGGATTTGGGAACTTTCTTCCTGACTTTCACAGATTCCTTCTGAGACCAGTGTAAAATTGGTGCATTTCTGTCCTTAACTTTCCTGCCTGCAACGGCATCTTTTGGACAAAAGCTCACTGCTGCACAAGTTTCTCCTGAACGAGGAATCTATAATTCTACTTAAAAGATACACTGGAATACACAGAAATTCAAACATCATTCTTTACATTGCAGCAACACCACCCTGGCTCCCCTGCACTGTGGCAGGCAAAGTTTAAGGATGAGGATTAGCTCATTCATGCCTGGTAGAGCTCTATCTCCAAAACTGGAGTATTATTTAAACAAATATAAATACCTTCAGTACATCTTATCTCTCCATCTCCCCTGCCTTCCAGCCCCCATGAACTGAACTTTTGTTGGAAACTTTGTCATTTAGACAGAAAGAAAGAAAGAAAGAAATATGCCCGAGGACAGCTTCAGTCCTGCAATTCCACCCTCAGCAGCATTCGGCTCTGACTGGGAGCGCTGCTTGTAAGTTTGGGTAACATTACATGGCCTACAGCACAACAAGAAAATAGAATCTAACGATGTGGATAAGTTTCGTAACTAGAAGAATAGTAGAATAAACAGCCACAGGAGGCTGGAGTAATCATCGTCACGAGGGACAGTCAAGACAAGATCTAACGTCTATCTTGCCTGCAAGAACTTGAGTCATGCTGGTGCAGGAGCTAGCTCACCCAAGAAAATCTATTCTTAGGGTCTCATAAAAACAACTGAACTGTGCTGTTCAAGTTAAAAAGCAAACAGAGGAAATCTGCATGAGGAGTAACGCTCGCTGCTCAGTACTGCACGGCTCCTAGTGCTCACCACTGCATGGCTCCTAGCGCTCACTACTGCACGGCTATTAGTGCTCACTGCTGCACGGCTCCTTTCAGGAGCTGCAGAGGCACTGGGGGAGGCAGGGAATGCGTAACAAATTTCAGCGAGAGCTCTCTCAAGCAGATTTCCCCGCAGGAAGCCAGGATCTTAAGTGTCAAAAAAAGCAGAACGTTTTTTTTCAGCAGAAAACCTTCTCTGCTTAAAGAAACACTAAAAATAAGCAACAAGTTGATGATTTGTTCCTCTGCAAACCACTGCTGTTTGGATTGGAATGCATAGGGGCGAATTCAAGTCCACAGCCTTTATACTAAAAAATCCTTCTGTGTTCAGCTGTCAAACAGGGCACAGGCCACGAAGCAGTTTCTTTTCTGGGGCACAGGGAATCTGGATCTAAAAACTTAATGCTTAAATTTGGCCTAACAGGAAAATGGAAAATGCTGAGTAAGACCCGATCATTTGCTCAGCTCCCTCCATGTAACCAGCTGGAGACTGTTAACTTCTTACAGGGGAAATAACACAGCCTGGGAGCCCTGGCAAGTCTGGCATGTTCCTTAGTTCTCCCTAAACCAAAGTGATGGCCTCCGACAAACCTCCTTCTCTGCCACCCCACCCTTATCTGTCACCTACCCCCAGCAAACACACATGCACACAGAAACAAACAGCTCTCGTCAGAGAAGCTCTCTCTACAGGGTTTAGAAAGACATCTCAAGAGGAAAGATGAGGGAGTTGTTCATAAGCCTCTCACCTGGCCGGGTTTCATGAGAGCTTCCTGAGCAATGCCCGAAATTACCGACATCCAACAGAAATGCTACTTTCTCATGTTTATTCCTGTAAACTACAAACATAAGAAAAGCTGAATCATAGAGAATAGAAACTTGGTAAAGAAAAAACACACACAACATGAACAAACCCTCATTTCAAGCTTCCTCCCTGACTTTTTCTTCCTCCCTCCCACTTCAGGCTTGGTGTTACTTTGCCAAAGATTGGTCATGGTTTGGATAGCACATCTTGCTCTACACGTTCAGAACAGCAAGAAGTGCAAAAAACTCAACACAAACACCTCCTCCCCAAACAACACCCAAGCGGCAGCTAAAGCAAGTGATTAGAGGACATAAAATGAGGCAACAAGAACTGGCTAAAGCTTCAGCTCTGCTCTTTGCCGGGATTCTCTTGGGCGTTTTGCTTTTTGGTTTTGGTTGGGTTTTTTTTTCTTTCTCTGAGTCACAGAGAAAGCCAAAAGAGCAACAAAAATCCTGATCCCAGATCCCAGCGTTGAGCCAGATTCAGCTAGAATTTCAACCCTGCGCTTAATCTCTCTTTAAACGTGCCTTCAAAATAAAACAAGCTACTTCCTTTAACCTAGTCATAAAGTTTATTAAAATTGTTCATTAATGCTTCAAATGTAGCAAGAATGCATAGATCCCAAAATATACATATGTATTTTCTTATAGAAATAGATTATTCTTTATAATAAAAAAAAAAAACTGTAGGAACATCTTTAACAGATTACTCAATTCATGACTGACAGTTACACGAGATTGCATCATGTACACAGCATTCCCAGCCATGCTTAAAGGATTGCATCACTTTGCCCTTGCTCTCCTCTCGCTCTTTTAAATAACCCCAGCGCCCAGCAGCCTGCAGAGCCCGTCCTGGACCGGGGCACCGGGACCCTGGGACCGGGGCCCCTCCGCTCCGCGCCGCCCCGCTGACAGCCCCCGGGAGATCCCCGCGCGGCGGCGGAGCCTTCCGCCCACATGTAAATAAAGACCGAAAAAACACAAGAACAAACCAACATAAAAACCATTAAAAGCCAGCCCCCCGGCCCCCGGGCTCGCCCCCAGCCCGGCGGAGCGGAGCGGAGCGGGGCGAGGAGCCGGCGGCTCCGCTAGCCCCGCGGCCCGGCCGGGGGTCAGCAGCGAGGCGAGGAGGCGAGCAGGGGCTCGGGCAGCTGTTTGAACAAGTTCCTGAGGGTGCTGAGCTCCCGGGAGAGCTGCTCCACCTTCTTCTGCAGCCGCTCGTTCTCGGCCGTCAGTTCCAAGACTTTGTGCTGCGTCTCCAGGTTGCGCATTTTCGCTTTGTCGCGGCTCTTGCGCACCGCGATGTTGTTCCTCTCCCGGCGGAGCTTGTACTCGTCGCTGTGCTTGTCCACGCACTTCTTGGGCTTGTTCTTGCCCGCCGCGGGGCCGGAGTAGCCCCCGGCGGCGGCGGCGGCGGACTTGGAGGACTCGGAGGGATTTGGGGTGCCGGGGGGGCTGGAGGAGGACGAGGTGGACAGGTTCCCGCTGCTGCCGCTCGGCACCGACTGGTAACCCAGGTAGGAGCGCACGGTGCTGCCGTAGGGTGAGGACATGCCCCCCGGTCCCGGCCCGGCTCCCCCTTCTTCCTTACGGGGCCCTTTGCAAGAGTCCAGGGTCTCGAAGACCGGCTCCACCTTGGTCTCCACGATCTGGGGCGGGAAGCAGCCCGGCAGGCCCCCCGGTTTGTGGCTCTGGCTGGCGCAGGGGTGGCTGTGCCGGGCGAGGCTGATGTAGGTGTAGTCGGGCTTCTTGCTCCCGCCGCTGCCTTTATAGTCCTCGGCGAAGAGATCGGAAAGGAAATCTTGGCCGGCGCCGCTGCTGCAGGGAGGCTCAAAGTTGCCCCCTGCTGCTGCTGCTGCTGCGGCGGCGGGAGGCGGCTGCGCCGGCGGCTGCGATGCCAGGGGGTCCAGGTAGGGGCTGAAGTCGATGGCTCTCTCGTGGTCCCCTACGGTGAGCTCGGTCATGGAGCGGCCCCCGGCCGCCCGCGGGTGCAGCTTGTTGAGCGCAGCCAGACAGTCCGCCTCGTAATAGAAATTAGCCACTTCCATGGATTTAAAGGCGGGAGGCTGGATGGGGAGGCATGCTGCGTCCCAGGCCACCAGGCGTTGCATGAAAGCAAAGGGGGATGCGGGGAGGAGGACAGGACGCGGGGGGCCCCCCCGGCAGAGGGTCAGGCTGCCGCCGTCGGGGCTGGGGCTGTATGGGGGGGCTCCGGACCCGGCCTCAGCCTCCGGTGCTGGGCACGGCCCCCGGCTGCGCTGCCCACCGGGGCTGGGTCAGGTCCTTCGGCGCGGCGGGGCTTCACCGCTCCGGGAGCTGCGGCGGGAGCTGGCGCGTCTCGTCCGGACCATCTGGTTCTGGGTCCCGTGTCCTAAAGTCTCTGACTTAGGAAAGTTCCTTTCCCCGGTTATTTATAGGGGCGGTGGATCCCATAGCAACAGGCGCGTCACCGCCTGGCCGCCTGCCACGCTGCACGCTCGGTAACTGCCGGCCCCGGCCCCGGCCGCGGCCCCGGAGGAGGCTCCCGGGGCGGGTGTTTCCAGCGCGGTGCCCGCCGAGCGGCCGCGCTGCGCCCGGGGCTTCGCTGGGGAGCGGGGGAGCGGGGCCCGGGCCCCGCCGGGGCGGCAGGAGCTGGGGGCCGGGGGACACGCACACACGCGTGTGTCGGGACGGTGCCGCCGGCTCCGTGCCCGCGGGGGCTCCGTCCTTTGCGCCCGGGCGCGGGCTGGGGGCTGGCTGCGCTGCCGAGGTGGTGGGTGCAGGTCCCGGCTGCGCCCCTGTTCCCTTGGGAAACAGAGGGAAGAGGGGTTTTCTGCAGCCCCTTAGGCGAGGCAGGGGAAAGGCTGCAAACAGACAGATCCCGTTATTCTCCGTCCCGTGCTTGCTTGAGTCAGTCCCAGGGGCAGTGAGCACCATCCATCTGAATGGGCACTGAGAGGAGCAAAGAGGGGTCGGAGCAGGGCAGGGGGCTGCTGCAGGCCCCCTGCATGCCAGCGGCAAAAGAGTCGAGCCAGTGCAGAGCTCCCCTTGCCATCTCTTTGTGCAGGGATGGTGGCCTTACAGTTTGCCTTGGCATATTTGCTTTGCATGGTATGGTGCAACTGTCAGGGTACACGGGCGACAGGGAATCAAAGGGGACTGACTGTATCCCACACGGTTCAGAAGGGAAGTGAAATACGTGCATAGAAACATGGAATCCAAATGTTTTTAGAATCGCGGGTTAAGTTTGGGAAGGAAGACTGAATCTTGATGTCCGTTTTAATTAAAGACACCCACCTTGGGAATCAAACTTATATTTTCACTCTCTTACTCCCACATTTACCTGTCTACAAGCTGGTGATTCATCCCCAGAATAAAGGACATTAATTTAAAACAAAACATATAATTAAAGGAAGTAGGAGTGTCCTTCGCCTCAGTAAAGAAGACCCAGCACTGCAGGGAAAATGACATTGCCTCTTAGAATAATGTGAAGCAATCCTGCGGTGTGGGAAATATTGTAACGTTAAGCCAGAGGAACAGGTATTGCATTATACGATTCAAACAGTCAACTGTTCATAATGTCCAAACCTCAGAACTTTGAAAAGAGGAAGGATTCAAGAATCAGGCAGTGATCATCGGACTTTTTCTCACTTTAGTTTTTAATTTGCTTTTTCTTTCCAAGTTTTAAAAGGATTTCTTTTCTTTCCATAGCAGAAGTACCCTAACAGGTTTTCAGGCTTCAAATAGTTCTAGTTCCATCTTTATCTACCAAGTTAATCTTTGGTGAATGCACCAGAGATTAAATTGGAGCTGGGTCTGGCCAGAGCGCTGGGTCTGGAGGTTGGGGTTGGAGCCCATACCTTCATAAATACAAACATCTGTATTGGGTGCAAATACTGGCAAGTCGCAGTGAGCCAGGGCTTGTTCTTCTGGCTGTTTACTCCCTCGTTCTGCGCCTTTATCCTGCATTCTGATCTGGCAGTTACCTCCAGCCGCTGCCCCAACTGGCCCTTGTAACCGAGCTCTTGAAAGTCGGCCTCATGTGCTTCCTACCTCCCAGGCGTCCCAGGGACCCAGAGCAGGAGGTCTCCTGCTGTAGTGATGCGTTTCTCGGCATTACCCTGACAGGTCTCCAGCTCACCACCGCTGCTGGGTAAAGTCGAGCGCTCAGAGTGGTTGGTAACTTTCCTGGGCAGTTTTCAAGGCATTTTTGGAGATCTCAGTTCGCCCTTTTCAAGTTTCTGCCCTATCCTCCCCTGCTCCGCAGCACTTGTACTCCTGCCGGGGCTGATCTTCCCTAACAAAATACACTGTCTGTGCAACTGTCATGTGAAACAGATTGTATCAGGGATGGGGTGGCCCACACCTCGCTTCCAGGCCAGTGCTGAGTAATCCTGTAGTCACCGAGATCACACGTCAGCCAGGGTGGTAATTGAGGTTGGATGCCCAGCTTGTCCCCTCCTTGCCTTCTCCCCCCTCACCTCCCTGATGTACCTGGATCTCTTTAAACTTCCTCCAGCTCACCTCAAACCCCAGCATCCACTCTCATGGAGCCAACGTCCGTTCTCAGCTTCTCATGGGAACCTTGTCGGCGGCTCTAACCACGTATCCAAAACCCTGGCATTCGACAAGCAGGTTCTGAGCTAACTCTGGTCTCTCGTAAATTGTTTCTGCACTTGTCATAACAAATGCATGGCCAGAAATGGGGTTTTTGGAATGGGAACAGGTGCAGAGAGAGGCTCGCACCGTGAGGGTTGAGGGGAGGCCTGGGCACCCTGAGCTCTGTCCCTTGGCCTGGCCACATGTGCAGAAGCTGCTAGTAATCGTCCTGGAAAACTCTTCAGAGAGATGCTTTAGATATGAGAATAGATGCAGAGATTCCTGGCGAAGGGATCCAGGCACTGCTGTGAAAAACCCAAGGGCAGCAGGTTTGCTCTGTCTCCCAACAGAGTAATTTTGAACATGAAGGCAGCACTTCCGTGAAAGCACCTTCTTCCTAGTGATTCCATGCTTTCTTTTCTTCAGAACTAGTCAGCTGAGGAAGGAGACAGCATAACTCACAAATCGCTTACTAAGAACGTAAAGCATCTTTGAGCAGAAAGAAATCTGATGCAATAGAATCCAGATCCCCCTACATTCATGTGTGAAACAAGGTAGGCACTGGGAGGGTAACAGAAAGATACTAGAAAAGGTGGAGGGGAGAATCTCAGTGCTCATTTCTGTAATGAATTAAATTCTGCTCTTCAGTTTCTCTTTAGTCCTGTAAAAGCCACAACTTTCCAGCTCCAGGCTCAGACCTACGATAAAGCATTGCAAAGGCATTTTCTTCCTGGAAATGGTCTTCTTTTCCAGGATTTTTTGCAAGCTTTCCAGTTCATGCGCTCCAGGTCTGCAGCAGCTGTCCCTGGAAGGACACCAGCTTTGGGGAGACGCTGTTAGTTTGATGGTGATGGCTCAAACGCTGAAGTGTTTATAAGGTCTGTGGTCTGAGGACCATACTCTGGGATGTCTGTGATTTCTGATGTTTCTTGCTGCAGATCTGTCTCAAGTATTATTTCCCTTGCAGTAGCTCCTAACAGGTCAGGAAGATCAGAGCTGTATCATGCTAAACTGTGTGTGAGCACAGCCTCTCACCCTGCCCTGCAGAGCAAAACAAGGATGGGTAAAAGAGGGACAAAGAGGAAAGAGGCTTGTGCCAGAAGTTGGGAGTTGCATCGATGAACAAGGTGCTGTAGGTAGTGTGTTGGAAATGGGCTGAAGAGGAGAATGTGAGGGGTTCCAGAGCAAAGTGGTATCCATGCAAACAAGCAGGCTGGGAGAGAGCACAGAGGTGGTGTGGGAAGGTCTCGGGGGGGTAGGAGGGGACCTTGCCTGAAAGACTGGCTTAAGTGGAGTGATGTTGCAATAAGTAAGGGCTGCAAAACAGAGAAGTAAAATTGAAATGTATTTCTGAGCATGTTGTGAGCTGTGTTTGCTCCTCTTCCTACCCCCAGGTACTTCTTTATACAGCCGCACACCTTATGCCAACGACAACTCTTAAGTTGTACCTGGCAGAGGCCAGATTTCAGTCTCTTGCTTTCCACTTGCTGTTCTCTGGTGTAAAAAAGCAGCCCTTATGAAATGTCAGGCAGGGGCAATGTCTCAACTCGGAGAGAGGTTGGCTCTCCTTCCGTCTCCCCCAGCCCTGAGACCAGCCTCAAGACTTTGCCTCATTTTAACATAAAAACTGATTGCCACATGCTTTCCTCTCTTCTGAAACCGCAGCAGCGATACCCTGCCTTGCAGTCTCCAGTGGCAGGGAGCTCCCCAGGCGCTTGCAGGCCCTGTCTCCTGGCCTCCTTCACTTCTTTTGTTAGAGACCAGAGTCCTCCCCCTCCCTAAGTGCTCCCTCGCCCCTTGTTTCCATGTGACTTGGTGATGCTCGGGTATTTGTTGGTCTTCTGCTGATTTTCTGCTCACCTCTGACCTAGCATTTGCAGTGCTGCATTGCTCAATCCCACTTTATCTACACGTTGCTCTTTGCCCTACAGTGCTGCAGAGACGACACCTGGAGATTGGCACCGCTGCCTGCAGACAACATGAGCAACATACCTTCCCCAGCCCGACGGAAAATTTTCCAGAGCAAATTGGAGGTCAGGGCGCCCACTCTGTGACTCTGCAAGAGACAGAGGTGGAGGGAGAGCCAGAGTGCACACCAACGCCCCCGGAACGGGACAGTGACAAAGCAGAAGCTAGAGTCTCCAGCCCTGTGTTGCACAGTCGCGCTGAAGCCGTTTGGCTGGCAAGACATGGGCTGTCTTTCCAAGCAGGGACTGTAAGAGGTGACTTTGTGGTTTATGAGTAGCCTGTTCTCTTGTATTCCAAAAAAAAAAAAACTGGCAAAGAAGCTGCTGTCCACCAGCTTTCCAGAACTTTTCCGCAGTTGTCTGACATTTCCTAGGTAATTGTGGCCTCTTTCTTTGATGGATTTATTAAGATCATGTATTAATGCTTTTTTTCTAACATATGCAAGCTTTTGAAAGATCCATCAAGGGAACAGGAATTCTGTCCCTCCAGGAGACCCTGCCAAGTGTCAGAATTTCCTAGTACAGAACTTGGGAAGTTTCTAAAAGAGGAGAGCTGTTCAGAGGTGCTGAGGCTGCAAACTGGGTAGCTGGCACTCCATGTGCCCCAAGCTGCTGGGGTGACATAAACCAAGGGAGGACTTAAGAGTGATGAGAGAGTGGGCTTAAGAAACAAGATTTTTCTTCATTAAAAGCATTAAGGTCCATGCCCTTGACTGCACAAATACTTTCTTTTCCCTCTGCTCCCATCCTGTGTCAAGCATCATGGAGAAAGTGGGGCTGCCAGGCATCAGTTAGGACTTGTCGGTGTGAGTACTGGCACTTAAAAGCAGCCCCTGGGCTGGTCTGTGTCATCTGGCAGCTGGCCTTGGTGGACTGGGTACCAGGCAGTGATAGCCATGGGGTACCATCCTCCACACACCTCGCCTTTTGGTCCCTTTCGTCTCCGTGTCTTTGCATTTTCATCCTCAGACGGGAGCCGTAGGAGTGGCCATTCCGGCTCTCCCACCCACTGACACTTTCCCATGCCAGAGCCCAGCAAGGGAGCTGCAGCCAGTTTCTGCTCCCTTTGTGCCTTGTGGCTCGGGAAGAGACTGGAATTGCGTAAGTGCAGGGGAGAGCGGTGAGCCCGGAGCGTGCGGGCCCGTGCTGGGGGTGGGCAGCAGTCGGGTCTGCAGGAGCTCCAGGTGCCCTGGCAGGTGTCAGTCACAGCGTGAAGCGGTGCCCAGGGCTGTGCCAGCGGGAGCCGGGGGCCCCGTGTCCCCGTCCGGGGGTGGCTGCGGCTCAACGGGGGTCACGGCAGCGCCGGGCGGGCACCGGGCTTCGCACCCGGCCCGCGCCGCCCTCTCGGCCGGGCCCGTCACCGGGCTTGGGGCGCCACCTAGCGGCGCGCGGAGGGGCCGGGGCGGGGCCAGGGGTGGGGCCGGGGCGGGGCCAGGGGCGGGGCCGGGGCGGGGCAGTTGGCGGTAACCGGCAGCCCGCGCGGGCGCGCGTTTGAACGCCGCTCGCCCCGAGGCCCCTGCAGCCCGCACGCCGCTGTGCTGCCCGCACAGCCCCCGGTCTGCTCCCCGGGAGCAGCGAGCGGGATGAGCGCAGCACGGCAGGGCCTGGCTGGCTGCTGCCCCTGAGCAAACCCGGCGGGGAGGCAGCTCCTCCGGAGGTCTGTACAGCAGCGCGGTCTGTCGTATCCCCATATAGCCCTTGTCACCCCAGAGAGCGCACAGGTTTTCCTGCGGAAGCGCTCTCAGTGCAGAGTTCCATTCAGAGGCTCAGGAGCCTTGTTCTAGATGTGGGACCATGGAACCATGGAATGGTTTGGGTTTGGGTTGGGAAGGACTTTAAAGATCATCCAGTTTCCTGACATGGGCTGGGACACCGACTCATAGCTGCCACAGCCGTCGTGCCACCTCACACTGAGAAAGGGTGAACCACAGGGGTCTGGCACCGCATGGGCATAGTGCTTGGTGGAAATAGCACCCCGAAAGTGAAGCAATGTGTCGGGAAACCTACCAGTGACCTGGCACGAGTATTACCTGTGAGGGTGCTGAGGCGCTGGCACAGGGTGCCCAAGGAAGCTGTGGCTGCCCCATCCCTGGCAGTGTTCAGCGCCAGGTTGGACACGGGGGCTTGGAGCAACCTGCTCTAGTGGAAGGTGTCCCTGCCCGTGACAGAGGCTTGGAACTGGATGAACTTTAAGGACCCTTCCAACCCAACCATTCCATGGTTCTATGATTCTGTGATCAACCAGACGCCTGGTTTAGTATTTCACCCGCTGCGAATGGATCCATTTTAAATGTCTAAGTGAAATCTGTTCAGTTATTTGAAACACTTGTTATTTTAGTGCCATTTTATCCGGTACCCAGGTAAGCGTGTTGCAGAAATCATGGTCGTAGACGCACTCTGGTACTGAGACGCCGTGTGGGGCTTTCTCTCCCACCCTGGGCTGTGTTTCTTTGGGGCCGCCGGCGGGCGATGACCGCCGGATCCCGGCGAAGGCTGCGCGGCGCCGGCACGTTACCGGTGGGCGTGACCGCCGGGGCTCCGCGCAGCCCCGGGGCAGCCGCGCCGCCAGGGGGCGCGCAAGGCGCGGGCAGAGGGCGCAGCGCGGGAGGGCGCTGCCGGGACCGCGCCGGCCACAGCCAGCTGCGGCCCGCGGGGCGGGGCGGGGCGCCTCCAGATGCGCCGCCGAAGCCTGCCGCCACGCTATTGGCTCCTCCGCGCCGGGCGGCGCCGCCCATTGGCCCGGCCGCAGGGCGGTGGCGCCGGCGATAGGCGGGAGGCGGTGCCGGGGCGTGGCTAGCCGCGCCCGCCCGCCCCCTCCCTCCCTCCCGCAGCGGCGCGGCGCGGCCCCATTTCCCGGTGCTGCCGCGGGCCGCAGCGCTGCCGCCGGGCGCCTCCCCGGGCCCTGGGCGCCGCCCGCTGCCGCCCGCTGGCCTCCGGGAGCCGCAGCCGCCGCGGGGCCGGGCCATGGCGAGCGCCGGCGCCGCCGACAGCGTCCGCGCGGAGGCGGTGGGGCCGCAGGCGGAGGCCGCGGAAGAGCCCGAGGGCGGCAGCCGGCGCTGGGGCGCGCAGCACGCCGGGGCCCGCGAGCTGGCCGAGCTCTACTCCCCAGGTGAGGGCGGCGGGAGGAGGAGCCGGGGGGGGCCGGGGGAAGGGGCTCCGGGGGACGCCCCTCGGGCCCGGCTCCCCCCGGCCCACCCCGGCGCGGCTGCCGGGAGCCCCGCGTTGGCGATGCCGCCCGCCGGTGGCGTGCGCAGGGCGGGCGAGCGCGGCTGGCTCAGGCAGGGCTGGGGAGGGGCCGCGCTGCCGCGGTGGGGGTCTCCAACGAGAGCCCGCTCGCAGTGAGTGCTCCGCACCGGGTGCGCGCACAGCCCTCGCCCTTTATCTGATCTCGGGTGCTACACCCAGTAACGGCAGGAGCTGTCTCAGGGTACTTGGTGGCCGCTTGCGGTACTCACTCCTGGCACCGCGGAACTGGGTGGGCGATGTTCGAGGCTGTGCTTTGGCCTTGTCCTCCTGAGGCTTGCTGTTTGTCGGCTGCAGCAGCTCTGTGGTTATGCCTTGGAAATAACGGCCAGCTCCTTATAGTGTCTATGTCGTTGTCTCTAGCTCGCTATGTGTTCCTGCCATTCCTGTCCTTCGTTCCCTGGTGAAGGACTGGGAAAGGGAAGATAAGTTTTCTCCATCTTGTGGTTTCCAGCAGATCAGCTGAACACCTTAGCTTGCGTGTTCAAGGCCATTACTGGAAAAGCAGGAGTTCTTACTTGCACAGAGCCAAGTCACAGTAAAGAAACAAAGGCATCCATTAGTTTCACAGTTTCCCAGACTGTTCAGGGTGAGTGTGCCCATTTCAGCTTGCATTGGTCACCTCTTCCTTGCCCTGAGAGAAGGTGGTGTGTGGTGTCCTTCAGCTGGTCTAGAGGCGCAGCTCTGACCCAGGCGGTGACCAGTCCCGGTGCTTTACACACAAGCAAACACCAGCTTTACAAGTGCACTGTGCTCTTGCTCATAAGGAAAAGATTTTCCTCCCTAAACGACTTGCTGCTCTTATCTTCAGCTGTGGACATAAGTTCCTGGGAAGTCTGTGGAGCAGCATGTGTATAGTGATACCCATCAGCAGTGAGCTGTGCTGGTAGATTAGATGTGCATTTCTTTCTGATATTACATAAATAACTTACATAAATGATGTCAGAATATGTGTTACGGTGGAAGCACATGATGTTGAACTACTGAGCAGGAAGTCTTAAGAGCAGGGATTGCATATAATTGTGTGGAGTGAATATGACTCTGCAGTATTTCAACTATTTCTTTAAGCACGTACTTAGTGGCTTTGGCACCTTATTCCTTCAGGTGGGGTGTACTTTTAAACTTGAGAGCATCCCTGGCAGTGTTCAAGGCAAGGTTGGATGGGGCTTGGAGCAACCTGCTCCAGTGGAAGGTGTCCCTGCCCATGCAGGGGGTTGGAACTGGATGCGCTTTAAGGTCCTTTCCAACACAAACCATTACCCATGATCCAAGCACAGGCTGTTGGTGCTGACTCTACTCCTTTGGCTGATTCACCTTCCCAGTCTGTCCAGACCTGGCCTGCGTTTCTGGACTTGGGTATCTCCAGACAATCACCTTGGGATCCCATGTTCGGAGGACAGAGCTGTTTACATAGACTGAACTCCTGGGACCCACTGGTAAGGAGCGAGTGTTTCCCCACAGTCAGCTAATTGTTCCATGAGGATCTACCCACTTAGCTCCCCTAATCAGAGTGTGGTTTCCTTATGCAAGGAGCATTAATTAACTCTTACTTTCATTACTCCAGGGATCTCTTTATAGTTTCCCACATTGTCACCTGATGCTGCCTGGAAATACGCTTATTCTTGTGTCTTAATTTAATTTTAGGATCCTCTGCTACTGCAGAGGATGTTGGTTTGTACACTTACAGCCTCTAAAAGTCTTTGTTCACAGTGCTTTAAAATGTTGGTCTGTAGGCACATTGAAGAGAACACTGATCAGTGTTCCTAGCTTCCTTTCCACTGCACGGGATAGTTGAGAAGAGGGACTTGATTTAGCATTTAGGAGGAGAAATTTGATCAGGCAGTAGGTCAGTGTAGTGGAGTAGCAGGAAAGAAGCTCCTGTCCTGAACGCGTGCCAGACATGTGAGTGTGCCTCTGCTCCTGTGAGAGGATGTGCACCTTGCACATAGTCCTTACTGACTGCTCCTCTGCATGTTACTGTGCCTCAGACTGGAGTGGTACAAAGTGTATAAGGCTGCAGGAGAGAGTGGGAATGGTCAGCGGGGTTAAACTGCTCTAGAAGGCCCTGGGCAAGGGCAGTTGTTCTGTCTGGCCCCTGAAATCGGTGAAGAATGAATGCTCTGTTCCTGAGCATGTCGAGTTAACTATAGCCAGGGTCCTGCTGGGCCAAGATGGTGGCTCAGATCATCTTGGATTTAGGCATTAAAGGTCTGTTTCTGATGACTTAATCCACATGGGTCTCGTACTGAGTGTTCTCTTGCTCTCGGCATCAGTGCCTTCTGAGGCTCTAGGAGTGATTGACAGGCAGAAGCTTTCTGCTGCTAATCTGAATGTTCAAAGTGTTACCATACTCTGATATGTCTCTTTTTATAGGCAATAAATGAGGGGGTTGTTCAGATACGGTAGGTATCAGCAAGGTTCAAGAGAGAATTTTTGCCAGATCTTTCTCTTTGCTTTTTCTGTCTCCTCTCATCTTGCAAGGGTTGAGAGGTTGTAGGCTTCTGCCTGGGAGCAGGAAGGCAAAGACAAGGCTGCAGGAGTTAAGCAAGCTTCAGAAGTATAGCTCGAATGTCAGGAAAGCAGTGCTAGGGTCAGCAGAATACAGGATGATGCTTTTTCCTGCAAGCACCACAGCTTTATTTACAAGTGCTGAGATTCTAAATACTGCAGATCATGAGGTGACTTAACTACAGGGCATCTGAAGCCAGGAATTTGTTCCCATATTCAGCCATCCCAGCAACACTGAATATTGAATGAAATGGAGATTTGAAAAAGGATGTGATGCAGAGGAGCATAATGCCAGCAACCGCAGGGGGAAGGAAACTAGGCCAATGTCAGATGATGTCTGATTTGTCCCTGTTATTTGGGCAAGGGCACAGGGAAGGGGTTAGTAGTGGCTGGAGGAAGAAGACTATCACACCAAAATATGCACACCTCCTGTGGATAAGTAAGTTTCTGTTTCGGTTCCCTGTCAGACAAATGGAGTCAGTCATCCAGGCAGTGGAATGTCCGTATTATTGCAGATGTCAAAATGTCCTCTCAGATAAAGTAAAACAAGCCTTTTTCCCTTTTGTCCCCAACAGGAAAGAGGCTGCAGGAGTGGATCTCGGTCATCCTGTGCTTCTCTCTCATCTGCTTCAATTCTTACAATCTTCTCTTCTACTTGCGCCTGGAACACATGCCCTCAGTGATTGTTGGGATCTGTAAGTAGGAGCCGTTCACTGCCATGAACAAGACTGTTGTAATGCTGGAAACAAGTGTGTGATCTTTCAGGCTTGACTTGCTGTTGAAAGGGACAGGGTCATTCCTGTGTGTGCAGTTGCACTGCCTCTGAAACGGAGGCCATCTGCAAAAGTTTCTAGTGCTTTCTCTTTTTCAGTGGCTTTTTATATTGCAAAGGTGAAGTTTTTAGTGTAGCTACTGCAGTGCTGTGTTCTTACGTAGTCACTGCAAGTGTGAGGACTATAAGAGGGGAAAAGCCTTCATGACTGTCACAGCTGGCAACAAAATACATTGATTGTCAAAAATACTCACAAGAACTTCCCAGAGAGCAAAAGCCCAATTGTTTCTGGAGGCCGAGAACTAAAACTTGGTGTTTGGGAGTGTTGTGATCTCACACTGAAACATGAAGTTTGGCCTTTGTCCTGAATGCAGCTTTTTTGGGGCAGTAAATGGGACTGTTGGTCTCTTACTACTCCATTTGTTTGGGAGCGTAGGCAAGCAAGTGCAGTATTGTATCTCTGCCTTAGACTGTAGAAGTATTTGAGTTGTCAGTACAGAGGTAGCTGGTGTAGGTGCAGTGTGAATTGGTGATTTCGTCTGAAAAGATGGAGAGGAAGAACTAGTAAAGAATTCTAGTATGATGCTGTACACCTTTACTGATAGAATGAGGAATTGCATGGAATTAGCTGAAGGAAAACCTTATCTGGGAATAACTTGGGTATGAAAAGGGACTCCACAACATTCATTACATCATTCAAAGCCTAAACCTACATACAACCTGAATGTTGCTTAACACTTGGAGCGTAAAGTGTCAGTGTTTACATGAGCCCTGTGTTACTGGGATGGTGTTGAAATGCCGTGGCACAGAAGCTTTCTTGGGAGCAGGCAGAAGAGAGGGCAGTGGAGCAGGCTGAGCTGCAGCAGGTGGGCAGCTTGGCTTGCTCAGCCTGTTGGCATTTTCTGGGCAGCAAATGTTCCTCGTGGTTCTGTGTGTATGGGAGGTGATGTGGGAAAAGGAAAGGGGATTAAATTTAGGAACTGGGAGAGCCATCTCTGCTGTGCATACCTCTCATAACTTTCTGGTTACAGTCTAATATGGGATGAGGGAGGGAAGACAATAGTAACTGAGCATTTCAGCGGTCTTCTGCTGTACTTGGGATGAATATTAAAAGCAGCGTTAGCAGCTTCTGTTGGGTGTGTATAAAGGTTTACATATTTTAATATGATTTCGCAGTTAGCTGAAAGGAGACCAAATCGTGTCATTCATCAGGACACCATGTAAGCTAGCTACGGGTGTTCAGCTTCCACACTTCGTAATAAAAGTAACTTGTCTGTAAACCGTGCGAATTGCTGTGTGTTTTAGAAGAGAATGGTACTTGTTGACAAGTGTATGTATTAAAAAGCCCCAACCAAGCACCAACAAAACGTAGCAGCAGGTTCGAAGAGTGATACATGATAGATGCTGTGAATTTTTGCCAAAGCTGGGAAGAGGTAATTCCTGATGCCTCTTTAAAGATTATTTGCTTTCTGTTGGGGCTGAGGGGGAGCAGAGACTTCCACTACAAATCACACCAGCTCGCTTGGCCTAATTGCATCTTGCCCGCTCTCAGCTGATGAGGTGGAGGTGTTGGGAGGAATGGAGAAGAGCATGGCATGAGAACTGCTCTGTAATGATGTGAGGTGTAGACAAGAGAAGCAGTAATGATGCTTCACCTGTAGTGCAATCTGTTTGCAACTGGCTTTCATCTCAATGTTAATATTGATAAAAGCTTGAGTTCTCTGATATCCTGGTTACCGGTTTAACTGATAAAGCGGCCAATTCACTGATAATATTATTTAAGTAGCAGTGAATGATTAAAACAGCAGAATCTGGATTCTGTGTAAATAGTGTGGAAATAACTGATAGCATGTACAAAAATGAGTTCAGTAAAATAATAAGTGCTCCATGCTATCTTGTTTTCCTGTCTTCAATCCATCATTTTTCCAGGTCAGGTGTGAATGATGTCTGTAATACAGCCTAATTATCCCTCTGGATTGAGTTTTGTGAAACTCATCTCCATAAATGCCCCGATTCCCATGTACTGCAGTGCAGTGGGTGGGATAAGGAGCACTGAGTTACAGACGTGGTCAGATGTTTTCCCATTGAGAGTTTTCATGAAGCTTAGACTGGAATGTTGACCTTTGAGTTGAGGCGGCGAATTGAGCATTCTGCTAATAAAGACATGGCTCTAGATCGTGTGTTGGAATCCGAAAGCGATTGGTGATGCAGTGGGCTGGGTCTGATCTGCACAGACCTGTTCCTTGGGATGTGTTGCTGGGACTCTGTGTACTCTTCTGTAAATATGTCCTTTGTTTTAAGAAATAGCGAGTAGCTTGAACCTTCTGCGTCACTTCACCTTATGTAAACCCTGTATCTATGGTTAAAGGCTGTGTTATAGCTTCTTTTTTTCATGCCTTTAAAGGCGTAGCTGTGACATAGGTAATGTTGTAAGTATCTATAAACTCCTAGGACAGAAAGATCTGATCTTTCTCTTACTGGCAGTCTGAAAACACTTACTTCCTTGTGTGATGTGAGCAGGCTGCTGAGAAATGAACTCAACGTGGCGTGCTGTCATTTGCTGTGCTGAATCACCTACGGGCACTGGGGCTGCGAGGAGGGAACTTTATGGCGTTGGTTTAGAATAGCTTTTGATCTCGGTTGTTTTGTGCTGACTAAAGTTGATCTTGCTGGAAAGGAAGAGGCACGTGAGCCTCTTATCTCTGGAAGATAATTCCCTTCCCCTGCCCGCTGTCAAAAAGAAAAGAGAAAGAGAAAAAGTGGGCAGAGGGTGGATTTATTTTGTTTGTGTTAACTCCGGTTGTGCCCTATTCTGAATATCTTCTGCTGCTCAGAAGCTATGAAAGATCTCCTGTTCGTGCAAGCTGATAACGGTGTAGATTTGAATGTGGCACCTTATTTTCACACACACACACACACAGTGAACCCCAGGGCAGCCTCGGGTCGGAAAGCTGATGTGATGGAGGGTTAATACCCGAACAGTCCCACTGCAGCAGGACAGCATCCTGGCAGCGCTGCAGACCCAGAGCAGCTCCTGCCCCTGGAAGAGCAGCTCGGTAGTGCTGGGGACAAGGCTGGCCTAGGTGTCACTTAGTGATAAGCAGAAAAGCCTTGTCAGAATGTTTAAGACTAGGTTTGAAATCCCCTACACCCTCAGGTAACTTTGTGTTGTCCAACATTTTTCAACATACATGAGCTGTGTGTGAACATGTGTATATGTGTATATATGTGTGTGTGTGTGATGTATTAATAGCATCTCAATAAAAAGCTTGGCAGGTCTCACCATGGATTCTGGTTTTCATTTTCCCCTCCCTCCTCATGTCTTCTTACAGGGTTTTAAAGCCCTTTTTCTAGGTTGGGTGACTTGTTTCTGGCATCTGACTTTTATCTGCAGCCATGTTTGTTCTTAACAGATCCTGTTTATTGCAGTCTTACCAATTCATTAAGTTTGTGTTGTAATCTGTTTATATTCCTGACAACTGCCCCAAGTAGGGCAGATCTCTTTAGAAACATCTTGTGGCACAAGATACAATTAATGATCACTTGAGAGGCGGGGAACTGATTTTTCCTAAGCCCATTAGAGGCACACGTTTCAGTATAGCAGATGCTGTGGCTTGGCCAGAGCAGAAAGAAATCACTTGGTTCACTTTTAAAATAGAAACTTGTTCTGGTCAAGGCCCAGAACCTTTTTGTTTCAAGCCTGAGCAGCTCTGCAGAGCTGCACTTGGTTACCTGCATTGCAGAGCCAAGTGATGAGTGTGTGTGAGCTCTGGCACACATTGGAGTAAACGTGCTCTAGAGACCATCAATGCTTTATGAAACACTGGTATGCCCCTGCATCAACATCCTGCTGCCTTGCAGCGAGAGACACAACTGTGGCGATGTCACTTTGCTTTGGATTTGTGCATTAAAATGAGTTTCCACTTGAAATCATGATTTAAAAGGTCCTTGAAATGACACCAGGGAAACCCTCAGTTAGCAAAGGAAAATCATCTTTGAACTCAGCATCGGTGCAAGTAAGACAAATCTTTGTCAGCCGCTGTCTCACCCCCTCCCTGAAGCAATTGTCAGTTACTTCTTATCTGTTGGTAACTTTGTGGTTTCCATCCTAAACTGTGTTATCTCTTAAAGGTGGATACTTTGAGTCAGTGTTGCATTGCACAAATAACAATTGCGCTGTCCTGACACAATTTGTGTAATGTCACAGAGTCACAGAATGGTTTGGGTTGGAAAGCACCTTAAAGCTCATCCAGTTCCAATCTGCCGCTGGCAGGGACACCTTCCACTAGAGCAGGTTGCTCAAAGCCCCATCCAACCGTCATCATCTACTGGCAGATTCTGTAGTGCTGTGTGTGTTAACTTGGGCTATAGCCTTTCTGGCACCAATAGATGCTGGAGGCTCTTGGTCTTGACGGTGGAATTATGGAGTACATGGTTTGCACCCTGCTGGGTGATGTTGACACCAGTTACCTATTCTTTGTGTAACCCAGATGAGGGGATGAACTTCTCCATTGTGCCAGCAGAGTTCTGGGGTGGGGTGGATGGAGGCCGTACCTTGATGGGGAGAGATGAGCCCTTCTCCCTGCCACAGAGGGTTTACCCTGGGAGCAAAGGGAAGCTGGTGACATGGCTCCATCTGTGCTTTCCCCCTTGTGTGCACAGTGGATGTGCTTTTGCTCCTTATGTCAGCAGCAGGACTGGGACAAAGACAGCTCTGTGTGCTTGCTGAGCTTTCTGGGGCTCTCTTAAAGTTGCAGGGGACTTCGGTTTAATATAGGTCCCAGTGGCCCTGGTTTACTTGGAATAGTGCCTCATGCACTTCAGAACATGAACCCGTGTTGGAGTGTTGCCCTGATGGAGTGGGTTAGAGTGAGTGGTGACAGAATGATCCGCTTTGGTGAGAGATTATGGATGCTCATGTCCCGCGCCAGGCGAATGTTCAGGTCTGTGGGTGCTGACCTGCCCGTACAGAGCTCCTGGTGCTGCCGAGAGCTGAGCTCACCCTGCGGGGTTCCTAGGGGTGTTTGCAATGGGTGAAACCAGAGGGTCAGTTTGATCGGTTGTACTAACGAAAGTATGGTGGCTTTCAGTGAGGGAAAACATGCTCCGGGATTTCATTCAGTGACCATTGCTCTCTGTTCTCTTAAGCCACCCAGAAGAAAGTGATTGATTGCTTTTTCTAGTAATGTATTTTCAGGGAAAAGGATTACAGACAATGGTACTTTTTGTGCAAGAACCTGAGGCCTAGGTAAAGCTGTCAAGATTTGGTCATTTAAATATGATGGGTGCTTGCCCAGCACTCCGTCAGCTGGAGAAGTAGCTGTTTTGGGCTTGCTTTGGGTTAACAGGCTATGACTAAGGACATGAACATAAAATGTGGTTCCTATCATTAAGTTTATCAGGTAGTGAATCTTAGCCAACTTATGCCTTAGGATCTGCTGGTGTTTGCCTCCAGGGGAGCTGGTACTGATTCCCTGGGGATGTGCTTTTCCTGGGAACTTCTGGCAGTATTGGAAGCTGTGTGGTTTCTGCCCTGAGGCTGGTGTTCGGGTCTGTTGCAGTTAGAGGTGAGGCAAGAGCCTTGAGAGGTGTGCCTGGTTCTTGGGAGGTGTTGCTGGGAGAAAGTGGACTGTATGGCTTTCCCATAGCAGGGAGTAACTGGAGCATACAGTGCAAGGAGAAGGAATGTCTGCTGTATCAGTAGCGTGCCAATCTTGCAAACTACGCACGTGCAACTCAGGATAGACCTTTCCCATCTCTGGAGCGTATGTACTATAGGCATGTCTTATTTGAAAACCCAATTGTACTCTAATACATATAATAATATATCCGGGCCCTTTTATTTCATAGCTCAGCTGTGTTCTCTGCTTCCTTGCACTGTTAGGTCCAGTTTTGACTGAATGTTTCTCAGCTTTAAATAGTCAAAGCAATTAACTCTTCTCTTTTGCTTTTAAGCTGCTATGCTTTATACTTCTTGAAATGGGATTTTCTTTGCCTCATAACTTGCCATAGTATCAAGCCCTGCCTTTTCTGTACTGAAAGCCACTAAATATGGAATGCAGATGATGAAGGCATTTTATTTTTATAAGCATAGAAGTAGCAAAGCAGTGTTGCTTTAGCATATTGATTATTTAGAAAAGCAATCTTTCCGTTGTGGACTTGGCCACTCCTTGGGCTCTTTAGTGCTGTAACATTCAACTGGTTTGTACAGTCACTGATTACAAATGACTGCACCTCTCAATGATGTTGCACAATAGCATCAAGTTATTTAATAACATCTTATGCTGGGTTTTTTTCCTCTCTCCAGAGACTCTTAACCGAGTCCTTACAGTGAATATGAAACTTTATATACTCTATTGCAAGGCTTCTGGGCTACAACGTGAGAATTC
The DNA here is from genome assembly GCF_037157495.1 of Lathamus discolor. NCBI lineage: Eukaryota > Metazoa > Chordata > Aves > Psittaciformes > Psittacidae > Lathamus > Lathamus discolor. The sequence continues at coordinate 6,753,540 of NC_088894.1, read as the reverse complement.
TATCTGTGCAAAGCCAGGCTTACACTTGGCTCTGTACCGTTTTGGTGAAGTTACAACTTGCTGTTGCAGAACATGCAAAATAGTTCTGTCTCTGGAGGCATGAGGTGTTCGAATGTCCCATTTCATGTGGCTTCCTTTGCTTGCGCTGGGAGCAGCCGGGTTGCAGGAAGCGGTGTGCGACTGGTTCGTGAGAGAGGCTCTCTACTGAGGCTGCAGGTTGTAATCCTCAGTTTGGTACCTGAGCAAGGAAGAGGAGGAGTGGGGGCTTCTCTGTGACACAAGCCCCTATGTTTTACCTGTTTCTGAAGAGAACACAAGCAGGAGCAAAGGCATCTTTGTTGACTGCATGTGTGGGCAGTGTCTCTTAGAGACCTTTGAGCGTGGCCTGGCAGGTGACTTGGGTGTCTGAGTGCCACAGTCATGCTCTGGCACGTCCCCTGACTCAGAGCAGAGGCACCCACTCCCTCTGTGGTGTCCCAAGGGTGCTGCTGTGCCTGCAGGCTCACCCGTGCAAAGGATCACAAGTGGCTGGAAGAGAACGGCCATTCTGACAAATGTGTGCATCAGTCATGTGTTCACTTCCTTTAAAACATCTGCTGCTGGTTGAGGTTCATTCACACGCCTGTGGTCTCCCTGTCTGCGAGGCCTTTTTCTTCTCTCCTCATTCAGAAGCCTAAAATCCAAAACAAATCCTGATGTTTTGAGCAAGTTCTGCAGCTCATTTCTTAACCACGATGCCTTCTTCCCCTTCTGTGGCTTCTGAGTGCTCACCTCCTCTTCAGCTATAAGCCATGGGTGGGCTGATCCTCCATCCCACTGCTCAGCAGGCTGGGGTAAAACTAATGTGCACAGAGCTGTGTTTCTCTAATGCTTTACTGGTCTTGCTTCCCATGAGTGTGTGAATCCATGGTTTGCAGTTCATAGATATCCAGACTGTGAATATCCTGCTTTTTCTGACTTTATAATAAACTCTTAAGACTGACAGCCTTGAACATGAATTCTGTCACTCCCCCAAGGGTGTCACCCTCCCTCTTATACCACCATAGAGAAGTAGCTGGACACCTCTGCCTTGATTTTCCCATTTTACCTAAAGACAGTGCTAGGTATATGAGAATATTGAGTTCAATACATTGCTGTCTGTACTTTCAGAGTCCAGAGACAGGATGCAAATAAAGTGCTATGATGTTAGTCATGTCTCTATATATAACCTTTGGTTCATTTCTGTCTCTTTTATTGCAACGTGTCATACACAACTGCTGCAGAGTGAGCAAGCCCTTCTTGCAGTCCAGCTGAATACAAAGGTTTCTGGTAGTTAGGTTTTTTCTATGCTGCTTTAGTATAATGCACTGCTTCAGGCACCCTTCATTCTTTCTTCTTAGCTTTCTATCAGCTGGCATTGGAGTAACACACGAAATATCTATGGAGCTGTCAGTATTTTGCCTCTCTTTCTGTTGATCTTCCTGCTGTTATTTCAAGCTCTGATAATGCAGTGTGCTGGAGGGGATGCGGGTTAATAGGGTGATTACCTCAGCAAGAATGGTATTTTAGTTGTTGCAAAGTGGAGTGTTGTTTGGATATCTTCCCCCTGAATCAAGGCAGTTTGCTCTTTCAGCTGCTACGTGCAGATCTAAAAGCTATTGTGTGCCACCCTAACTCACTAGCTTAAGTGTGTGCCCTGAAACAAAAAAGTCTATAGAATTTACTGCTTAAAAAGGAGTTATGTTCAGTACAATGAAGTGATACATAAAGGATGGGGTATCTCTGCCTGTATGTAAGAGTTTGGGCCAACTAGATAATGGATTCAGCAGTGGGGATTGATTTGTAATTTGAAAAGAAAACCTTTTGGGGTAGCAGATGCCCCACTAATCCTAATCTATTTCTTCTCCCTTTTTGCAAATGAAAGGTGAGGGGAAGGCCTGCAGAGGTGAGGCATCAGCTAAGGAAAAGGTAACCACAAAGAGGGCTACATCTGAAGTGTGCTGTGCTGCGTGCACTGTGGGTAACGGTTGTGCGCTGAAGATGAAGAACACTTGATTGATAGTAACAGAACAACCTCATCCTCTTATAATGGTTTGAAAATTACCTGCTCTTTAGCAATCCTGCCAATGTCACAAGAACTTCATTAAGCTGGACTCTCAAGGCCGTTGCCCTGAGCTTCCTGGAGTAGGAAAGCCAGGCACAGTCTGGATCCTGACCAGGGTAAATAAAAGTTGTGTGATGTGTGGGGAAAGATGCATGTTTGTTGTTGTTTTCTGCCATATCTCAGACTGCTTTTAAGTTTCTGTGAGGGAGGGAGGAGTAGCAAGGTGCCTTGACATCAAAGCCAAGATGAACCAATACACAGCAACTTTATGTTTTGGGCTGGTTTACAAGTGAGTTGGAATTGTCTTGCCTAACATCATAATAGGAAAAGGGGTCCCTGCCCATCACAAAGCCTCAATGCTATAAATGAGAAGCAGTGCCTGAACAAAGTCTTCAGACACATAGAGGAGACATGCTGGCTAGTGGAAGAGAAAGCCAGGAATCCTCCTAGCTTAATGGACATCTGAGGAAGAGTTAATGCAGAAGAATTAGCAGAGCAAAAAATAAATGTCCTGCATCACCTCTGGTTTTGCAGCTCCTGCTGTTTTGGGAGCAAACAGACCAAATTTGGTAAATTAGGTCCAACTGTATCCTGGGCTGCATCAGAAGGAGCGTGACCAGCAGGTCGAAGGAGGTGATCCTGCCCCTCTGCTCTGCTCTTGTGAGACCTCACCTGGAGCATTGTGTGCAGTTCTGGTGTCCTCAACATAAAAAGGACATGGAACTGCTGGAACAAGTCCAGACGAGGGCCACGAGGATGATCAGGGGACTGGAGCACCTCCCGTATGAAGACAGGCTGAGGAAGTTGGGGCTGTTCAGCCTGGAGAAGAGCGTGGGGACCTAATAGAAGCCTTCCAGTACCTGAAGGGGGCCTATAGGGATGCTGGGGAGGGACCCTTCATCAGGGACTGTAGTGACAGGACAAGGGGTAACGGGTTAAAACTTAAACAGGGGAAGTTTAGATTGGATATAAGGAGGAAATTCTTTCCTGCTAGGGTGGTGAGGCACTGGAATGGGTTGCCCAGGGAGGTTGTGAGTGCTCCATCCCTGGCAGTGCTCAAGGCCATTTTGGACGAAGCCTTGGGTACCAGGGTTTAGTGTGAGATGTCCCTGCCCATGGCAGGGGGCTTGGAACTGGATGATCTTTGAGGTCCTTTCCAACCCTAACTGTTCTGTGATTCTAAATACCAGAGGAAAAAGAGCTGGGTTTCAGCCACTCTGACCTGGCCCTGTGACTACTCCTCTGCTTTTCATGGACCCACAGGCTCATCTGAGGACTGCCAGTGCCAATAGTGACTGTGCCTTCTGCCCTGAGCACCAAATGAAAGTAGCGAATTGCTGATTGGGCTGCTTTGAAACCATGTTTTGAGGACACAGTCTTTGTATTTCTGTTGTTGTGACCCGTTTACCAGTGGACTGCAAGATCAGTGCAGAGTGCTTTAGTTGGCGTGAGCTTTGGGTGATTTTGAGGGATTTTCATTGGGATCAGACACTCGGTTCCCAGGTGGATTTGCACAGGCCACAGCAGCTGCTACGAAATCTAGGTCGTGTTTCTGCTGAATTCCTTTAACCAGACCTGCAGGTAACGTGTTTGCTGCCTTCCCTGTCAGAGCCTGAGCGCTGGCTCCACAGAGGATCACCAGGTATGGCTGGGTGCGTGTTCACTGGGGGGGCTATCTCAGAATAAACGAACAGGAAGATCTTTCTGATGTTTTTAGCACTTGAGGGGATGGCCCTGGGGATAGAAATGATCCTGAGGCTTAGTGTGCTTTATCCTTCAGCAAATCTGGACTCCATCCAGACCTGGCTAATCTAACATGAGACCTGCTCAGAGCACGATGCTAGAACTGCTACCTCTTGTTGTCACTGTTCTGTAAAGGGCAGGGTCTGGCAGCCTGAAATCCCTGAAGCAGAGGTCCTGAGGCAGTATCTCACTCGTTGCTGTGTTGCTATAGCCATATCGCTGTGCTGCCAGCCACATTCCTCCAGCTTCTCAGCTAAAAACAAAGGAGCTTTTTCAGCTTCTTCCTCTCTGAATTTTCTTCCTCCGAAGCACAGCCTGGCAGCAGAGCTTGTGCAGGGGGATAACTTGGACTGTGCTGGAGACTTCATTGCTAAAGGGATTGGGAACCTGGGAGTCAGATGACTTCTGCAGATGAAGAGTGATAGGTGTCTGTTAAACACCATCTATGCCTAACTGGGAAATATACAGCTGTTCTGATCAAATGCCATCTCTTGTGTCCTTACTTTTAATGTCAGGATTAGCCGGAAACTCGGGTAGGTAGATTATCCAGAACATGAAGGCAAAAGTAGGGCTTTACGTGCATGAACTAAAAGTCACCCTTACTTGACCATGGGTTTAAAGTTATTGCAGATGGCAGCTAGAAAAATCTTGTTGCAACAAGCTCTGTTTAGTGATGTGTCTGACTGGGTACGCAAATACCACAAGTGCACTCTGTCCCTTACAGAGACTCGGTAGCTGGTTTCTGGGGCCTTGCCTACAGCATTGCAGGTGCCACAGTTTTGAAGCTGTTCCGTGTTCCAGTCTTGTTTTGTAAACAGTATCACGGTACCCAGGAATGGCTTCTTCCTTAGTGCTTATCTGTACCCATCAGTGCGCAGTGCTGCTTATCTACAGACATAAGGGACCAAGGTTGGAAAGGATGGGTCTGCAGGTAGCGTTATCTGCTGGGATGGCTTTAACAGCCTGGTAATCTGTTAAACGCTATTGAAGAGGGAGGGTGGGCAGGTGTGATTCAGATATAAGTGATGGAAAACTGGTGTTCTCCATACCGGCAATTGTAAGCATTTGTCAAGCTCTTCTGTAGAAGATGGGCCAAACACAAAATCTTGCTATTTAATGAACACAGTAGCCATCCAAATGGTGTCTTGTTGACCTTCTTTTTTCCTAGTTGGTCTGACCTTATGTTTAGTCAGATTGAGTAGATCTCCTGCGGCTGTAAATATCTAAGTTAGAGTTAAATAAGTGAATTTATAAACCAAACATTAAATATGTCAGTAAAACTGCTGTGTACATCTAACTGTCCCTCTCCCTGTTCAAGTTGCAGGAGTTATTACGGCTGACTTTCTATCAGGACTGTTTCACTGGGGAGCGGATACGTGGGGATCCGTGGAGCTACCCATAGTTGGAAAGGTTTGAGATTCTTATCCTTATGCTTGGAAACGTTATGAAATGCTTTTCTGAAACACTTCCAGTGTTCCCAGCTGCGTTGGACTGTGTGTGTAAGCTGTATCTTTCTTGCAGTCTTGCCAATGTAACCAGCTCGCCCCCCCCAGAGCCCTCCTCCACTGAAAGGCATGGTATATTGCTGGTGAAGTGCCATGTTTACGCTTGGCCTCAGTGACATGCGCAAGGTGACACTGCCCCATTTTATCACGTTGTTGAAGGTTTGCGCAGAGTTTTGCAATCCCAGTGTTCCCAGACCTTCCCAAAGCACTGTGGGAATGGCCTGTGCCACAATGAGTGTGGAAACCTGGCCAGACTAGTGTTGATCTTCCAAAAGGCTGATAAACACAGAGAAATGAGGGTTATTCCTGGAGCTAAACCCTCTAAAAGCTGCTTTGTAAAACAGTAAGACACTCCAGTAAGAAACCTTTCCAGTTTCTGTGCTACTCGCCCCTGTTGTAAAGGTAATAGCATTACAATGGTGATGACTGAGGTTTTAGATTTGAGATGTATTTATACCCCTGCAGCTACAAATGCCAGCTGCTTAGTGGAAGGTGCACTGACTTCTGTAATAAGCAATAATCTTTCTTAAAGGTAAACTTCTTTATAGCTACCATTAATTACTCCTCACAGTGCAATATTAGTATGAAAGTACATGGGATATTCCCTGTAATTATCAAGAAATACATGAACTAGAACAGCGGAATTAAGACTGTTGGTTTTAGGCTTGTTCTTGTTTACCTTTACTAGACTTGGTAGTCCTTGAGTCCCTGTATCTCTGGACCATAGTTCAGAGGCAAAGACTGCAGGAGACTGCACTCCATAAACAGGAGTTCACCTTTGCATAGGCTGTACATGATGTGTGTGTTACAGGCAAATAAGTATTGCCCTTGTCTTCCTGTCCCAGTCCTGCTGATCGCATTTGCTCTGTCTTCTCTGGGACTGTATTCAGATGCAATTTCTGCTCCTAGGGGAGAGTTTTATATTTGACTGTTTGACTTCTGTTGGTTTGTCTGGTCATTTGACTTGCCTTTAATGCTGTCCTTTTAGCCCACACAAATTATGAGGCTGAATTTACTTTCTTTAGTGATCTATTCGTTTATGCTGCTCAGCAAGTGACTTATATTTGTGAATGTCACAGGCTTATATGAAATTAAGATGTTAATGCTTTGGGTTTGAGATGTACAGACTGAAGGTCTTAAGTGAAAACTAAGAAGAATAAAACTGAATAGCAAAGAAAAACTGGATTTGGGTCTGGGCACTGAATTTCTTTGCAAAACAAATTATCTGAAGTGTTCTCATCACACGAGTTTGAATTCTGCTTACGTGCTCTGTACTGGGAACTCAAACTGTCATAGATCCGAATGTATGTGAGGTCGGGGAGGTTTCAATAGTTTTCTTTCTAAGATCATTATTGAGCCATGGTTTCATATTTGTCAATTTGTTTTTTCAGGCTTTCATCAGACCCTTTAGAGAACATCACATTGACCCCACAGCAATTACCAGACACGATTTTATAGAGACCAATGGAGACAACTGCTTTATGACACTGGTCCCGTTGGCAAACATGGCATACAAATTTCTTTCTTTTTCCCCAGGTAAGCTCTTACTTGTGTGCATTTAGCATTTGTGTTGGTATTTAAATGAACATTTCTCTGTGTGAAGCTAGGAGAAATCAATGAATGCAAGAGGACAAGTAATAGCTCTTGGAAGCAGGATGCTTCTGGGAGGAGAGAGGGAAACCTTCTTTCTCCTTGATGGTGGAGCAACCAGAAGGTGGGGCAGGCAGATTCTCTGGCTCAACAGACAGTCTGTGGCTGAAGTCTTACAAGGAAGCATTAGAAGTTATAGTAAATATTATTTTTATAAGAGGGATCAGACTGTGTGTATGGAGGAACTCCTTGTTCTGAAGTGTGTAAAAATGCTTCCTCTTTATAGAAACACTTGCAAACTGGAAGTGGGAGAATTAAAGAATTAATGAAATTTTATAGATGGTAAACTCAGAGTTTAACTTCTTGTTTATGGCTCATTGTCAGAGACTGGTGCTTACCAGCCTGTCTTGTGACATTCTGGAATTGCTTATGGCTTACTGGCTCTCATGATACTTCTGCCAAAGCAGCTTTGTTGGAGCCTTTGTTAGTCCCTGCAGCACCAGGCATCTCTCTCTGGGCAAGACAGCATCTTCCTAGTAGAAATTTACCTTTTCATAAATGGTAAAGATATGCATCTTTGTTTTGCAGAGGCATTATATGAAACATGTCCTTGGGAGTGTTATGTCTTTGCGCTCATCATCTTCATAACCATGACGAACCAGATTCATAAGTGGTCTCACACGTACTTTGGTCTTCCACGCTGGGTCATATTCCTACAGGACTGGCACATTATCCTGCCACGGAAGCATCACAGGATCCATCACGTATCTCCACACGAGACGTATTTCTGCATTACAACTGGTACTGCCACCTGGTTCATACTGCACCCTCTCTTTAGTATGCTAGTGCAACTTACGTAGCAATATGTAATTTAGTGACAGCCTATTAAATACCTACAAAATGACACGGTGAAGTTAATTGTGCTCTTAGCAAAACTGTGTTTTCTGTTGCATAAAAATGTGGGGGGGAAGGTTTGTGATTGACTAAAAGGTAACTTTCAGCCTGACAGGGTAGTTAGTGGTACTGAGATCCAATTGCATGGTACCTTGGTAATCTCATGCTAGTAATGGATTTCGTTCATTAAACTCTTAAAGCTGTTGTTCCCTCAAAATTGCTCATCATCTGCAAGTGCAGCTTACCTTGAATGCTCATTTCTAAAGCAAGGCTTCAGGATTTTCAGTCTTCATTCATTCTGATTTGGGGCAGAGGAGTGTGAGAGCTTGGAAAAACCTGCCTTTATGTTCCTCTTATATCTGTATTCGGTTTTATGCCCATTGTATGGGCGGGTATACTCAGTTACCAGTGTTGCACTGTCCTGAATCAAGTTAACTGGGGAGTTGGAAATGAACCACTTGCGTTCTTCATTCTGTCATTGGCTTTAACACACAGTTTCTGATGGGTTTGAAATCTCTGCTAGGAAACAAATCTAATTCTCATGACCAGAATGTCACGTAAAAACATGGTACAGTTAAGCATGACTTGACAGATGGCAAAAACCTTGCCACCTTAAGAGCTTTTTTCAGTCCATTTCAGAATGTTTAAGCCTGGCCATTATCAGCAGTCTTAGGCTAGTTGCTTTCATTTCTCATTTATAAACCAAAAAGCATGTGCTCCTGTTCACTCTGTGCTTTCTGTAAGTGTTCATACCGTAGCAGTCTGCCATAGCACAGCATGCAGATTGTATGCTTCAATTTTCCAGTGGAGCAAAGTGTTTCTGCAGCCCCAATTCTCTTTCTTCTAGGATAGAAATGAGGAGGATGACAGAAATAAGCAATCAATGCACTATTTAAAAGGGTCCTTTACTGAATGAAATATGACTAGTTACTGTAAGGCACTTGTTAGTGACTTGGCTTGAGTAGATAGCCAAGTCCCAAGAGTATACTTGGTTTCACGGCTGACCTGTGTACATAAAGGTCTGCCACTGTATCATTGCTAGGGATGGGGTCAGATAACAGAGCTTTCTAGCATTCCCAGTGTTAAAGCTTTCAGGCTGACTACCATTTTTAGACACCAGGAAGGAGTCATCCATTCCTTGAGGGTTACTGGCTGGGTTTAATGAGAATTGCATGGGCTGACTTCCTAAGGGGCATCAGTATACAGTGAGTTAGTGGAGCTGCAGGATCACAGGTGAGGTGGGAAAGGACATCTTCAACCACAGAAGGTGGCTGAAAATAGTTCCTGTTTTGGTAGATTGTTAAAGCTGTAGCTGCCTCTGGTTAGGAATGATCTAGCTCTCTAGAAACACATTTTCAGCAGTGAATATCCTGAATATTTTGCCATTAGTATTTCCATCCCATAATAGCTATACACAGTCTCAGACATCACCAGGAAGAACAGTTCCTTTCCTGCTGCTGACAGAGCTGGCTGCAGCAGCTTTCCTGGGTTCCTGTCCTGCTTGTGCTATCCTGCATTTCAGCTCTTCCCTCTAACATGAGCTTCTAGCTCACTGTTTCCATTGTGGTAAGAGAAATGTACATGGAGTAAAGTATAACATACGCTTACAGAACAGTTCTGTAAGTGTGGGATAACTAATATAACCCTGTATACATCCATCTCTTCCTGGTTGTAGGAAAATCTCTTGCTTCATTCAACTTGATGGTTCTTTTCTGATAGGTTTGCAATGGCCATAGATTAGTCCACTGCCCTCTCATTTACCTTGTTTAATTTAAAGAATGCTATTAAACAGGCATTGCAAGACATTGAACTTTGGATGCTATGGAAAACTAACGCTCTTTTTCCTTTGCAATCACTTAGGTTGGCTGAACTATCCATTAGAGAAGATAAGATTCTGGAGGTGTTTGGAGAACATTATCCAAGCAGTTACCGGGGAGAAGCCAAGAGCCGATGACATGAAATGGGCTCAGAAAATTAAGTAACTTTTGCCAGCCTTCTGCAATCCTTAACTTGTTGCCAATGTTGGTTTTTTTAAATACAAAGCCATCAGCCAAATTCAAGACCTGCAAAGGAATAACAGACTCTAAAGCACAAACTAAAAAGTGCTAACAGACTGCAACGAAATGAACTAATTCTTAAAACAATACTTGAAATGGAGATGATTACTCTTACTGAGCACCTTTCTGTTTGGCCATGTCTGCTTACATCTTAGGAAGTACTTCATCACTGTCTCAAAAGGCTATCGGGCAAGCCAGAAGGCAGGACAGTCACTCCATTGGTACATGGTGGCGTAGTAAACATGTGTTGTATCAACATTATTTAACACTTCAAAAATAGCTTGTTGCCTAAGACCTATAGGGAGAATGGTGACAGCAGTGTGTCACTGTGTTTGAGTCCAAGCACACTGCATGAAAACAGTGTGTCAGAATAATGGAAGCCTATAAAATAATTGCTGTTCAATGCACTTAGTGATCGATAAACCTACAGCTCTATTATGTTGAATTGAATTGATCTAATGTGGGACAGACTTTGGGAATCTTGCTCCACCAGTGGGCCACGAATCCTCAAGTGTCTTCAGTTTCCCTTAAAATAAAGTTGTTCTACTCTGTACGTGGAACTGAGCTGTTTCTGCGTAAGCCTTCAACTTACGAAGCCTCTGAGAAGAGGGAGGGTACCCAGTACGACACATGCTCGCGTTTGTTCATGCGGAGTGCTCGCTGATGAGTCTTCTGTTAAGTGTTCCCTACCCTGACAATAAATGTTTAAAATAGTTCTAGTATTGGGCACATTGCAAATAGCTGTATTCAAGAGCTCAAGGTATCAAACTGTAATGTTAGAAGGGAAATTGTCAATGACTGGTGTTTTGTTCTTGGTTTTTTTTAAGGTGCTTGCTTGTTTCTGTAAATAATATAAAGCCTTAATCTCTTCTGGTGTAATGGAATAATATTTTAATGTGATGTTTGAATGTATATAATATATTTATAACAAAGCAGTTGGATAATACTAATCATGTTTGTTAAGTCTTGCTGCTGTTCTTCATTCATGCATTGTCAGTGCTTAATCCAAGGACTTGATCACTGGTTGCAAAATGCTTCATGCTGTTCAAACCACCTAAAACACTTCGCAGCCTGTTACATCCTCTTTAGGTTGAAGTGATCAATTGCTAGTCAACTCTCTAAGAGCTTGACACCATATTAGGCCAGACCTCAACACCTTTCAAGAAGTGCAATTAATTCTGCTTTGGATGCTAAGGAGTAACTGCTGGATTGGGATGGGCAAAGTTCCACATAGAACATCCAACAGGTACTTTATTGTGTTAATGTGATTTGGGTCTTGTTGAATTCTATCCTAAATGAAAACTTACAGATGGTCAAATCTAAGACTGCTTTGCCTTCCCTAGTTGTAAATTGTGTTGAATACAAAATGTTCCTGAAGAGCACGGTAAGGTGGTTTGGAGTCATAGGTTTAGGTTAGTCTTGATCCTGATGGACCACGGCTTCTGAAAGTGTTGGAACTTGGCAGCTCTCCTCCAGTGGAAACTGCTGGGTGCGGTTGTGTCTGAGCTGGGTTCTGCAGACCAAAATCAGAGTTGTACCTTGGTTGCAAAACATTTAATGTGCTTAAATGATTCAGGCCCTTAGAGTGGTTTACATTGGAAGGGACCTTGAAGATCATCAAGTTCCAAACCCCTTGGAGAACTTCAGACCATTACAGGAAACTTGTCTATTTCAGTTGTCCCAGTTGACATCACATCTCTGTGTAGCTTTGACAGTGAAGAGCACTTCCACCAGAAGTGTTTATAGGAGTCTCAAAATGAATTAAGTTGAAAGTGGAGGAAGAGGGAGAAATACTCCCTCAATACCGTTAATTATTGCCTGCTGCTTCCGGATCTGGGCATTGAGGAGGGATGGTTCTGTGCCAAACCAGCAGGCACAGTTGTTCCTAGTAGTTTGATCTCTACTTGTTTTAATTTCCAGGCACTGGGAGTTTAGTGTTACATTAAAGAATTGATATGGATATAAATTTGGGTGAGAAGAAAGGTAACTTTCAGTACTGTGGAAGTTAGTATGGCAGTCATTGCTATGAATCAGTGCAGTTAGATCGTTAATACTTGCTGTTTGTGGCTGTAGCTTACTTTAAAATCCTTTGGTGTGAGAATGCAAACTACAATGTGTCCAGAGCAAAGAATGCTTCTCCTTCCTCTCCTCCCCTTCCAGTGTGGGTGTCCTGCAGTTTAGATGTGTAGGAGTGCTTAGGGAGCAATGTCTATTGCTGTGAGTGCAAAGAACCGCAATGGTTATTTCTGCTATCTCAACAGCAGTTAGATTCACCAGTGTGTCCATTTTGAGACTCCCGTAATCCGTATTCTAACAGATTTGTAGTCATCAGTTGTCTGTCCCTCCTGCCCTCATCCCTTTCCTCACCTTTTCCTCACCCTCAGCCCCAGTCTGAGGTAGGTAAACCAGTGTCAAAGGCCAGTACAGAGCTGGGTGGATGCTCAGGGCTCCTGTGTAAAACAGCCTGAAGCTCTAGGTTGGTTGAGAGCGCATCTGGCTGCAAACCGAAACGCCAAGTGAACAGCAGTGCTGCAGTAACCAATGCATCTGAAGCACATGAATTATTAGATTTTCAACAATTAGAATTTCACTTCAGCAGTGTTAAAGGCAATTGCTGTTGCCCAAACCTCTCTCAGCCATTTGATCTGTGGTCTTGCTGGAAACAGATCTGAGCTGCTAATACTGGTGGTGGCTGGGACCATCAAGCTGTTAATCTTAATTATGAGAAACTGGGGCAGCCGTTAATCTCTGGATGCTGTTTTCCACACTGGCACCGTGCTCCATTCCTGAGGCAGCTCTTGCTCAGAGTGACCCAAGGTGACCGACGTGGCTGGACCCTCCCAGGGTCCAGTCTTCACATCACTGTTCATAAGGCAGCGGCCTGGGGCATGGCCCTAAGTTCTGGTTTTGTAATCCTTGATCTTTCCCTCCCTGCTGTGAGTCAAGGTGTATCACAAAGCTTCCCTGCCCCTTGGAGGATGAAAGAACAAACCAAGGTATGAATGAATACCTTGGTCTTCAAGCTGGCTTCTGGAAGGGGTTCCACCCCTTTAAAGTAGTCGATGCTTCCACAAAATCAGTGTGGCAATTGTGGAGTAAAAGGCCACATGGATCCCTCTTAACATATGTAAATCTGGCTAAAGATAAATTTGCCCTAAGTTAATTAGGAACGGATTAGAGCTAAAGTAGAATAAGAGACTCCCTTTAAACTCCACAGACATGGCCTGCATTACAGTGTAAATGCTTTCGAAAGTGGTTTTAAGTCAGTCTCTCACCTCTGCAGAAGGATGTGGTCAGGCTCCTGCTCGCAGGAGAAGTCCTTCCAGGCCTTCAGCTTCTCCCAAGTCTGTAGTTGCCCTCCAAGGAGCTGGCTGTGTGTGGCCGTGCAGGAGTAGGTGTATTTCTCTATGTGTACCTGTGGAACTGCAGAGCTGGCTGGGGACTCACCTGCCTGGGGAAGCATTGCACGCTGTGGACAAATCACTGCAAAGTCCTTAAAATCCTGCTCAGCCTTTTCTTAAAGCAGTGTTCAGGGCAGCCTGGTGGGTTTGGGTTTGCTGTTTGCTTGGAAGTCCCCATGGTCACAGTTCAAACTGCTCAGCTTCCGGGTGCCTCTTGGCTTCCAAATGTTGTTTCAATTTGCTGCTGGAGTGAGTTATCAGTGTTCTCTCTCCTTGTCTGTAGCCTTACCTCTGTCTGCTGCCTCCGTGCAGTACTGGGGACCAACAAGAAGCCCTGCTCGGAGACAGCATTTGCTGAACAAAGGTGAGGCAGCCACCACGTGAGGAAAGGGGGCATTGAGCCAGCCTGAGGACCATGGTGGGGATAGACGTGTGCCTGGCGTGGGTTTGTCCCATTTAAAAAAGGGGTTAAAAACAAGGTCAAGGACTTGTCCTGCGTGAACAGCCATGCACCAAACAGGCATCAGACTTGCCTACATAAGATAGGGCCAAGATGTTTGGCTCAGGTGAATGTCTGTCCATCTGATGTTCTCCTGGAACTGGACTAGCAGCAAGCGTAAGTGAAAGGGGAGCTGTGGTCGGTAGGGGGTTAAACCAGTCACTCACCTTGCCCCCTAAAGCTACTGATACCCGTTTGGAGCAAGAAGGTCTCCATCTGCTTGATACCGAGCATCTCCATCGCTATGGAGAGCACCTCCATCGCCTCTGCTGGGGCCGCTGCCCACCGCCTGGCCAGGTTTGCCGAGCTCGGGTGCCACCTAGCGGCTCTGTGCGTGCCTTCCGCTGCCGCGCTCAGCCCCGTCCCAGAGCCGAAGGAGGTGAAACCCGGCCGGCAGCGGAAGCCTGGCTGGATGGAAGTAGCTTCAAAGCATACCTGATACAGGCAGTACCTTGCCTCTGATTGCTGCTGACAGCTGCGTGTGCTAAAGCTGGCTTAAATGAGCAAATGACTTCAAACGTAAGGGGTCTGCAAAACATTTTGCTTTGTAATTGCTATGGTGTCTTGGGGCACAGTTTTCGGATCAGGTGCTGCAAGACAAAGCAGAATTCATTTTCCTCCTCTTTTCTTTTTTCCATTCCCCCCCCCCCCCTTACTACTGTTTTAACTGGAGAAAGTGGAACATGTGCTGCTGGTTAAAACACAGCGCTGTACCTCTTCCTGATGTTCCTGATGTCTCTTCTGGATTCATACTGTCTATTTTATGCCAAAAGGTGTTTTTCATAGCTGTGTATGAGACACAAGGAGGCAGTGTGTGTGGTTGTGTCCGTGTCTCCCATTGCACAGGGAGGCTCTCTGGGCCCCTGCGTGCCTGCGCTGCTGTGCTGTGCCCTGGACGTGCCCCCCGTGCAGGAGCCCTGACCCCGCACCCTAGGGCTGAGCTGGGGCAGCTGCACCGGACGCTGGTGCTCGTCTGTCAGCGTTGGAGGGCAGCAAATTGAACTGCCTTGCTCCAGGTTCAAAGTGCTGGGCCGTGTCCTGCGGCCTCCCTTCGCTGAGCATCACAGGACGAGGTTCTGATGCAAACGCATGAGCAGCATCAGAGCATTACAAAGCGCCTATGAATATTTGAAAGCAGTAGGAGAGCTAATGTTGCTGAGCTCTGGCTGTAATGAGCATAGCTTGCCAATTACTCATATTAATTGCACTGAGTTTTATGGGCTGTTCAATGCTTGAGTGCTCTGGTGTTTCAGAGCTCCAGGGGGGCTCGCTGGGGGTCCTTCCGCCAAGGTTTCCCCTGGAGCGGGCAGAGGCACCCCCGCCGGCCCCCGGGGAGCACACCCGCCCGCGCGGCAGAGCGCTGCAGGCTCCCTGCCGGTACCACAGAGCTCTCCGCGCAGCCCTCTAGCCCCGCCCGCCGCAGCCTCCTCTTAGCGCGCCCGCCCGCGCCGCGCCCTCGGAGCCGCACTTCCCGCGTTGCGTTGACGTGTGGCGGGGGGCGGGGCTCCGGCGGCAGCGGCGCAAGATGGCGGCCACCACGGGTGCGGGTGAGCGGGCGGCGGGGCCGCGGGGCCGCGGGCTGGGGGGAGCGGCCGGGGCCGCTCCTCGCTGCGGGGCAGCCCCGGGCCGGCGGGCGGCGGGCGGCAGGCTGCGGGCGGCCCGGCTGGGCGTGTCGGGGCCGCAGGGGCGGCGGCGGCCGCTAGGCCGGGAGGCGCCCGGGGAAGGGGCGAGGGCGGCGGCGGCCGCGGGGAAGGGGCGGTGGCGGAGGGGCCGGCCCGAGGGGCGCGGCCCGCAGGGGTTGGTGCCTGGCCGCGGCGGTGGGCCCGCTCCCCGCTCCGAACCCGCGGCGCTCGGGCGGGCCCGGCCGGCGCCTCCCCGGGGGCTGCCGAGGCCTCGCGGTGGGAGCGGCCCCGATGGGGCGAGTCCGGCCCGGGGCCGGGAGGGGCCTGTGGGGCCGGCCCGGCGGCCAGCGTGCCCCGGCGCTCTGTGTGCCGGCTCCGGGAAGTGGCGCTGGGGCGGCGCGCAGGGCCCTGCGGCCGGGCCGGGACCCCCCCCCCCCCCCCCCCCCCCCGCCCCGGGCCCGCAGCCCTCGGCCCGGCCCTGCGGTTCGGGCCTGGGCGCTGTGAGCCGCAGAGCGAGCCCTGCGCGGCGGCTTGAGCCTGGGCTCGGCACCGCAGGGCCGCCGGGCTGGCTCCTTTTCTGCGGGTGAGCTCCGTGTGCTCGGAGCTGGCCCCCGGTTCCCTGTTCGCCGTGATCGCTGAGCTGGTGCTTCAGTTACGTGCGTGAAATCAGCCTTGTTCACTAATAACATCTTCCTGTTACATCAGAGGGATGGAACTTTCTTGTCAGGATGTGTGTGTTTCCACAAGTCAATATATATCTTTTTGCCTTTAAAATTGCTTCTCGCCCGCTTTGAATAGTTACACAGATCCTGTCTTTGTGCTTAGCATCTCACGTTAAACAGAAATACTGCTACTAGATCTTGAGTGGGGGTTCTTTGGTGACATCATTTAATGAACTTGGATCAAATAAATTAGTTTCACTTCTGTTTAGCCTGTTTCATTTTCCTGTTTTCATAAGGCCCATATGGGGTTTTCAATGTGTCACTGTAATACTTGTGTTAAAATTGCTTCCTCTCAAGTTTGGAATCACCGGAAGATTTCTCTTGAAGATATAACAAAAATATCTTGCAGTTCTTTTTTAATAGATAGGTCTCTATTGATGACAAGCTTCAACTTTTAAGAATAACTATTGCAATGTGGATAACTTGTAGTAATCAAGATTGTGAATACAGGCTGCAAAATGCAGTGGATGCTGTGCTGAGAGCTGTGCTTTACAGATCTGTGTTTGAGCGTAACCTGATGGTGAGGTGTTGGAACACTTGATTAAAATACACAACAAATGCAGCAGAGCCTTCTTCCCCCTCCTGTGTCACATTGTTCTGGCTGCCATGCTTTCCCAATAATCCTCTCAAACTGCTGACTTTTCAGTTTGTGTTTGGCTGGAGGAACAAGGCAAGTGTTCTATTTTTTAAGCCAGTGCAGCTTTGTGAATTAGTTGTCTGAGTGGTCATGGAGGGGTATGTGTGGAAGGGGGCTTGGACTGCGGTGGTGAAGCTCAAAGCTAGTCCTGTGCACAGCTTTTCTTTTGCAGCCAGTGGTCTTTGTGATAAGCTGCCGTTAACCATCATCTGCTAGCCACATGGTGTCTTTTGGATTGCTTCCTACTACTGCAGGGATTTCTGAAAGCTGTCTCTTCAGTGCTGGAAGTGTGAAGCAGTACACAGCCAGGTAGATGTGGGTAGGGGCATTGGTGTCTTGTGTCTGTGGTGTGGGCATTTGACAAGTGCCACGGTTCAGCTACTCGTGAGATCCTGAGTGTTTAACTGCTGCTGAGGAGATTGGGGTGGAGAATAAATCAGTTGTGACTTGCAAACATGTTGCAGTAACTGAACTTTTGCAGTAAACCCCCAGTTCAGTCTGGGAGAACCTTCAGGTACAGACCAGCATCTTACACTGAGCCTTAGAGCCTTGTCTGGCTGTAAATCACGGGCTGTCTTACCAACAGTGGTCTGGGTTTTCTTCTTTTATTAGTAAGTGATGGAGATTCTCCTGATAAAGAGAACAACATAGTGTCCAGTTACTGGTGGTGGTGGTGGCACTGCAATGCAGTTTGTACTGTTCCCTCTTGACACTGCACTGAATGCATTGCCCAGCACATACAAATAGAGCCACCACATACAAATAACACCACCTTGTTCTCCACCACTGTGCACTTTACTGTGGGCAAGTAGCTTAGTAGTGTGTTTACTCAGATGTAAAATAGATTTTGCTAATACTCGTTTCGTGGAACCTTAATTTATTCATAGTTGCTGATAATAACCACTTGAATATGTTTAATACCATGAGTTCTGCAAAGGAGCTTAAACAGAGGTGGAGGATGGAAAATGAGTCTGTGTTTAAAAGCAGCTACTGACCCAGCGGAAGAAATGGTAGCAAATGTCTATGTAACTTAAGGAAGTCATAGAGCTGGTGCTGGGAATCAGACGAAAAAGCCAGATATTTGTATCTAATAAACAGGTAGACATAATTAACAGGAGAAAAACCAACCCTCACCTGGAATAAATGTTATGATGCAGGGTCCAGCAGTATCGGTTGCCCCCTAGGAGTGGGATGGGGAGCGGAATCAGGAAGAAGGTGAAACCCATGGTTTGATATAAGAACAGTTTAATAATTATAATATACTACTACTAACCACGATAATAATAATGAAAAGGGAAATAACAAGAGAGAAACAAAAAACCCAGCCAACTAACTAACAACAGCAAAGCACAGTACAGTTCCTCACACCTGCTGACTGATGCCCAACCTGTCCCTGAGCAGTGATCAGCCCTCCTGGCTAACTCCCCCCAGTTTATATACTGAGCATGATGTTCTATGGTATGGAATACCCCTTTGGCTAGTTCAGGTCCTGACTTTGCTCCCTCCATCTTGTGCCCGTCCTCACTGGCAGAGCATGAGGCTGAAAAGTCCTTGATCAGGGTAAGTGCTATTTAGCAAGAACTAAAACATCAGTGTGTTATCAGCATTATTCTCAGACTGTAACCAAACCAAAACACAGCACAGCTACTAGGAAGAAGATTAACTATCAAGACAAAAACTTATACAGAGAATTCTGCATTGCTGATGATGTGTGATTTCTGCACATAAAATTAATATATTGCTAAAAAGAAAGGGTTGACTTTAATCATTCTAATAAGGCCCTTCTTGGGAGTCTATGAACACTCAAACTGTAAGTTTATGTCTGTCTGTCCTTCAGACTGAAGTGTCACGCAGAAGCACTCAGCTGGCTCGGGTACCAGAGGTGATCTACCTGAGAGATCCAGGGCTCCTCAGAGGCTCATGCACCCCGTGGCCCTGCAGGGAAGTTGAGCTGTGTGGAGTCTGTGTTGCAGTTAGACTACAGGAGCTTGCTCCACATTGCTGTCCCACATACTCTGATACTATGGTGGGTCAAATCCTGACCATGCTGGCCTGTGAAGTGCTGTTTCTCTTAACTTTCATCTGGAAAAAGTTTAATGATTTCTTTCAACCCACTTTTCTCTCACAGGTCTGTTTAAGGGGTCTCTTGCAGTGCTGTGGTAGATACTGTGCTTACCAACAGGCTGGATGCACTGAGCAGTAAAAGATATCCCCAGATATAAGTTAGGCAAAGTCAGAGGAATGTGAAGAACAACAGAAGGGTGATTCATTAGGTGTACAGTCACGATAGTGCTAATACATGTATCTTAATACTCCTAACGGAGAGAAGAGCACAGCTCAGTTTTAGTACAGTGTATTAAAAAGTATCCATTTATAGTTGTTGAGGGACCCATAACATTACTGTGAACTCAAATCTATGCTTGCAAAAGCAAATGCAACATTACAGTAAGGAAGAAACTGCCTATTGAAGGGTATGGAAGGTGTACCTGCCTCTGCAAATGGACCGTGATGTCTCCTTTGGAGGGCACTGCACACAACAGTCACTGTTATCTCAAAATAAATATTGCCAGCCACTGAGTACTTTCTAAGTCTATAAGTAAAATACTCAAGGGTAGGGAAAAAGTAATTGAAGAGAAAATGGGAAGATAAATTATGCCTTCTTAGATGAGATGGACTGTAAGAGCACAGGAAATAGCAGGTGCTAAAGATGAAGAGCTTCTTTGAGTATTGTAATGGAAGGTTACAGCAGATTAAATAAAAAGGTAAATAGTTTAAGATTTACAAGAAGATACTCAGTTGAATCTTTTAATATATAATGATACCAGTTACATAACATATTTGAAAAACACCATTCTGGCTGAGAATTTAGAATGATTCATTATTGTATTAAATATGTAAGTAGCTAAGAATCATAGAAGATATGATACAGGCAGATAAGGTGTGTGAAGGTTGGGATTGTCTGTCAGGTTGTGAGGATGTTTTTCAGCTATTGCAAGTCAAGCTGGAATTACTCTGTCTGCACTTACTGATGAGTTTGTGTGCTTTCCTCCCAGGTCTGTCCTGGGCCTGGCCCAGAAGCAAAGCCCAGCAGTGTGCATCCTGCCTCTGCCTGCCTGTGATTAGCTCCGCTGTTAAAACTGTACTGAGCCGGTAACACTGCCTTAGTCTGCCAGTGTGGCATCTTGCTCTTCAAAGCCTATCTCTGAATCAGTGAGCCTGCTCATGCACTCGCCTCTTGGTGGGTGGTGTGAGTGTAAGAAAACTTAGCAGTACTTTGTGATAGAAGAGGCAGCTGGAGGAGAGTGCTGGGCTCTCAGTCAGTGACATCCTTTTCTTTTCACAAAGCCAAGAGGAGATGGTGGGGTTTTCCCTCTTGAGATTTTGTGTAAAGATTTTGTCCAGGATGTTAGTTCAAGGTGACTTATTTTCTGGAGTAGCTTCTAGCTGAGCTGGTAATGTTTTGCTTTTCGCCTGTGATATAAGCCACAGAATGCATCTGATTTTAACTCTTCTGCATCTGACAGGATGTACTTGGCTCCAGACCTCAGTGATGCTGCCAGTCTGCCTCAGACAAATGTTTTAACATGATCTCTTTCCAAGTAAAGTGCTTAAAGTGTTGAAAGACAGAACCAGTTCTCTAGCTTACACAACAGAAAACACTTCAGTTTGTTTCAAGTGCTCAGGAAGCTATTTTGGATCTGCACAATAACTCAGTACCTGTCTGTGTTATCAGAGTGGAAATCATGACTATAAAGATGATGCAAGAAATCTGAAGTTCTTGTCTGCTGAAAGTTTTTGTCCCAGTTGCTAAAAGCCTTTTATTCAGGTTTAAATATTCTGTCAGTTCAGAAACTTTCTATACCACTGGATGAGGAATGATATTCTTATTTCTTTACAGTGGCAGTGCTGCAAGGGTAAGCTGTCAAAATTTCAGTGGTTGCAGTCTCTGCAAAAAGATGAGAAATATATTGGAAAAGATGTAATTAAGGCTTAGTATCAGATACACAAAAAACAAGCAATGGAAGGGGCTTTAATGTATTAAGCAACAGAGGTGTTAAAAGCTGTTGGATTTCAGCTCACTTGAGTTACTGCAACTTGGGAGCTAGTACAAAAGCAGCTAAAATTGGCCTGAAAGGGCATTTTGATAAGTTGCCTGTTACCAGTGAAGATGTCAAGAAATCTTCAGCAAAATGAGGGTTACCTTCCTTAGAGCTCCTAGTGAGTGAAGTGCACTTTCTGTGTGCTTTGCTGGGCCTTGTATTTGTCCTTTAATCCTGAAGAGAAATGCTTATAACTTGATTTCACTTTAGAAAGGAAAGAGAAATGTATTCCTGAAGTGTTTGAGGTGTAATTTTTTGTGCTACAGACATTGATGAAAATGTTTCAAGTAGAGGATCTACACTCAGAGGCACATTGTCCACCTTTCTTCACTGTGTTGTGTTCAGCTTGTTAAGGTTTCTGTGAATATGGAATTTGTTTCGCTATATAACTGGGGAAAATGGAAGATTAAAAAGTATAGTCTGTCACAGAGTGTTGATTGTAACTTGTTAAAACCAAATTATATACTTCACATGGATGTAGATTCAAGATGAGAAAAACCTCAGGCTGGTAAACTATCACAAGACACATTCAGTTGTTTATCTTTAGTAGTGCTGTGGTGTAAAGTAAATCTGAGTGTGCTTTAAGGACTTTAAGAATCCAAGCTGGCATTTAACTGTCTTCCAGGAATAATTCTGTTCTTTCCAAGTGCAGAACTTTCCTTTCTGAGATTGACCGGACACAGTCAAATTCCTCGTGTCCTCATTTCAGCTTGCTGTCTCAGTCTTGCAGCTCACTGCTTAGTAAGCAACTGAGTTGTGAGGAGTTGTGGTAGCAAAGGCTCATCATTACTGGTCTTGCCTGGCAGCACTGGTATGAGGTGAAAACAGAAGGTCCTGATTCTGTTTGAAAGCTGAAGAGGATGTCGTACAAAACCTAACAGCTTCTTAAGTGCAACTTTGAACTCTGTAAAGTACACGTCCTCACTTTCTGGGAAACCCAGTGTGCGGTTTAGTTTTGTTCTCTGGTTTTCCATAGAAACAGTTAATGAACTTTTTGTAGCTGGTGAACTAGTGTGCAGGGTTGAGGCTTCACAAGTGCAGCTCTACTAAAAGGTGAGCTTTCAGAAAGACTGCACAAACCTGTGTTGCTGGAGATCTTACCTTGTCAGTACAGTTATCATTTAACTTTCATAGGTTTGCTGTTGCAATTAATAGTAAATACCTCCTTTTGCTTGGAAATGCGTTTTCAGTTCCATTTCTGGGAGTGTTTCTTTGTGGGCAGGCAAGCTGCAAGTGAAACAATTTCCTAGATATTACTGTATTTTTGTTTCAAAGGAAACTGCTATTTGAGAGTCTTCTTGAGCCATAGCAAAGGCTAAATTAAAATGCATAACGATGTACTTTCAACAAACTGATTACTTTTTAATTGCCTTTTACCTTATTTAGGTTTTCTTGTGTTAAATGAAGGACTCTTAGAAAAACAGGTTGGGTTGGTTACTGCCTTGAAAGTCTCCATTGCTATGCTGAAAAGATTATGCAAGGTATTTACTGGAGGGTGGGAAGATGACACGTAGTTGACTCACGGTTGTGTCAGCTGGTGCGGGACATCTCCCAACTCTGAATCTGCCATGGTTTAGCCATGGAAAGCATTTGCCAAATAATGTGCATGCCTAGAACAGGTCACTTTCTAGGAATCTTGGTGGAGAGTGAACATCAATGATGATACATTTGCATGCAACCACAAGTGATAAAGCTGGTGTGGTTTCTGGGGTTGGGGTCCCAGTGGGATGTGGTAGCTGACCATAAGTGCTGCAGGCCATTGCAGGTGAAGAGGAGATGAGGTTGGCTTAATGGCTTCATGCATCTTTCCAGGCTGACAGAAGGGTGAATCTGGTCTTTTACTCTGCCTTCCTTAAGGGCAGGTTATTTGAAAATAATAGCATTTGTGATTGTATGGCCATAGTCTTTTACATGTAGATTTGTTTTTATTCCTCTTGAATCTCCTGAGAAAGTGTCAGAGAGGAGCTGAATTACTATCATTGATTTGACTCTGAACTTGCCTTCTGTAGCGGCTGAGGTGCTTCTTTTCTGTTGCACCTCTGAGCTTTAGCTTAGGGATAAAACGTTTTAGAAGGCAGTGATGCTGTTGGACAGGGTGGTTTGTTGTAAAGTGACCAGTCATCTCTCATGATAATTTTATTTCCTGTGAAGTGCATAATATCTTTAATATTATATACTTCTCTTTTGGCGCCTCCTTTTGCCACTCATGCTCCTGTAGTGCTCACAAGTGAGCAGTTACTGTAAAAGCAGGAGTAATTTATGTTAACTTTTTCCGTGTGATAGGAGCCAGTGCACGATATGACTGGCTAGCTCTCTGTAGACCTCAGACTTGTCAGAACTCTACCATCCTGTTTGACTCTTGTGGCTCTGATTCATGCTGAATCAGAGCAGCTGGATCTGGGGAGGGCTCAGAAATAAAGTGGCCTTCTCTTCCTGTAAGGTTGTAAAGCCAAGCTGAGCTCTGGTTAGCAAATGTCACAATTAAAGCTGCTTTTCAGCCCTGCTTGTGGCCTTCTCAAATATATATGTGATGATGTCATTTGTAATTACATGATCACTTAATTTTCTTCACATGGGATTCCTGCCTCACTCTGAGCAGGGTGCGTGATGCTCAGAGGGAGGGTGGACAGGCGGTGGTTTTTTGCCTCCTTTAATGTGTGACCTGTGTGTGCTTACCATAAAGCTGATTCCTCCTGGGTTATTTGCTTTGGTCTAAGTAAATATCAGTAAATTATCTTTGAATCACTGGTAAATATGGAGTGGTATTATCAAGTGCTGAAGCACAGAGACTGAGAGGATGTTTGTTAAGCATCACGATATTGTGGTCCACAGAGAGCATTTTTTGGCAACATGGCACATTCAAGGCAGGTCTTTTGCTGGCTTCAGCTTATTGCGTCTGTGAGTGGGGAGAGGCTCAGGTTGGGTTTCTAATAATAACCATGACGGTTTCCTTTGTGGCATCACCTGAATTGTTGAAGAGCTCTGTGTCAGACCCAAGGGTGGAGTTCACCCTCCAAAAGGACCTTTTGTTTCTTCGTTGTCTTCCTTCACTGGCTGTTTCTTTCCCTGGGCACCAGCAGGCAGGGCTGAAACCCAGACAGCTCCAGGCATCACAGTAGTGAGTCATTCCCCACCACCAGCGCTCCCATGCATCCACTGCTGCGGTAGTGAAATAGGTTGTGTGTGTAAGTAAAGGTGAAACTTTGTCCTTCAACTCATACTCCAGCTGTTTCTGTTGTCTCCTCTGTTGGAGGTAGACTGCTCTCTTCTCTGTTTCCTCTAGCTACAGCATGGAGAGTTTTGGGAGTGTACTTAAAACTGGGGTGGCTAATCATGATTCAGGTACAAAGTACATACTGCATACTTTTAAGACTTGCTGAGAGGGGAGATGCTGGAGCTTTTTAAGCAGGGGAAGCAACAGTGATTCCCAAGAGGTTGTCTTACCACTGATGGTTTGGGGCTTGGTTAATCTTATGGGGATGGCTTCACCAGCCCCAACTGACTCATTTCGTCCTGCAGCCAAAGATTGGTATTACTCAGCGGCCATGGTAACAGTGTGGTCTCTCTGGGGATTGAGGATGCAAATTTGGCATGGAGTTGTGTTTGAGTCGTGCTCTGCAGCCCCCACACATGTGGTTTGGTATAGCCAGTGCAGGTCTGCTCTCTTCTGATGCCACTATTTGGACTCCAGGTTTCTCTTCATACAGCTGTGTTACTGAATCACACTTCCTCAGGATATTCTTGAACATGTTATGTGAGATTTGTGTATCAAAATGGCCAACTTCCGTTGGGTGCAGTCATTCAGGAACAGACTGCTCCAGCATGGATCCCCAGTGGGGTCACCAGTCCTGCAGCAAACCTGATCCAGTTTGGGTTCCTCTCCCCACAGGGCCACAGCTGCTGCCAGGAGCCTGCTCCAGCATGGGCTTCCCATGAGGTCACAGCCTCTTCGGGCATCCCTCTGCTCCCGTGCTGTAGGTGGAGATCTGCTCCACCACGGACCTCCGTGGGCTGCAGCAGCATTCACCGTGCCCTGCACCACAGGCTGCAGGGGAATCTGCTCTGGCACCTGGAACATGTCCTCCCTCCTTCACTGACCTTGGAGTCTGCAGGCTTGTTTCTCGCACATAACTCTCACTCCTCTCTGCTGCTGGTGTTACACAGTTGGGGTTTTTTTATCGCTTCTTAACTATGCCAGAGGTGCTATCACCATTGCTGATGGGCTCAGCATTAGCCAGCAGCAGGTCTGTCTTGGAAGCGGCTGGCATTGGCTCTGTCAGACACAGGGGCGGCTTCTCTTGGGCACAGAGGTAGCTTTCTTCTCACAGAAGCAACCCCTGTAGCCCCCCCTGCTACCAAAACCTTGCCACACAAACCCAAGACAAAGGAGAAGTGGTGGCCTAGGCTGCATTCATATTTTGTGATGACTGAGCTTACAGATACCTTGAAGAAGAATGAGTAATTAAGTCCCCTCTGGCCTGGGTTCAAGATCCTTTCTTGCTGCAGACTTAGTGTGTGAGCTTGGATATGTCACATAAGCTCTCTATGCCATTGTTTTCCATTAATGTGGTAGGAATAAGAACATTTCCTGTTCTGCTGTGTGTTTTGAGGATAAATGTGCCAACATCTAAGAAGTGCAGAAGTTCCTTAGTGGTGGAGGTCATGAGTACAAAGAATGCTATTGCTGCTGATGAAGCCCACTTAAATTAACTTCACATTAACTACTGTTCGGAATTTTATTTGCCTTGAATGGTATTTTAAGACTTCTGAGTAAGTTGGGTGCTGTCAAGCCTCTGATTTTTCAGAATCTCCTAAGTTTTTGTACTATAAATCATACAGACAAGTGCTAGTTAGAGCTCTGTGATACTGTGTGTATTTCTGAATGGATAGACGTTTCCTGTCATTTCACTGCCTGCCCCAATACCTGGCCTGTCATCCTTCTAGTGTGTTTAATTGTGAATACCTTATTTTGCTTATAAAAGCCAAGCTAAGTATGAGGCTGTCCTTTTCATAGTGTTGAAATGTTGTCATTGAAAAACAGGTGCTATTTTTATGGATTTACCCAAAATGTTTGCTGTAGAATGACCAAAAGCATCAGTGCAATTACTTTGGGTTCATTTCTTTGCTGGATTTCTCAATTCAAAATATTTTTCTGATGTTTTTCAGGTGTAAAAGTTCCTCGTAATTTTCGTCTGTTGGAAGAACTTGAAGAAGGTCAGAAAGGAGTAGGTGATGGAACAGTTAGCTGGGGCCTTGAAGATGACGAAGACATGACACTTACAAGATGGACAGGAATGATTATTGGACCTCCAAGAGTAAGTTATGTACTTAACTATTAAAATAGTATTGTTACTCTTATTTCTCTTCTCCCTTTTCTTCCCTTAATCTAACCACTGAAGTAGAAAACAAAGGAAACACAAATGAGTGGAAAAAGAAAACACTTTAGCAAGTGCTTTATGTTGAAGGTTCAAGTTCCATATAATAATGGGGTTCATGTATCTGTGTGTCTTTTGCTTTTAATTTGGAATATTTTTAATACCTTTCTCTGGTTAGTTCTGTTACATGTCTGCTTTATATTTACAGATTCATTAAGACATAACTTTTGAGATTCCAGGATTCTAGTATCCTGTACTCTTGAATACAGCAAGGTTTAAAATCCTTCGGCTAGTGAGATTACATATGGAGCTAATGTAGGTAAAACGTGGATGTTTTGTCCAGTACTGCTAGTCTTTCTGCTGTTTGTTGTTGAGTTCATGGGTTGGTTTTTATTGCAGCAGTACTGACTTGCTCTTGTAGAGTTTCAGCTAACTTGGGAAACTCAAAGTTTAATGAATTTAATTTCTTCTCTGAATGTTCTTTCCTAAAGTAGCTTCTTACAACGCTACTCGTCTTTGTGGTGGTATTGTGTTCTCACTCTCTTCTCCCCTCAAACCCTACTAAACTGTGGGTCTCCACTCTGGTAGTGAACTTGAGGACTTATTGTGCTTTGTATGTATGCATGTATTCTAAACCCAAAACTTGCCTGTTGTCTCCAGTTTCACTGTGTATCTCTGTTCTGTGTCTTTAATATCCTTGCCACGCAGTGCAAGTAGCTGATTCTCCTTCCTGCAATAGTAGATGTTGTCTTCTGTATCTGGCCTCAGTTTCACTTCCCCGTAATTCCAGTGTTCTCTGTCTATTATAAGGAAACCTGTGCAGATCTTTAACCATGCTACTGCCCTATGTGTTTCCCTTCTGTCAGTTGCCTTTTCTGCCACACGATGAGGTTGTACAAGAATCCATATTACAATGGCATTACATGTGCAGTATTCCCATCCTGAAGTGTTGTTTACTTTTTTGTCTGCCATTGTTAACATTTCCCCATTTTTGATCATTTCATTTGTTTATGATATCATTTTCTAGAACAGCATTTGATTCTAGAACATTAGGAGAGCATTAATGAGCAGTAAGACTGAAGAAAGCTCGCTGTGTGCATACACTTCATGGAGAATTTAAGCAACCTTGAAATCTAATTTAGAAAATTAAATAGAAACTGCAGCATGCAAATAGACATGTGGTGACTTACCAGAAGTGATAGAAACGTGTAGTTCATGTCATACTGCCAACCAAGGCTAGAGGACTCCCATGGAAGATGGTTCAGCTGTGCTTCTTTTGTCCTTCTGACACACCTAAGGACATAGATGTTTTCTAAACGCATCATGCTTTCTTATTGCTTGAAGGCAATGGGCTGTACTGGGAAAGATTCTGGGAACTTTGAGTCATTCTTGTTTGATAAGTGGCTGTCCTGCTTTCAGTACTGTTCTTGGTTATATTATTACCATATTTTTTCTTACTAGGATGTGAGAATACTGGCAATGGGGGAATAAAAATGAAAATCCTATTTCCTTCTGGGTAGAAAGCAGTCACGCTTGAAGCAGGTGGAAGAGTCTTATCGTGGGCATCCCAGAGGAAAAAATGAATCGTGGTGCAGAGTTAGATACATGGTGCTGCTCTGCATATCCCTGCTACCATACATGGAAGCATCCTTCTCCTTCCCAGACTTTGTGCAGATAGCTTCGCAGCCAGTGATTCATCTTGTTTATACAAGCTATTTAAAAACAGTGGCACTGTCACAACTTCAGCTTTATCTGCACATATTTTATATTGGCTGTGGACATGTGCACAGGCAAGGGTTTCCATTCACCAGTCCTCATGTGGTGTGGTTATTTCAAAGACCCTAAAAACCTGCATGAACCTCTGGGCTCTTAGTTGCCCTGTGGACCACGCACGCTCAGGGGCTCAGCAGACCTGAGCAGAGCTGACAGATGACTTTTGCCCCCCAGAACTTTGTCACAGCACTCAGTTTGTCCCTGCCCTGGCTGGCATCTGAAAGGCTGGCAGGCTGAGGTGCTGGGGAAGTGACCAAGAGGTACTGGTGCCAGCCAGCACTGGCCAGTGCTGGTTGGAAGCTCCTTCATCTGCACACATGAGAAGCAGCCAAGTCAGGAAGTCAGTTCTTAGGGTTTTGGTAGTGGCTTGCATCAAAATATTAATATTAATAATATTAATTAATATTTATAATTAATAATTATGATTCATTGATATTAATATTAAGGGAAATATTAAGATATTCAGGGGCGTAACAGGCCCTGAGAGGGATTGCAGGGAGTTATATATTGTTCTTAAGATCCTGGTGGAGCGTTATGCTCTGCTGCCACAGGTGAGGAGGAGCTGCTTCTGGCCTTCTGCACTCACACGTTCTCCTGGATTTTTGCTCAAGGTCACTGCTTTATGAGTTTAACGTTTGTTACAGCATTGAGGTGCAGGAAATGGTGTCAGAAGCTCTGAATGTGGAGGTCTTGCCTGCTTAAACTTCCCCATGATGATCCTTTTGCTGCTGTATGCTGCTGCCAGCTTCCTGCATTGCCCAGCTTAGCTGGAGCTCTGTGGCCAGCTGCACTGGCTCAGCACATCAGAATGAGTTACTCTCAGAATGCAGAATAACCTTAACTGTTGTTTCTTTTAATGACTTTTAATATTGAAGATGCAGTGTAGCTTTGTAGTCTCTCATCTATATCCATTGTTTAGTTAGTTAAGAACTCTTGATTCAGGGTTTCTGTTAGCTGTAAAGTGTTACTGCTGTGGTGACAGTGATAATGCTGTTTGGGATCGGGATGTGCTTTGCAATGGGAGGAATTCCCCTTCCTGAGAACCAGCAGGTTGGTTTACGACCAAGGAGTATTTTTCAAGTGCAGTTCTAGGGCAGGCAGACTTGAGATAGTTGCCTAACTAACTGTTAAAGCTATGGCTTCAATTTCAAGAGAGTCTGGTTAGTAAACTGGTAAGACGAAGCTGCTTTATAAAGATCAGCTGAAAAGTGGGTATCTGAGCTATATATGATGATTAAAAGAATCACTTCAGTTGGTGAATGGGAAGCAATGCCAGTTTCATTCCTTATATGAAAATCGGATGCTTAAAAGACCAGTAGAATTGATTACCCTGAAGAGGTAATATTTGGTAGCATTCTGTGATACTCTGAATATTAGAAAATGAACCCAAAACAGAGGTAACCAACAAAATATATAAGTGGCTGCCCTCATGTTAAGTAGTTAACATGTCCCCAAAGTAACCACTGTTTTAACCAAATGCTTACCGAACTGCCTTATGTAATTGTTTTCCTCCCTTTCTTCTCCCCTCAGACAATTTATGAAAACAGAATATACAGCCTTAAAATAGAATGTGGGCCTAAGTATCCAGAAGCACCTCCATTTGTAAGATTTGTAACAAAAATTAATATGAATGGAGTAAATAGTTCTAATGGAGTGGTAAGTTTTTTGGGTTTATTCATTTTAACATGGTTTTCATGTGCATCTTCCAGTTAATGCTTTTGTTTCATACTTACAACTTGCTTAACTGTTTACTGCTTGCTGGTGCCATTTGCCTTGAGGAGAAGGAAAAGGGGGTAGGAGGGAAGTGGACAAGCCAAGTGTATTCCGAAATCAAAACGTGGAATTGACTTTTCCTGCCCTTTTGCAACTCACAAGTAGCTGCATCATGCAGGGATTTATAATGCTTATAGGAAACTGCTTGCTTGCTTCTGCTTGTTTTGATTTCTCCCACTCAGATTTCTTAGAAGCTCTTTAGTTGGAGGGTTTGGGGTGGTTTAAGTGTATCAAACATATCAATTCTGACAGGAATGATCTTTTTGTCTATTTTAGGTGGACCCCAGAGCCATATCAGTCCTAGCAAAATGGCAGAATTCCTATAGTATCAAAGTTGTTCTGCAAGAGCTTCGGCGTCTAATGATGTCTAAAGAAAATATGAAACTTCCTCAGCCACCTGAAGGACAATGTTACAGCAATTAATTAAAAACAAAACAAAAACAAAACCATGCCCCCCTTATTCAATTTAAGCTGTCTTCATTTTCCACAGTAGTAAATTTTCTAGATGCATCTTGTAGACCTCAGAAATACTGGAAAGGAAGTTCCCATTCAAAGGAAGTTTTTTCATGAGATACTGTAAATGATACTAATTTTTTTGTTTGTTTTTTGGGGGTTTTTTGGGTTGTTTTTTTTTTTTTCCATTTGAAATATAATTTGTGCTATAACAAATAATCCTGTCGTGTAACCACTGTCCACATAGCTGAACTTCTGGTATCAGGAAAAGTCTATTTAAATTTATTACTGTCAAGACCAGTGTGGCACATCTAATGTAACTGTGAAAGCATCCATCCCACAATCACCTTGCTGTGTGTCTGGCCTGGGGTTTGGGTTTTTTTCTGTCTTTTGCAATAGAGTCGAAGCTCAGGGCTATTTATTAGAGTAGACACAAAGGTTTTTGCTTCCAGTACTACGCTGGGCTTTATGGACTACTAATGGGGATGTGTGCTAACCTCAGTCATCCCTCCCTTTGTGCTATCTCTAGTAAAGGCTGAATGTGACTGTGGTCGTTTTTGGGTTTTTATTGTTTTGGTTTTTTTTAAATGCCCTGATCCGGGCAAGCTTCCTTCTTCCCTTTGGCCAAGGCATAGATTGTATTTCTCTTCCTGGTCCTCCTCACCAGTGATGTGGGCTTTGGGTGAGGGATTCAGGGTTCTTTTAATCTCTTCCCTCTTCCCCTCTTTTTAGCGGGGATGCTGCTTTCTTTTTGCCCCTCTTTGTGACTCTTCTCACCCCTGGCCAGCAGGGGTAAGTGTTGGGGCAATAACTTGACCTGTTCCCTCCTGCTTATCATTTTGGTTTTGCAACAAATTTAGTCTTCACCAGCCTGGGAAACAAGAGTATCTATTCTGCTCGCAAACTTGGATTTCCCCTGTCCCTCCAGCACTGCTGCCACACCGCCAAGCTGGCCACGGCTGATGTTATTAGATAGGCTTTTGACGTGGTGAAAAGAGCAGTAATTTACCAGGATTGCTGAAACCTTCTGCTGCTGCCAAACTGTTATGGGGGAAACTCTGCACACAGAGATTCTGAACACACACTCCAGCTCAAATAGTTGTATTTTGGTGCTTTGGATTGACCCAAGAATGTTAATTAACAAAATATTGCACTTATGTTTGGCCCTTCTCAAGATGTGATGACTACAGACAAATCAAATAAGTGGTAGATTTCGTTAGGATTCTGTAAGTCTTAGAAGAGAAATCTCCTCAGTGAAGATTCTGGTGCGTACAGCAGATTGAGGACCTTGATTAGCTTTGCATCCTGGCAAATCACTGCCTTTTCTGGTTTACTGTTTCGGACCACTAGCTGCTGAAATGTGGATGCAAGCTTACATACAACCGACCTAGTGTGTCCTGAGTTTTATGAACAAATTCAGTGTTTGTGTAAAAAAAAGAAAAGAAAACAAAAAAAAGGAAAAAAAAAAAAAGGAAAAGAGTAAAAATGAACACATTTTAAAGCAGCAGCTGTCAAGTCAATGAACAATTGATGTTTCCATTAACTCTTTTGAGGAAAATATTAGTTGTAAGGATTTAACATCCTCTGTAATTAAAGTTTAACATAACAGTATTCCATAAGCAGCCTTTTTATTGTATCAGACCATTGCCTGATTTTAATATAATAAAAAGTGTGCATTAATATTAGAAGGCTTTAATTGTATTTATGTTTAGAATTTTAATCCCTTATGGAATTCTTGATTTGTTGGAAGTATCTTCCTACAGATCATGTTTAGCTAAGAGTATGTAGACTGGTGGTGAAAGGCAATTGTCTTTATCCAGCTGCTGCTGCTGTGCCAAGGAGAGGCTTTAGGCTTAGATTAAACCTCAGACTCCCCTAGACTTGGCAGTTGGTAATGTTACGTGATGCTTGAGGAACTGCTGAAGTGAATTTCTAGATACATGTGCTGGCTGAAGGTGCTCTGTCATTGCAGTGACCTTTATGTGCTATGGTCCTGAGGAGATAAATCCCTGCACAGTTGCATGTTAAACGCTGTCAAGTTCAAGGAGAGCTTCACACCCTGAAACTTTACCTGTTTTCCTTCAAATAGCAAAGTGTAAAAAGCTGACCCCTCCAAATCTGGATATGGAACGGGGCTGTGAGATTTCAGCCTTTGCCAGGTGTAAAGCATCTCTACTTCAGAGGGTTGCCAGAAGGTACTCGTGCATTCGCTTGGGTGTTGTGGTGGAACAAGGTTCTTCTTGGGTTAGGAATGAAAAAGGGAATGACCTTCTGTGAAACTTTGTGAAACTTGCTGCTGGCTTCTAGCCTGGAATTCTCAATCCTCTGGTAGCTCGGAGGGTATCTGTGAAGACTAATACTTTGTCAGCATCATGTGTGGGTGTTTATTTAAAATAGCTCGGTATGTGAAGATGTTAAACGGGAATCGGAACAATGCTCGATAATTATAGCATGCTGCTCGATTATCTCTGTTTTTCAGAGCTGTTGTAAGTGCCCTTGCCCTGTTTTGGAGTTGGTTGGTGCATGTTTGGGGCCTCCCCTGACCTTCGTACCTCAAGTAACAGTTTTAAAACCTTGAAACTGTCCGGTTTGCTCTGCAGGTTGTACAGGTTGGAGCGTTCCCCTCTGACCTGGGCTGTGCTGTGCTGGCAAGAGCCATGTGTTGTTAACATTTGCCATGTGAAGTGGGGGGGGTGGTACCTGAAAATCAGAGGGGTTCACTCTGAATTCTCTCACCTGGGAGCTGCGCTCTTTGAACATGTCATTGCCCCCGTGCTCTCTTCACTCTGAACCACACAGGAGTGGTCTGGAAAGCCCTAAGAGTCAGCTTCATTGGATCTATGCATTGTAGCTTTGCCAGTGTATGCGACCTACGAACTGCGTAGTGGAAGAGACCTGTCATCCCACAGCTTAGTTGCTTGTTTGGGCTTCAGAAATGAGGTGGGGAAACAAAACTGTGTCTTGCCTGTATTTATCCTTGCTCTAGCAGTGTAAAGGTAAAGTGGCAGCTGATCCTCACTGACCCTCAGTTTGTCTTGAACCAGGGTCTCTTAATAGAAAAATATGAAGTGATAATAAGTGGATTGGCCATAAAAGAGATGCTGTTCCTTGGAGCAGGTGCTGCTGGTGCAGTGCTCGGGGCACGGACTGGTTTGAGAAGGAGGTGGCCATGCGGATGCCCTTCCTGGTTCCTGCAGAGGGTCCCAGGGCCATCTTTGCACCAAATATGCTGGATATAAAGCCCCTTCCTCACCTGCCAATGCTTCCTGGGGATGTGGAGAGAGGTTTTGGCTCTGGCTTTAGCATGAGGCAGTAGAGGGAGCTAGCAAGCTGTGCAAGGCTTGGCTCTGAGTAAGGTGCAAATGCTGCTCCATTGAAATGTGGGAATTGTCCTCTTGCGGGAACCACTTTTCACACTTATAATGAATCAATTCAGTTTTAAAAGGCTGATGCTCGTTACTTTCTCACTGTACAGACATTAACTTGCTATGGGGAAAACCAGCACTGCAGTGAGATTTTAATGGTTAATAAAGACTAATTGCTTGTTTCTTGCTTTGTTGTAATTAAGCTCTCTGTGTGTAGGGAGTAAATGCTTAAATATGCCTTTTCTGTACAACTCCTTGTAGTGCTTTGGATTTATTAACTTCCACTACCATTAGAGAACTAATTCCTAACCCAAAAGGTGCTTTCAGCTGCTGTGTCCCTGGAGTCGGTCAGAGCGGAGCAGAAGGAGCAGCCAGTGAATGTGGCTGTGATCATGGGTCCTGGGCCTGGCCACAGGACAGCTGCTCACAAGGTTTACCTTAGAGCTGCTTCGGAGCTGTGATGCCAGAGCTCCCAGTGGCACTGCCACATAAGCAGCATGAAGGGACAGCGTTAAGTTATGCCAGTTCTAACGAGGGAAACAAACCCGATGGAGAGATGCAGTGGGACATGCTCGTGTGCCAAATACCAGCCTTTGTGGTATGCTGCTGGAGCTGTAGGAGCTATTTGTGGCTTACCTTGCTGTTTGTGGGAATTGGCCATTAGGCATTTGAGGTCGGTGCTTTACCTACAGGACAGCATTTCCTGCATTAAGAAACAGCTCAGTGAATTCAGGGTGTTTTTCAAGCTGGCACCAGTTTACACTGAAACAAGGGAGTTCCAGTTCTGCATGTATCTGTAGATAAGTCTGCTTGGAGCTCTACCTACCTGGAGCTGAAAGGTGAAGAGAACGTGATAGTGATATTATTAATATCTAAACTTTGTTGTGTGTTATTTAACATTTAAGAAGCTTTTCCTGATGGCTTAGAGTGTTCCTCAGTCAGTGGAAATTGCTGTATTGCATTAATTTTGGGGTAGGGTGCTTTCCAAAGCACTCTAACCTTGCTGTTGACTAAGATTCAGGTCCTTCAATAGCTGCTTGTTTGTCTGGTCTGTAGCAGATTGCTGGGGAATGTGCTTAACTTCTAAGCCTGGGAAGAACCCCAGGGAAGTAAAGCTTAAGTTAGGCACATGCTTAAGTGTTTTGTTGGACCCGAGGCAGCATGCTCAGCTTCTGCTGGGACAGACCTTTTTAGCCCTTATTGAGCATCTTCTTCCTAGTCCTCCCTTCTTGGTGCTATGTGGTTGGTGCTCGTGCCTTTACATTTCTCCCAATGTCACACACACTTTGTTGTAACAGAAAAGCAGAAGACATCGTGGAAAATAAGGAGATAAGCTAGATTCTCGTCATCTTACATCTGTCAAGCATCTTGTCACCTCTTCATCCTTATCTCCTTTTCAATAAAGCCTACAGAGGGTTTCCAGAAATGTGGGTCCTGTCCTGATTTTCTGCCTCTGGAGCCAGGTTGGTGGTGGCTTTGTCCTGACATGTCTAGAAAGCCCTTATGGTACCTTAATGGGTAATAGGAAGGGGGCAAATGGCATCTTAGGGTGCATTAGAAAGGGTGTGGTTAGTAGGTCAAGAGAGGTTCTCCTCCCCCTCTACTCAGCCTTGGTGAGGCCGCATCTGGAATATTGCGTCCAGTTCTGGGCCCCTCAGTTCAAGAAGGACAGGGAATTGCTTGAAGGAGTCCAGCGCAGAGCCACAAAGATGATTAAGGGAGTGGAACATCTCCCTTATGAGGAGAGGCTGAGGGAGCTGGGTCTCTTTAGCTTGGAGAAGAGGAGACTGAGGGGTGACCTCATCAATGTTTACAAATATGTGAAGGGTAGGTGTCAGG
This sequence comes from Lathamus discolor, assembly GCF_037157495.1. NCBI lineage: Eukaryota > Metazoa > Chordata > Aves > Psittaciformes > Psittacidae > Lathamus > Lathamus discolor. Next base: position 6,718,109 of record NC_088894.1, on the reverse strand, counting down.
ATGATGGAGCTAGGCTTTTTTCAGTGATATCCAGTGATAGGACAAGGGGCAATGGGTGTAAACTGGAACATAGGAAGTTCCACGTTAACATCAGGAAGAACTTCTTTACTGTAAGAGTGACAGAGCACTGGAACAGGTTGCCCAGGGGGGTTGTGGAGTCTCCTACACTGGAGATATTCAAGGCCCGCCTGGACAAGTTCCTGTGTGATGTACTCTAGGTTACCCTGCTCTTGCGGGGGGGTTGGACTAGATGATCTTTTGAGGTCCCTTCCAACCCTTGGGATTCTGTAAAGATAAATGTCAAATGGTCTGTCTGCAAGTCCCTTCTCCCTCTCTATTGCTCAACATGTATTCTTTTACTTTGGCTTATTTCATTAGCTCTTCACTCACCAAGGAATGTTTTAGGATAGCCAAAGCTTGAAGTTTCTTTTGGGAAAAAACCCAAACCAAACAAAAAAAGCACAGGAGTTTGGGAAAGAAAAGGGAAGCAAGCTTTTGAGTCATCTCCATCAGAAATGAGTCCGGTTTCCATTCTGCTTGCTCCCCTTACAAAGCTGCTTCAAAGCCACATGTCCGCAATTGGCCTGGTAGCAGTCTCCTGATACATGGAGAACAGGATTTTTTGTTTGCCTCATGGTGGAGGCTTTTTGGGGCAGTTTTGTGCTTGTTTGGTGCTAAGTGCAGGCAGAGGGAAGCTGGAGCAGAGGCTGGAGGGCTGGTGGCAGTGGTCCTGCACACACACAGCGTAGGGCAGGGCTATGGAGAGGTTGGTGTTCTGTGTGCTGGCAAACAGCTGCTTGTGGAGCACACACAGCCACACACCTTCAGTATTCCTGGAAATTAGGAGTAATACCTTAATTACAGCGCTTTTGTGATCACTGAGGCTGGGATGCTGCGTAAATGAGAACGGGATGCGTGTGTCATCCCTGTGCGGTCAGCGGGACTTGGGAAACAGCCGTAGGAGAGCAGGGATCTCGGTGAGCTCTCTGCCAAACTCCTGTCCCTCCAAAGAGACCTCTTGAATCCCTGGGCTACCAGATCAGCCCTTGTCCAAGGTTAGCAGCCAGATGTTTCTCAGCTGCTTGGATGGGTTTCCAGCTGAGCCCAACTGAGCGGCTATCCAACGTGTAAGTATTAATATAAACATCTCGGAGGCCTCGCCTTGAGCGAGCCATTAAAAACTTCCCACGATACTGGAAGCGGCGCTGGCTTCCTCGGAGAGCATCGGGACTGTCTGTATCGCACTGGAATATCCTGCACGGGTCAGGCTGCGGCTGCCACCTGCTCGCTGCGCAGCGCTGGGGCCCGGCCCCCCCCTTGTTTTAGTGGCGCCAGAGCAGTGTGGTCCCTGGAACTTGATTATTTGTGTTAGCAGATAATTTAGGCCAGAAGGCTGAGAGTGTTCCCTTCCTTCCCCGGGTGTCGTCATGCTTCCCAGCAACACACAGTCCCGGGCCTTGTGTCCCTGCTCCCCTCGCCCCGCAAGTACAACAGGGACACTTTCAGCATCCCTTCTTCTGAAGGGTCACTGTCCACCCGCTGTAAGCTCGGTTTTGGCTTGGGTGGGCCTGCCAGAAGGGGAGGGTTTCATTAAAGCCAGCGTGTAGAGCTGTGTTTTTAATTATTGCGTGTCTTAAATGAGAAAACCAGGAGGTTTTGATGTGGGGTTCTCCTGCAGTATCCCTAATGCCACCCATGAGCTTCGGTGTTCAAACATGGGTGGTAAGAAATGACCCTCTCTGGTCTCTTACTGATGCGAAACAAGGCTCTTCTAATGCTCGCCATCATTGGGTTTTAGTGCTTTGGTTCTCCACGACCTGGCCTGCTCCAGCCATAAAGCAAACACCATTTTACACCAAAGCTGGGTCCTGCTGGAGGTGCAGGGTGCTTGGAGCAGATGCTGCTCCACAGACAGGAGTGTCCTGGGGCTGGTTCCCAGGGGTGACTTTGCACCTCAGGGCTGGTGCTGCAGCAAGTGAAGAGGTTGACCTTGGTCTCCTTCCTTTTAAGCTGCTGGAGCTGCTAGGGGTGAGATGCGGTAGGAAAGGTCATGTTATAAAGGTGCTTTTTCTTACAAAAGGCTTGAAAGCTGCAGGTGTTCAGGGCATGGGCAAAACTGGGGGATTTAACAAAAACAACCCTTTATTTAGGCTGGATTTAGCAAATGGGATTCCAGCACTAGGCTGGCAGGGTCTTCCCGCAGAGGATGGTCTGCAGGGTTGCTTTACTGCAATACAGCTAATGACGGTTGTGTATGTTAATGAGAAGGGAACTGAAACAAGAGGGACTAGAACCAGAAATGGGGTGAAACCTGCAAAATAATGAAATCATCCCTGACAGAGCACAGGTCCCTGTTGTTGCCTTGGTGAAAGCCTGTGTCTGTATCCTGAAAAGCAGCAGCGTGGGAGTGGGTTTTCAGCACCTTCTTGCTTATTAACGAGTGTTCAGCTAACAATAAGGTGTGCATTCATTACTCCTTCCAAAGACCATCCCTGTTTTATTCATGGAGACCACCTGAAAGACACAGTCTTCCCAAACATCCTCCACTTACTTTACAGCAGTGACACTCAGCGGCACAGAGACCTCCTGCATCAAGGTCCTGCTGTATGTGCCCTGTTGCCAACTCTGTAGAAGGCAAATGCTTGAGTACAACCATGTTTGAGGTGGACTCTGTGGCACGGAGCGGTGTGGTGCTGGTCTGGAGGCAGGAGAGCAGCCGAGGGCGTTCGTTAGTAGAGGAGGAGGGTGGCTGTTGTGGTGGGTGTGAACTGCTCTGGTTTATGGAAGAGAATCAGCAAGTGATGGTGTTAATGAGATGATCAGATCAGCAGCAGTGCTCAGATGATGTGCCACGGCTTGTGCTGTTTCTTGGCTGAGAATCTTGGCTGTCCCACTGTGAGCAAGGCACTGGACTGAACCTGGCTCATCAGCCCCCACTGTTACTGATGGGAGGCTCTGCTTTGGGGTGTCCCTGCTCCCCATGGCCCTTCAGACCGCTAACAGCTTGCTGTGAAAGGCTGAAGGAGCTGGGCAATGGGCTCACTGACTGCTCCTTTGGCCAGTTTGGAGCCCTTGCTTCGAGAGGGTGATGTGAAAGATGGAGGGGGGAGCCCAGCCCCAGGCAGGGTCTCTGCAGGGATGCCAGTGTAAAGGAGCGCTTTAGGCCAATGGGTCTTCCCATGTAGGGGCCGAGAGGTCCTGCTTTCAGGAACAATTCTAACTTGTAATTCCACAAGCACAAGTTTTTAGCGTTTCTGTCCAATAACACCTCGATGTTTCTCTGTGCCCTGGTGTGAATGAGAGCAGATTGCAGTTTCTCTGCTTTTTAAAGCTTTTTAAGAATGTTGAGTATTTGAGATGCTCCAAAGTGGTGTGATGACCTGGCCCATTCCCAACCGTTTAACCCCCAGCTGTGCCTGCTATTGCTCAGCTGGACCCCTGTCCTGGTTTGTAGCCCCCACAGTTCAGTCATAACCATAGGGGTTTGGGGTTTGTTCTTTAACATCATTCCCTGTGCATCCTCTGTAATCCCTGGTGCCGATCCCCCCTGTGCATCCCGGCCCTGCCTCCCACCTGGAGGAGAAGGAAAGCCAGCACCTCTGCCCGCAGGGCTGCTCTGCAGGGAGGAGCTGCCCCAGCAGCCCTTTGAAGGGTGCAGCAGGTTGCTGGTGTTCTCACCCATCACGTTGTGCTCACCAGCCCCACCGCAGAGCCTTGCTGCAGAAACCACTCGCCCGGCTCTGACAGGACACAGCGTGTGCTGGTTTTTGCTTGTGGCCAGCCAGTGCGCAGTGGTGATGGGCCTGCGAGACACTGCACTCTCATCCCTCGGTGGGAGCCAATGGGTGCCAGCACTAATCCCAGTCAGAGTCCAGGAGCAGCAGGATCTGGGGCTGGGAGCTGGATCTGTTCCTCTTTCCATTCCCTGCAGCTCAGCATCCCCAGCTGGGAAAAGGATGCCGTTTGGTTGAAAAGAAAAATGAGAAGTTATTTTCCCTCTAGCACAGAAGACATTCCTGCGAGCGGGAATTGTCAGCCCTGGGTGGTGGGATGGGTGTTCTCAATCATTCCGTTTCCTTGTGTTTCTCGCTCATTTTTTACCCATTTTGATTTATTTTTAATGGCCCTGACACCCTTGTTTATAATAATAAATAGCAGCCGTGTGGACGCAATGAGGCTCTTTCAGGTTCAAGTGTTTTTAATAACCTTGCAGCGAGAAATAGGCCCGAGCTGGGACACGGAGAAACCCGATGAAGACCCTGCTGCTGCAGTGAAATACGATTTCGGAGTCGCTGCTGTGCAAACAGCCCGGACAGCGATCGCTCCCCTGCTTTGACTCCCGGCCAGTGCTTTTAGACAAGACTCGCCTTTGTATCGCTCCAAACCCTGACTTCCAAGGGGTGTTTTTGTCTTCCAGACATGACCTGACTTAAGCAAAGCAAAGACAAGGGGGTAGGTGAAGGTATTTCTTTTATTACTAGCATTTATCTGTGCTTCCGCAGGCCGGCGCATGCCCCATCCTGAGCTGGGGCTGTGCAATTCCCGCTGGGATGTTGCAGTGGCAAAAGGAGAAGGGGAAAAGTGACAATGGGCATTGTGAGGCCTCGCCCTGTTTAATTGACTAAACCCTCATTAGCTGTTTTCAGTGGTTAAACAGCTTCGAGGGGGTCGCCCTTTGCCAAGCAAAACAGGCAGGCGGGTCCGTGGAGGCTCCTTGTGCCTGTCCGTTGGAGGCAGAGCTGCAGGGCTGGCTGGTGGAACACGGAGCCCTGGGGCCGAGGCAGGTATCCACCTTTCAGGAAAACAAGGGTTTGGTTTTGGAGAGCCAGAGGGTGGGAGCACAGCCCCCAGGGAAGGGGCAGGCCCCCATGGCCAGTGGCAGAGGGCGCTGGGCAGCAGAGGGGCTGAGCTCTTGTGGTACCCAGGTCCTGGGGTTCAGGGTCCATGCTGGGAGCCCTGGGGAGGTTTGGATGGGCACCTCCCATATGGCCCCAGCCCCATTGGCTTCTCCCATCTCCTTCTTCTCTGTCTGTAAGGCGCATGCCGTGGTTTCCCCTGTGCAGGGGTAAGTCTGGGCTTCCCTGCTTGCTCATGGTGCTGCAGCATCCCCTTACCCACAGGGCAGAGGCCTGCCCAGATCTCCTCCTCCAAGCAAACACCCTGCAAAGAGATGCTGGGGGGTGATACCTCCTTGGCTGGGCCAGGGCTCCTCAAACCTCCCTTGCAGGAGGGGCCCATTTCCCTGAACCTTGGGGCTCTCCTGTAGGTGTTTCCCCTGTTTCCGCCCTTTTGCCTCCCTCTCAGGGATGCACGTATTAGGTAGCTGCAGTCACACCACCCTGTGCTCTGCCTTGGCATCGAGCTGTGCTTTCCTTGTGTGTTCAGGGACAGGGGTTATGTCTTGAGCCTGGCAGGACTTAAGGGAGAGAGGTTGGTGATGGTGAGTAGTGGCCTCAGCACTGTCGCTGGTGCCAGATCCCAGCAGGGAGGGAAGCAGGGAGCACCCCACAACCTCTGTGGCCCTGTCACAGCAGCAGGAAGGAAAGGGGTGCACATGGAGCCAGGGCCCCGCTGTGCCAGGGGATCGCCTATAAATCATCATTGTATTCATTAGGAGAGATGGAGCCCATCCAAGTGCTCCTGAGCTCCAGCAGCCCCTGCCTCTGCCAGTGCCGGGGTGGCCCAGGCGATGGAGCAGCCCCTGGGCGCATGCACTGAGCTTTGCACGTCCTCAGCTAGAGCTGGGAGCTGGGAAATCCTCTCCTTGCTCCCTGTGCAAAGAGCTGCCCTATTCCAAGGCCAAGCGGGGCCACGCTCAGCCCTTTGTCTTTGCAGGGTCTTCTGCCCTATTTATCTTCCCCCAATGACATCTCCCCTCCCTGTTCCATGCAACACCCCCCAAAAAATAATAAAGGGCAGCAGGCTCTGTAAACAGAGCCTATCTCCAGAGCTGTTTGAAATGTAGACAGGCTCAAGTGAATTAGTTCAGCGAGGGCTTAATTGCCGTCCTGTCTGTCAGCGTGCAGCGCTGAGGGTTAGCAGGGGAGCGCAGTGGCAGGGAGATGGATGGGGTCCTGCAGCCGGGGTCACTGCACCAGAAACCACGTCCCGGTGTGACCCCTGCTGAGATAAGCGGTCTCTGCACCGTCCCCATCGCTGCTGTGACCCTCACTGGCCTCCCCCGGAATGAAAACACTGGGAGAGCCATGGAATGTTTTGGGTTGGAAGGGACCTTAAAGCTCATCCAGCTCCAGCCCCCTGTCACAGGCAGGGACACCTTCCACTAGAGCAGGTTGCTCCAAGCCCCTGTGTCCAACCTGGCCTTGAACGCTGGCAGGGCTGGGGCAGCCACAAGGGCTGGGGGTGCAAAATGTGATGTGTTGTCCCTTCCCCACACCAGCTGGGGGGTTTGGTCTTGCTGGGGCTCAGGGCTGCAGAGGGGAGTGGGTGCAGTGGCTGATGATGGCAGTGTCCTGTCCCCAGAGCACAAGGCACAGTGGAGCCTGTGGGTAGGGAGGTGTCCTGGGCAGGAGACGTTCCTTCCATCCCATATAAGAGGAGTAAAGTATTAATCCTGCTGCCCCTTCCCTGCATCGCTCCTGCATCACAGAACAGTCCCCACAACCCCAGGCATCCGGCTGCATCCCTTTCACATGCTGCTCCAGCCAGCATGAGCGCAGCTGGTGGGCAGAGGCACTGGGATAACATCAGGGATAACCATCCCGCTGCTTGGTCCTGCTGGAAACTCCCCAGGGAGGGCGGATGGGGCCCGAATGGGTACCCCGAGGGGGGCAGCACCCTCGGGGTACGGTGCGAATGGGGTGTCAGTGCAGGGAGCTCCTGCATCACCACGGGGGGAGCGGGCTTTGGCGCAGGCAGCCGTCAGCAGCGCGTCTGGCCGGGCTCTTCCCCACCTCCCCGTTAATTAAACAGCAGCTTCTTATGCACGGGGAAAAGGAAGGAGGAAAAGAAGTAAAGATCAGCAAGCCCCAGCCCCTGAGATTCCTGTTTACCCCCTCAAGGAGCACAGGAGTATATTGTCCGTTTAATAGAAGCCTATAAATCACTGCAAAACATTTATAAAATAATTGAAGGTAATGGGAACCATTTGTTTAAATAACATCACGTTCATGCCCCAGAGGTGCAATAAAAGTTAGATTAATTGATAGGGTTTTATATCTCGCTGTGAAAAACCATGTCACATTCTAGACACCGACAGTTTGGGAAAGTTGCAAATTCATCAGGCACCCAGCTACTATCAAAATAGTCTCTTCCATGTGAAGAGGCACATTTATATGACCCTGAAGGGTTTTAGGATGAGAACTATTTACTTAAACTGTGAAGTGAACTAGCCAGTGTGAGATCCTGACCCAGATTGGGGTTTTTTTCCTTCCTCTTCTATCTGCTGGTTCATTTTTTTCCCCATTATGATAAAAAGCAAATAAATATCCCCAAACCAAAGGCTTATTCTTAATCCAGGGCTAAAGTGTCCCGCATCCATCTGTGCCCATGAGAATGGCACCTCGGAGGCACTGGGTGAGGAGGCTGGGGCTGGAGCAGGGATGTGGGGCTGGGGGAGCCCCGTCCTGGGCTGCTCGCCCCAAACCCCATGGCAGGGTTTGTTCTCCTTGGCCTCCTCTCCGCTACCAGCCAGGGCCAGCACCGAGCTGCTTTCAGGCTGTAAACCACGCGTCCCCTCTTCCTCTTTGCCCCTGTAACCGTGCCTGTGGTTTGTGTGGTTCAAGGGCAGAAAAATGGAGCGACGCGTGGGTTTTAGTGAAGGGCAGGCACCCCCCAGCCCCACCACTGCTCTGCTCCCCAGGGCTCCCTCGCTGCCCCTGCACTGCTCCAGGTTTGCCCTGGTTCTCACCAAACCCCATTGTCCCCTATTTCCCCTCCTTTCACGTGCTGAAGAGCAAGGCCAGCAGCGAGCCTGGGCTCTGCCAAGCAAGATGGTGGCATGTGGGACTGTCACCCCCCGGCCACCCCATCATCCTACAGCCTTATGGCTCCTGGGTGCGAGCAATGGGGACATTGCTCTTCTCATAACACCCCTCAGGGCTCCTCTCTATAACAGCCCCACTGCAAAGGTGCACCCACAGCACGGTCATCCCCTAATGCAGCCCCTCGGGGTGGGTGGCACAATGGGGACCCACCTCACCGGCAGCCCCACGCCAATACATTCCCAACCAGCCCATCCCTAGGGAAGCACCGGCTCCCAGCCGTGCTGAGCGCGCGGTGCAGCCCGGCTTCGCATCAGCTTTTGATAAAGGCGCCCTGTCAAACAAGGGCTGAATAAATCATGATGTGTTACCAAGACGCATTACAGCTTTTAAAACAACCACCATGGCATTCTACCCCACGGACTGATGAGTCTGGGGATGCCAGATCCCTGGCGCTCCGCAGCCTTGCTGGAGCCAGCTCACATCTGGAGTGCAGTAAACGTACCCAGAAGCAAGAAAGCAGCTCTGTAAGGGTCAGGAGTACAGAGAGCGGCTGCTGAGTCCAGGCGCCACCCCAAAACCCACATGCATTTCCTTGTGTAAACACATGTGGCCAAAAGGCAGCCGTGGTCACCTTTCTCCAACGTGAGCCCTATAAAACCGCCAGCAAAGTGAGGAACAATGTCACTATTATTGTTTTAGAGGAATTCCTCCCGAGCAGAAAAGCATAGCCGGGCTGCCGACAAGGGTGTCTTTAAAAGCAAGGGCTGACAATTGACTCCAGAGCTGAGGGGAGGGAAAAAATCCCCTTGGGGTTGATCATTTGCAGTTGTTGGGGGCTTCCAGAGCCACCCGTTAACCTGCTGGGTCCTGCTGCCATCGAGGCATAGATGGGTGTGCAGAGCCCCAGCACACTGGGGCCGGTGCTCAGGAAGCCCCTGGGGATGGGGTGCAGCCAGGGGAAGAAGAGGGGGCTGGGTTTGGATGCTGGTGGGAAGCAGCCCTAAAGCTCCTTCTGTCTTAGCAGTGCCCAGTGAATTGATCCACCGAGAGCCAAGCACATCCAGAAACCGCTCCCAAACCTGCCGTGGGTCATTGCCCATAGCAGGACATTTCACCCCCTCACACCGCATCAGTGTCTGCAGCCCTGCTGATGCAGTCAGAGCTCCCAGGCCTGGCATCGGCTGGGGTGAGACTTTACCATACCCGGAAAGGAAAACCACTGCTGCCTTCTCAAGGGGGGCGACCAGAGCAAGTATTTGGGGTCTGGAGCTGCTTTCTCTTGGGGGGTCTGTGATCACTTGGATCAAGACCTTAAAGCTGCTTCTCTATGGGGATTTATTGCCTGGTGGCAAAGCCAGATGTGGGCTGCCAGAAGCAGCACGAGCGATAACCTGGGGCCAGATCCTGCCTGTAATTGGGATTCGCAGCCTGGACCTGCTCTGACTGCAGCCCCATGGCCACTGGGCATGGATACACTCAGCAGTGACTGGGGAGGGTTGGGAGGTAGCAATGGGCACAGGGCTCCTGCCAGTGGGGCTTTAACCCTACACCAGAGCTCAAGTTGAACATTCCAGCACCAGTGGTACTGGGGGAGTCCCTGTGGGAGACCTGGACAGGAGGATTTAGGGACAGGACTGAGAAAGGGCTGTGAATATGTACCGGGGCTGGAGGCGTGCAGATAGGGAGAGCCTCCACGCTTCACACCTGATTGGGGTGACCTTGCTCCTGGATAAGGGCTGTGTCCTCCAGTGGACACAGATGAACATCTGAATTTCAGTGATAAGCCCATCAAACAGTTAAGTGTGTCAGAGGCTGCACCAATGCCCTGCAGTTTCTCCAGTGAGTCAGGGTCCCAAAACCTTTCTTCGGGGAGCTTATCTTATCAGGCAGGGCTGCAGTGCTCCTCCAGGAAGCAGGGCCAGCTCAGCCTGAGTAATGGGGCTCCGAGCAAAAGCATTGCAAAACTGAAGGTGCTTTTAAAAAGGCCTGACATCCCAGACAGAGGGGTGAGGAGAGAGGAAGAGGAGGCTTAGTCACATTGGCCACAACCCAACGCTGTGGTGCTTCTCCAGGGCAAGGTCTTTAACGTCCTTCCTAGGACAAAGCTTTACATCTGCCTTCCCCTGTGAGAGCAACCTGGGGGCTGTTCCCAGCCAAATCCATTCCTTAATTCCTTCCATCAGAGACTGGGGCCAGTGAGAGGGATGCTGCCGGCATCATCCCAAGGAGCTGGGAAGCCCCATTCCCCCTGAGGCCACTGAACGAGGGGTTCAGTGGGGATGGGGGTCCCTCAGCCACCGGCCACAGTGATTCTCGGGATGCCTCTGGCAAAGGGAGGATGAGCTGTTGGGAGCCACCAGGACCGGCAATGAGTGTGATCCTGAGTGGAAACAAACCAGCTGGACAGCGAGCTCCCTCCCAGCGCGGGCTGAGCCCGGCCTGAACAGCCCCTGCGGTCCTTCGGGTCCCCTGACCGCAGGAGCCAGGCATGGGAACCCAAAAGCCAGTGTAAATATCATGCAAACGCGGGCCAAGTTTTTAACGCAGCTGGAATTCCCAGGGAAGAGGAGTATCAGTGTCCAGGGAATAAACACCCAAAACCAGTCCCAAAAGGAGGAATAACACTGTCAAAGGCGATGCCTTCCCCACTCCTCCTTTCTCCCCGTGTTGATGTAGAGCATGAATTTCCACCTACTTGGGAAATTCTTCCCAGGGTAAGCGCCAGCATTAAATTAAAACCTCTTGGAGCCTTCCCCTAAAAGCCAGCGTGTCCCAGCCGACATCCGAGCATGCCCATGTGTGGAGGGGCGCCTTTGGGAATGCCTTGCGTATGGTCCCTATAAGCGTGCATTGGACGGGATTCCTGGGGGCTGGCGGGATGGGAAGCCTCCGAGCTGCGGGAAGCCTTTGGTTTGCTGCTGCTTGCGTAAATCCCCGGACACACACGCACTGAAGCTGGTATGGGACTGAGGGAATGGCTCTGCCACTTCCAGAGCGGCGCAGCCACGGGGTAGGTGACCAGGACAGGCTAGCTGTGACGTGTCCCCAGTGCTGAGTGGAGCTGGAGGTGGGCTGTGGGGACCTTGGTGATGGCATGCAGGGGTTAAGGCACTTGCCCCTCCGGAGCCCTCGCAGGCAGCAGCCACAGGACACATGTGCTTATTATTGTCATTCCCTTCATTTCTGGCATTTCGGAAAAGGAGCTGCCCTCAGGACAGGGATTCAGAGGATGCTGTGGAGGAGTCGGCAGCGTTTGCCACTGGGCTTCTGTGAAGGTGGATGGGGAGGAGCTTTTTAATGTGGGTCTTTCATAGCTAATAAAAAAATAAGAAGACGGCTCTTTAGCCGTAGGGGAAGGAAGTGTCAGAAATGATTGATGGCACTTTGAGCTCCTTGTTGAAATGTGGTCAAAGCCATCAGATGGGAAACGTTTGGGAACAGTTCTGCCACCTGCCTGCTGTCTGCTGGGGACTCAGGGCTGACTCAGGGCTGCTGGGGGCCAGACCCTTGTCCCCAGGTATCCTCTGGGACTCCTTCTGCTTTGCAATGGCTCAGCACGGGGAGTGTTTGGCAACCTCCTGTGATGCTCATGTAGCCCACCATGTGCTATGGGACCAGCATGTCACCCACTTTGCAAGGGCTGGGAGACCTTCCTCCACAAGCGCCTGGTGCTAAGATGCACATCATGGGCTGCCCTATGTGGATGCAATATTGGGGACGGTCCAAGAGCAGGTCACAGGCGAGCTTTGCCGAGGGCACCACCTCACCCAACAGCACATCTCTTCTTCACCACCCTGGGGCAATCTGAGCAGCCCCAGATCCCCACTGCAGTTAAAGACAAACACAAAGGACCTGGAGGACACCTCCAGCCCTGCAGGGCCTGGCTTGTCCCCAGCGCCGGCCCTGCTGCATCCCCCCTCCCAGCACCGCAGCATCCCAGCCCTGCTCTCTTTGTAGTGCTATTTTTAAAACACCAAAGGAGAACTCCCACCTCCGTCTGCTGGAAACGTGGCTCGTCCCTCCCGCTACCCGCGGCCGCCAAGAGCCCTGCTCATTTTCAAGCCTGCCCGAGTTAGCTCCAGATCTAAACCCAGCCGAGCAGACTGAAAGGGGCTTGTTGTGTGAAAAGGTTCCTCCGAATTAGCTGTATCTGCCTTGTGATCCCTTTTTGATTGAATGCTTAATAGCAGCCAGGTGCAGGCAATACGGGACGCTCGCCTGCGCCTCTGGAAGCAGCCTGGGAACGCGGGCAGCGCACGGGCAGCTCGGTGTGTGGGCTGCTCCTGCCCTTCCTCTGCCTCCCCTTTCATCCACAGGGATCCCAGCCTTTGTTTCTCTCCCAGCGTGCGGGAGATGCATCTATACATTTGCACGTGTGTATACACACAAACACAGAGCTCTGATGCAAATGCAGAAGCACCGGCACATGCGTGTGTTGTTAATGCAATCAGGAGGGCAACACGCATGTAACATGTATGTACGTGTGTGAACATGTTCTCTTCGTCAGCACTCCCGCGCTCTGCAGCAAGACGGTCACGTGGAGCCCGGAGACATTTTTCCACCCTGGCACTTCCAAATGTGTCTGTTGGTGTTTGAGCCCATTTCCATCCCCGAGTACGCCTGTGCGCAGCCTTACTGCAGTGATTATAGAAACATGCTGCCTTCAGAGGCCGTAATAAAAGGTGGATGCCAGGGAGAGAGACTGTCCAGGAACTACCAAGTTAAAGACCCTGCTCTTCTGGAGCCTGTCTCTGAAAGCACAGGGCGCAGGCAGGAGTGCTCCTGAAGGCATGAAAATTAACTTCATGTGCCCAATTCTAGGTCAGGACACAGCAGTGCTGCTCAGTGGTCTTCGGTCCCTGTCGCCATGCCAAACCATAGGAGCAGCACTGTCAGGCAGCAAAACTGCTCCAGCTGAACATGCCCAAGCTGCTCCTGGCTTCCTGTGGCTTCGAGGTCCTTCTTTATCCAATGCCGCCATTCAAATACACTTTTTCCCTCTCCTCCACCCCCATCCATTTCTTTTTCCCAAGTGATGCAATTTCCACCCAACACTGTTCTGGAGAAAGATCTATAGGGTGTCGCTTCCGATTATAACTCCTGTAGTGCTGGCTGTAGCCTGCCTGGCTACTTGATTTATTGGACTCCCAAATCCTCCAAAGAAACTCAATGATTTTATATGAACAATTCCCTCATGCCTGAAAATACACCATTTGCCAGAGCACTTTCTCAGTGTTAGCATCCAGAAGGTTAATAGTGCCAATAGGAGAAGAAATTGTCCTGGAATCTGGAGCAAACACTGCGTGCTGCAGAGGTATGGACCAAGCATACATGTATATGTTACAGCTCATGCTTTCCTGGGCTGCAGAGACACGTATTGGGCTGGTCCCACTGCTGTTACAGGGGTTTTGTCTCCTTCAGTGAACGCCAGGCAAGAGCTGTGGCACAGGAGGATGAGATGTCAGTTGGCAAAGAGCCGGCTGGACACAATTAACCTGTCAAAACATTGTCAATACTCAGGCTTCAATGGGATTTAATGTATTTAATGTTTGCACCGGATCAGCACTTTGCATCATGCAGTGGCAGAGCTTCGGAAGCACTGAAACCAGATTTCCTCCGTCGCTGAAACGCCACTCTGCTTTTCCACCTGCAAATGGGGCCAATACCACTTTCAAGCTATGGAGAAGGTGATAAGATTCAAGGGGAGAAGGTGCTGTACCAGAGCCAAGTCATTCCCTACTATCCCAAGGTTTCAGGTGCGTGCAGAGGAAAACCAGTGAAAGGCCTGTTCCTTCTCCTGAGGGGAAGTGTTTGTAGGATCAGGGCGTATTTAGACATGGCAGAAATGGGACTCCTAAACAAAGGGCCAGGGCGGCGAGCCCCGCGCCGCTGCCACCGTTCCCACACCAGAGCGTTTCCAGACTCGCTGCCTACCTGCCTGCGGGAGTAAAGCTGTCCAGACCCACCGCCAGCGCTGGGGAATTCCATTTTAGGAGGTGATGGGGACAGGGTCAGGCATTTCTAACCCCCCACTTTCTTGCCAGAGCAGATGATGTGGGCTGAGGGGCTGGGAATGCGCTGCTGCTCTGCTGCCGGTTCCCCCACTGCTACTGGGTGCACACCCATTGCCATGCACACTAAACCCGGCCGCTGATCTCTGCACAAGGATCCCCCCACCTCGAGCACATCACAGTGACCGAAAATCCAGCACAACCCAGCTACATCCCCCCACCCGCCTGGGTTTGGTGCCGGGGCCCTTCGCCTGCCAGTGCTTTGTGTTGCTTATGGAATGAATCCTCTTCTCCGTTAACGGCCACAAAATAAAATGGTCTTAAATGCTAAATTGCACCAGGGCGAGCGATTCATACAGATTTGCTTTGGCATTGCGTAATTAGCAGTGGGGGATGTACCATTCTCTGCGAGGCGGCGTGCAGGAGCAAGAGCAGGCGGTTTCCTATGGAAGAAATCAAGGCAGGCTGAAGAAAGGTGTCAGTGTTAGCTGTGTGAACAGCAGCGGGGCTGGGCGCATTGAGCTTTGGCCCACGTTTAGGAAATAAAGATGCGTGGTGCCAGATTGCTGCTATGAAGTGAGAGGGGGATGCTGCTGAGGATTTGGGATGCTGGAGGTGGAGAGGGAGGGGCCGCACCATGGGGACAGAGCGGATGATGGGCCACCTCCACTTGGTCCTTGGAAACCTCCCTCTGAGCAGGGGCTTTGGAAACCTTCCTCTTTCCCCTCCTTGTTCTGTTTGTGCTCAGCTCGGTCCCCCTGCACGTGCACGGATGCAGGCGTGCGTGGGGCGAGCTGCTCACAGCGAGCAGATGCAGGAGGCACATGTGCTGCGCTTGGCTTGCAGCAGCGCTACATATGCAATTTTCTCATTTACGCCCACAATCAGTTTATAATCTCTGGCCAGAACTTCATCTCCTCCATGGGAAGATTTGGCCTGTGGGGAGACGTCAACTCGAAGGCGAGTGGGAAATATGAAAGGGCTCTCTATGTGGAGAGCAGCTCAGTTTGCCTGCAGGACACAACTGTGGGTTTTCCATCCCTCTGGGTTTCTGCTCCGAGACATCTCTGCACCGCAAGCCCTGCCTGGGCTGCACCGAGTGCTGCCTGTGGTTGGGATGAGCGGATGGCACTGTACTGACACTGAGCCATGCTCCCGTTGGCACTCCACTAACTCATGGGGGTTTGCAGTGCAGGAGGGAAAGGAGCCATGGTTTGTGTGAGGGTAAAACTGGGATCTGTGCTGTCTGATTTTTCAGCCCCCAGGCACTGGGCATCCATTTGGGACTGCTGCCATGTTCCGTGGCTGGTGGGGATGGAGCTGGCCTGGATCTGAGAGGTCCTGGTGCACTGGCTCTGTGTCAAGAAAGCATCAGATCCATCACCTCCAGCTTGATTCCGGCCACCCAAGCAGCACCCTGGGATGCTGGGCTCCCTCTTGGCCCTGGAAATGCTGGGTGCAGGCAGCATGCTTCCACCCTGCTGGTTTGGCACTGGATTTCCTTGGGATTTAATGGAAAAGATAAGAAAACAGAATGGGGGGGGGGGGGGAACAGGACACACATGAAAGAGCTGCTGGTGTGCAATTGATCTGCTGAATCAGCCACCCCTCCGGAGGGTGGTAAGAAATCCTCTGGCTAAGAGAAATCCAGCTCTGGAGCTGCGGAGCGGTTGGGAGCGGAGCAATGAGCCCTGTCCCAGCCCTGTCCTGGCTAGAGGTGTGCCGGGCGGGACGCTGCTCTCACACGTGCAGTGAAGGCGTGTGGCCTCCGCTGCAGCCCCGGCAGAACGGAATTGTGTTCTGCAAAGGGCAAAAAACAAAAAACCAAACAAAAAAAACCCCTAAAAACTTACAAAATCATTCTGGGACGAGATGGAAAGAGGCGATCGCGGCAGCAGCATGGGCTGTTCTCCACCTGTTGTTATTTTGGTCTGGCCCAATCAACCTGCTAGCCAGGCTGGAGCCAGAGACCATCTGGAAAAACTGCCGTGTTTATAAAACTGACATGGAGCAGCACCCCAGGGCCCTGACCTCCCACACGAATCTGGAAGTGATTAAAATGGCCCTGCCTGCCTCGGCGGCGCGGAGCTGCCTGCGGAGCAGCCACCGCCTGCATTTGGAGTTCTCATCAGCGGCGCTGGGGACGCGCACCCTCCGCCCGGCTCCCTGCACGGAGCCCCCCGCACGCAGCGGGATGCTCTGGGGAGCAGGAGGGCAGAATGTGCCAATCCAGCTCATCCTGCAGAGCCTTTCCCTACCGGGAGCTGCCTCACTCGGCACCGCATCCCGGTCTGGGTGATGGGCGCACACCCCAGGCTGCGGCAGCCCACCCATCGCTCCCTGCCCTGCATCAATCCCTCTGTCTGCAGTGGTCCTCTGTTTTTACAGCTAGCTGGAATTAAACAGTGAAATAGTATCGGTGAGCCTGACTTCGGTGGGAATTAGAAGGCGAGCCTCAGCACCAGCAGCAAGTATGAACCCTGACAAGCTATCTGTGAGCTTCAGTGAGCTCCAAGTCACTGCTGTGGGACCAGAGCCATGTACAGCCCTTCCCCGTGAGCAGAAAAGCTTTGGTGGGGATTTGGGTTGGGCTCCCTGTTTGGAAAAGCCCTCCCCAAAGGGGTGCCCTCCCCTCTGCGCTGCTCTCAAACCTCCCACCTCCAGGACACCGCTTATCAAAGCAGCTCTGTGTCCTCCATGTAGCAAAGAGTAAGTGACACCACAGCCAAAACTCAAGCCACATTGGACCTTGCTGACCTGCACTGGGCAGGGGACATTTGGCTGGTTTCAGCCTTGCCTCTCCTGCTGGGCAGTGGTTTAATTAGGGAGGTGTGAATAATGAATTATCCGTGCCTCTGAGCCATCCATGGAAAATTCAAATCAACCTGCTTTTGGTTTACAAGACGTCAGAGAGCTATCTGCCAAGAGAGAGCAGGGGGAGGAAGAAAAGCCAGACTGTGTCTTGGTGGGGGCCGAGGAGCGCATGGAGGCTGGAGAGCGGGGTTGGAGGTGATGCTGTGTGGTGCAGACTGAGCCCAGTTGGTGCTGGCTGCTGGCACATGAGGAAAAGGGATGCTTGGTCCCTCGGTGTGTGAGCCAGGGCTGGAGCCACCAGGCTGCGTGATGGATGGAGCTCCCTGCTCCCATCTCACTTACAAGCGAGCGGGTGGGCAGGGTGGTCACTGCAGCCATGGCCAGCAGCTGGTGGGGCAGTGGGTCCTTCTATGTGGGGTCCTGCTCCCTGGGCTCCCTCTAGCTCCTACTGGTCCCGGTGTAGGGGTAAAACCAACCCTTGCCCCATCACAGAGGTCCTGCTGGGGCAGGGCAGGGACGCTGCTGGCACCCCAGAACAGACAGGGAGCAAGGGAAAGGAGAGGCCCTCTCCACAGCCCCATGGGGTGGACCCAAAGCCTTGCAAATGGGGCTGCTGGGATTTATAGTGACAGCTTCAAGTAAACACTTGCTTCACCCTGGCACAAGGGGACTTAATCCCTGAAAGGGCCCCGGCCTTGGGCCTGGAGGAGCCCTTTTTGCTGTGTTTGTCATTGTCCCTCCTCTGTTTTACCTGCTCGGCTGTGCTAAGCCCTGGCCCTGAGTTTGCTGCCACCGCTATTGTTCCTGTGTTATCAGGGGAGGATGATGGGGACAGGGACCGGAGCAGGAGGGGCCGGCTGGGCTGCAGAGCCTGGCTTGAACTTGGCAGAGCTGCCACTGGGCACAGCTGGGCAGGATGCTCTGGGAAGGCTTCCCAGCAACACACTGCTCCTTCCCTCCAGGTCCAGGCCGGACCTGGCTGCGATGGCAGCAGCTCCCTTCACAGAACCACAGAATCCCAAGGGTTGGAAGGGACCTCAAAAGATCATCTAGTCCAACCCCCCTGCAAGAGCAGGGTAACCTACAGTACATCACACAGGAACTTCCCTCCTCCCCAACTTGCCCTGCAGTCCAGTTCCTATGTGCTTGGGTAGGGATGCTGGGAAAGGCACAGCTCCCATGGCTCCATCCCAATCCAGGCAGGATTTCTTATGGAAGAGCATGCAAAATTATCAGCCTGAATTTCAGACACTTTAATCAGCTGCTGATAACGAGGGGGAGCCCTGCGCTGCTGCTGGGGCCGAAGGCTTTGAAACAGGCAGAAAATAGACCTGTCACGTCTTTTGTCTGGGGCCAGCTCTGCTCACTGATCTATCAGATGAGCAAACCGATACATATTAACCCAGAGCCAAAGCAAACATATTCTGAGTGTTGAAGAAGTTCAGATAAGTCCTTCCCCCCCCCCCCCCCCCCCACCAGGAAGCTGGAGCTGAAGCCCTGACTTGGAGGAGCCAAGGGGTCCCAATCCATGTTCTGCACCCCTTTCCTGGGGTGCATGGCTGCGTGTGCCTCAGTTTCCCCTGCCCTGGGGAAGGGATAGGACCCTCCACCACGGGTTTGTCCTTGGGGGTCCAGCCCCCACCCTAAAGTTGCCATTGCAGCTCTGACGCATGGGACGTGTGCCTGGGAGCACTCCCATCATCAGCCCCCTCTGCTTGTCAAGGTTGTTAAACTCCCCCCCAGTTTGTAAAAGGAAGGGCCAGTGGCTGATAAACCCCTGTGAAAGGCCGGACGATAACAGCAGGTAGCACCACAGATAAACCCTCCTGCCCACCCCTCTGTACCCACTGACCTGCGGCTGCCAACTCCCTCTGCGGGCTGCAGGTACTGCAAGGCATTACCAACACCCTGCCGCGTTACAGCCTCTTCTAAGTTATGATTAAAACCTATTACACAAATAGATTGTGGAAGTAAATTGTGCTTCAGGGAAGCTGAATACTTGAAACCATAGAAAACCCCCCCTACTGATTCAATTACTTGCCATGGGCAATCATCACCGTGGCCACAATAGTGGGACTGACCTGGGTTTCTTCTCCCTTGGTACACTTGGGTTGGGGGGGGACATTTCTGGGGTGCTGGGACCCACTGTCTGGGCAGTCAGAAGTGAAACACTTCACAAGGACATGAGCATTTTGGTGCTTTTTCCCTGGGAAAGAGCCAAACTGACTCATGCTGAAGGGGGATTTTGGAACAACGATGTTGGTGCCTGATTTTTGATAAGTCTCAAAGTTTCATTTCTACATGATTGTCTTGGTTAATTTTGCTTCAATTTTGACATTAAGAACCATGCTTGTTACTTCTGCTTCGATTTTTCTGTTAAATGGTGTGCTAAACACATTGTGAATGCAACACATTACACGGACATGGTTATTTGGATGGTGAAAAATTCGATTTTATATAAATCACAGTCTAGGAATGAGAAGGAGGGCGTATCCCTGGGGTGGCATACAGAGACCTTGTCCCCTTCATCATCATCTCCACCATTCCCGTGACTGGCCAGCCCTGGTCCTGCTCCCCTCACCTTGGGAGCTGAAGGCAGATGAAGATGCTTGTTGTGGTGCTTCACTAAGGACAGAGGAGGGAAAAGGGAAGTGACTTGTCTCAGTCACCGCTGGGCCATGTGTCACTGGGGAAGCCACCCGCGTCCGGCCCTGCTCGCCCTGTCCAGCTGCACCCGACCCAGCATCTGCCAAGCAAACAAACGGAGACACCCCCGAGCTGAACAAACAGACACGGCTCTATGGGTGGGAGGGCAGCTCCGGACCAGGGGGACTGCTGATGGCAGGTTGGGGTTGCACCTTGCAGGGATAGGCAGGAACCAGAGGAAACCGCGGCTGCTGACAGCCGTGCCTGGGAGTCCGGAGAGGAAACCAGTGCAGCCCCAGCACCGTGACCTTTCCTCCCGCTGGGAATGAGCTGCCTCAGCAGGAAACGCTCAGGGCTCTCCTGGCTGATGGGATGCTGCTCCCCATGGCTGATGCTGTGGGAGCCCAGGGAAGAGGTTCAGAGAACCCTCAGCAAGGGCATCCTCCGCAGAGGCTTCAGAGAAGAGGGACGGCTGCACAGCAGCTCACCCGCAGCGCCTGCAGCAACCACACACTGAGTCATTTGACTTCTCACATGGGTAAAAGAAAAGGGATCTGGAGTGAGCCCCGGTGCAGAACAACCCACCTTGTGGGTCAGGCTAGCTCTCACATCCCACAGCGGGGTTTCCTGGCTTCTGAGTCCCTTGTAAATAACATTTAGCCTTTTTAAGTGGTAAGGAAGTTATCTGGGAAATTAGGGCAAAGGATGGCAGAAGCTGACATTGAATCCTGGTTTCTGTTCTTCATCCACCCTTGGATGTATTTCTGGGGGAAAGCAGCATCCCACTCAGGGTGCTTGTCCTTGGGGGACAAGCTTGACCCCACTACAGGCACCTGAGTAGCCCATAGGGATGCTCTGCATGCCCCAGCCCCTGCCTGCTCCTGAGTTACAAGCAGGCATGAAATACAGGATTGCCCAAAGGACAGGGAGGCTGGCTCAGCTAGCAGAGCCCCTCATGAGCAGGGGGAGATCCTGGGCTCAAACACTGTTGAGCAAAGCTCAGCCCTATCTGTGGACAACAGCATCATGCAGGGATGGGAACCACGCTGTAAAACCTATGTGCTCCCCTCCAACCACCAACAGAAACACTTGCTCAAGGAGCAGCCTGTGCTTGCTCAAAACTCAGCCCAGGTGAGCCCATAATGGGATCCAGGCTTCCGCTGAGCACGGCTGGAGGTTGCCAGAAGTTCAAGCCAGGCTGGGGTTCAGGTCTGTGATGAAACCCTCGAGTCTGGGGGCAGCTCACAGCAAATGACACAGGGACAAACAGCTAAGGACAAATGTGGGAATGGTTCTGGTTAGCTGGGCACTGCTGCTATCAACAGCAGTGAGGGGGAATGGTTCAGCAGCAGCAGGATCAGGCCCCTTAGGTGCAATACCAGGAGGAGCCCTGGTGCACACACAGCAGATGACACCCTGCACAGGAAACGGGAGCCCGTTCCGGTGAGGAAATGCCACAACTGCTATTTATTTGCAGAGGTTTGTTTTCATTAACTCCAGCGTGAGCCAAACCCTTCCTGCCAGTGCCTCACCGGCACGGAGCCTCCGGCTGGCACCGCTGCTTCCCCGCTTGCCGGGTGGAAGCTGGGCAGCAGGAAGCAGGACAATGTGGCCAGCGGCCCCGGCGGTGACCAGCCCCGTGGTGTGCTGCTCACAACTGTGCCGTGTCCATGAGCTGCAGCCCCGCGGGGCTTTCCTGATGAGCTGTGTGCATGAATCATGGGCTGGCTGGGAAGGGGAGAAACACAGCGATGATGGAATGAGTTGGGAGCACTGCCTCCAAGGGAGCTAGACCGGCGCTGGGAACAGCTGCCTGCAGGGTGGTTAGAGCTAATTTTAGGGGTAGGATTGGGAAGACATCCCATGGCCAAGCTCTTCCTGCCTTTGCCATCGCTGTGGTGCACTCAGAGCCAGCCAGCCTATATCCTTATCTCCTGCAGCCAGCAGGAGGGAGGCACAGGGTAAGAATAGCACTGCCATCCTTCCTGGCATTCCAGCTCCGTGGGCCAGGGATTTCCTGAGCAGCGCAGTGCCCCTGCCGTGGATGGTGGATGCAGCACCATGGCTGTACCTGACCACACTCTGGCTGGCTCCTGCGCAGCTCTGTGCCAGAGAATTGCTTCTCCTTCTGACCCATCCAAAAGGGGGTGATCACCTACAGGTGTTTCAGATGGCAATGGCAGCGATTCATGGGGTAGCCAGGGAGTGTGGTGGCAGAAAGGGTCCAGCCTGAGCTGCCACGGGACCATTCCAGCTCTGAGCTGTTTCAGCTCAAAGAAAGGATCCTTTGCAGTGAAGAAACAGGGACATTTAAAACCACGCTGGTGACAGCCATCAGAAACACATGCTGCTTTCCCAGCCCGTTCACTTCCCCCCAGAGATGCTCTAGCGCGGGTGAAAGCAAACCAAAGACAAGTAGTAAACAGCTTTTACTTCTCCAGCTGAAAGACACAGACACCTATGCCCTCCACCTACAGACATCAGGATGCCACATGAGCTATTACATCCACAGCCAGCTGCTCACAAAACCCATCCGAGAACACAAACAGCACAGCCACATGGACCAAAGGGCTTTGTGTGAGAAGCAGCCGGTTCCCCACTGCTTCCTCTGCCCTGCTGCCTGTGACCCACCGCGTCCTCCGGGCCCGGAGCTGGCCCCGGCAGGAAACAGGTGGGATAAATATTTGTGCAAAGCAGAGTGAAACTCCCCTTGAAGGCCATGCAATGTGTTTCCCTCACAGTCGTTATGAATGGGAAGGTAACGAACCAGCACTGCAGCAGGTGCTGCCAGGGTGGTGTGGGACCAGCACTGCTGCCTTCCCAGGGAAAGTGAGCCCATTACTCTTACTACACCAAGGCAGGCTCAGGAAGCTGCTGGGGGTGCAGGAAAATCAGCCCTGGAAAAACCCAGGCACTTCACTGCTGTGGTTCAACCTGAGGCCCCTGGGAGCCCTGCAAGGTAGGGATCAGCACACCCAACCCCAGGTGGGACCACCACATCAGACCCCATGCTGGTAGGACAGAACAAAAGCTGTACAGACCCACCATGATGTTTCTAAAGATCCATGCCTCCCCTATGTAAGGCTGGTAAAGAAAAAGCACCAAGGGACCATGTAGGTCTGGTGCCCTCTGCAGCCAGCATGTCACTGGAAAGGATGTGCTGTTGGGGATGGGGCAGATCATAGAATCATAGGATGGTTTGGGTTGGAAAGGACCTAAAGATCACCTAGTTCCAACCCGCTGCCAAGGGCAGAGATGACTCACACTAGATCCAGAAACTCTCTCCCTTTGGAGAGGTGGTCAGGATTTGGCCCTCTCAGCCCACCAGCATCAATGCTATGAAGAAGGGGAAAATGCACTGCAGTGATGCTGCTCCTTCTCCAGCAAGAACACTCTACTGTGGGAGCCCGCTGCTGTGGCACCTGTTTCCAGCGGTGTATGGATTAATTCAGAGGCTATCTTCGAGTAGAACTAAAACTGAACAAGACCGAGATCTCCAACAGCTTCATCTGGCTCATTTCAGAGCCAGGCAGTGGGAAAGGAGTGGGAATTTCTCTCTCAATCGGTGTGCGCGGGGAGCGGGGGCAGCACAGGATACAGGCGCCTCTGAGCTAACACGCACTCATTACAACCCCGACATCTGCTCTCTGACCTCTTGTGCTCCGACTGCTGACAAACCTGCCCCGGCTGCCTTCCCCCCTTGGACTTCCTCCTGCTGCCTGCAGACACCGCGGGCTCCGCCGCGACGGGCAGGTGGGAGCCACGGGCACCCGCGCCCCTCCCCGCGGCGCTGCGGAAGCTGATCCGGTGATTCGGGAGCGGAGGGTGGGGACGGGCTCCGCAAACCAACGGGGGTTGCACAAGAGTTTGCTTAAGGGCTTGTGACTACAGCTCAGGTGCTCCGGGCAGGCAGGGAGCAGCCCTGTCCTGGGGGGTCAGTGCTCTGCATCCCAACCCCGGCACAGCTGTACATGGGATGCTGCAGGGGTGCTCTGGGGACCACCACCACCCCCTCCTTGGACAACCAACCAGAGCAAAGAGCCAGCTGCTCACATCGCTGTGGGGTTTGCAATCCACCCATTAGAAACCAGCACAACCGATGCAATCCATTCCTCTCTTCTACCTCTCTCCCTTTTTTTCCCCTCCTTCTCATTCCCCCCTTCCCCCCAAAGCTCTTTGTCTCCGGGCTCTGCGGAGGAAGCAGACCTTCTGAAAATAAACTCTTTCTGCTTTGATCTGGTTTATGGGCACGCACTGTTTATAGCTCCGTGCGTACGACTTGACACCTTCCCACCTGCGGCCCCAGCAACTGCTTCTTATCACAGCCACTTTGGATATTAACAGGCCAGCAGGGAGGGCAATCTGGAGGTCCCCAAGGCCCCCAGCCCACCCCCACAGCCCAGCACCCTCTCCAGCCACTGCCCCTCCCCAGGCAGGAGGGAGACCTGCTGGTGTCCCCCTGCATGTGCTAATTGTATCAACCCATGTTTATTGGGATGTTTATCTAGACTAGCAATGATGGGAGGGTCTTCATAGGTCAGATCCCCACAGGAACTGGCTCACTCTGACCTGTGCTTTCAGCACATCCCAGGACCTGGTTGGATTCCCATGCCTTCCTTCTGACCTGGTGGATATACACATTCAGGAAAGAAGGGCAGGAAAGGCCTGGAAAGCCCCAGCTTTGCTTTATTTTGACCTGTTGAAGTGTATATTGAAGCAGGTGTCACCCACCTGGTCTGGGGACTGGAGCCCATTCAGGTTCCACAGCCTGGTTGGGTCAGTACTGGTCTGCTTCTCCAGCACTGGAAGGAGGGCAGGTACCTCTGCTTTCTCTGGAGCCTGTTCCATGCTCTGCTACAGCATCCTGGAAAGAGCCCGAGACATTGCAATAAATGAGTCTGTTACTAAACAACATCAAGTCCAGGCTGTGCTTACAATCATCTTATATCCGGGCTTGCCTTCAAAACACCCACCAACAGGGCACCTCTGTGGTAACGCGAGGTCGTGACATGTACCCCAGAGCAGGTCCGGGCATATCGCCTGCGAGGTCTGGCCCCAGGCTGCTCAGCTGGGCTGGACCAGCAGGGATCAGGGGATTACAGCTGACAGCACAGAAGAGCTGTCAAGGTTTTGGACATCTCCCCTCCAAAAAGTAGGGAAGAGAAATGACATTTCAAGGATCATTCCCAACAGAAAGCCTTGAACTAGACCAGCTTAAGTCAATTCTTCCATCCTTATTCAGACGCTTCCAAAATACTGCATATTCACTTTGAACATACAGAATGTTTTTAAGTGCATTTAATTACCTTACACTTCATGGGGAAAATAACTCATTTAGGCTAGGCAAAAAAAGAAGTGTTTTTGACACAGTTGCAACCATGGGGGCAAATTTTCGATTATGAGAAGTTAATCAGAATCAACCTTTTTCCACCATATTGATTGCAGCACACTGATTTTTCAGTTAACAGCGTTTCCTTAAGACATTCCCAGTTGGCTCCGATAGCAACACTTACTTCATACCTCTTGCTGCACTAAAGGAGATGGTTGGTAACACTTGAAACTCCCATTTAAAGCTGATATAAAGGCATAAGGGGGGGTGGGGGGTGAATGGACACGACACTCCTCGCCACAAGATACTTGAGGTCAAGCACCGCTGCTGTCAGAGGCAGGTGATGCTGACTGCCCCGGGCACACTGTGCTCAGGGCAAGAGGCTCCAGGTCACAGCCCTGTGCCGGCATGCCCCAGGGGAGCGGGGAGTTCCTGCCCATGGGGCACGGGCTCAGCCCAAGCACCTGCTCCAAGGTCTCGGGATGGAGTTTCCTAATCTCCGGGCAGGCTAATGCAAGCAGCATCTTGCACAAGTGGCTGTTATCGGCATAGTTTGGGGCTTAGTGGTGGCGCGGCGAGGGACGGGGATTGCTCTTGGCTGTGGAGCGCTCCTGGCTGCGGCCAGGCGCCGAGGCTGGGAAACAGCCTGCCCTGTCGTGCTGCAAGCCAACAGCTCCAGCACAGAGACACATGGAAAAGAGCCCAGAAATCCCAAGGCTTGGCCCGGCACATGGAGTGACTCGGTCTTGGCATTCTCCCCTCAGCACACCGCTGCCTTCCCAGGGATCCTGCCACCCTGCGGACCATGATCCCCCCCAGTGTGGCAGGACCAGCACTTGGAGCCGCTGTCTGGATGTGGGAATTGCCATGTAAGACACCCAGGGGAAGGCCTGATCCTGCTGTGCACCAAGTCCCACACAGGCTCTGCACCATGCATCTCTCACCCTTTGCTTTCCACTCCACCTGCAATCCAAGCCCCAGCTGGGTTGAGCAGTAGGGTCCCCACCACCTCCCCAGGGAGCACATTAACCACAGCACCCCTATTCAACTCAAACCCTGCCCCTCTCAGTCAAATCTGGCCCTTCTCTAGGGCAGACACTTGCTAAGGCAGCACCACATAGGCAAGGTCTAGTTGAGCTTCATGTATTACATATTTGGGGGGCACCCTAAGGGAGCAGCTGCACTGGTGGCAGAAGGACCTGCAAAGCCACGTGCATGGGAGGACAAGTTCTGGCCTGACCAAAGGGCTGCAAAGCATCTGGCATGCTTCCCCTTGTTCTGCTATTAACTTTTATCAGGGTAACTCACAATTGTTTGCTGTGGCTGCAGGAATGCCCTCATGATCTGCTACAGCATGAGCACACACAGCCTCACAGCACCCACAGGAGAGCTGAGCACTAACAAGGTGCTTGCTCTGAAATAAGGCAGGGGTTTAGCTTCCAAGCATCACCTATGAACCCCAAACAACTACAACAGCAGAGGAAAGTAGGGCAACTCCTGTTGCAGAGCCTCCTGAGGATACACCATCACAGGTGATAGAGAAATACTGATATCCAGGGGGTTTAGGGCTGCTCCCAGGGCCTGGAGTGAGCACATGGAGCAGGGCTGAGCAGTGTGCCCATGCATGCATCAAGAAGTCAGCTCTATGTCCCCATCAACCAGGGTCTGGTGCAGAGGCACCTCTCCTTTCTCCTCCTCAGCTCTGTGCTTGGGAAGCAAGGGCCAGCACCCCAGTGGCCCCATGCCCAGATACATGCATGGGGGGAGCAGGACTTGGCTCTGCTCATGACCCCCCCATGTTACTGGCCTGGGCGGTCTCATGGCCAGGAGTGGCAATGCCCACACTGGCTGCACACCATCAATCACTGCTCAGCCACTCGGTGCCTCCCACCCCGAGAGCTTCTTGAGAGAAACTCCTCATTTTCAACACCTACTTAAGGCTCTTGAGGCCGCGCCACTGCCGGCAGACGTGAGCTCATGCTGGTGCTCACAGGCATGCGCTGCCCTGCCCCAAGGCTTACACCAACAGCAAAACAGCTCCCTCCGCTCCCCCCTGCGCCAGAAGGCGCCAGGTGAACCCCACCTGAAATGCAAAAGATGGGGTCATAGACAACACCCACACCCCCCCAGGTGGATCTCAGGGCCTCACGGTTTAAATAGGAAAGCTCCTCCTCTGTACTCAAGTGTATCTTCATAGTCTATTTGAAGATGTGGGTATTGGTAGGTATCCCCTAACTGGGGAGCACAGGAAAGACCCTGTGTTTGCATCCCCTGCTGATATGAGAACAGCATCACCAAATTTGTGACTTACCAGAACAAGCGTTGGAAGTGAACTTCATGCAGCATCTCCACAGAGAAGCCCTGCTGCCCTGACATACCCATGCTGTAGAGATGGAGCATGGTCCTTGGGATAATGCTCCTGCCCACACTTAGGAAGGCCAAGACCTTCCCTCCCCAGGTGATACCCAACAAAGACAGAGCCAGAGGAAGGTCCTATTTCAGTGGGAAGCTAAACGAGGCAGATGGCTTTCAGCTGCTCCTGTGACAGGGTGTGAGCAATCATGCTCTGAAGCTCCTGCTAAAGGGTCACTGCTTAAACACCACCCCCCTACAGGCAGCATCAGCCACAGGCAGTGCCGTACCCCAGGGTACGCGTGCCACCAAGGGGACTCCTCTGGGCATGCAGAAATAGGGTGGTGGCACGCAAGGGGAGGCTTGCCCTTGTCCCCATGTGTAGAGGCTGGAGTTGGGTGTAAGGCAAGCTCCATTCCTGCTCTGGTGCCACCGCAGCGAGGCAGTCCCAGCACTCTGGGTTGGAGCACCGCACGGCTCTCTTGGTTGCCCACAGCCCTTGGCCACCACAAGTGTTTTCTTCTGGCCAGCCACAGCCCTGGTGGTGTGTGAAGGTCCGAGCCCCGGGGGAGGAAAGCCTTTGGTGATTTCCTCCTGCTCTGCACAAGCCACGCTCCTGTGAACACCACATGAAAGGGCTGAGAGGGCACAGGGAAAGTCCCAAGAAACACAAAGCTTTGTGCCCTGGAAATGGGCTGTCTTGCCAAGGCAAATCAATGCTGCCCAGCCAGAGGTGCCAGGTTGTGCCAGTCCATCCAGGCAAGAGATGCACACAGATGTGTGCAGGGCCACTGAGCAGCCCCAGTGACGCATGGGTTTCCAAGACATTTATGGTGTATGAAGCAGAAGAGGGGTCTGATCTGGTATAGAACGTGGGTCTGGGGGTCCTTCATGCGTCTGCACCCTACAGAGTCACCACCTACAGAGTCACCACATCACCACAGGCAGGAGCTGCTCAGCATCATGGACAGACCGAGGCTAGGTGGAGATAAAGGGGTTAAAAATCCAGGAAAAGCTGCAAATGGATTTCACAGATGGCCCTTTAGCCACAACTGCAGAGCTTTGCAGGCTGCACTCTCCCATTGTGGGGGTCCCTGGACCCCAGTGCTACCCTGCAGGCCATGGGGAAGGGGTCTGGCCAGCTCTTGGGGACTCCTATCCCCTCCAGTACCCCCGGGAGGCGGCGTGGGGCAGAGGCTGGGACACAGCAGCCTTGGTTTCAGCTGGAGGCATGGAAAAAAGAGAGATGAGGTCACTGCAAAGCGGTCGTGTAGGATGTGATACAGGAGAGGAGCGGGGAGCATGGAGGAACAAGGAGCTATTGTAACCTTGCAGAGCAGGGGAAAAACCAGCTGTGGGGATGGCAGGTCACCTCCTGCTCACACCAGACATTCGGGGGGTTAACTTGTCTGGGGTCACATAAAACAGGTCTAGAAGAGGAGCGGATAGAAGGAGGTGGTGGAGGGTGGGTGGGATGTGGTAGAGAGGCATTGACACAGCTTTTCTCTTCATTGCACCATCCCTGCTGTACAGGGTACTGGTGCAGTACAACAGGTACTGGTTCAACCAGCTCAGGTACAGTGAAACAGCTGGAAAACACCTGGCACAGTGCTGGAATGCCGTGTGAATGTATCTGCCCTATTCAACCCCATCCTTCCAGCCTCTAGGGGATTGGCCATGGGACTGCGCAGCTGAGAGGCTGTGGAGCATCCCTGAGCAGTGCCGGGGGCTGGAGTGGACTCTTACGACAAAACCAAGAACCTTTCCCTCACTCCACCACCCTTTGAGCCTCCCAGTTTATCTGTGGCATGGCTTGGCAGAGGGTGGCTCCATGCTGTGGGGCTGGGCATGCCTGCCCCATGGCACAGGGATGAGCAAGAGATGCCCATGCTCCACCCGGGGCCTGAGGCTCCAGCATGGACCAACCTCCTGCCCTCCCTCCGCCCCAGCCCCGCTGCAGCCCCCCCCCCCGGCCGCAGCCCCGGCCGGCCCCACGGTGGCACGGGGCGGCCGGAGCTCAGACTTTCTGTCTGCACGGGGACTTCCCGTCCCCGCACGGCGCTGCCGGCGTGAAAGCAAAGAGCGGCTTGTTCGGCTGCCGGGGCCGCCTCCGCGCTGACTGCCCCGCTCTGTTCCCGCTAGGAATAATATACCCAGAGCTCCGAGCATAAACTGAGCTTCCCAGAGCCAGGCCGGGGGGGAGACTTTAATGGGAAGGAAAATAAACTGTGTACTGGGCGTGCGGGAGAGGTGTGGTGCTGGCGGAGGGGCGCCGGGGAAAGGCTCCTCTTGGTTTCTGTTTCCTTCTCCCCCCCGAGTTGTTTGCTGAGGGAGCACACGTATGCATGCCCTCCTCTGCAGTTTGTTTGCTTCCCAGGATGCCAGGGAAAAGAGAGGCGTTTAAAGGAGCTGGTTGAGAGCTTTGGGGCCTCCGCTCTGCCAAAGCGCGTTCAGTGGCTCAGCACCCTCGGAGGAGGTGTTTGCTCCAGGGAAAGCGGCTGCTTTCCTCCCCACATCGCTCCTCTCAGGCCTGAGCTGCTTGGCTCCGAAGAGGCTGTGGTGTGCGGGCACCAAGGAGGGATGTTGGTGCGCCGGGAGGGTGACGGCGTGTTTCTGATTCCTCAGCACAATGCTGCGATTCAGGGCCTTGGGAAAGCACATGAGTCACGCTGTGAACTTCCCCGGCCAGGCACCGCTGGGAAACACGTTTGCATCTGCTCAGCCACCCTCAGAATACCTCTTGCTCAGGAATAATCCCCACTGCCTCTCCCTTCCTGCCTGGTCCCTGCGCTGGCTGAGCCTGATCCTTAGAATATCAGCATCCCAGAGACAAGGGTGTATGGGGAGTGGTGAGAGCATCCGTGGTAAGAAAACAGCACAGCTTTTGGATGCAGGAGATGAAAAGTGTGGACTCCAGCAACCCTGGGTGCACCTCCCACATCCCCCTTGGCAGAGGAGGCTCTGTTGACTTAACTCTGGGGCTGCACCTATTTGTGTCTGCAAAGCCTTTGAAGTCCTCAGGGAGAAGAGCAGGGACTTCGGATACGCCTGTGACTCAGGAACACCCACCCCCTCCATGACAAATCATTATCCTGAGCCAGGAGGCCCGGGGGGGTGGCAGGCAGCCTGAGGGACATGGACGGGCTTCCCCGGGGCCATGCTGGGGCTGGGAAGAGCCCTCAGGTCCAGGAAACAGCGTTTGTCTTTGAATGCGTTCACTGCCAGCTTCCAACAAATGTCAGAAACGAAAATGGGAACTGAAATCCCATTTTATCAGAGCGTTTGCTTTGAGCGAAGGTTGCTCATGAAGGGAAAGGGTTTCAGTGTCTGTTCAGTGTGATGCTCCACTTGTCCTGCTGCCCACACCCTGATGTGTGGTGTCCATGTCCCACCAGTGTCCCCCTGCTTCTACAGGGATGGGGCCGTGAGGGTCGAGGGGAGCCACTCGCGGGGGGCTGAACGGTGCTCCTCTGCCCTGCGGGGTCCAGCCGGCCCCTCGGGGGCGTCGGGAGGTGCCCCACGTCCTGCATCCAGCTTCCTCCGAGGAGACCATCCCGCGGCGCCGGTGCCTCTGTCTGTGCCGTATCCTGCTGAGTAACGCTGGTGCACATCCATACATGGGGAAGCGCCGGGCGAGAGGCTTTCTCCTCTGTCAGACCTCTCCCTCGCTCAGTAAATAACATTCCTGCTAACGCTGGTATGTAGAAAACTTTCCAGCTCCCCGGCTAACGTCAGCGTCGCGGCTCCATCCCAGCAGGGTCTGTGGTAACCTCAGGGTGAGGGCTGCACCCCGGATGGACCGCGGGGTGCAGTGGGGTCCCCGCTCACCCGCTGCTCCCATCTCTGCAGATGGGGGGTGTTTTACTGTGGGGGAAACACAAATCTCTCAGACTCGTGGCTCCCCGTGCCCCACCAGGGGATGGTGAGGGGATGCCTGTGAAGGGATGAGTTCTCCAAGTGACTAATGCACCAGCACAAAGCTTTGGTTTGCGTTAGCTCTCCAAGCTCAGGCTGTGTCCCACCAAACCCCAGCTCCTCTGCTCCTGCCGTAGCAGTTCCAGGATTATTCATGGGGCGAGAAAGAGCCAGAGAGAAGAGGCAGTGGTTTAGGAGAGGAGCCAAGCACCGGTGCACTGTGACACTCATGTCCCTGCTTTGGGCAGCCCGGGGGTGACTCAGGAGTGATTCCTCCCTCCTGCCCAGCCTGAGCTCAGGCTCATTCATGAATCCCTCTGTGTCTGGGCGGAGGGTGTTGGGGAAGGTGTTGGGGGCTTCCCTGTGGCCCCCTGGCCTCCACTGACCGCTGGTGACGATGGCTGAGCTGATGCCTCATCCTGGTGTAAAGCATTGACGTGGGCACCAACACAGCTCTAACCACTGTCACTGTCACTTGTCTTTGCTGCTCTGTGCTTCAATGGCTGCAGTAGGCAACATCCATCTAACACGGGGCTGCTGCAACACTGTCCTGGCCTACCCCAGGACAGTCTTTGAACCAAGCTACAGTCCTGGGCTGATGCTGAAGTTCGATTTTGATGGCTAATTAAAGGCAGCAAACTCTATACACTCACAAGAAGAGGGCTTACATTTATCCAGGAATTGCTTGGGATGGAATTAACACTGGTGGTGTTAATTCAAGGCTGTCTTGAGGACCTGACAAGAGTGAGCTCAGGTTTGGCAGGGAGGGCTGCCTGGGGTCTCTCACCCTGTGCATCAAATAACCAGTGTGGGGGAAGCTACAATCTGACCCCAGGCCTGTGGTGGTGGTGAAGATGGTGCCAGCAGGAGGAGCTGGGCTATGAAGTCCATGCAGAGTCGTTCATGAGCATCCTCAAAGGTTTGAGGTTTGGTTCCAGGTTTACCCCTGCCTGGGATGCAGACATGCACAAGAGCAAAGCTTTGGGCTGCTTAAATGCCGAGCGTTGAGCATCTGGGCTGAGCTGATCCCTGGGAGTGGGTGCCAGGGCTTCCTTTCCCATCACTGGCGATTGTGGCCCTGGCACATCCCCAGGCCACGGCCATGCACTGCGGAGCCGGTGTCTTTGGCACTCTGGGGAAGTCCCAGCCACGGTGGACGCACGGTGCCTTGAGCGGCTCTGTCCCACCCCAGGTGCTCCCACAGTGCTGCTTCCCGATGCTGCTTCCCTGGGATCAGGAGGGGAATTTTCGCTCTTGTTCCTCAGCAGCCCTGCGTTC
The DNA here is from genome assembly GCF_037157495.1 of Lathamus discolor. Classification (NCBI taxonomy): domain Eukaryota; kingdom Metazoa; phylum Chordata; class Aves; order Psittaciformes; family Psittacidae; genus Lathamus; species Lathamus discolor. The sequence continues at coordinate 6,685,818 of NC_088894.1, read as the reverse complement.
CTGTTGGAGGGCACAGCATGCCGGGCACCGCCACGTTTGCTGGGCTGCTGGCATGTGTCACCCAGGCAAATCACTGATGCGGGGAGGCTCCTGGCTCACTTTATGGCTTCAGAGGAACTCCGGGCTGCAAACAGCTGCAGGATGAGCCCATGTGTGGTTGTATCACAGCCCTGTGTCCTTGAAAGAGGGGCCTGCCTGGCTATTCCTGTTGCAGATCCGGGAGGAGACAGTAAAAGGGGTGCGGGTAGCCTTGGGAGAGGATGTGCTTCATACACCACCACGGGACTAGGATCCCGAGCTCCAGGACTCGGCAGGGAGACAGCCCTGCCATCCACCAGAGCCCTTCCTGGCTGCTCAGCAGAGGAAATGTTTCCTCCCCTGGGTTTTTCCTTCTCTTTCTTTGCCCTATTTAGGTATTAAGGATCAGTGGAGGAAAGCTTGGCTGGTGTGGGTCAGGGGCTGTGTAGAGCTGTGGGTCCTGGTTGGGCTGTCAGGGCTGTCCTGTCACCATGGGACCACCTTGCCCCTCTTTTCTCTTTGGCCAAAGATGCTGTGACGCACCCCTGCAGTGGGTCTGACCCCGCATCAGCCCTGGGGCCATGGAGCATCCCTGGCTCTGTGCTTGGAGCTCTCTTTGCACTTCCCATGGTGGGAAGAGGCCGGATCCTGGCACAGGGGTCGGGCTGCGCTCCCTCCCAGTACGCCTGTGCGAAGTCAGCAGTGCCTCAGCAGCGGGAGCTGGCCCTCTCCGCACGCCTCCCTGCCAGCTCCTCCATGAGTAATGACACAAACGTGCTTCTCACCCTGTCCCCGGCACTGGGCCGCTCACCGGGGCGCTCGCAGGCTCCGCTCTCGCTTCCCCGTCTCTGTTTTACATCAGAGCAGCTCCCGTCCGTCTGTCTCCTCTTCTCCCCCCGACGCAGCTTCCAGACGGTGTTAAAGGCCCAAAAGCAGAAGCGAGCCAGGCAGGCAGGCTGCAGGCTGGTCTGGGGTCAGGCAGACCCCTGGCACTGCACGGAGTGCAGCCTGGCCCTTGTGTCCACACCGAGGTGACAATAACGACATTCCCAGTTAGCAAATGCTGGGAGCTAAATCCTGCCCCCGAGAGCCAGGAAACCACCTGGGGACTCGTCAAGAGGGTGAAAAGCACCAACAGGCTCCCCTGAATGTGGTGGGCACCAAAGGGAACCAGCGCACCCACTGTCACCTCCACTGCTGCTGGGGCATCAGCCGTGCCAGTGTCCTGCCCTGGCCATGCTGACAGCTCAGCCCCAACCAGGCAGCTGATGGCTGACACTTGGCTTGAAACTCTATGGAGGAAGGACAGACTTGGAGGACAAAGGGGCTTCTCCCAGAAGGATGGGACTGCAGGCAGAGGCCCATGTTACCCCTGGGCTCACACCCCACTGATGGGTGTTACAGGACTGTTGTTACAGCTGCGGGCATCACTGATGGACACATGGATGGTGGGACCCTGGAAACTTTGCGCTGGCAGCCTAATTGCTCATTTGCTGTGTGTCTCCACAGTGGTTTCTCCTAAAAGCAGCCCGTGGTTCAGTAGGGCTGTTTGGAGACACCCTTAACTGTTCGTGCTTGAGAGGTGGGAGAAGCACTGGGTTTCCCTTGCCCCAGCAATGGAATAGTTTGGACAGAGCAGTGCAGCTGCTGAGGGGTGGCCATGGGTGCTGCTGGACCCCGCTGTGGTGCTGCCCATGTGGGGAGGCTTCACAGCTGGGAAGTGGGTTCGGTTTCAAGCCTTAGTTATGATGAAGGGAAATGAAAATAAAGGCATGGCATTTCCTGCCATCTCTTGATGTGCCTGAAAACATGGTGGGGTGGTTGTCTTCATCAGCACCTACAGGGCCTGCCGGGCTCCCCACGCCCAGCCTGGAGCAGGAGGAAAACAGTGTTATTGGGAGGGAGGAATTAGAAGAGCTCAAAGATGAGTGGAAATGGTGGAAAATGCCCTGCTTGTTTGGGGATCCAGTCCTGCACAGCCTCGTGTTAGTGGTCAGGGCAACACAGGGAGCCAGCAGTGCCAGAAACCAGCTCGAAGAGTTCATAGAGGTGGAGGGGGGGCAAAGAGCCATGTGTCTTCCCCATGCTGACCAACAAGTTTTGGGGGCTCAGGAGACACTGGCCACTGGGACAGGTGTCGAAGACGACCTGCCCCAGCTCTGAACCCCAAACACCTCTGTGGGATGAGCTTGGTGGGAGTTGACCCACAGCCACTGCCTGGGGACCCTGTCCCAGCTCCATTATCTCTGTCAATGGGGCCAGTTTGGTGACATTTTCACCTACTTCTGTAGCCCCATTGAGCTGGGGGGGAGTGAGGCCGTACCCTGAGAAAGCAGTTGTGCCTTCACAACGCCGGCTGCCTGGGAAACCACACACACACATCCCGTGGAGCCATGTGTGTGCTCTCCCCTTGCAGAGGGCCATGCTCAGCATCCCGGCAGAGCAGTAGCAGGGCCCATGCGGCCATGGGTCAGCGGGGAGGTGAGGAATGTGCGGTTTGCTGGAGACGGCTCCTTGCTGCAGTGGCAGGGGGGGACCGTCCCCCCCCAGCGTGGCAGTGCTGGTGGTCCCCGGCACAAGCAGCCCTTTAAGGGCCGGCAGGTTGCAGGGCTCAATCCTCCCTTGTTCTGACCCACGGGCACCCGCGCCGGAGCCGGGTCATTCCTGAAGGGTGTTCTCCAGCCTTCCCATAGGAAAACCAAACCCTTCCCAGCAGAAAGGGAGACGCCTGTGAGGGGGACGGCCACTGCGGCAGGGGCATAGAACGTGGGATATGGGACATGGGACAGAAGGTTCCTTCTTTCCAGCAGACTGCTGGAATGGCTGTTGATGCTAATTAGACTCGATAAGTATTAATTAAGAACAAGCATGATAAGTATTAATTATTACACTTTGACTGCCTGCGTATAAGATGTTGGGGTTTTTCAGCTTTAAACTTCAAAGCTCTCTAGAAGTAAACACTCAGGCTCACTAAGGCTGTACTGGGGATGGGGAAACTGAGGCAAGGAGGGGACTGAGGCCAGCACCGTGGTGGCTGGCAGCACCAGGAGAGGGCTGGCCTGCAGGGGCAGGACACAGAGGCTTTCCCGGTGGCAGAAGCCCCAGGGCCCTTGCCCTGTTGTGGGACCAGTGCTGAGCTCAGCTCACAGCCTCTCCTAAGCCCTGAATCAGGCTGCATTTCAGAAACACTCTTAAGTGCTGTTGCAGCCCAGCTAACGGGGTGAGGACTGGGGGAAGATGTGGCCAGGGCCTGGCTGCAATCCCTGCAGGAGCCCAGGGGTGCCAGCGAGATAATGAGAGGGGATGTTAAACATTACTGCAGTCACAGGGCTATTTATCTGCCATGAACAGAGGCAGCCAGGAATCCTCCAGGGTGCACAGCTCAACTTAGACCCCATTAAAGTTCCTTTTATTCCCCGTGTTTTGGCTGACGTTAAAACAGCGCCTGAATTGCTCCTGTGGGAGACGGCTTCCACGCCTGGCGTCAGGTTTGCTGCTTGCTCGGGCCAGTGGCCATGGGGACGGGCTGCTTGTGCTGCACCCAGCACCGAGCGGGTTCCATAGGGGCTGAGCAGGGCAGGGATGGGCAGCTCCAAAGGGCCGGGGACCACAGGCACAGGCAGAGCATGCGGAAGAAGAGCTGATTTTCCCCGTTGACACCAGGCATCCTGGGAATCAGAGGGCTGCTGGCTCTGGAAAGGCTTTGAGGGACGGGAGAAAAGCCCAAGCCAGGAGGGAGAAGCTGAGGAGGCCATTTTTGTGGAGCCAGAAAATCATAGAACCATAGAATGGCTTGGGTTGGAAAGGACCTTGAGATCATCCAGTTCCAACCCCTCTGCCATCTCCCCAGTGCTGGTGCTGACAGGAAATGATCTTCCTGTGCTCTGAGATTTTCTGGGGGACTTCTTCTTTTTTGCTATCCTGAAATAGGGAAAAACTGTAAAACCTCACAGAGGTGTGCTGTACCTGGGCAGGAGCACAGCATGCTGAGCACAGCCTCCCGCTAGAGCCTCCCACTAAAGAGCTTACATTTCCAAGCAAAGCCTGTTGTGAGCTAGAAATGTGCAGAGCTTTGGGAGAGAACATGCCAAAATGGGACAATTCAGAAGCTTCCCAAACACTTTTGAACCCCCAAGCTCCTGCCCTGCACCTTCCCATCAGCTTCTCCTGGATGTGGCTTTGGGGCTACAAAATGGCTGTGGTCAGCGACAGTGGTGACATGGAGCTGCTTTATATGGCCACGCTTTGTATGGCCAGGTGCCCACAGCAGTGGCAAGGGGATGTCCAACAAGTGCCAGGTGCCACCACATCACCATCACCCATCCCTGCCCGCTGCCTGCGTAGATGAGCAGGAGCCAGAAGCCATTCCCTGAAGCAGGGCAAGGCAGGAGGAGGGCAACAAGGCAGGCAGAGGCTGGGGAATTGAGATCCAGAAGTGGAACAGACAATTTCCAAGCCGTCGTGTCGGTGCGTGGTGATGAGCCGGGGCTGCTTCAAAAGGAACCAGCTTTAACTGGATCAAGCCCCGAGCCAAAAGCATAAACACTAGGAGGAAGTTTGGCTAAAGTTAAATCGTGTTTTATTTAAGAATCTCCCTCTCCCTGTTGTAAGATGGAAAATCTCCATCTGAAAAGTGAAACTAAGATTGGAAACAGTCCGCAGTCATTAACTTCATGCTGCCTTTTTTTTCCCTCTCTCTGGCTTCTCAAGTAAAATATCAACTGGCTCCACTGTCAGGGACAGGAAACATTAGTAATAAGTTCATAGATTTACATTTTCCCCAGGGAAATACAGGAATATCAGAGATCAAAAGTTGGAGAAAGGAGTTATTTTTACACAGAGTGATTTGCAACCGGCATTCATCGGGGGGAGTAAATAAATTACAGGCCCTTCACTTCAGGGTTGTTTAAGTTCTTTTTCTCTAATGCCGTCCCTTTTAACTACTGTAGAGTCTGTCAGGACTTACACAGAGCAGAGAGACTTCCCCGCCTGCGAAAAGGGCTGTTCTCCAGCAAGGAGGTTACTCACTGCAATTAATTGTCATACTTGAACATCGCGTAAGGGTCTGCGGGCGGGTGGTGTTGGGTGACTTGGGGCAGGATGGGGGTGGCCAGCCTGGTGTGTGATGTCCGCTGGCCAAAAAGGTGCTTTCTGGGGCTGTTAGACCCAGCAAGGTGACACTGCGGGATATGGGCGCAGTGGGATGTGCAGCACCGGAGCTCTCTGGACATCACCTCTGCCTCCGCCTGCTCCTCGCAAGCAATAAGAGGCCCTGGTCAATCAGGGCTGATTCAATCAGGTCAAGGCAATGGCTGTGGGCGTCCTGCTGTCCCAGCAGGCAGGGATGGCCCCATGGGCTTTGCTGCTGCCCAGGCTTGTCCTCGTTGCAGCCTGGCAGGTGACTTGCAGCATCCCTCGGGGTGTCTGCTGTCTCCTAAGGGTTTCTGCACTGAGGTGATGCCCCAGCCCAGGTACAACCACTGCTCCGTGGGGGACCGGAGCCCGTGGTGGCCATGTCCCCCCATCCCCAGGGCACCTGCTGGGGCTGAATGGTGCTGGCAGGGTCCAGGGTGGCAGGGAGCCAGTCCCAGTTGTGGTGATGGAGACACTGGAAACTTTGACCAGGCATTCTGTCTGGTGTCATCAATTAAAGGTGAGGCGCTCGCTGGCTGGGCAGGATAATGAATGAAGGCTTTAAGTACAACTGGAAAAACAATAAAATACTCTATTAGGGTGACACAGCTGTGAACAATGAACATTAAACAACTTCACTGCTAGCAGCGCTGCCGCAGCAACACTTAGCCCTGGAGTTTGATGGATTCCTGTTTGGAGTGCGCCTCGCAAAGCGGCTCTCCATCCACCCCAGGCATGGAGGGCTGAGAACCGCTCTCTCCTTCTCCTGCTTAAAAATACATCCACATAAAATGTGCTTTAAGAATCCCTTAAGGTTCATTAATGTCACAAGCAGGGGAGGAGAAAAAGAGTTGGAAGGCCTTGAAGTACATGTCGGAAACACTCCAGAGAAAACTGTAAATGCTGCTGGGATGAACTGCAGGCTCTGGAGGATCAGTCGTGCTGGAAGACTATTTATTTTCCAGTCTATTTTAAACACTGGACTGTTTCAGATAAGAGCTGCCTGCGGTGGCAGACAGGATCGTGGGACTGGTGTGCAGGAACTCATGCCAGATTCATTTCTGGGGAGTATTTCCTCCCTGCCTTGATAAATCTGCCTTGTCTGCTGTACCAGGTTACTTCCTTTGGAGTTCTCTCTCCTTATTATTACTTATTAAAATTGCCTGCAAATAGCACTAGGGCTTCATGCAACATCCTGTACGAACAATTCATCCTTCTCGTTATCTCAAAGCTGACAATTCCCACCAGGGCCGGAGAGGGTGGGTGGAAAAATGCCTTGAGAAGAAACAGAAATGGCCATCCCTTATTGCGAGGCTGGAGAAACCACACTGGGGAGGGCAGGAGATAAGTGGGAACTTCCCCCCTTCAGACACAAAACCATGAAAGGGAAGCAAAGAAGAAACGAAGCCCGTGACACCAATGAGCATCCTTCCTCACCCGCTGGCGCTGGGGTCCTGGGCTGGTGCTCAGAAGGGTCAGTGAGCCCCTGTGACCTGACCTGACAAACTCCCCACCCCTTGCTTAGATCTTATCTAGAAAATCACTCTCAGGTTACACAGCTTGTTCGTGCAGGGCTTTTGAGTGCAGACCGCAAACCCACATCTTCCCTCTGCGCCTCCCAGCACGGCCCTGCTGGAGAGGCCCGGCCGGGGTCACCGGCCCCTGGACTTTGAAACCCTGCTGCATCCCTTTCTGCAGGGAAGAGATACGGCGTTTGGTGACCTGAGGCCGTGTGGAGGGGGAAGGTTTGGAGAGCTGAGCTGCTGGTTGGAGCAGGATGCTTGCTCCTGCAAACGGGCTGCAAGTGGCATTAGTGCTGGGGATGCTGGGCTGGGGACAGCTCTTCTGGCCTCCAGGGCTTCAAATCTGGCAGCGCAAGCCACTGGGATACGGTTCCCTGACTCTTACCTTACACAGTGCTTTCAGCCTGATGGAGCTGCAAAGTTCAGCTTGGCTCCTGCAGGCATGGCATTGCCATCAGCGGGTGGCACTTGTGTGTGAGACTGTTCGCACCCTGACCGTCACTCATGGGGGTCGCAGAAGCAGCTCCCCTGGCCCCACCTTGCCAGCTCTGGCCAGCAGAAGCCAGGCCACATCCATCCCCTCTGCCAGCTCCCAGCCTGAGCCATCCCTGCCCAAGCCAGCCTCTGCTCCAGCCCGTGCCCTCCATCCCCAGGCACCGCAGCCCCGCTTGGGGACAGCGCTGCCCTGTGCATGTGGGGTTAATCACAGAGCATCTGCTTCCCATTGCGGCCGCCCAGGGCAGGTTTCCCTGGCAGCCTCCTGCGAGGGTGCTAATTTTATATACTCAGGCTGCCTCCAGCACAGCCATCGGGGTCGCTGGGTGGCAGCAGGGGAATGGGGGGCTCTGCCCTGGGCAGGGGAGACCAAGGGAATGCGGAGGGAGAGGGGCTTCTCTTCCTACTGGGGCTATGGGGAAGCTAGAAGCAAGTCTTGGCGATGCTTGTCCTGCCCCAGCAGCGTGGAGGGGTGCCAGGGTGTGTTTTCAGAAGCCTCACTAGTGGTGCCATCCCAAGCCTGGGGTAACACAAGCCTGGTATCGCAGGCACAGACTTACTCATCCGAAAGCCAGTGGTGGGTTTTGTGGAGCCCTTTGGTGACGGGCAGCCCCAGCTCCAGGCGGGCAGGCATCTGAACTAGCAGTTCCCAGCCACAGTCTGTAGAAATGGCAAGTGCTGCTGGTGCCAAACGCTGGATAACTCCTCCAGACGTTCCGGAGGAGCCTCTGGAAAACAGCCTCTTGAAGGGAACTCAATTTTGGCTTTCTACATTGAGTCTCCCCAAGTTACTTTATTGGCTGTTATAATTTCCCTTCTTTCTGTCTAATCACAGCATTTTCCCTGACACTCGGTGGTAACAGGCGTCCAAGGGCTTCTTGCCCCCCAGGAGGGGCCGCAGTGTCACCCTCCCAGCTCCCACACTGTGACAGTCACCACTGCAGTGCCAAGCGCTGCTGTCACCCTCCATCCACAGGCAAACACAGGCAATGCCAAGCAAGAGACCCAGCAGTGCCTTAGCAAGGGGAGTGCTGCAAGCCCTGGTACCATGGTGGGCAGCTGGTGCTGAGCGATGCCGAGGGTCTGCAGACCCATGGGATGAGTGGTGATGAGGAGGTGACTGTGATGGGCCAGGGATAACCCCATCCCCGCAGCCAGGGGCTGCTGACAGCAGCGCATCTCCCTCTGAGAGCACTGCAAGCTGTGCAAGGGAAACTTCAGAGCGCTTTGATCTGTGCTGGGGCTCCTTGATGTAAAGCAGGGACAGGGTGAAGGTGGCTGCGGGATGAGCCCTGCAGCTGCTGCCTCTCCCAGACAAGGAGGAACAGGGCTGGCTGCCCCAACAGAGCTGAGCTCCAAGGCAGCACTGACCTCACCAAGGGGGTACCCAAAATGCAAGTACGTGACCAGGCAGGGCTGGGCTGCACAGGGATCAAAGGTCCTGCAGTTCTCTGCTTTAGGGGATGCTCTGCACCCAACTCTGCCCCCTCTTTCAGAGACACCAAAGGCCATGGCCAGACCGTTGTGGTGTGGGGCTGGGGCCGCATCCTGCTTGGCATTGCACTCCAGACATGGCACCGGCAGCCTGGCTAGGGGCTGACAGATCTCACAATGTTTGTTCACCCCATTAATGGGGGGAAATGGGTCATGGGAGCAAAGAGCCAAGCCTGGCACAGCTGTGAAAGCTTGAGTGTCTGCCCAACAGCAAATGGGGCCCTTGTAAAGGAGCCTTCATGATGCACTGGAAATCATCCCTTCAGCATTGCACCTAGAGGATGCCTTAAACACCCACCAGCAGCCGTATCCTGGGTTAGCAACCAGCTCCCTTCTCCAGCCTTCGCCAGGAGCCAGCTAAACCCCAGGCAAAACCAAACCCAACAACTGTGTGAGCAAAGCTCAGTCTGCAAACCTGGCCAGCTTCTAATACTGCAAACCACGCAGGTCTGGAGCCAGAGCAGAGCCCTGTGTGTGCGGCAGGCGAGCCACACCGCCGGCTCAGGCTGGGACTGGAGCACTGTGAGTGAGAGCATCTTTGTGCAGCAGCTCTAACTGCCATGGTGCATATGGTCCCTATTTATTTGACTTCTTTGCTGCTGGATCGCTTTCGGAATAGTTTTATGCAATTACTTGAAGTTTCCCCGGTACAGATTGGGAGTGAAACTTGTGCTTTGAGAGATAAACTGCAGACTGTTTGGCATCAAGGGGAGCTGTTAATTCGCCAGCATCAGAGACAGAGGGAGAATGAAAAGAAGAGAGATAATTCATTCCTATCACAGCTTGGTTTTGAAAGAAGTTAGGGGCTGCGGGCTAGAGAGGCACAACTAGAGCTGGTCATTAATGGCTCAGCACTGAGGTCAGGCCAACAGAAAGACATCCGCAGCCGTCAGAGCCCTGACCTGCAGGTTCAGGTCCTGGTCCTGCCGAAGGGGCTGCCAGTGAGCATCCCCTGGGAGGATGCTGGTCCTGGTGCTCTTCTCACATCTTGGCTTGTCTGCTGGGCACGCCTGCTCCCCGCTGCCAGGCTCGGATTGCTCCTTAGAGCTGCAGCTGTGCTATGGTATTCCCCACTGTGCACGGACAAGAGTGCATCTGGAGGTGAGACACCATGACCGAGGATGCAGGATGTGATACCTGCACCTGCCTGCCTGTTGCCTGCTCTGCCATCCTGCCCTCGCCGGGTGCCACGAGGTGGTTTTTCAGGGCCCTCCCACCCAAGGTCTCTGCTGCAGAGGGGAAACAGCTCCAGGTTCCCAGGAGCCCAGCTCAGGGCTTGGTGTGTGGGGCTCACCCAGGGACCGCTCTCGTCATGCTCTCACCAAGCTGGGCTGGCCGGGAGGATGCTGATGGACAGGATGCTCAGAGGGTGACAAGGGGAGGGCTGGGGATGCTCCAGGTGTGTCCATGTGTGAGTGGCTCCTTGGCACACGTGTGCGTTGTGGACTCTCTCTGCTCTTCACTTACTGATGTTATCTTCAGTCATGAGCTGGAGCACACTGGGAAAAGCTTCCTGCATCTGCCTTTCCACAGACTCCCCCACTCTCCCTCCTACCTTCCTTTATTTATGGGACAGCTATTTCCTTTCGAGAGAAGTAGCCAATATTATGAAATGCCAAAAGGGTGAATGAAAGCAAGGTGTTTGCTTGGATTTTGGGAGATTTTGACTTTCTGATGGGTGATGCCCCTGCCCTGCAGCCAGCAAGGACTGCAGTTCCTGGCCCTCAGCACATGCCAGCTGCTCTTTCAGCTCCTGTGATACTCTGAGGACCATTTGAGGGAAAACAGTTGCCGCCTACCATGGTTCATTTAAAAACTGGCTTTCAGGTCCTCACCTAAGTCACAAGTACTAATAACCATTAGTTACAGCAAATGGGGGGCCCGTGTTGCTGCTATTGATGTAAAGTGAGGTTTTAGGGGGAAATCTGGATGATACTGACCACAGAGAGCAGCTGCCATAACCAGGGCAGTGAACTTTCCTACCCAGTACATCTTTTGACCTAAAATAACTTGTGTGCTTACGCTGCATCTTTCTGAAGCCTGAGCAATGGGCATTATAATGGGGGAGGAAAAAACCCCAAGCCCAGCTCCTCCTGTGGCAACATGGCATGAAGAGAGTATCTGGCTGATGGATGCCCTGAGGAAGGAGGATGTGGGGTGGACAAGGATGAAGCAGGATGAAGCCCCAAGCACCAGTCGTGCAGCAGCCTCACATGGGGCCATAGCTGAAGATGCTCTGACTGTTGTGGTGGTGGGATTTGGTAGACAAGGTCCCTGCTGGGTGCAGGCACTCGCTGGCTTTGAAGCCAATGGGGTTGGCAGGACACGGGGAACACTTTCCAGCTCCATGGTGCTGGGAAACTCTGGGCTGGCTGGGTGTTCCCTGCACCTCCAGGTTCGCTCTATCACTGCCCCGAATGGAAGCAGGTTCCTTTATTTACAGAAGAGCTCCATTTCTCTTCCTGCCCCTCTCATCAGCGAGTCACCCGTGTGACGGGGGCAGCCCCTGCACCGGCTGCTCTCCCCTCGCTGCCCAGCACTGACATCCTTTCCTGACACACATCAGTTTCCTGCGTGCAGCTCTCACGCCACTTCCTACCCCGCTTCGGTTTCCACTGAGCACTGTGTGTCACAGAGCGGAGGAGGGGGAAAGAGGAAAAAGGAAAATGGAAAAGAAATACACATAGTAGCTTCTCTTTCTGCCTGCACCATGGACCGAAGCAAGGCGCAGTGCCTATCCCCACAGATGCTCCACCAAAAGCATCCCTGGCACCAGCTCACCCATCGCATCCGGCCAGGTGAGGAGCAGTCACATCCCCAGCTGTGGTTGCCTGTTTCAACACCAAACCTCTTGCTCGCTGGTTAACAGCTTGATTTCTGAGGTTGGTGATGGGAGCACCCACACATCCCCGAGCTGCTGGGGCTGGGTGCTGCCAGCCCTGCCTTGGTTTTAGGGTGGCAGGGGGCTGATCATTCCCCTCACCCTGCCTGCCACAGGGCCACACTCCAAACCCACCTTCTGCCTCATGAGGAAAGCGGGAAAAGCGATCAATGGCTCCATCCCTGTCTTTAGAAAGTGGATTAGGGCCAGTGAATAGGAACTGTCTCTCTAATGAAGTGCTATTACCAACAGGCTAATTGAGTAATGACATAATGCAGGCCCTTGAAGCTCTTTATAACGGGCCATGACTCTGTGCCGCAACACGCTGCCACTTCCTTGCCTCACCCCGCTCTGCCTCCAGCGCATCGCCGGCAAAGGAAGCTTTAATGTGCAGCACCGTCCTCCCGGAGCGGCCACAGACAAAGTGTCGCCAGCATAACCCTGCGTGGAAAATGCGGAGGTGGAGGGGAACCCGGAGTAATTAGCTCAGGAGACGCCAATCTCCCGCATGTGAAACGTGAGCCTTTTTATTGAGAAAAGTAAAACAGGCCTCGCATTGCTTTCGGGGAGCCCAGTAAAGCAGAAGGTGATCCATAAATATGTGTGTTATGCTGGATTTGAAATACTTTCTGATGATTTTCTAGGCAGATCTCCAAAAAGTTACAGCACAGCATTGCTATTGTAAAGCCGTCGGTGCAGGCTGGTGACTCCAGCACTTCTTATTGTGGGGAGGACATGGGGGTTGCTGCTGTGCGTGCCCTTGTGTCCCTTGTGCCAAAGTGTTTGTCCTCAGGTGAAGGAATTGAATATAACATCTTTATGGCTTTCATTTTTAACCCATTGCCATTAACGGAGCGGGTTGTGAAGTACTCGGGGCTCTGGTGTCACACCACATTCGTGTCTCTGATCCGTGGCTGCTCCGGGCTGTTTGCTCAGTGCCTGAAAGAGACCTGCTCCCACCCCACATGAGCTTGCACCCGTAATGGGGGCAGCACTGGTGGCCCCCAAAGCTTTCACCACCATCAGGACTGGCTGAGAGGGAAACAAAAGAATCAGCCATTTAACCCACAATGGCATTGGGCTTGTCCATCCCTCCGCAGCCTCCTAAACCCCTGTGGACACATTGGCTGCTGCCGGGACATTCGCAAAGAGGACGTAAATAGTTGGAGGTGAGACAGCCCTGGGAAGGGGATTTTCAACCCTCAGGGTGAGCCCCGTGTGCTTGGGATGGGGAGTTTGTGCTCACTTCACCCAGCAGAAAGCCGGCCACTGGCAGGGGGATTTATGGCCTGAGTTTTGAGGCAGCGAGGCGCTGGCACTCGCGCTGTTTCAGCAGGTGGCTGATGCTTTGCCCTGCGATGGGCATTGCCTCCCAACAGACATGGAGATGCTCACAAGCAGCATGGCTAGGAAGAGGCAGTGCCCTTGGACAGTAAGCACAGGTGGCAGCAAGACCGCAGTGATGCTGCAACCCACCCTGCCTGCACCCACAGGGAGAAGTCATCTTTATTTTAACCCTCCAGCCTTGCCTCCCTTCCCCAGGTCTTCCTCTCCCTGCATTTGCCACACTCTTTGTCTCCATGGGAAGCCCCACACCTCCGCAGCCCCACGCTATCAGTTCATCATCCGATTAAAGATTAATTTGAGATTATTGCTCGTGTCAATAGCCCAGAGCCAGAGAAACAACAGCTACACCTGCAGTTTGTTTGTGCACCTCGCTCCTTATGGCAAGCTGTTAATGGACAGGGGCTTTCACCAGCACTGCCTGTTGACAGGGGCTCACGGAGCCCTGCATGGGCACAGGCACCTGCTGCCCTTGTCCTGCCAAGGATAAATGCACACACATCTTCCAAGACCTCCCACAGTTCCAGGTATCTCGAATGGGAAACTGGTGATTGCCCCATGCTTCTGTTGCAGAGCTTTGGTCATTCCCTTCCCCAAATCAGAAACAGCCGTCCAGTGGCTGACTTTAATAACAGGCTTTTCCCCGGATTCTGAATGGTTTCTGATTATTTATTCAGCTTTTTCTAGGTGCGGCAAGAGCCAAAAGGAGAATTAGACTGCTACACTTTGTACGGGCCGAACTTTGCCTGCCTTCTTTGGGGGCAGCATGCTTGGATGCTGGGAACTCTCCTTCAGAGGCTGCATGGATTGAGGAGAACATTTCTCTCGGACAGTTGTGCAATGGCAGGAGAAGAAAGTGGAAACCTTTTTCCTTCCTACAGCCCTGGAGGTGGAGGGAAATGTTTTGAGGTTCCCAGAGCTGCTCTTCACCCTCATGGCAGAACAGCCCCGCATGCCTTGTGCCTATCCTTGAAAGAGAGAGGGACAGAAAGCAGTGAAAAAGGCAATTTTGGGAACTGAAGCCCCAAAATCTCCAAGCAGAAGCAGCCTTTACAAAGGTGCCTGTAATCCACCCACTTCCCTTCTTGTTCCCGTGGGATGCTCAGGATGCCTGCAGAGACAGAATGATTTCAAACAGCGCATGGAAGCCTTAAAGCCCTTTTTAACCCAGAGTCTCTGCGTGCGTTTGTTCCAGCTGTCTGCCCCATGCCAGGGTGGGTTTCCAAACACCCTTCATTCTGCATCAGCTCTGCAGCGAAGGGGGAAAAGACTGGTCCTTTCTGTGAAGAAAAGGCACTTTGTGGTTTCCCCAGGGCCTTTGAAAGGGCTCCAGGAGCCGAGGGGACGTGCGTGCTCCTTTAAAGGTCCTGCGGAGGGCCGTGGAAATTAAACAGCGGAGTTCAAACGCTCCTCGCCGTGGCCGTGCCGGCCGGGAGCGCGGCAGCCCGGAGCCGGCCCAGCCTGCACCCCGGCACCGCGGCCCCTGCCAGCGGGGCCCCTGCTACCTGCCGGGCGCTTGATTGAATCCCGGCTTTTACGAGCGCTGACACCGTAATCTGTTACAGATGGTCACACAAGGTGGTCACCAAATGGTTCCTCCCGTTAATCGCCGGCTGCACACCCCTACCCCCCCCCTTGCTCTCCCCGTGCTGAAACTGCGCTACCTGGATGAAACAGCCGGGCTGCTGGCAGTGGCTTTATGGTGTGTTTAGTTCCTGTGGCATTAAACAGAGCAGGGAGAAAAAAATGCTGAGGTTTCACTATGCAACCTCTGGCTTCTCCATGCGGCGCTCATTGCCTGCGCAAGCACAGGGGACCAAGGGCAGAGGAGCATCCCACTGCAGCCTTGCTGCCAGGGATGCTGCTCTGGGAGGTTTCCTTCTGAAAAAGGGATGAAAAAGCAATGGCAACTCATTCTCAGGCCTGGTTTCTGGTGCAGTTCTCCGTCACAAAGCCCCAAATGTGTATGGGGGCAGATAAAGGACAGAAAGGATTGCCTGTGGCTGCAGAGGGTTTGAGCTGGACTCAAGGTGGTCCTTGCCCTGGACCCCAGCCCTCTGCTTACCCCAACAGCCCTCCTAGTAGAAATAAATATGTCTGGAAAATGAGCATTGGGTTCAGAAGAGGAGGGATCTGGGCCACATCCATCACCCTGAGATGGCTGATCCAGACCTGGGCATAACTTGGAGAGGTCAGAGGCACTGCCCCAAGTTGTGGGACAGCATCTGAGGGTTCCCTGGGTGCAGGGTGCTTGGGCAGGGCAGGGAGCAGATGTAGCAACAGCCCAAGTGCCAATGGGCTGCGCTTTTGTGATTCAGAACAGGCAGCATTTCTTTTTGCCAGTGTTTTAAGGCTGCATTTGTGTTTGAATGCCAGCGAGATTTTTCAGTCGAGCCTAGGCTGTCCTCCACCCGGTTTATCCCTTCTCTCTGAAAGGTTTGCATCCCAGCCAGGCTCTGGACAAAGCCAGGAACACAACTGAGAGCAGGAAGGATTGCTGAGGAGGAGGTTTCTCACAACTCTCATCGCTTGCCTAACCAGTCAGTGTTAGCTGAAGCCCATTGAGAGGGAGCTGGCAGCGTTCCCTCGTGGGTGCCGGTGCAGGGATGAAGCAACAGCCTGAATGATGCAGGAAGGGCTTCCCATCTGAATCAGTGACAGCCGTGACATGTGTGTATGGGGGTAAGGCACAGCCCATGTGGTGCTGTTGGATGCATACTGCTGGGCCAAACAATAACCAAAGGCATGTCAGAGCCACAGACACCAACCTGGGCCGGGGCGGCAGCCTGGGCCACCTCCTCACAAGCAGGGCTGTGCTCCCTGCTCTCCAGCTCCTGCAGGTGGTCTGTGCTCAAAATTGGCCTTTTTTTAACTCTTTAGCTGCTTCTGCGGCTCCAGGATTTTATGGATGGAAAGCTGAAAGTAATTAGTGCCCCTCCCCCGCTTCCTGTTGGGAAAAGGAAGAAAAAAGCACACACAAGAGCAAACCCAAAACTTCCTGCCCTGCTTAATAATCGAGTAATGAGTCCAGCTCGGCTGGGAAAGGCAGTTTATGCGGGGCGAGCTCTTAATTAAAGAAGGGCCGAGCAGCGGCTCTGCACACTTTTACAGCCACACACATCTTCCTGCTCCATAACAGCCCCTGGGAATGGCGCAGGGAGCCGGGCGCCAGCGGGCTGGAGGGGGATGAGTGCTGGGGGGGGTGCGGTTTTATTCCCTGGTTATAAGCAATGCTCTGGAGATGGCACCGAGGGAATGCAGGGGGAGAAGAACAAATGTCAACCGCTGGGGAGGCAGGTGGCAAAACCGGCTGCACTGTCCCTGAAACACCCCAAGTCTGGAGGTAGCTGGGAAGGTGCAGGGCAGGTGCTTTGGGGCACTGGGATAGTTTTGTGATGGGAATCCTCGAAGCAGGTAGTTGGGGTATCCCAGAGCACCTGCCCCTCCGTCTGCTCCCACCTGCACTTGCTGAAGGCACTGTGGTGACAACAGGATGTGTCACCTCGGGTGCCACACACCAACTCACCCATACAGAGGCTCAGCCCGCTGCGGCGCTGGTGCTTTAACCATCCCCCGGTGAGGCTCGGGAGCCTGCTGAGAGCAGGGGCAGCCCCACCATGGACCTGCTCCCCAGGGAGTGCCAAGGGACACAGCCAGGGGTAGGTGCTGCAGTAGCCCCACAGGGAAGCCAGCACCTCCCCAGGCCGGCCAAGGAGATCCACTGCCCCCCCATCAGCCTGACCCCCCAGCCTGCATCACCACACAGCTGCCCCTTCCCCAGTCCTCCGGCAGGAACTGACTCAGCCTGCCTTTTCCTTCCCAGAGGCAACTGCTCTGCATCCCCCCATGTATCTGAATGCCACTCATTCACCTGCAGCCAGAGGCTAGGAGCAGAGCGCTCAGTACCCCGGTCCCCACATCATTGCCACCTCTTCACCCAGAAAACCCTATTATAAATTAACCATTTTATTGAATATCAATAAACTGTATATAATTATATAAAAAGTTTCATCAGTACAAAATTGTGGCACCAAAGAAAACAAAAAATATATATATAAATACCAGTGTACCTTTGAAATGTAAACATCCTCTTTGTAATGATTCCATGAAAACAATGTCCAAAGAAAGATGCATTCAGGAGGCACCTGTCAATACCCATAAATAGGGCTTTTGGCACACACCTGTCGATGGGCAGCCTTGGGACAGGCCACCATTGTATCGCTGACAAGTGCCTGCTATTAGTCACAGTTCTCTTGAAAAGCAGTTGTTAAGAGTCATATTAACAGGTGCTTGAGTGCATAGCTGCTCTGTAAACAGGGCTGGTGTTTGAAATGGCTACCCCGTGCCTTTTACGGACACTGTTAATCTCGCAGGCATTGCAAATTGTCATTGTGCTGGGGAGAAGCAGCTGCTTCACAACTACCGGGATACTATATTATTGCATAGTTACACCTTCTACAGGCGGCGTATATACACTGGGGGCTGGGGGACGCGGCACATCTTGTCCTTCATTAAAAAAATACTGGTTCTTAAAAGTTACCGAGTGGTTACAGTAAAAAAACATACAAAAAGCAGCCCTCCACCCCCCCGCAAGCTACATGGTCGCAGTGCTGGGGCCAGGGTGCAGGACCAGCCCTGCAAGGTGCCCAGTGAGCAGGGGCACCTGATGGGGGCTGCGGCAGTGGTGGATCAGGCTCAGGGCTGCACGCCCCGAGCTTCACTCTTTGGCACCCACACTTATCTCCGGAGTCCAATCCTGCACCCTCGGACACCAGGATGGGAGGAGGATCAGGCCTTCGCATTGCACAGGAGGCACTGAGCGAGGAGTGTGAGGGTCTCGGTGTGCGCTGCGATGGCAATGGAGGAAACTAACGCCTACAGGAACTAGGTATAATATAGGGATTTGCGTGGAGAGAGGCCTGGGGAAGCAGTGTCCTCAGCGAGAGCCCGAGCAGCCCGTCTCCTCGTGCTTGTGGAGCAGAGACATACGGGAGAAAGTCCGGGAGCAGGTTTTGCACTGGTACTTCTTTACATCTGAATGGGTCTGCAGGTGGGCTCGGAGATTAGAGCGGTCAGCAAAGGCCCGGTTGCAGTGTGTACAGGAAAAGGGCTTTTCACCTATGGGACAAAGAGAAACGCTCCCAATTAACCAGAGCATCAACACATGGGGAATATCAAAGAAGGAGCCATTCATTAGCCAAAGTTTGTGAAGAGCGCAGTGAAAAAGAAGTGCTGGCTGTTATTGTTCTGAGGAAAAGCCTGGCGAGGTATGTACAGCATTCATTTTGGGGAGGACTCGGGAATTTCCTACTCCAAAAAAAAAAAAACCAAACCCTCTCCTACGAACCATGGAAAACTAATGCTGGAAACATCTGCAAGCAGCAAGGCAGTTGCACATACGAACGAAGACACGATATTTGTCTCCTGCCTGGAACTAAGCGAGCCGTTTGCAGAGAGGCAGGAAAGCCAAGCGCTATGTGTTAATTATATCATAGCAGGCAGCGGCTGCGAGGCGCCAGCGCCAGGGTGAGTATAGCTATTTCCTCCGCTGAACCCCGCGCTCCCCCTTCTCCTGCCCGGCTCGCATTGAAAAGCCCGGCCAGGGCGAATTCCTCCCAGAAAGACTCTTTTGGAGGAAACAAATGCGTATGCTCAATTTGGAAAGCACAATTAAGTCTTCCCGGCTTCCTTCAGCCATCATCTTTAGTGCGTTAAGAGGGTGTGAAATCAGTGCCAAGTCACAATTACACTATCCCGCAGCCCCACAAAGGATGCTCAGGAGATGCATTGTACGGGCAGCGGGGTGGGCTGCAGCTGCGGCACCCGGACCCGCACCAACTGCTGCGGGGGGTGCCGGCCCCGCACCCCCAGCACCTGCCCGCAGGGCTCATGAGATGCTGCGGTGCATCTCGGTGTGCTCCAAGCCGAGCTCACCACCGCTGAGCGGGGCCGCAGGCTGGAGGCCACAGTGGTCGCAGCCAGGCCTGGAGAGCCTGGCTGGGAGCCCTTGGTGAGGGCAGGGAAGATGGCTTTGGGCATGGTGATGAACAGGGAGTGCTGCAGCAGAGCCCCAGCCTATAGCACAGAGCAAAAGCGTGCACTGTTGCGCCGTGGCCCATGTGTTGGCTCATGGACAGGCACAGCACTAACAGTGGTGGCACAGATTTACAAGCTGAGCCTTGACCCTGTGTTCTGTTCCAGCCAAGAGGATATTTAAAGGACATTTTAGAGAGATGTGCCAAGGGGGTTTGGGAAGCCCTTATCTTCCCAGATAACACCTGGCCTGCCGATTCGCTGGGGGCTGCGGAGCTGGGAAGCAGGGGGTGATAAGGGAGGGAGGGAGAGGGGCAAGAGCCAGAATTACCGGTGTGTGTCCGGATGTGGCCCTGCAGCAGCCAGGGCCGGGAGAAGGCCTTGCCGCACATCTTGCAGACGCAGGGCAGCGTGTGGCTCCGGATGTGCATCTTGAGAGCCCCCAGGCTCACGTACTCCTTCTCACAGTACTTGCAGCTGAAAGATTTCCTGGCCTGGGCGTCGCAGTGCAATTGCTTGTGCTTGGAGAGCCCGGCGAAGGTGGAGTAAGCCTTGGCACACTGGGCGCAGCGGAACCGCTCGGCGGCAGCGGGGGCTGAGGCTGGGCTGGGGGGCCCCGAGCTCTTGCTTTCATCCTCCTCACTGGAGAGCGCCGTCAGGTCCAGGGCAGGTGCCGTGCCTCCCGCTGCCTCGCTGCCCGGGCCGCCAGGGAAGAGGCTGGAGAGCAGCCCCGCGTCCCACACCAGCGGCGGGTAGTAGGCACCGGGACCGAGCACTTCGGGCGGAGGGATGACGGGCAGCGGGCATGTCTCGTAGAGCAGAGGGGCGGCCAGCACTGCGGGAGGCGGCAGCACTCAGTGGAAACAAGGGTAAACGGGGGCCAAACCCACCCCAGGTGCAATTAGAACTGACCCCAGTCCACAATGGGATCCCCGCTTCCCACGCGGGAGCCAGAGCGACTTCAGCCCACCCGACTGGTCCCGGAGCCCCAGCCCACCCCGGAACAAGGGAGACCCGAAGGGGCTCGGCGCCCTTACCCGCCCCGCAGAGAGGAACAGCGCTAAAGGAGCCCCGTTCCCCTGCCCACCTCCACCATGAGGAGCTCCCCACGCCCACCCCGCGGTACGAGCGGGACTCGGGGGAACCCCGCACCCCATCCCACCCGAACTGCACGGAACTGGAAACACCCCCCTTTGCCTGCGCGAAAGTACCACATGGAGGGAGTCCCAGCCGCCCGCTCCCGCACAGGAGGCACCGGGGACCCCGCGGAGCGCCCCGTCCCGCCGCACCCCGTGCACGCACCGGCCTGGCTCTCCAGCTCGCTGTAGTTGGGCTTCTTGCTGGCCGAGAAGTGCTTCTTCACCAGGAAGGAGCGCGGCATCTCGAACCTCAGTACCGCCGCGCCCGCCGCGCCCGTTCATATGGACCTGCGGCCGGGGGGCGGGCCGGGCGGGGCGGGGTCGTTCCGCACCGGACCCAATGGGGCGCGAGAGGCGGGGCCTCCCCTGGCCCCCGGAGCCAATGGGACGGCGCGGGGGGGAGCCCGGCAGGTGTCGGCCCCGCGGGAATTGCCCCCGGGGCTGGGCAGCGGGCTCCGGCGGGGAGCACCGCCTCGCCGCTGGTGATGATGAACGTGAACGAGCCGTTCCTGGCTTGGTCCCGGAGGGTTTCCGACGGAGGGAAGCAGGGCAAGGAACCGGGCGACCGCGCCACGGCCTCCGTGCCCGGGAGACCAGCAGCAGCGGGTCCGGAGGAAGGCGCTGTGCCGGGAGGGTGGGCCCCGGGCCCCCACTCGTGGCTGCCCTTGCGCCACCGCTGAGCACCGCGGTGCAGATTAGGGCGAGCCTCCACCGTGTCCCGCTGCTCCGGAGCGGAGCTGGGCACAGCCTGGCCGCGGGTCAATCCTCTGAGAAGGGCAGTGACTCCCAGGGCAAGGGGCTGGGCCCAGCACAGCCCTTGCTGACTCCCTCCCCCAGGCAGGGTCAGGAGCACCTGCCCGGACTTGCTTCTCCCTTCCGCTGGGCAGGTTTCAGGCCGCACAGCCTCCCTTAGCAAGCTGCCCCCTGGTTTTCTTGCCTCCTTCCTTCCCCACAGGCATAGCAAAAAACCAGCCCCAGAGAGGCACATGCTCCCTTTGGCTCACTGCTCCCCAGGGCACACGTGCCCATGAGAAGGTGCCCAGGCCTTGCAGTGGTGCTAGGACAGTGTTGAGCAGAGCCAGTGCAGCTCCCCTGGCCTGGCAGTTGGAACTCCCAGCCCCAGCTTCCAGCTCACCCCATCCCTCCTGCTCACGTGGGGATTTCCCCACTGGAAAGGCTCAGGGCATGGGTCCAGCCACCTGCTGCAGGAGCCGGGCCCAGCTCCGGGCCAAGACAGCTGCTGACGGCGGGAGGAGGAACGGGACCTACTGGGAATGCCTCCTCATTCCCAGTCAGTGCCCGGCCCTGTCACTCGGGCAAGGGCCCATGGTGGCAGGTCACTCGTGATCCGCCGTCAGACACCGCCCCGCCAGCCCTCACTGACCACACGTTACTGTTTAGCCACGACCCACATGAAATGCAGAAGTGAGGAGCAAAGCTTTCCGCTGGTACGGCTGCAGAGCAGGGGGCTGAGCTCAGTCTGTCTTTCCCGAGGCCAGAAGCAGCTTGTGAAGCATGTCCTGCCAGCCACACACAGTCCTAGCGAGATGAGATGAGCTTGTGAACTCTTCCCCTCTGGCCATATGCTCTGGAGCTGGATCCATCCCTCCTTTGCTACAGAAATGCTTGTGGCTTTCAGCAGGTGTTTACCTGCCTGGCTCATCCCTGGATAAGCCAGGGAAAATGTGCCTCCAAAGGCTTTTGGGGATGCAAATCACAGAGGCCAGGACCCCACTTCCCACAGGGGTCCAGAGATGCAGAACCCCATGGTGTGGGGAGCAGCACCTCATGGTGAGGAGGGCAGCAGCCTGGCTGTTGCTGCAGGTGCCCCCCTGCTCCTCCACCTGCCACGGATGTGGTTACACTGGGGACACTCATACAAGAAACCCAAATGGGTGGTTTTCTTTCAAGAAGCAAAGCCTGCTCCTCTGTTCTGTCTGCAGTGTTAATAATCAGATCTGTTCCAACCACCGCACGTGGAAAAAACTGCTATGTGCTAAAGGAAAAACCGAGATCAGGGGAGAAAGTGACCTGCCTGCGCCTATGAGCCAGAACACCACAGGACGGAGAGCGAGAGACCAGAGGGGAGGGGAAGCTCTGCAATGATTCACAGCCTGGAAATGGCAGTGGTTTCTCAGCACCGGAGCAGTGGAGCCCCGGCGTGGCCAGAGAGCAGCCCTGCCATCAGCCAAGGGCACAGCTCCAGCCGCTGACCCACATGGGCTGGCCCGAGGAGCTCACAGGCACACTCTATAACCACCTCCAGAGCGGCGAGTCTGCTGCGAAGTCTTCTTTTTACCTTCTTTGGACCCGTGGCTTCACGAAGCACCTCAAAAACCCTGCTGCGGAGCAGAGCTCCCTCCGCCAAGGGAGGCTGTGGTGGGGCGAAGGGAAGCTCCGGCCATGGCGAGCGGGGGTGAGGCGTGAACCCTCCCTGCAAGAGCGGGGAAGCTCCGTGAACCGCAGTGGAGGAGGACGGTGAGGAGCGCAGGGCTGGGACGCTCTCTCGGAGATGCAAGACCTCCCTCTGCCGTCGGTGCGCGCTGCTGGCCGCCGCTCCGGCTGCTGGGTACACCGGGGTGAGCTTATTCCTCATCCCCCCTGCGCTCGGGTTCTGGAAGGGAACCTCGCTGCATGGGGCTGCTAAAACGGCTCCCAGAAGCTTCACGGTTTTATATCTTAAAGCCCCGTGTCTGAGGATGAGGTAAAGGCAGAACAAACGTGAGAAGAACTAAAAGCGAGACCCAGGAAGCCTGTAGTGACAACACTTTTACTAAGCGCTGGGTATTCTCTGGAGTTTTGGGGAAAGAGTGGGGAAGGAAAAGGAAGTTCTCATCGTGGTTACAACAGTCCTTGTTTGTACCACGTGGAGAATAATGTAGTTTACCTCCCAAAAAATCAGTTGCTTTTGAATGAAGCACAATCAACACAACTGTGACAGGAGGCAAAAACCCACCCCCAAAACAGGCCAAAACCTTGTCATTGTCAGTACACTTACACCAAAGAAAAGCTTTAGAACTGCAAGCACAACCCCCATTTGCTTTTACAGTGACTTACCATAGCCTTTGTGCTGCAGGAGAGGTTAACCCTTCTTATGCTGGTCTTACCAGTGAGTATCAAAAAGTCTGGCAGCAAGTTTGCTCTTTGTCAGTCAGATGACCTGCGAATCCGGAGTACACCATGAATGCTTTCTTATAGATGGGTGCTTTACAAGACCTTATTACCCAGTGCAAAGAGACGAGGGGGATGTACTGTTGTAGTTCCAGATGAAGCAATTGTTAGGTAATTAATGCTGACAACAATTTATCAGACAGATTCATTTAGAAAAGCGAGCTCTACTGCCAGCTTGTCTCCTCCCATTCTGCCCCCTCCCTCTTCTCTAATTGACCTCCTAAGGCTGACTCCTTGTGCCAGACACTGGGAATTTCACAGGTCCAAGTGCCCAGATTGCATTAACACCAACAATGGGCTCTTGGGGGCCACAAGATCAGGTGCTGATGAGGTGAGAGCAGCCCTGGCAGAGTACTTCACCCTCCTGCAGCAACTCTCCACTGGATTTAGAAGCCCAGATTCACTTGCTTGCTATCTAATAAGGCCTGTTTTCATCACGAGTTTCTGCACACAGATGACATGAATCGAGGCTATACACACATGTACCTCAACAGAACACCTTTTTAAATCAAACAGCAAATACCAGTAAGACATACCATGTGTGTGAACACGTTTGCATCGACATATTTAGCAGCAGAGACACAACGCTCTTCAGCAGCAGTGGGAGTCTATGGCTAGGTTTATCCCAAATGCTCATCACAGCCCAGAAAGCAGTGCCATGAATTCCTCTGATGCCAAGCGAGCAAGTGCCAAAACACGGCTTCTTACTCACACACTAATGTCAGAGTTAAAGAAGAACCAGCATGCATTTTCCAGTCACTACTTTTGGTCTGTATCTTCTGTTAAATAATTCCTAAGTAAATTGCTGCAAATCAAACCCAAGTTGTACAATGAGGGAATGGCTCTGCACAGTCAGGGTACAGTCACCAGCAGTTTCTGACCAGCTATTGCTACGAGCCAGGCGTCACCTTCTCATTGGGAGCTACCAGAACTGAGAACAACACAAGGATGTTACCACCACAAACCTGACATCCAGGGGCATTAAAGTGATGAGAGCTGTAAAGATTTCAACAGAAAAGCCCTGCTGGACAGTCACACTTCCACGATTTAACAAGAAACTCCAGGGGGTGTTGTTTCCATGGCTTCCCATAGGAAGTGTTCCCATACAAGGGTCCACCTGCAGTATCCTGGCCAGCTCCAACAGAATTTGATCCAAACTGTTTTTCTAAAATACTTACTGGAAGCCAAAAGCTGAAGTCTCTGCACTTCTCAGTGTCTTCCCTGCAGCATTCCACAGCTGGCAAGAAGTGTTTTTAGGAAGATCATGAAATGAAACATACTGACCACAAGGAAGAAAGGACTGGAGCTAACATGAAGGTAGGATTTTATAAATTAAATGGCCTTTATTTGTAATTCATCTTCAAAAGTCAAAACCACAACAAAGTAATTGCTCGGAAGCTTCTAACTGCTCCTTAAACATTTTATCAGAATTGCATGGAAGTGCACTTAGAATAGTAGCAGAAATCTGGATTCTGGCCAGTGCGTACTACCAAACTGCGTTCTAGCCAGAACCCTGAAATCCCCATCCAGCCACTAATACACTGTAATCTCTTTATAGATCAAGCATTAAAAATAACCAACCCCAAACACAGTACCTTTTCCCACAGTACAATGAGATTTCCCCTGCCCCTAAGACTGAGCTTCCAGTCAGCAGCAGATACCTACGGATGAGTCTTTAACAGGTTGGGAAAACACACTAAACCCAAGTTCAACTGAAGTATGTTAGAAGTCTGGCTGGACACAAGGTTTAATCAAAGAGGTTTTAACCAGGGTGCATTTCATTGTTTTAAGGGTAAGGCTGTGCTGCAGTCTGCAGAGTGTGATTACCCTAAACTTACTGGTCAAATAAATAAACTAGTGCTCAATCCTGTGGTGGTGCAGGTCCACTGCTCCAAGTAAACATGCTTAAATTAGACTAGACATCTCAACACTACCATGATTTACAAGTTCTGACCAGGTGTCTTAGATACTTAGATCTCATCATCTTGACTGTGCAGGCTGTTAATGAAAACATTAAACTAAAAAGGAAAGTCTATAGTAGAAGTGTAGACTTGAATACAGAATATCCGTTTACCATGTACTGGAACTGCCATCCTGCTTTCTGAGTTACCTTTTACTTTCCTTTAAAAGTTTTACCTGCAAACTGTACACATTATATGGAAAACACTCCAAGTACAGCTTCAGCTACTTTAGCAACATTTAAATGAAGAACAGGAATTCAAAATACCTCTTAAAATCTGTAATGCAGAAAGGTAGTGCTATGCAAGTGTTATGAACTGATGGTAAGGTTTGCTACCAGCCTTGAGAGATGAAAAAAATCAGGATTATATATGAAAATTTTATTTTAAATAGAAAGCAGAGGTATTGAAGGAAAAAAAAGCACCCTTCTTAATTCCCCTATCAGCATAAGGCTTAAAGTCACTAGAAAATCTGTTTCAAAACCTCCGATTTAATCACAAAGCCTGCAAATATGATTAAGATTTGCTAAGACAGTTTAAAAACGGTGCATTTTACCTTAGACCAGCATTAAAGTTTATCTTCCAGGCTAAAAATTATCATCAAAACATGGAAGAAAGTAATAATCATACATAGAACAAAAAGTTGCTTAAGAGGTGCAAAGGTTTGCTAAGAAAGTTTGTAGTTTGAAGACTCATACTAAAGATGTATTTTCCATATAGTTGAGAGGCTGTGTCTGAGAATTTAAACACTGGGAAACGTTATGAAATCACAGGTATCATAGGTCAGTTTAAATGAGAGTTGGTCTGACAATTACAGTTAGCACCTAGAGGTCTCACTAAGGGAAAACAGAGCTACAACTACACCTCTCCTACTAGCATTTAAGATATGTAAATGAGACTGGGAAGAGATATTTATTAACTAGGTCAGGCCATTCCATTTGGAATGTTTTTGTTTTCAGATGATCAAATGAACGCAACTGCAAAAGAAACCAGGAAATTATTAAAGGACAACAGATTTGTCTCCTCCATGTTGCAATTAAGCTTTGCGTGAAGCAAGTAAGAAAATTCAGGGTTGAATGGTATAGACCATTTGTATAGAAATAACCAACTTGGATTTGAAACTGGGATAGGGATTGAAGTCTTCTGTATTTATGGATGCCTGAGTTAATCTTGGAATGTACAGGGAGAAGTGCAAGGATGCTGGGCATTTCCCCCTCATGGAAGCTTGAGTTTTACAGTTAATCTTCTGATTGGTTCATTTATCCCGCAAAGAACGCATCAAAACCTGTGCCATCATATCATCTTCATCAGCATCATAATCCTGTGAACAAAGGGGACAGAAATTCCTTTACTACAACAGCCATGCTGGTTAATACAATACCAAATAAAACCAGAAAAAACCCGTCTTTTCCTTTGACTTGCCAATAATCAAATTTCTCTCATGATACCATCTGCAAGATGAGACTTCACAGTATTGGCTATATAAAAAAGCTGGGGTTTAGGAGCCATGAGGCTTTATTCCAAGGATGAGGAAACACGTACCACAAAAGTATCATACGAAAAGCGATGTCGTCTTTGAAGGTGCTCCATGAAGTTAGCACTCCTGTAATTTGGATCTCCCCATGGCATTGAGGCACAAATTGGGCAAACCTTCAAGAAAAACCCAAAAAAGCCAATTAAGACCCAATGGTTAACTGCTTTAACATTTACAGTAGGAAGGGCAGGACAGACACAGCATGGAACACTGAAACTTAAGGTTTGTGATAATTGCTATTCTATATGCACAGTGATGGCAAATAGTTCACTGGATATTTAACAGAAAAGCCTCAGATAATCCCAAATAATTTTAATTCATGGCTTAGATGTCTGCAATGGAATGGCTTACTCTTCTCCCTACCGTCTGAAAAGCAGAATTCAGTTGTTTCAGTTGTTTGCTTTTGAAGATTTTAGCCTTTATTTCTCAGTAACAGAAGAGATTCCTTGATTTCCTTTGCAAAGATCACTTCTCTCCAAGAGAAAAAAGGAACTTTTTTCCTAAATAATTTGGAATTAAAAAAAAAGCTTTCCAGAAATATGCAAGTTCCAAATTCAGTTCCATGTTTCTCAATTCCTCTTATATGAGAGGGAGTATTAGCAGATAAAGATTACTAGAATGATATACTGGTTTTCTGCAAGCATTTTTCCCTATAGTTTATAGTATATTGCTGAACACACCAGAGGGGAAAATTAAATGTTTGTCTTTTTCTTGAAATTGTATTTTATTAATTTATGTTTGCTACTGTGCTTAATTAACTTCAAATGTCTGCCATTTTTTACAGACAAAAAGAGGATGTCACCTAGCTGCAATAGGAATAAATGCTAGTCGCCTCCAGAGAATGTACTGAAACCCAGCATTAAAGTTAAATGTATGAACAGCATACCCACATTTGACTTGAACAGGAATAAACATGTACTTAACTTCAAGAGTCTCTAATTCATTGTTTCAAAGGGATTTAAGACTAGACTTCATTGCAATTCTTGCACCAAGACTTTTTATTACCACTTGTTTTGCATCCATGCTGTGCAATGTTTTGCAGTGTTCAACTAGTCCTTCTTGATCAAAGTTTTTCTCGCTGCAATACGGGCAAGGAAAGGTAAAGCGATTGGGGAAGTTCCTGGGTAGGGGGGAGAAAAAGAGGTTATTTATCACTGTAAGAAAGTTAAAAATAAAAACTTTAGGATTTAATACTCAAATGCTGCCTTACCAGTCTTAAGAACACAAATTATTTAAAGCAATAGTTTTATTCTATACCAAAAATCCAAGCTAATTTTAACAGTTTATAAATTCCTAACAACAGTTTTAGGAACTCTTAATACCATCTAAATTTACACAGAATGACAGTTTTCTATAAATGTCGCCATTTATCACCCATTTTTCTTAACGCACAGGGTAACCCCCAATATGCTACAACTCGGATATGCGCCCTACAGTTCATTCCAACTTCCCTTCACTGTAAGTTACTATAATCGACAGAAAAATAAAAGTTTTATTTAAAAATAGCTACTTTTACTGAGTACCTCTGATCTTAAAGATGTGCACAGACCACAGTAGAAAGCAGAACAGCTTGCCAGTGCACCGTCAGTTGCAGATAAAGGCTTAGTTTTTCACTATGTGTAAGGATTAAAATTACAAATGACCAAACTGAGCAGAGGTGAGGTCTGCTTTTACTTCTTTGACAAAAAATTACAAATATTTCCAGAGAAGAGCTACTTACCTGGTGTTGTGAAGTGGTTCTTTCGTTACAGCTTTCACACCTTCCATGATGTAATTCTGGTACTTTGAACAAGAAGCTGCATGGCTACGCATCTTTGAGAGATACATCTGTGCAGGGAACAGTTGCAGAGCAAGGTTAATTGAAACTACTTGCAGTTACTCCTACACTTTGAAATATTAACATGTAAAACAAAGCAGCTTTCTGCAGGCAGTGCTGAAGCAGGAAAACACTTCAGCTGGCCAGGCGGCAAGCTTTGAGATTACAGATTAGTGAATCTGTAACCTTGCTGCCTGTAATATTTGGCAAAAACAGTGCTGTTCAGGACAGCACAGTTTTCTCAACCTTTAATATAGTGTCGTCTTGTCTGGGTTTAAACCATGACAAATGTACATGTGCATAAAATTGCTTCATCTAAAGCCAGTTTACCCCGTCTATGACAATGTATGGAAAATGATTTGGCTTTAAGTACAGATCTTGGTGTAGACTGATCTGTAATTGTTCGATGCCATTAACAAAAACTAATTAAGGCACTACAGTTTTCTATCAGCTGGGATGAAGACACTATCCAGAAACTAAGAGTGAAATTAACTGCTACCCTCACCTTAGTGTGTCTAATTATCTTCTTGTTGTTTTGCCATCTGCTAAGATATCTTCTTACATACTCAATTAACACTAGGAAGCCCAAGTTTACAAAGAGAAAGGAGCTATCAGGAAGAACGCTATAAAGAGATTCAACATGCAGGATGCTAACAAATAATAAACGTATGGAATGGAATAACCATGTAAGACAACTTTGACTCATAACTATTTCAAACAAAGCAAATAAGTTTATGTTTAAGAGCCAAAGAGTTTATGATATATTATGTTTACGATTTATTATAAATTTAAAAGCCAATACATAACCCCACATCCACTGTTTAATTATGATGTCCATCCCACAGAGACAATGCTTACAGAAGCAACTGCTGAAGCACCATTTTACTCTTAAAGTCACTACCTCTGATTTGGAATTCACTTCCTGAAGAGGTCAACAATAAAAACACATGGGAAGAATGTCAACATTTGAGTGCTGCTTATACCTTTATGTATTATCTTAAATATCTTTGGCACTTATCAGAGCAAGCATTTTAACCTGATTCTGCAGAAAGCTGAAGAGCAAGCTCTTTATCTCCCTCTAAGCAGTATGGCTGAGCAGGCACACCTCATGCACTTTATTTCCAAATACTTTCATACTTTTTTATTGCAGCCATTGCAAGTGGTTTCTGTCGTTTCAATTTGCTTTTCCAAGTCCAGAGCTCTGCTCCCAGGCGACAGGGTACTGCGGCACACACCACACACTGGCTTTTTGGGCTTAAGACATTCCTGCAGGCACGGACTGCAAAAGCTGGAATGGGAGAAGAGCAGATGGTGAGAACAGCCCTCCTGGACACCCAGCATAAGTATTCGGAACCCTTCCATGCCTTCTGCACTAAGTGAAAATGGAATCTCAAGAAGCTATGTCTAATAAACCAGCAGCCTGGTGACATTTGTGCTGCCAGGGAGGAGCGGGATTCTAGTTCATAATGCTCAGTGTTCATAATGCTCGCTTTTGGACAGTGCTCTCTCTGCTCCCTCCTCTGTTTCAGAGAAAAGGGAACTGAAAGTGAAAGACTATCTGCCTATTTCCTTCCTTTCATGGAAGCTCCAGGACACCCATAAGACGCTGCTGCAAAGCAAAGCTGCCAGCAGAGCCCCCTTCTCCTCGGCCAGCACCGCTTCACCCCATTGCCACCGACAGGATCTCGCCCCCCCGGGCGGGTTCCCGGTCATCGACCGGTTTCAGATCATCGACCAGTTCCCCCGCCCCAACGGGCTCCTGATCATCGAAGGGTACCCCCCCGACGCGTTCCAGATCAGCGACGGGTACACCCCCGTCCCCCCCGCGTTCCAGACCACCGACGGTTACTCGCCCCCCGACGGCTTCCACCATCGACAGGTCCCCGCTCCCCTCCCGCTGACAGGGCCCCGCACCGCCGCCTCAGCGCCCTCCCCTGCCCGCCGGTCATCCGCTCACACGTGTCCGCAGGGCACCCGCACCGGGCTCTCGTACACCTCCAGGCACACGGGGCAGGTGAAGCGCGACAGCGGGTCCTGCCGCTCCGGGGAACGCGACGAGGACGCACCGGCGGCAGCCACCGCCATCTTCCCGACGCCGCGCCCGGCACCCGGGGAGCAGATGCGCGCAGGCGCGGCTCCGCCCCTGTAGCGGGGCTCCGCCCACTCGGAGGGGCGTGGCCGCACGTCGCCCTGCGGCGGTAGCTGTCTCGCGGCAGGGGGCGGTGCCCATCGTCCACTTCCGGGGCGCCGCTGCGAGCCGCCCCCTCCGGCCGGCAGCTCCGGAGCCGGCGCCGGGAGGCCGAGCCGAGGGGTGGGCACGTCCGCCGCGGGCAGCAGGGGCGGTCCCGGGTCCCGAGGCCTCTACTGGAGCGTGTGAGGGGCCGCGGGGTCCGCAGCCCCGCATCCGGGTCACCGGACGTTTCCGGCCGAGCGGCGGCGGGTCCCGGTTGCAGCGCGGAGCGGTGAGGGCCGGGCCTGGCACGCGGGGTGTGTGGGGGGGCTCGGCCCGCCCGCGCTGCGGTCTCTGAGGGGACGGCGCGGCGTGGGTGCGGGCGGTGGGCGCTGCGAGCCGTCCCCGGTGAGAGGCTGCAGAGAGCCCCCGTGGGGCCGGCCGCGGGCGCGGTGTCCAGTGAAGGCCGCTCACGTCGCGGGGCTGAAGGTGGTGGCCGCGGCCGTGCCCGCCGCTCCTCGCACCGGCCGCGCCGGGTGCCTGCAACAAGTGTTTCCGCTGCAGCCGGGGAGCGAAACGGCTCCAAGCGCGCGTTAGGTGCGCGGTGTGCCTTCCCACCCCCTTGCTCCGCGGGCTGGAGTTCCTCGGCGATGCGCTGTGCTCTGGTGCTATTCAATAGCCTTTGCGTTCTGGGTAGTTCTGTTTTCAGACGTTTGGTGCAAGCCTAACGTTCCTAGTTCTCTTGCTGTGGTCTAGGAGAGTGCTGAGCGTGTCCCGTGTTTCTCACCATCTGCCATAGGGGTTTTTGTGTGCCTGTGCCCTGCCAAGCAGTCTAGGGTAGGCAGAGTGATTGGATCCCTCAGCTGAGGTTTTAACCCAGGAGACGGATAGAAATGTTTTCTCATCTCACCTGCAGAAACTGGGCTCTGGTCAGACCTTATTTTTCATGCATCTCCATGAAATCTTGTAAGTTTTCAGTCAACAATTTGCAGCAAAACGGCCTTGTCACCTTCTCTGTTGCATCAGCTAGTGTGCTTCTTAAAACTATATTTATCTGTGCCTGCTCATACTGAAGGCTTTACCAAGCCTTGTAACCATGGTTGTTCACTGCTCGGAGCCTGCCTGGTGCTGGGTGGGCTGCCTGGGATGGGGATGTTTTGCTTTGGAAGCTCTGTGTGCAGGGAGCAGGGCTGTGAAGGGTTGCTGGGTTGTTTGCTCTGCGGTGGTTTGCTTTTTGGCTCCGTGAACTCTGGCTTGCATGCAAACAGCGAGTCAAAATGAGAGCTGGCGGTGGTTTTGAGTGTCACAGTCTGCAGGGCCTCGGTGGAGGACTTCCCTTTCGTTGGGGACTTTCCCAATTCTGACATCTCATCCATGTAACCGAGCGCTTTTGTTTAGTAGTTATTAACAGGGGAGGTAGAAGAATTGTAATACTTAATCCAGCTCCTTGTCAGCACAGGATCATTCTTGTTCTGGGGGTGTATTACTGATGTGCAGACAAAGATCCTTCTCTGAAATTCCTTCGTGGAGCCCTTCTTGCTAAGGAGCAGACATTCCGTTGTCTTTGTCCGCAGACTTCATCTTACACAACTTAAGGAAGAAAGATCTCTGGGAGGGAGAAGGGTTTACTCCTGGCCCTTATGCTCAAATGTTAATTTAGAACTCCACATTTCCTGTGATTCACAGCTTGTCTTTTGACATCAGTGCAATTTTCTGTGGGAAAAACAAGAGCAGAGTGCCTTTGAGCAGAAACTGAACTGCTAGTTAACTTTTCCCACATGGTGTTGTCATTAAGTGCAGCCTTTCATAAAGTAATAGCAACTGCTAAGCTGTTGGGGTTTTTGTTTGTTTTCCTGGCCTCTTGGTTGTTGGTTTGTTGGGGTTTTTTGCCCCTATTTATGACTCCTTTTATTCCATTAATTTTGCTCTTAGCAGTGATTTTCATTTTAACAGGAGTGTGTGGGGGCATTGATCAGCATTCTAGCAGATGCAATTAATATTGGGTGGAAAGCCTTTCCTGAAGTGCTGTTTCAGACATACTACAGCCAAAACAGTGCATTGATTTCTCCTTCCTCCCCTCCCTGTGGTTCACAGCTGGGAAGCCTGTAAGGGCTGGATTGTGGCTTTATTTAAAAAGCAAAGGCTGTGGTCTGCTGTTTGATCACAAGTTCCTCAGGCAGTTGAGATGCAGCATGTTGGCCTCTTCGTTACCTTGGGTTTGGTAGTTTTAGGAAGCTTCTTTTGCCACCAGCTTTTTCTGTAAAGTTTGTGAGCTCAGTGAGATGAAAATGTAGGTCCATATACACGTAAAAGCGCCTATTCCTGCAAACAAAAGCATAACTGATGTAAAACCAGGAAAGGTTTTGTTCTAATAAAGCAGCTATAAATGGCACGTATAGCCCTTTTTTTTTTCTTTATTTGCCGAAAAGATTGCAGTCGTGTTTGCACTGCCAGTACTCAGCTGAAACTTCGGCTGTCGATTGCAGCAGTCAGGGAGTGTGTTCTCTGTAGGCTGGGTGCAGAGCATTCCCAGTGCAGGGATGGCCTGGGTGTGCCGTCAGGTGGAATGTAAGTGGCAGGAAGTGTTAGGTGAAACAAATAAATCTGCTCAAGTCTAGGGGCACTAGAGGAAACAAGAAGTAGATGTTTTCTAAGTTGAGCAAAAGAAACTTATTTATGGGAATTTTAAAATCTTTATATCACTGTGCAGGGCAAAAAAAGGAAAAAACCCAAACCAATCAGTGACTGATTATTATAATGATTAAGTTGCTTGAACTGAAAGGGCAAAGTAATGTGCAGAGGAGAGACTCTAAAAAGTCGTGCTTCTCCTCTGTTTTTTGCTGTGAGTTACTTTTGCCTTAGTTTCCTGAGCCAAAGAACCCTTGGTCCTGGCTTTGTTGCATCAAACTCTCAGAGCCTTGCTCGATGTCGGTTTGTTGTACTGCTTTAGCTGGATAACTGGAAGAAGAGTAGAGAACGACAGTGAAAAGCAGGACAACATCATTTCTGTAGACTCTTGCACATTTTTCTTGTGCAGAAACCTAAAGAGGTTGTTCTGGGAGCTGCTGCTCTGTGAACCATTTTATGGAATCCTGTGAAGCAGAGGTGCTGTGGACATCTGGGGTTTGTGCAACTCTGTTGACGTGTCTTTGTTTTCAATCTTTATTCCAGGAGAGTTGCCATTACTGAAGATTCTTAATGCCAGATAATCAACCTACTGCCGAGTAACCATGAAAGAGACGAGGTAGCTGCCCAAGTGTGAGATAAAAACTGATTTCAATGGATTCAAAATATAAAGACGATTTATTTAGGAAGTATGTACAGTTCCATGAATGCAAACTGAGTGCCTCTGACAACAAGCATCGTCCGATTAATGATGAATATTTGCGAGTGGCAGCCGCAGCCTTTCTTTGCCTTCCCAAAATTGATCCCTTTTATAGATTCCGGTTGATAAAGTTCTACGAGATCGCTGAAAACTCACTGAGATCTGTGAAATCCTCAAGTTTACATTCTCTACATAATGCATTCAGCATGCTCGAGACAGTTGGAATTAATCTCTTTCTTTACCCCTGGAAAAAGGAGTTCAAAAATATTAAGGTAAGACATTTTATGTGTGGCCACAGTGAGAACATGATTTGTTTTTCTTTCTTTTAACATACTTCATGTGTTTCTTTTATAGTCTGTTTTCTTTTCCCCACCTATTAGCATGATGTATATGTTTGTCTACATACAGTTGGTAAACAGAAGCCATAGGAAAATTGCAGTGTAAGGTGTTGTGCTGGCAAGAGTATCCCAAGAGCAGAAGTACTATTTGCATTTATAATATAACAATAAAATAGAGGAAGAGATTATTTAAGGGTTTTGTTCAGCCTAGCTTTCTACAGTGTCTTAATTTCTACTTTGAGATGCTTTCCCTAGGGTGAGTGGTCTAGTTATGTTTAAGCTCAAAGTCTGAATTTTGTCTAGGAACCTTTGTTAACAGAGCACAACTATTGCATGCTTTCAAGTGGATGCTTTGCTGGGGTTTCCACAAGTTGTATGATGATGGTAAAGGAATTTCTCTAAAAACACTGTTTCCAGAGTATCTTTTATCTGCTTGTCAGCTCTCAGTTCATGAAGTTTGGATTTTAATGTGCTTTCAAATTATTTATCTATGCCAGGATCTCAGAGGGAAAAGTAGGAAGTTGCACATTGCTCAGCTTGGGTGCTGGAAGTCAGATAGTGAGCTTTCTGCTGTTGATTTTTCTCTTTTATCTTTTCCTATATGATTATTCAAAACTGCTGCAGCATTTCAGTAATGAATGCTGCAGGTGACTTACAGGAACAGTTTTGATACTTGAAAGCTGGATGAAAACACTGCTGGTACAGGTGTCTAAAGTCATTTGTGGGTTGTGTGCTCTAGTGATCAGTGCTTTTGTTTTTCTTGAAGATGCTATTTCATTATTTAGCAAAGACTTTCAACATTATTTTCCTAAAGGGGAACTACCTTTATTCATGTTCTGCATATAAATCTTTTTCATCTTATGCTTAAGTTCTGCCCTTTGAAATGCTGGTTGATCCACTGAGGATAGCTCTTGATGCACTGCCAATACTGACTTTGGTTGTGCATTGTGGATCCAGTAGCTGTTCTGTACAAAGATATGATGGGCAGGCTACTCTTGCCTCCAATCTAAACCAGTTTGAACTGGGTGGGTTAAGAACATACCTTGGATATGCCAAATGCTAAGGATATTTCAACATGCACAGACTCATTTTTTTTGGGTTTTTTTGGTCATTTTTAGTGCTTGACTTAATATAAAATTATATAAACCAGACATTTGAAACTGCATAGTAATAGTACAGTATATTTAAAGCTGAAGAAGACTTTGGTACTCCCACAGTAACTCAGAGTTCGTGTTACCTCTAGCTAGCCCCTGTGCAGGTGCAATATATGAAATCTCTGCCTTTTTACCTTTCATGGTAAGCTTGCTTGTAAATGCAAACATATCTGGTATGCGTAAAAGTTAATGTCCTCCCTGTTGATTTAAATCACTGTGCTATACACTGACATGCTAATCAGGATTTCAATTTGAATGGAAACTATCCTACTTTGAATTTGCCTCATGCAGAATTTCCATCTGCTGAGCAGGAGGAATGCAGAAATGGAGTTCATCTTGCCATGGGAGTTGCATGTGTTCACTGTGGTTATTATTCTATTTAATTATACGGTATCTGTCACTGAATTATCTGAACATCTAGTCCACCACTGAATTTGTAACCTAGTTTTCCTTTTATTTCCCCCCAACCCCTTAGACCTACACTGGACCCTTTGTTTATTATGTAAAGTCTGCTCTAACTGAAGATGATGTAAGGCAAATTTTGAACTACATGGGCTATGTTCAAGAACTGGGAACAACGTATAAGCTCAAAGAGCAGGTTGATGCCATTCAAGTGAAAATGGTTTCATTTGAACTCTTTTTGGCCAAAGTGGAATGTGAGCAGCTTGTTGAAATTCACTTGCAAGTGAAGGATAAAGGTTATTCAGAGGTTGATGTCATAAATGAGCGAAAAAATAGCACTGAAGATGTTAGAGGCTGCTCAGAAGCCATGAAACGGCGTGTAGAGTGCAGAGAAAACTTGAACACTTCCATGGCACGAATGGTACTCCAGAAATCAGCAAGCGAGCGGGCTTCTAAAGATTATTTCAAGCCAAAGGTTAGCAAGCCTTCTAAATCAGTGGACACATATGATAATTATTGGGAAAGTAAGAAACCACCTTTGATGAGCTCCCTGAGTCTCAGGAAAGAACCATTTTTAGTTGATGCAGAAGATGACATTAAAGATGAGATTATCCGTCCATCACCCTCTCTTCTGACAGTGTCAAGCTCCCCACATGGGTGTTCAGAGGAATTTTTGCCAACTTCATCTCATCACAATGGCATGCTAAGAACAAATGTCCCTTACAGCTCCTATTTTTCTGCTCAAGAGGACTTAGATTTATATACTGATTCCGATTCTAGAGGTATGTTAAATTTTAAAAGACAAGAAGCTATTAAGCCTGATGTATGGGTGTTAAAAAATGATGCCAACCCTGTTTACCACAAACGCACCCACCTAGCCAAAGAGACAGCTTCCCTCAAGTGCCAAAACTGTGGGGTACCTTGTGGCACTTCTGTTTGCCAAAAGTGTGACAATCTGTACAACTCTAGGCAGGAATACCCAGCAGTGAAACAGAGCACCTATTCAATCAAACCACTTCCAAACGATGGCTTGCCTCCTGCGTCTTTAAGGGAGAAATCTCAGTACACATCACAGACTCAGAGTCAAGAGAGAGCTGCTCAGTTCAGCTCAAAACCCAAATCTTCAGGCACCTCGCGCTGTGGCTTTTGTAACCGGTCTGGAGCTGCAAACACTTGCACGTTTTGCTCGAAGGTCTCATGTGACACTTGCCTCAATGCTTACTATTATGATCCCTGCTGTAGAAAAAGCGAGCTTCACAGATTCATGCCTAACAATCAGTTAAACTATAAATCGTCCCAGCTGTCCCATGTAGTTTATAGATAGACCCGATTAGTCTGTTTTGGAGGGGAAGGAAAGGGGGAGGGGAAAGGGCTATCTTAACTAATGTTCTGACTCCACTGATAGGAAAATAACACTGACCTCTTACCAAAAGAACACATCCAAATGTCTGGAACCGTGGTTCAGCGATCAGGTGCCAGTTCTTGATTTTTGTGGCTTCACAGATGCTGCAGACACATTCGATTTCATGCTGCTATAATTTAGGTAACTCCTGAATGATCATTACTTTTCAATCCCAAGGGGGAGAAGAGCACGTTTGTTTTTTTTTCTTTAAAATTTGGCAGCTGTTGTATGTCAGAAAAGTGACATCAAACCTTTCTCTTACATTGCAGTCATCTCCTTGCCTAAGTAAATCCATGCAAGGCTTGAAAATTGAAGGTCCTCATTTTCTATGAGTGATGAAACTACTGCTGGTTTTTGATTCAAGTATGACTCCCAAATGTGCAAGAGATGTGAATGGCTTGTTTTGCCAACAAGGACTATTTTATCTTTTTTTTTTTGAAGTGTGTCTGCATTTCTTAATCCCCAAAATGCAAACACCGATAGCATCTCTTCCTTTTGTCTTTATGTTTCTTCCTTCTCCCCTTATCTCCCTGTTGTTTATCTCAAGGTTATAGAATCTGAATCTGGACAATTTTTGCTTTATTTTCGGGTGTTGCCAATTTCATCCTACTGGGTTTTGCCATGTGGTAGTTCAAAAAGGTGAACCTGTAGTCACGTTACTCAAACTATGTTTGTCCTTTCAGATGAATACTGACTTTCTTTACTTTCTGTTGCACATGTATTACGTACTGTTCTTTGTACTGTAAATAGGTATTTTGAAACAGTTTATTTTTAATAAATATTTAATATGTTGAGTTCTTAAAAGTGGTAGAATCATTATAACTATGAAGTCTCTCTGGGTTATTTGTTCAGGTGACTTTGTTTTTCCTTGTACTGTATTTCATAGCTTATAGTCACTGTGGCAGACTGATCAATTTTGGGGTTTTAATCTGACTTTTTTTTTCTCTCCTTCTGACAAGGCTACCACTAGTCTGAGTGGAGTCTTGTCTAAGAATTGCAGGATTTTGGTTCTCAGTGCACGCTTTTCCTTTGTGGTTATGGAAATTGTAAGTATAAATGTTATGCTTGCTTCCAAATTCATTGCCACCTCTGTAGTGTAGTCCAGCAAGTAAAGCACTGGCCTGGTTAAAAATCAGAGATCATTTGTGACTCCTGTTAAAGTAAACCCATCAGTTATGGATGTGAATCAGATAGTAAGATTTATTTCTGTTACTGTAGCACATAGGAACCCAAGCGGAGACCCAGGACTCCGTCGTGCTAGTCTCTGTACAGTTTGACCCCCAAACAACACCTGGTTATGAATAGGCTTTAGTTTTTATGTTAAAAGGAAACCCACAAGAATCCTTCTAGCTTCCTTATTCCACCTAGCTGGTTAGAACAAAGCATCAGGCAACCTAATCTGATGTGCAGAATTTAATGTGTTTAAAATATCTGTAAAAAACTCTAGCTGAGATGTAAACTATGTAGTCCATTCTGCACTAAAATTATTCACATAAGGGTTTTTTAAACACTGTTAGAGTCTAGGCTTCTAAACTTTAATGTCCATTGATCCCTGTGTGACAGAAACATGCATGAATGATCATTTGTATTACATTTTTTGGGTGGGGGGAGGGCTTGAGGTAGGTAGAGGGGGAAACTATATAGGCTAATGTTGTAAAATAGCTAAAATAATTTTAGCCATAAACGGGTGTCAGAAGTATTATGGAAATAAGATGAAATCTGAGTCTTACAGAGGGCCGAGAGCAGTAAGTTACTGTACAGTTTGCACTAAGAAACAAAGTGAATGGCGTGTGTTAAGCAATCAGGGAAAAGTCTGAATGAAGTGACTGCAGCTGAACATTATGGTATAGGCAAGTATTGCCTTGCTGACCCTGAAAATTGTTTAGGTGACTGATTTTAAGGTTTTGAAAATCTTGTATGTTTTTTCTATAAATATATATATATATATATAAATATGACACAAATGTAGATACATTCTGTATATAGTGAAGAATTTAAAAACAATTTTAGTATTAAAATACGGTCTAAGGGTGGGTTTCATTTCGGTGGTTATTTTGGTTTTGTTCATCTTCTGAAGTGTCATGCCCGTTTGGCTGCTCTACAGTGTATCTTCTAGTTCATTAGTTCAGTTTCCATATGGCTACTCACACTACAGTGAATAACTAAAACTGTGATGCCACGTAATTTTTACGGTGAACATAGCAGGGACTATACTTGCTTTGAAAAAGAAAAGTCCTGTGTATATATGTCATGGAATACTGTAGTACAAAACTGTGTTTAATTGAAGTGATACCATGCTCTATTTTTGTGTATCTTACTGTATGAGGTTGCTGTGATTGATACAGTAAAATATATGCTAATTTAAAATGCAGGTGTTTTGCATCTGATTTGTTTAAATTATGTTTTGAAGGAATTTAAAAATAAAGAAGCCTTTAAGAAAAGGCTTAAACTCTTTTCTTAAAGTGGAGTGCATGTAGCTGTCTGTCTCACAACTGCGTTTTGCATGCAGAAATGAGTTGGTGCCCAGAGGTAATCTTGGGGGCAGAAATGGGCAAGAGTGTATGTATCATGAGCCTCAGCGTTATGAAACTGGATGTACTGCTTGCAGAATGCAGAGCTTTTTTTAAAAGCTTTTATTTTCAAGTCTTAGCAGCATGACTCAGTTTGTTCCATAAG
This sequence comes from Lathamus discolor, assembly GCF_037157495.1. Classification (NCBI taxonomy): domain Eukaryota; kingdom Metazoa; phylum Chordata; class Aves; order Psittaciformes; family Psittacidae; genus Lathamus; species Lathamus discolor. The sequence goes on along the minus strand of NC_088894.1, from coordinate 6,645,812 downwards.
AGCATGTAAGCCAATATGTCAGCAGTCTGCAGCAGACAGACTAACGTGGGGTGGAGAGCAGGTTTCATGGGTGATGTGAAGCTAACAGACATTGATTTCCAGCCTTGACTCTCAATGTCATACACACTTCTAACGAGCTTCTTGATATAAGCTGCATCTCTCAGAAGATGTGTGATACTACTGATGTACTTTTGGCACTTGAGCTAGGCCTTCTGGCTCCTTCTTCATCCTGCTAGCTCTGGAGCAGGATAGTTCCTCAAGTTCCAAACTAGATCACTTTTTCATTTGTCCTTTGTTTTAAAGCATGTCAGGCGACTGCTGAAATGCCAGAAGTGCCATTTCTACAAGGCCTCTAATCTTAGGATCTCTTGAGGTTACTGGAAGCATCAGGGATGATGATAAAAATCAGGCTCAAGGTAACTAAAATATTCTTGCAGGAAATCTTATCTTACATCGCTGTGCTTCTTGTGCTGATGTATTTCTGGTGCATATAAAACATGGAATTTGTGCTGTTTTACTCTGACATTTCTGATTACAGACCTGTGTGTGTTTCCTGTGTCTTTTGCTCTCAACAGAAGTTTAAAGGATGTTAGCAGTTCAGACTCGATGGTTTGAGCTGGCAGCCCCTTAAATTTGTTTGTTTCTGGAAGATGCCTGTGGGTTACAAGCATTTAGTACATGTTGCTGAGTATGCTGTAGAATTTATTTTAAGGGAAAAGATTCACCTTTCTAATATTTGTTCAGAGCCAGAAGCTAATCTGAGCATGGTGATAATTGATACATTGCCAGAGAGATTGGGTGAAAAGCAGGAGGTTATTCCAAGTTAAGGTAACATGTTGATGTACCTGTTTTGGCTTATATTTAGTTAGTTCCCTGAAATCCATTGGAGTTAAGCCTTTTAGCATGGCCCTTACTGTGGTATCTAAGCAGCAACTGAGTTGAGCTACAAATGTTTCTATTTGTGAAGGATGCCCCATGCTTCTTTCTAAAAATCATGGAATGTGGTAGTTTATCTAAAGGCTGTTAGTTATGTAAATGTCTTAGAAATCTTCTATAAAATTAAATAGAATTGAACATTGCAGTTACTTTTAATTAGTTTTTTTCTTCAGTTGCTTTTATTCTCCTAGAAAAGGTATTTTTTTGTAACTTGTCTTGCCAGTATTGAAAATGTAGGGGCAGGGAATCAGTAATTAAGTAGCTTTCTGGTTTTGTACTCCTACACCCCTGCTGTGAAAAACAAACTCCGAGGGCAACCTTTTGCACGGAGCCTCTTTACGAAAATGAACAGACAAGTGCATCAGATCATCTTATGCAGTGCCTGGAGGAAGGCAGAAGGTTGAAGTATGTGATATGGCAGCAGCTCTTTTAACTCTAAAATCCTGCAGACATGCCACATAATTGAAGCTCTTCCATCTGAGGAGAGGTGTAGGAGAGCCAGAGAGCAGCTGCTTTGTTTGACAGGCTTGCTGTGCAGATTTCAATGTGCTAATGTGTGGAAAGCAAGGCTGTTCCTTACAGCATTGAAGCTCTCTGCATCGAAAATATCTTGGCATATTTTATACTGTGCAGTGGGTCTTGGTTCAGACCAGAATCTAGAGCCCTGTGACAAGGTGAGACCTGTATAGCACTAGAGGTAGTCAATGTGCTGATGGGCAGCTACTTGCAGCTAGACTGTGCCAGAGTCAGAAAAGGCAACTAATACTGGGCTGACCATGAAGAGTTGTGGGGATGCTTGACCTGTACCCAGGAATTTATGGCACCTAGTAGTACTCAGAGTGGAGCAATCCTTACAATTCCTGATTTTCCCCTCCTGCACTGCTTTTGCTGCTTTCACAGTGGGGGACAGAGGATGAGAGCTTTGGCATTGCTGTGAGTTGCTTTTTTGGAAACAGCCGCTTTCCTGCCCTGACCTCTGCAGAAGAAAGGATCTTGTCTCCTTAGGACCCCCTGCAAACATGGGAGACAGTGCCTTGTTCAGGGACTGTGGGGTGCTGCCATGTGGTTTCTGCCACTTTGTAAGGCAGAGTTGCTCCAAGATTTTCCAAGTGCAGGCAAAACGAACCATCTGGACCATGCTGCCACAGATGCTTCCTGGTGGGATGGGTTTGCTGTTTCCTTACCCTGAGAAACAGCAGGGTCAGAGGCTATGATTACTGCTGGTGCACCACTGCAGTCAGCTGCCCATACTCCTGGTCTTCTCTCAGCTGGCAGCAGTGGGTCTGGTTTTCCACTGCAGTAGCAGATGAAAAGGGGCCGTGGAAGTATTCCCAACATCCAGCAGCTTCCCAGGTTGCCTGTGCTTAAATCCAGGCATGGACTTCCGCTGAACTTTGAAAGGCTTTGTGCAGAAAAGAGGTGGGCAAGTGGAAATGGTCCAGATAAAAATGAAACAACCTGCTCAGGTATTTTTCTTTAGCATCAAGAAGGAATTTATCTTCCAGCATTTGGAATCTGGGAGGCACTGAAGTCCTATTGCAGGGAACTTCAGACGAGGTTAGGGGTTGTTTTAATTACTGATGCTTTGTATTGGTGGGGTTAGTTCTTAGTGCTGCAGATCCTGAATGTAAGGCATGGTGGTCCTCGTCCTTCTGTTCAGGCTGGGCTCTATCATAGTAGTTCATGCTTTGAGATCAGGATGTGAAACACCTTCTGACTGAAGTAATGCCACCCATCTGTTTTTCCTGTCTTACAGTGAGCTTTTAGTTAATTCTGCATTGTGCAGTTCACTGCATTGAAGACAATGTCAGAGCTCCAAGTAGCTTTAAGTAGTGCAGAATCAGGCCTGCAGTACGTGGCTGACAACTTGCATGTGGCAGCTGCTTCTGCTGTTGTGGGTGTGGGGCTGTCATGCTTCCTGCTTTAGAAATCATTCTCATGATAGTCATACTGTTCTGAGAGGTTTTTTTATCATCAACCTGCTTTAAAAAAAGAAAAAGAAAACTCAACCCACAACTGTTCATCAGCTCCTTAGTGAAAAACGCTGCTTTCCCCCGGAGTCAGTACAATCTGGTTTGTAGCTTTGTGTGCAGCGTGCTCCCGTTTAACTGCCTTACCTGAAACTTTCACAGTCCAGCTTTCTGAAGCACCGCCAGTCTAGTGAACTGTCTTTACTAAAGCAGCAATCTCTGCGTGTCTCTCCGTCACTGCACATATATACTCTGCCCTTTACCTTCCAGTTAGGCAAGACTGAGCTTCTGTAGTGACTCAGTTGTGGATCTGTGCCAGTGGCATGTGTAAACCCCAAATCCTAATAAATGAACTGTTAATCAAAACAGATGCTGCTAACAAGCAAGTCTAAAAAGGAACAGCCTGTTTACATGTCTTGGTGCACTTAAGCTAGCTAGTATATTCATGGTGAACCTTCCCACAAAGCAGCTCTGTGATGGAAGGGGAGGCCTCTTCCCCTGCTGTGTGGTCCCTTGCACCACTGGCAGTGGGGAGTGAGTGGGGTCCCACAGCAGGGCCACAGAAGCTGGTGGAAGCTCACTAACAGAATCTGTGTGGTCCCTTAAAGGGTACAGAGGAACCCTGTTAGATACCTACATCAGCTTAGGGTCAGAAGATCTCCCAAAGAGCCAAGTCCTGGCATGAAGATTCCCTCTGTGTGGCTGGGTAGGAATGTGGAAGGCAACCCCTGGAAATAGCTGCGTAACTGTTCCTTAGCAGTTTCTGACACTAGAATCCAGCAGACACCTGATAGCACTTTGCTGGCTTGGTTGGGGTGTGTAGATGGGATTGTCTTAACGCTGGAGTGATGGCGGGTTTGTTTGCTAGGTTTTTTCGGACATACTCTCCATTACAACCAAGCATGCAGTGAGCCTGTAATTGCTCACATGGGGAGGGTTATGTTGTGACCCCAAAGGGGTACTGGAGGGAATGGGCAGAGTGCCGCTGATGGCTCCCTCTGAGCCTGGTGCTTGGGTGTGCCCGAGGAGGAGGGTGGCTGTATGGATTTGCTGGCTGCAGATAGTGCGGGTTGACTCAGAGGCAGAAGCAGAAGGGGACGAGGATGCCATCTGCTACATCACCTGCTCAAAACTTGCTTCCTCAGGCTGCATTGCTGGGGTGAGCCATAAACCTTTCTGTCCAGAGGGGTCAGCTCAGCATCACTGTGAAACACCTCCTAGGAACTCAGTTTCCCTTGGATGGAGCTGGTGGAGGTGGCTCATTTATTGGTCCTGGGATGTGCATTGAGGGGAGAATGCCATTTCCATTGCTTTTTGCTTTATGCTTGGTTCCTGGCCCTAAATTGCAAACCTGTTCTAGTATCTTTTCACACAGTATTAAATGAGAAGATGTATTCTTATAGCTGTAACAAGTCTGTTTTATAAGCTGGCTTTGGGCCATCTCAGCAGAAATCAGTGGGCTGCATGCATATGCTCTGCTTCTCCTTTTTAGGGGAGAGTGGGGAGAGGGGCTTTATTCCCAATGCTCTGCCTCTCTGTGAGAAGTAAAGCCCCTCTTTGGGCAGCTGCTGTTACATCTTCTGCTATGATTAAATTCTGTTATTCTCCAGAACTTAACAACAGAGATTTCTGAGAGAACATTCCTAATGCCAGGAAGGGGAATAAGCATGCTTATGCATTTTCTGCTGTGCTTTGTTGTGAAGTCATGTGGAATAGCTATAGATGGCACTCTGGTATTGGTTACTGCTTGTACCTAGCTGTTTCTGTGCCGAGAGGACAGAGCACAGTGAGCCTCTGTCGTGGGAGAGTAAGATCAATTTGGCCAGCTTCTGAGAGATTTATGTATAGCTTCTGCAGTGAACACATGATGTGGGCAAGGATGTACTGAAGGGTAGGAAGAGTAGAAATTAAATATAAGGAATAAGATGAAGCCTAGTGGCAGTACAGCATCATATTGTAGCAACACTGTTTCCTGCTATACAGATTTTCGTATAGACAGTGCTTCCATGTAGATGATCTGGCATTTTGGATCTTGTGTTAATAAGGATTTAAGGGAATTTTGTACCTTGTTTTAGGGAATGTTTCGTTTAGTATCTGCTCGGCCTTTCCATACCCTAAGAACTGGTGCTGGAGGCTGTGGTGCCTCTGCAGCTCCAGGACAGAACTGAGGAGGTGCTAGCTGAGCAGGGGATGCTCTTAGCCTCTGTCTTCCCCTCCTAGGTCTCCAGTGGAAAGTTTCAGTCTGAGAAAAACACAAAACCTCTTCATGTAAATTGTAATAGAAATAAGACTTAGGTGAGTAGAAGGGGGTGTTTGCTCTATGTGTGGCACTTGCCCTACTGGGGAGGGTCTTAACATTGCCGGAGTTTATTCAAACTGGAAAGGTGCTTCATGTCCGCAGTCAGTCTCAGAGATCCCTTTCTTTTCCTTAGTCTTGTATTTCAGTATTCAGGTAGAGGAGCACAAATCTGAAGGCCCTTCCCAACCCTAACCATTCTGTGATTCATTTCAAGTGCATTCTGCACCCCACAGATCACTGCCAGGCTCTGTGCAAAGTTTCCCATGTCTAGGTTTTCAAATCTGCCTTTTGCTTGGACTCTTAGTGACTTCTGCCTGTTTCAGGAGTCAAAGTCTCATTCACTTTCCATTGTGACTCCTAAAGTCTTGGACTATTTAAAGGCATATAAAAGAATGAAAAGAATCTCATCTGGCAGCATGGAAGCCTGTGGTGTTTGAATCTTTGATATGAAGATTTCTCCTGCTTGGAGAATAGTTCATTTTAATGCTGTGAAATAGAGCATGATAACAGTGCTGCTGTATATACTACAGTGAGCATTATGTGCTGCTTAATAAAATGATGCTCTTGTCCAAGGATTTCATTTCATAATGAGAGGGGGAAGGTGCAGTGTTCAGGTACAAGTAATTCACACCTAAAACTTCTGGCACGAATTTCTTTAATGTAGTTCTGCCTGCAGCTGGAGTTAAATTCTTTCTTCCTGGTTCAGTGCTCACTGCTTCAAATACAGCCTTTTAAATGTTGCAGTGGTCTAGATACCTTTGGAACCTAGTGTCTGGTCTTGCACTACAGGGAATTTGGTAAGCAAAAGGAAGGTTGAGACATGAAGATGTGGTGTGTAGCCATCATTCTACTTAGATTTAGCAGCAATACAATGGAAAACTGAGGAAGAAAGCAACCTGTTTTCTGTAAAGTCGTTTTTGAGATGTTTTAAAACACTGAGGTCAAGAAACAAGATTTTGATGGAAAGAAAGGTGAGAGATTCTGGGAAGCAACATATGGCTGAAGAAGTGCAGAAATGATCAAACCCAAGTGTTCCTTGTTGTAGTACAAACCTAGGGTATAATCACTGTGTTTTTGCTTCTTGGCTGTTCCTGAGTTTTCAGTCTCAGAGTAGGTTATAGGCATCTTCTGGTACTTTTCAGTGCTTGATTTAAAAATCTTCTTCCTTTCGTTATACTTCCTACTTTTCGACTGGCTCAAAGCCTGTTGGCAAAATGTCTTCTACTGAACTCAAGTAGGATGTTCACATGTCTTGGGAGTGAATGTAGGTTTGACACTTGACTTGATCCTGCTTTTCATGCCTGCAGCTTATCACTCAAGCTCTCCAGTGAAGGACTTCATTTCCTCAGTCAAATATTTTCTGTGTGACTAGCTAATAGCTAGAGGCAGTGATTTTTCTGTCAGTGCTTGGCACTGTGGATTTTGTTCAGAAATCTCATGGCCGTCTGAAAAGTAGTCTCAGAAACAAGCACTGGATTTGCTTGCAGTGCTTGTTTTATTTATCTGCTTATTTATCCTGCAGAGTGACAGGGGGAAATGAAGTGATGGGGTGTTCATTTTTCTGCAGCACTGAAAATTTGTCTTTTTTCTCCCCAACAAAGCTTGAAGTCACAGGGAGGTTCATTCGTTGTCAGCAGGCACCTTCCCTGTCAAACTGAAAGTCATGTCCTAGTTTCTCTGTTTGTACTCCCTGGAACATGGTGCTTGGGCAAAGCACCAGCTCAGCTGCCGGTGCTGTCAGGATTTCACCCACCTCCCAGTGGGCTGAAGGTTGGGTTTTGTTGTTTGTTTTCCCTGTTGCACTAATGCCATGACACCAGCAGCTTTGTCCCAGAAGCAGCTTCATGAAGGCGAGCCTGATTTCCGGTTCTGTTCAGTCAACAGCTTTCCCATCACCAGCAAGCAGAGAAGTTTGTAAACGGGTTTGTGATGAGAAAAGAGTCTGCTATGAACCTGATTGAGACACTGAAATAGCTTATGCACCAGTCACCAAGGCGCTGTCTTTTAATCATGACTGACACAGTTCTTTACTGAAGACAAAGCCTGGCATTATAATCTTTGTGCTGGTTTTATGCTAGTGGAGGAACACTGATTGCAATGTGGTTAAACCTGAGCTGTACAACAGGGAGAGGAGCCGAGGGGACAGAATTAATTCTAGATAAAACCACAGGTGTGAAAGGCTCATTAAAAACTATCAAGCCATGGAGTGGAGGCATGTGTGAAAGAAATTACACCACTGCCAAAGAGCAGTGTGAGTAGGAAGATAAGGGCAGAGAAGTTATTGGCCTGACAGTCCTTCAGAGAGGAGGAATAAAAACTGGCTTAAAAGTTGAGCCTGATAATGGAGTGGTATCTAACGACTCTACATGCAAAAGTGACTTTTCCTTGAAATACTAGTTCTGTATACTAATGCAGGAAAGCTCGGTAGTAGCAAAGGAAGTTGATAGATTCCAAAGGGAATATTAATTAGGAGCAACTTGAAAGTCCAGCCAAAGATCTATGTAAATTGATGCATTTCTCATGGAAAATACCATGTGTTTTCCTAAAATAATAAGGTACTAAAGCCTGCATGTGTTCAAAGTAGACTTTGAACATTAGAAAAGAGTAAGAGGAAAACTAAAACTAAAGGAATTCACTCTGGAGTGTGAAACTCCAGTGCTGTGGGGCCTTCTCTGTGCCAGCGGGCTCGGTGTGCAGCCCTTTCTCCTGCTCTCAGCATTAGGGAACGCACAGGAGGGCTTGATGCAGGTCTTTCAATGATGTTTTGAGCAACAAGATACTGATTCTTCAGCTTGCTAAGACACAACTTAGCACAAGCTGGATGCTGAGGATCCTTGCACCTTGCAGTGTTCTCAAACTGGTAGCTAACTTTCAGTTCTTCTGGGAGGAGCAGGTGGGGCTGGGAGGAACACAAGTATGTGATACGTGGGGCATCTGTGTGTGATATGGGAATGGGAAAGAAGGAGGCTGAGCAGTAACCAGTTTTCTGGTTTCATGTTTGCTTCTTCGTTTTCATGTCACAGCCTCTTGTCAGCTGCTATATATTGTTCCTTTGGTATCACTTAAAGCCACATTTGACTTAATGCCAGTTGAGAATCTAGTCCATAATTCCTAAGAATGAAGCATTATTCACCACTATAGAAGTTATATTTCTTCTCAGGTCGCTTCACACATGTGGAGCCTTATACAAAACCACAGCACACAGATCTCCATCCACTTTGGTTTGTGTATGCTGAAACATGCTTGATTTGTCATATGGCCATGTGGCATTTGCAGACTGAAGCATAATGTGCAGCATCCTTGCGCAACTGAGACCTGGATTCCCTTGGTGACCTCTGGGAGAGCTAAAACTCTTGAGAAAATCAATCAAGTGAAATGGAGCACTCTGCAGAACAGTTTAGTTTAGACTAAAGAGGATTTTCAAACACTGAAGTTTTCCTTTCCTGGACCAAACCTATATTCTTGACATTACTGGACCTTTGTGCTAGCAGGACTCTGCTCCTGTGGGTGTGTTGAAGGCCATTAGGCATGCACTGCTCTGCCAGTGCTGGGTGCACCAATTCTACTTTGCAATGCTAATGTGAATGGATCTGTTTGTGTGCTTGGAGAGATTTTGCAGAAAAAGAGATTTATATGCCTAATGCATTTGGTTTATTATGGAAACCTAAAAGTGTGCCAATCTTTTCAGTTTCATTGGAAAAAGCAGGCAGGTATGTAGCATAAAGGAGACACCACAGTCAAAGGACACAAGAAATGGCTGAGCTGGTAAGTGCTCTTTGATCTCAGCCTATCTGTTCCCTTTGAGATAAGTTCATGAAGCACATAGACCCTTTGCATCATCCCTGCGGCTCAGCCTGTATCAGTACTATGAAATAGCCATGACCTGGAAGAGTTTTCTATGTCCTGCTGTTGAAAGGTGACTGTAAGGTATGCCCTGTTGCGACCAAGACAGCTGCAGTCTCTGTGGGTGGTTCTTAGCTGGTCTGAGTGCTACCTGCTTATGTTTGGGTTTTATGCCGTTTGCTTTCTTGACTTTTGTCTGATTCCCAGGAAAGCAGCCCCAAGACAAGTTCTAACCCTCAACTCCCAGCACCAGAGCCTGCTCCAGGACCTGCAGCCTGTTGCTCCACAGATGTTGGCCCTGCTCCCCTCTGCTTCAGTCTCTTCACTAAAGTTTCACTGCTGAGAAACTCTGACAAGGGGTGAGATGAGATCTTCATGGTGGGGAAGGTGGAGAGGGAGCACCCTGGTTACTGTGCGCTGCCTTCTCCCAGCAGTGCCGACACTGGTGGGATCCAGCCCCCAGAGTGGTCCCAGGGATGTGTTGCAGTCTCCTGCCCGGGGCTGTGGAGCTGAACAGGGCTGGTTTAGAGAGGGCCTGGGAGAAGGTCTCAAAATGTAAGGGTTAACCTCTGGCCAGCTGATCTTTAAGTAGCAGGCAGCATTCAAATCACAGCCAACAAGTGGGATGTGAGAAGCCAGAATATTCAGGCATTGGGAATTGTGGGTGGCATTGAAAAGCCAAATGCAAGAACAGAAACATATATTTTAATCTATATTTCCATTACATTCACAAGCACAAATTGTGAGGGGGGAAGTGCATCTCAAGAGCAACATATGTGTTATCGCATGCCTCTATCTAAGTATACAAGCATGGGATTAATGTCTATTTAACATAAAGCTGAAAGTTTGGTGTACAGATGGTAGGAAGTTGGGCAACAGCATGTGTAGCTTGTAGCATAGGTCTATCTTAAATGAGTGCTATCACCTAGTGTTGTTTCTCACAAAATTTTGCCCTTCAAATCCACCCCTAACCCACGTGGAAAGATGCTGAGCTGCCTCTTCAGGACAGGATTACTCAGGAGTTCATAGGCCAGGGCATCTGACCCCAGTCAGGCTAGGTAAGTATCTGGTGATGATAAAATGAGATGAGAACACAAAGGAGTGAGAGTTGATAAAATTCAGCCAGTGGGGCTAAATCTTTTCAGACACATATAGTGGGGTTTCTCCCCATCTTTTTAAGGCAGTGATGCAGTGAGCAGTGTTGCATACAAGAAGCAATGGACACAAATGTCTGTAAGACACTTGACACAGCAAGGTACAGCAGACTAAAGGGTAGGGTTAGTTAGGTACAAAATGTACATGGGAGATACAAAAGGAGAAAATGTGACTGGCGTGCTGAAAGCACATTGCATGCAGATTTTGGACCCACGCACAAACAGGTAATAAGCAGAACCTTGTACCATGTGAAATAAATACTGCTAACGCTGTTTGCAGGTGGGGAAACAGGCTGAGTGAGATGGTGTGATTCACAAAAAGGGAGAACACCACAACTGGAAGCAGTCCGTTCCAGATTCATGTCATTAGTATGATGTACTCTAACTGTTTTGGTACATCCCTGCTCTAGTCAAATAATTGCGGGGTACTGAGAGGTGGGATGAGGCTTTACATTGCTCTGTGTTCAAGCAGTTTTGGTTCAGAATTTTCTTCTTTGTCTATTTATGGTGATTTTCTTTGTCTTTATGAATCTGACCAAGCCTGTCTTGAAAGAGAACTCATCTTTCAATCTGCTGTTATCAAGGTTACATGTTAGGTGCATGCTTTCAGGGAAATAACATTGACCTCATTGATTATGTTGTAGCTCTGCCTTTTCTAAAGCTTAGGACACTGTCTGCTTAATGAATGCAGTTGCAATCAGTGCTTTTATTCTCTGCTCTCAGTTTGCTCTCTAAAATGAAATGCTCTTGTGGTCTGAGTGGAAGCCAAGAGTGGCAGTATGCAACACTTTAGCGGCAGCTGGCTGGCTTGGAGACCTCACTTGATCTTCGTGTTTTCTGCCAAGTGGGGACGATAATGGTTCATTAAGACACCCTGCTCATGCATGGCAGCGGAGCTGGAAAGTGACTTACAAACTATCTGCTGTGTTCAATCCCTTTGAGCCTCTCTGTAGGGGGCATAAAATAGCCGCTTGAGCAGAGTCCAAATACTTCTTTTCAGTTCCACACTTTTTATTTAGTGTATCAGTTCTGTGATTTCCATTGTATTTAATCTACTTGTAGATACCTGTTTTTAGCTGAAATAATGTCCAAGTTGTCCTTCATGAGCTCTGTTCCTTCACAAATGATTCTCTTACTTCATCACTGCTTATTTTCATAGCCCTTTACTGATATCTCACTGAATTATCAAGTATGTTCCTTAGTGAAGACTTCACATTTCTTTCACAGTCTTGTTGATTGTCCTGAATGACTTTTGCTTGGCAGCTGCTGACATTCTGTTAAAGTTTCCTGTGGCAGACCTGACTAAAACTGTGCTGGTAGCTTTGGGGTTTCACGTTCCTGGGCCAGTCACGGACTACAGGCAAGTCATGTCAATGTTATCCTTCCTACTGAGTGCTTACCAGTAAATGGGTTCAATAGTAGGGTTTTCACAAGGGTTTATCACCTCTGTCAGTGAAAGGTTTTCTCTCACATGTAAGGAAGCACGAGTGAGGAACTGCACTGACTTAATTCTTCATCTCAATTTGGCCACCAAAGCTTCGTATCACTCCAAGAGCTGCAAAAGGTGCGCTGTCAGTGTTGTGTGATGGAGGTAGCAAGGCAGAGTGTCAGCCACTTGCCTGGAGTTATGGAACAGTTCAGTAGCAGAGCTTGGAGCTGTTCCTGTGGAGGTATATCTACACAGCATGTAGATGAGGCCCCTCAGTGATATGGTTCAGTGGTGGTCTTGGCAGTCCTGGGGTAATGGTTGAACTTGATGATCTGAAAGGTCTTTTCCAGTCTTGCTGATTCTGTTTTCTATGTGCATAGCAAGGTCTCTGCAGGTACGCCATGGACAGGACAAGGCAAAGGCTGGGAGAAAAGTCTTTGTTCAGGAAAATTAGTTCCCAACCCAGGCTGAGGAATGCTGGAAAGAGGGTTTATTCAGTAGTTCTGTGTGGAGGTGATAAATGTGAGCAAGAACTAATGGAGTGCAACTCCTAACTGAGAATTAGGAGGGAAATCAATGTCAAGACAGTGTTTTCTGCGCTTGTATAGCTTCAGAAATGAAGGTTCCACCTTGGCTTTGGCTGGTGGACAGTGTTGCCCGTCATCTTTGTGGACTTCTATGCCTTGAAAATTAAACTATGCTTTGAGACAGGATGTTCTAAGGATGCCATTTGGCTGGAGACCGGAAGAGGCATTGAGGAGCAGGGACTTTCAGAGGCCTAAGCCGGCTGTGTCACAGCGGGTAGGTCGTTAGCCCACTGCCAGCCATGTTTTCTTTGTGTTTGGTCAGTATATGCATTTCTTTTGGCTGTACCACAAGGAGCAGTATGTGAGTAGGTAAATAATTGTTTAGAATGGCTGGTTTAGTCTCATGTGATCTTTTTGTGCTCATACAAAGTGCTGACAAGCAAATCCTCCTAAGGGCTACTGTTTCCTTCAGCTCCCACCTGAAGCTTCTGCATTAACCTGCAGCCTGGGCTGTAGTTGTGCTGATGGCCAGATACAGAGAACATCAAACAAGGGCAGAAGTGAATCCCTATCAAGGACATCATGCAACATGCAAGATTCACCCTTTGGTTCTGGTACTGTACAGCATTGTGCTCTACACATGACTGGCAGAGTGGGTAAGTGTCCCCATCTGCGCATCAATACCTTTCTACCCTACACATGGATGTTTGGTTGCTGCCCCTCATGCTTAAAATAGAGCTGTGTCTTAGGGAACTCCCCACTAGTGCTGGCCTGCACAGTGGAGATAATGTCTGTATCTTGTACCGAGCCTTTTGCTGCCTGCAGATATCCCCAGTATCTGACACATCTGTTTGGACAGCTCTCTGAGTCATTAATCCAGGCGAGTACAAAGATAGTTTCCTCCCAGTTGTCTCTGCACTCCCTTGTCCCATGAATACATCCACGGACTAATTTTTCACTGGATTGAAGGATGAGGCTCCTTTCATTGCCTGACAGTATAGGACACGGCAGCATTTGGCTTGGGCAGCACAGAGCAGTTGGCTGACTCATATTCTTTGTGACCCCCCTCTGTACTGACGGAGAGACCCTTTTTCAGGGTTGTGCTATCTTTAGTTACTCTGATTCATGACCCTTTCCCACGGGAGTTTGAATTTCTGCCTCCTGCTGATGTGCAGTGTTGCCCTGTCTGGGCTGCACATCCTCGCTCTGCCTCCTTGAGCTGTTTCCCTGAGCCTGCTGCTTCACAGGTGAACGACTGTGGGGCACAACAGCTCTAATTCCTCCTCTCTATCCCATTATCCTGCTGTTCATCTGCTTGGGAGGTGATGGAAAGGACTCATGCCTGAAACACCATGAAGGGCAAGGCCACCCCCAGAGTCTCCCATCTTCCCTGACCAATACAAAGTGATTATTCAGACCTCTCTCTCTCTCATGAATACTTTTGATGTTATATTTTTGGAGCACAGTATCCTCAGAGCTGTTTTGCCACTTGAGCCCTAGATCTCTGCTCCCTGTCACTTTATTTTTGCCTCTCCTGGCTTGATTATTGATGAGAGCAATTTGCAGTACTTGCTGCCTTATTCAGCAGGAAGAAACTAGGTGTACAAGAGAGAAAAGTATTCACATCCTCTTTGTAGACTGAGCAGTGTGCTTCCAAATCTCTGCACAGATGTGCTGTTTTTGATTCGTGTTTCTGCAGACAACTGTCCTTTGCTACACTGGCTGCAGCTGGGCTTCATGTTCATGCTATGGACCATGTTCCCAATCTGTATCTGTCACTGCTGCATAATGGAAAGGATAAACCTCCTTTCTCTTGTAGGCTCCTCTAATGGTTCAGTTTTAATTTGCATGTTGCTGACTGATTTTCTGTTTAGGCTGTGATAAATAAAAATTAAACATTCAGAACAGATCCCCAGCTCGGGACGTCAACACATTCTACAGATCTGAATCACGCCTCACAACATCCTGCACTCGGCTTTCTTCTGAGGGGCAAACGGAGAGTCCTGATGCTGGAAGCAAATCTATTCCTGCCAGCACAGGGTCACAGGGCATGGTCCAGTTAACATCTCTGCGTGCTAGCCAGGGGCTGGTCCGGGTTACTAAGGGCATCAGTTGGAAGCTGTGGAAAATCTAGTTGTGATTTAAGGCAATCCCATCTGTGACTGCTCTGTTCCTCTGCTGGACATGAATGTCACTGCAGCAGAGACTGTGGGAAGCTGTATGTTCTTGTACTCCAGCCCCTCCAGTCTGAGCCTTGTGTTTCATTGCAAACCTTCTGAAACACCCAGCTTTGCAAAGAAGTGGTTCAAGTGTGGTAGAATTTCTTCTTTCTTGGCTTTGCACTGAGGATCTTCTCGTTTGAGAGGCTTCTGTAAGACTTTGTTCCTAAGAAGTCATTAGAATGGAGATGAAATGTTTCACCAGACGTTTAGACGTGCCACTGCTGTGCTGTGTGTAAATGATGTATGTGCGTAATTATCTACTCCTGACATCAGTGTTCAGTGTGTTAAAACAATGTTCGTGTTCAAACTCAAGAATTCTAGGCTGAAAGGAAATGGTATTTTCATGTGCTGCTCAGTCCTTCAATTTCTAACATTCCTGGTGTGTTATCCTTAAATGCTGTCTCCTTATTGTTTTCTATTAGAAATGTCTGTCCCCTTTTAAAACTGAAATGTGCGGTTAGAAGAGATACACAGGTTTGAGCTTGAGGTGTAGGCTGCACCCTTCATCGCCTGTAAAGGTCACTCATGTAAGCAGGAACAGCTACTGGTAAGCACCGTTACCTGCCAACAATACAGCTTTCATGGACAATTTGCCTGAATAATTACCCGTACTGTATTCAGTACTGCCATTGCCAGAGACCTTTAAAATGGGTGAAACCATGTCCGTTTTCATAAAAAGGAAGAAAAACCACATGGCATAAGACTAAGGGTGGCAAATTGTGATTTAAGATGCCACTTGAGTCAAGGAGATGATTAGGGGTGAATTAAATGCCATTAGTAATCAGGAACAGACCTCTTACAAAATTCCACAGACCCAAGTCCATGGATTTCAGCAGTCTCAGGATTGACTGCAACAATGTGGAGTCCCTTCTGCCCCTTAGCTTGTCAGTGCCTATATCAATGATGGAATTGCTCACAGAGGATACTAGATAACTAATTTTAAGATAAAACATTGGTACCATCAGAGCACTAAAATCCACCCTGTTTGCATGGAAAAGGTTGTAGTATTTGCACATACAAATTAGGTGCACAATTATGCAGTTTAAATGACTGAACACACTGGTACGCTTACAAATGCTTGTAGTCAGTGACTTCCATCACAGGGATAGAACCACAGGGAAGGAGGTCCAAACACACAGACAAGTGGTTCTCAAGGTCTCATCTCCTTATTTCCACCACTTAGCAGAGGTGTGCTGCCAGCATTTTAATGGGGTGCTCCCAGGAAAGGGTCCTGTATCTGGTGGTGAGCTCTACAAGGCAGAGGGATGAGTTTCAGGTTACTTCTCACCATCTGGGCTTCATAAATGCTAAGGTAAGGACACAGCACTACAGAGCACCTCCGATGGGTAGCAGCTGGGCTGCACTGTCCCTTCTTCACCTGGTGCAAAAGCGATACCTGCCCCCTCATGTGCCAGCTGGGGAGCAGGAGGGCCAGCCCTGTGGGGAGAGCAGTGCTGAGGAAGCAGGGAGCTGCCCCGAAAGGCTGGAAGCTGAGCAAGCACTGGTGAGTGTAGCATTTCATCAGTGCAGCTGACAAGCGAGGCGACTCTCATGGGTTTTTGTCACTGTGTGCAGAGCTGGCTGAAAGCTTTAAAGGATGAGCTGCGTTGCTCTTTGACTATAACATCACTTACTGGGTTCCTCTGGACAGGAAGGTCTAGCGTGTGCACACTTGCGTGTGCATTTTCTTCCCCTACCAGCTTCTCTTGGCTGAAGGAGAACCCAGATCCCCATTTTGAAGAGCCACAGTAATTTGATTGTGTGTTTGTTTTCATTTTCAAGTTCTTTCTAAGAGGAAGAGCCCATAAGCTTCATTTCAAAGGTGAAATCTGGAACCTAGGTCTGGAGTTTGGTGCTGTTAAAGCTGTTACCAGTTGCTGCAGTGTCCTCCTGGCTCACCAGTGAGCAGGGGAGTTCCCATGTCCCTGTGCTCACTGCCATTCTCCTCAGTTTTCAGCAATTATGCTGCAAATACTGCATTTGTATCCTTAAAAACCTAAATGTTTAATTACATGAAAAGGCTTTGGTTAGCACAGACTTACAAAAGCATCTAGATAAAATATCTTCCAACAGGAAACCTGTTCTTGTCAGGAGAACAGGATTAAACAGGCATCTAGACAGTTAAACCCTGGTCTCTTTAGAGGTATAGCTGGAAGCAAGACCTTGGACCAACAGGATCTGCTGTACAAAGCCACCTCAGCTGGTACAAATGAGCTGCAATGGATTGGGAGCAAAACTAGGTACTTTCAGCCTCGAGATTGAACTCAAGTAGGTCTCTTTGGGAGGTGGCCCAAGAGGAATTGAAGACTTCCAGTTAGCCTTTGCCTATGGCCCATGGGGCAGAGAGGGAGAGACAGAGGAAACTGGAGCAGGATTACAGTCCCAGTGCTGTGATTAATGCTGGTGCTGAAAGGGGAGCAGGGCTCTCTGGGCTGTAACCTACTTGGCAAGTCTTTCCCACTTCAGTCTCCTGGCTGGCAGCCACAAATATTAGTTCTGGGACGGGTGACATTGTGTAGGTTTGACATCCCTCTTGTGTTGCCTTTGTAATGCTGCCAGCGTCCTGTGGCCATTTTCTGTCGTTTGGGCTCTTGCTCCTTTGGGGGACTGATAGCTCAGATACTCATTTCTGTCTTCCTGTTTATTTACTGGGGTTGTTTTTGTTTGGGGTCTGTTTGGTTTTCTTGGGGGGGAAGAAGCTTAGAAAACAGAATGGGGTGTGTGGGGTAACAAAGACTATACCAAAATCTCTAGAATTCACAGCAAAGAATTGTGCTTCAGGTCAATTTTGGTTTCTAGAAATGAACCTGTTGGTTGAAGCCCCAGATCAAAAGTCCTCTTCTAAAGATCATACTGTGCCTCAACTGTTGCCGTAAGAAAGCAATGTGGAAAGAGTGAGGTGGGCCTGGATTTAAGCCTGGCTCCCTATGTGCTTGGGCTTTCAATGAAAAAGCTGTTCCATGAACAGCCAACCTTATGAAGTCTGGTTTCCTGCAGGGTTGGGTTTGTCTCGTCACCTCCACAAGCCCTGGCTCCTCCATCTCTCTTGAAACTGCCTGCAGACAAGAAGAGAGGCAGTGAGCAGGGGTCCGTGGGTGCTGCGTGATCAGCTCCCTGCCCCATGGCATCTCCACTGAGCGCTCTCACCTTCTCAGCCAGCTCCTTCGGGTCGCTCCCCACTGCACAAACCAAGTGGGAGCTAAGTTATCTCAAAGTATTCAATCCCTCTTCCAAATCTGGGTGACAACAGCTGATGAATGAAGTGCTACTGGGGAGGAGCGGTGTTGCTGAGGAGGCGCAGGCTGAGATGGAGGGCTGTTTCCTAAGGAAACTGTGCTAAGAAAATACAATGCAATTGTGCAAATGTGCCCACAAAGTTAGTAACCATTTGCAGTCCCTGTTACAGTGCAGTATGGAGTGGAAAGTGCTGCTGCTGCTGTTTGAGTGCATGACTCTGCCAAGGACTCTCTGTGGCCCTTGGTGTGCCAGTGAACATCTTCACTGAGGTCCATCCCAGGGAGAAAATGAGGCACATTCCCTGGTGGATGTCAGGCTCTTTGGGTTAACTCTGGTTGGGCGGAGGGGACTGCACAACGGGGCCTCAAACTTGGCTGAGGCCTTTGTGTTTCTGGAACACAAACAACAACTAACTTTTGGTCTGTAATAATCTCAGTATGTATCTATTTACATAGCTGTTTAGTCCGTAAATGTTTCTCATGAAGGCTCTTTCCAAAGCACGTAAAGTAACGTAAGGCTATTGCTGTGTGTTTCTCCAGCTTTGGGCTTCCTTTCTGAAGCAAATTAAAGCACAGAAACCCAAACTGACCAGCAGTCCTGGCAATATTTGGAGCTCTGAAAAGGAGTGCCAGGATTTTTGATGTTGCTCCCATTTCTAACTGGCAATCAAGGGAAAGCTCTTGGGTTAGAGAGAATTAGCAAAACGCATGGTTAAGTGGTGGTCGTGACTTGTGTTTTGCCAAGAGGAGACAGGTCAAATGATTTGGGTGGAAAACAAAACCCAGCTCCAATTGGCAACAGGCTCAGCACAGCGATCCCCACCTCCCTGTCCTCCCCGTCACTCCGAGCATGTCCTTGGAGCACCTCACAGCGCAGCATGGGGCTGTGCCGGGTGGCCGGCCAGATCTTCAGGGAGAGGTGAGTGACTTACCAGCTCTTGGGGGGGGATGAGAGGAGGTGGCCAAGGGGAGGGAGCAGCACTCTCCGTGCCTCAGTTTCTTTCGCTGTGCAAACAGCAGCTCTGAGGCCAGTTGGTGGGGATGGGGGGCTTAGGCTGAGCGCTTGCTGGGCAGCGCGGTGCAGGGAGGGCGGGTGTCCGGGCTGAGCCGCCCGTGCTGGCCCTGCCGTGCAAGAGCTGGCCGGGACGGGGACACGGGGGCAGAGCCCCGGTGCGGGCAGGGCAGAGCCGCGGCGCGGCGCGGCTGGAGCGGAGCTGTCCGCGGCCGCCGGTGCTGAGCCGCGCTGGCAGCCTCCGCGCTCCCGCGGATCCTGCGCCCCCGGCCCCATCCCTCGCCGCCCCGCGGAGCTGCCGCGGGAGCCCCGGCAAGTTTCAGGCTGCGGGGAGCTCCCGGGGCTCCTCCGGAAAGGTAAGGGGGGGGGGGCGCTGGTTCCTGTAGGTGTCCCATGGGCGGGAGGGCAGGGAGCTGGGCCCCATAGCTGTGTCCCTGGGGCTTGGGGTGATGGAGCACAGCACCGCGGCTGTGCTGCGTGTCCCGGGGGGATACCAGCGGTGCCAGTGGCGGCTGAGACCCCCCACTCCCCAGCTCGGGCACTGGTGCATGTGTGCGTGGGGCTGCACCGCCACGCAAAGGAGTCATAGGGGGCTAATAGGAGGCAGAAAGCAGACTTGTTTTGTCTCTGACTGATGGGGAAGGGCAGTCCTAGCACAGGAAAGCACTAACCTACAAAGTGATTTCAGGTAGGGGACTGGGGGCTGCCTTCTTACACTGCAAATTGTCCTTCACATACTGAGCAGTCACTCAGCTGTGCTCTTTTCCTCTTCTGTGACTTCTTAAGGCTTGCTTTATTTGCTGGGCAGGCAGCAGTGTCTAAGCTTCTCCTGAGCTAGGCATTGCAGAAATCGATTCCTGTTATGTACTATTGGAAGAGACTGGAGGTCAGCTGAGTTTCCAGGCTCATCAGGTTTCCTCCTCCTCTCCAAGAAAGGCTCAGGCTTTGTGGCACATTGATGGAAGGAAAGCAACTGTCCAAGTCTGGAGATGAAAAGGGCAAACCTGACAATCATACAATATGAAACACTTGACTTTTCAGACAGACCGAGTGCATGTGGTCCAGCCATTCCAGCCCTGCCAGTGCCCTCCCAGGTGGCAGATACAGACATGGGATGTGGGTTTAGGCTTGATTCTTCCTGTGAATGCAAGAATAGGGTCTGTGATGCGGAACACGAGGGTTTCCTGGTAATGTACCTGTCGCAGCAGCTGCTTGGAAAACTCCATCTCATTTTGAAGTCTGATTAAATTGAGGGGAAAGGAGCTTTCACAGCCTGTCTCTTCTCAGAACAGAGTCAGAGCAATGGAGCTTAAATCAAATTCAACAGCTTTGTATGCCCAAGGACTACGTGGCCGAGCAGTTTGATTTTAAAGGGCTGTGTTGTGCTGGCTGGGTAGCTCCCAATGAGATGTTCTCATGTGAAGTCTCTCCCAGAGGAATTACAGGTTTCGTTTTGCGTGAGCACAGTCATGGGTTTGAAATGTTTTTGAGTTGTAAGAAAACTCCAGCAGCTGTTTCTGCCCAAAGTGGACGTGTTTGGTACCCGATACTCGTGCAGGTTGCGACTCTCCACTAAACCCGATGCAGACAGGGATGCTTCCCTCTTTGTCTCACGCTCACCTGAGGGAGCAGCTCGGGGTTTGCAGCAGGCAGGCGGAACCAGGACAGGCTTGTGAACTGGCAGGGAAGGAGGTTACCCACTGTCTTGTTGCTCCAAGGGTGAAGACCATGTAAGTACCTTCTGGGGCCAGGTGTGGAGAGGTCACAGCATCCCCCTCACAGAGGAGCTCTGACAAGTGCACCACCTCCTAATTCATCCCGGGGGGGTAAAGGCTTTACAATCCCCCAGGGACAGCAGCAGGGGCAAGGCTGGGGCTTTTGCAGTGGTTTCTGTACGGATCCTCACTTGCTGTGCTGCACAGAGCTGCAGGAAGTTTACAGGTTCCAGTCTGTGATCTCCTTTCAGACACAAAAATGATGTCTCTCTGCATCTCTATGAAATGGATTTATTGTCCCTGTGTCAATGACATCAGCAGATCTATCAGTGCAAGAGATGCCTTTTTGTCATTTCCTGTATTACAAGGAGAGACGTCTGCTTTACAAATAGCTCAAGCACAACCATAACAATAAGGTCTATCCCAAGTAATACGCCAGAAATAGAAGTTCATCTCCCCTGCATTACTGTTACTTTCTGCCAGCTTGATCTCACAGGACACTTGTAGCTCCCTTGATGTATTGATGGAGACCTGCCAGGGGGCTGAAGGAAATAAAGTCCTCAAGCTTTGCCAGTTCTCTCCTTCCTTTGCTGCGTGTGTGCGTGCACGCCAAGGAGCAGGAACAATTCCTTCCAGACTGTTTATGCTGGGCCTTGCCCTGTCTCATCCCCGGTGCAGCTGTGTGACCACAGTCCCTCCTTTTTCCCAGACTCCATGCTCTTAATACACTGATGCTTTGCTAAAGCATCTCAGAGGGGCAGTGTGTGTCCTGTGTTCAGCATTGTCTGCTTCCAAGGGCTCTTGAGGAAGGCTGAAATATGGCTTAGGGGAGATCTATGCGTTATGTGAATTTCAGGAATGATTTGCTCAGCCCTAAATGAAGGTTGTTTCTAATTAGGTTAATGAAGGACGCCATTCTCATGGCTGGAGTGACTCGTCTGGTACAGAGAGGTATAAATCACCTGTCCCTGTACACAGACACTCTTTAATATCCAAAGAGCACAGGAGAGTAAGAGGGATGATGTTCACTGGCCTGTGAAGCATTGAGCTCCATCTGTGGAGGAGATAAACCCATAGCCTCGTTTCACCATTGGCGCTGTGTCCCTTGGCCCACCCGTAGTACAGGGGGGACTGCCCATCGCCAGCATCTCCACATCTACTTCACTCTGCCCCAGCTTTGCTCCCAGGGTGACTTGCCAGACTTCCATCCCATGGGATGTGGCTCCACATGGCCCCTTGGCTGGGTCTCACCCAGCTTGCCCTGTCCCAGGGCTCTCATCACCTCCCTTCCTTGCACTCTGCTGCACACAGGGGTGGGCAAAGCAACAAGCAACGCTGAAGGCACTTGTGTGTCCAAGTGCTGTAACTCAGTGCCCTAGGCAGAGCTATAACCACCTGGCAGCACGTTCATTCATCCCAAAGGCACAGGCTCACAGTGCACACATCCGGAACGTGCCTGTGGGAGCTTTGCCCACCTTTCATCTGTTTGTAGTTAAGGAGAAAGAGTCACATTCTCAAGAAACTCAGAAGCTCATGAATATGTAGCAAACCCTCATCCCTCCTTCCCTCACATCCACAGTGTCACACTGTGGGTCTAATAACTTGGTGGTTTTCTAATATATTTAACCTTGGCATCGATTAAAATGCTTTGGCACACAAGGAAGGGAGAGGTGGGCTCCTCAGGACATTCATCATAGGAAACACATTGAGATTGGATTTTCGTTAGCTGTGAAATCAAATACTCTGAAGCAGCTTTTTCACCTTGACAGTTAAGAATATGCATCAGTGATGTTCCCATCCTGCCTTGCTCCTGATGTGCTGGTGAGCAGGGAACCCCATCTGCTCACAAACCCTTTAGAGGGTGGCCTGAAAAAGGGAGAAGTTGGGCTCCAACCTCTTCTGCTTCCTTGTGATGCAGAAATCTCAGGGAACTTTTCTGCAGCATCCCATCAGTTCTGCCTGCTCTTTTCAGCTAAAGCCTTAGATCCCATGGCTGGCTGGCAGCCTGCCATCTTCCACTGAAGCTTGGGTTTGCCATCGATGCTTTTTCCTAAGATAAAATGACTCGCAAGATTTTAAACAAAACCTCAGCACAAGCAGCATTGTTTTGCTGTTCCTTATGAGCCCCTGCATGGTATGGTGAGGATTTGAGCGCAGGGACAAGATCCACACAGGGCAGGCGAAGGAAGTTGAGGGAATGTTTCCCTTTTCCTTGCTAGGGATTTCAGGTACTCGATGGGATTGTCAGTGAAAATCTCCAGGGGGAACCTCCACTGGACGGCTGGTAAAAGGAAAGGTCCAGCTTGAACCCTGGGTGTGAAAGCATTTGCGAGGGGTCCCCATTGCATGGTCAGTACCAGGTATCCAAGAGCATCCTTTTGTTGGAATGATTGATCTCATGAAGGGACAAATCATTTCCACGCCCGGAGCCCCTGTGCTCCCCTCCTAGGTGATGCGGTTTCTCTGCAGCCAGCAGCGTGTGCTCGGTGCACAGAGCCCGGCTTGCACCGGGCTGGAACCTTGCCGGAGTCGTGGTGCTTTCTGCAGGCTGCCCCTGCAGAGTGGGCACGCTGAGAGCACAGGGCCTGGAGCTACAGCACCCAGAGCAGGGAACAACAGTTTCGTTACTGCTTTAATGTCTGCTGGAAGATGGGCCCAGCACAGACCAGGGCCAGGAGGGACGGTTTAAAGCTCACCTCTGTGCCGGGGTCTTTGGGATGGCTTGGCTCTGCTGGGGACTCCTGTTCATTCGATCCCCCAAGCCCCCAGGGAGCAAATAGGAAAAGGCACCCGGATGGACACCGGTACGTCCCAGTGCCTCGGCCAGGCAGGCAGGGAGGAGCTTCCCGGAGCTGCGGGTGCCATCAGTCACGCTGAGGACACAGGGAGGGGACAGTCACCTTCAGCATAAACCTCTAAGGGGAAAGCCTGAGAGCAGCTGGCGAGCCAAGCACTGAGATGCTTTCAGTGCAGTGCCAGTGCAGAAAGATGAGGCAGTGAATACTCAAAGCAGGCTGAGGAATGGTGCGCAGCCCCCCAAGTTAATATGAGCTGGGGTAGTTTCCTGCCTAAACCCTTTTCCCTCTAGGCAGAGCTCAGGGTGGATCTTGGCTCATTGCTGCTCAGACCAGCACCTTGAGTACCCTGGTACTTATGCTTTTAGACGTTTAAGGGGATGGCCAGGGAGTGCATGGAGCAGCTGGAAAGCGCAAGCAAGCGGATGGTGGTTACAGTGACTTCTCACAAGCAGCATCTGCTGTGGGGCCACGCTGAGAGGGCTCAGTTCTCTGTTCTGTGACCATGTGAAATGAATAGGGAGAGGGTAGGGAGGGTGTAAAGCAAGCATCTTGTCAGTTATGTTAACAAAGGAAAGCAAGCTCATGCCCATGAACTGTACCTTGTAAATGAGGACATTCAAATGTGTGACACCGCAGTGCCAAAGCAGAACTGAGAAAGCAATGTTCACCAGCCAGGAAAGTGTATGGAAAACCAGCTCAGTATTCATCTACCAAGGGTGTGCTGGGCTGGCAAGGAGAAGTCCTCCAAGCCAAGTTGCTGCTCTGACACCAGCCCTGTATTATTTAAAGTGGGAAGCCTCTAAGACGCAAATGTTAATGTTTTCCTTACATATTTTAGCAGGCAGCTATTAAAAGGTAATGAATTAAATGGCCAAACATCAAACTGTGTGTACAAAATACAGTGCATGCAAAGCGGTGGTGCTGTATTTGTGCATACTGGTGACAGGACAGGAGATGTTTGGTATGTTCAAGCACAGGCTAGCTTTGTGGCTGTCAGCCTGCCTGGGCAATCACACTGCTTGGTGCTTTTCCCCATAGGTGCTTGCATATCAGACCGCTGGTGGATAACAGTTTAGTTGCTTGGTGAAACACACGCTGTTGTTAAATGAATGCTTTGTTTTGCGCAACAAAACACTGGAAAAATCACTGCTGTGGTGATCATTTCTCCAAATGTGAAGTTCGTGGCAGGAAGCTCTTTTGCAGTAGGAGACCCAGACAGAAGCGGTTAGACAGCCGGGCTGTGCGTTTGCCTTCACAATGCCCATACAGTGCCACAGACCAGGCTTCTCAGACCCGGGCAGGAGGATGGGGCCAGTGCAGAACCTCTTTCTCATTGCTAAAAGCCAGTAAATGAGCTGGGGAAGGAGGCGAGCGCTGCCCAGCTTCCTGAGCACCTCTGTCAGTTGAGCAGGAGGATGTAAATGGACCTTAACTTAAAATCACACTTGCACCAAGCTGTCGAACCAGTAACATGGGCAGAACGGGTCTCAAGGAGCCTGCCCGCAGCACAAGGGCTTTGGCCGTGTCTACTAGAGCGAGCAAGGCGAAACCTGGGTTACTGTTGCTCCTTCTGTCTTCACCGCATGACACCTCTTTCTGTCCAGCACACACTGGCCAGGACTGCTCTGCACAGACCACTTCTCTTGCTTTCCACCACCTCTGTTCACAAGGGGAGCAGGAACCATCCAGAGAGACCTGAAGTTCAACAAAGTGAATTGAGGAGCATGGATGACCATTGCAGCTCCCATTAACAAAAGAATTAGCCAGCATCCTGTCTGGTCTGCAGAGACAACTCCATCATCCTCACGGTGTGTAGGCACCAGCCATAACAATATTTGATTGCTTAACATCAGATGCTTGAGATAGGCTCACTGAAAAGCAGTAAATGTGAACTGTAAATATGCCATAGGTTGTGTGCCCACCTAACCCAAGAAAGCCAGGAAGTAAACCAGAGGAGCCATTGCCCATCTGTATTTGGCTCTATGGGCCAGTAACACAGAAACTATTGACAGGATCTCTTGGCACCAATTGAATGCCAATTAGAGTCTTAAATTAGTGTCTTAAAATACAGTTACACTCAAAGCTAGTTTACTCATTACTTTAAATAGCTCCATCTATCTGAATGCAGCCTTGGATGAGAGGTGGGCATTCTCACCTCGGTACAGGGGGAGTTGCTCTGTGAAGTCCATGTCAGCAGAGCTGGGGTTCCATCTCCCATGGCTCTTGGTCCATGCGATGGCTCCCAAATGACCTCACAGCAGTTTGTTACTCACCTCCTCCCCATAAGGCTAACTCCCTGTTCCAGCCCAGTGTGTCCCTAAGAAGACGAGGTGATGGGGCAGGAATAAGCAGCCTGGTGGCACTTGTGAGGGTTAAACCGAGCCATGGCTGCCCCTGCTCCCTGGCAGTTCTCCCGCAGCATGCAGGTAGGGACCTTGGGGAAGAAGGCAGGAATCCTGCATGCATTAACCATCCCAGCAAGCAAGCTAACAGCTATTGAAACATATAATTAAACCATTATTTTCTCTCGCCCCATCTTCTTTATTTTACCTGAACACAATATTTTTCCATTTAGTTGTTATCAGTGAAGGGAGTGAATATCCTGGAACACGTCTGCTGTTCTGCTCTACTACCCCCTATTAACTTCCTGAGCACTTGGGAACCTTTGGCTCAGCTGCACAAAATAACAGGGAAACTAATTATATTGATAAAACTCAATGAGTGAGTCAGGCACCCTGAGAAAGGGAATGACTTTTTACTACTGTTCTTTTTGTGTTAATACACGTGTTCACCCTCACGTTCTTCACCGCCCGCACTGCACAGCAGGGATCACATTTAGTTACAGCTGAAGAAGGAAGGTCCCCACCAGGAGCAGTGATGATGGGGGTGACAATTCCTTTGTGTCCCCGGCTGTGGGGTCTCCTGGGCCTGGCATTCGATGAGCAGCTTGTTGCAAGTCCGTTTGTCTGCATGGCCCTTCTCACACACACGGTGCGCATCTCACAGTAGAGGCAATTACATGCTGCTGGGATGGCACGTGAACAGGTCTTGGCTCGCAAAGAGAGTAGGACAAAGAGAGTCCACCTCTCTGCTGATGTGGACACAGGGATGGTGGAGCCATGTGAAGGACCCCACAAGCCTGGAAGAGGTGGGTACTTTGCAGACATGAAGCCTCCATGTGCAAACACACAGCGCCTGCTGCAGTCAGCGCATGGCTGGGGCTCGCGGAGAAGATTCAGACCCAAAGGCCAATGCTGATCAGTAAAATCTGTAAGTGAAGGAGCAGTAATCAAGTGAGATAACAGCCTGATCCTGTCATCAGCCCCCTGCCCAGCCGGTTTGGTCAGCGCTGCACCAGCATTAACAAAGCCACCTCCCGAGTGGTGGGGCCGCGGGGGGTGTGTGCTGCGGGCTCCGCTGTAGTGCAGTGCCAGGAGCTTGTCAGAGCTGCCCTCGGAAGCCAGGCGCTCCTTCATCAGCCAGCGCTCACTCTCACTTGTGTTTGTACCTTGCTTTGCAGATGGGAGATGCGTCCAACACCTCAGTGTTCATCTCCACCTTATCGGAGAGAGAAGACCTGATCTTTGGCACGCTCTACTTGGTCTTTGGTAAGGAAAGACAGCCTGTTATACCTGTGTCCCTGCTGCGGGCGGCCCAGGTGCCTGCCTGCCAGAGACAGTCAGGCCTTTTGTAGTCACTGGCGCTTCCAGAAGTGTTCAGTCATTAGCAGCAGCATCAAAATGGCCCTTCCCACATTACTCATAAAGGATGAGCTGGCCAAAGCTGGGTGGCTGCATTCCCCTCTCCAGGGAATTGCAAGTACCAGTCATGGTTTTAAGTGTTTGGGAAGTTGAAGAACAACCTTTTAGGAACATGCTGTAACTCCTACTGCAGCCACCTGGTGTGAGATGGATGGGGACTCTCTGTTAGCATTGCCAGCTTCATGACTGTTGAAGGTGATTTAGACCTCAGGCTGGTCCTTCCTTTCCACAGAAGGTGCTGATGAATGTCCTGTGATTTGGAGTTAGTGGCACTGAATGGCCAGCAGGCAAAACTGAGGGGCTAGGATGTGCTCTGAGATAGCCTGGACATGGTTGGTGTGGATCAGAAGTGAATGAGGAGCAAAGGAAAGCCTCCCGGTTTTCTTAGCCCTGAGCATTTTGTCTCCCAAGAGTCTTTCATGCCTGTGAGGATGGGGAAGCCAAGGGATGCTCACATCACTGGGGCTGCGAGCAGTCCTCTGTGCACCTACAGCTCCGAAGCGTTAACACAGCCACTAAACTGTACTTCTGTGAGACT
Organism: Lathamus discolor; assembly: GCF_037157495.1. Taxonomy (NCBI): domain Eukaryota; kingdom Metazoa; phylum Chordata; class Aves; order Psittaciformes; family Psittacidae; genus Lathamus; species Lathamus discolor. The sequence continues at coordinate 6,618,372 of NC_088894.1, read as the reverse complement.
AGCTCTGGGGGAAAGACGCCTCAGGAGGCTGGGGAGGACAAACACCTCGGTGCTCTACCCTCCAGCCATTCCAAACCCTCCAAAGCTCTGGATTTGGCCAGGTTCTGTGTGGGAATCCTGTTCCTGAGGGGAACTTCAGCAGCTCTGGGAGCTGGTTCTTACCATGGCGTTTAATTTACGCTCTAATCCATTAGGGAGAAGCTCTCATCCCACCCAACCTGCCCCAAGAACAGCAAAGATTCCCCTTCTGAGGACAATGAAACCTCTTTTCAATGACAGCACAATTACGTAGTGAAAAAGGCGAGAAAGCTCTCGTTATAAAATGTTAATCGCCTCTGTTGTTTTAAATACATGAATAGCAAAGAGCCTGCCTTTGTTTAGTCTGGATTTTCCTTGATCTTCACAATGCCTTTCTTGTTGTTTATTTTGTTACCGTGATATTGGGTAACACAGACCCAAGGAGTGACACTGCCAGGAAGAAATTAAAGAGACGAAGGGGCCCAGCTCCTTGGCCTCACATCAGAAGAGAAATCACACAAAGCTCCCATTATTTATCTAGCTGGAAGGAAGTGCCCCCTCGCTCCTTCCAGCTGCAAAAAGTGACTCTGGCCAGATCCTGCACCCGGAGCCCACTGCAGTCCCATCCCATCCCTGCCCTCCTACCAAACGCCTCTGTAGGACCTCAGGAAGGGGAAGGGATCAGATTCAATGTAAAGCAGCTCCAGATGTGCTCACAGAGCTCTGCAGGTCCCACGGGCTCCCCTGCTCAGCCCGCTCCAGACAGGGAAGCCTGGAGCCCTTTCACCCTCTGTAGACATCTCTGGTGTTTGCTTCCAAACTTCTCAGGATGATCCTGGCTCCTTTCCCGGCTCTGTTACGCACAGCACTGTTCCTCTGCCTTGTCCGCAGGCATCATGTCCCTCTTTGGGAACTCGCTGCTCCTGCTGGTGGCCTATCGGAAGAGGTCCATGCTGAAGCCTGCTGAGTTCTTCATCGTCAACCTGGCCATCAGCGACCTGAGCATGACAGTGACGCTCTTCCCCTTGGCTGCCTCATCCTTCTTTGCACACAGGTACCTTGTGGAGGCAGCTCTGTACTGGCAAACAGCCCTGGGTGCATTTTGGTATTGAAATGGGGAGATTCCTGGCAAGGGGTATGTATGGGCTCATGGGGTCAGTCTGGTGGCACTGGGGCACTGTGTAACCTCACAGGGATCCATCCCACAGCAGGGTGCTTTGCTGTTCCCTGTCCCTCAGGTTTATCACTGCTGTTAAAGGGGTTTGGTGGTGTGTTTCTGAGCTGGCACCCATGAGGCATGGGCACTGCAGTGATGCGTGCTGGTGTGCATCACGGCACTCCTATACCCAAGGCTCCATCTGTGCTCGTCACTGGGATGCTCAGGGAACAAATTAGGGCAAGATCATGCACCTTTTTGGGGCAGTCAGGAGCTGGTACATGTGCAGCCTGTTACAGCCACCCGATGCAGGGCCAGCTTTGTGGGACCAGCAGATGGGAAATACCCAGAGCAGGGAGCAGGGTGAGCATCCCCATGCAGGGGGTGGCAGGGGCTGCCGGCCATGGCCCCCAGTGCAGGGGCAGGGCTGGGGTTACCGCAGGCTTCCCCTTGCAGGTGGCTCTTCAACCAGGCCGTCTGCACCCTCTACGCCTTCTGCGGGGTCCTGTTCGGGCTGTGCAGCCTCAGCAGC